>NC_134237.1:124963145-126213145 GCF_965152275.1 Natator depressus | reverse complement strand
CTGAACATTTTATAGATTGTCCATGATACAACATTGTGTCATCTGCGTCAGATAAGGATGAATGCTGAATGACTCCTGGAAGGTGCTGTGTGACCTCGACTCCCAAGTTAAGTGTCCTCAAGTTAAGAGGTGTTGAGGGATGCTCAGCACCTTGCAGGATTTGGCCCAGAATGCCTTATGCTCCTTGCCACTTACATAGATTCTTTAAATTCTGGCATCCCCTTCTACTGCAGTGGCTAAGAGTTCAGGAGCCAATAAGAAAAGCAGAAGTTGCATTAACATGCCTACCATATTCTGCAAACCAGTGATATTGCTGATGACACCTGCCCATTGTTAAGTTACCTTAGGAAATTTATTACTACATAACACTTTATTTATAAAGGATTGATCCAAATTAAAAGCTTTCTCGACTGCAAATAGGTATTTCCTCTCCACCCTTTCAAATGCTTTCTGTTCACCTCACTTTCAGTGGATTACATGTCATTTACAAAGCCCATCTGGCAACAGGTGTTGGAATTGTTTAGCACAAGGTTCTCAGATCATCAGTGGACTAGCAGTTGACTCTTCAGATTACAAAATTTTCAAATATATATCTATTAAGGGTATTGGCCTGTTGTTCTCATATAGACGTGGAATTTTGTTCTTCTTTGGGATGAGTTAATACAAGGGCGGTATTTAAATCTGAGAGGAAAGATTCTTTAACATATTTCTGTGCCTTGCTGAATACCTGGTGTGAGATCTGGACAACCTGAGCTTGATCTGTTTCCAAAATACAGTTCAGAACCTGTCCTTTTCACTAGACTTCCCAGCATTTAAAGTTTTTTAGAGCTACTGTCATCTCTTGGTGAGAGAAGAAAAGATCAGTTCTTTCTCTCTCTTTTCTCAACTTACTTCAGGATTCTCTAGTATATTTTCTGCTGTTCCTCTAGATTCTTATTCTTAAAATTCTCAAAATAAAGCAAAAAATAATTACCTCAGGGTTTCTTCTTGAGCTTCCCTGTGGGAAATCCAGTTGAAGGAATTTATCCACTGTGCTTGACTATTTTTAGAATATTAGGCTGCCTGCAGCTGGGCAACTTTTTATACCATGTTTCAGAGTAGCAGCCATGTTAGTCTGTATTCGCAAAAAGAAAAGGAGTACTTGTGGCACCTTAGAGACTAACCAATTTATTTGAGCATAAGCTTTCGTGAGCTACAGCTCACTTCATCGGATGCATTCAGTGGAAAATACAGTGAGGAGATTTATATGTTGGTTAGTCTCTAAGGTGCCACAAGTACTCCTTTTCTTTATACCATGTTTGTAAAAGTTCATTGAAGTGAATGAAAAGATTTCCTATGACTTCAGGGGCCTTTGGATCAGGCTCAGTATTTCTGCCCCAAAGAAAGCAATGCACACAGGTTTTGGCTTTTCTATGCTATAAAGTAGTCCTGAACCATAACAAGTTCCTGGACAGTTAGTTCTGTTAGAGAGTTTACATATTAACCTGAAGGTATTTAATTATCTTCTCTGGAGCAATTATATTTTCTCTATCTGACTTCTTAACCACAAGATGATTTTGAAATGAATAAGCCCTGAAAAACACTATAAAAGACTCTCATAGTGTTGTTGAAGAAACAGCTGAGTCCATATTCCTATCCATAAAGAACATAATTTCAATTTCCAACTCATCATGATATATCAGTTCCTTCCACACTGAGGTATTAACTTGCCATTTTAGGAAAGGTCAACACCCAAGATTAGTATGATTGATACTTTTGTTCAACATCACATTATAAGTGTCATCTAAGACCCATTTCTGCACTGTTGATAGGACATCTATGTTTGAGACCCAGCTGGAATTTTCTTTATACTGACTATTTCCAGCCGGGTGAATGATTAGGGAGATTTATATGCACATGTGAATGATATTCCTACTCATGCTTTGGTGCAGGAAATAATAAACATTTATTGGTGCTACTATATAGGGTAATGATAGAGATATAACTTGGTTTGTGTGGGAAATGGCAGCTGCCAGGACTCACATGGCGTGTAAACTAGTGGTTAGAGTAGAGGGCTGAGAGCCAGTACTCATGCATTATCCTTGGCTCTGCCACATTCTTCTTGTCACTGATCTGGGGTTAGTCGCTTAGGGTAAACTTTTCAGAGGAACACAAGTAATTTAGGAGCTTTTGAAAATGGGAATGAGGCTCCTAAATCACTTATGTCCTTTTGAAAATTTTAGCCTTGAGCTCTTTGTGCTTCAGTTTCCCTATCTGTAAAATAGGGTGACATTTAGGGTTGTCAGTGTCCACAAAAAACAGGCACCTGGCAACCCTAAATGGCACCTGGACACAGAAGCCAAAACTGTCTGGGTAAAATCTGGACAGGTGGCAACCCTAAGTGGATCAGAATGGAATATTTGACTCCTGATGTGGTACATAGCTCTCAGCACTGAGATCTGTGTGTGCTGTGACATGCTAGGAAAAGAAGTAACCCCAAGGGGGATTCTGTTTGATTTCCCCTTTGGAATAGACACCTGAAGCGGGGCAGGAGGGCCTGTTGTGAGGAGGAGTCAGAGTGGCTTGGGAAGGAGGGAGGCAGGCCTGTGACTGCCTTTGTAAAGTAATTGTTTTAATGGATCTGTCAGGGAGCTGTGATGGTACAGTGATTAGCTCCAGCTGTTTGCCCCCGTGGTTACAGCAGATGGGCCGTGATTGGGAACATAGCTCTGATTATTCTGCGAGCTTTGTGGATATTGACGGGCCGCTGCTTCTGAGACTAGAAATAGGACCTAAACCGTGCAAAGCACAAAACATTCACCAGGGGGTTTTCAAGTGCTTTCCCTGGCTTTGTGGAGGGTGAGTGAAAAGGAAGGAATGTTTTAAAGATGGGCCCAGATCCTAAACTTTTGTAAATCGCCATAGCTCTATTGAATATAATGGAGATGTGCTGATTTACATCAGCTGAGGTGCTGGTCCAGGATTTATTACCAAACCATGCAACATGTCATTGAGGGTGAGTTTTGAACGTCAGAAGGAAATGGTTACATCACCACCTCCTACCTTCGTTCTGCATGCAGGGCCCCATGGATGACTATGAGACCTCTGCACAGGCCTTAGAGAATGCAGTTCTTAGAATTAGCAAAGAAGGAAAGCTTGAGGGTAATGATAATATATTGACTTTTGCTTTTGACCCTAAAAGATCTACTTATCAGTCCATTTCGTATTCCATGTATATGCTTTTTCTGTCTGATTGATAATTCTTGCTGATGGTACAATTAATGCCCTATTTCCAAGCATAGCTAAGGGTTCTGAGTACAGATTCTGATAACTGGATGAACCAGCTGTTAGCATTTGGATTTGTAAATTCTTCTGGGTCTGTATTACTGTTATAGTTTTACCATTATCTGTTTTAAATGTTTCCAGGGGCGAAGGGGTGGGGTTTCTCTTACTTCTCTTGGAAAACTTCCACAGACTAATAGACGTCGCCATGGGGAAGTTTTCATATATTCAACCTAAATATTACTAATTGCATCCTATTATTCATGTAGTTGTTCTACTGATGTCCCTAAAATTTTCCTCTGCCTTCTTGGTGTTTCATCTCCCCACCTTATGCATTTAATTTTTTTGAAGGAAACAGATAATTCTTGTCCAAACCAAAGCTTTTTAACCAGGCCCAAAACAATACACCACAGCATTCCTTAGTGATTGCTGGAGCGAATAGATCAGAACTAGAGAAAACTCCCCCCCTCCTGGTATGGAAACTTGGAAGCAAATTGGAGTCTTCACTGGGAAGCATTTGTATTTGGACCTGCAGCAGCATCTGCATTCACCTACATACTGAGATGTGGAGTAATAACAGTCAGCACTAATATAGAGCTTTACATCCATAGATAACAAAATGGATCTATGCATCATTATCTCCATTTTACAGGAGCCATAGAGTTTAAGTGACTTGCTTAAGGTCCTGTAGAGGGTCATTGGTTTAGCCAGGAATAGAACCCAGGTTTCTGACTCCCTATTAGGGTGACCAGACATCCTGATTTTAGGGGACTTGTCCCACGTCCCGACCTTACATCAGTCGGGACGCCCTTTGTCCCGATATTGGGACCATCCGGACCGCAGCCGCAGCGCTGCCACTCACTACTTCCTGGGGCAGCTCCCGGCGCTCGCCCGCCAGCAGGAGTGCTGCGTGCTGCAGGGGCGGGGCTTGCAGGCGCCGGGAGCAGGCAGAGATCCCTCCGTCCCCCACACCCGACCTGAGCTGTGACCCTCAGAGCCAGAGGGACCAGCCTGCCGGATGCTTCCTTGGACGGGAGCCACCTTAGGTAAGCACCGCCGGGACTCCCCACCTCACCCCCTGGCAGGTCCCTCTGGCTCTTAGGGTGGGGGGGCTCTGCGTGCTGCCGGTGCCTGCAAGCCCCGCTCCGCGGCTCCGGCACCTCCCATTGGTGCTTTTCCCGGCCAATGGGAGCCACGGAGCTTGCGCTTGTGGCGGGCACAGCATGTGGAGAGTCTGGAGACCCCCCTAGCCGCTCTCACCCTAGGAGCCAGAGACCTCCCAGCAGGGCTGGTGAGTGCGGCCAGGGAAGGGGGCAGGGTGTGATGGTGAGTGTCTGGGAGGTGTGTGGAGGGCACTGGGCAGTGGGGGAGGTTTGTGTGTTTTGGGGTGCTAGGCAGTGGGGGCCTTTTGGGGGGGTGCTGGGCAATGGGGGAGATCTGTGTGTGTCAGGGCACTGGGCAGTGGGGGTCTGTGTGGGGCATTGTGCAGTTGTGGTGGTGGGGCTGTGGGGAAGGGCACTGGGAGGGAGTAAGGGAGGGAGGGAAAATCTGTGTGTGTTGGGAAACTAGCAAGTGGGGGGTTCTGTGTGGGGTGCTGGGCAGCTGTGGTGGGGCTGTGGGCAGGGGGGAGCTGGGCGGGGATGTGTGTGCACTTGTGGTAGAAGGGTTGTAGGGGGGGCTCTGGGCATAGTGGATCCAGGGAGTGCTGGGGAAGGGAGTTGTGTGGTGCAGCATGGGCCAACCCCCAACAGGAAGGGGCACGCTGGTAGCACAGGACCAGGTGAACCAGTATGCCTCTGGCTCCGGTCAGGGCTGCGCTGTGCACCTGTGTCTGTCTCTTTTCCCCCTCCCCTTCCCCCCCCCTCCCGCCCCCCCTGCTCGCCCAATGTGTCCTGATATTTCACTCTTGCGATCTGGTCACCCTACTCCCTGTCCAGGGCTCTAATCACTAGATCACACTGCTTCCTCTCAATATGACAGGACAGATTTGTTGAAATCATTTCCTTTGTAATAGATTTTGACTTGAGGGAGCCTGCCAGGCCTGTGGAAGAGGAAAAATCAGTTTTCTGAATGGAAATTATCACAGAAATGGATAACACTTAAAATTCAATCAAACCATTAACACAAACTGTTGTTTTATTTTTAGCAAATTCTGGGCTTGAGTATCAATAACCCTGCTTATTTTTGGCACAGTCAGAGCCAAAAGCAGAAATGTCTTCAGTGCCCATTATATTGCCAAACTTTCTGCCAGTAACCTTTCAGTTATTTCTTTAAAAACATTGTAGTGTTCCTTGGCTATGTGCTGCCTGGTTTGGTCTGTTTCATGTTAAGGGGTTTTGTTTGGCTGGGGCAGAAAAAGGGGTTTTTCCTTATTTTTCTCTTTAACTATTCCTAATCCTTTTGCTACACTGCACCTTTCCCAACACAGAAAGGCCATACTAAAGTCATTTCGTGCTTTCCCTTCACGTTGCCCCTGTTGATAGATAGGTTAGGGGACGGCAAGAGGAAGCAGAAGGGTTATTGGAAGAGCTATGGAAAACTTTCCTGACACTGAAAACTTGAACCAGTTTCTTAATACCAGGCTGAGTTCCAATCAGAGACAGACCCCAACTATCTGAGCACCCCTTACACAGAGAAGTTCAGATAAAAACTTTGTTACTGACCCTATCTCTACCGTGAGCTCAACCACAAATTCAGACCCAGGCATCCCTGGGTGTGAAGGAAATTCAGAACTGGATCCAGATCCAAACTTTGCACCTTGAGCCTGTCTCGGGTTTCAAGCAGAACTGGGCTGATATTAGTATTGTCAGTCCCAAGGCTCAAGAGTCATGAATCTGGCTTCTGCTTTCTCTGAGCCTTTACAGTTTACTCAGGTTAAGTTTTCAGACTCTTCTCCCCAGCCATGAGGGCTAGAATTTTTTTTTAAGAAAATGAAAGCTGAGATTCTCAGGTAACCCCATGCCTCCAGGAGCTAAGGCTTTAAGAAAAACAGCAGATATCATGAGATTCCCAATAAGGTTACTAGCTGATGTAGGTTTTCAGATGGAAATCACATGTCAGTGGATTTGCATGAATGTCACTGAGCCTTTGGGGTTAATTGAAATCTGAAATTCCAAACGAAACTCAACCAGTGTTAATCCACACTAAGGAGATCTGGGGGAAAGGATCAGTTTAATCTCTGTAAGCCAAAAACTACCAAGTGTTATGCAGTTGCGACTGTCTGCCTGTGTGTCCCCCAAGCGCCAATCACCATGCTAACTAGGCACCACCATCATGGTGGTAATAGACTGACAAAAAAGATTTTCAGAAAGTCTGTTTCCATTAAGAAAAGGAGTACTAGTGGCACCTTAGAGACTAACCAATTATTTGAGCATAAGCTTTCGTGAGCTACATGCATCCGATGAAGTGAGTCTCTAAGGTGCCACTAGTACTTCTTTTCTTTTTGAGAATATAGACTAACACGGCTGCTACTCTGAAATCTGTTTCCATTCTGTCCACAACTTATTTTATTCATCTCTGGCTTGCTATGTAAACAAGGCTGAACTGGTTTGGAATAGACTAGATATGGCCTAATATTTATTTATTTATTTATGTTATTTATTTTCTTGGAATGAGGCAAAACCACATTTTCTCTATAAAATTCCCATGAACACTGTATCTAAGCACTTCTTCTGACTACAGTATCAGATGCAATTTTATGTTGCATTCTCAGCCCTCACTCTTTCCTCAAGAGGCTGGTGACACCGATGTGAGCAAAAATTCCCCTAATTCATGTTAAGGCCCCCAGTCCACCTCCCCTAAACAAGCAAATATATTCTTCTTCGAGTGCTTGTTCATGTCCATTCCAATCAGGGGTGTGCATGCGTGTGCACGGCAGCCGGAAGATTTTTCCCCTAGCAGTATCCGTCGGGTCGGTCTGGGCCCCTCCTTGACTGGCGCCATCCTGGTGCTCAAAATAGGGCCCTACCAACCCGCCACCCCCTCAATTCCTTCTTACCACCATTGACGGTTAGCTGGAACTTCCCCTTGCTCTTGTCGTGAAAAGCGCATTTGGCAGTCTATGTATAGTTCTCATTAATTCTGTAGTTCATGTTAAGTAGTTAGTAGGTACTTTACTTAGTTCTTAAGTTTCCTTTGGAAGGGTTTCCTCTCAGCGCTATCCCGGCGTTAGGGAATGCCGCGGTCTCCTGGCTTCAAAGCCTATGAGGTCTGCTGCAAGTGTATGCCCGGAAGCGATCCTCACACTTCGCGTTTGAAATGTTTGTGGGAGAGCCATCAAAAGGATCGCTGTAGGATCTGCAGGGGGTTTTGCCCCAGGACACTGAAAGATAGAGATCAGCACCTGAAGAGCCTACGAATGGAAGCAGCACTCCGGCCCCCATCTGACCCCGGATCAGCAGACCCAGCGCCGAGTACCTCCTCCCCAGTTCGCAGTGCCCCGGCACCGTCGGCACAGGGATCCGTGCCGAGTAAAGACAAGGACTCTCGGCACCGTCGTGGCTCCAGTTGCGGCTCACATGCCGCAAGCAGGCCCCAGTCTCAATCACTGGTGCCGCAGAAGAAGAGGAGGCTGGAGAGGGGTCACTCTGCCCCAGCTAGACCCCAGGAGCTGGCCGTTGTGAGACCCAAGCCCAGCCACACTACTTCAGCCTCACTGCCAGAGACGGTCGAGTCGACTCCTGCCCCCATGGAAGGGCGGTTGAGTCCGGACCCTTCTCGCTCACTGAGGCCGAGCTGACAACTTCACCTCCCGCCAACCCCAGAGGCATCTGAGGCAGCGCGGGACCTCCTCCAGCTCATTCTCTCCACCCAGACAGGAGAGGTCGCCGGCACTGGTCGCTCCCCCGGCACTATCAAGGGGAAAGCCTCCAATGATGGCTTGGTGGTTTCCATCCCCGGTGCACTGTTCCCCGGCGCCAGAACAGGGTCAGCAGCCTCGTCGGTCCCCGAGCCCTCGGCGCGGACCTCAGCACCTCGCAGTACCGCTCCTCCGTGGTCCTCATTTCAGGGACGTCAGAGTCGGACACCTATCCATCTCATAGGAGCAGAAGTAGATGGTCCAGGTTATCATGAGACCGGCACCCTTACCTGGCACCGTGGCCCACGCAGTGGCAACCTCTTGGACTCTCTGGGCCTTTCACCAAGGCCAAAGGTGGATCGAATGGACGCATTCCAGGGCTGCAGCGGTGGCCTTGGCCACTTCCGTATTACCTCCGGCACCGTCGTCATTGGTAGGATTGGGGGTAGCTCTATCGCTCCCTGACACCACTAGCGTCAGCTACGCCAGCCCCAGCGGTATCAGCGCTGACGTCCACAGCACCGACAGCCTCGGCATCGACAGCCCCAACACCATCAGTTCCGGTTTAGACAACTTTGGAACCAGCAGCCTCAGCACCGACATACACAGCTCCAGCACCGAGGGTCACGGCGCCGTTTGTATCGGCTCCAGCCCAGGATCCCCAAGCGCTGCGATCCGTTGGGTCAGTCCAGGTCCCCCCTGGAGTGGCGCCATCATGACACTCAAAATAGGGCCCTACCGACCCGCCACCCCGTCAGTTCCTTCTTGCCGGCTACTGCAACAGAGGGGTAGGAGGGTGGGTATTGGAATGGACATGCACAACACATCTCAAAGAACAAGAGTTATGGGAAGGTGAGTAACCGTTTTTTCTTCTTTGAGTGATGTTCATGTCAATTCCAACCAGGTGACTCACAAGCCTAAATTCAGGAGGCGGGGTGAGTCCTGTCTGACACGGCCACACCGCCCCCCCTAAACAAGCAAATATATTTCTGTTTGTGTAGCTCTCTCACTGGACGTCTCCAGCTTCAGGGGACAGCAGGGTGCAGATGTGGTTTACTGTTCACTTTGGATTTGGGTAAATGAGGGAGTGGATCTGTAAACTGGACTTGGGGGGAGATCTCGTTCATTCTTCCACGAGGGAAGGCCTCATTATATTTGTTCAAGCCTGACTGGATTACATCACTTTCCATTTCCCCCTCATTTCACTCCCTCCCCGCCTGCCTCTCTCCCTTTATTTACACCTCCTTGTACTGCTGTAGCATTGAGCGGGAGCTGCCTTAATGATGCATGCTGATCACTTCATTCCCCATCACCCCCTTCCATCGCTTTGAAGTGTGCTCAGGTCTCAGGCCTGAGTTCAAAGGTCACTTTGTTTATTTATGCAAAGCTGGATCATCTGTGAAATGGGGCTTTCAAGGCCTCTAACATCAAAAGCTCCAAAGCTGGCCCCATCAAGTCAAAGCAGGGACTGGTCTTGCATTATAACAAATTAAAGCAACTTTGTGGATCATAGACAAACACGGTTAGATATTTGCTTCATAAATTGGGGCGTTGTTTTGCCCTTTGAAGGACTGATCAGAACCTGCAGTTGGCCTGAAAACAAGCCATTCCTTGTTAGCTAATATGACACATTCTCAGAAAGTCATGCGTAAATAAAATCTGATCCTGGCGTGGTGACAGCCTGTAAATATTTCCCATCAGTTTCCCTCAGAGCCCAACTGTCATTTAAAACTTTTGATTTGTTTTAACATTAAGAAGGAGGCAGATCTGGAACAGTTTTGCTATAATAATAAACAGTAATAATATTAATAATAATAAACTATCCTTCTTGTATATGGCACTCTTTGTGCCATATGGTCCCAAAGTGCTACGTAAACTACTGTACAGAAATGTAGTCATCTCTGGAGTGGGGAGAGCTTCAGCCAGGCTGACAATGTGCATAGAGCATGATGCATAATGCTAAGTGGTAGGGAAATTTCAGCCGCTGCATCAAGACAAACCCACAATCAGGGTCCTGTATAGTCCACAACACAAGGGGCCAAATTCTGCATCAAGGACTATTAAATGATGTGGCAACATTCATCCATTCTGTCCCCCCTGAATTCTCTTCATTCCCATTCTCCACCATATAAACCCAAGCAACAGTCATTCATAGTTGAAAATACATAAAATTTGTCACTGATTGTTTTTAATTATGGGATTTTCACTGTGCCCTCCAGCGGGCACATCTCCTAGGCCTTTAGCTACTGTGATGATGTTCAGGCACTGCAGTTCAGAACCTCCTTCCCCCAATATATGCCAAAGGAAGGAGAAACTTGTAGCCAACTTCAGCTGGGCATTGCCTCCTACAGTGTTCTTTGTGCTCCCTGGCTGCAGGCTGGACTCCATTTTTGGCTGCCTGACCCCCCTGCTGTCTGGCTTTGGGAATAGTGCAGGGAGCATACACGGCAATCCAATTAACTCACCCTGTAGGAAAACTGAAGAGTAAGAGGCAGCAGAAGGCAGGACCCAGCAGGGCAGGGAGGCAGAAATAAAAACGTCAGGAGCCCAGCTGCAGTAAAATGGCAAATTCCGTGGCAAAAATGATGAATTTTCTTGCACCTTGTAAAAATGCCAGATTCTCTGGCCATAGAATTACAAAATCCAAGGCTCCAGACTAGGTCACAGGGGCAGTTACACTTCTTAGAGCTCTTATTTCGGGCTCTCTGCAGGCTTGTGAAGACAGTGCTGCATTGCTTTACACTCAGCTCACATTTTCAATGTTATCTTCACAACTATGAGGGTTAGAAAAACAAGGCCTAAATCGTACACCAGCCGAGGATCTGCTCTCTCTCTCTCTCTCTCTCTCTCTCATTTATTTATTTGAGAGCTTTGATTCAATAGCACAATTCTGTCACCAAGGGTGAATTGCTTGGCAAATTCCACAGCCACAGAATCGCAGAATGTGCAGGTCCTGCCATTAGTCTTACAGATGTCATGGATCTTTAATGTTCTTGCTGGAGGCGGTGAGGTGAAGGGAGGGAGACAATGACAAGATCTCAGTTTTTAAGGTCTTGCACAAAAACATGCACACAGAAAAAGTGCACGGTAGGCAGTTTCTCTACCTGAAAGACAACACTGAATTTTACTGTTACAGACATAAGGCACATGGACCGCTAGGCTATCTGCTCCAGCTGTAATGATGTGTGTTTTTTAAAGAGGAGGTGAACAGAGCAGTCCACCTCATTGGTAGTAATGATCTGATTTATTGGGTCGTTCTGACAGCTTTGAATATAACCAAAACTCCTCTTTAGGTTGCTTTTGTTGCCTCGCTCATCGCTGGTATTCAGGTCATAGTTTCACACGAGCAACTCCTTCAGGTCCACTATCCATGCAATAAGCATCATTCATCAGATGTCTTGAATGATTTATTTCCTTGGCTGCACAAGAAACATTGGTGCTACGGGATAGAGAAAATGATTGTTGGATTGAACATAATGCCCCTTGATAATAACTCAATGACGGATACAAACCAGCACCATTCATAAAAGTGATGGCAGAACACAAACAATGTCATTAAAATACCCAGGTCCAGAGGAACCAAGCAGAGACAAGGAGGAAATGAATCCCACAAATCTGACCACTCCTGCCTTTTGGGAACATTCAGCTCCAGATTCAAACTTGAGGCTTGAGCTGAAGCAAACACCTCTGAGCTTTGAGGAAATTCAGAGCTGGATCCAGATTTATGGCTTGGCTCTCTCTCTAGAATTGAGCAGGCTGAACAGTGAGATTGTTTTATGGAGAATGTTCTCTGTGCATAAACAGAGGAACCTACTCATAGTGAGTTCAGATCTAGCTCAATTTATAGAGACGTGGCAGGGGAGGAGCCCCAGGTTGTTCCACTGAAGAGTGCAGATCCCGTTGTAATGACCCTCCAGTTAGTGTGAAGCCGCTGAGTCAAAAAAAAAATCCCAACCCACCAAAAAGCCCTTCACTATATCTGAGGCTCCAAGTCTAAAATGTTTTATTTATTTTCTTTAGAATATGCTACTGAGTTTTGGTTTTAGACGTGCAATGATCCCAACGAACACAGACAGTGAGAGACTTAATGGATCTGAAAAACCCTGGTGAAATACAGTAATTATTTACCACGGGTTTTTTTTTTCTTTTCCACCCAAAGAGATATTTATACTGTGGGCTGAGTATCTTTCCCGTAACTCATTTTTATTCTGTTCCCTCCACTCCCCCACCACTTTTTTCCCCTTCTTCTTCTGGGTCTTGTAGGTAACTCCACAGGTTTGGGATTTGGCTGGATAACAAGCAAAGAGTCTTCTTCAAAGGATCAAACGGATTCGGAGCAATTTGGCTGACTTCAAAGGCTTGGCAGCATGTCAAGTGGTGTTGAGAATGCCAGTCAGTTAGTGTGTGTAAGCAGAGCAGGGGTTGCACATGAGCTGACATACTGTAACATGAGGCAGGAGGCAAGGGTGGGTATGCCGCTCTTTGTACATCAAGCTGAGTAGGATTAAGATATAATTGACAGAACATTGCCACTTAAACGTTTTATCCACTTTTAAGATGTTCAGCAGATGAACAATGGGGCAGCAATTCTTTCATATTTGACCCTGGCTTTTCTTCCCCCCCTGCCCACCCGCCCGCCCTTCCTTACTCTCTAAATGGTTTTTGATTGTGCAAAGGGATTTCCTGGTTATTTGGTAAAAAAAGTTGCAAGATTCTATTTCCAAGTATATTGATATTTACAGAAGAAAATCAATGCTGCTGCTTAATTTATTTGATTATTATTCAGAAAGGAGCCAGTTTGTCTTCTTAGAATATCAGGGTTGGAAGGGACCTCAGGAGGTCATCTCGTCCAACCCCCTACTCAAAGCAGGACCAATCCCCAATTTTTGCCCCAGATCCCTAAATGGCCCCCTCAAGGATTGAGCTCACAACCCTGGGCTTAGCAAGCCAATGCTCAAACCACTGAGCTAACCCTCCCCCTGTCGTCTTCTTCTTTTCTTTTACACTCACTGCATTCAATTTTCAAAGGTCGCAAAGGTACATTTGCACGATGCAGTGCGTTCGTTGTTTCCTACCATTCATTCGGGGTGGGGGGGTCTGCGCAGAATGGGCTGCTGATCATTCAAGCTGAGGAGGACTCCGTGTTGTATGTTTTCACTGAGGGGCAGAGGGGTTAGTCAATGTTGCCTTTAAGGGCCTTAGGCAATTCCATTTCATGCTGCTTCCAGAAGGGTTGGGTGTGAGCTGGCCACAGCCCTTGTGAAAGCCTTCTGTGTTCTCAGTGACAGGAGTGGGGGCAGCTTCAGTGAGCTGCTGGAGTTCCAAGGCAGCAGTGCAGCGGGTTGTAAGTTTTCTTTTCCCTCCTAAGTGACAGCTGCACGTACTTCTGGGGAAACTTTGCTGAGAGAACCAGAGACGGAACAGAAAAATATGTTTGGGGTGAGTGGAGGACGGACGGACGCGCTGCGTGGCATCTCAGGCATTCTCCTTGGATGCTGTTTAAGACGCAGCAGCAAATGAGAGCAATGCACGTGCAAGCATAAAACTCCTGGTGCTAAAAAGACACACCGTTTTCCAACGTGGCAGTAATTGGGCGAGTGCCAAGCAGGTTAAATATATGTTGTTCTTCTTTAAAATCTCTGCCAGAGCTCACTGTACTGTTTAAGCATTATCCACCTTGCTAAACAGCTGCAAAGACTAGATCCATTATTTCTAAGAGTTTCTGGACATGCTTGTGTATATGCTGAGTTATTTCCCCTGGACTCTGCAGTTGAGATTAGAACAAGGCTTTCCTCACTTCTAGCCTCCAGATCTTTTCAGGTGGGTTTCAGGATTTGTACAATTGAACCCTTAGTCTCTCCCATACGCTTACCTTAGGGTCACATATTTCTCTTGGGCTGCATGTGGAATTTACACTCATATCACTGATGTTGGTGCACAATGACTGAGGCAACTCTCTGATTGGGTAGCCTTTAATTATGGGAACAGTCCTGAGATGAAGAGGAGAAACCGCCCACCAGCATGGAAGGGGTTAAAGAGAGCCTTTGTGCCCAGCTGGCCTTGCCCCATTATACCTGCAGCCAGTGCCAGGCCTGGAGGGGGAAGAAAAGGAGAGAACCTGACTCAATTTGGGGCTAACTGGCAAAGAGGCAGGAACTCGCTGCCTACCTACCTGAGGGGAAGGGTCACTAGCCTGCCAGCCAAGGCGGCCACCAGGAAATAATACCATCTCCTTGGCTGAGGAGACTGGAAGAGACTTAGGAGCAGCAGCCCTAAGAAATAACTGGGTGACTGAAGCACAGAGACCTTGTGTGGTTCCGGCCCCGCAAAATTTAGGGCTGCCCTGTCCAGGGGAGCCTGAGACTGTGGCAGGGCTCTGCCCAAGGTCCACAAGGGAGTGCTACTAGAGACAAGCCACCCCCGTGACTTGGACTGTAGGGGCCGTGCCCCACAATGAAGGGACAACGGTAAGAAGTAACCCAGGGCAGTGAATTTAGGGCTTGTCTACACTTACATTTTATAGCGCTCTAACTTGCTGGCTCAGGGGTGTGCGCAGCAAGTCTGAGTGCTTTAAAGCGCTAGTGTAGACAGCACTCGGAGCTAATCCTCTCGTGGAGGCGGATTACCAGGCGCGCGACCACACTCACATTTCAAAGCGCTGCCGTGGGAGCGCTCCCACAACAGCGCTTTGAAGTTTCCAGTGTAGCCAGGCCCTTAGACTCCCAGGTGGGAGGTGTACTCAGGGGTTGACTCACACAGGGCCCTGGGCTGGGACCCGAGGAGAGGGAGGGTCTGGGTCCCTCTACCCAACTGCCTTAAAGACTGAGGCACCTTGACCAGCGAAGCAAAGGGCCGGCAGTCAAGCATTCCAACCAGTAGGCCACCCAGCCCTCCAAGCTCCCTGTTAGAAGTCCCACTGACTTAATTTCCAGCACCTCTGAAAATAAGGCCACTTAAGTAGGTGCCGAAATAGGGATCTCGGTCCATCCCAGGTCTGAAATTCTGGCCTGAGTGACTTGTCTGGGATAAGCTGTGGTATAGTTAATGAGATGTCATCACTTTGCCCAGAAAAAAGGGTTCTAATCCTGGTTCTGACAGTGACGTGTGATGTGACCTTGGGTAATTCTCTGAACCTCTGTTTCCCCATTTGTAAAATGGGGACAAGAATATTTACTTCCTCCTACCCTTTGTCTTGTCCATTTAGACTGGGAAGGAGCTCTCCTACTGTTTATCTGTGCGGCGCCTAGCACAATAGGGACACAGATCTCAGGTGGGGACTCAAGGTGCTATTGTAATAGAGATGATGATGACAGGGGGACAGGACTAGATGGACCATAAATTTAGTCCAATTCATTCCAGTGCTCTTAGTTTTTTTTTTTTTTTAAAATAGCATGTCTACTCAACATTGTTGCCTTCCTGACCAAAGCTTTCCATTCAGCGCTCTCCCAGGTTTGTTTGATCCCAATAAGCGAGCTCGCTCTCCTGATCTTTTATGGAAACTGCAAAGTAAAACTGTTGCCAGAATTCCACTCCTTGCACTCCACATGACTGATCACATAAGTCTCTCCCACCTCCCGGGTTTAATTAGCTGTAATTTTGATGTATATAATTATTTGCATGGAGGGTAGAATGGATCAGCTCCTCCTAGGGAACGGTGACCGGTAAATATAAACAAAAGGGCTTTTGTCGGCTATTAATGGAAACATTGATTAATCTCCCATCATGTTAGTAGCCTACTGAAAAGCTCATAAAGCAGCAAGCAAAATTGTTCATTAAACTGGCCAGGCTGCTAGCACCAGGAAGTGAGTGCAAAATGCACTTTAAGTGCCTTGCGGCAGTACAGTGCCTCCCAAAGGCAATGCAACCTCCTATCAAAGGCAGCCATGTAGGAGGAGATGTTTCTAAGAGCTTCTCTCTCCCTTTCTTTGCAGATGATGCCAGCTCAGGAAAGGACAGCCCAGTGTCTGAAGGCTCCAATGGCGAATACGAAGATCATTCTGGGAAGCAGTGGGGTAAGGGACAGATTTTTTTTTTTTTGGCTTCCCACACATCCCTGTTCTGTACTATCCATCGCAGTCCACCTTGATGTCACATTGCACTGAAGGAATGGAAAAGGCAGCGTGAAAGGAATTCATTGATCAGATCGATTTGTATCTGTGGATGGTCAAATGTCAAATTGAATCTCGTCTGAATGCATCAGTCTGAACTGATCCCTTCCTTTATTAAGTGTCCACCTGCCCCAGGAAATGTAGCTGATGATCCACACTTGAGCGTCTGCTATATCCTTGTACTTGTTTCCAGGAGCAGTGGCTTTCCTTTGCATGGGTAGCCCTAGTACGGCTGGGCATAAATTCTCCATAAAAAACATATTGAAATTTATAGTGGGATTTCCAAAAGCACTGAGTGCCGGCCTACCTCTGCTCCCCTTGAAGTCAAATGGGAGATCTGGCTTCAACAGGAGCAAAGTTAGGCCAATGCTGAGCACTTCTGAAAATCACCAAGTCGGGCTAGAGTACAAAGCCCTCAAGTGAAGATGCAGTTTATTGGCAAAAGAACTCCTTCAGCCAGTATCCAGTTAAACCATCTCCCTGATTGATGGAAGGTGTACTAGCAAGAGGACTTTTTTTTGCCTGTATAAGCTGTGTCTACGCAGTGATTTTTGCCAGCATAGCTATGTTGGTTGGGCGAGGGGGAGGTTCATTTAGGTGTTTTGTTCATCTTGTCATAAGCTTAGCAGAAACTGCTAAAAACCAGCTCCAAAACAAGGCTCTGAACTGCTCCAAGGTTTGAGAGTCCCCTGACCCAGGGTTTGGTTCAAGCCATTCTCCACATGCTTTTTGTGGAGAAACAGAACAACTTTTGGGCACTACTGGCCTGGGCAGGAATTTGAACTGATAACCCAGACATGTCAGGCGCCAGATCTCATTTTTGCTTTTATGACCCAGCTACAGCTCATCCCTTTTTTAAATTTTTTTAGTTTGATTGATGATTTGTCACCATGTTCCTAAACCTATTTCTGAGAGATTTCATCCAGTCTAAAAACCCTATTCAAGAATTTACCCTTGCCCAAACAGGGCAGATCTAAGCTGTCATCAAAATAGGAAATTCCAAATATAATAATGTAACAAATGCATGACTAGCAACTTCAGGAAAGCCACCATGCTGTGAAACATGGCCAGCAGGTAACCTCATGGCAACAGTGAGGCTGGAACTCATTCTGTTTCAAAGGGACAGGCTCCTACCGCCAAGCTAAGGATAATCCCCTCCAGCTGTTGGCAGTAGAGGGTATATGATACCATCGTGTTGTAGTTCCAGTTCTTACCAGGGGGCAGTGACGCACATAAACATAATGCACATAAAGTTAATTACGTTATTATGTGGACCATGCTAGCATCTTTTGCACAGGACTGCAGACAGGGTCCAGGACCCAGTGCTTGTTCTGTCCTGGGAAGCTGGTAAAGAGGGATGTAATTCTGAGAGAAGATGGCAGATTTTTATAGAGAAAGGATGGAAGATTCAGCTATTCCACACTTCTAGAAATCTCACAGGACAGATTCTGCACATATCACATGAAAAAAGGCAAACATAGACCTGTCTTTAGACCTCATTCCCATAAGGGGCATGAGCCAGAAGTTGAGCTTTGTGGCAGAAGTGCCCTCTAAAGGTAATTGTGGACAATCATGATAAATTGGACATTTCTGCAACCACTGCGTTAACTCTATCTGTTAAGGGGATGCAGCAGGCACCTCTGAGACTTATCCATCCATCTGTGACATATTCCTCAAGGAAAGGAATCTGTTAAACTGCTTCCTACCAAGTTTTTGCTTGATGTTTTGTCATTAATTATTTAATTTTAATTACACCGAATAAATCTTCATAATAAACAGCGTTAGAGCAGGAGACCTGCACACACTGTCCCTTTGAGTCAGTCAACTTGTGTTTCCCTCACGCTTGCATATGGCATAATTTATACTGTAGCAAAGTGCAGCTCTTGGAATTTACAAAGCAAACTCCGAAAGGTGTGTGGGAGAACAGTCATGCAAAGTCTGAATAACATAGAGGCACTCTGTAATGGGGTCCCCTGGCTCTAAAGGCCCTGCCCCCAACCCTTGGAGAGGAGCTACTGGACCCGGGACTCAACCGTTGACGAGGAACAACTAAGGAATAACAGGGTTGGGAGTGGGGATCATAGGTTCAAAACTAGGGATTCAGAGGTGGACACCGAGCAGAGAACCCCGCATAGCACCCACTACTCCTCAGAGCTGTCTAGGGAGCCAGCGGACACCGCCCAGAGGAACTCTGCCCGGATACGTGAGACAAGGGAGGAACGGAAATAGGCCTCACAGTCGCAGAGCACCTCCCCGTCCAGCATCCTCCTCCTGGTGTTGTGGATGGCCACTTTGGCCAGTGCCAGGAGGAGGTTGACGAGGAGGTCTCACGTCTTTGTGGGGCCACAAACAGTGTGTGCCTATATGAAGAGGTGTGGGGAAAAGTGCAGCCAGACCTCAACAAGAGGTTCTGGAGGAGCCGGAAAAGGGGCTGCAACCTGGCGCATTCCAGATAGGCGTGCGCCAGGGTCTCCCTCACATTGCAAAAGGGTCCTCTAGCAGTTCAGCAAGCAAACCTTCAGTAGATGATACAGATTTTGGAACGGCCATTTAGTAAATGCAAACTCACAGCACTCTCGGCCTCTCACTCCCTCAGGCTCACTCTTTCTTCTCTGTGTGTGCGTCTCTCTCTTTCCTTTTGTCAACTGGCCTCTCTGAACTTGCCCAATTCAAGCTTTTGTCAAGGAAACCTTTCAGGACTGTGTAAATGGGATCTGGTTTCAGTGTATCACACACAGGATGAAGCAGCTTTTGAGGCCACAGTAATCACTTAACCTTCTAAAAGAAAAAGGGGAAAAAAGCCTGAAAAAGTATTATTTTACCTGTAGATTGCCATGTCTAAGAGAGGGATTGTCAGAGGAGTGAACACAGGACTCCAAACAAAAGTTCTCGAGGGATGAGATAGGACTGAAAGCAAACTGAGCTGTTGTTGACCTGACTGTAGTGAGGAAAATGCCGACCCTGTTTTACAATATTGTCCCTGTGCAGGAACTAGGTGGGGAAACAAACCCTACTGAAATATTTTTATGCAAGCAGAGGGCAGGTATGGGCGGTTATACATGAAGTTCCAAGATTAAAGTTAGTGATGTGACTCATTGGTCAGTACAAAAGATATTAGTGAATGTGCCTATTCTGGAGCTGTACTGTGAAATGCTAATGCTAGCGTAGAAATCCCATCGAGTGAAAATATACCCTTACATGGGCTTCAGTTCATGTGCACAGAGTAAATTATTGCCTTGTTAAAAGATAACCAGTTAGACCCATTTCACTGCTGGATGATGACCACTTCTGTGTCTCATAGCCTGACGCTCCACATCCGTAACGAAAGCACCCTGTGGCCCTATTGGCATTTGTCTCCAGGACGGTGGCTAAACCCCATGGTTTCGAGCGCTCCCAGTGCGTGGTGCTGAACAGGTTAATTATCTCTCTGGGAGCATGATTGTTTTTACTGGGTAGGAGGCCTCTGGTTTCAGGAGATGATCAAGGGAATACCCAGCAATTTACACACGGAAACCTGTGGAATGGGCTAGCACGTGACACTAACTGCCCCAGCTGTCGCTGGTAGTACATTCAGTGCTGGAGTTGCTCCGGTTCATTAGGTTACACATGAAAGCCCCGGCGTGGAGAGTGAAGCATTTCTGCACCAGGGTTTGAAATAACATGACATGGCGAAGATCCAGAATGACAGCCGTGGGTGAGGTTGGGGTGTAAGGCGGGGACGGGCTGCTCATACAAGAAAGGGCCTTGAAGAGAAGAAGCGCCATGGGCAGCCTCCTTCCCAGACAGAGTGGCTGGGCCTGAGGCCAGTGTGTGTGACACACACACAGATCTGTGAGGGGCCCGGCTTCTTTTCCTCAAGTGTGTGAGGCCTGCGCGCCAACATCCTCACGCCCAGGGAGCTGCCCGCCAGCCTCTCCCACTCCTGAGTAGTGAGGGGACGGAGCAGGAGTGGCACAGCAGCCATAAACCAGCCTCCAACAGAGCTCGGGCTGTAATTTTTGCCACTGCTGTGAAGCCACAAAAAGCACTAGAGTGAGCAGCTCATTCATAATGAGCCAGGTTGTACGTGGAGGTGGGGAGTTTCTCCCTTCATATACCAAGAACAATTGCAGTGCTTGTGCTCTCCTGAGCACAGGGACTGCTCCCGGCCTGTGCCCCTACGGACACCTCATTGACCAGGGCCCCACCACACCTGTGCACTGGAGAACAGAGCTGGCTGGATGCACGGTCGGGGATGTTAGGGGGCTTATTCCTTCACCCACTTACTTCCCTGGTCCTTCTCGCATGAACAGAGAGCAACAATACCCAAAGTCCAAAGGTGCAAACAATTCGATGTTTATTGGGGTGAACTTCCAGCAAGCATGATTCCAGTTTCCTTCCTTAGTGTCCCCCTTCCCAGCTCTGACACCACAGAGCCTTACCTGTGTCCCTGTTCCCATTTCCCCCCCTTTGCAAAACATGATTCCAATTTCCCCACCCCCATTCTGTTCCCATTCCCTCCCTTAGCAAAACATGATTCCAATTCCCCACCCCCATTCCCTGTTCCCATTTCCCCCACCCACGCACCCACTTCCTGATTGACTGCAGACTATATAGTAAAGCTTGAGTTCTGCTTAGCTATACCTTAACCAATCATTTTCCTGAAATTTAACTAACCAATCCTAACATATTGTAACATGATTATGTAACCAATTATATCCCACCACCTTAATTAGTTTACACCCAGCAAAATTAATTATACAGCAGACAGAAACACTCACAGAACCAGACACAGACCATGCAAATAAACAATAGCAAAGTGGGAACTATAATGACAAAACAATACAGAAGTGAGGATTTCACATCCCAGCAATTGATAAGTGAGTTATTGCCAGACAGGATGCTATCAAACTAAGTTTCCTTTTACATCTTCTAGGCACTTCCCTTTCTCTGGAGGCGATAGGCATTATCAGAACAGGATTGTATTCCTAACAGCCCAATAGCACCTTCTTTCAATGGGACTAGGTTGGAATGTGAGGAGGTGACCGGTCGCTTCCCAGCTTATGGCTGCCTCTGCTGCTTAGCCAAAGGCCTTAGCCTAAGAACAGGGCCTCAGACTGTCACAGTAAGAGAAGGCCCTTACACCGGCAGACAGTGATTTTGATTCTTTCTTTTATACTCCTATAATTAGCTAAGTGATAAGAATACACCTAAATTCTTAGAGTATAGGCCTTTACAGACAGGCCTGAATATCTATATCCTAACAGGGGGAGCCTGCTGCGCCCCCTTAGGAGGTGTCGTGAGACTCTCCCTGTGCACTGGAGAACAGAGCTGGCTGGATGCACGGTCGGGGACCCTGCTGCACCCCCTTAGGAGGTGTTGTGAGACTCTCCCTGTGCACTGGGGAGCTCGGAGAGCACCTCAAGCACGGCTTTCCTGGCATTCCCACAGCTGTTCTGCTGCAGTGACACACTCCAGTGGCTAATCAGTGTACCCTGCCCCAGTGTGTCATAGAGAAGGCCAGTCACATCCATCTATTCAATATTTGCACGGTTCTTTACAGATAGAATTAAAGATGCAGCTCCTGCCTCAAGGCCCTTACACGCTAGGTGAGACACATCATGACAGGGTGCCAGGAGAGATGGCAGCGGCCAAGCAAGTCACAGGAAGGAAGGGAAGGGGTGTTACATGAAGGAAGGATATAAGGTTGCGCTCAAGGCAAGGCACGCAGCTTGTCAGCTCCCTTTGGGGCTGGGAGGAAGAGCTATTAATTTAGATTTCATTAGGCTGGTGTGGGAGGGTGGGTCACTGGAGACATGGAGGAAGGAAGGGGGCTTGGAGGAGGGTGTTTGAAGGAGGAAAGGATCACAGAGGATACATCTGGCACAGGAGACAGAAAGCGAGAAAGTGCAAGAGGGGCTTTGCTCTAGGTCTGAGTGAGAGATTTAGGGGAAGCAAGACACAAGATATAACCAGGGCAGAGCTGTGTAGAGGAATAGTGAGGCAAAGGAGTTTGAGTCTGACAGGGAGCCACTGACTGGAATCTTGAGATGGGACTGGCATGGTCAGAGTAGTGAGAGAGGAAGGTGAGTTTGGCTGGAGTGTTTTGGATAGATTGGAGGATTGCCAGGTGGGAGTTAGGTAGGCTGAAGAGGAAGAAGTGGAAGTAGGCTTGGCAGGAAATTGCGCTAAGAAATGCCCCGGGTGTAGTATTGCATAACGAGAGTAATTGTGGGGGATTTATGCCGTCTTCTGAATTGTTCATTACAGGCCACTCTTAGACAAGGTTCTGGCCTTGAAACTGCCATATTCCACTGTAGCAATTTTTAAGAGCTTTTTAATAGATTTTTTTTAATCATATTGGTAAATCAGGCCATCCAGTTATTTTACAGAAAGGACACAGTGCAAAACTATTAAAGCCATGTGGATAATATTATTCCACCCCCTTTTCCTCTGAAATTCAGTTGTGGAATTTAATGAATAATTGAAATCATGTCTTCGAAAGTCAGTAGGAACTGAGCGCCTAATTCCCTTGGGTGCTTTTGTAAATCCTGCACTTCCTGTTGACTTTTGTGAGGTCAGGATTTGGTCCATTGTGAGCTGCCACTTGAGAAATTGTGCTTCCCTGAGGACAAGGTTGCAGAAGAACCCACTACCCATTGCTAGGTCTCCCAGATGCTATTGTAATGGAACAGCCCTGTGCCATGTTTCTGCTCACCTGTCATGTGGAATGAGTGGGTTAGTAGCTCTTCCTAACCTCAGAAACTCATGGGTTTTTTTGTTTGTTTTTTGTTTGTTTTTTTGGAATGAGACTGCTTTTTAGTATTAATTTTTCATAAATTAAAGCCAAATGAATCTCAGAAAGTTCAGTTCAGATAAGCACTCAGAACTCTGGATGCTCATCTGGACAATCTGAAGCTCTGGACCTTGTAAAATTGGCTTTGAGTTACAGAAAGAGCAGGTTCTTTGTACAATTTCTCTGACTCTTTGCTGGCATTTGGCCGCATTTTGGGAGTTGCTGAGCACTCTCAACTCCCATTAAAATCAGCGGGTGTGGAAGGTGCTTATCTCCGCTCTGGATGATCAGAAATAGACCAGAAGAACAATCAACCTTATGGAACTCTGGATTCTGCTTCTGGTCATGGCTGAACCCAAGAAATGCAAAGCATATAATTCTATAGTTGTGTCCTGAAAGGTGGCCATACTGCTAAGGGAAACTATGAGGCCAAATTCTGCCCTGAGGTACAGGTGACTCTGGTATTATTTTGTGACATTGCTGTAATCAACTGCCGTAATTATAGAGTGAAATTCTATGGCCTGTCTTATGTAGGAATTCAAACCAGTGATCAAAATGGTCCCTTCTGACCTTAAAATCTACGAACCTACGTAGTACTTATTTTTATGAAGGAACCACACTGGACCAGTGTATGCAGTAGTGATGCATGGGCATTTCTTGCATATTTGGAGTAGAGTGTCTCAGAAACAATGGCGGCAGTCCCTATAGATAACCATGTAGTGCTCTGATTGTGTGGTCCATCATGCACCTTGCTTAGTGTAATCAACACTGTGTCCTTTGCAGCCCGGCCCAGATTCACGCAACCTGCCAAGATGAGACGGAGGGTGATTGCACGGCCTGTAGGAAGCTCAGTCCGCCTGAAGTGTGTTGCCAGTGGAAACCCTAGGCCTGACATCACCTGGCTGAAGGACAATAAGCCCCTCACACCTCAGGAGATTGGGGAGAACAAGAAGAAGAAGTGGACATTGAATTTGAAGAGCTTAAAGCCTGAGGACAGTGGGAAATACACGTGCCGAGTGTTTAACAAAGTTGGAGAAATCAATGCAACATATAAAGTTGAAGTAATCCGTAAGTGCTGCCTCTGGGCTGAGTGGGTTATTAGGGAGGGGCTTTTACAAGTGCGCTGATTTGAATAAATAGAACATTGTACCAAGAGCTGTGTGCAATGCCAGAAACTGAATTCCCAGATTACACTAAACTGGGAGGTGTTGCAAACTTCAGTGCAGACAGAGAAACAATTCTTCAGAGTCTCTAATAGAGAGGTCAGAAACATGGGCAGGAAATAATAAAATGTGATCCATCCTGATAAATGCAGGTTAGTATGTCTGGTGAGAGCAACTCCCAGAGTAGCAGGGAGGTACTCGGGAAAAACTACTATCTAGAGAGAGAACTAATGGTGACAGTGATCACCCCGGTATGTGTGCTCACAAGGTGATGTGCCTGCCAAAAAAGGTAAGTGCGATTTCAGACTACAGACAGTCACTTTGTGGACCAGAGAGTCCCACTTTAGGGTCTAAGAGCCATTGGGAGTTGTTCTATTGACTTCATTGTGGGTTGGATAAAGCCTTTAATGTGTCTGAAGAAAAATAGTTTAGGGTGGCTACTACAGAGATAATGGGATGAAGTTAATCAGTGGAAAAATTAGGCCGGATATCAGAGAAAAGCATTCTGTTGAGTCATAGAGCAGTCTCCCAAGGAAAGTGATAAAAGTCCCATCACTAGAGTAATTAAAAATTAACAAGACAAAGCATTTAGGGCCAGATTTTTAAAGGTATTTAGGAACCTAAAGTTACAGATAGAAGCCTACTGGGATTTTCAAAAGTGCCTAGATGCCTAACTCTGAGGCACTGAATTCAGGCACCCATTGGGAGTTAGGCGCCTAGGCACTTTGAAAATCCCACGAGGCATCTATCTTGCATCTTTAACACCTGAATACCTCTATAAATCTGGCCCTTAGGGCACATGCTATAGGGGATTGTCCTGCTGTGGCAGTGGGATGAACTAGATTGCTGTCCTCTGTATGTAACCCGATAGAGGATTCTGGGGCTCTAATTTCCTGTCTTATTATTTTTGAAAATAATTATACTGGTGAGGCTACTCAGACCAAGTGAGGAAGAGCTTCTATTCCTTGGTTTATGCTATGTTTATGATAGCCTAGTATGTTGCCATGGAAATGATTATGATGCTGCAAGCTCAAGAAAGAGGAGGAGAAAGGCTGTGAGAGGGGAGATCATAGAATCATAGAATATCAGGGTTGGAAGGGACCTCAGGAGGTCATCTAGTCCAACCCCCTGCTCAAAAGCAGGACCAATCCCCAACTAAATCATCCCAGCCAGGGCTTTGTCAAGCCTTACCTTAAAAACTTCTAAGGAAGGAGATTCCACCACCTCCCTAGGTAACGCATTCCAGTGCTTCACCATGCTCCTAGTGAAAAAGTTTTTCCTAATATCCAACCTAAACCTCCCCCACTGCAACTTGAGACCATTACTCCTCGTTCTGTCATCTGCTACCACTGAGAACAGTCTAGAGCCATCCTCTTTGGAACCCCCTTTCAGGTAGTTGAAAGCAGCTATCAAATCCCCCCTCATTCTTCTCTTCTGCAGACTAAACATCCCCAGTTCCCTCAGCATCACCTCATAACTTATGTGTTCCAGTCCCCTAATCATTTTTGTTGCCCTCCGCTGGACTCTTTCCAATTTTTCCACATCCTTCTTGTAGTGTGGGGTCCAAAACTGGACACAGTACTCCAGATGAGGCCTCACCAATGTCGAATAGAGGGGAACAATCATGTCCCTCGATCTGCTGGCAGTGCCCCTACTTATACAGCCCAAAATGCTGTTAGCCTTCTTGGCAACAAGGGCACACTGTTGACTCATATCCAGCTTCTCGTCCACTGTAACCCCTAGGTCCTTTTCTGCAGAACTGCTGCCTAGCCATTCGGTCCCTAGTCTGTAGCAGTGCATGGAATTCTTCCGTCCTAAGTGCAGGACTCTGCACTTGTCTTTGTTGAACCTCATCAGATTTCTTTTGGCCCAATCCTCTAATTTGTCTAGGGCCCTCTGTATCCTATCCCTACCCCCAGCGTATCTACCTCTCCTCCCAGTTTAGTGTTATCTGCAAACTTGCTGAGGGTGCAATCCACACCATCCTCCAGATCATTAATGAAGATATTGAACAAAACTGACCCCAGGTCTGACCCTTGGGGCACTCCACCTGATACCGGCTGCCAACTAGACATGGAGCCAATGATCACCTGTTGAGCCCGACAATCTAGCCAGCTTTCTATCCACCTTATAGTCTATTCATCCAGCCCATACTTCTTTAACTTGCTGGCAAGAATACTGTGGGAGACGGTGTCAAAAGCTTTGCTAAAGTCAAGGAACAACACGTCCACTGCTTTCCCCTCATCCACAGAGCCAGTTATCTCGTCATAGAAGGCAATTAGATTAGTCAGGCATGACTTGCCCTTGGTGATTCCATACTGACTGTTCCTGATCACTTTCCTCTCCTCTAAGTGCTTCAGAATTGATTCCTTGAGGACCTGCTCCATGATTTTTCCAGGGACTGAGGTGATGCTGACTGGCCTGTAGTTCCCCGGATCCTCCTTCTTACCTTTTTTAAAGATGGGCACTACATTAGCCTTTTTCCAGTCGTCCGGGACCGCCCCCGATCGCCATGAGTTTTCAAAGATAATGGCCAATGGCTCTGCAATCACATCTGCCAACTCCTTTAGCACTCTCGGATACAGCGCATCCAGCCCCATGGACTTGTGCTCGTCCAGCTCTTCTAAATAGTCCCGAACCAATTCTTTCTCCACAGAGAGCTGGTCACCTCCTCCCCATGCTGTGCTGCCCAGTGCAGTAGTCTGGGAGCTGACCTTGTTTGTGAAGACAGAGACAAAAAAAGCATTGAGTTCATTAGTTTTTTCCACGTCCTCTGTCACCAGGTTGCCTCCCTCATTCAGTAAGGGGCCCACACTTTCCTTGAGTTTCTTCTTGTTGCTAACATACCTGAAGAAACCCTTCTTGTTACTCTTAACATCTCTTGCTAGCTGCAACTCCAGGTGTGATCTGGCCTTCCTGATTTCACTCTTGCATGCCTGAGCAATATTTTTATACTCCTCTCTGGTCATTTGTCCAATCTTCCACTTCTTGTAAGCTTCTTTTTTGTGTTTAAGATCAGCAAGGATTTCACTGTTAAGCCACGCTGGTCGCCTGCCATATTTACTATTCTTTCTACACATCAGGATGGTTTATTCCTGTAACCTCAATAAGGATCAAATATAGTCAGGAGCAGGAGCACGGAAGACCATAAAGCAACACATGACACAGGGAAAGCATGTTCTTTGTGTGTTAGTGCATGTGTTTTAGCATGATCAAGTCTATCCCGGTGTGAAATCTGCTCTCTGATAACTCCCTTTCTCTAGAATAACAGGAATTAAAAGCACATGTGCAGAGTTGTGTTGTGCTCCGAATGCACAAACCTGCTGGACATCTGGTATCAATAAAAATGCAGCTGTGTGGAGACGGTAAAAACATGTGTTTACACTAAAACCAGGAGCAGAGACAGGGAAATGAATCAAGTCCCATCCTAATGTCAGTTGTGGCATTTTCACTTCATCAAAACCAGACGGCACCAGGAACAAACCCTTTTCTGTGTCAGAGAGTAGTCCCCGTTTATCTTGGTTTTTATCAACCTACAGATATTTGTAACCCTTGTTGTCATTAGCGTTTTCTGGCTAGGAACAAAAACAGTGACCAAAGGGGCAATAGAACCAGAGCGATAAGAGTATTACAGCATTTTTACAGGCTTCCTCCTATTTTAATAACATGCCATGGGCGTTTCAGGTTTTATTAAATTTCCTTCCTTAAATCTTCCCCAAGCCTCCACTTCTCAGTCTCACTTGCTTAACTGAGTCTAGGTCTTTCCAGCTTCGATCCCTGCTGGTGTGTTCCTCATGTATGATCTCTTAAGAATATGTGACATTTCTGCCACGCTGGCCCACGTTCCCTGGGGTCTCGGTGCCGATAGCCTCCTGTACATCCTATCCTGATTCATCAAAGTATGGAACATTGTTCCTTCCTCCCACCTCAATGCCTGCCCGGTGATACTGGGAACTGGTTCTTTACACACCCAGCCCAAGGGTGGTTTCCATTAAAAGGTCAGCATTTGCCAGCCGTTGCCACACACTGATACCTGAGACACCAGTGTCTCCCTGCACCTAGACGGGGGAAATCTGTGGTACTTCAGATACCTCTCTCCAGAAACGGATGGTAAATACTGACTTTCAGATGTGAGCATTGGAATCTATTCAGCACCCTTGCAAAAATGGATACACTTTTCTTTCACAGTGCCTGACAAAACGGGGTCCCTGCCTGAGGCCGCTGAGTTTAGTAATAATAAATAATAATAGGCTGGTCTGGTGAGCTAGTCTTAATGCTCTTTGAGAACCCTGGGTTTGATTTTCTATCATGGTATCTTGCTTCCCCGGCCAGCAGGGGAATCTTGGAGTGCTCCTGAGATGAGATGGTCAGAGGGCAGAGAAGGCTTCCCTGCTGACTAGGGAAGCAAGACAGCTGTGGAGTTCTCCTCAGAAAACGGCACGGGAAGTGGTGGCTTCTCTATGCTTAGCACATTTGCGATTAGACTAGACGAAATAAGAGTTAATTCAGGTGGAAGTGAAGTACTTGACTTAGGAGGTCTTTCCCACCGCTAACACCTACGGGCTTAAAACTTGGTGTGTAAGCCTCCCTGAGCCAGGAAAGTGGGGGAAAGATGGAGGGCTCCCCGTCAGCATCAGGTTCCCACAGGCATTCTGCCAGCCCCAGTGATGAAGCACTCCTCCCAGTGGACTTCAGGAAGCATGTCCCTGAGTAGCCATTGCTGCCCCCATTAACAGGATCCAGCCTTCACTCCCCACCATCAGCTGGCTAGTGCAGAAAGTGGAGTGGACTTGTCCCGTCTTCTTTGGTAAGTCTAGGGGGCTTTTGGAGAGACAGGGATTGCCCTGTGCAAGGAGAGGGAATGTTCCTTTCCCCCTCTTGTCATACCCACACTGGGCTAGCAACAGCCTGGACCTGTGACTCTCCTGTTGACTCATAATAGGTCCCCGTGGCTAAAGCACACAATATCCTACAGATCTATCAGGGAACATGCAGGACTGCCCCATGGAAACATCCTAAGATTATATATAACTGCCACCCCAGCAGGAAGCTAGCCTGGTGATAATATGGGCCAGCATCGCGATTAATGCCAGGAGCACTTTTGCCATAACAGTCAGCTTAGGTTGCCACCCTTGCTACACTATCCTGCAGGGTTTCCTGAATTTCTTTCTGGAATAATGACAGGAAAGTGTCCGTGTGGTTTGCCCTTTTTCACCCTGGCTCAGGACACTTACCTGCCCTGTTCCAGATTCAGAGAATAACGCTGCATGTGTTATACCCCTGAGGATCAAAGTGCACCATTAAGCACAGGCCTGTGCCAGGGGCAGTGCAGAACTGCACTGTGCCCCTGCAGCAGACATGCCAAACCCATGAAAAAAATGCAGAAATTGGGCTTTTTTTTTTGGCTTAATTGGCTTGTGAGTTGTTTGTTGGCTAGTTTTTGGCTTGTTGCTTGCTTGGCTTGTAGCTTGTTGCTTCTTTTTTTTGATCAGTTCCTGGCAAGCGGGGTAAGGGAAGGCAAGCAGGGGCTAGTTGGGGAGAGAGTCAGGGGTGCACAGCGGGCCCACTGCAATCCCAGATTGCCCACTGGGCGGATCTAGTCACATAGAGTATTGGGGTTCTTAGGGATTGGCTTGGTTTGGCCTTGTTTTGAAATGGGATTAGCTTGATTTTTGGCTTCTTGTGAAAGTTGGGGTGCTTATTTACCATGTGAAAATTGGCAACTGTGCCCTGCGGGAGAGCTCTGGGAAATGCTTCTCCTAAGGAGGTGCAATCCATGCTCAGGATGCAGTCAGGACAGCAGCTGCTGCAGCACCCCTTCCAAGCATGCAACCTGCCTTCACCTCTGTGGCCATTCAGCTACACTAGCCAGTCTCAGCAATGGGGTATGTGGCCCATCCTCCTCCTTGCCTCTCCTTTTTGGAGAGGGGTAGTAGCAGGGGACAGTTCTTGCACTCAAGAGAGCACAGGGACTTCAAATGGGCCAGAACCTTGAATGGATGGTACAGAGTAGGGGAAAGGCTGCTCGGTGTCTTCCCTTTTCCCCAACCCCTCCATTACTGAACACCTGCAATATCTAGTCCTATGCATACCACCTGGGAAATGCAGCTTTATAAACTGGGCTTGTGTTACGGTTGAGTGACAGTTTTAAGTCCTCTTTAAAGCAGGAGGGAAACTAGTTAGTTCTGGGGTTGAACTGTGTGACTCCCCGTAACATTAGTGGGGCTTGGGTGGCTGAATACTGATGCCCCTAGCTCAGTAGGTAGCTGGGATAATGTGATCAGAGAAGAGATGGAAAATACCTTTGAGATGAGATTTCTGGGGCCTGATTCCTTAGCACTGACAGAGGGATTTGCAGCCTCTGTCTTTAAACAGTCCCCAATCGGATTGAGGAACACAATTTATTTTTCATCACATGTTGTATTTGTTTGCAGAAAGGACTCGGTCCAAACCCATTCTCACAGGAACGCACCCTGTGAACACGACCGTGGACTATGGTGGGACCACGTCGTTCCAGTGCAAGGTCCGCAGCGACGTCAAGCCCGTCATCCAGTGGCTGAAAAGGGTGGAGTACGGCACAGAGAACAAGTACAACTCCACGATTGACGTCGGGGGGCAGAAGTTTGTCGTGCTCCCCACCGGGGAGGTCTGGTCCCGTCCGGACGGCTCCTACTTAAACAAACTGATGATAACACGAGCCAAAGAGGAGGACGCTGGGATGTACATCTGCCTAGGGGCAAACACAATGGGATACAGCTTCCGCAGTGCTTTCCTCACAGTGTTGCCCGGTGAGTGTGGGTTGACTGGAACTTTCCTTCTAAACTGTCCTGGCCCAGCATGTTCTGCATTGCGGCATCATTGCAATCGCTGATCCAGATCCTCAGCTGGTATAAATCGCTTTCCTCCATTGACTCAGTGGAGCTTCACTGATTTACACAGCTCGGGATCTGGCGAGCTTTGGTGAGTGGCCAGATTATGCTGATTTTTCTACTGCCCGTGGTGTGCCTGAGTTGCTCTCCTCCCTGAGCCTCCTTGTAGGCTGCTGCATAAATAACGGCTCTGGCAAGGTTAAATAACCGGGTTGAAAATTCCTGATCTGCTTTTGTGCTGGAGCAGGGCTGGGAAGTCGTATTGTGATGCCGTCTGTGCAACGCCCTGTAAAGTGAGCCCAGGCACTCAAAGGAGCTGAATGCCCCTCCCCTCCCTGTTTTTTTTATTGGTTTGTTGGTAAAAGGAAACAATGAAACAAGCCCATAAACTGAGAAGAATGAAAACAGTGTAAGGATCACAGCCAAAGGAGAAGAATGGGTGTGAAAGAGATTATGATAGGCTTGTTAATTTCTTATTTGATGAGTCCCTGGGAGCTGTTGTGCCGAGCTCAGAACTGCTTCCCTCTTTGCTCCTGCCCTGTGCTCTGCTCTGTGGCTGAGACCTGCAGTACAGGAGCTTTCTAGGGCTTCCAGTCTAACTTCTTCATTGTCCCTTTTGCCCTCTTTAAAGTGCGGTCCTGCCCCGCACAGTGATTTTATAATCCAGAGTCTGCTGGCTTTAGTGACAAAAACAAATCGGCCTTGCTTTTCGTCCTCTCCGCCCGGCAGAGCCACTGCAGCTCAGAGAAGAGAGGAGAGGGAAAGAAGTGGTGTAAATGTGGTCCTTATTGTATACATTAAGCGTTTAAAAAAAAAAAAAAGATGTTTTTCTGGTGGTTTTTTTGTTTGTTTGTTTGTTTTTACTGAAATAACTAAAAAAAACCCAAGCTCTACGTGTACTATTTCAGACTAACACTAGATTTCGGCCTCAATGAAAGACAAAGAGTCATTGACATCTTTAAAGAAGTTTGGCTTGGAAAGAAAGTTATACACATTTGAAAATATTGTACAGTAGAGTACAAGATTAGGATTGCGAATTCACAAATGATCTTGTATGTGTCATCTCAGATTTTTATATGGCACCTTTCATCACATTATCTGAGCTCTGGTACCTTAGGGCCAAATGTTTAAAGTTATCTAGGTAGCTACAGCTGCAGATAACCCCCTAGCGGAATTTTCAAAAGCCCCTAGGCACCCAGGCCCCTATGGGAGTTAGGCACCTAGGTGCTTTTTGAAAACCCCACTGAGGTCTTATCTGCCTTTTTAGGTGCCTAGATACCTTTCAAAATCTGGCCCTGAAAGCCCTGATTCAGCAAAGCGGCTCAGCTTTCAGCATGTGCTTAAGTCCATCCCTATTCAGCACAGCACTTACACATGTGTAAATCCTATTGAAGACAATGGGATTAAGCACAGGTTTACAGTTCAGTACATGCTTAAGTGCTTTTATGACCAGGAATGGACACAGGCATGTGCCTAAGTTAGGTAATTCAAATTGTGTTTCCCGCAGCACCACTAATTGAGCCCTGGATGCATATTATACAAAGTCTACTATTATGCAAAGGGGGCCAGAACCTAAACCCTGAATTTTGGGAGTGTGGATCTGATTCTGAACAGTGCCATTTCGGCCTGTCTCACTAGGGCTTAAATGGAACAACGTGTTCATGAATGCAGGATGCTAGAGGTTTGTAAGAGGGATAATCAACTGCATTTCTTGACTATCTGCAATTCAATTCTCGGTGGCGACGGTGCTGTAAAATTGAATATAAAGTGCTGCACGCAGTGAGCTGCTCTGGTGAGAACAAAAACATACGCCTCTGTCACTAAAGCCTTGATCCTGCTCCTGGGGCACTGTACAGGTGCAGTGAATCAGGGCCTGAGCCATTAGTAGTGGGTCAGTGTCGAAGCGAATAGTAACTGCAGACATGGCAGAGGGCTTATATGGGATTCTTCTTACTTACCCGAAGCTGGGACTCCCTACCTTGGATTATCCTGAACAAGCACACACACTCAGTTCTGCAGTGCCTGGGAATCCCACACGAAGTCCTAGTCCTCCCTTGTCTCAGCAGAGCACCAAGAGGTGCTGCAGGAGGGATGCTAGTTAACCTGCCTCTTCCTGTCCCAAACTTGCCCTCCTGCCCACATAAGAGACCACTCCTGCAAGGTACCACTCCTGCATGGTCCCTAGCCTGAGTATTGCTGAGTGTGTATTAGCTACAGGAAGATGGACTGATACTAGAGAGGGATATTTAAGACTTAATGAACAGAGAGACGTGTCTGGCAGAGGCCAATATGGGACAGGCCTCTGCTCCGCGTAACCAGATCATGCAGGTCCAATTGCTGGGCAGCTGACATGGCCTGCGTTTCATCCTCTGGTCTGGATAGAGAAGCCAGCTCCATCTCTGAGCGCTGGGGCTGAGAGACCATCTGTTGGACTGACTCTGAAGAGGACACTAGAACTGGGGAACTAAAGCATAATAAATTATTGATAAAAAACCTTTTAGGGTTCCCTGCATCTTAAACAAAAGAAATTGATTTGTTTGTCCTTTCAGTGCTTTTCAAAGGAGAAACAGCAGCAAAACGTTATGATGTTGGCAGTGTGTCCCCCCTTGTATTTGGCATGGCTGGGGTTGTCAGACAGACTATACAAAAGCCAGCCTTAGCTTGACATCTGTTTTGAATCCTCCTCTCCTGGTTTTAATTAACTCTTTCGATTTCTCCCCTTCCCTCTTGTAACACACTCTCTCTCTCTCTCATGCAAACCTGATGTCCAGATCCCAAGCCACCGAGCGCCCCTGTGGCCCCGTCCTCTGCTAGCAGCCTGCCGTGGCCGGTGATCATCGGGATCCCCGCTGGAGCAGTCTTCATCTTCGGGACGATCCTCCTGTGGCTCTGCCAGGCCAAAAAGAAGCCCTGCTCTCCCCCAACTGCTGCTCCCATGCACAGACCGCAGGCCAGAGACAGGATCTGTGTCTCCCAGGGTCCTGACAAGGACTGCATCTCCTCCATAAACTATGAGGAATACGTAGCCCACCAGCAGCATTTGCTATCCCAAGGGCCTGCGATGGCCCCAGCCATGGCATCAAAAATGTACCCAAAGATTTACACAGACATCCACACTCACACGCACTCACATGTGGAAGGCAAAGTTCACCAGCATCAGCACATTCATTATCAGTGTTAAAGGGCAGCCATAGACCTTATTGGTGCTTTTTTTCTCATGGTACCTCAGAACAGACTGCTTCGAGTCAGCTAACACTGCCAGCAAAAGGCAAAGTGGACGGAGGAGGGAGAGAGAGAGAGAAAGAGATTTTTTTTTTTGTTATTATTACCATTAGGATGTAGATGAGGAATAATGAAGGAATTCCCAATCTCAGCACAAAGGCAGCCATCTAAAACAATGGAAACTTCTTGTATGTCTAAATCAAGATGGCAACAGATAAGGCAGGAAGCTGTGACATGAAACACCACCGACCCTGTTGCATTACGAAGCAGAGGAAGAAGAGGAGAACACGACGGTATTGCAGTTGATACTGCAGTTCCTGCCTCTAGCACATGCCATCTGTTTTGGTGCAAGGCGCATCAGACGTCTTACCCTTGGGAATGTACAGAAGAGCCCTTTATCTCAGAGTGGCTGAAGCTAGGAAGTACCTGAGGTGTAGTGCCAAAGCACCAGGAGACTGTAATCAATTGAAACATTCAATTGCCCAATTTCAAACGAAAACATAAGCAGAAGAGTTTCTGGAAAACACATTTCTATTTATGAAGTGAAACTCCACATGCATCTCGCCAGCAGTAACTTTGCCTGACAGTTGGTGATAACTTTGCTGGCTGGTTCCATTTCTGCAAATCAAGGGTATTGTGTTTTCCCCAAGGGGGCACTGCTTGAAATCTTTAAAAATGTTCAACTCACCCCAATGCTATGACTCAGTGCCACTGCCAGGAAGAAGGAAGGACATTGTACAATGCTACTTTATATTTATATTTAAGAAATAATAATTAATAATAACTGAACTGCTGAAGGTCAAGAAAAGAAAACATGCTGCCCTTTTCTGATGCCGCTAGCTGTGATTCTCAATCAGATCTTCATGGCTTACAGTGACAAGCTACTGGATTAACTGTGTCAGTGAAAAATAAATGAACAAGTAAAAATAAAAAGAGAGAGAAAAGAGAGAAAATAATTGTTTATGGAATTATGAATTTGCTAAATATGCACCTAGGGTTGTGTGTGGTTTTTCTTTCCAGATAATGTTTTGCAGTTGATTCAAACAATCTCATTTCAGTTTCATTTAAAACAACAAGAAAGAAAGAAAGAAAGAAAGAAAGAAAGAAAGAAAGAAAGAAAGAAAGAAAGAAAGAAAGAAAGAACGTATTAAATACCTATATGGACTAGAAATGAATTCAATCACAAATATAAAACCTTTGTAATTCTATATAGAGTTTAAACAGAAGTCATGTATATTTAATTTATTTTGTTAAACAAGAAAAAAAGTATGATATTTTCCTCAAAACAGGCATTTCTATACATATTTTTGATCAAAGAAACTAAAGATGAATTGTGGGTTTTTTCCAGGTTCTTACAGGTGCCATGCTCCAAATATAAGCAATGTAACATATAACAGTACTTTATTTAACCAAATTGAAAGTCATATGTTTGTATGCATTTTTACAATAGCCATGTGTAATTGTTCTAGCAGCATCTCTGGCACTACAGGCGCCATCATTTCCAATAGAAGCGGCTATCGTGTGCTGTTTATAACCGGTTCGGAAAGTTTTGCTGCGGACTGATCACTGCCTCTACACCCCATGTTATCCTGGCCTCATTAACAAAGAGCTCAGAGCACAAGAAAACTTGTTCCACCGTTCATTTAAAAACGTGGTTTGATTTTTTTTGGTGAACATTACAAGACGTGAACCGGAGACCTGTGATATAATTAATAATACCTTTTTAAAAAAAAGGTTTTAAAAGTGAAATGTTCCGAGGCGTGAGCCCATCAGGTGGACTTCTGCCTCTGAGTGTTTGGGGGTGGGGGGCGGATTGTAAGTCTGAACAAATTATTTGATCCATAAAAGCAGCTTCTGAGCATAAAACATTCAATAGAGATGAAATTCACCACAGCAAGGGGAACCTGCACAAGGCCCTCTGTACCACTTAAGCCCCCTGTTAAGGGCTTATGGCTCAATCCTGCAAGGGGCCAAGTACTCTGGCCTTGAGCCACCAAAGCACGTAACTTCGCAAACATAGGGCCTTGTGCGCTGACGTTATTTTCCATTGGCTTCAGTATCAGTCAGATCAGACACATTGAAGTTAATGGGAATAGTCAGATGCTTAAAAATCAGCACCGTTTTAAATGCTTTGCTGGTCAGGGCCAGAGAGCTCAGCGCCTGACTGGCTGGAGCTTGTAAGTGGTGTGTAGGGCCTTCTGCACTGGTGTGAATTTCACCCACAGGCTCTGGAATAACACAGCAAGGGGTGTATTGTACATTTGTTCCTTGTGTTGCATTCCTATTGGTTGTAATGGAAGTGGAATGAGTGCAGATTATTATACCCCTTATTGTGCGCTTACTATAGATGGTCTATCACGTCAAACCTTCACTCCATTAGGGGGACCCAGACCAGCTTTGATTCCATAAGGCCATAAAGTTAGTTACTAAATTCTGATCTTGGATGCTGGTGCACAGCTCCCTTTGGTTTCAGTGAGCATCGTGAATGAGCATCCATGTGCATAACTGGGGTGTTGTAAGTACTGATTTAACAAAGATTTGCTAATGGCTGCAGTTTACTGAGTGAGCCATGCACACATAAAAAAGTCTATGCACAGTTTCTATGTACATCAACTATGTTATAAGAAGTTAGGAAACTGGTATTTCATGAGAGGCTGTAAGGGCTGTAGCAGAAATGTCACCATCCATTGTGTCTACCTCTCATACAAGTCTATGAGAAGTTTGGTATTTTTATTACCATAACCTGCACAAAGCTAATGCACATTGAAGCAATGTTAAGGGCATGACACAAATCCAAATTCAGAGATAAGGGGGATAGTTCTTCCAACACTTTTTGTGCTGGGGTGCTGTAGGCAGGGACCGCAGGGTGTTACATGCCAAACATGCTGCAATAACTTTACCGCTCTTGCTTTAAAAGCACCCTCCTGTGTGGCCCCACTTTGAGTGAACCACAAGAGACTGCCACATGGCATTGCCAAGATGACAGCAGGAGCTCGGACATGTACAGCTAGATTACTTTTAACTCAAAAATGACAATGTATTTAGCATAGGTCATTGTGTTCCATCCCAAGTAGCGTTCTTACTCGCCATTGACCCTCTCTGCCCCCTTTCATCCTGGGGCTTCAGAATCTTCTTTAATGGAATGAAAACTTTAAAATGTTGCCAGTTGGTCCAGATGGAGGAATTACCTTTTCCGTCTTGGAAATAGACCTTCACCAAGTGCCCTTCAAAGCTCCAGTCTTTAAAATGCGAGTCATATGTGTAGTTGTGAGGAGGGTGGTAAAAGGAAAAAAATTAAGGCGGTCACAGTTAGTTCACCACCACCACTAAGATATTGGTTGTGCAGAAGCCAAGAACAATTGTGGTTCCTGGCCAAGATTTTGAGAAGGCCCTAATGATTTTGCGTGCCCAACTTGAGACATCTTAAAGGTCCTGATTTTCACAAAGTGCTGAGCTCCTGCCTCTGAACATCAGCCTCCTTTAAAGGCCCTCGGGTTGGATAATCAAAAATGGCGGCACCCCGAACCACTAGTCACTTTTGAAAATGATGGCCAAAGTTGTGCTTATCTGGGGATAAGGTCTGTGTGAGACTGGTGCCACTAGCAGTGTAAGCTCCCTCAGGTCGGGTCGGGAGGACATAGGTATGGCCATAGCCCATCCCCGCTTCAGCTTGGGAAGTGCATACGTGTCACCACCAACTCCCATATCCCTCCCTTCCAAAGGGGTAGGTGAAATTCACCCCCATGCAGAAGGCCAGCACAAAACCTCTTAAGGCCATCTTAAACCATGAAAATAGGGCTTGAATGGGATTTAAGCTTTGCGATGGCTCTGTACACATGGGTGAACTTCACCCTTTAGACAGTGTTTTGCCTCCATGAGGCAATGTGCCTCCTTGAGCTCTTGATGGGGCTGACTCTGTTCCACCCTAACGTGGGACATTCATATGCAGGGCTGTATTGTGCCTTACAGGAAACACAAAGCATTCCTATGTCTAAATAAGTTCAGTGAGAGTCTGCTCTTAGTCACCCAGATGTGAACCCATTTTTTCCCCCAGTGAGACAGAATGTGGCCTGACCTTTTTAAAATAAATAGAGAACATTTTAAAAGAACGGTGGACTTGCTAAAAGCTACCCACCACTGACCCTACTTTGAATTCAAGAGCTTGCTATATATACATACACATCAGTCTATGGCATTGAAAGCGGGCCTCACTTTTAAAGGCACAAAACTTGAGGATCAAAAGAAAATTCAGGCTTAATATTGAACATCCTTGTTATTTTGTTTGTGTGGCAAACTGAACATGGCCTTGAATGTCATTTTCTTGTGTGATGTCTTTAAACTTTGTATTGACAATCTTTGTACAGTCAGCCCTTTTAAGGTGAAAGCTTTATCAGACTTTACAAATAAAAAGTGTGATGTCATTTTCAAGCAGTGGGAAAATAAGCTAATTAAAGATATTGGAAGGAGACGCAATGGCCTGTGTGTGTGTGTTTAATGAAAGAGATGGAGGTGTAAAAGCATGAATTTGTAACTACCGTGTGGGTATTAGCATAAAATGGAGTTTTATAAACTTAATATGCATATAGAAATATACCATTTATTTATATGCGTATGTATGTACATATGCGCTCATATACAGGGAATATATGATGGCGTGATGTGGTATAAAAGTTTTATCACAAAACAAGTGCTAATAAAATCTTTACACCACACCACAGTTTGCTGTATTCTGTATATGCAACATATTTAACACAAACATTGTTTTACAAATGTGTCAGAGTTTTAAAAAAATGTATAGGAACTTTTTTTTTTAACCCCTTCTCCTGTAAAGCCAGGTACCATGAGTCCAGCTGTGCACAAGAATTGTTATACAAGAAGTGCTTCAGCCTCTGAAAAGGGGGCTAATTAGCTTTCATGTACAGAAAAATAACAGGGGTGAAATTCTGGGCCTGTTGAAGTCAATGGCAAATCTCCCACTGATTTCAGCTGAGCCAGGATTTAACCCCCTGACGCTGAAGTGTGATACCTCCAGTCCGGCAAAGGCTAGAAGTAAATGCTGGGTCCCACTGGGAAGCTGGCTCATGCAATATCAAACTTTAAAATTGACATTTTTAGGTATAGAAAAGCTGTCACTGGCCCAGGACTGAATCTTGGTTTGGCCCAGACCTTGGCCCTGGTAATTGTGTGGGGAAATTGCACACTTGGGAAGAGAAAAGGGAAAGTGTCTCTGACAGGTTTATTATTTTGGTTGGTTGATGTTCATAGGTTTGGAATATTAGAAAAAAGCATTAAGGGAGTTGAATTAATGGGCAGAAGGCGGGTAAGGTGGTCAAAGGTGAATGATAAACATATGACTTTCTAACTTATAACATGGATGTCACTCCATATAGGTGTAGGGTCTGGAGGAGCATTTATGCTTCTAAATACTTTTGAAGTCAATGAAAGTCCTGTAAATGGGGGCTGTTCCAGCTCTCATTGATGCCAGTGAAAAGACTCCCATTGACTTCACTGAGAGCTGAATCAGACTCGTGGAGCGATTGAAAGGAGTGGGCCCTTAACTTTAAGCTCTTTGTGCCAACTTCTGGCTGGCCCATGAGGGAAAAGGACATAACAACCTGTGGCCAAGACCGAAGCCGGGCAAATTCAAATTAGAAATAAAGCATGCATATTAACAATGAGAGTGATTAACCTCTGAAACAAACTACCAAGTGAAGTGGTGGGTTCTTCATTTCTTGATGTCTTCAGATCAAGACTGGATGCCTTTCTGGGAGTTATACTTTAGTCAAACACAAATTGCTGTTCAGCTGTGACCGCAGTGTCTAGACAGCAGATGATAAAGAGAAACAGTGCAAAGAAAGACCAGGTGCTTAGAATACAGCAAACACCATCATTGGTGTCACAGCCACTGGCAGAATGAGGACGGGAACATGGGACGAGTATTGACAACAAGAAGATGGAGGCGAGAGAGGTTTTGGTTACCTTCCTCCTTGGAGCATCAGAGCACTTGGAGATGAGCAGCTGTTAGAACACCCAGTCGCCCATACAACCCCATTGGCCTCAGCTGTATATGTCTAAGTGAAGGTGAAACGTGTGACTTCTGCACTTTCAAGGGTATTGTTCAAGTAATAGTATTATTCCAGGGGAAATCATTGTCTATCTGCGTGTAATATATTCTGCATTCTGCATTCTGAATATAGCTACCATGCGTGTAGCTACGCACATATTATGACCAACAAATTCAAACTGGAATGCTAAAGCTCAGCACCCGAATCCATATTTCGGGACTTGGGTCTAGATTGTCACAGTTACTTAGGAGCCTAACTCTCATTATTTTAAATGGGAGATAGGGATGTAAATATCTCAGGATCTGGGCCAGAGGCCCCAGTTCAATAAAACATTTAAACGCATGCTTAAATTTAAACATGAGTAGTCCCACTGACTTCAGTGGGACAGCTCACATGCTTAAAATTAAGTGCATGTTTAAATGCCTTACTGAATAAGGGTTAAATAAAACAAGCCTGCTTTTCAGAGAGGCCCAACATGCACGCTTCCTATTGATTTAAATAGCTGTTGAAGGCCCTTGTTATTTAGGCACTTAAATAAGGGCTTGTGGCACTCACATTTGAAAATGTTGGCTTGCATGTGTATTCTATATTTTGGCCCAGCTGAAGTCAATATAGTTGCACCAATTTACATCAGGGGTGACGATGTCTATTATCGGTTGTGAGTTCAACCCTTGAGGGGGCCATTTAGGGATCTGGGGCAAAAATTGGGGATTGGTCCTGCTTTGAGCAGGGGGTTGGACTAGATGACCTCCTGAGGTCCCTTCCAACCCTGATATTCTGTGATTCTATGATATGGACAAAAAGCTACATACACAGCATATGTGCATGTGAATATTTCTGTGTATACTACTACTTGGCTGTTATAGAGCATTTTTTAATCTGTAGATCTCAAAGCGCTTTACAAAGAAGGTCAGCATCATTATCCCCTTTTTAGAGATGGGTAAACTGAAGCACAGAGAGGGGACGTGACCAGCCTAAGGCCACCCAGCAGACCAATGCCAAAACCGGGAATAGAACCCAATCAGCTGTTGAACTGATTAGGATACATAATTTATGCTATCGCTCATGTTGTTTGTAATACGGAATTATTATCATGTTGTAGTGATGGCAGAAAATACAATTATGCTAGTAACCAAAAGGTAATAGATATTTTGGACTGTTTCATTAACATGGTTTTGCCAGGAAGGATTAGTCTACCGATTTCTTGGACTGAGAATCTTGGTTGTTTTGGTTGTTTTTTTCCTAAAAACTGCTTTAAAAAGTACATATTATATTGAGAATGGAGAATAATGCCAAATAAAACTTTTACTTTAATTGCAAATATTGCATTGGTTGTTTTATAAAACTGTCTATTGCAATTTTTGTTTATGTTGCAAGATCTATATGGAGGAAGAAATGACAATACTAAGCTTTTATGGAAACCATATGTGTGGTGGTATGATCTTTATTTGTGGTTCTTTTAGGTTTTACAATTTGCGGGGGAGGGGTCACTGCCATTCTCAGCTTTAATTAGAATTAAACAGATCTTTTTCATGTCCTGTAATATACATGGGCATTAACAAAGCTACCAATCCGCATTTCTTTCCATTTTAACTAAACAAATCCAATTTGAAGGGCATTTGGTCCCTTCTTATTTCTGAGCCACTTTATGTCTTAGAAAAAGGGGTAATAAATAACACTTTAGAAAAAGGCTTCAAAATGTCTGTTTTCCTTGAGCTGGGTAATTAAAAAATTGAGATTACACACAGCAAAATTGCATAGAATTCACTTGCTGATGGAATTAGGTGAATTACACAACTCCTCATACTTGTGCCATAAAACATTATGCTTTCTAGCAGAAATTACCATAATTAGAACTTTAATGCACATACAGTCTCCTGAGCATGGAACATTACCATTAATATACTGGTTAGCAGTTTGGATACATGCAGAGTCCCGCAGAGTAATTTCATATTAATCAAGCCTCTATTGATGTCCTTCTTAAGTTATTCTTTTAAAAAATGTGTAGTGGAGGGAGGATAAGGTGAACAATTAAAGTTAAGTAAAAATGGCATTTCTTTTAACCCACAGTGTTTTTAATTCATTGCAAGTTTTAGTAATAAAAAGCCAATGCTGCATGGTGATCAGTCATTTTGACATTTTTATAGTGTTTTTATTACCCCTGGCTCATTTCCATACTAAAGAGAACATTTGTAACAATACTTTCTTGCTCGGTTATGATTCGAATTCTGCTTTTGCCACGTTTTGCTCGTCTGTTGCTTTGCGCAGTAATACTTTGGGCACACGTCCTCCAGAGCCTGCAGCGTGTTTATTGAAAAGTAAGGGAAAAGAAGGGCCTACTAAAACAATAGGCTACGGCTGGTTGAGTTAACATGGCCATAAGGTCCTTGCTCTGCAGCCAGTCAGTTAGCAAAGCTGTTCAGTAAACATGCCCCTTGGTGGCTGAAAAAATAAATACTCAGGCGACTTGCAGTGGTGTTTTCAGGTATTTTATTTTCTCTGGTTCGAAATTCTGAAGGGTTTGAAAGCCAGTGACTTTGTCACAGAGATAAGAATTGAGTGTTGAGGATGAATTAGAATTGATGTATGTTTTACTGCTGCTTAGGACGAGATGCATTTGAAAAGCGGTGCTCAGGTATTAGAGTGATGAGGCCACATAAATACATAGGTAGAAAGGACATATCACGTCTGATTTTTATGTAAAAATGAATCATTTACCTAAATTGTCCTTATAGAGTCTGATTACTATCAGGTGCTGAGCACCTTCAACTTCCTCTGGAGCGAGCGGGAATTTAGGCTGCTGAACAGTTCACGTACCAGAGTGCTTGGCCAAACCTTACGAGTCTCAATTCGGCAGCATGTTCCTCTTGAGCCAAACAGGTAAGCATGTCCTTAATCCTAAATATGTGCTTCGGTCCCATTGACTTAAAAGGTAAATCTTAAAATTAAGCTTGTGCTTAAGTGCTTTGTTGAACGGGGACTGAGGTTTGAGGCTTTGAGAACTACACAAAATACATTATGAATTGTAAAATTGTGTCCAATTCTCCTGTAATTGAATCCCACTGTCCTCTTGTGATAGGGCATTTGCCTCACATTGGTAATTAAAGGTTAACAAGGGCCTAATTAGCCCAGCAGGTTACATCTGAGGGAGACGGGGTCAGCCCCAGTTTAGTATTGGGCCCAGCTAAGGAGGGGGATAAGGCTTCATAAATGCCCGTCCAAAGCAATGTAAAATGAAGACTTTGGAGCGAGGCAGCTGGTAATCCTGTGCATCCTTCTGGTTTTGTGTGAGTACAAGCAGTTCCTTCTGAACAGCCATGAGCTCAGCAAAGAGCCTCCTCCACTGGGTGTGTTGTACTTAACCATGTTTCTCTTGTCATCTTGCCCTGGATCTGCTGTGTGACTGGTTCCTCACTGACACAATAAGAATGAGCAAACTCACTGGATAAAATAAGAACTGACCTGAACTCCTTCCCGTCCCTCCTTAAAACTCCCCATTGTGGTAATGTACTGTATATAGAAAGCTGCCATATGGTAATGGCTAGCCAGGCGGCGAATTGTTCATGCTGCTACTCGTTGGCTAAGAATAAGAAAGCTAGTCTGTGCAAAAAACAGCCTGGGACAGCTCCATTAACTCCACTGGCACTATGCCAGTTACACCAGCTCAGGATCTGGTCTCCCTATTTTTGTTAACTTGTCTTTAATTTTCTTCCTCCACTCCTGTCAGTCATCCATTATGCCTTGTTTTTTCAGCTCCAGTCCCGCATTGTGATCCATGTTCAGCCACCGACGGCCATGGAGCTCTGCCTGGGCACGACAAATCCCAGGTGAAGCACAAGGCAGGACAGAGGCTTTGCACAGCTCGGTGGGGCGAGCTCTGCTTTCACTGTGCGTAACGTTTTCAAAAGCACCTATGTGATATAGAAACCCAAACTGCCTTTTCAAATGTGATCCCAGCTGCCATGGCGATCCAATCTGCAGTTCAGCGTGCCTCGTTGCGCTATTCTCAGTCGAACATAAGGTCCTCAGCACAGAGACCTGTGGGAAGAATAATGCTGGGACCTGACGCTGCAGAATGCCAAGGTTGCTCTCTGATAGGGTAACTCTCCATGGTAGTTCAATAGCAGCATACGCATCTGCCTCTTGATGTTAGAAGAAATCAACTCTAACATTTATCTGAAACCTTCTTCCAAATCTGGATGCAAAATAGAAGGACACATGAGGATAAGTATGACTAGAAGCCAGAGTGAGATGATAAACTACTTCTCTGCAGTGTTTGTGTGAACTGGGGCTTGATTCTCATTTACACTAAGATCCCACTCCCTTTACATCAGTAAGGGGGTATAAAGAGACCTTAACGTGAGCATAATTATGTTTACACTTTCAGGCCCCTTGAAACTGCTATAGCATCATAAAGGGGCCCTCATGTAACAGAGACTCAGGCCTCTAGAATTTAAAGTGGCAGACCCTTCATTATTTGTAACGTCAATGCTAATCTTGTATTGTTGCTCTGTGTTCAAACTATGCAAGCCAATGAGAGAAAAACGTAAAGAACAAACAGGTCAAAAGGTAACTGAAAAACTACAAATCTATTTTTATTATATTGCTTTAACAGCAACCATGATATACTTAGTAAATGAGCAGCAGAAAATAATGGCACTCAAACCATAGGTATCCAGTCTAGATTAAAAAAAGAAAAGGAGGACTTGTGGCACCTTAGAGACTAACAAATTTATTTGAGCATAAGCTTTCGTGAGCTACAGCTCACTTCATCGAGATTAGGTACTTATCTGACCCCCACTACCAAAGTATCTGAGGGCCTCATAATCTTTAATGTATTTATCCTCACAGCACCCCTATGAGGTAGAACAGTGCTATTACGCCCAATGTACAGATGGGGAACTGAAGCAAGCGACCCTAAGGGACTTGCCCAAGGTCACATAGGAAGTCTGTGGTGGAGCACAGAATTGAACGTGGGTCTCCCAAGAATTTGCTGTTATGTTATAAACATGTGGCTATCTAGGAACTTCACCTTTGTCATTATGCTACTATCTACCTAAGCTCTTCTAAGGCCCCGTATTGCTGCGCTGCAACCCATGACTGCTCAGACCTTTATGACAGTAGCAGAAATAGAACCCAAATCCTTCTGTCCAAAAGACACAGACTCTTACTACCTGAGCTATAGGAGCATAATGTCAACAGTGTGTAGGGATCATGACCTAGGTTCCCTGTAAGCTATGTGGCCCTGCGGCCACACAGCAGCCAATTTAGCGCCACGCATGCGCTCAAGGAACCCACTCAGGGACCATCCAGGGAAGGGGCAGCCCTCCACCAGCCCCAGCCTAGCCTGGCCCCCAACCTGCCATGGCCGAGTGGGGTGGCCCGGACCTGCCTGAACCCAGCCGTGGCCAAGGTGGCGTGGCCTAGTCCGAAGCCAGTTGCGGCTGGGGAGACCGGACCCAGCCATGGTCGGTGTGGCCTGGCCCGAACTGGATGGCCCAGTCTGGCCCAGACCCAGCTGTGGCCGGCCCGGCCTGAACCCCGGTGGCCTCATCCAGCCCGGACCCAGGCACAGCCAGGGCAGTCCAACCTGGACCCAGCCGTGGGTGGACCTGCCAGGACCGGGGGAGGGCGCGCCTATCCTACAGTCCCAGCCCTGGTGGCACGTCTTCCCTCCTCCCCCAAGCCCAGGTGCTGCTGAGGGAGTCCTCTCTCCCCACCGGAGCACGCTTCTGCACCTCAAACCCCTCATCCCCGGCCCCACCTCACAGCCTGCAGCCCCAGCCGGAGTACCCCTAACAGCCCCCCCCCCAACCCTCTGTCCCAGCCCTGAGCCCCTCATCCCTGGCCTCACCCCAGAGCTCGCACTCCCCAGTCGGAGCCCTCACACCCATGCACCCCAACCCTCTGCCCCAGCCCTTAGCTCCCATCCACACTCCGAACCCCTCGGCCCCACCCCCACCACATGAATTTTGTTATGTGCACCAATATGAAGGCCATGTGTCACACATCACCTCCATTTGATGCACATAACAAAATTCATTCTGCACATGGGTGGAAAAAATTAGAGGGAACACTGATTCATGATCTACAGCTGAGCAGATCTGACTCTCACCCATTGCCCAGTACATTATACTGTTTTTGTGCCCTGATCATTTATCTTGAGCCCTCAAGGCCTGATCTAAAGACCACTGATGACCTTCTAGGGACTTCAGTGGACCCTGGATCAGGCTGTCAGCAAGGTTTGGGTTGAAATCCTGGCTTCATTGAAGTCAATGGGAATTGTGCAGTGGATATGGGGGAAATTCCCCACACCCCAGCCATTCTTTTTACATGACAAATCTGAGGAACTGTCCCCATATTGAGGTGTCATTACAAGTTGGTGGAACCAACTGATAAACAGAAATAAGTCACTAAGACCAGATGGTATTCGCTCAAGGGTCCTGAAGAAACTAAAATATGAAATTGCAGAACTGCTAACTGTGGTATGTAAACTATTGCTTAAATCAGCATCTGGACCAGATGACTGGAGGGTAGTTAATATAACACTTTTTTTTTTTAAAGGCTCCTGAGGTGATCCTGGCAATTACAGATTGGTAAGCTTATCTTCCGTATCAGATAAATTGGATGAAACTATTGTAAAGAACAAAATTATCAGACACATAGATTAATATATATTAATAAATACTATATATTGGGAAAGAGTCAACACAGCTTTTTTAAAGGGAAATCATCCCTCACCAATCTATTAAAATTCCTTGAGGGAGTCAACAACCAGCTAGTCAAGGGTTATACTTGGACTTTCAGAAAGCCTTTGACAAGGTCCTTCACCAAATTCTCTTAAGCAGACTAAGCAGCCATGGGATAAGAAGGAAGGTCCTCTCATGGATTGCTACCCTAGAATTTGACATTCTTGCATGTATCCCAAAATTTGACAGTACTTCAGTCAGCCATTTTGTATGTTCAGCCTCTGCCAGATGAAAACCAAATACCACATAGCAAGGAATAATCTTAGACCTTTGTGAGGCAAGGTCAGACAACTGCATACTCACATTTTTCTAATCAGAATGGGAGGGTGAGATAGAAAGTTATGGAGGAAAGTGAGTGAATAGTGACCTTGGTTTTAGGTGTCCCTGACGTATTGTTGTTATGGCTAGAAATATTAGAAATGTTTGGAGCTAATGCATAGTTTGTTGAAATTAGGAGAATTGGTGACCCAGTGGAGGTTGTTATGCTGACCCAGTAGGAGTCACTGTAAGTTATGTGCTTTGTTAGAGTTAGCTATAAAAGATTAGGGAAAAGTAAATACCTCTGAGCAGTCTGAGGGAGCTTTTCTTTGGGCAAGGAGCTGGCATTTAAACTCCCCATCAACTGGACAAAGAGAGGGCCCCCGGAAGTTGGCTGGTGATCACTTGAAACCATCACAGACTGTGGCTAACTGTATCTGAGATAAAGCTTATGCTCAAATAAATTTGTTAGTCTCTAAGGTGCCACAAGTACTCCTTTTCTTTATATCTGAGATTCCTAAATCGTGTGTGTGTGTGTGTGTGTGTACGCTTAATATCTAATAAATAGAAACATAGGACTAGTAGGGACCTCGAGAGGTCATCTAGTCCAGTCCCCTGCACTCATGGAAGGACTAAGTATTATCTAGACCATCTCTGACAGGTGTTTGTCTAACCTGCTCTTAAAAATCTCCAATGATGGAGATTCCACAACCTCCGTAGGCAATTTATTCCACTGCTTAACCACCTGGACAGTTAGGAAGTTTTTCCTAATGTCCAACCTAAACCACCCTTGCTGCAATTTAAGCCCATTGCTTCTTGCCCTATCCTCAAAGATTAGGAAGAACAATTTTTCTCCCTCCTCTTTGTAACAACCTTTTAAGTACTTGAAAACTGTTATCATGTCCCCTCTCACTCTTCTCTTTTCCAGATTAGACAAACCCAATTTTTTCAATCTTCCCTCATAGGACATGTTTTATAGACCTTTAATCACTTTTGTTGCTCTTCTCTAGACCTTCTCCAATTTGTCCACATCTTTCCTGAAATGTGGTGCCCAGAACTGGACACAATACTCCAGTTGAGGCCTAATCAGCGTGGAGTAGAGCGGAAAAATTATCATGGAATCATAGAAGATTCAGGTTGGAAGAGACCTCAGGAAGTCATCTAGTCCAACCCCCTGCTTAAAGCAGGACAAAGTCCAGATAAAGCATCCCAGCCAGGGCTTCTTGTGTCTTGCTTGAAACACTCCTGCTAATACATCCTAGAACGTTGTTCGCTTTTTTTGCAACAGTGTTACACTGTTGACTCATATTTAGCTTGTGGTCCACTATGACCCTCCCAGATACCTTTCCGCAGTACTCCTTCCTAGGCAGTCATTTCCCTTTTTGTATGTGTGCAGCTGATTGTTCTTTCCTAAGTGGAGTACTTTGCATTTGTCCTTATTGAATTTCATCCTAATTACTTCAGACCGTTTCTCCAGTTTGTCCAGATTATTTTGAATTATAATCCTATCCTCCAAAGCACTTGCAGTCCCTCCCATCTTGGTATCATCCACAAACTTTGTAACTGTACTCTGTATGCCATTATGTAAATCATTGATGAAAATATTGAACAGAACCGGACCCAGAACTGATCCCTGTAGGACTCCACTTGTTATGTCCTTCCAGCATGACTGTGAACTACTGATAACTATTCTCTGGGAACAGTTTTCCAACCAGTTTTGCACCCACCTTATAGTAGCTCCATCAAGGTTGCATTTCCATAGTTTGTTTATGAGAAGATCATGTGAGACAGTATCAAAAGCTTTACTAAAGTCAAGATATACCATGTCTACCACTTCCCCCTCATCCACAAGGCTTTTTACCCTGTCAAAGAGAGCTATGAGGATGGCTTGACAAGATTTGTTCTTGACAAATCCATGCTGACTGTTACTTATCACCTTATTATCTTCTAGATGTTTGCAAACTGATTGCTTAATTATTTGATCTATTATCTTTCTGGGTACAGAAGTTAAGATGACTGGTCTGTAATTCCCTGGGTTGTCCTTATTTCCCTTTTTATAGATTGGCACTATATTTGCCCTGTTCCAGTCTTCTGGACTCTCTTCCGTCTTCCATGACTTTTCAAAGATAATCGCTAATGGCTCAGATATCTCCTCAGTCAGCTCCTTGAGTATTCTAGGATGCATTTCATCAGGCCCTGGTGATTTGAAGACATCTAACTTGTTTAAGTAATTTTTAACTTGTTCTTTCCCTATTTTACTCTCTGATCCTACCTCATTTTCACTGGCATTCACTACGTTAAATGTCCAATCACTACCAACCTTCTTGGTGAAAACCGAAACAAAGAAGTCATTAAGCACCTCTACCATTTCCACATTTTCTGTTATTGTTTTCCCCGCCCCCCTCCCCCCATTGAGCAACAGGGGGGGAGGGGGGCATATGCTGTCCTTGGTCTTCCTCTTGCTTCTAATGTATTTTAGAGTATTTTCTTGTTATCCTTTATTGTCTCGAACTAGTTTGATCTCATTTTATGTCTTCACCTTTCTAATTTTGTCCCTACATACTTGTGTTATTTGTTTATATTCATCCTTTGTAATTTGATCTACTTTCCACTTTTTGTAGGACTCTTTTTTTTGAGATCAGATCATTGAAGATATCTTGGTTAAGCCAGGGTAGTTTCCTACCATACTTTCTATCTTTCCTGTGCAGTGGGATAGTTTGCTCTTGTGCCTTTAATAATGTCTCACTTTCACCCAAGCTGCTTTCACTTTTAAAATCTCAACCAGTTCCTCCCTATTTGTCAAAATCAAATCTAGAACAGCCTCTCCCCTATTAGCTTTCTCCACCTTCTATCTCCACCTCTCTACCAAATATTGTGTCCAATACATTCTAAGAACTTGATGGATAATCTTTGCACGTTTCACATTGGATGGTCCCCCCCACCCCAGCCTGGCTTTCTTTAAGTGGGAAATGCAGGCCACTGTCTCTGCAAATCCACAACAGGATCTGGGTAGAGGCATCCTTGGTTATGTTCTCTGTCTGGATACAGGCGCAGGTGGTGGAGACAGGACCAGCATTGGCACGGGCGATGCAGCCCTTCCTAACCATTGCGATTATATTATGACTCCCTCTCAAACCCCCCTGTTTGTGGTCCCCTGTTCACTAGCATAATAGTTTTAGATAAGAGCACACTTGCTTGTATCAATCATTTGTCAGACAGAAGCTCTGTGTTCCCATTGATTTATTCCTGACACCACTTGGAGAGAAAGAAGTTAAGTTACTGCTGCTTTGGGTTCTGAAAAACCCCAGGTAACAGGATCAGTAACTGGTAAAAGGATATGAAACAAAGGGTAGGAATAAGTAGTCAGGTTTTTAAGGCCTGGCTTGACAAAGTCTTGGCTGGGATGATTTAGTTGGTGTTAGTTCCTGCTTTGAGCAGGGGATTGGACTAGATGACCTCCTGAGGTCTCTTCCAACCGTAATATTCTATGATTCTAAGATTTAAAAGACTGGGACTGTTCAGTTTAGAAAATATTTGACTAAGAGGGGATATGGTAGAGGGCTATAAACCCATGAATGGTGTGGAGCAATTGAATAGGGAAGTGTTATTGGCCCCGTCCTTTAACAGAAGAACTATGGGGTCACCCAATGAAATTAAGGGGCAGCAGGTTTAAAACAAACAAAAAGAAATACATTGTCATACTGTGCACAGCCAACCTGTGGAACTTGTTGCCGAGGATGTTGTGAAAGCCAGAAGTTTAGCTGGGTTCAAAAAAGAATTAGGTAAGTTCATGGAGGACTGGTCTGTTGGTGGTTATTAGCTGAGATGGTCAGGGACACAACCCCATGCTCTGGGTGTCCCTAAATCTCCAACTGCAGAAGCTGTGACTCGATCAGAGGGGCTGGATCACTCAAAAATTACCCTGTTCTGTTCATTTCCTCTAAAGCATCTGGCACTGGCCACTGTCAGAGACAGGATACTGACAGTGGCACTGGAACAATTTCAATAGTGGGGCTGAGAATCATAGAATCATAGAATATCAGGGTTGGAAAGGACCTCAGGAGGTCATCTAGTCCAACCCCCTGCTCAAAGCAGGACCAATCCCCAACTAAATCATCCCAGCCAGGGCTTTGTCAAGCCTGACCTTAAAAACTTCAAAGGAAGGAGATTCCACCACATCCTTAGGTAACACATTCCAGTGCTTCACCACGCTCCTAGTGAAATAGTGTTTCTGAATATCCAATCTAAACCTCCCCCACTGCAACTTGAGACCTTTACTCCTCATTCTGTCATCTGCTATCACTGAGAACAGTCTAGATCCATCCTCTTTGGAACCCCCTTTCAGGTAGTTGAAAGCAGCTATCAAATCCCCCCTCATTCTTCTCTTCCGCAGACTAAACAATCCCAGTTCCCTCAGCCTCTCCTCATAAGTCATGTACCCCATTCCCCTAATCATTTTTGTTGCCCTCCACTGGACGTTTTCCAATTTTTTCGCATCCTTCTTGTAGTGTGGAGCCCAAAACTGGACACAGTACTCCAGATGAGGCCTCACCAATGTTGAATAGAGGGGAACGATCACGTCCCTCGATCTGCTGGCAATGCCCCTACTAATACAGCCCAAAATGCCATTGGCCTTCTTGGGAACAAGGGCATACTGTTGACTCATATGCAGCTTCTTGTCTACTGTAACCCCTAGGTCCTTTTCTGCAGAACTGCTGTCTAGCCATTCAGTCCCTAGTCTGTAGCGGTGCATGGTATTCTTCCGTCCTAAATGCAGGACTCTGCACTTGTCCTTGTTGAACCTCATCAGATTTCTTTTGGCCCAATCCTCCAATTTGTCTAGGTCACTCTGGACCCTATTCCTACCCTCCAGCATATCTACCTCTCCTCCCAGTTTAGTGTCATCTGCAAACTTGCTGAGGGTGCAATCCACGCCATTGAACAAAAGTGTGTGCCCTGTGTATGATGGAAACCATTTCTCCCCCAGCATCCCTAGATCCAGAACCCATGGATACTGGGCTACATGGACCATTGGTCTGACTTACAGCTGCTCTTATGTTCTCATGACATCACTGCCACCAGCATTCCACACTTGTTTCCTTGACAAGCTACTATCACACTCACAAAACTACAGTCTGAAGAGGTAAGGGATTTTTTTCTCCCCTATCTGAATAAGTGTGTGTGTGTGAGAGAGAGAGAGAGAGCAAGAGAGAGAGAGAGAGAGAGAGAGAGAGACAAGTGGAAACATGTTCTGTAAGCATCTTGTTAGCAGGCCAATGATATTTCATGTCCTCTTGCCCAGCAATAACTACACAAAGCTGTATGTGAATTCTAGCTAAGATATTGCCACCATTTGAATGCTTTTGTGAGTGAGTGTACAAAGTGATTAATAAAACTTGAAAAAAATCATGCCAACTAACAATACACATTTTGAGAATCGTTAACCCAAAACATTTGGAAGCAGATTTGAGTTGTATAAAATTGTTTAAATAAACAAAGGTAAGTCCCCTCAGGAATGTTAGGCAACAAATAGTGGACAGATTTTGGCTGTAAACTGTCTGCTTCCCACAACTATGGATGGCCAGTATTTCCAAGATGCATTTTTGGATTGTTAAGCTTGATGGAGGTACTTTTGTTTTGTTTTGTTTTGTAGTTAAGATTTGTATTTGGAAGCTGCTGACGCCATGCATAAGAACCGCCAAACTGGGTCAGACCAAAGGTCCATCTAGCCCAGTATCCCGTCTTCCGACAGTGGCCAATGCCAGGTGCTTCAGAGGGAATGAACAGAACAGATAATCATCAAGTGCTCCAATAGTGATGTAATAGAAGGGAAACTATATATGGAAGGTAGAAGAATTTTTTTATGTCATTTGAAATTTTCTACCAACTCTTGTTAGACTTTGGACATTCATAAGAAAATTAAAAGTCTCATTAATAAACGCAAACAAGTGTTGGGGATGGGATAGGATGGATTTCTTATTTATTTTGCACCATGTAACAAGGTGCATAGGCTCAAATCTGACAAGGAGAGAGTGTAACTACGTTCAGTTCAATACTATTTTGTTACAACAAGCTATACGTCGGCTAAGTGCATAGGGAAACAGAACGTTAAGGTGTCTGCCCAGGATACAGGCTGCATAGGTGTGCATTTACTATGATCTCTGATCGGGGGTCACCTTGCTGTCACTGCATCTTTCTTTTCTTTTCTCCCAGTATTATGCACAGGTTTTGCACATTTCCTTTTGACGGAAAGACTATCGCTGAACCAAAAATTGCCATAAGTGTCCAATATTATTGCAGGGCTTGGCAAGGATCCCAGCACTTTTGCCATTGACTTCAATGGAGACAGAATTCCACCTTTGTTTCTTTTACAAGTTTCTAGCTTACCCATGATACTGGACTCAGTTCCCCTGAAGCATATTGTCCATGAGGAAAGAATATAGGATGACAGAGCTGTTGAGACTCTTCCTCTCTGAGTTTCAGAGGTTCCACTCTGGGAGAAGGAGGAGAAGGCAGATTGTGAAAAGTTCCTGTCTTCACTTATGGAATGTGGGTTAAAGTAAGACCATTTCAACTTGTCCTCTTGAATCCAGATCTATTGGGTCATTTTTCATTCATTCAGTCAGCTTACCTGACTTATCAGACTCCCATTTAACATTTGTTTGTGTCATGTTGTCTTTTTTACTTTCAAGTAAGATTAATACATATTTTATGGTGTTTTGAATATGTGAAGTCTTTTGAGTTGTTATGATTATTCTTGCCTGCCATTTTTTCTTTCAAAACTTTTTTGGACAAAAATTGGCTTTTACATCAACACAGAAATTTAGACAGGAAACCAAAAACTGGGGGAGGGAAATGTCCTGACAGGCAAAAAAAAATCAGTAAAACCAATAATTTTTTGCGCAGCTGGCTGAAAATGTTCAGTTTCTAGTTGCCAAAATTTGTAGGAGGAATATGGGGTTTCAGTTTTCCAGTAAAAATCTGAAAAGGTTTTGTAGAAAAATTGACAAATGATTTTTTTCATTTTTGGTTAATTGTTTTGCAGAAAAAAGTTCCTTACCACCTTTGGTAAACCCTGGATTATTATGATTATTGTTTAGTTTATTATTAAGCTCAACTTTAGATACCTTTTAAGGATCCCAGAAGCCTTTGAATAGCATGCATATAGATAAAAATGTGTTACTCTATTTTTATCACAGTTACTGTGAATGCTCTGCAGGCACTGATTATTTAGAATCTGTGTCAGTAGTGTTGCATGGCATTAGAAAGTATTTTTACTTTAGTGTAATTTTTATATTTTTCAATGGGTATGTGGTGTTATATTTGTGATATTACATTTTTATATGGCTCGGTTAATCCACAGTGAGTTGGGTTTTAGTTCCTTCTTTGTTTAAACGATTGTGTGACTCAGGCATGAGTGAACTCGAATGCATTTTCTGGGCACATTGAGGAAAGAAATGCAACATGAATTGGGAAAGAGGACTATTCTGCAGCCATTCCAAATGATTCAGAGAACTTAGGGTTTGGATCTGAGTTGCAGGAGTCAGAAACTGGACAATTCATACGATGAGACTCTAAAGGGAACTGAGGAAACTCCTAAAACACTGAGAATCGGAACACCATGGACTGTGTAGTGTACTAATCCAGCTTCAGGAAATTAAGGGCTCGGCTTGAAAAAACTGGGGAGAGCTTATGTACAGGTGCACCTGTACACCAGGTGACAGCAGAGCTCCCCTGCCACAGTGAAGCCCTCCTGGATTACTCATGGCTTGCAGCAAATATTTACAGTGATGATTCAGAGATGAAAAGCTCCATGCCTCATTAGCAATCCTCTGAGCTATCAAATCTCCAGATTCACTTATATGGATATGGAAATGATGCCAGTGTGCTGAAAGGATGGAATACAAATTAATTGAATATCAATTGCTCTTGTCTATGAAGGCAAAATAAGTGCAGCGCAAGTTACAAGTACACATATTTGGAATAGATTCCATACCCTATGTTCCACCACTATCTCAAGCCAAGAATTATAAGCATTATAACAAGGAGTTATAGTTGAGAGCTGAAGATTACAGTTTTCTCAAGGACTGTTGTTCAAAAGGACTGTTGTGGGGTAGAGCGTAACATAGTTCTTGATAATAACCAAGTATCACGTTGCCCTGAGCATAAAAAATGACAGATTCTGGAGCAGGTGGGAAGCTTTAATTATATGGCTCCAAAGGGAATAAAAATTCTGATGGGTTTTAGTGTCTGTCTGATATGAGGCAGTCCACAGTAAAATTACTTGTACAGAATTGATGAGAATAAAGCATTTTGGCCCATATTTGTCCTTCCACCGTCTTTCTGCCTGTCTGTGGCTGTGAGAACTGAGAAAACAAGATCTGTAGGAGGTACTGAGATGTAATCCCGTCAATGACTTTTGCACATGCCATGGACAAAAAGTCAGATCAGGGAAGTGCTTCAACAGCTGGGATCGCAACAGATGTTCTCCAGACAGCTCTGCTACATGAAGATGTAGTACAGCACACAGGTCATGTTACAGAGACAGAAAATTTAAAAAGAATGATTTTACATGCATGGTCGCTGACCCCGGGAGCTGGCAACGTGAGTGACACTGAACAGAACAGGCAGCTGAGTCCCTTTTGAGGAAATCTTTATGCCCATTTCCATTGGAATCTGTCTCTCTAATGTATAGAAGACTAGTATATAGCACCAATGACATGACCCGCAGTACTGCTAACAAAAACACAAACGGCCTGCAATGGGAAATCTTCTCCCTATTTCTGGAATTTAAGGCCCTGACTCTGTTACTCCAGGTCTGTGCTTGGGGTTTTAAGCCTTCTTCATACCACCTAATTTTGGAGTTGCATAGGGGCACGACCAGTCCCTGCTATAAATTAGAGCAGCCTCAGGGCTGCTCTTATATTCCATTTTCACTTCCCCTCTATTAGTCTAAGAAATGAGAATAACCATAGTGCAGGGCACTCTGGCCACAGCTGCGATAGGGGCTGGCATCAGGGTCAGTGTAGAGTCCTTACACCAACATTATACCATCTGGAGAGGTCTGCCAACGGTGTATTTTCATGGGGCCATTTTCTGCCCATTTTATGTCCCCTTTGCACTGCCAGAGTGGCATAAAAGGGGCAGAGCAAAACTGAGAATGTTGTCTAGAACTGGAGTCTTTGGGAGAGCTGCCCCACAAAAACAGAATTAGATGATCATCAGGGAATTCCTCCCTCCACCATCCTTGAAGATAAAGATGGATAGCTCTGCTGATTCCTCCTCCCATCCCTCCCGGTGGGAGCACTCAGGAGTCACCTTTGACAGGAGAGAGGACACAGCATTGTTTGTTAACTGTGGGCTTGATCACCCTCTCCCAAAGGAGGAGGTTAAGTAGGAGGAGACCATTGTGATGTTTCCCTCATGGAGTTTCCTCCCAAAATACTCCAAGGGTGGGGAAGGGATTGGCAGAGCTGGGACTAGGCATAAGCAGGCTAAGCAATTGCTTAGGGCCCCAAGCACGACCAGGGGGCCCCCTATTCACTTTTTATTATGTGTTGCATGTGTGTGTGTGGGGGGGAAATATTCCTGCTTAGGGCCCCCAGTGGGCTGGGGGATTGTTCCATCATTTTGGGGAGGGAGGGTGGAGAGGGAATCAGCTATGGGTCCGACCACTGAGCCCCAAAGATCCCTTGGAGGCCCAAGTCATCTCAAGGGAGGCACCGTGGCATCTCTGGGTCCCTGGAATCAGGGCCAGATTTCCAATTAGGCACAGTAGGTATGTGCCTTGGGGAGTCAGTGTTCTAGGGGCACCTAAAAATTAAATGTGGGTTAAAAGTTAAAAAGTTACTACATACAGCTACCGTGTGTATGGGCGGGCTCCTGGCACGCGTTGGTGGCCGCCCAGCATGTGGGGCAGGAGCAGGGTGAGCGTCTGAGTCACCCTGCTGTGGGGGTGCCGTGGCTGGGTGAGGTGGCTGCTGTAGGTGCTGGGAGCTGAAGGTGCTGGCTCCACCCGGTGCCACGGAGGCAGAGGGAGGGGCATGGCCGGCACCCCATTCATTTGCATGGGCAGATCCGGAGCGTGGCTGCTGCACTGGGATGTGGGCAGGACGGAAGACACCCGGGGACTGCTCGCCATGGAGAGAGATACCGTCCCCCCCTTGCGCCTTACCTGGGGTGGGTGGGCTGTGCCCTGGCTTGGGCTGGGACTGTCGTGCATGGCGGAGGGTCTCGTTACTTCCCAGGAAGGTTGTATTTATATTTCTTTTTGTTTAATTTCTTATGGAAAACATGAAGGCAGCTGGGGGTGAGGGGTGCTGAAGATGCTGCACCTAGGGGTGCGTAAGGTTTAAATCCAGCCTTACCCGGAAGCCAGGGTCCCCTGGATCCAGGCTACCACTACTTCCCCAGACTGTAGTGTCCCTGGTACTCCCTCTGTATGGAGAGATTCCATCTATGGAGTGCAAACTTCTTTGGGAGTTGAAGCCATGTCTCTGAAATGTACTCAATGCTCTGCAGGACAGGAACATTGGAATTGCCCTATTGGATCCGACCCAGGTGCAACTAGTCTAATATCCTGTCTCTGACAGTGGCTTGCCCCAGATGCTTCAGAGACTGGTGGAGGAATCCTGCAATAGGCAGTTGTTGAATAATTTGCCCCCACCTAGGTTTCACCTTGGTCTCTAATAGTTAAAGATTGGTCGAATCCCTGAAGCACAAGGTTTAATATCCCTACCAAAAATTGTAGTGTCAGTAATTATAACTCTAGATATCCACGTAACTATCCAATCCCTTTTTGAATCCTTATTACGATTGTGGCTGCAACAATTTCCTGTGGCAAGGCGTTCTACAGTTACATCCTACGCTATGTAAAAACGTTATTTCCTTTTATCAGTTTTGAATTTCCCATCTTTTAATTTCATTGCATGTCCCCTGTTTTTGTGTTATAAAACAGGTAAAACAGACGCTCCTGATCTTCTCTAGACCGCTTGTAACCCGCACACCTCCTGAGTGTGGTGGTCTGGCCCTCCTAGTAGCACTGAGACCACTTAGAGATTAATGAATCTGCTACAGTCTGAGCTAACAGCCACATGAAGTGGCTTCTAGCTCACGCAGTAGAGGCTCATGCATTTTGCTCCAGAGGGCCCAGGTTTGATCCCATCTGCTGATGACCAGGGTCTGTCAGCATTTCACACTAATTATTTTATATACTTTATCTTGTTGCCTCCTGTTTTTCTCTTCTTAAGGCAAACAATCCCAATCTTGTCAATCTCCCTCCATATGAGAATTTTTCCAGTCCTCTGATTCTCATCGCTTTACTCTGAACCCCCTCCAGGTCTACAATACACTTTTCCAGAGGGAATGACCAGTACTACACCCAATATTCCAAGTGAGGGTGCATGATTGATTATATAATGTCATTATAATATTTTTCGGTATTACTCTCTATCCCATTCCTTATGAATCCAAACATCTCGTTAGCTTTTTTGACCCCAGCTGTGCATTGAGCAGAAGTTTACATAAAGCTGTCTATAAGGATCCCTTTCTGGGGCTGACACAGTTAATTTAGAACGGTCAGGATAGCTGAGGGAGCAGGGCTGAGACTGGAGCAGGGGCAGGAAGAGGAACAGACACAGGCTGGGGTGGTCTGTCAGAACCGTCAGGCAGCTGGGAATTCTCCCAACGAGGTAGCACCGTTGAGCAGACTGGACTGGTTGCTTCCATTAGGGGCCTATATAGTTGCCTAGGGGTTACCTGGTTAGGCCGTTGCTTGTGGACTGGTCGGGCCCTGGTTAATTGGCATGGGGCCTATCATAGGACTCACAGGTAATTACCTCAGAACGCTCCCCAGCTCAGGTTCAGGGATGACATCACAAGAACTCTACTAGGCATGAGTGGTTTAAATGTTTCCCTCCAATGTGTATTATTTGCATCAGTCAACATTAAATTTAATTTGCCATCATGTGGCCCATTCACCTGTTGAGGTCTCTCCGAGATTCCTCACAGTCCTCTCTGGTCCTGACTAAATCACTCAATAACTTTGTGTCATCTGCAGATTTTGTTACCTCACTACTCACCCTCCTTTCAAGATAATAAATAGCATAATTATTGTGGTTGCTCAGTACTGGAGTACACTGAGGTACCATATATCCCATCTGGGCCTAGTGACTTATTGCATATTGAAATATCAATTTGCTGAAGCACAACTTCTTCTGTCCCCTTAGCTTCTGAGAGTGTCTCATCTTTGTTAGCAGGAAAGGGCAGTGCTGGAGTAGGAATCTTGTCAACATCTTCACTGGTGAAGACTGATGCAAAGAAATCATTTTGCTTCTCAGCAGTGTCCTCATTTTCCCCATTTCCTCCTTTTAACTCTTGGTTATCCAACAGACTCACCTATTCGTTCTTAGGCTTCCTGCTTCTGATAGACTTTGAAGAATCTCTTGGTTGTTTTTGCACCTTTAGCTATTTGATCTTCGAACTCCAGTTTGTTCCTTCTAATTTCCCTCTTACTTAATGCCTGCTGTAATTTATGCTCCCATTTATTGGTTTCACTTGGGTCAGATTTCCTAAATTTTGGAGGATTTTTGTTTGTCTTGTGTAGCCTCTTGAACCTTGCATTTAGCCATAATGGTTTCCCCCTTTTCCTTCTGCGGTATACATGTCTTCTGAGATGCTACTATTGTGTTTCTTAGGAGTATCCAACACACATCTAAGGATTTTACTTCCTTTACTTTGAGCTTGCAGGCCTTTTTGTTTGGTTGTTTGTTTGTTTCACTAACCACCTCATTTTACTCATGTCTCCTTTTCTCAAATTTAGCATCACTAATTCAATTGGCTGCTGTTGTTACTAAAAAGTAACCCAAGAATAGCCTCTCCTCTTGTGTGCTCTAAAACGAGCTGTTCCAAAAAGCAACCACTTAAGTGCTGAGAAATTATTTGTGTAAACGTTATCCCCTTGCACCATTGGACCAGTTTGTATGTGGATACTTGAATCCCCATTATTATCATTCCATTGAATTTTGCTGCATCATTGATTTCTCTCACCATTGTGCCCTCAATTGCATTTTCTTGATCTGGTGGTCAGTAGACTAGCCCCAGGATAGGTGAGAAAAGATGGGTGCAGCACATTAGCTAGTGTGACCAGATGTCCCGATTTTATAGGGACAGTTCAGATGTTCAGGGATTGATACAGGCACCTAGTAGCCCCCCCCCCCACTCCCTGTCCTGATCTTGCACAATTGCTATCTGGTCACCCTAACAATATCTACCTTATAATATCCATCCATTACATTCTGCTTCTGCTATGTGTACCCCTCCAGCAGCAGCTGATTCTCTTGTGCTCTTTTCTTGTTTGGTGCATAGAGTAATTCACTAGCCTGCCTGTTAATTTTAACATGTTTCAACAATTTCCCCCCTTATTTGTTTAGGTTTTTTTAAGTTAAAGCACACTGCATGTGAGGTCAGCACCATGAGGCAGTGACAAGGCAGCACCTTGGTAGGGTGACTAGATGACACGATTTTATAGGGATAGTCCCGATATTCGGGGCTTTGTCTTATACAGGCTCCTATCCCCTACCCTCTGTCCAGCTTTTTCACACTTGCTATCTGGTCAGCCTACACATTGTTGTTTTTTAAAGTGTGTCATGTTGGCAATAGTACATAAGATGCCAATCACCCAGTAGTAAATGGAAATAGACTGCCTTAGCTATTTAAGTAAACATATTAAGCAAGCATTTTAAAAAACGTGAATTCTCTTAACTTAATGAAATGAGGTTACAGGCCCGGATGGATTCCATAACACCATTTTCATTGCAAAGGGACTCCTTTACACATATTCTAAACATCCCCTCTAATATGAGCAAAGTGTGAACTGTCATGTCTTTGCATGATATCACTCTTCTGCTAGCATTTAAATAATTAAAACTACATCAAGAGGTGATTGGAGCTGGAGACATCAAGGTTCCTAATATAAGAGCCTCATTTTGTTGTGTCTCTTGGAGTACGTCAAATTAAGTTACCATAGCAATTTACCATTACTGAACTAACTAATTCCTGGAGTTGGTCAAATCATGAAACAAGTTCACAAATATATTCATGACTATATGGGTTTACTTCACATGACCACTGGGTATTTGTGAAAGTGTTTGCCGGTCCCAAGTGATTTATATATTTTAAGAAGAATAAATTATTCAGCTAAACATTAGCAAAGTCCACACTTGCAGTACAAATCACTTGTTTAAAAGGTTTCAGTCATCCAATCAGAACAGAAACAACACCATATGACTCAGCTGACTAATCAGATACCACAGATAACACAAGTGGCTACCTGTCACTGAACAATGATAGTGAACAAACTAAGAGATCAGTTCACAAATGGTCCATAGGCTGAAAAGTGTATGTCCAAATTATTTGATGAATACTTTTAAATAACAGATATATTTGCAAAAATCAAGATTGAGTCATGAACAGAAAAGAGGACAAAATGTGTACAAATGGCACAACATTTCTAGTGACTAATGCTGTTTTCTCTAGTAATTTACAGTGCATTGAAACTTTATTTTAAATTTCAGATCTTTATTTTAAACTCAGTACTATATTCTTTATTTTTCTTGCTTCTAAGTGGAGAAGGCCTTGTAAAAGGTCCTGTGTTGACAGTTCTGGGGTCTGGCTGAGTGAAGCTTTTTTACCAACGGCCTAAACGAAAGAGTGCAGAGTTGGAACAGCCAGCTGGACTTTAGAAGGGTCTTTAGAAATATTTCCCAACAGTCTGGTGGACAGTCTCACTGAGGGCTTAGTTGAAGCAAGCTAGCCCTGGAACTTTGTTAATTTTGGCTGAAACAAGCCAAGAATTTGTTTCCTTGGGACCTAGCTTTACCCGAAAAGGGCACAGTTTAACCTCTTAATGGGAAAGAATTGTTGATGTAAACAGTCATCCCAGGTGGAACTTCTGCAGTTGACATGGTAAACTGAGATCAAACGCTTTACAGAAAATCATGCTCATCAAATTATACTGACCTTCAACCACTGCTGCGCTGGGCAGTGGTGATGGAACAATTTGTATAGTCGGGGTGCTGTGAGCCATTGAACCAAACTGCAAATCCTGTATATAATGGAAACCACTTCAAGTCAGGGGGTGCTGCAGCACCCCCCACACCCCTAGTTCCAGCACCAATGGCCCTGGGTGTAATGTCTTGGGGGCATCCTATGTGTATTCAGTCATATTTGCTGAAAACCTTTGTGGTATATTGAGGCTTGTGTTGAAATTGAAAGCTGTCACTTTAAAAGTGGTTGTGTGGGTGTGGGCAGTGGGGCAGGGTCAGTTTCTTGGTCTTGCTTGCAGTTTGTGGGATCTGTAGGAAAGCGTGTGACCAGAGTCAGTCTGGAAAAAAGCCAGCATAGAAAATGGTGGGGTGAGTTGTCCCTCGCTGCTATAGGGAGCAGCCTGCTTTGTCTCTCTCTGGTTTTTTTGGGTTGTGTGATATCTTTCTGAATTCTAAAAAATAAAATGGTGTTACATGGCTGCTTTCCAGAATGAATACTATATGGTTTTTTTTTATCTAACTTCTCTGTGTGTATGTCCTGAACATAACCACTTCTGTTAGAGCTATGGCAGCTGGAGTCTATTTCGGCTCATGCGTCATTGCCAGACCAGTCAATGGAGTTCTGTTTGTAGTATCTCCAGAGCTGGTGAGGTATAAGCCAAGAAGAACCCATATTCCAAGTTGAATCTAGAGGACTGGTAGTTAGAAAAGCCACCACAATACTTATAATCTGAGTGGATGAGAACAGGGGTCACTGAGGGACAAGAAAAACCTCATCACGCCGCTGCTACAGAGCCCCTTCACTATAAAACAGCACTCTAAGGAGCTGGGGATGTAGGCAGGGTTGTGTCACACAAGTGACCCTGAGGTGAAAAGATCTACCGGTCTCGCCTACATTTAATTATTTGAGTCAAATTAACTTATTTTGTTTAATCCAATCACATAACTTAATATGATGCCCAGGGAACAGTTCCCACTTGAGACAATCATGAGGAACTTTTTCTCCTCTGTTTCTGATGGGAGCTGGTAGCCATACATTTATGGTCCCTTGGCATTGGGCACGTTAGAGATGTTTCCATGTGTGTGGGAAGGTTCTTTCTCAGTAATCCATTAGTGAGTAAAACTTACTCAATAATATACCACTAGGCAAGTTACCAAACGTTCCCACTTCTGGTTTGTGATAACATGCCGAGGGAATTTCTCTCATGCATCTAACAGAATTTTTGGGGCCAGGATCTAGATGATATTATAAACAAAACATTGTCAATGCAGCCAGATTTTTCGGAGGCGTATCTGAACTGATCCCAAACCTCTTTGCGGTTCACACATCCTTGTAACCGTCAGCAGCAGTGACTGTGCTGCCAGTATTTTAACAAGAGATTCCCACAACCTCCTTCATTCCAACCCGCTGCAACCTGCAGTAAATCCTGTGGGTGAGGCGGCCTGGGCTTCCAGAGAGGAGGCCTGAGGGACTCAGGAATCTACTCATGTTGGCTTTTTCCCATTGAAAGCAAAGTGTTTTCTCACCACTGCCTCCAAGGAGGGAGGCAGCACCGCTTGGCAAAGAAACCAGTACGAAGCTGTGTGGTGCTGGAAATGTTTATACTGTATCCCTGTATCACTTATTGGGTGTATTGATGATATAGCACCATGTTCAAGTTCTACCCTTTGAAGTGGGATGTGTGAGGAGAAAGGGGGAGAAGAAACTATATGTGGCATCCCCCAGGAGATTTTCTTAAAAAACAAACAAACAAAAAAACCCTCCCTTTGGTGCAATCTGGGGCACTTCGGCCAGAAAAGCTGCAAATGAGCCCGAGCCTAGCTGCTGGTGCAGGCACCAGGGTAGTGAGAGATGTCTGTGAGTGATAGTTCTGGGAATGAGCATTATGGAAGGCCAAGTAGTGCAATAGCTATGACAAGTGAAGAGGCTGTGTGCGTATAAAGAGGAGGTGAAGTCATGGAAGGCAAATACGAAGGCTCCAGATCCTCAATTGGCATAAAGTGGTGGGGATGTGGCCTGAAGCTTCTAAGTTGAAGAACTATTAAACTAAAGGGGACCCAAAGAAATATTACAAAACCGGTAAATTTTGAGGGGTGGGGAAGAGAAAATTGGGACATTTTTAAGTGCTTCTGACTCAGCCTATACAACAGGCTTATTTAAAACTGTCATAGAAATCCATTCTGGATGCTTTAGTAAGCAGTGTGAATTTGAGGGAAATATTTTGTTTTCTAATCAACGCAATGGAAACAGTCTCCACTTTAACCTTAACTATGGTGTGTGACCACCCCCCTTCCAGAATACCGCACCTCTGTCATCTTAGACTCTCTTATTTTCTAAAAGGAATAGCCCAGGTCATTTAAATCTCTCCTTGGGGGGGCTCTTCCTTGGGAAGAGTGGGTGGGACAAGCTGCAACTGAACAGCAAGCTTTTCATGCTAGCTGACAAGATAAGAGAGCCAAAGAAGAAAACACAATCTAATGGATGGGGGTAGATGGCATGTGTCTGCAGTGGCAACATACAGGGAAGGTGGGCACAATTTGCACATTTTTTATGATGGGGAAAAATGATAATAAGCAACTTTAGATCTAAAGGCCGAAGTGGGCGAACAAGGCAGTGTCTCATGTAGGCTGGAGTACCATATGTACAGTATAGTTATTGAAAGAGTAAAACATCAGGTGCAGTGGAGACTGGGATAGTGTCCAACATGGATTTAATAGAGCATGAAAAATAAGTATGAGAGAAACATTACTCAAAAGGTTAGAAGATGGTTAGGATATATTTCTTGTATACAAGGAACAAGAAATCATTGCAGGGGACAGTTAGGCTTATTTAAGGGGATGAGGGTAGCTTGCTGGCAGAAGACCTGATTGATGAGGCCAGAGAGATTGAATGTATTTTGCCTCAGTTTATGAAGGACTAGGGACCCATACCACAAAGAGACTAGAACATAATAGCTGCCATACTGGGATGGCCCAATGGTCCATCTAGCCCAGTATCCTGTCTCTGATAATGGCCAGTACCATACCTTCAGGGAGATTGTACAGAACAGGGCAATTTTGGAGTAATCCACCCCTATCTTCCACTCCCAGCTTTTGGCAGTCAGAGGGTTAGTGTTACCCCAAGCATTTGGGTTGCATCTCTGACCATCTTAGCTAATAGCCATTGATCAGCCTATCCTCCGCGAACTTATCATGTTCTTTTTTGAAAACAGTTACACTTTTGGCCATCACAACATCCTCTGGCAGAGTTCCACAGGTTGTGTGTTGTGTGTAAAAACACTTTTATCTTCTTTACAATGAACCGCCTGCCTACTAATTTCATTGGGCGACACCCTGCTTCCCCGGTTTTTGTATAATGAAAAAGTGTAAATAACACTTTATTCACTTTTCCCACACCTTTCATGATTTTATAGATCTGTCATATACTCCCCTTAGTTATCTTTTTTAAACTGAACAGGTCTAATATTTTCAGTCTCTACTTGTACGGAAGCCATTCCATACTCACAATCATCTTTGTTGCCTTTGCTGAACCGTTTCCAGTTCTACTATATCCTTTTTGAGATGGGGATGACTAGAACTGGACACAGTGTTCAAGGTGTGGGTGCACAATGGATTTATACAGTGGCATTATGATCTTTATGGTCTTATTTTCTCTCTCTTTCTGAATAGTTCCTAACATCCTGTTAGCCTTTTTGACTGTTGCTGTGCACTGAGCTGAAATGTTCAGAGAATAATCTGGGATGACTGTGAGATCTCGTTCTTGAGTGGTAACAGCTAATTTAGAACCTTTCATTATATATGTATAGTTGGGATTATATGTTCCAATGTACATTCCTTTACATTTATCAATGATGAATTTCATCTATCATTTTGTTGCCCATTCACCCTGTTTTGTGAGATTCCCCCTTTGTAACTCTTTGCAATCAGCTTTGGATTTAACTATCTTGAGTAATTTTGTATCATCTGCAAACTTTGCCACTTCACCGTTCACCCCCTTTCCCAGAATATTAATGAAGCTGTTGAACAGCACAGGTCCCAGTACAGATCCTTGAGGGACCCCACTATTTCCCTCTTGCCATTGTGAAAACTGGCCATTTATTCCCACCTTTTGTGTTCTATCTTTTAAGCAGTAACAGATTCTTGAGCGGACCTTCCCTCTTATCCCATGACAACTTAGTTTCCTTAAGAGCTTTTTGTCAGGACCTTGTCAAAGGCTTTCTGAAAATCTAAATAGACTATATTAACTGGATTACCCTAGGCACAAGCTTGTTGACATCTTCAAAGAATTATGGTAGATTGGTGAGGCATGATTTCACTTTACAAAAGCTGTGTTGACTCTTTCCCAAGAAACTGTATTTAACTATGTGTCTGATAATTCTGTTCTGTATTATAGTTTCTAGCAGTTTGCCTGATACTGAAATTATGCTTACCGGCCTGTAATTTGCAGGATCTCCACTGGAGCCCTTTTTAACAATCGACGTTACATCAGATACCCTCCAGTTATCTGGTACAGAGGCTAATTTCAGGAATGGGTTATGTTAGTAGTTCTGCAATTTCCTATTTGAGAGTTCCTTCAGAACTCTTGGGTGAATACCATCTGGTCCTAGTGATTTATTTCTGTTTAATTGATCGATCTGTTCTAAAACCTCTTCTACTGTCATATCAGTGTGGGACAGTTGCCCCAGAAGAATAGCTCTGATGTGGGTATGTCCCCCACATCCTCTGCAGTGAAGAATGATACAAAGAATTCATTAAATTATATTTCGAGCAGTCCATTGACAGTAGCATGTTATGGATATTAGCACAGGCATTGTTGCAAAGCAGTCCCTGCTAGCACTGGAGGGTTTCCAGCCACTAGAGCGGCCATGTCAGTGTTATTGTGTACTTGTGCAAATGTAGTGGCTTGCTAAATAAAGTTGTCACAAATGAACCACCTCATGCACTGTGCTTCAGTTTTCCTTTGGCCTAAGGAAGGTAAGGGCTGGGCTGATGTACAGTGTCAGAGTGCTAGCAATGGGAAGTGCACCAAGAATTTTCAGTCTGTATTCTTAACATAGAATCAAATCTGATAATATCCACCTCCATGGAACATTCTCTTTTTTCTCCCCACCCAACAGGTTGATGTGGAGAAGTGAGATGCATCAGCAGAGCACCCTTTCTGTGTGTAGAGCTTGAGGAGCACAGTCATTTCCAAACCAAGGGCTGGTTTTCTTGATAAAAGCTGGAGTACTGGATCAGATTCTTCCAACTATAAAGATGTTTGGATTCAAAGCTAGATCCAAACTTCCCAGCTCGGGGCTATCTCTACCAATGATTTGGGAGAAGGAAGATCCAAAATAGTGATGAGATAGGATTTCAAAACCTCTGGATGCAAAAGAGAAGGATGACAATATTCAGAATGATTTTGGTCATGCTAGCAGCCTAGGCAAGGTTGACAAACCAAAATGAACCATTTTGAATTGGGAATGTCTGAATGTTTATTTTAGACAGAAATGCCACACAAAGTTCCAAAATTTCTGAATTAAACTTTTGGTTCCTCAAAAAGTTTAATCCTGGGTCGGGATGAAAACAAATGTTGAAATATCAGAATTTCACACTGGACAGAAATTCTGTTTTTCAATCAACTATGTTAATCTTATGTGTGTGTGTATATATATATATATATATACTCTTTGGAATCAAGGAACTAAGTGTAACAGTGTTTAGTTTCTCTACATCAGTGTAGTATAACTTGAATAACAGCATACAGTCTTTGACAAATTATCTCCAGTGTTGCTACAGGCCAGCAAATAACATCCACCAACCCAAACTGCAACGAAAATAGACATCCATGTTCCATAGACTGTGAGCTCCTTGGACTGAAGCACCCACGGAAAAAAAAACGTGGGTGCTTAACACTCACCAGCGGGCCCCTCTGATCAGCTCTTCCCCTTCCCCCGAGCATGCCTCCCGCCCACCGACAGACCCTGCCGATCAGCTCCTGCCCCTCCCCCGCACCTCCCACTCACCAAGAAGGGTGGGGGGGAGTGGGGGCAGGAAGAGGTGGAGTGAGGGCAGGGCATGCTCCAGGGTGGGGGTGGAATGGGGTGGGAAGAGATGGGATGGGAGTGAGGGTGGGGAAGAGGTAGGGCACATGGTGGGAAGGGCTGGAGTGGGGGCAGGCCTGGAGCGGAGCAGCGATCGAGCTGGGACAACTTCTACTTGCTTCATGGACATTTGCACATTTACTCCTGATGGTATGCCCTTAAATGTTGGTCATTGAAGGTAGATTACAGATAAATTTCCCCTTTTCTCCCTTGATACAATATTCTGTTGAGACCTCCCCACCAGACACAACCCCTGCCTTGCCAAGTCCCCTGCTTAGATGGACCCTTGTTTTCTGAATCTTTCCACGCCTGAATCTGTTATTTTTGTCTTAAATAAAATGTATAGCTCGCAGTAATCTGCACTGTACGATGTGTGCTGCTCTACCTCAGTGCTCCATCCAGACTCCCTGGATTGTGGGGTCCCCGTCCCATGGACTCTGCTTTAATCCATCGCTGCTACTTGTAATGATCGCTGCCAGAGCCCACCTGTTCATTACCGTCTCCCTCCATCAGTCAGTGAAATGGCAGTTGTCTTGTTGACGAGATCCACCTTGTTGTGAAATGCTTCAGGCCTAATGACATGTGCTTCCAATCAGCAGCAAAGGAAGCAGGAACTGATAGTTTCAAGCTGGATGAGCTAATTATTCTAATCAACAAGTCCTTAAAGCAGGAGAGATGCAGCTGTTCGGTGGTACTGTAACCCAGCCATCTCACATGAGGACAGCAGTTAGCTCACAAAACACCACAGGAAACAATCACCAAGAGGCAAAGGAGCTAAAACAATAAATGGAGCAACAGTGATGGTTTAAAGGGAAAGGTTTCCAGAATACAAAAAGAAGCCAGAGGAGACTCTGACTCCATTAGAGTTGTCTGGAGTCACTGGTATGGTGTGGGAGTATCTCTGACTTGGGGTGAAATCCTGGCTCAGTTGAACTCAATGGCAAACCTCCCTTGATTTCAATAGGGCTAGGATTTCACCCCCAGACTCTAGTCTGAGATGTGCTGGTGCATACAGCGGTCTCATCACCGGCTGTTAACACAGAACTGACATATTTGAATGTACCAGGTTTATTAAGCAACACTGAGAGAATGTTTGTTGCTCATTAACTAACCTCTTCTCATTTCTCCCTGTCTCTTCATCATTCTCTGTGTCACGTCTTCCCTGCTGGCCTCTGTGCCCAGAAATCTCTTACCAAGCACCGCCTCTTGCCTCTTTTAAAACTCACTTCTTTGCTCATTACAGCCACCCACTTGTTACCAAAAGAAAAAAACAATGGCTGTGTTAGAATCTTCTCTGGGGTGTTCCAATGCATTGTCAGCTGCACAACTATTTTATAGTCATTACATGAATTACAGTAGCAGCTGGATCAGACCCCGCTACCTGAGGCTCTATGCAATACACAATAAAAGACAGGCCTTGTCCGAAAGAATTTAGAATCCACCTGCATGCATCATATTGCAAGACTGGGGTCTAGTTTTGGACAACACACACACACACACACGCACACACAAAGGTGTAACTATTGAAGGGAGGACGAGGCTAACAGTAGCGGGAAGGTAGTTACCTAGACCAGCTACTAGCACCGTTAGTTGGGTTTGTGCCATTTAAAGTGTTTTGTTTGTTGGCTTTGTTTTAATAACAAGATAGAAATTCAGTGGTTTATTTGTAATTTAGGATTCCAATGATGCAGAGACTTCTGGAGCTGAGGCCTAATGCTTAGAACACAGGAGACCAACGAGCAATGCTCAGCATCTGCACTGGGCAGGATGACTTCCATTCTGGAGACGGGGGTGGTGTTATGGTGATACCAGTCACAGACAGAGAGGAGAGGTGATTACCCATTTCCATGGAGACATTTCACTTCCTTTCTCTCTTTCTCTGTTCTCCCCACCTTCCCACCCTCATGGAATTTGATATCTCACATCTGGCCAGCTCTGCTGGGAGTTGATCTTCAGTCCATTCTAAAAATGAGGCACCCACAGTCAATGGTCACGTTTGAAAATCTCTACCACAATGAATGGCCCAAAATTCACCCATGTTGTAACCTGTTTGACTTCAGTGGGAATCCAGCATGACTGAATTTGGCCCAGGGCATGTGATACAAGGCAAAGCAAAGACGTTTCTATTTTCTTATATTAAAATTGAAGGATATAAATACATTTTAAAAACCGCTTTTATCCTTGCAGTTGAACTGCTCCGCTCTTGCATTGCAACTGAGAATTCAGAAAAAAGTATTTGACAGAATGAAAGAAAGCTGCTTTGCATCATTAAGAAAAATAGGGGGGAGAAAATATGTGATCTCCAGAAAAAAACAACCTACACTGAATGCATCAAACAGGAAAAAGTTGACAAAAAAAAAAGGAGTGAATTAAAACTCTTAAGCCACACTTGAAATCACATATGCCTAAAAGTACATAGAGAAATTCCTTCCTAACTTTTTTTATATATATAATTAGTCTTCGGATATGCTTGCTGGAGTGAGCACATTTGTCCCAAGCTCAGGAAACAAATGGGATGATGTAATTGGTTTCTTTCAGTTCCCACTTCACTGCAACTCTACAATACCCTTGGACTTTAGAGGATTAAATTCCTTCCTTGGCATTAGTCCAGTTACTGGTCATTGCCATTTGTTGATTATCCCAGCATTCCAGAAAACATTTTATCCCCTTCATTAACTCACAATTGACCAATCACATAAATCAGGTTAAGGAATCGTGGACCTGACTACAAAGATGGGAGAGATTCAAAGAAACAACAGATTAAAGAACAGGTTGATTTTGCTTTTATTGAAGGTCTCTATGCTTTAAATTTCAAATAATGACCGCTGCAAAAAAAAAAAACACATTAATTAAACCTACTAGTCTTTTATTTACTTTTCAAAGGAAGCCAAAATCATTGTTTCTGCAGTAAAAGCACCTTCTTAAAAGCACACAGAACCCTGTTTCATTTACATTACATTTAGAAAATAGTTAATTTACAAATGGCTAGGTAAATAACATATGTAAATGTCTGCAATGGTATTTTTATATGAATTAGTACATAGCTATGTGGTGTATTGCTATTTGCAGGTGTGATGGGATGTGTACCCCTATGCAGGCCCTGAAGGGGATATGTTGGCTTGAGGGGCCAATTAGAGTACCTGGAGGAAGAGCCAGGCCTCACTGAACAAGAAACCCAGCTGGAGCCAAACAGGCTGGATTATAAAGCCAGGAAGTTTGCAGCAGAAAGGGGCTGTAGGAAGACAGTCGGCAGTTCCTCTCTGGGAGCAGAACAGAGGTGAAGTGAAAACCCAAGAGGAGGAATAAGCCCTGGGGTTCTAGCTCTGGAAGAAGGATCTACCCCAGAGGAGTTAGGGGGAAAGGAAGCTTGAGGGGATTAGGTAGAAAAAGCCCAGGGAAACAGCAGCAAGGGGTAGGAATGTGCAGACCTTGGCTGCTTGTTATTGGGTCTCTGGGCTGGAGCCCAGTGTAGAGGGTGGGCCTGGGTCCCCCTACCACCCACTGGGCAGTGGTGCACGAGTGTTGGAGGCACCAGCCGGACAGTTGGTTCAGAGAGACCTTGTTTCCTCAGAGGGGGAGGACTATATAGTGACCTGGCCAGAGGGCTGAGTCACATAGTAGGAGTACCCTGAGTTGGGAAGAGAGGGCGGAGGGGTGTCACAGCTTGAGTAACTGAGGAAAGAGAGCAAGCCCTGATCTCCAGAACAGCCATGAGGAGGTGCCACTTGCCAACAACAGGTCTGTATACAAAGGAAACATTTTAGACATACAGGTGCATTGGTGCTGAACTGTGCTCGATGTAAGTTCTGGTTCACTATGAACCAGATCCTGTGCCATTGGAGTCAATGGGGGTCATGTACTTGATTTCACTGGAAGATCAGGCCCTAACTAAATAACAGCCTGGCATCTTTCTGGGTAACTTTATTGAGTGTTAGCTCAAACCTGTGGTCATTTTTCCTTGACTGTTGCAAGTAGCTCATTAGCTCAAGCCCAATGCTTCTCACACCAGACTTTGGTCTGATGATTTGAGCCATGATTTCATATCCTGTCTTTCTCACATACCCTACTTTTTTTGGCCACATTGTAATAGAGGTTTCACTTTAGGGCCATAATAGGATGATGCTGGTCCTTGCTGCTATTGTTGGTATCTTGAATAAATAAATTTCCTTATTCGATTTGGGGAAATATCTCCAAGAATATGAGAGGCTGGGTTTTAAATTGTACAGTCTCCCTAAGGTATTCTCTTAAATCTGTGTGTTACGTGACCAAAACGTTTGGATCTGTGGGCAGTCTCAGTAAATGCTCTGTAAAGGTGGGAGATGACCCATTTGCTCACAACCTTTCTAGCCAAAGTTGGGGATTGTTGGCGGTTATGAAAAGGAAAACGTTCTTGCCAGAATATTATCTTTACCAACAATGAGAAAATTAGACTTGAGAATTAGCCTAAGATCCTTGGGACTGCCTTTTACTTGTTCAGTGTAGATCAGGGGGAGGTGTGTAAAGTGGCTCCCTGATGCTGAAGAGGTTGGGCTGATGCTCAGGCAAAAGAATAAGCAGCCCTGTGTCTGCTGTAAGCTGTGCTGCCTGTCACTAGCCCTCAAGAGGCTGGATTGCCAGCTGGGGATTTCCATAAAATGAAGATGCCCCGAACGTTCTCCTGGTTCCTCCAATATGCTCCCTGCATCAGAGTGGGATGTGAGCAGAGATAAAATAGAACTCTGTCAGCTCAACACCACTGCGGGATTCCCCCTACATGACTGGGATCCTCAGAGAGGGTTGGTGAAGCTGGCTTATGCCTGCCTTGAACCACAGGAGCAGCAGTGCTGGGGCCAAGAATCTGGCCTCTGTTTTATGAGATTAACATGCAAATAATCATTTCAACCAGAGGAGAGCCGAAGGGGGTCTCATTTGCTGTAGCTTCCCCCCTCCCCGCCGGACTCCGAGTTGGGTTTTTAGCAAGGAGGAATCCAATGGTGTCACATCAGGGATGAATAGCCCTGCCTGAGTTGTCACACAAGATAGTGCTTTATATTAGTTACAGCAGGAGAATGGCTGTTAGGACTGCTGGGTTCTCTCTGACACTGCTGCTGCCTGATGGTGTGAACATGATCAAGCCACTTGCCCTCTCTGTGCCTCAGTTATATCCATTTTACAGATGGATAAATAACACAATAATAAAGCTCTTGGGTGGTGTGGTGGCCGAGGAGTGTGGCCCACACTTTTGGTTTGCTAGAGGTCCTGGGTTCATATCCCCAGGTTATTCAGGCGGCTGGGGGTAAACTGCTGTGCTCTTGTTTATCAGCTTGATGCAGCAGTCATGGGATGAAATTGTTTGACCTGTGTTATGCAAGAGGTCAGACAAGATGATCATAATGGTCCTTTCTGGCTTTAAAATCTAGGAACGCATTTCCCAAGTGCAGAGGCCCCTCCACTGGACTTTCTGCCCTCCGAGGACTGGGAGGAAATCCACTCCTGACTTCTCACTGGGCTGCCCTTTCACCAATTTGAGACTAGAAATGCCACTCTAGAGGGGAAGCTCAGCTGATGGGACCAGAGAGATAATGCAGTGCCTGGGAGAACACAGGTATAAGGCGTTAGCCTGGTGCCTTGCCTGAGGGTGGCTGCACCACACCTCTTCCAGCAAGACCAGCCGTGAGGTCCAGCTTCATGGGGGAAGAAGTCCTAACTAATCACAGTAGGCGCTTGGTGACATGGCAAAGGCAAGGACTCAATGCAATGATCTTGTACTGCAGCCATATGCTGGCCACCAGACAGGAGGAAGGAGATAGCCCCTCCCTGGGACTGAGGTTGGAAGAAGCAATTTGGGCTGCTATTTTGTTGAGTTACAGAAAAACCTGATCCATCTGTCAGCTTTAATTACTGAGCAAGGAAGCCCAACCAGAATCCATGAGGTAGGCCGCTGATTTTCTGGAGCTTCAGCCTAAACTGCCAGCTCTGTGCTGTCCACCATTTCCAAGGTGACGGTGCTTCTCTGCGCCATCCATCGCCTCAAAGCTGCTTCCTCAGCTGCTCTGTGCTGTCCATTGAACATAATAATGGCCATACTGGGTCAGGCCAATGGTCCATCTAGCCCAGTATCCTGTCTTCTGACAGTGGCCAGTGCCAGACGTTTCCGAGAGAATGAACCGAACAGGGCAATCCAAACAGGGTGATCTATCCCCTGTCATCCTGTCCCAGCTTCTGGCAGTCAATGGTTGAGGGACAACCAATGTATGGAGTTTTCATAGATTCATAGATATTTGTGTCCCTGACCATCCTGGCTAATAGCCATTGTTGGACATATCCTCCAGGAACTTATTTAATTTTTCAAAACATACCCTGGCAACAAGTTCCACAGGTTGGCTGTGCACTGTGTGAAGAAGTACTTCCTTATGTTTGTTTTAAGTCTGCTGCCTTTAATTTCATTGGGTAACCTCTAATTCTTGTGTTACCTACAGGGGTAAATAACACTTACTTATTCACTTTCTCCATACCAGTCGTGATTTTATAGAAATCTGACATATTCCCCCTTAATAATCTCTTTTCCAAGATGAACAGTCTGTCTTTTTAATCTCTCCTCAGATGGAAACTGTTTCCATAACCCTGCTCATTTTTGTTATCCTTCTCTGTACTTATTCCAGTTCTATCATCTTTTTTTGAGATGGGGTGACAAAAACTGCATACAGTATTCAATGGGTGGGTATACCATAGATTTATATAGCAGCATTATGATATTTTCTGTTTTATTTTGTATACCTTTCCTAACAGTAACAGGGTTGGCACCCACCTCTTGCAAGCACCCCCCTCTGGTGTGTCCACGGTCTTTAAACCAGTCCAGCCCTGGTATGAGGCTGGATCCCCAGGACTTCCTCCCTGGACTCAGTCCCTACTCAGTCCCCACAGCCAGCCAGGAGCTCCTTCACTGCTCTTCCGGTCCCTACTAGCAAACTGTCTTTGGCTCAGTCCTAACAGCCAGCCAGGAGCCACTGGCTCCCCCAGTCCCTGCCCCCAATTAGCTGTCCATGATCCTGTTGCTTTTCTACCCAAGCTCACAGTTCTTCTTCCTCCCCCAGCTCCAAGCAGCTACTAACTGCTGCTCTATTCTGCAGCTCCTTTTTATAGGGCCCTCCTGGCCCCTGACTGGCCATTCCAGCAGCCCCTCTGATGGGTTGCTTCCTCACAACCACTCTAGGCTGTTTGGAGGACTTCTCCACTGCTTCTTTCCTGGGATGAGTGTGGCAGAACCCTGAGGCCTCCAGTAGGGGGCCTTTGGGCCTAGTCCACTCCATCCAACATTGTTAGATTTTTTGGACAGATGTTTTCAGACAACTATCCAGGATGACCCCAAGATCTTTCTTAAGTGGTAATAGCTAATTTAGACCCCACCATTTTTTATGTGTAGTTGAATTATTTTTTCCAGTGGGGATTACTTTGCATTTATCAACATTGGATTTCATCTGCAATTTTTTTGCCCAGTCACTCAGTTTTGAGATCCCTTTGTGACTCTCCACAGTTAGCTTTGGACTTAACTATCTTCTATAATTTTGTATTATCTGCAAACTTTGCCGCCTCACAGTTTACCCTTTTCCAGATCATTTATGAATATGTTGAAGAGCATTGGTCCCAGTAAAAATCCTTGGGGAACCCTGCTATTTATCTCTCTCCACTGTGGAAAACTGATCATTTATTCCTACCCTTTGTTTCCTATCTTTTAATCAGTTACTGATCCATGAGAGGACCTTGCCTCTTATCCCATGTCTGCTTACTTTGCTTAAGAGCCTTTGGTGAGCAACTTCATGAAAGGCTTTGTGAAAGTCCAAGTACACTACATTGACTGAATCACCCTTGTCCACATGCTTGTTGACACCCTCAAAGAATTCTAGTAGATTGGTGAGGCATGATTTCCATTTATAAAAGCCGTGTCGATTCTTCTCCAACCAACTGTGTTTATCTATGTGTCTGATAATTCTGTTCTTTACTACAGTTTCATCCAATTTTCCTGGCATTGCAGTTAGGCTCACCAGAGTGTAATTGTCAGGATTAACTCTGGAGACTTTTTAAAAAAAATCCATGTTACATTATTCAGCCAGTCATCTTGTGGAGAGGCTGACTTAAGCGATAGGTGACATACCATAATTAGTGGTTTTGCAATTTCATATTTGAGTTCCTTCAGAACTCTTGGGTGATACCATCTGGTCCTGGTGACTTATTACTGTTAAACTTATCAATTTTTTTCAAAGCCTCCAGTACTGACATCTCAAACTGGGACAATTCCTCAGATTTGCCACCCCCCCCCAAAAAAATGGCTCAGGTATGGGAATCTCCCTCACACCCTCTGCAGTGAAGACCGATGCAAAGAATTCATTTAGCTTCCTGGCAATGGCGTGGTCTTCCCTGAGTGCTCCTTTAGTACCTCGATTGTCCAGTGGCTCACACTGATTCTTTGGCAGGCTTCCTTCTTCTGATGTACTTAAAAATGCCATTAGTTTTTGTGTCTTTTGCTAATTGCTCTTCAAATGCTTTTTTTGGCCTGCCTAATTATACTTTTACACTTGACTTGCCAGAGTTTATGCCCTTTTCTATTTTTCTTAGTAGGATTTCACTTCCCATTTTTAAAAGATGTCTTTTGGTCTCTAACTGCCTCTTTGACGCTGGTTAGTCATGACGACACTTTTGTTCCTCTGACTGCCTTAAAGCTGCTGTTGTCTGCACTGTCCACTGTTCTACAGCAGTCCCAGATCAGCTGTGAGGCTATGTCGACACTGCAGGCTTCTTGTGATGGTATGCAGGTTATGGGTAGCTACAGGCTGCAGTGAAAAGCATGCTGCATCCACACTGCAGTGTGTAGCTACATGTGTCAGTGAATGGCTCTGCTTGGGAGAGGCAGTGGGGAGCTGTCAGAGCCTTTCCCCTCTGCTGGACTCTTTCACTGTGGTAGGGAAAGCCTCTGGCAGTTTCTCTTGCCTGCAGCCCAGAGGCTCTGGACAGGGCCATCCCTAGCTATTTTGGTGCCTTACACAGCCCACTCCCGCCTGTGGAGGCCTGGGGCCCCAGGCTTGTGGGGACGGGAGAACCGCCCCCCAGCACGCGCTGGTGGCACGGCTGGGAGCCAGGGGAGCAGAGCAGGCTGGGGCCGCGTCGCTCCACTTACCATGATGTGAGTGCAGGGTCGGGCCTGGCTGCAATCTTCAGGGGAATGGGGGCGGGGCTGGGGCAGAGGAGAGGTGGGGCGGGGGCGGAGCAGGGGCCTGGGGAAGAGCTGGTGCAGGGGCTGGAGCAGCACGTAGCTGTGCAGGGCACGAGGAAATTTGGTGCCCCACACAGCTGCATGCTTTGCGTATGGGTAAGGACAGCCCTGGCTCTGGAGGCTCCTTGTTGCAGGACTCTCCCTGTGGTGTGGAAAGACTCAAGCAGCAGAGAGGCAGGGGGACAGTACACAAGTGAAAATAACACTTCTCAGGCAAGCAGAGAGCTGTGTGGGGTACTTACAGGGGTAAGGAATGTCTTTACTCTAATTGCCTAAGCCATTCCTCACCATCTACACTGCTATTTATACCCATGCTGGGGGCATATAGTATACCCAACCTGCTGCTGAAAGGGGCATGCTGTTTAGACATACTTTTCAGATGGAGCACTGCTATGTAGACCCTTGACAAAGCCCTCATTGCAAGAAATGCACTCCCCACAGAAGACAAAGGCCTCTCTGCCCCAGCCCCCCTTTTCCCTTCATCTCAGTCCAGACTCCCTTACCCAACTGTGCCTGACAGCAGGCTTGGTCAGGGTGACCCTCAGCACATTTGCTGTCAATGGCTTGTCCTTGTATTTCTCAACAGGGTCAACTGTATTTTTTTTTTTGGCCTATAAACTCAACAATTAACTGAATTTTAACGAAAATGCCCGAAAATGTCATATAAAACTGAAATGCAAATAAGTCCCAGCTCATTCACTCAATCCCCCTTTGCTCTGCAATGCTGGCAGAGAGCACCCTCCCCAGTGCTGCTCTGACCCTTCTGCGGTTCTTTAGCTTCTCTGGCTGCTCTTCTCCCACATCAGCAACAGGTGACAATAGTGACCTTTGTTTACTCTAAGGCTTCAGGCCTTAGGACCTAGATTGACTTTACACTAAGTGCCAATTGATGTTTACTTAATCACCGTTACTGATCTATATGTTATGCCTTATTTCTTAGAACAGTGTGATTCTTCCCAAAAAACCTGAATGAAGGATTTGTGCTGGAAAACCCATAAAATGTTCCCTTTTTTCCACCTAATTTCATTTCACCTCCCATTACCATTACCTTATTTCAGTTAGTGGTGCATAGAATGAAAACCCTTGGCGAGTTTATGGGTGAATCCATCCAAGAAGCTAGAAATTCTGGCCTTTCTTCTGGAAGGCCTTATGCCAAGCAGACATCTTGGATACATCTCTGCTTTTCTTCCTTTCAGTCTGGTAATCCAAGGTCAGCTGTACCATTTTCAGATCCAGCTTTCATATACTTGGGGATAGCAAGGCCCCAAGTATACTAAATCACAGAGGCCCACCAAATTCTACATCAGTTCTCACAACTATGTTGCAAGGGAGACATTTACCCCTGTTCAGAGGCCTCTGCACTACTTAAAATCTGGCTCAAGTGGTGCATAGGTTTATGCTGGCCCTTTTGAACATGGGTCGATTTCCAACCCTTGTGTGTCCATTTGTAACAATTTTCAAATACTGTATAATCTTAACCAAGAAGTGATTATTTAATGATTAGGTCAATGTGTATGTGTTTCACTGCCCTCTACTGGGTAGAATCTACTGATCAGAAATGACAAAGGCCCTATGATTCTGCCCTTGCTCAAGTGGTTGGGGGCATTGCCTTTTGAAGGAGGAGGATCTGAGTTATAGTTCTATTGTTATTAGGAACTGAACAACAACCAGGATGTGCAGCATAGTGATGTGTTAATAATGAGAGAAGAACTTAATTATGTTGAAGAAACATCGCCACTAGGAAGAAAAATGTACTGATTACTAGTAAGAGTTATCAAGCTACTTAAATGGAAGTCTTGAAGTTTCCACCCATTACATAACAATAACACCCTGTTTCTCTATTAAAAGCTTCCCTATAAAGTTAGATCCTTTCCACCAACATAAGACTTAGTAAAGGTCTGCCTCATCTCAGAAGTAAGGGCACTCTTATGGGTCCAGTTAGTGAAAATTCACTGTCTGGCAAGACAGAGCAAAAGTAGTAATACCTCTGATTAGGGGAGGGCAGCCTGGAGTAAAAGGAATACGTGAGCTTGATGTGAAACACGAAACTGAGCATGTCAGACTTGATTACAGAAAGAGAAACTGAATACACCGTCCACCTCTGGGGCCTGTGGCTGCTGCAAAATTGAAGATCTCTGAGGTGTCCCCCTGTGCGGGGTTCCCTTTGGAGATAAAGGATCCGGAAGGAATGTGTCTTATTGGTGGTAGCTGAAAAAAATGCTGATTCTTCCCTTAGCCAAAGCAACACTGGGAATGAAGAACAAAGGATGACATGTTGCACCTATTTCACCAGAAGTTCTCAAAGTGCCAAAATCCCACAGCAAAACACCTTCATAGTTTAGGGAAATGGGATTTGGGACCGAACAGCTACAATTCTGGATAAGCCCTGCGCTCCATCTGAGGTACTTATATGGCTCCCATTACCATAGTAAACAAGTGCCTCATAATATTCTTGGGGTAGGGAACTACTGTTATTTCCATTTTAGGTGGAGAACTGAGGCACAGAGAGGCTAAAAGACCTGCCCAACATCACACAGGAAGTCTTTGGCAGCATAGGGAACAGAACCTGAACCTTAGGGTAGCCCCTTAAGCACTAGGCCAGCCTTCCTTTCATGAAGTGGCCATTTTCAGCATCTTCTGAGGAAAGTACTAGAAATCCTGCAGATGGCAGACCTGAGATCATCTGCCCCCAGGCAAAGTTTCTTCCTGACACCTGTTGGTTGGGGGTTGGGTCTGGGTTATGCCCGGAAGTATGAGGGTTTATGGCCCTTCAAAACTCTAGAACTTATTTTTGCTTGTTTTGTGTTAATATTTATTAATAGTTATTTGGCAACAGCACCCAACATAGCACCTGCACCAGAAGCCATGTTTTCCCTTATACCCATACTGATGATTCAAATAAATGTTTTAAAAGGAACAAGGAGGTGGGTGCATGGTGGAGCATTCCTAGAAGGAAGTTTGAGAGTGTGGGAGGAGATTTCTCTTCCCATTGCAGTTCTTGGCTTAGGCAGCACAAAAGGTTCTTACCCCAAACTGCACCCCTGATACATACTTTTGTTGTACTAAGGTAGGAAAGATGGTCTTGTACGTAAATCACTGGTCTGGTGCTTGTGAGATCTACGTTCGCTTCCTGGCTCTGCCAAAGACTTCCTGTGTGACCTCGGGCAAGTCACTTAATATGTCCATGCCTCAGTTTCCCAATATATAATAAGGAGGGTGGGTTAATAATACTTCTTCTATCCTTTTGTTTTATCTATTTTAGATTGTAAGCCTTCTGGGGCCTCTAGTTGCTGTAATACTAATATGTACACCAACCTACATTAAACTGAGGACGACTTTGCCTATAGTCTCAAGGTCTTTGCTTCTCGCAAACACAGATTTGGGGGGAGAGATTATCATCAAGTTCTCCCTTTCTGTTTTAGAAATCTGCTTTGTGCACATTTCTTCATGTCCATCTCTCATAAAAGGAAACACATTTCTCTTCCCGAAAGAGCAGATGAAAATACCCTCTTCTTCCACCCTACATAATCTGTTTATGTCCTTTTGCTCCCATGTGAAAGGGCATCATGTACCCTGTTAAAGGCTAGTTTGGTTTATGACCCTTGGCTCCTTTTCTTGAGGCAAGTGGCATCTTGGACTCAGCTGTATTCACTCCTTTGAAATTTGATGTGTCCCCGGTCCCGTTGTCTGCTAGATAGAGTGGCTGTGGGTGGTACTTTAATGTTGATATCCCAATTGGTAATCACATGTATTTCAGGAATGCACTGTAATACAACCTGTCTTATTGTTGCCAGCCAGAAGTTTCCATGAAGTCCATGGCTCCTTTTCCCTATATTGTTTACTCTTTTTTAGTGGGACATAATTACAGATCTGTGTGACCTAAGTATAAGGAGGCATTTGCTGTTCCAATGCTCCACTATAGACACTGAGCAGAAGTGAGGGACTTCTTGAAGGAACAATTCCTCTTGCCATTCTATGCAGGCTGTCCTTATACATATCCATTATTGCCTGGTGTATTACCCAAGGGCAAAGGTCTGACCAACTTCTAAGCAGGCACAATGCCATCATAACAGATGGGCGTAAATGGAGCAGCCAAGAAGCCATGTATGTGCATCAAATGTGTTTAAGGGCTGGATTCCCAGCCAGGAACGTCGGAGCAGCTGTCCATCCTTAGTTCACGTGCCTATAGTTTAGCGGGATCTGCCATTGCTAATCCATCTTCAGAGCTGGTTTAACTTTCAAAAATTTAAAAATAGCTTCCACTGCCATGAAAGGAGCACTCAGTCTTGGCCCATTTAAATCAAGGGGGTTGGGTGCACACATGGGAGGGGGGGCCAGGGTAAAGAAGAGATGTTAGCAAAAAGCATCAACCTCCATCCGTCTTTCTGTGGTGGTTGCATGTGGGAACCTTATGTATCCTAACCAGCTCTGGTCTGGATGGACTAGGTTGGCTTGGGATCTACCATGAGGCCTCACACCAACTTCCATTCTATTGTGTGTGTGGGAGGCGTATGATGCTCCCGTTGAGATTCTGCCACCCTTACGCATGTTGAGTAGTCCCTATTCACCCCCATTGAAATTAATGGTAGGTTTCAGAGTAGCAGCGGTGTTAGTCTGTATTCGCAAAAAGAAAAGGAGGACTTGTGGCACCTTAGAGACTAAGGTGCCACAAATAAATTGGTTTGTCTCTAAGGTGCCACAAGTACTTTTTTTATTGAAATTAATGGGACTAGTCATGATTCAGATACCAGTCCATGTACATGACAATGCTTCAATCTGGATCTTAAATCTCAAAAGGCCTAGCTCTGCATCTTCTGGCCAGGAGGCTGTTAGTCAATCACCAGGTGCAGAGCATGACTAATTGGGGTTTTATCCCTGACCTTGGAGGTGCTGGGGATTAAGCCAATACAAGATACAGTGTTAGTTCCCAGCATGACTGATTCATAATTCAAAAAGTATTAGTATTAGTAAAAGTATTAGTATTGAATTGTTGAAGCACTTTGCAGTACTGATTGTTACTCACTCGCACTGCTTATTTCATTTTGTCATTTTAGCTCCTACCAAGCTCAGCCAAATCTACTTTTCTGCCTAGCTCACCATATTCCTGAGTGGATCAGTGTTACTATTCATGCCCAACCACTACACACGCCTGCCTGTACATAAATGAATATAAAAAGCAATGTAGAAATGATGGAATATAATTTCTGGAAGTACCTCATCTGACAGAGTCATCGTTACTGCACACTAAAATAGTAATCAGCAACAAAAAAGGGAACATAAATGGACTAATAGATTACTGATCACTGTAGATTTACTGGAATCCCTACAAGGTGATCTTCAAAACTTTCTGTCATTGCTTGCAAAGCTCTGGATTTACCTTTATTAATTATTTCTATTGTGGTAGTGTTTAGGGACCATGACCATGGATTAGGGCTACGTTTTGCTAGACATTGTACACACAAGTAACACAAAGACTGTCCCTATCCTACAGAGCTTGCAATGTAAAATTAGGACAATTCAAAATCAGTGAGTAAGCAGACAAACAAAACAGAAGAGGACGTGGAAGTAGTGTTGCCAACTCTTGTGTTTTTATTACAAGTCTCGGGCTAATCAGTGTTTTTATTAATTCCCTAGCCCTTTGAGTCAAGTGATTACACAAGAACCCCACTTTTGATAATGGAGAAAAGTTTGAAAATGTGACCTAAATGTAGCCTAAAGTCTCAGAAACCAGAAAACAAATAGAAATAACCCCACCATATATTGCTTTTTGAAAAAAACTCATGATTACTAAGCCAACCTCATGATTTTTTGAGGATTGACTGATTATTATGAATGTTTGAGATTGGCAATATTAAGAATGACAAGGTAACAGCAGGGTTTCAGTATCCATAGGCCGTCACGAGGCTTGGCATTCTAGGTAATCTTCAGCTGTAAAGTCAATAGGAATTCCAGCTTTGCGTCTGAGGGAAAGGTTTGTGTTGTGATAACACAAGGTAAGCCTTGGGTCTCAGGAATTTTCTTACATTGTCCCATTGCACGGAGAGCATAATGCTCCAATTAATAGCTTACAAGCCAAGTTTTGCCCTGTTCTAGGAATACATTAACCAAAATACATGTCGTGTATTTGACCTCCCAGCACTCACTGACAAAGTTTACCTCATAGTTACTATTTTCCTAATAAATTAATTTTAAGGTTTGTTTTTCAAGCTCAAATGGAAAATCCCAAATTGTGTCATGACAAGAGTAAATACTCCTACATGTTTAAATGTTCTGTTTTCCACTGCTCTGCTGCCAACATCTGGGGGTGCAGAAAAGAAACCCAAACAAGTTGAGTATGTTGAGAATGAACTAGGATAGTACTGTAGCCAGCTTGCTGTGGCCTGGTGCTATGTGTTGTTACATTTATTCAGCTGTTGTCCCCAATCTATACACAAAGAACAGAAAATCAAAGCTTTCACTTTGATCAGTGAACACTATTATCTCTGCCCTGATGAGCTGCTGGAAGGCCTGTTATTTTAATGTTAGAAATGTAATTGGCTTGTACAGTGTCATATATACCATATGCAATTTAAGATGACTTTGTATCCCACACATCTGGATACTGAGTGCTTCTGAAACAAAGTAAACATTGTGCTTGAAAAATATTAGTGATCATTTGAGTCTAGGCTTTCACAGTTCTGAACTCAGATTTGTATCTAGGAGACCGACAAACGCTTGGGAGAAAACTATTAGGCGCTGTAGTCTGATATTCAGAGCCATGTAAATCTGTAGTATCCTTGTTGTGGAGAGATTCTGGATGTGTACTGGTCTAATTAAAATCATAGTACAGCCTTAGGAGTGTATTTGTTGAGTGTGTTTCTACACTCACTCACACTTGCTTTACAGCACGGTTATTCCACTGACGTCAATAGTTACTCTTGATTTGCAGGTTAATGAGAGGAGACAGACTCTCTGCATTTGGTCCTAATTTGGGTTCTGCCCTATGAACTGGAATTGTAGTTCTCTGCTCCACCAGGGGGTGTGTTTACCTGGAACAGACTGCTAACATCCAAGCTTTTATAATAAACACATAGGGTGAAATCTTGGCACTATTGAAGTCAATGGCACAACTCCCTGTGATTTCAATGGGAACAGGATTTCACCCAGGATAATTACCAACCAACACACATGTATGAAAATACTAACATAATCCAAAACACTGACATGATCCATACATGCATGTGGAAATGAAAATCACTTATTAAAACCAGAAAGAAAACCAAGAAGACTTGAAAGGTTTGGTCAATATTTTCACGTGTTGAGTGATTTTGGGTGCCCAATTTGAGCTACTGTAAAAGGGCCTGATGTTTTGGAGGATGGATTCTCATCACTTTCTGAAAATTTGGGGGCCTTTGAAGGTGTCAAGTTGGGCACCTATAAATGGAGATATCCAAAATTACTAGTCCCTTCTGAAAATCTCAGACCTTGTATCTGTCTTTGCCTGTTTGTTGAGAAAGCTTCGCAGGTCAATCTCTAGTCCTCCAAAAGGACCTCCTAGCCAAAATATTAAATATTAACCTTTCATTGGTATTTTTAGTCTCCGGTAACTGCAGTTGTGTTTTTATGTAAGTACTGAATTCTGCTGGGAGCTAGAATTTTGAAGTATGTTATCGCAGCAAAGGATTGCAAGGATTTTGTATTAAAAAAGTTAACAGCAACAACAAAAAGATGTTTTCTGCTAAGGAAAGGGTTTTATGAGTCAGTTTTGCACTTCTGGATTGTTGTCTGTTCTTTTTATTCAGTTAGGGACTCTGATTTTTGTCTGTGCATTCAGTCATGTTTTGTGAGAATGGAACATTTCAGCAACAACAGCAGCTTATTAACCGAAGAAGACTCACATTTTCCAAGAAAGAATGCCAAAGTTGGGCCTGCAACATTTGCAGGCAACTGGATTGTTGGCAATATATATGAGTGATAATTCATTGTGTTTCTGCAGCACCTTGTATCCCATGTAGGGACAGCAGAATATATCAGAACAATCACCAATCCAACCTCACAACAATCCGGTGGGGGTAGTAAGTAGGATTTTATATATATATAAATATACACAGGGTTTCCTTCCCCTATGCTGAAATGCAACTGCCTTTGGGATGCAAAGCAGCCATATTTTAACAGCATGTAACAACAATGCATGAAAGAGCTCTTAAGCCTATTTCCCCGGCTGCAGAGGATGGCTGAAGCTGTGTGAAATTTCCATAGGCTGGCGAGGCAGGAAGTAGGGTGCCTACCTCAGTCCTACTGGAAGGTGCTCTGCAATGCACACTTATACAGGACAGGAAGTGCAATGGCTGCCTAGGCGTTCCCCATTACCAGCTGCTGTCAGACAGAGAACCATGAACTTTGATCCTAGAACTCCATGAAGGAGAGAAGACCTTAAATGTTCAGGCTTTTTGTAACCCTGGGCCTCCATGTAGGGTGTATGCCATACACTGTATGGGAAGAGCTCTTAAGGGTAATCATGACCCTGCACTTCCATAAAAGAGAAATGAGTCTATCAGGCCAGTTTCAATGGATGGGCAGGGATTGGAGGAAGTGGGGATGAAGGAGAGATTGTGATGGAGAGTCAGTGACAACGAAGGGAGACTGAGAGCAAGGAATAGAAAAAGAGCAAAAATGAGGTGAAAAGGGGAAGTGGTACTTACATATCAGAGAGAGAAACCTTGTTAAAAAAACAAATCCTAATTTTTTTAAAAAAAAATAGCTAGACATCAGAGTAATGCAGAGGCAGGAAAGAAAGATGAGGGATACCAAAAGAAGGGAGAAACTGAGAGTAGTTGATATTAGGAAGAGAGAGGGAGCAGTGTAACAATGGGGAGAGAAAAAAACAGGAATGGAGAAAGGGAAAAAGGAGGTGGGAAAACAAAGAAGTACTGGAGAAGTAACGAGAAGAGGGGCAGAAGGTGAACTGAGAGGAAAGTTACACCTCAATTACATCGAGAACTTCAGTGTTAAAGGGCTGTCTTTCAAATAAAGGAACTAAAAATAGCAAAAGCTAGGGATGGCAGGAGACCATGTGGCCCATCCACCTACTGTATCGGTCCACCATGTCATGTGTTTTCCCTCCAAGGACTAGTTTGACTCATACTTTAATACCGCAGACTTTCTGCCTTTGGTTGTCTGTCACATAAAGACATTTCTTCTAAACCCTCTTCTTCACTCCGATTCATGAACTTTCGATATGGTTACCCTTTTAAACAGTGTAAGTGAGCATCAGGCTGCTTGACCCTGCAGGGAGGGACAGATCTGGTCTGATGACTCACCTTACTGGCCAGATCAGGAGGGGCTCATTAGTTCCGTTTAGGAATGTAAAAGACTACAGGCCAAATCCTGGCCCAATGGAAGCTGCAAAGAATTACTGAGCCAAACTGAAAAAACGGGGTGAGGGGTGGGGTGCAAAACCGCCAAGAAATAAGAAAGAAAGCTCATTTAATAAGGCCAAACCCCGCTCCATCCCCCCTCACACATTTTTGCCACAAGGAATTTTAATTGATAAAGAGACTTCCAAGTTCTAAAACAATGTTTTTTGCACTGGTTAGTTTTTCAGGGAGCACATTCAGAAGCATTAAAAGCAAGTCTATTTCATTACAATGCCTTAGTCTAACTATATCCTAAACAGAACACCCTTAGAGCTGACTGCCCAAAAGGGGCAGCTAAAAACTGGATTTTTAAAAAATAGTTTTTCCATTTCAGAGTGCTATAAAAATAATGACACTCTTCAGTCTATAATGAACACTAGCCAGAATTATGTGGCATAATCTCCTTTTTGGCTGAATGTATTTCCTGTTCCATAGTTTTAATGCTCTCTCTTTCTCAGTCTCTCCATTGGTCTCAGAGGACACCAGTTTACTACTTCCTCTAAAAGTGCCCAAAAGGAAATGTCCAGTAGATTGAATTAATTATTTTATTAATGCTGACGTCTGGGATTTTCCAAAAACGCTCTCATGATTTAGGAGTAGACGTGCCATGACTTGAAAATCTCACACAATAATATAACACTAATAATATATTATCATTTATATTGTAGTGGTGGTCAGGCCTGATTGCGGTAGGTAGTGTGCAGACACAAAGATAGACAATTCCTCCTTCAAAAGAGCTTACAATTCTAAGGCCCCACTCCTCCTCCAGAACCCATGCCCATGTGGAAGCCTCTTTATTATGCCGAATCTTAATTGCTAGTGATGAGTGAGCCAGAAAGCACCCAGCTTAACTTTCAGATCCCTGGCTGAATTTGCAGGGCTGGCAGAAAGAAAAGGTCTGTCTTGATTTGTAAACTGAGCAACTAAGTTTTGAAAACAATTAAGAGAAAACAAATGTGTATCTCCACAGGGTCTCTTTTAGTCATTTTTCTAATTACAGTTATATTATAAGTAGCCCAAAACATCCTGCTTTAGCAATTATTTGAGAACTGGAAGCATAAATAATGATTTTCAAGTAACAGACCTTTTGCATCTGACAGAACAGAAAATATCCGTAATTGGGGCATGGCTCATAGCTGAGAAATATTATCCCAGAATTAAAGTTTGTCATTAAAACTGCACTTTATGGCTTTTCCAGTGTGTTCAGTATTGGCCTAACTTGGCCAGTGTAAGTTAATGGTAACACTCCCTTTGATTTCTGTGGAGCAGAACTTGGCCAAGGCTAAGCACTTTTGAAACAGTTTCTTTCAACGTACTTGATGTGTTTGTGAGGCAATGATGTGAAGACAGTAATCAGTATGTTCTGTAAAGTGTGACGTAGGTCTTCATGGGGGGGGGGTTAATTTAACTCCATCTGAACTGGCATGCCAGAGCCATACGAACTGTGCTCGAACCCCGACTGGGCGAGAGTACCTGTAGCAGTGAAGGTACTTCCAATTCCATGTTGTCCATTCAACCTTTGAATGTTCTGGTGAAGCTTTCACATTATTTTTGTGTCTGTGTGTGCGTCTGGGGGGGGTATCAAATATATTTATCTCTCCAGGAGAAATTGAACCAAAGCCTCCATCATGTCATGCATGCCTCCAAACAGCAATCTCGTGGGAGCAAAGTTTTTATTGACCAGTTACCTAACTGAATTTGAACCAGTGACTTCGAGGTGGAAGACTCAATTGTGGGGCCAGCTACTGTAAATTGGTCCAGGTCCAGTGGATTTCATTACAAATTCCAGGGGCCTTCTAATTCCAAGAACTTTGATTTGCAGTGAAAACAGAATAATGGCACTCTTCATACTTGCTTTCAGTCTCAGCCAAAGATTGATACTAATTCATAGCTTTTGCTGGCACAAACCATTACATTTTTCTTTTAATGTCAACATAACTCCTTTAGATCCCAACGATTAATTTTAAAAATCTTCTTCTGTTCTGTGGACTACTAACAGATGAAGAAAAATGTGAGAGAGCTTTTTATAATGTTCAGGCTAACTATTAACAGTAACTTTGATTGTTAGCCACACTATTGTCAGCCTTTTTTGCCTTGTGGTAAGAACAAAATGTTGTTTCACCAGTAAATTTTCCAGTGTATATTTTTTAGCAGGAATGTTAACTTGTCTCTCTCGCTCTCTTTCCCCCCCCCCCCTCTTCTTTTTCAAGAAGCAGAGTTATTGGACATGGAAAGGAATGCATCTGGCCTCTTGAGAAGAGAAACGCAGAAGGAAATCAGAATTTGAGTGAGTTTTGCAAGGAAGCCAACTCTGACTATTTTGTGTCTAAGCTTCCTTTCCAAAATTGCTAATGGTGAACTGTCCAAAACATGTCACTTACCAAAGAATTTTGGCACTGGGAGAAAACAATGAGTTATCCTTCATTAAAGATTAACTTTGCAATATCAATTCTTTGATCTAGTCCTTTGCATGACAAGTATATTCATTTATAAATCCATTTTAAAGACTCTCTGGGCTAAATTCATCCCTAGTCTAAATCCGCTGAAGCCACCAGTGTTACATCAGAGATAAAGTGAGCGATATGTTTTTCTTTAGGTGCAGTACCAGTTAATATGTATTGATTCTAGTTGTTATTATTTGTATTACAGTAGTGCCTAGAGACCCTAACTGAGTTCGGGGCTCCATGATGTAGATGCTGTACATACACATAGTAAGAGACAGGCCCTGTTCCAAAGACCTTACAATCTAACTAGACAAAGGAGCAAGAAAGGAACTACTATCCCCATTTTAAATGTGGGAAACCAAGGCTCAGAGAGATTAGGGTCCAGAACCTCAAAGATATTTAGGCACCTAACTGCTATATTGATTTCCATGGGAGTTAGGCATCTAAATACTTTTGAGGATCTGGCCCAAAGGGATTTGCCCACAGTCACACAGGGAGTCTGCAGTAGAGCTTGGAACTGAACCTACATCTGCTAACTTCCATGCCAGAGCCTTAGCTACACGTCCATCCTTCATCTCCCTTTTTACAGCTCCCTCATTGTTTCATTTCCGTTATGTTATTGCTTTAAGGGTCAGATCCTGCTCTCAGTTACTTCAGATTTATGCAAGTCTATCCAAGGGCAGAATTTGGCCCTAAATACATACCCTATTCAGTTACTGAAAATGGCACACTTCTCAGAATAACCTTGGACGTAATGCAGTATCAATAGCATCCTAATTCTTCTTCCAAGTCACACAAGATTATTTTTTAGGTACAAAACTTGGCTCTGTTGTATTTATACCATAGCTCCACAACAAAAGGACAATAAATTAATACTAAATTATTGTAGTAGACCAGTGGTTTTCAATCTGTGGTCTGCAGACCCTTAGGGGTCCACAAACTATGTCTAAGGGGGCCGCAAAAGGTGGTCATTACTATAAAAAAAAGTGGTTTTTTAACCTGTGGTCTGTGGGGGGATCAGCAGACTGCCTCAGATTTCCAAAGGGGTCCGCACCTCCATTCAAAATTTTTTAGGGGTCTGCAAATGAAAAATGGTTGCAAACCACTGTAGTAGACGAAGTACAGTTAGCAATAATGAATTTCTCACAGTTATATGCCACCTGTACCATAGAATCTCTATGGATCGGGGTGCTGGAACAATGTTTATAGTGGGGATGCTGAGAACCATTGAACCAAACTGCAAACCCCTGTATATAATGGAAACCATTTCATGCTATGCTATGGATAAGAAGATAAGACCAATAAGAATGGTCTAACCCAGTTTGGCCAGTGGTCCATCTAGCCCAGTATTCTATCTTCCGACAGCGGCCAGTGCCACATGCTACAGAGGAAAGGAACAGAACAGGGCACTTTATCAAGTGATTCATCCTCGCTCATCCTGTCCCAGTTTCTGGCAGTCAGAGATTTAGGGACACCTGGAGCAAAGGGTAGCCTTGTCATCTAGGCTAATAGCCATTGACGGACCTATCCTCCATGAACATATCTGATTCTGTATTGAACCCAGTTATAATTTTGACCTTCACAGTATGCACTGGCAATGAGTTCCACAGGTTGGCTGTGCCTTGTGTGAAGAAGTATTTCCTTGTGTTTGTTTTAAACCTGCTGCTTATTGATTTCATTGGGTGACCCCACCCCAGCCGGTTCCTGTGTTATGTGAAGGGGTAAATAACACTTCCTTATTCACTGTCTCCACACCAGTCATGATTTTATAGACCTCTGTCATCTCCCTCCTTAGTCGTCTCTTTCCCAAGCTGAATACTCCCATTTATTTAAATCTTCCCTCATATGGAAGCGGTTTCATGCCTGTAATCATTTTTATTGTCCTGTACTTTTTCCAATTCTAATATATCTTTTTTTAAATGGGGTACCAAAACGGCCCACAGTATTCAAGGTGTGGGGGTACCATGGATTTATATAGGGGCGTTACAATATTTTCTGTTTTATTATCTATCCCTTTCCTAACGGTTCTTAACACTGTTAACTTTTTTGACTGCTGCTGCACACTGAGCATTGTTTTCAGAGAGCTATTCATGATGACTTCAAGCTCTCTATATTGAGTGGCAACAGCTAATTTTAGACCCCCATATTTGGTGTGTTCAGTTGGGATTATGTTTTCCAATGGGCATTACTTGACATTTAGCAACATTGAATTTCATCGGCCATTTTGTTGTCCCGTCACCCAGTTTTGTGAGATCCCTTTGTAACTCTTTGCCGTCAGGACTTACTATACTGTCTTTAAAAGGGGTAAGAAGCAACTCCCTAATAGTGCAGCTCTCCATCTATAATCTCGTGCTGGGGACAGAAGGCGTTGGAGGGTGCCAGGACATCTTCTATGCCAGGACATCATCCCTATGAAGCAGTATGTGCTGTCAACAGCCGCTTGAACTCCCAGGGGATGGATGTTAAACTATGGCTGTTTGGGTGTTGCACCGAGTCTCCCAACAGCCTCTCCCTATCTAGCACACCAGTACTGGGCTGCAGTTTATAGCCTGTACTGTGGTTTACATAGAGAAATATCTAGTGTGACAATGTGGTCAAGAAAATATCAAGGAACTCAGGAGATAGACTTCATCACAGTCATATTAAAACTCCGTCTGGCAATCTTTCTGGAAAGGTGGGGCCTGTTGAGCTCATTGTTGGATGAAAGAAATCAAAGAAGGCAGGTTCTCTAGGCAACATATCCCGCATTCTGTCTGTGAAAATTACTCAGAGGGGTGCTTCTCTTGTAACATTTAAAAAATGAATTGAAATACTCAATGGCAATATGATGTAATCTTTATTATCTTGGTGGATTTCTTATTGCTTCTTCAAAATAGTAAGCAGGGGTGCATGGCCAAATGATTTATAAAAAAAAGTCAGTGTCTATGCTAAATAGACAGGACAAAAGGATTGTGCTCATATTTTCATGGTATGAAAGATTTCTTTCAGCTATCACTATCATTTGTATTAGTGAACCTAGAGGCCCCATTCTTCAAGGCACTGTACTACATAGACATAGTGAGGGACAATCCTTATCCCCAAACAACTTACCGTGAAGTGGAGAAGACAAACAAAGGGCAGGTGAAAGGCATTATTACTGTTATGCACATTGTACAGATGGGGAACTATAGCACAGAGAGAGTGTGTCTTGGCCAAGGTCACAGCAGATGTCTGTTGCAGAACCAGAAATTGAACCCAGAGCTGAGTCCCATGCCCATACCTCAACCACAAGACTATCTGGCCTATCCAACAACATGTTTAATGGGGTTGCTGTTACGGTCTCTATGCACAAAGAGAGAAGGGCAGGAAAAGATACTTTAAGTCTATGTGACAGATTTAGAGTAGTAGAAGAACAAAACAAGAAAGACTACCACCTTAAACACGGGTAGTGAGCTGGGCAGAAAGTCTGATCACTGACTAAAAGAAGGGTTAAACAAGCCTATAGCTTCTGTATGTCACTTATCTTCTAAAGCCCTGATTCTGCAAAGACTTACTCACATGCTTAACTTTATGCACGTGAACAGTTCCACTGAAGTTCACTGGGAATATGTGTGCGCCAAAGCATGAGTGTAAGTCTTGACAGGATTGGGGCCCTAGGAGACCAATGGATATCCTTAAATATGTACAATATTTATATACAGATATATATTTGCATTTAACTTGCCCCCCATTGCATTTTAAGACAAAAAAGGACCATTATGACCATCTACTCTGACCTCCTACATATTCACAGACCATAGACTGTCACCCAGTGACTCCTACATCAAGCCCCATAACAATAGACCAGGAAGTGTCAATTATCAAATGCATTTAAAACACTTTTCATTGTGAAGTAAACGATTTTGTCATAATTTCCAATGACAAACGACTGAATATGAATTAAATTCCATGACACTTTTAAAAAAACTAAAACAATGACTTTTGCATATTTTGCTTTGACAAAGCCGTGACTTTCCCCCATTTTCTGCCATGATAACAAGCAGCATTAACCCTTCCATTTCCCTGTGCCTCTTTCCAACTTAGGGGATACATGCCAAGGTGGAAAACAGGAATAAATTATTTTGCTTCTTCCAGATCAGAGAGCTAACACCGGGGCCAGCTTTCACTGGTAGCAATGGCTTGTTCTTTTGTCCTTGGAACAATAGCATTGAACATTGTAGTGAGTAGGCTCTGACCTTTTTTGTTCAGTCGGGAGCAAAGAATGCAAACTTGTTCACTGTTTAATAAATACAGTAAGTGTTATTTTTTTATGGGCCTTTTTCTTTTTTGTCCAATAGCTAGAAATTGCAAGTGCTCAGGAATAGAAGCAAAGTTGTAGGGGAACCCAGTTCCCCTGGGCAAGCTGTCGTACACATGTACAGGAAATTGAACGCAGAAATTATTGCATGCAAGGCTGTTAAAGAAGTGACAGGGTTATAAAACAGATCTTTCAACTGCCACCCATTAGGAGCATTCCAATTGCAGAGGGTCACATTTTAATACAAATCTGCTGTCCCAAATTACATTTGTCTTTTCCCATAAATTAGAAGTTGGCAAAGTTTTACAAGAAGGTATTGTTTCCCCTTGCCTTAACTCACTTATCTCCTCTCTGTATTCAAAACAAAAATAAAAAATAGAGGAAAAACAAAAACAAAACAGTGACTTTGGAGAATTTATGAGCTCTTAATGTTGTATCAGTGAGGGGGCTTGTTTTCCTGGGTAGATTAAATACGTGTGGAATTTTTTTAAAGCACCTCGTTCTCCAAAAGTGGATAACATGGCACTGCATAAATAGGACACAGAATCTCATTAGGCTTAATGTGACTAATTTATGGTACGAATTTTTTCCTCTCCTAAGCTGATATTCCACCCGCTGCCAAGTGCAATAATAGCATACACTTAAGGTGAAATGATTAGTTTCTAAATAATTGTAACAAACCAGTTAGATTATCGTATTCTTAGTTACTACAAGGCATTTTTAATATGCTTTCCTTGTTCCCTCTCTGCTGCTGTTCTTATTTTCAAGGCAGCAGATGAAAAGATGTCTCAAGGCCATCTGTGGAATTAGATTTGAGCTTACAGGCTAAGTAGGTAAGCAGAGTAACATTTAATTTAATTAGTTTTGAAATAGGTAAAGTGAAAACAAGCTCACAGCCCCATCAAAGATATTGTAGTTCAGAGGCATGTTAATTTGTGGAATCATCTTTCCAGAATTCATCTCGCTTTTGCTATCAGCAAATCAAAACCCAACCTTAACACCAATTCCGATCTAAATTCCCTTTTTTACTTTAAGGCATGAATACTTTAAAAAAAAAATACTGCAGCCCAATTTCTACACTGATAGTTAATGGCTTCATTTGAATATTCATTATTCTTTGAGACTCGGTAAATGTACAGGGCAAATGTAAGATGTTTGCCTTTAAGTCAGCAAATTCAATTATTTCCACAGTTTTAGATAGCATGGTTCATACAAACATTTGAGTCCATATCACAGGCAGTCCCGAATAATTACAATTCATACATTGCAGAGGCTTTTTATGTTATTTTACAGAGCACTTTTGTGTAATCAGTCAATTAGAACTGTGTCCAGAGATCCATATCAGCAATTGATTTTGAACTACATGCCTGGTACACTTGAGATTTACATTTCATTCTTTCTGACTAGGGAGTAATTATTTTACAGTACTATTTTCAGAGAAGACATGCTGATGTCTTGACTACAATCACTTCAGACAACCAAAGAGTAACTAGTGAATTTCAACAAAGGATTTTTTGGGTTTTTTTTTTTTAAATACATTCATCTACTAGAGTAATAGGAAATTCTTCCTTGCTGAGTTCAATATGATTTTCAACAACATCATATGGTAGCAGAAATAATTGTTGAGATATATAGTCGATAAATGACACCCAAATTATGGCACTATTGCTGGGAAAAAAAATTCTGCAGACTCTCAAATGCTGTAATCAGATAGTTTCATATAAACGTAATTTTTTAAAAGAATAGTAAGTTATAACAAAATATGAATCGGCTGCTATTTGTTTTAAATCCACACATCTAGCAAGTCACATTTATAGCTGCAATTTTAAAAACATAGTAGCTATCACAACTTCAGATGTTAGCATTATTTTATACTTATACCCATTCACTATGCTCCTTAGATCACATTTCACTAAGGCCATTTGTCAGTATAAAATACTTTTGCTATTACTGATGAGAGATATTGAATGCAAATACAGTCACCACTGCTTACAATAGCAGTAATATCTTTATTTATAGTTAATAGAGACTGTTGTTGCCTTTAAAATACTCTAAAATACCAAAAGTTGATTGAAGTTGATTCTCTTTGGGATACATGTTAATGATTCATCGTTGAGTGTAGTTTTGAATACTCACGAGTTTAATAGTTGAGGAAGCGGAATGATCTAAACAGTCTGAACATAGTTCTGGAAGTCAGAAAAGCTAGTTCTGATTTTGACTTTGGATAAATCTCTTACCCGCTCTTGCGCTTTCTCTGTGCCTCAGTTTCCCCATCCATAAAGTAGGGATAATACTTAACTACCTCTCAGGAGTGTTTGTGATGCACTTTTATGTCTTCATATGGGAGGCAATATAGCAAGTGCTTAACATCTATGACTACAAAGATTTCCCTGCAATGTATCATTATTAATTGCAATTTTCACATCTCTTGCATGAGCATAAAACTGTAGCATGATTAATCTGCATGCCAGAAGTAGCCAAATACTTCAGGTTCATTTCAGAGAGATGCATATTTGGCCATTCATCCAAATCCCGTGGCCACATTCTGCTGCGTTATGCTAGAGTAAAGCTACAATAAAGCAGATGTAAATCTGGCCCAATGTCAAAGGAAATTAGGTCGGAAATCTTACAAGTCTGACTTCTCTCACAAGAGTCCACCAACTGGGAATACTGCGAGAATCGCCTTCTCTGGAGTATTTGGTCACTTCGCCTTTTGATGCCCTCCAGAAACCAGGTGGTATGCAGTCCCATGACAGTCAGTAGGTCTCTCTCAATCTCTCCTGTTGGAGCTGTTCCACTTTGTATAAATAATTATACAAATAAAAATATTAATTGGGCTAAAGAACAGAAAAAACCCCACAAGAGTTAGATGCTATAGCCTGGTGATTAGGGACACTCCCCTGAAATGGAGGAAAGTCAGCTTCAAGTCACTGCTCCAATGACTAATTATTTATACAAAGAGGAACAGCTTCTATAGCAGAGGTTGAGAAAGACCTGCCCCAGAATACCCAGTAGCCTGGTGGTTAGCACACTGATGTGGGAGACCTTGGTTCAAGTCCCTGCTCCAAATCAGGCAGAGTGTGGATTGAAACATGGGCCTCCCACATCCCATCTGAGTGCCCTAGTCACTGGGTATTCTGGAGTATACAGGCCAGCCCCAAGAATCCCCAACTTGCTCACCCCTGGCTGGTTTTTGTGTGTGTCAGTTGTGCTTTGAGCACAGTTATTGGATAGACCCCTGCAGACATAGGCGCCAAATCTGTGGGTGCTCCAGGGCTGGAGGTGAGTTAAACGGGGGAATGCCGAGCCTGAGAATCCTGCCTGGGTTCAGGTATGAGTGAGGGCTCTTAGCAACTGGGGAAGAGTGGTATCAGGACTTAGGCCCCCATGGTGATTTAGGTGCTTCCAGGAGTAGGTGGCAGCTGAGCCATGATTTTGCGAATGTGAGTGGCACCAAATATTGGACTTAAGAGGCAGTTAGGCACATTAGAACCATTGTGAATCTAGCCCACCGGCAACGTCACAGAGCTCTGTGAGCGTTTGTGAGAACTGAGTGCTCATGAACAGTACCAGAGCTCCAGCTCTGGAGGCTGCATCAGTCATCCGCAGACTAGGCACAGCAAAAGCAGCAACAGTGCAAGCTTCCCTGCCAAGGTGTCTCAACCCTGACCTAGTCTAGAGGTGAGAAGGTTGTCTCGTCTCTGTAGCCAGCTCTCTGGAGATTGCCAAAACAGGTGCCAATTGCAAAGCTGGCTTTTCTGTCCACTGGGAGCCGAACGTACAGCACTCCCCTCCTTGTATTCGCTCATCACACAGCAATTGGGCAATCACCATTTTTGGTCACTACTAGCTTGAGCTGCAGCTGCAGCCTAGAGGTTAGCGGCTCTCTGTTCCATTGCCAATCAGTTGAGCCCTCTGGAATCAAATCCGAAAACTCTCTGCTAGCGGCATTTTAGCAAATCGCTTCAAATGGAATCGTTTAGCCAAACTCACTGGCTGGTGTGACTCCACAGCCTTCAGAAGAGAGACACTCAGTCAGTGCCCATTTATGGCTAGCACGTTTTTCAGATACCACTGCCAAGGGTTAAAATGTTTACATGCCCCCTGAATTCAAATGGATTGGTTGCATGTCAAATGCCAGTGAGAGAGACAGCTGGAGTATCTAAATGGAGTGCTTTGATCTTACTATCTGTAAAAAAGAGATCATTTAGTTTCTCCAAGAAGCAAAGACATTTAGAAGATCCATATACAACTCATGCAAGTATCTGATTAGCAACGTTTTCTATTCACATTTAGGTAGTTTGTATATAATGCTTACTAAATACATCTATCTATATCTATACGTGTGTGGTTCTATGTATGCTTACTAATGTGCATATTTGCCTGTATATATAGAGACACACTAATCTGTTATGTTTATTTGCTAAAAACATTACAGGGGATTAAAGCTTTAAGATTATTTTGAATTTTGTGTTAACACCAATACTCTGAAGTCATCTCCTCTCACCATATGCAAATCCTTAGGTAACACGCTGATTGTAACATTAGGTATACAACATTTTTAAGGAGATGCAGACATGAAAACACAGACTTCATTGTACTGTAATCAGGTCTGACACTGATTCAGAAGAGAAGAATTCTAAAATACGATATTGCACAAGGGAAATATTTCCATTCTTTACAGGAGAGGATTTTGTGGTTAGTCCACAGCACAATTGAAATAGCCAGCAGATGTTTGTGACTTCAGGCAGTTAACGTTAGACTTCCTGACCCATTATCCTTTGCTCATTGTGTTGGAATAAATAAAGGTTTTTGGTACCGGGAAGAAAGCAGTTTATTTTAAACATATTAGAGAGTGATTGTATGTATCTGCAAATAAACAATAGCCAGTGCTCACATTGTTTAGTGACAGGTTTACGAAGAATGCCAACATTATAGTTAAAATAATAACCTCCAAGATGAAATAAACGTACATTTAATTAAATGTGAGATGAATTGTACAGGAATCTTAACATTAGCATAATGACATTTCTAAGATGTAGTAATATAAAGGAATGTGGTATTTACAGAGGCTTTCATAAACATGGTAAGAGCCTCTTTGCAATTGAATGATTGTTATTAACATGTAATATACTTCTTACAATGACTTGCTTAAAGAAAGCTTGATATGATTCTATTTTAGTAATTTTCCTTGGAGTCTATTTTTCACATTAATTTAGAAGCAATATTATATTCAATGTATCTTTGATTATCAGACTCAGTGAACAATCATTTGTTTCTGTAGTCCTGCTCATCAGCTCATGAATTTAGCATCATGATCTCAATGTCAGGTGGGCAAATATTTCTAGTTTTACATTATCATAAGACCATACTCCAGCTAGGATTCTTATAAAGAACTGAGCACCTAAAAGTAAGCTTCCAAAAGCGTCTCAATCAGCTTCTAAACATGTGGGAGGATCTTCGCATGCCCAGTTCTTGTGCACACAACTTTCACAACCAAGCATTTTCACAACCAGATCAAGTAGTTAAATGACTGCTTGGTCTCCGTACATGAAACTTGGGCATAAAAACATTAAAAAATGAAAATGTGATCAGAGGTGAAAGAAGGGCATAAGGGAGACTCACCAAAAACGGCATGTGGCTGTGGAATCTACAAAGGCCTCATTTAAAGCACAGAAACAGACATTTTCTTTTGTTGGTAGTCCACTGGTGATGATGATGATGATGATATTGTTGCCATTCTCATCTATCAGTTTTCTTTTATAAAACTGGTAACTGCATGTATCAGTGCCAGTTTTGAGCTCCCAAATAAAGGTCATGCTTTTCAAACTAGTAACTAGTGATTTTGGGTACTTATCTCAAGATACCTTAATTTAGGTCTCTGTTCAAATTGTGTTTGTAATTGTGTGTCCTGAGTGATGCATGCAGTTTTCTGGACCCTGAGGCTGAGATTTGGAAAAGTGACCTGTGATTCGGGGTGAACAACATGTTACACTTTAAAGGATCCAGCTATTCAGAGGACAAGTACTCAGCGCCTTCTGAAAAATCAGGCCTCTCAAGTTTCAGATCCCCCCCAAAATGGAGGCACCCCAAATCACTAATCATTTTTTAAAAATCTTGTCCACTGAGTTGGTGCATCCAATAGGTTCATACCTTTAGTTGGGCATCAAAAAATTGGTACTTAGGCCTAGGTCCTCAAAAATATTTAGGTGCCTAACTCCAATTATAATGACAGGTTTCAGAGTAGCAGCCATGTGCTTATGCTCAAATACATTTGTTAGTCTCTAAGGTGCCACAAGTCCTCCTTTTCTTTTAACTCCAGTTAAAATCAGTAGCAATTAGGCATGTAAATCCTTTGAGAATCTGGGCTCAACTGTCTTTGGTTTCAAAGAAGGAAAGGCAAAGCAAATTATTCTAATGCATTTATTAATGCACTGTGCTGCAAACAGTGACAGTGCAGTATTGTCTTCAGTAAACGACATACATGATTTGCATACAAAGCCGCGAACACAGGGAAAAATACCATAACAACTACTGCTGACTAACATGACGTGACACATCAAAGGCTCAAAATAGTATGTCCAAAAACATGTTATTTATTAAATCAGCGGTGCCTGCTATTACCATAGTCTTTTGGGGGGGGGGGGCAGGGAAAATAGTGGTTTAGTGAAATTAGGTGGTTCTAGGATGTGGGGGAGGTTGGAGAATCTTTTTTTCCAGCCAGTTGTTTCAGCTTGTGCCTGCTAAAGTACCATAAGAAGAGGTGAGTGGAGAGACTGAGTAACAGAGCAGAGATAAGGGTACTCACCCAATAAGTGGGACACTGTATTTTGTGGAATATTAGAGAGTCACATTTACTCAAATGAGGTCAGTGTTGAGCCCTGTCATGATGGGGTCTCAGACTTAATGAAAGTGCTTTTTCCCTTGGCCACCAGTTCTGGCAACTGAATTTGAACCCTGTCATGTTCAATATTCGTGAGAAAAAGCTGCATCACCACTCAAAACACCAGCCTTCAACAATACAATTCTCTTCAGGAGCAGGTCCTTTTTAAGCCATCCTGTGTTAACTTAGTATTATTTGTTGGTTATATAGTGCCCCAAAGTGGTACTGTAGGGTATTTGGTAAGATGGGTCTTGGCCCCAAAGAGCTCACAACTTAATAAAACAGCATATGGACAAAAAAGGAACAGGGGAGAAGGATGCACCTTTCTCTTCTTACCCAGTTGTCCCAGTTATGCTCCTATCCTGCAACCAGTCTTTGCAATATTTCATTTTTTTTTATCTGTAACATATATTGGCCCCGAACCCCAAGTGATGTAAATCAGCTTAGTGCCATTCTCCAGTTTACAGCATCTGAGGATCTGGCCCTTTATTATTGCTACTCTTTGCCTCACTTTTGCTTGTTAACCCAATACGTGTACCCTTCTCCAGTTGCTAAGAAGAGTGACCGCTACCTTCAGGCTGTAGTTTTCTTATTGCAACATGTTTCAGATCTGTCTCAAAGAAGTCTACAGAAGGTCACCACATATCTAGGTTTATAAGCACACTTCATTTCTATTATTCATAGAATCATAGAATATCAGGGTTGGAAGGGACCTCAGGAGGTCATCTAGTCCAACCCCCTGCTCAAAGCAAGACCAATCCCCAACTAAATATTAGGCTTGATTAATTACCTTTTTCATTTTCCTCTCAGCTGTTCCCTTTTTATTAACACACTGTAAAAGCAGGAACATACTGTAGCAATGTCCATCCTGGTAGATCATGCCAGGGCCAATCTAGTCTGGCATGCTGGCTTCTATGGTGGCCTATACCAAATGCTTCAGAGAATGTGACCAGAAACCCCATAACAGCCAGTTTTGAAATAACGTGTCCACATGACAAAATGTGGGGTCAGGTAATGGTTGGTTTGTGCCCTGAAGTATGAGAGCCTATGTCCTTTATTGATATTTTATCCATTGTCTCATTATCCAAATCAATGTTCAAGCCTTTTATGAACTCCTAGCTTGAGAAATTTCTTGCAGCAATGAGTTCTATCAGTTAATTACATGTTTTGGTTTTTAAAAATAGTATTTCCTTCTATCTTTTTTGTTTGTTTGTTTTTGTTTTTTATATTTTTTTACTTTTTGGTTTCATAGAAAGTTCCCTATTCTAGTATTGAGAGGTTAACTAGCAGCATCTGATTTAACTTCCTTTTATCCCCAAAAATCCTTGTTATCTGAATCCACAGGTCCCCTAGTGTAGCAGTATGTTAGTTGATCACATCCTTTTTACCCAAAATGTATGGTTATCCAAAACTTCTGGACATCCTCCCTACCATTTGGATAAAAGAAAGTGGCGTTGTCCAGCTGCTGAGCATACACTATGCTCACACACAGCTCTGGTATATTTGACTTGGATATGCAGTAAAACTGACTTTTGAAAGTTATTTGGTCTTTGAGTCAATGATTCCCCTTCTGCTTTTAAAGCCAGGGCCTTGAAATGGGACATTAACTGCTGTTAATAGGTCTGAGTAAGCTTTGTAGGGTCAAACTCCAAGAACGTATTTGCTCCATCTTCCCTCCAGCCCCTCCCTGCCAGAGCCCCTGTGCTTGCACTGAGTTCCTTTCCTTTAGATCTCAACAAGTCTTGTTCCTGGTCCCTTCCAGTAATCAACTGCCATCCTTCACCCTCCAGCCCCTACCTCTCACCCTTCAGTACCATGCTGGCTTAGCTCTGCTGGCTGGTGTATATGGGGTGGAGCATTACCAACGTTCTGCTACTCCTGCCTCTCTCCTTGCCTATCTTCTTACAGTGAGGAGAGGACAGTGGTGGGAGCAGTGAAGGATCATAAGGGAGAATAAAACACTCCCCCGCCCCCCATGGTCCCTCATGCCTGTATAGTTTGATTTACAATGTACCCTTGTGTGATGTTGCACAACCCACTTAACCTTACTCTGCTCCGTTTCACCATTTGTAAAATGGAGTTAATGATATCAGGGTTTTGTGAATGTAAATTCATTAATGCTTGTGAGATGCTACAGTGATGCATGCTACAGACATGCCTCTAAATCAATCAGTATTTTTTCCTGTTCTTAAATTGCCACAATTCCTCCTTTCACAATTAAAAATTCAGACTAGTTGCTTTATCATTTCTTTACAACATCTCCCCGTTCCCCCCCGCCCCTCCTCCCCCTGAATGGATGTTTCAGGGCAGTGCTCTCTCTGGGACCTCAAGTACAAATTCCACAAAAGGGTTATCACTCCTAGTGCTATATTAGTTACATACAATCCTAACAGATTGCAAAACAGGGGTCGGGGGGAGGGGGGATTCATTTCCTTTTGCTGCTAAAGCCTTTCTGAATCCTGACTCTGATCCTATTGAGACAGGAAGAAATAAAGTTAAGATCAGAATCTTTATAGCAGTGGCATATTTACTAATTTTATTTTCTTTAGACTTATTAAGAGTCCTAATGCAAGGGCTAGGCATCTGGTAAAGACAGCACCTAAGGATAACTATCCTTAATACAAATGACATTACTGCCCAAAGCCACTTCACATGGTACTGCACTCAGATCACAAATAACACTCTAACCCAGTGGTGAGCAACCTGCTGGTAATCCGCTGGTGGGCCAAGAGACATTTTGCTGACGCAACTCCCAGTGGCTGCGGTTCACCGTTCTGGCGTGCCTCAGGGACGTGTTCCCATTGGTTGGGAACGGCGAACTGCGGAACTGGGAGCTGCGGGGGGCCATGCCTGCAGACAGTCAATGTCAGCAAAATGTCTCGCAGCCCTCCAGCGGATTACCCTTATGGGCCGCATGCGACCCGTGGACCGCAGGTTGCCCACCACTGCTCTAACCCCTCATAGGCATATTAGCCACTGCTGACTACCCCCATTTCCTTCAATCTACTCCTCCCAGAAAGGCCTAGGAAATAGATAGGTCTTTCAGCAAAACCTAAAGAGCAACAAATCTGGACTGCTTGAAACTAAGGAGGCGGGGGGAAGGGAGGATGAGTTCAGAGCCAAGGACCCCTCCCAGAAAATTCCCTGCCGGCAGTTGTTGAACTAGGCACTGTTGGCTGCAGTGCCTCCACTGAAGATGGTTGCTGTAATATGATGTGAAGAGACAGGCAGTGATTCAACTAATCAGCTTCACTGGTCAAACCCAACCCCAAGGGAGCATCACTGATTGCACTGCCGGCCCTGGAAGCTGCCCTTGTTGTGGGCTGCCCATGGAGATGTCTGTCATATCCCTCATGCAAATGGCGTTATACTTCTTGCCAGAAAATGTTTCACAGAGTACGTTTACAGCGCAATCAGGAGGTGTGAGGGCCGCACATGTGGACATACCTGAGGTCGCTTTGATCTAGCTACATCCAAGCTAGCTCGAGGAACAGGAGCAGCGTAGCATGGGAGCAGAGAAAGCAGCATAGGCTCGCCTCCTGAATATAACCCTCCCCAGGACCCGGGGTGCATATCCGAGCACCTCGCCCATGCCACCTCACTAGACTACTGTTGTTACTTGAGCTAGGTTTGATCTAGACAGATCAAAGCTAGCCTGGCTTATGCCTAAACATGCTGCAGTCACACATTTGGTTTGCTGTGCAGACATATCCATAGATTTAACGTTATCTCATGCCAAAGGATTTGAAATGGACACACAGTTTTGATCCTGAGCAGTGCTGAATCCCTTCTGCAAAATACTGAACTTTGGTGGGTGATCAACATGACACAGAATTGGCCTCCTTGAGCCACAGTTCTTCCTGCCTAGCCCCTTCTGCTCATTGATAAAATGGTTCTTAAAGTCACTTCTACAACCACAGGTATTTCGTTTTTCTGCTTTTTTTCACCAAACACGGTAGCATGGTCCAATGGACAGAGCATGAGAGTAAAGTCAGGAGATCTGGGTTCTATTGACAACCCTGTCAGTGATCTGGGGCAAGACACTTCATCTCTCGGTCTCCCCTCCCTCTTTGTTTAAATGAGGGCAGGGACTGCCTGTCACCATGTGCTACAATGAGACCCTAAATCTTGCTTGGGTGGTCTAGATGCTGCTATAGCGCAAATAATACTCCAGTATAATCTATTCCCTTCATCTGTATTGCACAAAGTTCCTGGTGCTGCCCCTATCTAACTCTTCTGATTCGAAGCCAGTTGCAATGGTTTCCAACAGCAATCAGACCTTCTGGCCCCGTTTGAATGCATTTGAAAAAGAGGTTTCATTTAAAGCAAAGCAAGATCACACGGAGCTTTACTAATGGTGCTAGTTAAATAATTTATGTTTTACGGCACTTTATACTTGTACTATATAGCTCAGGTACCTCTGCTGACGCGACTTTGTTGCCTCACTGCCCAGAAATAATGATCTCAGACACACGTGTGTTCACTGTCAGCGGGGCTCTTTTTGGTTCACTTGACACGGTTTTGGCAGAAAAGACAGTTAATAAGCACCTACATCTGAGGTCATTGTTGCTATAAAAATCGCACCTTCTGAACAATATCCAGACCACGTTTTAAAGCTTTCAAAATGTTCTATCTCATTACTGTGCTACTGTAGGGTTCAGAATAAATCCTATTTAAGCAGACTTCAAATATCTAATTGACACAGGATTTCATGCTGTTAAAGAATATTTATATCACTTAATACAGCTGAAAAATGAATATTTCTTTTTAAAAATATTAAGCGTGTGTGTGTGTGTGTGTGTGTATATATATATATACAGGATCTGAGCTAGGTCTTGCAGTCCTTACCCAGGTGAGTAGTCCATTGAAATCAAGTTCTGGCCCACTGTATCTTTCCTATTTTAGTGTTACAGCAGTTGCAGTTCTGGGGTTTGATTCTGTTTTCAATCATATCAGTAGGAAGAGGAATCAAAGTTTTGACCTCTCAGGATTACTGTAAAGTATGATAGAATAAAACAGCCATTCTAAAAACTGTTTAGAAGAATGATATCCATTTTAAAACTGCATACTTTTGCACTTTTCATGATCAGAAAGAATTTGGGAGAGAGGGGGGAAGAAGAGGGAAGGAAAATAAATGATGGGAAAGAAATGTACTCATAAAAATCTAAATTTCTATCGTTATTAACATCGCATATTTTTAAATTACTCTTGGATTACGTATTTGTTTTGTTTTTGCTTTAATGCTATTGCACCTGACCCATTCTGTGGAAATTTGGGATTTTGAAAAGAATGTTTCACCCTACATAGGTATGAAAATCCAAAATGTTCATGGCTGTGAGAAGAAACAATTCATTTTGGGTCACTCAGAATGGTCCATTTAATTTTTGACCATCTTGTGTAAAATAAAGCAGATTTGGACATAAAAGTAATTTGAGAATGAAATACTCAAACTTTCAATTCCTATTTTTGGAAACTGTTTTTTCCATTTTTTGTTCTAAAATGAAATTTCATCAAAAATTTTGAGAAAAAATTTGGTTTAGTTGAAGTGGCCTTTTCTGATGGAAAACTCAACCATCTGTATTCACAAGAGTAATCCTTGACATGACAAACTGGGAACAGAATCCGAGAGTAAAATCCTAACCCTGGCGAAGTCAATGGCAAAACTACCATTGATTTCAGTGGGGCCACGATTTCACTTCAAAAGTCATGATTCGACTTCTCTTCTCCTGCCTCAAGCGCACATCGAAGAATGAACTTTAAAATACTGGATTTCGATTCCTGTGCATATGAATTATTTGCATGACTAAATATTTGCATGATTGCATCAGAATCCAGTTCAAGATCCAGTTTGCTCTTAATAGCTCCCAGCTGGATCTATAACTTTTGAAATGTATTTTTAGGGACAGAACATTGACTTTAAAATGTATATTAATGGGATGATGATAAATGGAGTATCTGTAACAGGCATTGCAAAGACAGCATTCACTGGGCAATTTTTAAAGAATTATCCATTGCAGTATTAATAGACATGCTTTTTTGTCGAGTGCTATCTTTATTTACCACGATTATAAAAATATCTCTAAAAAGAAAAGGAGTACTTGTGGCACCTTAGAGACTAACCAATTTATTTGAGCATGAGCTTTCGTGAGCTACATCTCTGAAATTTCAAAATGATTGAATTTTGATAAAAAAAAGTTAAAAGATCGATGGACAAAATTAATAGAACCAGTCTGATACTGAGCTCTGGGATATTCACCTTAGGTATCTGTGAAGACAGAACTTATTCTAACACACCAGAAATGTTTATCAAAACCCATGTTAATTGCCAAAATAGTGAGACTGCAAACTGAAAATCCTGATCATCCCTAAGAGAGCTAACATATGATACCCATGTTCAACATAAATATGTGATTACTCCTATTGAACTTGTTAAGACCACTCACGTACTGAAAGTTAGGTACGTAAATAAGTCGTTGCAGGATCAGAGCCTTAGAGTTGACAAAATTATCTTCCCAAGTAATCAACTAAAAAGAGTCCAGGATAGATTATCCTTATTTTAAATAAGATTATTAATATATGCAATGCCATAAAATGCTCATATTGCTAATGTGTACAGTTTGTATTGCTCAATAGACCACTTTTATCTAGTATGCACACACACGTGTATATACTTTGTACATCACACTCTTTTCTTAAACTTAAATTTTACTGTAAATTAGACACTAATTCCAGTAATGTTTTTCTTTACATTTATTAAAAAAGTTCTCACTACTCCACAACACACAGAAGCAAACATACAATAACATAATAAATAATAACAATAATAAATCAAGGAAAGGTTAATTTAAATATTGCAAGCATCATTCTCAGCCAGTCAGTTTTCTTTTAAATTGTCTATATTTTTTCAAGAAAAATACAAACACTGCGATGGACATGAATAAATGAATACAACGATCGGCTACATTTGGGCAGAGGAATGCAGGTATATCCATGTCTTATGCTTTTTCCTTCTGATTTTTTTCCCCCCTTTTAATTTTTGACACAAGATCTCATTAAATTTTTTTCTAAAATACTGAACTTGCTCTTCTAAAAAAAATGGATCCTTCGTGATGGATTAAAAAATATTGTCCTCTGACTACTTTTTGGCTTTTCTAATTGGCCACAGAAAACTAGTTTGATGACTCTGAGTAGAATTGGAACAAGATAAAAAAGCGATCACCCTCTCAATGAATATGTCTAAATGTAAGTGATTATTCTGAAAGCACCTAAAACTGAAACCTTCATTAGGAATTGGCAAGTATGTTTTTAGCACAATAATGCCTTCCTGGCTTATCAAGGAAAATGCTTGTTTGGTTTTCTGCTCCCTCTCTCTCTAATATTGGGCCCCTAGGAGTGCTAATGTTTCGTAGGCTGTATTATTTCCATTACTGGTGCTTTGGACCAATTTTTTGGGCTTTTATTTGGTATCATTTTAAGCATGACTGATACAAGGTGACAATCAATGTAAACAAATTCAAGGGCAAAAGCATACATGTCTGCAAAACAAAAAATAAGACTCTACAACAGCTGTGTGGTATCAGTTTTGCTCGATGCGGCAAAGACCTGGGGCATTACGCAAGCTGACAAGAAAAGATTTGATGCATTTGATAGCAGGTGTTTCGGAGGGATATGTAATGTCAAATGGCACCACTATGTTGGGAACATTGAGTTTCACAAGAGAACAAGAAAGAAACATATTATATACCTCCTAACAAGGAAGTGAGACTTGAACAGACTGACCATCTAGCAAGCATGGAGCAAAGACGAACAGTGAGAGGACTTACAGAATGGAGTCCCTTATCTGGGCTTCCAAGTATATCCTAGGCCTGATCCACAGCTCACTGAAGTCAATGGAAAGCCTCCCTATCTTCTCGGCATCTATCTTGTTAGACTGTAAGCTCTCCGGGGCAAGGACCAGCTTAGTTTTAGTCCTGTTCTGTGCTGGCACGTAAGAAATAATAGCCTGAGAATCATAAAAGAAGGAGGAAAAGAAACAATTTCAAAATGAAAGTCTGTGGCCCAACCCTGCAAACCCTTGCTCTCCAACAAACATGTGAATAATGGTTCGAGGCATCAGGCCCCTAGTGTTCGGTAAACGTGGACCTGAGCTATGCAGGGAAAAAGGGAGTTAATGGCACACAAAGAGCCAGAATATACTTTGATAAGCCCATGTGACTCCACTGAGGCTCCACAGATATCAGCAAGAGAAAGACCTGACCCGCAGTAACAATACCCTGTTGTTTGCTTTGTCGGTATCCTCCCAGATGCAGATTTTGTGAATGAAAGAGGAGGAGCACCTTTTTGAAAATGTAGCCTGAAGAGTTCAGAGTAGAAGATAATTGAAAACAGGTGGGTATCAGACAGCAGAGCCCAGCAATATGGGCAAAGCGGGCCTATGCTATGGAAGCTCTAGCAACTGCTAGGGCCCTGTAAGGTGCGAAAGAGGCTGTGCTACTGCGTGGACTACCAGCAAGTTACATTTCTTCATGATTGAATCAAGAAAAGGAAACTTACACCTTCCACATAGTAATTAGAACCACGTTCAAAAAGATCTACCTTGATTTCCCTATAACAAATGATGTCAAAAATAGTTCACTGACCAAGCTTGGATTTTGCCTTTGCCTTTATTTATTTTAAAAACTTCTTATTTCAGTTTTTTAAGTTGTCTAACATACCTCCAGCTGGCATAATCTGTTATTGTTGTTTTCATTTGAAAACTCCTCCAATTTCAGTACAAATATTCAATTACTGCAGTAAGGCTTTTAAGGGAAGCAATTGAACCTTTGTTAGCCATCAATTTCAATTGCCATTTCCTAGCTGGTATCTTTTTCTTTATTTTTATATGCAGAGCTCAGAACAGGCTCCCAGAAACAGACTTTCTTTGTTAAACTTTTAGTAATAAAAATGTTATTTGCCTGCTGTCCTTTATAGCTCACTTTAAAAAAAATCAGCAAAGGACAAATGTACATGATTCATCAAATCATTAAAAAAAGTATTATAATAAAAATAAGAAAATTTACCCCCCCCCCGCAATGTTTTAAATTGAAATGTCCTCAGCTTTGGACATACTCCGGAATAAGTGACGATAGTCAAAACATTCAGTATTTGAAGGAGTTGAGCTCTTAGGTGCTTGTCACAAAGGAAAGATTCACACATGTGCTAGAAAAGAGACAAAACTGAAGTTTAGCAGAATCTTGTGCTTGGGACCAGCAGACTGAGACCTGGGTAGGATTCACACCAGTTAGATTATTATGACAAAATTGATAATGGCATGGGGAAAACTCCCTTTTTGACTTTGAAAGGACCATATGTAGTGCTTATGTGCTGTGCCTGAGTATCTATTCACAAACATAGAACGTAACCCAATTGCCTGATGCTGGTAGATGCCACTGAATCTACCGTAGTTAAGGAAACCTAGTGAAGGCAGCTGTTTTATACTTAGCAAGTCTGCCATTAGAATGGACTGGACAATTATCCATCTTTCACAGCTGTCATAAATATAAAGGGAAGGGTAAACACCTTTCTGTATACAGTGCTGTAAAATCCCTCCTGGCCTGTAAAGGGTTAAGAAGCTCAGATAACCTCGCTGGCATCTGACCCAAAATGACCAATGAGGGGACAAGATACTTTCAAATCTGGGGCGGGGGGGAGAAAAGGGTTCTGTCTGTCTGGGTGATGCTTTTGCCGGGAACAGATCAAGAATGCAGCCTTCCTACTCCCGTTAAGTTAGTAAGTAATCTAGCTAGAAAATGCGTTAGATTTTCTTTTGTTTAATGGCTGGTAAAATAAGCTGTGCTGGAGGGAATGTATATTCCTGGTTTTGTGTCTTTTTGTAACTTAAGGTTTTGCCTAGAGGGATTCTCTAGGTTTTGAATCTGATTACCCTGTAAGGTATTTACCATCCTGATTTTACAGAGGTGATTCTTTTACCTTTTCTTTAATTAAAATTCTTCTTTTAAGAACCTGATTGATTTTTCATTGTTCTTAAGATCCAAGGGCTTGGGTCTGTGTTCACCTGTACAAATTGGTGAGGATTCTTATCAAGCCTTCACTAGGAAAGGGGGTGTAGAGCTTGGGGGGATATTTTGGAGGGAAGACATCTCCAACTGGTGTGTTTCCCTGTTCTTTGTTTAAAAAGCTTGGTGGTGACAGCATACTGTTCGAGGACAAGGCAAAGTTTGTACCTTGGGGAAGTTTTTAACCTAAGCTGGTAAGAACAAGCTTAGGGGGTCTTTCATGCAGGTCCCCACATCTGTACCCTAGAGTTCAGAGTGGGGAAGGAACCTTGACAACAGCCGAGGAGAGGGAATAAGCTTGGTGTAGGCCAGGAAGCTGAATGGAGCGATGGCTTCTGAATTGCATTCTGATTAGACTGTGCCAAATAAAATATTTCAGTTTTGTTCAGTTGGGTTGGGTATATAATAGATAGTCATATATAACCCTAGCTAAAAGGCATTTCAGGGAAATATATAATGTGGGTTATAGCTTCTGATGTGATTTAGTAGTATATTATATCTCCCATGTGTACCTATAGTGGAATTGTGTCTCTAATAGAGACAGGAAAACTAGAGGAGCATTTTTTTCATACAGGAGGGGCCTGATTATGCCATAAAGTCATTGGGACCTTTGCCATTGACTTCAGTGGGTGCAGAATCAAACCCTAACCGTAAAAATAACACGTTCTACTGTTTAACAAGCAATTGTGAAATGGTGAGTGGTTAATTAGGGTTGCAAACTTTCTGATTGCAGAAAACCGAACAACCTTGCCTCGCTCCTGCCCCAAGGTCCCACTTCTGCCCCGTCCCTTCTCCAAGGCCCTGCCCCACTCACTCCATCCCCTCCCTCCCTTGCTCGCTCTCCCCCATCGTTGCTCACTTGGTCATTTTCACTGGGCTGGGGCAAAGGGTTGGGGTGTGGAAGGGGGTGAGGGCTTCTGTTGGGGGTGTGGGCTCTGGGATTGGCTCTCAACCTTTCCAGACTACTGTACCCCTTTCAGGAGTCTGATTTGTCTTGCATACCCCCAAGTTTCACCTCACTTAAAAACTACTTGCTTCCAAAATCAGACATAAAAATACAAAAAAGTGTCACAGCACACTATTACTGAAAAATTGCTTACTTTCTCATATTTACCATATAATCATAAACTAAATCAATTGGAATATAAATATTGTACTTACATTTCAATGTATAGTCTATAGAACAGTATAAACAAGCCTTTGTCTGTATGAAATTTTAGTTTGTACTAAGTTCGCTAGTGCTTTTTATGTAGCCTGTTGTAAAATTAGGCAAATATCTAGATGAGTTGATGTACCTCCTGGAAGACCTCTGAGTACCCCCAGGAGTACATGTACCCCTGGTTGAAAACCACTGGCGTAGGAGACAGCTATCTCTGCTATATGCCCACGGGGGACTCCTCACATGCCAGGGGAATGCAAATCAGGGGATGTTTCCATTCCCTTTGTGTTGCCTGGACAGCACAAATGTCACGCAGTATACTGGAGAATATGACCCAGAGCCTTCCGATCTTTCTATCTTTATTTACCTTAAATAGTGTCCGTGCGATAGGCGCTTCTTGGCAAGTTTAGCCCTTCATGGAATATTTGTACCCAGTGCTTTACATCTGAAAAGTTTAGTAACTGTTTTCCCTACTCACATAATAGCGGTGCTAGCCATATTATTATTTATTTGTCTTACTGTAGCACCTAGAAGCACTTGTTATACCCCCAGGAGTAGGTGGTGTAAAACACCGAACAAAAAGATGGTCCCTGCCCCAATGAGCTAACCATACAAGTATAAGACAAGATACAATAGATGGGGAGTACAAGGAAACAATGAGGCATACTGGTAAGCATGATAGACAGTGGTCTCAGAGCACCAGCAGCCCCTAGGTAAGACTGACAAGATTTTGGTGCAGAAAGTCTATTTTTTTCATCCCTACGTGCTCTACTTTTACATCTCTTATTCAGCATATGAAGATACAGTCCTGACAAAAGATCTAATTGACTGTTTTTCACCTGTATTTATACCGATGGCATAATATCTTACCTGTACTGGCAATGGACATGCATAATTGTGTTAATGGGAAGTGTGTTAGCATGACAAGTCTGCATGTTTGACAGGGAGATATGTTTACAAGAGTATTATTCAAATTTCAAAAACTGTACATATTATAACGGGCAAAAGAGACTTTCTACTAAAATATAATAATGTATTCTTCATTGCATTAAATAGGTTATATCATTGAGGATATTGAAACTCGATGATATTTTGCAACAATCTCAAAACACCTGATGCAATATGCCTGTACTTTTCCTGCCCGTTCTCCAGTTTCTCAAAAGTTTCTCCAGCAGCAGCACCTATCTGTGATCATCCTGGTGGTAGACTTGGGCAGACAGGTAAAACCCATTTCTGGAAAATGTCCATTAATTACATGTCATTTTGTACAGAAAGAACATTGCAAAAATATTGTTTTGAAGGCTTCCATGGTCATCTGGCTCATAGAGTCAGCATGGCATAGTGGACTAAGCATGGGATTTGAGGCCTAATTTTCCAATGTAAGGGCACAAATTCAGGCACCCAAGTGAGATCATATTGGCTGTAACCAGTTGTGTCTCAGTTTTCTGATCTGTAAAAATACGTACCACCTATAACAGCTGCATACAAGATTTAGTGTGCTGCCGGTATCAAGTCAGAGAGGAGTGACATCTCCATGGCAGTGGACTGGATCTACCATGGCTACTCTGGCAAAGCGACCTATTAATGCTTAATGGTAAGAATCCATACTTTGACTGCGGAATTCATGGTCACTGGATGTCATTGGGTATGTCTGCACTGCAATTAGACACCCGCAGCTGGCCTTGGGCTTGGGCAAAGGGGCTGGTTAGTTAAATGAGGTATAGACGTTTGGGCTCGGGCTACAGTCTGGGGTCTAGGACCACGTGAAGTGAGAGAGTCCCAGAGCTTGGGCTATAGCCCAAACCTGAATGTCTACGTTGCAGTTAAACAGCCCCTTAGCCTGAGCCTGAGTCAGCTGGTACAGGCCAGCTGAGGGCATCCAACTGTAGTATAGACATACCCATTGAGGCCAAAGAATTGAGAGGATTCAGAGAAGGAATGGACTAGAGTTGGTCAAAAATTTGCCACCTGAACATTTTTCTGTCAGGAAACACTGTTTCCTCAAATTCAGAACTTTCTGTGGGAATATGTTAATTTGGGAGAGAAGGGGGAAATTTTTTAATAAGGGTCAAACAATTTTTCATTCTGAAAATTTTATTCTATCTTATAAATTATAAAAGAAAAAAAGGAAAAAAAAACAGGAAAAAAAGATTTTGATTGTATTGAAATGGAACATTTTGATTGACCCAAAACAAATGATTTATTTACCGACTGAATTTTTGATTCATGGGAAATGTATTGGCTTTGTCCTGACCTGGAAAGAAAACAAATTTTGAGATGTCAGATTTTCTCATGGAATGGAAATCCCAACTTTCAACTAGCACTTGAACAGATATTAATAAGGATAATAAAGAATATGCAGTTATAACAGTAAACATAAAAAATAACATTTAAAGTTTTGGAAGGGATTAAATCCTCATGCTTCAGGACTTCAGTCAACTTCTAATTCCTGGGGGCTAGGAGACTGATTGCCTTCCATGGGCTGTCTTACACCTTCCTCAGAAGCAGCTAGTGCTTGCCACTGTCACTGACAGAGAGGATATTGGGATACACCCTGAGTCTGATCTAGTATGGCAATTTCTATGCTACTTTTAAGAGGAGTGAGAGGATTTAGTCAAAGGGCATGATTCACCAGTGCAGATATCCCAGGTTTATTCACCATGTACTCAGTGGCTGGAAATTTGTCCAGAGATGACAAGTGGCAGTTCTAAGGCCCCCCCAAAGAAGAGATAGGCAGAACTGGCCATGTGTAAGGGGACTGTTGCCCCCTTACTAATATTCAGTGGGGATGTTTTGGTTGGCTAGCTCCCAGTACTAAAAGGGGAAGGGTCTATGGGAAACCAGGACCCTAAGACTGATAGTCCCCAGGAACAATGGGGAGAGGCCAATGCTCTAGGTCAGCCTGAATGACAGGGTGGGCGGCTAATCAGGGAGTCAGGAGGCCAGGGAGGTCCCGTCCTCCATGTGAGCTGGATTTGCCTGGGTCAGACAGAGTGGGGCCGAGCTTAGGAGAAAGCAGGGGCACAAGCTAAGCTGGGGAGCAGAGCTGGGCCAGATCCAGAGGGAACAGAGAAGCAGCCCAGAGAGAGCAGACCTTGTCCTGGGAGCAGAGCTGCAGCCCCACAGCCAGAGGCACAGCCCAGAGAGAGCAGACTTGCCCTGGGAGCAGAGCTGCAGCAACCAGAGGCAGAGGGGCCAGAAAAGCAGCCCACGAAGCAGGTCAGTGCTGGGAGCCGAGTCACAGAAGCAGCCTGCAGAGCAGACCTGTCCTGGGAGCAGAGCTGCAGCAACCAGAGCCAGAGGGGCCAGAAAAGCAGCCCAGGAAGCAGGTCAGGGCTGGGAGCAGAGTCACAGAAGCAGCCTGCAGAGCAGACCTGTCCTGGGAGCAGAGCTGCAGCAACCAGAGCCAGAGGGGCCAGAGAAGCAGCCCAGGGAGCTGGAGGCAGAGCAGCAGTGCAGAGACCGAGTGGTGGAGCTGGGGCTGGAGCCGTCCGGAGCTGGGTGCGGTGAGCAGCTGGGGAGAGCGAGGGGGACCCTGGGCAGCGGGCCCAGCACAGGGAGACACCTCAGCCAAGGGGCTTTGCAGGCCAGGCTTGGATCGTAAACCCAACAGGGTGGGGGCGACACTGGGAAGAAGGGTCCTACCACTTAGAGCCTGAGAGCGTGTGCCCACCACCAGAGTGAGTGTCCAACCCACAGCATCCCTACAGCATAGCCAGGGCCTCAGAAGGAGGCCGGGGACTTACAAGGAACAGACTGTGAACGGCCCAGACATTCCAGAGACACTGTGATGTTCCCTGCCACAGAGCGGGTGATGTGTTTCCTTTAACCTTTCCCATTTTTCCTTATTCTTTTTAAAATTAATTGTTGATTAAATAACTTGCATTTGTTTTAACTTGTATGTAGTGGTCAGTGGGTCAGAGAAGTGCCCAGTGCAGAGAGAGTACCCCCGAGTGGGGACACCCTAGCCCCTGTGCTGGTGACCACAGCAGGGTTGGGGGTCAAGCCCCCCAGGAATCCTGGGCCCAGCCTTGTTGGGGTTACAAGGACTCTGTCAGACGGGAAAGTGGAAGGGGAGTCCTCAAGGGCTGGGAGGCCACTGGGTAAAGGAAGTGGGAGCGAGGACTCAGATCCTTTCGCTAGCCCACTTCACCGGGGTAGTGCAGAAGCCAGGAAAGTTCCCCACAAGAGCGGGACTATTCCCCCACTTACACATGGAAGGGTGAGACCAAGACAGCCAGGGAACGGGTTGTCCTGTTTATCCCCTGGGCAGTCTTGGCCACTGGGGGCTCCTATTGAGTTGCACTCCCCAGTGGAAACCCCTGGGGAGACCAGTTGTGCAAACAGCACCTGTCCTTGCCTGGTATGAATCCGTGTTGCTGGCGCATAGGATTTCTAGGCCCCTGCTGGCTCAGACAGCTTGTAATTTGCATCCCCTGGAGTCAGTGGGCATAAATTAAGCCAAATGTTTCTACAGCACTTTGAAGATGTAAAAGGACTAAGGGGACAGCAAAACTAGAGTGAAACTGTATATGCAAGTATCACTAACGTGCAAAATATTTGTGTGTGAGAGACTCCTATGAAAAATTCCAGAAATTCAAAGAAATCTATTTGTATGTATGTTTCCATCCCTGCTGTGCTAAAGTGAATTGGGAGTCATTCCATTGCCATTAACAGAGCTGCACTGGTGAAAGAATAGAACAGGCACATAATTCACACAAATCATGTCTGAATCACGCAAATCATGTCTCGATTAGGAACAGCTGTTTTCTCCAATTCTAGAGACCATCTAACATTTAAGGCTCTGTCTAGGTAAGTATCCTCTGGTACAAACAAATAGCCGATGCTAGAATGCATTATGATCATATGAATTTCAATAGGTGAACAGTCACAGAGGGCTCTTCCTCAGACCCCACTGCCCCCCTCCCAAGTCTAAGTATCTTGGTACAGGAGGTTCTTGACAAGGGCAGTGGAATAGTATCAGAGCAGCAGGGTAGCTGCTGCTGCTGCATTCCTGCAGCTACATCACCAGCCCCACACTGCAGTGACCAACAGCCCTGCTTAATATCCTATCAGAAGCCTTTGGGCTCCTTCCCTTATCCATGCTACAAAAGGATATGGGAAAGATGTGTTCCTAGCATGCAGCAGGTACAGCCCCAGCCACAGATGGACTCCCCTCACATGTCCTACACCACATGGTTTCTGTTGCACCTGGAGCTTTTCATGACGGCAGATGACAGATCATCATTTGCCCCAGGCACAGGAAGCTGCCCCATGGGATTCTGAAGACTGGGTAGAAACTTTTCGTCTTAAAAATACAGGTGGGATTCTCAAAAGTGTTTAGCAGTGGCTTAATTTTAGTCCCATTGAAAAGATGGGAGATTTCACATTGGGCAGTTAGCCAACATTGCAGACTATTGAGAATTCCACCCTAGAAATATACACTTCAGTCTTCTAAAAGGGAAATCCTCCTTATTTTTCTGTTCATGGAACAACTTAATTAGGCATTTACTTCCACTGATGTCAATGGTGCAGGACTGAAAAGAGAGAGAGACTTGGCATAACCATATTTTCCATTTTCACATTGCATTTCATTGACACAACGTGGATGTCTTTCATGTGATTCTACTCTAGAACTTCACTAATACCAATTACACCAGCATAAATGGGTTCTCTTTCTGTATCAGGAATATTGTGCATGGCATAAATCTTCATTTCTTATACACAAATGTCTCCTCAGAAATAACCTCCAGTATGAAAACTAGAGTCCTATCTTAGGTACATATGAGGCCCACTTAACATAGTATCTGAGTGTCTCACAATCTTCACCTCACAATATCCCTGTCCACTAGTTATTATCCCCATTTGACAGAGGGAGAACTGAAGCACAGAGAGACTAAATGATTTGCTCAAAGGAAATCTGTGGCAGAGCAGGGAATTGAACCTGGGTCTTCTAAGGTGCAGGCTCTAACCACGGGATGAGCCTTCCTCTTTTCAGCATAGATATACCCATTCAGCCTAGTGTTTTGAAGATAAGTGTTTCTTTAGAGCTAACAATGTGCTCAGCCTTGTAGAAGGCTAAAAACAAAATAAGTCCTTGTCCTGAAGATTTTACAGCTTAAACATTTCATTACTCGAGAATTTTCAAAGGAGCTGTAGTTTTTTAAATGAGATCGAAGGTGGCAACATCCAGGGATTCTGTACCTTGTCTGTATATCATAGTTTAGACCAAATATCCATTTGTCTCCCTTTTCAAAAATATTATTAAAGCATCTGTATGTTTACAATGATTCACTAGGCATTAGTGTTTTTACGTGCTAAGTGTTTTATGCTGCACAAAGCAAACGTTAAACACATGCATGTGTTAGGCATGTATATGGAATATGTGCTGGGGTGGCATAGAGGTTTTTATCAGCAAGTTTGGGGTAGGCACGTGACTCACAAGTGGTAATGTCATGAGTAAGTAATGCAGGTTATCCCCAAAGTGTGCAAATAAAATGTTATAACACTTCATCATGCATTCTGTATATGCCTGATATGTTACAGAAAAAATTATTTTAGGATTTTTTTTAAAATTAAGACTATTTTTCATATCCCTCTGCTTATAAATCAAGGTGCCTTAATTGTCCTAAGTCTAACAGCACAGATCCTGGGGGCAGGGGAGGAGGGGCAGGGAAATTGCTTTTTCTCAACATTAAAATATTACAACTTTAAATTCTGATAACTTCAGAGCTAGTGTAACCCTTCTGCCAGGCGAAGCCAGCAGCAACCAGGGCCAGGTTCAATATCTTGGTGTTTCTTTCCATCAATACAACACAGAACTGGCTCAAGCGCTCACCCAGTAACCTGGGAAAACTACACACCACCCATGGGCGCCTCTGAGAAGCAATACTTCCCCACTTGCAAGCACAGAGTCTGAGTGTAGAAAAGAAACTTTTAATAAAAGGAGGGAAGTAACTCAGCGTTAATTTGGGGAAACACTGCAAACAGGGTTCATAAACATAAACTATGAGCAAAAGACCCACCCCCAAGTAAGTTGGGCAGTGTCCTTTTCCCCTCAGGTTCTTAAGTCCAGCAACCCAAAAGTCCCTTTAGCGTGCCCATCCCTTCTCTGCATCCCACTCAAAGTTGCTGTCCTTGGTCAGTGCAGACCCAGAGTTCAAAGGTGCATCTGCAGAGTTCGCCTCCCACCCTGGGTGGAGGAAAGGCGGCACCTTACTCACTCCGCTGCTCAGGCACTCGTCCGCCACCCCTCTCCGCCAGCCGCCCTGCTCGCCACCTGCTGAGCCTCTCTGCCAGCTGCCGTAAGAACATAAGAATGGCCATTACTAGGTCAAACAAAAGGTCCATCCAGCCCAGTAGCCTGTCTACCGACAGTGGCCAATGCCAGGTGCCCCAGAGGGAGTGAACCTAACAGGTAATGATCTAGTGATCTCTCTCCTGCCATCCGTCTCCACCCTCTGACAAACAGAGGCTAGGGACACCATTCCTTACCCATCCTGGCTAATAGCCATTAATGGACTTAACCTCCATGAATTTAGCCAGTTCTCTTTTAAACCCTGTTATAGTCCTAGCCTTCACAACCTCCTCAGGCAGGGAGTTCCACAGGTTGACTGTGTGCTGAGTGAAGAAGAACTTCCTTTTATCTGTTTTAAACCTGCTACCCATTAATTTCATTTGGTGGCCCCAAGTTCTTATATTATGAAAACAAGTAAATAACTTTTCCTTATTCACTTTCTCCACACCACTCATGATTTTATATACCTCTATCATATCCCCCCCTTAGTCTCCCCTTTTCCAAACTGAAAAGTCCTAGACTCTTTAATCTCTCCTCATATGGGACCTATTTCAAACCCCTAATCATTTTAGTTGCCCTTTTCTGAATGTTTTCTAATGCCAGTATATCTTTTTTGAGATGAGGGGACCACATCTGTATGCAGTGTTCAAGATGTGAGCATACCATGGATTTATATACGGGCAATAAGGTATTCTGTGTCTTATTCTCTGTCCCTTTTTTAATGATTCCTAACATCACGTTTGCTTTTTTGACTGCTGCTGCACACTGCGTGGACGTCTTCAGAAAACTATCCACAATGACTCCAAGATCTTTCTCCTGATTAGTTGTAGCTAAATTAGCCCCCATCATATTGTAGGTATAATTGGGGTTATTTTTTCCAATGTGCATTACTTTACATTTATCCACATTAAATTTCTTTTGCCATGTTGTTGCCCAATCACTTAGTTTTGTGAGATCTTTTTGAAGTTCTTCACAGTCTGCTTTGGTCTTAACTATCTTGAGCAGTTTAGTATCTGCAAACTTTGCCACTTCGCTGTTTATCCCTTTCTCCAGATCATTTATGAATAGGTTGAATAGGATTGGTCCTAGGACAGACCCTTGGGGAACACCACTAGTTACCCCTCTTCATTCTGAAAATTTACCATTTATTCCTACCCTTTGTTCCCTGTCTTTTAACCAGTTCTCAATCCATGTAAGGATCTTTCCTCTTATCCCATGACAACTTAATTTACATAAGAGCCTTTGGTGAGGGACCTTGTCAAAGGCTTTCTGGAAATCTAAGTACACTATGTCCACTGGATCCCCCTTGTCCACGTTTGTTGACCCCCTCAAAGAACTCTAATAGATTAGTAAGACATGATCTCCCTTTACAGAAACCAAGTTGACTTTTGCACAACGACTTACGTTCTTCTATGTGTCTGACAATTTTATTCTTTACTATTGTTTCAACTAATTTGCCCGGTACTGACGTTAGACTTACCTGTCTGTAATTTCCGGGATCACCTCTAGAGCCCCTCTTAAATATTGGCATTCCATTAGCTATCTTCCAGTCATTGGGTACAGTAGCTGATTTAAAGGACAGGTTACAAACCATAGTTAATAGTTCCGTAATTTCACATTTGAGTTCTTTCAGAACTCTTGGGTGAATGCCATCTGGTCCCAGTGACTTGTTACTGTTAAGTTTATCAATTAATTCCAAAACCTCCTCTAGTGACACTTCAATCTGTGACAATTAATCAGATTTGTCACCTACAAAAGTCGGCTCAGGTTTGGGAATCTCCCTAACATCCTCAGCCATGAAGACTGAAGCAAAGAATTCATTTAGTTTCTCCACTATGACTTTATCATCTTTAAGTGCTCCTTTTGTATCTCGATCGTCCAGGGGCCCCACTGATTGTTTAGCAGGCTTCCTGCTTCTGATGTACTTAAAAAACATTTTGTTATTACCTTTTGAGTTTTTGGCTAGCTGTTCTTCAAACTCTTTTTTGGCTTTTCTTATTGCATTTTTACACTTAATTTGGCAGTGTTTATGCTCCTTTCTATTTACCTCACTAGGATTTGACTTCCACTTTTAAAAAGATGCCTCTTTATCTCTCACTGCTTCTTTTACATGGTTGTTAAGCCACAGTGGCTCTTTTTTAGTTCTTTTACTGTGTTTTTTAATTTGGGGTATACATTTAAGTTGAGCCTCTATTATGGTGTCTTTCAAAAGTGTCCATGCAGCTTGTAGGGATTTCACTCTAGTCACTGTACCCTTTAATTTCTGTTTAACTAACCTCCTCATTTTTGCATAGTTCCCCTTTCTGAAATTAAATGCCACAGTGTTGGGCTGTGGAGGTGTTCTTCCCACCACAGGAATGTTAAATGTTATTATATTATGGTCACTATTTCCAAGCAGTCCTGTTACAGTCACCTCTTGGACCAGATCCTGTGCTCCACTTAGGACTAAATCAAGAATTGTCCCTCCTCTGGTGGGTTCCAGGACCAGCTGCTCCAAGAAGCAGTCATTTAAGGTGTCAAGAAACTTTATCTCGTCATCCCGTCCTGAAGTGACATGTACCCAGTCAACATGGGGATAACTGAAATCCCCCACTATTATTGAGTTTTTTATTTTTATAGCCTCTCTAATCTCCCTGAGCATTTCATCGTCACTATCACTGTCCTGGTCAGGTGGTCGATAATAGATCCCTACTGTTATATTCTTATTCGAGCATGGAATTACTATCCATAGAGATTCAATGGAACATGGGGATTCATTTAAGATTTTTATTTCATTTGATTCTACATTTTCTTTCACATATAGCGCCCACTCGGCTAGCCGCCCCACTGGCCACTCGTTCACCAGCCAACTGTCAGTCACCTTCTGTTGCCACCTGCCTCTCTGCTGTGACCTCTGCACATCAGTCTCTTAGTGATTTTCAGCTCTTTGCAGGCTGGGGAGAGACACTGCCCCGTCTCAAGTGATTTCAGCTCTCAGTGACCGAGCATTTAAAATAACAAAAGAGGCTCCTAATGAAGCCTATTTAGCTCTTTCTTGGAACAGTGGGGAGGAACAGATCAAACCAGCCTGGGGACTCCTAGGGAGCAGCCACACACCTTCTGACTGAGACATCTCTTCCCACTCCTCTTACTTTCACAGGGTTCTGGCATTCCAGCCCCTGGCTTAATGAGGTCCTTTCAGCTGAAGGTGAGCCCCCTCATTTGGGACAGGTTTAGCACAGTCCTGCTTCCCTGTATTCCCACAATAATTACAACATTTTGGTAACAGCATTTCACTACCCCTGCATTCAGCACTAAAGTGATTTGTACCCAACACCAGCCAAAACTGATCACTTTGACACCACTCTATCTGCTGAATATCGAAGCAGGGCAAGAGCAAACTGTATTTACATAAACACATCCAAAGTCTCTCCCCTTCCCCGCTATCTGTGAGGGAAGCATTCATTCAGACCCTGCTTACACTAGCATGACTAGAAGTTAGTGCTGAATCTCACGGGGAATCTGAGATTGTTCCTTTTTGTAACAGTAAAGGCTATCTGAATGTAAAGGTGCGGCATTTTATGTATAAACAAATGCAGTCAATGGCTCAGGACTTAGTTTTGCCTTTACTGGACCTTGAGGCAGAGTAGATTTGCAAGGGAGACATTTCTGTGGCAGTTTGTTTATTCAATGGCAGGTATTCAAAGCCACTTGAGAGGTGAGATGATCAGTCCTGGAGGAGATGGATTAGTGGGCAAAACACAAGTGAATCCAGAAAAGAGTGTTATAATAAATTCATTTCCCACTGGATAACACCATCATGTATGTGGAGTGTCTGTATATGGAGAAAGAGTGGGAAGAGAGGGAGGGGTGGAAATTGTATGTACACCCTCCTGCGTGTGTTATCAGAGCTGAAATGTAAAGTGAGCTGGTTTAAGAACTGCTAAATGTTTTTACATTATATTGGACTCTATGATATCTGGTAGGTTAAACCAAAAATATTCATGTCAGTGCTAAAAAAGTCTTGACTAGCACATTTAGCACAATGGCACCCTCTCTTGCCAGCCATGCATTATACTGAGGCTGCTCTTAGAGAAGAATGCAGCTTCAAGAAACATCTGTGCATCTGTCCAAGTGCATTGTCGTGTTCTCCTCGCTCTAGCTGCTTTCTTTTCAATAGGGGTTTTGTTCCAATTTTTTGTTTATTTGCTGTTATCCTTTGGTGTCTACCCTCCCCAACATTAGCAAACCTGTTTTGCTATATTAAGGGTTGGATGCCTGTACTGACTAGAGAAGATGAGTTGCAGTTTCAAAAACCAAGGGGAGAGGGCAGGAGAGACCCCACACATCTAGGCAATGCTGCTCTCATAGTCCCATTTAGTCATTCCCAAAGGAATACCACTAATTAGAACTACTGCTGGGCCCAATCCTGCAAGATGCTGATCATCTCCAGGGAGGTGTCATGCACCCTCCATTGTCTATGCAAAATAGAGGGCCATCAGCCCTTCTCAGGGCGTAATTGGCTCCTTACAGGATCGGGCCTAATTCTGCTCACGTACCACAGTTTATTTTTGTTATTAACAAGAGCTTGATTCATGAAATAAAATATACAACAAATTTGATTTTGACTCAGATCCTCTACATGCCAGTTAGTGTTCACACTAAAGCACTGATCCCCTCTAAATCATTTGTATCACATAAACCCCAGCTGAAGTATTGCAAGTTTTAATTATAATTATGTTCATTTATATCCAGGTGCTTATAATTAAAATTGCTCAGTAATGTAGCCTAATTTAAGAGCTGGTGCACAATTACCTCTTCTTGTCAGAATGGCCAAACAATGCTTTCTTCTTATTTGTAAGGAAATTGGAAATTCTGAGGATTTCCTCAACTTTTTCCATGTTTAACATAAGGCCTTGGTGATAAGGATGACAAGGCAATATTTCAGTAATATTAATATACTGCTATGGCACATGGGGAACTAGACACACTTCCCATTAATGTTAATGAGGATGGTTTATGGTTGTCCCCATTTGTAGTCTGGAAAATATATCCCACGTATACCTACAGTATGACCTGGTCAAATAAATCTGAGAATGAAAAAATGGCTTTCATGAAGACTTTTTGTTTCCTTTGAATTTTTGTATTAATCTAAACAAAAACAAACAAAATTAATAGATTCCAAGGCCAGAAGAGACCATTGTGATCATCTAGTGCAGGGGTTCTCAAACTGTGGGTTGGGACCCCAAACGGCTTCAGCTTTGGGTGGTGGGGCTCAGGTTACAGAGTGGGGCTCAGGCTTTGACTTTGGCCCTCCCCTCCAGGGCAGCGGGGATCAGATTTTGGCCCCCCAGCCCGGGGCAGTGGGGCTCAGGTGGACTCAGGTTGGTCCTGAGGCCGGTTTTGTTCAATATCTTCATTAATGATCTGGAGGATGGCGTGGATTGCACCCTCAGCAAGTTTGCAGATGACACTAAACTGGGAGGAGAGGTAGATATGCTGGAGGGTAGGGATAGGATACAGAGGGACCTAGACAAATTAGAGGATTGGGCCAAAAGAAATCTGATGAGGTTCAACAAGGACAAGTGCAGAATCCTGCACTTTGGACGGAAGAATCCCATGCACCACTACAGACTAGGGACAAATGGCTAGGCAGCAGTTCTGCAGAAAAGGACCTAGGGGTTACAGTGGACGAGAAGCTGGATATGAGTCAACAGTGTGCCCTTGTTGCCAAGAAGGCCAATGGCATTTTGGGGTCTATAAGTAGGGGCATTGCCAGCAGATCGAGGGAAGAGATCGTTCCCCTCTATTCGACATTGGTGAGGCCTCATCTGGAGTACTGTGTCCAGTTTTGGGCCCCACACTACAAGAAGGATGTGGAAAAATGGGAAAACGTCCAGCGGCGGGCAACAAAAATGATTAGGGGGCTGGAGCACATGATTTATGAGGAGAGGCTGAGGGAACTGGGATTGTTTAGTCTGCAGAAGAGAAGAATGAGGGGGGATTTGATACCTGAAAGGGGGTTCCAAAGAGGATGGATCTAGACTGTTCTCAGTGGTAGCAGATGACAGAACAAGGAGTAAAATGGTCTCAAGTTGCAGTGGGGGAGGTTTAGGCTGGATATTAGGAAAAACTTTTTCACTAGGAGCATGGTGAAGCACTGAAATGCATTACCTAGGGAGGTTGTGGAATCTCCTTCCTTTGAGGTTTTTAAGGTAAGGCTTCACAAAGCCCTGGCTGGGATGATTTAGTTGGGGATTGGTCCTGCTTTGAGTATAGGGTTGGACTAAATGACCTCCTGAGGTCCCTTCCAAAGCAGATATTCTTGGATTCTATGAGTCAGGCTTTGGTCCCTCCTCCTTTGGTCATGTAGTAATTTTTGTTGTCAAAAGGGGGTCATGATGCAATGAAGATTGAGAACCCCTGATCTAGTGTGACCTCCTGTTTAACACGGGCCCTAGAACTTTCCCAAAGTAATTCCTGTCTGAACCAGAGCACAGCTTTTAGAAAGATATCCCAGCTTGATTTAAATATTGCCAGTAGGGACAATCCACCATGACCCTTGGTAAATTGTTCCAATGGTTAATTACTCTCAGTGTTAAAACTGTATGCCTTATTTCAAGTCTAAAATTGTCTAGCTTCAACTTCCAACCATTGGATCATGTTTTACTGCTGAAGAGCCCATTATCAAGGATTTGTCGCCCATGTAGGTATGTACAGATTATAATTAAGTCACTCCTTTCATTCTTTTTTGTTAAACTAAATAGACTCAATGAGCTCAATCTATCACTGTAGGGCACATTTTCTAGCCTTTCATCATTCTCATTGCTCATCTCCAAACCCTCTTATCAGCATCCTTCTTGAATTGTGGGCACCAGAATTGGCCACAGTATTTCAATAGTGGTCACAGCAGTGCTGGATATGGTAAAATAACCCCTCTACTTCCACTCAAGATTCCCCTGTTTATGTATCCAAGGACTGAATTAGCCATTTCGGCCACAGTGTCTGTCATAAATATAAAGGGAAGGCTAACCACTTTTAAATCCCTCCTGGCCAGAGGAAAAAAACCCTTTCACCTGTGAAGGGTTAAGAAGCTAAAGATAACCTCGCTGGCACCTGACCAAAATGACCAATGGGGAGACAAGATACTTTCAAAGCTGGGGTGGGGGGGGGGAAACAAAGGGTTCTTTCTGTCTGTGTGTTGCTTTTGCCAGGACCAGAGCAGGAATGCAGGTTAGAACTCCTGTAAAGGGCTAATAAGCAATCTAGTTAGATATGCATTAGAGTCTGTTTTGTTTAAATGGCTGATAAAATAAGTTGTGCTGAATGGAATGTATATTCCTGTTTTTGTGTCTTTCTGTAACTTAAGGTTTTGCCTAGAGGGATTCTCTAGGTTTTGAATCTGATTACCCTGTAAGGTATTTCCCATCCTGATTTTACAGAGGTGATTCTTTTACTTTTTCTTCAATTAAAATTCTTCTTTTAAGATTGCTTTTTCATTGTTCTTAAGATCCAAGGTTTTGGGTCTGTGTTCACCTATGCAAATTGGTGAGAATTTTTATCAAGCCTTCCCCAGGAAAGAGGGTGTAGGGTTTGGGAGGATTCTGGGGGGAAAAGACGTTTCCAAGCGGGCTCTTTCCCTGCTATATATTTGTTAGACGCTTGGTGGTGGCAGCAATAAAGTCCAAGGGCAAAAGGTAAAATAGTTTGTACCTTGGGGAAGTTTTAACCTAAGCTGGTAAAAATAAGCTTAGGGTTTTTTTCATGCAGGTCCCCACATCTGTACCCTAGAGTTCAGAGTGGGGAAGGAACCTTGACAGTGTCGCACTGCAAATTCATGTTCAGATGATTATCCACTATCACCCCAAATCTCTTTCAGAGTCACTGCTTCCCAGGATAGAGTCCCCCATCATGTAAGCATGGCCTACATTCTTTGTTCCTAGATGTATACACAGTAAAAACTTTGTTATCTGGCATATTGGAGGAATGGGAAGTGCCAGTAAGTAAAAAATTCTGGTTAACTAAGAGGGAAGGAGTTTGGGTGTGGGAGGGAGCCCCGGGCAGGGGGTTGGGCATGGGAAGGGGTCTGGGGTGCTGGATTTGGACAGCACTCACCTTGGGCAGCTCCCCAGAAGCAGTGACGTGTCCCTGCTGCTCCTCCGCCCGCGGGTGCTGCCCCTGCAGTTCCCATTGGCCGTGGTTCCTAGCCAACGGGAGCTGTGGCGCCAGTGCTCGGGGCGGGTGCAGTGCACAGAGCCACCATGGATGCTCTTAGCATTATTTGGCTGAGTGTAGAGTGGTGCTGAGAATGGAAATTCAGTTTGGCAGAGGATTCTGAAATTAGCTTTCATTTCAGTTTGGAGTGATACTTGAAAACTTCAAAATTCACTGTGAAAGAAATTTAAAAAAATTATTCGGGGTGAGTCAAAACGTTTCTTTTTTATATTGACCATTTTATTGTAAGTATTATAATATAATTCAATTTTTTAAAAAATTCTAAACAAAAAGTCACTTCCAAAGGGGAAAAATCAAAGTGCTTCATTTCAACAGGAATAAAATGAGACTTTTTTGATGTTGTTGGAACGTCTTCCCTTTTTCCTTCCAGAATGAAAATTCACCCAAAGAGAACTGCAATATTCCAACAGAATATGGTTCCATCAGCATTTTCCCCCAACCAGGTGTATCTTTGGGATCTACCGCTCATGTGCTGTGGTGGATGTGATCAAGCCAGTTCATGTGCTGATAGGGTCTTTCCAACATCTGTGGGGCTAATTTTGCCTCAGAGTCAGAAGGGAATTGCTGTCATTTCCAGTACAGGGCAGGCAGAAAAAAGCCAGCACAGGTAAATATGACCTGACATTCTCATAAAAAGAACTAGGGAAATGTAGTCTAGATGAAATAACTATAAAGTGCATGCAAAACTGCTTGAAAGATCATATTCAAAGAGTAGTTGTCAATGGTTCACTGTCACACGGGAAGGACATATCTAGTGGGATTCCCCTAGGGGTCTGTCCAGATTCCAGTACGATTCAATAGTTTCATTAATTACTTGAATAGTGCAAAGTATGGTTACAAAATTTGTGAATGATATCAAACTGGGAGGGACTGAAAGCAATTTGAAGGACAAGATTAGAATTCAAAATGACATTAACAAACAGGAGAATTGGTCTGAAATCAACAAGATGAAATTCGGTATAGACGTGAAAATTACTACACTTAGAAAGAAAAAAATCAAATACATAAATACAACTGGCGAGGCAGTAGTATTGCAGAAATAGATCTGGGAGTAAAAGTGGATCACAGACTGAATATGAGTCAATGTGATGTAGTTGCAAAAAAAGGCACAAGTGTATGTAAGACAAAGGATATAATTGTCCTACTCTACTTAGCCCTGGCGAGGTCTCAGCTGAGTATTGTGTCCAGTTTCGGATGCCACACTTTGCCTCCGACACTCCACAAATTGGAGAGTCCAGAAGAGAAAAATTTAAATGATAATAGCTTTAGAAAACTTCGCCTATGAGGAAAGGTTAAAAACATTGGGCATGTTTAGTCTTGAGAACAAAGACTAAAGTGGGGGGACCCGACAATCTTCAAATATGTTGCAGGCTGTTATAAACAGGATGGTGATCAAGTGTTCTCCATGTCCACTGAAGGTAGGACATGAAGTAATCAGCTTAATGTGCAGCAGGGACATTTAGAAAGCTTTTCTTAATATCTAACCTAACTAGAAGCATCTAAAAGCACTGGAATAGGCTGCCAAGGTATTCCTTGTCACTGGAGGTTTTTAAGAACAGGTTAGAAAAACACACGTCAGGGATGGTCGAGGTTTATTTGGTCTTGACTCAGTGCAGGGGGCTGGACTAGATGACTTCTTGAGGTCCCTTCCAGCCCTACATTTCTGTGATTCTGTTGCTCTATGTGTGCGAGAAAAGGAGTTGTGTTGGGCAATGTTTTTTGGAGCCAGGAGTAGAGAGGCATGTAGTGTGTGTGCGAGCGCATGTGTGGGAGGTCTCCAAAGCATAATGGGAAGAAAAAGTACTAAGGCAAAGCTGGAGCGTTCTGAGAAAATGCTGTGTCAGATGAGAGGTTCATAGTGGAGAAGGCAAGTGGGACTTTTCCATCATCTAATCCAGCTCCATGCCAACTGTGCTCTACTGTCGACGTACATGTAGTGCTTTGTTCAGGCTAGTACTAAATGCCTAAGTGATGGAGCGCCTGCCATTTCTCTTGGGTCACTACTCCAAAGCGTGATCAAGGAGGGCGGTAGCAAAAAGGCAGCAGGAAGGAGTATTTCTGCACTGGAGGGAGAGAGGGGGGAAAAGTTAGTGCATGAGAGGAAGGAGGCAGCGGGAGGGAGCAGAGTGGTGGTGGAGGGAGATTCAGCATGGGGAAGCTGGTTCTAGAGTGAGGAGGCAGTGGGAGAAGAGTGTGTGTACCTGGTGAGATGGGAGCAGGTGGAGTGGTTCTGCTCTGGGAGAGAGGCAATGAAGGAAGGAACAGATGGAATGGGTTCTGCCCTGAGTGGGAGGGCACAGATGGGTGTGTGCATGAGCATGCCTCTGATAAAGTCTCTTGTCAACAGTGGTTATTCGACTCTACCCCTTGTTGCTATATAGTTGTACACTATTGACTTAAAAGGAAGCCACGCCAATTGACACCAGCTGGGGTCTAGCCTAGCGTCTGATCAGTCGCTGCACAGGTAGTATCAGGGAAGGGAGAATGTCTTACCTAGCTTTAAAGTGCTGTGCTGACACAGGAGTTGACACACATGAAACAGAAAAACTACTTACTTCCTATTGAGGTTAAAAGAGAAGTAAGGGCTCCTAGCACCTCCCAGGATCAGGGTATTATGGAGCTATGCATAATCAGATCAGAACAAACATTGCAATGCTGTTGCCACTTAAAAACACAGGTCCATGGAGCAACTCCTATTTCCCCACAAGCTCACAAATATTTTGTTTAACGGCAGAAATTCCCTGTGAGTGACAACCATGTTGGCAGGTCACAGGACCTGCTGTTGGGTTATATCATTGTTATGAAATTCATGCTGCTAAGGAACTTTGAGTTGTACTCCATACTGGGAATAGGCCAAATAATCTGTGACTCAAAACATCTCTCCTCATGGATCACTGAGAACACAAGAGATCTGAGTTGACCTGGTGGGCTAAACACAAACATGTCAAGATCTCACCAGCACCAAAACATTTGTTTTAACTATCTTGGGAAAGGAATAAGGGCCAATGAGCAACATCTACTGGGTGGACACATTGTTTCCCAGATGTTTCATTTCCTAATTTTATTATTAATTAAATACAAATATGCACTGGAATTGAAAATAAAGGTTAGGAAGAACAGTGGGCCAGATTCTGATCTCAGTTACACCTGTGTAAACCCAGAGTAACTCCAGTGAAGCCAGGTAAATTACTCCAGATTTGCATTGGGGCAACTGAGAGCAGAGTCTGGCCCATAATCTTGAGATATTTGTCCAAACACAGCACAAACAGATACTTTTGGCTTAAATGACTCTCATTATGAAAACGAATCAGGAAAGAACAAAAGGAAAATCTCCTCTCTCACAATCTGCACTGAGGTGAAAGTATAGCACATGTCATTAAATGTTTAGCATTCACTGCCCCAGATATCTTAACTAACTTGGTCCATACCTCTCCATCTACCAAGGCCCAAATGTGGGACAAAGGCCAAAATGAGGGACAAAGATATTTTATTACTATAGGAATCACAATACTGTATGGTATACTTTAGGGTAATAGAGTTACTATTTTAGTAACTTCAGTCTCATACTTGTTTATTTCTGAAGGAAATTATTATCAACAGTAAAACTGAGGAAGACACACCAAATTCGGGTGGAATGTAGGTAATGTTGGGACTAAAATGAATGTGCCCCTTTGAAATAAGGGGTATTTGAGAAATATGATAATGGAACTGTCTTATACAAAGATCAGGAGATAACATAAGGCTACAATAAAAAGTAAGCAGTGTTGAGTTTTTCATGGAACCCACTGTTATAATCCATTCTATAAAAGAAACGGGATTAGAAATAACAAGACACAGAGCTCTAATAATAAATGTCTTTCCCTTCAGAGCTGCAGTTCATTCAGTGAAGAAACATCGCTGGAATACACAAAAACTACAACACAGAAATGCATTTCCCACACCCTCAGCAGTAGTCCAAAGGCTAAGGGAAAATCAGGGGTGACGGAGGAACTCAGGGAGAGGGAAGTAACTGCTAGGAAGGAGCCTGGGAGAGAACCTGAAGGGTTGTTGGGTGTGGATGGGAGAGGTATGGAACAAGTTTTTTGCGGGGGGAGAGATTGTTAGGGAATTGGGGAGCCTTCCCCATGCAGACCTGGCTGACCCCTAGCCTCTTCATTCAGTCAGGCACATCTGCCCTATCCCCATGTGTCCCTGCACCTCTCCCCTCATGCCCATGTGGTCCTGCACCCCCACTCCCATTCAGCCCCTGCCCCAGTCTCTTCCCCCCTCACTAGGCTTTCTGAACCCCAGTCTATGTGACCCCCCAGCAGCTCTGTGTGCCCTGCTCTGTGTCCCCCCCATGTCCCGTGCCTCCTCACGGGGCCCCACGAGCATGTTGCTGTGAGGAATGCAGCCTCTCTTCCTTCCAAGCGGCTGCTGGCTGCTACTGCCAGTGAGCCTGCTGCCCTCTGTTCTGGCACCACAGCAGTCCCTGGTGGGAAAAATGTGTAACTGCAGCGTCACACCAGCAGAATGTATTTTCTGCAGAGAAAAAAAATCTGTGGTGGACATGAATTCTGTGCACGTGCAGTGGTGCAGAATTCCCCCAGGAATAACACATGCGCACATAAATAGAGTACATTTCACTGCAAAGTTTCAGTTACTTGTTTTTGTGGGGTAAAAATAAAACAGATAGAGATGGGCCCGAACCAAAACCTTAGCTTCAAGAGCCCTAATCTAGATGTGAACTCTATGGCTGGCCCCCTCTCTTTAATGCATTGAACTGAATGCCTGAAGCGGCACACCTCTGAACTTTGCAGGATATTTGGGGCCTGGAGTTAAACTGTAGCTCAGACCATCTCTTAATTTTGTATTTATCCAAGAAGGCAGAGTTGAAATCAAGTATAGTCAGGAATAAACCACAAACTTCCTAGAGTATGATTTCTATGCAACTGACAGATTTTATGTTCTCCTTTAAGCCAACCAGAGTCTCAGTTTTTCAAGCAAACAGTCTTTGCCAGAAGGACTTGGTAAAACTTGCCCATGTCACTGCTCATAATGTAGGTGTGTGATGTGGCTAAGTGGTGGACTTCATCCTCTAGCATTGTCAATCCAGTTTATTCTGGGAACACGAATTCCACTTGAAAAGTTAAACACAATTTAGAGGGGAGTGGAACATTTCAGAGGAAGGTTAAATGCCTCTGAATTTGTGTGACTGTATGACTGGTTTGTCAATGTGGGCTTTGGTTGAGTACATGGGTGGTCCTTTGCTGAGAGAGGGACTTGTGCCCACAGCATAGGACTGAGGGCCAAGGTTCTAATCCTGGCTCTGCTTCAGCTGCCCTGTGTGACACTGAGCAAGTCACTTAATTTCCCTATTTGCAAAGCTTATTCTCACCTATCTCATAGGATGAGGGGTGAGGTTAAACCCATTTATATTGGAAAGAGACTTGGATAGAAGGGAAACAAAGTGTCACTTTGTTCAACACAGATATATTAGGCCAGAGGTGGCCAACCTGAGCCTAAGAAGGAGCCAGAATTTACCAATGTACATTGCCAAAGAGCCACAGTAATATGTCAGCAGCCCCCCATCCGCTCCCCCAGGCCCCTGCTCCCAGCACCTCCTGTCCACCGGCAGCCCCGCCGATCAGCGCCTCCCCCTCCCTCCCCGCACCTCCTGATCAGCTGTTTTGTAGTGTGCAGGAGGCTCGGAGGGGGAGGAGCGAGGGCATAAGGGCATAGCAGGCTCAGGGGAGGGGGTGGGAAGGGGTGGAGTGGGGGCAGGGCCTGTGGCAGAGTCAGGGGTTGAGCAGTGAGCACCCCCCAGCACATTGGAAAGTTGGTGCCTGTAGCTCCAGACCCAGAGTCGGTGCCTATACAAGGAGCCCCATCTTAACTTCTGAAGAGCTGCATGTGGCTCCGGAGCCCCAGGTTGGCCACCCTTGTAGTAGGCAGTTTGCTTATCTCTGTGATGTTTAACCAAAGTTGCAAGGCAATCAAAATATGTCTCCTCTACATTGTGCTCTCCACTTTCCCTGCTGGAGAACATACTTTTTCACTTTAAACAGACCAGACACAGCCCATATTTTCTTAACTCCTAAAATGAATCACCACCCTAAGTAACAGATGCTCCAGTGCATGTAGAGATGATTACATGATGGAGACAACTGTCATTACACTCAAAACCATGTTTCACCTGTCCAAGTGGAGACCAGCTATGGCTTGTTAGCAGTATACTGGCCAAACTGATGGCTTTAAATTGACATGGTTGGACTTCATGACTTCTCAAGGTCCATTTCAGCCCTATATAACATGGAATCATAGAAATGTAACGTGTCTTATAAAAACGGACAAGTAATAAACTCTGACCAGATGCAGAGGGTGCTCAAGCAGCCTGTAAAGAATCTTTACATGTGGACCCTGTTAGACCAACATACGGTGTCTAGTTCATTCACAATGTTAAGTTATCCCAAAGTGGAGCTGGTCAAATAAATGATTCACAAATATTTTTGTCCCTGATTTAGGAAATCACCTAATTAAATGCTTAATTCCATCCCGTTTCCAGGACTACACAAGCATGTGCTTGAGTTCTGTCCTGAATCAGGGCCTTTATAAATACAACTGCTGCATTCAGGTCACTATTATTTTGTGGGGTCATGCTGTGACTATTCAGACATGCCATGTTTGTGAAACTCTCTCACTAATGATTATTTGTCCAAAAATATGTACCAGAAGGTTTTTTAAAAATGCTTGCATCCATCAAGCCTCTAGTTTTAAAAGTTTTGTTCATCCAGAGAGAGAACAAAAGCAACACTGTGTGAGTTGACGAATCACTTACTACGAAGAACAGATAGCTGAAAATGATTTGTCCAAATTATTTGGCGAATAAACTCTTCAGTAGAACAATTCCTTTGAAAGGTAAAGTTTCCCTAAATGAGTAACAACATCAGGATCAAGTGCCTCGTTTCTCTCTTTCTGCGTAGCAATGGCACAGCCATAATAATGTAAACAGATAGAAGGCTTTTCTCCAGCCAAACACAATGAATAGCAAAGATGGGAACACAGCCGTCTTCCACCCAGTTCACTTCCACTGAGGAATGCGCTTTGAAAATGAACTGGGGCATAACGCTAGCAAATGTCTAGCCACAAGTAATCGGGCAGACAAGGCAGGTGAGATAGTGTCTTTTATGGGACCGACTTCTGTTGGTGAGACAAGTGCAGCTATAAACCACTGCCTATAAGCACGGCAACGTCCTTTTTTCTCTTTTTAAAAAGCCATCAAATTAAACTCATGATGACTATGTTAATTCAACCTTTTCTCGATGAGGGCAATTAAATGCAAATCGGACACATGACTATAATGCAGGGGTGGACCAACCTGGGGCTCCGGAGCCACGTGTGGCTCTTCAGAAGTCCCTATGCGGCTCCTTGCATAGGCACCGACTCCGGGGCTGGAGCTACAGGCGCCAACTTTCCAATGTGCTACAGGGTGCTCCCTGCTCCACCCCTGGCTCTGCCCTAGGCCCCGGCCCCCACTCCACTCCGTCGCCCAAGGTCCCTTCCCCGAGTCTGCTGCACCCTTGCGCCTCCTCCTCCCCTCACCCCCCGAGCCTCCTGCACACCACAGATCAGCTGACCGCAGAGGGCGAGAGGCGGAGGGATGGAGGGTTAGGTGCTGATCGGTGGTGCTGCTGGTGGGTGGGAGACACCGGGGGCAAGTGGGGAGCTGACAGGGAGCTGCTGATGTGTTACTGTGGATCTTTGGCAATGCATGCTGGTAAATTCTGGCTCCTTCTCAGGCTCACGTTGGCCAGCCCTGCTATAACGGTAAGATTTTGCAGGTATATTCACAAAATAAACAAACAGTCAGAAAATGCAAAAGTTCAGGTTCTAACAGCACCATTAACTTGGCCCTATTGTACGTGGGTATCTTCCATGCCTGTTTTTCTGGATAAAGTGGAGTACTGTTTCTACCATACACTGTGTTCCATCATATGTGTGATGCGCAACACCGCCAAGATAGCACTGCTGTTGGAATCTTAACTTTGGTATTTATTGCCTTTTTTGGATTTCAGCTGCATAACCTTCAGATTGCATTAATATAAATTTGGGCATTTGACAAAAAAATTGTTCAGGGACTACACACTGTAATAGAGTAATTAAGACAATTATACAGTTAATTACCATAAACAGTCAGCAACCAAAACCTTTGCTATGTGTCAAGAAACCCTAATATAAGGAGGCTTCACATACTGTGTGATAGCCTGCAGAGGCCCTCAGGGTGGTGGCTGCCGGTAAAGCTTACCATTACTAGCAGACAGCTAGCTCTCAATAGCCTGCTCTCCTGCTTAATGGTACGGCATCAGTTCTGCTGCCTTTTGGACCCCAGGGGCCCTTGGACAGGAGAAAGGGTGGATCTGAGCCTAGCTTCCCAGTTTACCGCAGAGGTACATTACTTCCAAGGGTTGTTACCTGAGCCAGTCGTGGGAGCTCCTGCAAGGAAAATACTTAACACATTTCCACTAAACTTTATGTCTATGCAACACACGGAGCAGCAAAACATGTTTCCCAAGCCATTTCCTTAACTTTCGAGATACCTTGCGTGTGAAACTTTGAACTTCAGTTGCAACCTCTCCAGTTTCCCTTGATCATGCAGTATTTAATTTGGATGACATCTTTTTATAGTATTTATTATTGTTTTGGCCCCATTTTGAAACTCTTGTGTTACTGCCACAAGAACATCAGGCTTCTGCATAACATTTCAGTCTTGGAAAACACATGCCCGCCCCCCCTTCCCCGACCCCCTTCTGTATCCATTTAAACTGCCTTATGATCATGCTTGTAAAAAGATCTGATCAGCAGTTTTTCAGCCCACTCCTATTTAATATGAAAGAAATTAGTGGAAAGTCAAATTTTCACTACTGTACAAAACAAGACCTGAAACCTTTAACATAATATTTACACATAATATGTTAACCTTGCAGAAAGTATTTAAGATTTAGCACTGTTGCTTTTAGAGTCTCTAGACAGAATTTTTCTGGGATTTATTTACACTTAATAAATCTGACCTTGAGGGAAAACTAGGCCTCTCCTCTGTTTTTGTTCCCTTTATATACTAATGTTTACAGACTAACGATGAATTTTTTGAATGCATTTATAAAGATCTTTAGGCTTTTCAACACACATAAGATGTGATTCACACTCCAATGTACAGTATTCTCCCCTCCCACAGCCTTCAAGGTTGCTACAGATTATATCAGTGGTGGCGCAGAATAGCATCTCTGAAGTTAAGAAAGCGTCTCAATATGCCTGGGTTATGACATGGTGTTTTGCAAGGCACGATGGGGTGTTCACTCTACACCAGAGCCCTGAAGGGGTTAAGGTGGCTCAGAAGCAGCCCATTAACCTTATAGGCCACAACTGTGGGAGAGCCAGGGACTGAAAAAGGCTAAATTGATGGACTTTGATACCCCAGAAGGGGAAAACTATACAGTGATCTGGCCATAGGGCTGAGTCACGAAGAGAGCACCCTGAGTCCTGGAGAGCAAGAAGAGCTGCAGGGCAAGCAAGTGATGGAAAGGGGCATGAGACCAGACTAAAGCTGATCCCCAGACCCAGTCACAAGCAGGTGTCCCAGTAGAGTGAAACCCACTACACATGGCCATTAGAAATGGTGCCTGAGCACCAAACATACCAGCCATTTACCAGAGAAGTTTCTTCTGCTCCCTCTCACAAGTATCATGGAGTCAAGTGTGGGGCAGAGAAGGGAGACAGCCATACATGATTCCAGGTCAAGCAGCAGAGGTGAAGAACAAATCTTAATTCACCCTTCAGCAATGTCGCCAGCCTTAGATTGTTCTTCCAGCAAGAGAAAGGGAACAAAAAAGATGTAAAATCTCTCTGATGAAGAAAAAGGAAATCTTAAAAAAAAAAAAAAAATGGATGAGCTATTTAGATTCCTGGATATCAAGGCCAGAAGGGGCCACTATGATCATCTAGTTTGATGTCATGTAAGACATGTCATGTAAGTCATCCCTTAACCTTCTCTTTTAAGGTACATAGATTGAGCTCCATAATTCTATCACTATAAGGCATGTTTATTAATCCTTTAATCATTTTTGTGGCTCTTCTCTGAACCCTCTCCAATTTATCAACATCCATCTTGAATTGTGGACACCAGAACTGGACACAGTATCCCAGTAGTAGTCATACCAGCACCAAATACAGAGGTAAAATAACCTTTCTACTGCTACTGAAGATACTGTTTATGCCTCCAAGGATCACATAATCCCTTTTGTCTACAGCAGTGTTTCCCAAACTTGGGACGCCCGCTTGTTCAGGGAAAGCCCCTGGCGGGCTGAGCCAGTTTGTTTACCTGCCGCGTCCACCGGTTCGGCTGATCGTGGCTCCCACAGGCTGCGATTCGCCGCTCCAGGCCAATGGGGGCTGCAGGAAGCGGCGGCTGGTACGTCCCTTGGCCCGTGCCGCTTTCCGCAGCTCCCACTTGGCACTGGTGAGGCCACCTCCGGAGTACTGTGTCCAGTTTTGGGCCCTCCACTACGGAAAGGATGTGGACAAATTGGAGAGAGTCCAGTGGAGGGCAACAAAATGATTAGGGGGTTGGAGCACATGACTTACGAGGAGCGGCTGAGGCAACTATGCTTATTTAGTCTGCAGAAGAGGAGAGTGAAGGGGATTTGATAGCAGCCTTCAGCTACTTTCAGGGGGGTTCCAAAGAGGATGGAGCTCGGCTGTTCTCAGTGGTGGCAGATGACAGAACAAGAAACAATGGCCTCAAGTTGTAGTGGGGGAGGTCTAGATTGGATATTAGAAAAAACTTTCACTAGGAAGGTGGTGAAGCACTGGAATGGGTTACCTAGGGAGGTGGTAGAATCTCCATCCTGAGAGGTTTGTGAGGCCTGGCTTGACTGAGCCCTGGCTGGGATGATTTAGTTGGGGGTTGGTCCTGCTTTGAGCAGGGGATTGGACTAGATGACCTCCTGACATCTCTTCCAGCCCTAATCGTTTATGATTCAGCGATTCTATGATACATACAAGGAAGTCACTTTGTTACATTGACTCTGTGATTGGCTTTGCTACACTCAAAGGTAAAGGCAGAAGGTCTCAGTTAGCCATGATGATCTGTCCTATGAAGAGCAGCAGAGGTGTCTGCAGCCATACGCACACTATGTACAGGTTGGGGCAAAAGGGGCAATTTGCCCCAGGCCCCTCAATTGAAAGGGCCCCCAAACATGAGTGGTGCTGCGATCCCGCATACTGGGTCACAACACCACTCATTGAAACTTGGCTCGGTGGTGCCTCCGTCACAACATTTTCAGTGTAAGTGAGAGACGGTTCTGACGTACGTGTCCTGTGAAAAATTTCTGGCGGCGCCCATGAAAAGCACAGACGCCAAAATGTAAACAAAATTTGTGTTTGTTCTGAAACAAGAAATCGTTACGAGAGAAAAATGTCGGACCACATTTTTCTTTTTACTTATCTTAAAAAGTGTTGCCATTCCCAAAGCAGCCTTGACACTGCTCCTTTCTCTAGAAAAGACTTGGTTCATTCTTTCTGCAAATGCATCTCGTCAGCCTCAGTTAATTCATCATTGAGATTTGACAATAATCCCTGCCTTTCTTTCTAAAGATACTCCATGTTTAATGGCTCTGTTATGTAATGTGCAGCAAGCCAGGAATATCTTGCAAACTTTTGGAAAGGTAGCACTGAAATGTTCCGCCAGGTTATCTCGGCATCTAAACGCCATTTTTTAAATGCCAACGTTCTTTCAATTACTAATATCTGGTAAGTGTTGAGAATCAGTGCAATTTATGGCCAAGAATGTTCAGGGATGAGAAATTAGGAAAACTTGTCTATATTCCAGGGGATGTCAAGTGTCACTAAAAGAAGAAAAAAGACTGAGGTTTACACATGTCCAGGCAACTTGGGCAAGGTCTCATGCAAGTGAATTTGGAACAAATTTCTGACTCAAGAGAATGCTTGGGAAGAGATAGAATAAAAGCTCATATCCCCCAACAGTTTCTGTAAACAATCAGGAAATACCCAGGCTAGGGTATCTATTATTGTTATTCATGTGTGCAAGCATCACAAGACACAGAAGATGACAGTCTCTGGTAAGGAGGTTACGGTCTAAGCAAAAAGACAACCCCAAATCCATGAGGAAACTGGGGGAGGGGGGAAGGGGGATCAATTTTAGAGCATTCCCTTTTGTCCCCACCCACTTTAATAAAACAGATGGGTGGGTTAGTGTACGTGGGGTTTAAATTACTAAGTTTTGAGGAGGAAGGTGAAGAGAGAGGGTGGGCTTCTAGTTCACTGCAACGGTGTCAAAGGCACAGTGGCATGGAAGAAAGCAAGGAGGTAACAGCAAGAAAAGGAAGACAAAAACAGGTTGGAAGTGGGGTTTAATTAGGAGAGTGAAAGGGGCACAGGGTAAGTGTCAAGAAATGAAAGCAGAGAGATACAGGTGAGAGCAGAGTTGTGCAGAGTTTGGAGGCAAACATCAGTTTCTCCTCAGGGATCGAGGACAGCCTGTTTTCACTCTCCACAACCTGACTTGCTGGTTTTAAATCTGAGCGCAGGGAGAAACAGCCAGACTTGGCAGAGTTTTGAGGTCTTTAGAGAGAGAGAGAGTTGTTTGTCTGATCTCTCCTTCGTATCTTCAGGGAAATAGCAGGAGATAGAAGCCTAACACAAGACCAAGAAACAAAGTGAACATTAAGCTAGACCAGGTGAGCTCAGTACTGGAGTTCAGGGAAAAGGAGGCTTAACAAAGTGTCTATCTGGCCTGGTAACAAAGGGCATTGGGGGGGGGGGGGGGGAACAGAGCAGATATTGCATAAGTTATTGGGCTCCATACAGGAATAACTGGGTGGCAATTAATGGCTTGCGACATACAGGTCAGGCTAGGTGATCTAATGGTCTCATCTGCTTTTAACTCCATTAAAATTAGATATCTGCTCTAATGATCAGGGGTCCAGAGCATACCTTGAGGAGGTGACTGAGCATGAATAGTGCAGCTAAGATATCAACCAAACCCACCCAACAGGGTGTGTAGAGTAGACCAATGCAGACAGACTGTGGATCAACAGCTAATACTTGGCTATTTGACCAACACCAGGATTGGCCTCCCAGGACCGTGCCCCACTTCTAGATTGCAAATGCTCGGGATGAAAGGTACCCGTACACAGAGATCCAAAGACATAGGCCGGGGGTGGGGGTTTGGAATGGTAGTTTGACAGGTTGTCTCTCTGCTAGGTGGTGTTTAAAGGGCCACAGATCCAGGAGATTAGATTTCTAAGACGGGAGCTGGATCATTCGGGACACATTTCAGTCCCACCTGGGGAAAACCCCATCTTCCTGGCTGCTTTCGTCCCTTGTCCACCTCCTAAGTAGAGCTGCTGTACGAAGCAGGCTGAGCTCCCTCCTCCACTCCTCAGCAACCCAACACCATTCTCACAGCAAGGTAGCGCGGGGGGGTGGGGGGGGGAGAAAGGAGCAGAAAGACACCAGCAGCTCAGGTTAGACCTGCTCCCTCCTCCCTTCCCATGAGCAACAGGAATGACTCCTCCGCTCCTCCCCTTTCCTCCTCCCTGCAACACCCTGCCTGGGAAGTGGAGCAAGGTGACCCTGTTGCTGCCCCCCAGACTTGAGAGAGGGGTGTGAAGACCCCCAGGAGCTGCAGAGGTAAGGTTGTGGGGAGGCGGAACAGGTTGGGGTAGGGACAGGTCTGATTTGAGGGTTGGGGAAGAATTAATTGCTGGGCCAGGTAACAGACAGATATAGGGGTGATGAGACCCTCTCTGCACCTCCCCGACACACACACTTGTTTCAGACCACTTTAATCACTGCTGCTAGGCACATCTAGGCATTATTTTCTACCCATTTTCAGAGTTAAGTCACTTCTGGGTGAGTTGCTCTCATATGTCAGCCACTATTGGATACTCTATTGCAGGTTTTCAGTCACTATAAATCTGGAGTAATTTTCACATTATTTACTAACTCTTCCCAGTCGTGTCTGGAATTTCACTGTTTGCCAGCTGCCTGCTAAAATTGTCTGAATGCTCTTTTTGGAAGTGTCCTTTCTGGGTAGTTTCAGGTCTCTCCCATGTATATAAATTAGAACACAATGGGTTATATAGGGAGGGGAGATATTCAGGGTTCAACCACCTCAATCCCAGAAACCTAGGGACCACTGGCAGCACATTGCTAATGGGACCCTACACAGAGCTTTAGGCTCCCCCACAGCACAGCACAGAAATGTCATTACGGCGAGAGAGTTCGACAGTTCCAAAGGCTGTGTGTGGTTTGTGTCCTCCAATCTTAGGACAAAGGACAATTGTGCACCTAATTATAAACCTTTGCCCCTGGCCTCGCTTTAATGTTTAGTTTATAATATCGCTTTGCACTTCTATACTGATTTCCATGCAAGGATCTAAAAGTGCTTTGCAAACACTGATGCATTTAGATTCATAATATATATGAAAGTAGGTAAACTTATCCCAGTTCTACAGAATGGGAAATCAAGGAGCAGAGAGGTGAAATCACCAAAAGTCATACAAGTAGTCTGTTGGAAAGTCTGGAGTAGAACCCGACCACCTGTGTCCCAGTCATTTTTGTTGTTATACTGGGGTTGGGAAGGGCATCTTTGAGCTACAGGCAGTGCCAAACCTCATTGAAGCTGGTAGGCATGATAGCTGTCTTAAGGGAATAGTTAAATGCCCCTTCATTTAGTGATAGCTGGAACAACTGAAGACACTGCCCAAATAATACAATACGATGGCAAGGCTGGATTAAGAGCTGAAAGGTTTTCCCTGGGGACTGAATGCAAATGCAGGGGATGGGCATTGTTTGATGGAGGTCTGTGTGAGTCAGAAGCAGCCAGAGGAAGGCAGAAAGCAGCAAAATGCTTGGAGGCAAGAGAAGCACCCTGAGTGAAAGCCAAAAGAGCTTTATGGGCAGAGAGCTGGGTGGAAAGAAGCTGGGAAATGTGAGCATAGAAACTGTTTCCTGTTTGTATCCTACTCTGTTCAGGAAAACAGCACCTAACGTACATTCTTTGTAATTAAACAGGATTGCATCAAAGAAATATTTAACTCCATCATCGATTTCTCACCCTAACAGAAACCACCAACAAAGCCCCGAATATTGGCTAATCACTCAAGCTAGAAAGGGCAAACTCTATTTATATTTCAATAGCACCTACAGGCTTCAATCAAGATCAGTGTCCCATTGTGCTAGGAACTGTACAAACACACAGTAAGAGACTATCCCTCCCCAAAGAGGCTAAGTGGAGAAGGCAGGTGTATGGCAGGAAGAGAAATAGTGGCACAGAGATGAGGTGGTTGGCCCAAGGCCATCCTGCAAGTCAATGAGAGTGCCAGAAGTAGGACCCAGGTCTTCTGAGTCCCAGTCTAGTGCTTTATTCATTAGACTATGCTGCCTCTTGAGCTCACACCTCAAGATTATCTTCCTATCTTCTAGGAAATCTATGCAAGTATATTAAAACCTGTTTGCACATTGACTGTGGAAGATAATCATTAAGAGGCTCATACTCAAGCACATTTTGAACTTTAAGCCCCTGCACTCATTCAGATGAAATAACAGGAATAGTTTGCAGTGAACTGTAGTGCAAACTCAATATGAAATGTGCCTTTATGCTGGAGACAATTTGACACATGATCCACTTACCATACATGCAGGTTCAAAAGAAATCTGTTCAGAATTGTGCCAAGTTCTGAAAGTATTTTTGATCAATGTGCTTTGGAATTCTGAAGAACATTAATTCCATATCCTATTCTCCAAAATGTCTGCTTTAGACACAATTTATGAGCATACTTGTCAGGATATATTTAAAACCCTTTTGATTTCCAAGTACAGGAATAAAACACATATCACTACCACCTTCCTTAACATATTAGGATATAAATCAAGTGAGAGTCAGGGTTTTGTTAACTAAGGAAAACCATTGCATTTAAAAAGAGAGTTAAGGACATATTTAACGGTGTACAACGTCTCAAATTCCTTTCTGTCAAGAGCAATTTAAAGGCGATTGTCCTGAGGTATTGAAAGTAATGCACACTTAACACTTGGAAGTTAAGTCTACTTCTTTACCCTGTCTAGTTCTCATATGTAGCCTAAAAGGGTAGGGATCTATTGGCTTCTTGTCCAAACTATGTGAAAATGTCTTAGGAGAAACAATTGGAAAAATAATCTGAATTTATCAGCAATCTTCATCTGTACAGTTTAGGGTTATCCTAAGGTACTCAGCCCCAGAGTATCTATGGGGCTGTATTTTATTGGAGATACTGCTTCATGCCCCCTGAAATGCACAGTAATCCTGCAACAAATGTCAAGTTTTACTGATTAGCCAGGTTACACCAGACCTAAGGGAGGGTTGTCATATAATGTGGACGCACAACTGGTTGATCACATTCGAAGAGTATTTATCAGTGGTTCACTGTCAAACTGGGAGGCCGTATCTAGTGGGTGTCTGTGAAGGGTTCACTTTCATCAGGTGGCGCCTCCTGTGGCTGCTCTGGGGAATCAACTCTTGCCCAGTCTAACACCCTCTTCTGTTGGTTACCGAGGAGCTGACCCCTCTCTCCTTCTTCAGGACTCAGCCTCTCAGCCAGGTCACTATGTAGTACTCCCCTTCCAGGGTAACAAAGTCTCTCCAGACCAGCTGTCCAGTAGGCACTCCTGTACCACTTCCCAGCAGGTGGTAGAGGAGCCCAGCCCACCTTCCCTCCGCCACCGAGTTCCATCTCAGGGACCGTATATCAAGCAGCCAAGTACTGCACAGTCCTAGCCCTTGCTGCTCTTTCCCTGGGCTTCTTCCTATTCAGTTTCTTTCCCCACAACTCCTCTGGGGTGGACCCTTCTTCCAGGACTAGAAGCCTTATTCTCCCTTTTGGGTTTTCACTTCTCCTTCGCTCTGCTTCCAGAGAGGGACTGCAGACTCTCTCCCTACAGCCCCTTTCTGCTGCAAGCTTCCTGGCTTTATAGTCCAGCCTGCTGCTCTCCAGCTGGACTTCTTGTTCAGTGAGGCCTGGCTCTCCCTCCAGGTACAGCCAGGTACTCTAATTGACCCCTCAGGCCCACATTAACTCCGTTACGGCCTGTTCGGGATGCACACCCCATCACAGTGTCCCACCAGAGGGAGTCCTGGATTGGGTGCAATTCAGTATTTTCATTAATGGCTTGGATAATGGAGTGGAGAATATGCTTAGAAAATTTGAGGATGACACCAAACAGGGAGGAGTTGCAAGCACTTTAGAAGACAGGATTAGAATTTAAAATGACCGTGACACATTGGAGAATTGGTCTGAAATCAACAAGATGAAATTCAATAAAAATAAGTGCAAAGTATTAAATTTAGGAAGGAAAAGTCAAATGCACAAACACAAAATGGGGAATAACTGCCTACATGGTAGCACTGCTGAAAAGGATCTAGAAGTATAGTGGATCACAAATTTAATGACTGAACAATGTGATGCAGTTGCTAAAAAGGCTACTATTCTGAGGTGTTTTAAACAGGAGTGCTATACGTAAGACACTGGAGGCAATTGTTCCACCCTATGTGGCACTGCTGAGGCTCCAACTAGAGCACTGTATAATTCTGTGTGCCACAGGTTAGGAAAGATGTGGACAAACTGGAGAGAGTCCAGAAGAGAACAACATAAATGATAAAAGGGTTAGAAAACCTGACCTATGAGGACAGGTTTAAAAAAAACCGCGTATGTTCAGTCTTGAGAAAAGACGACTGAGGGGGGACCTGATAACAGTCTTTAAATATGTGAGGAGGGTGATCAATTGTTCTGCATGTCCACTGGAGGTAGGACAAGTAGTAATGGGCTTAATCCCCAGTGCGGGAGATTTTGGTTAGATATTAGGGAAAACTTTCCATCTATAAAAGTTAGTTAAGCCATAGGCGCTGACTTCTGCTGGCGCCGGTGGGTGCTCGGACCCCCCCCCATGCCTGGCCCTGCCCCAGCTGCACCCCTGCCCCGCCCCTATTCAACCCCTTCCCCAAAGTCCCTGCCCCAACTCCGCCCCCTCCCTGCCCCTATTCCAACCCCTTCCCCAAATCCCCATCCTGGCCTCTTCCTCGCCTCCTCCCCTGAGCGTGCCATGTTCCCGCTCCTTCCCCCTCCCTCCCAGAGCTTTGTTACGCCGCAAAACAGCTCTTCTGTGGCGGTAAGCGCTGGGAGGAGAAGTGGGGACACGGCACGCTCAAGGGAGAAGGCGGAGGTGAGGTGAGCTGGGGCGGGGAGCTTGGCTGCCGGTGGGTGCAGAGTACCCACCAATTTTTCCCCATGGGTGCTTCAGCCCTGGAGCACCCACGGAGTCAGTGCCTATGAGTTAAGCTCTGAATCAGGCTTCTAAGAGAGGCTGTGGAATCCCCATCTATGGAGATTTTTAAGAAGAGATTTGTCAAATACCTGTCAGGGATGGTCTAGATGTACTTGGTCCTAACTCAGGGCAGGTGAATGGACTTGATGACTTCTCAAGGTCCCTCCCAGCTCTACATTTCTGTGGTTCTATGACTCCACTTGTCCTTTGAGATGTTGACACAGGAGACAATGGGAGTTAAGAACACAGCATCTGAAAGGATCAGGCCTTATTAAACTTTTGCACTTCATCTCCAACACACAGAAAAGTGCTTATCTGTACCATTCCTTTCTTAGCTCTTTCGGTAGGTGTCGAATAGTACCACTCAGAAACAGAATATTGCATTGCACAGAAGACGAAAATTCAGAGAAAGTGGAAAAACTGCACAGACACTTGACGGTGGGATGGAAATTGTTGAAATCATGGTGGAATTCCTCAAACTGGACAGTCTCTACATAAAAGAATAAATGGACACAAATCAGACGTCAAGAATTATAACGTTCAAAAACCAGTCGGAGAACACTTCAATCTCTTTGGTCACTCGATTACAGACTTAAAAGTGGCAATTCTTCAATAAAAAAACTTCAAAAACAGACTGCAAGGAGAGACTGCTGAATTGGAATGAATTTGCAAACTGGATACAATTAACTTAGGCTTGAATAAAGACTGGGAGTGGCTGTGTCATTACACAAAGTAAAACTATTTCCCCTTGTTTATTTCCCCCCTACTGTTCTTGTCAACTGCTGGAAATGGCCCACTTTGATTATCACTACAAAAGGTTCCCCCCCCGCACCCCCGCTCTCCGGCTGGCAGTAGCTCACCTTTCCTGATCACTCTTGTTACAGTCTGTATGGCAACACCCATTGTTTCATGTTCTCTGTGTATATAAAAATCCCCCTACTGTATTTTCCACTGTATGCATCCGATGAGGTGAGCTGTAGCTCACAAAAGCTTACGCTCAAATAAATTGGTTAGTCTCTAAAGTGCCACAAGTCCTCCTTTTCTTTTTGCGAATACAGACTAACACGGCTGTTACTCTGAAACCTGTCATTTGGCTTTGTAACTTTTTCATTACATATATGCAAGGTTTTAAAACAAAACAAAAAATCAAGTCCCTGCTCCTTTTTCTGTGATCCCGGGTCAGAATATGTTACAGGAGCATTAATGCCTGGAATTGAGTTGCACAGCGCATCAGTGTCTACTCTTTTACGAGTCACATGTGAACACAGATATTTATTTCTTGTGATCAAAGGTGAAAATTGGTCTATGAGTAGCATGTTGTCTTTGCTGTTAATCGAAGAGAATAAAGTGTGGAACCCTGAGCACATTCACAGGATTTTATTAATTCAGACATATAGCAAGGCAGGGATGTCATTACTTGCAACGTGAAAATATACTGTTTTCCCAACCTAAGCAGAATTTCCAGGAAAGAGAAGTCTTACAAAGAGATAGGACAGTCCATCCAACCCAAGTCAGGGTCTCTGGGAGAAAACCTGTACCTCCCATCTGAGTCTGAGCTAGTCTGACCACCTTTACATCCCTTCTGGGGTATTCCTCAGGGGCTTTGCAGACATGGTCCTCCCAGAACCACAATACACCATGACTCCCAGCAGCCACTTAGGAGCGAAATACCTTTGTGAATCTGGGTCTAAGTCACATGGTTTTCATTGTGGGGATGTGGAAATGGGGTGCAGTGGTCCCACAGGATGCTCTCTGCTCCCTCCTGAGTCCATAAAAATCACCTCCGTGTCAAGCCCAAGTGTTTTAGGCTCCTTGGCTCTGAAGGGAAGGCCAGGAGTGAGAAGATTTGGGACAGTGGAGCAGCTGTATTCTGGGGTATGGTCCTCTCTGAGCAGAGGCAATATTAGTTCGTTCATTAGTTAATGACTCATTAGTTAAAACTCTAGACACTATTAAATACTGCTTTGCTATCCATTTGGAGAGGGAGAGCGACATTACAGCCTTGCTACCATGAAGTGGGGTGCTCGCCCTCACTGAGGAGCCAGCTCCCCACACGATGGTAACATCTACACCCTCGCCCACATACACAGAGTCCCTGAATCTCCAGTGTTCAAAGACACGGTCTTCTGCTTCCTTAATGGCTCCCCAAACCCATCTTCTGAGGCGAGCAGTCAAGGAAGTTCTGTGAGGTTCACCTCACTGAGTCTGCATGACTTTGTTCCTTTCCCATAGGCTTTACCCCATGGGAAAGTAAAAAAAGCCCCTATGTTCATGGTTTAAAGGGATATTCTCTGTCAAATTTGGGTTTGCATAGAAAATAATTGTTTACAAACCCAGAATCTTTCAGAAAAGTTCCGACAAGTTTAGAAAAACAATAGAAAGAAAGAGGTTTTTAAAATAACCATTCCACAGCAATATTTGTGACCCAAACACTGAAGCCGTGTGCTAATGCCCGAGGGCCTGCAATTGATCAGAACTAGTAAGAGAGAGTGTCGGGCACAGCCTTAAAAGTGTAAATTTAAACATGCTGCAGTTTTGGCAATGGTGCCCGTCCCATTCTAAACAGAGAGTACTGCACACTGAGCACGGTTTGCAGAATCAGTTACCTAATCTAGCGCCCTAGGCTAGATAGAACTTGACATGGCCCAGGGAGAGAAGATAATAGGCAAGGAGGTGGAAACAAGAGAGAGAGAATTACACAGGATAAGGTAATGAGATTACTAACTTTTGCATTGTATGCCTCATAGTGTAGTAGTTTTGATAGCTCCCAGGAGCATGATTTAGGTGCTGTGCTGTGCCGAACAGACAGGCCCAGCCATGCCAGTGCCATATTTATTGTTATAACTTTATTTATTAAGTTAGCATGAGAGCATTTGTATACTGATTGATTGCCGTTTCTTTTCTGGCTAATCATCCACACAGCACAATCCTGACCCCAATGTTGTTATAAAAAGGAATCTAAAAAGTGACTACGGATTTCCTTGACTAAATGATAAGTACCAATACGTCACTTTATAAAATCCTAACCTCATTCAAATTGGTTTCCTCAGGACTGACTCACTGCTATTTCCCTAAGCAACGGTCACAGCTGGATCCCAGTGCAATACTTCATAGTAATAATTGCATTTATTCTTGCTGTCAAGGAAACTCAATTGACGTTTTTTGGAAACCCACCCTATTACCTTTGGCAGCTTGCAAAAGTCAATTTTATTCAACGAAATGGCTCATGTGCACACTCTCAAAGGCCCCAGACTTACATTTTTCACTGGAAATCTCACAGTAACGGGTTGTCTTTGTTCTTAGCATCCAGGAAACACATTTTAGTGTCTGCTGTTATAAAAAGCCCTGCTATTACCTGCCAAAGCCTGCAGAAGTAAATTATCTTCACTCAGATAAGCATCTGCACACACTGCAGAGTGAATGGAAAGAAAGGCTCCAAAGGTGCAATGAATGCATCCTTACACAAAGCTGTCCCTACTCTCCTGTGGTGCTGTGCATCTACCAGGGGGTCGGGGGGAAGCAAAGCTATGATCCTGCCCTCCTCTGCACCAGCCTGCAGGGCAGCACTATTTAATGGGGGGGAGTGAGGGGGGAAGGCTGGCTACACACTATTAAAGGAGGTGCAGTAACAGCCACACACATCCTGCCTACCTGAGAGCCCCATCAGATGAGCACACACCATGACCAAGAATGCTTCCCCGTGGTCAACCAGTGGTTAGGTGGCTCCATGTTTCTTCTTACTATGGGCTGTCCCCAAAAATCACCATCCAGCTCTATTTGATGTAGCACCATTCATACCCTTCAGTATCCCCACTTTAGAGGTCTCACCTCGGGATTCTTCCTCCCAACCCCCAGAGAGACTTCCTCCCGGTTCAACCTCTGCCTACGCATACCCTCTGGCCTCTCTTCCTCACACCCCCACCTCTCAACCCAGAAATATTCTTCCTTCTCTCCAAACTCTCCCTCCACAACATTAGTCTCTCAGAATTCCTCCCCATATCCCATGTGCGGTCTCTTTCCCACCTCCCTTATCTTCGGAGCATCTCCTTCCCAGACTGCACCTCTACTGGTCACCTCTCACCCTGGGTTTGGCCAGAGAGTCCCCTGATTTTTACTACCCATCATCTCCTCAGCTCAGCCACCCTTCCCTAGGCTCTTCATCCTGGCAAGGCTTCCCTCTTCAGTGTGCACTGGCTGCCCATGCTATCCATCTCCCTCCCCATCCACCTCCAGCAATCCTTGCTATCCTGTCTCTTAGGTGTGTGATAGAGACAGTAGATATCCACAGGCATTAGGTAACCGCTGCCAGCAGGAGACAGCAGGGGAGTAGCTAGACTTCTGAAGGAAGGCGATTTCTGAAGGCAAACCTGAACCACAAGGGGACAAAACTCCCCTCCCGGAGGGTTTTCAGTTTCCTCCCCTGTAGAAGTCCAGGAAGGATTTTGCAACACATTTTCAGAGGAAGATTCAGAGAGAGCTCAGAACGGCTGACAACTTCCATGAAAGGTTTTGCACTTGGAACAGGAAACGGGCCTGATGGATGTGGTGCATACCAATGCCCCTAGATTCAGTTGTAATCCACCACTGGGCCACAGTCTTGAGTTTCTATTTGTCTTAAATTATTATTACAGACACTGCTTCTGTATCCCACATGTGGCCCCGGTCCCAGCCTGTGCCTAATCAGCAGATGATGGGAGTCTATTACAGCCCCAGCTAGGGAGCGATGCCTCTTTATCTCACATTTTGAGCTAGATCTGGGGTGTGGGTCAGCTAAGAGACAGCAATCGCACATACTATTATCAAACTTCTACTAGCACTATTCTACCCCATCTGAGAGGCTCGGACATTTCAGAGCAGGGGTCCATTTAAGTGTGTGGAGTAAGTGAGCACCCCCTGGGGAGAAGATCTGTGTTAAATGAATAAGTTCAACGAGGTCTGTTTCCCCATCCCCTCCCCCACAGAATAGTGCAGGCCAGACTCGGTCCACCTCCTGGGCAGCTGCTGCAGGAGTGGGGAAGTTATATGGCGCTTATGCCTCCCACAGCCATAGCAGCTCTTTCCCCTGCTCTGTGGGGACTGCTTCTGGCCAGCACTGCTAGCCAGCCCCGAAGGGGCACAGAGAGCTGGGAAGGAGGCAGATCCCTGTCAGGCTCAGAAGGCAGTGCGCTTCAGAAGTTGCCTGCCGGTGCTCTCAAGAGCTCAGGGGCAGTTTGTTTGCTAGAGAGTCAATGCCCCTAGGAGCTTCTTCTGCACAGCTCTAAGCCTGCTGCGGCTTCAAGGGACAACGGAGACCTTCAGCCTCAGGCTAGCCAAGAAGCACCATTTCCCAGTTCATTTACAAGGAAAGTTAGACGTGCGAGATCTTGCCGGGACTCCCATAGACCACGAGGCTTCTGTATGTTTTACCTATTACCAGCCTGTAGAAAGAGGCTTGTTCACCTTCAGCAAAAGCACAAAGGAACAAAAAGTAGAGCGTGCCATGCTGTGTGCGTCTGCTAAGCAGGGAAGGGCAATTTGAGCAATAAACTTTCAAAAATTCTTTCCTCCTTTGTGAAAAGTCTTAACTGGTTCTTTCTATTGCTGCCATTCCCTCAAAGCCATGGAAATTCATAGACAATATCCCACGGCATTGCAAGTCCAAGTCTCATTTGCACGTGCAATCCATGGTATTTGCAGTGTTGCACCAATGGTGTTTCCTCACTGAAACTATCTAAAAGGAATTCACAGGAGGAAAGAATTTGAAGTTAATTTATATCTGTGCGGAACACCACCCTTCACACAATCTGATCACTGGTGTGTATAAAACAGAGTTCTGTGCTAACCCAAAATCAGATATGAACATTCAGTTTAACATTAATTGCCACCTCTTAGACACCAGAGAAAGATTCTTAGACAAAAAAAAAAAAGTAATAGAACTACTCCACTGAAATAAAGGTACACCTCTAAAACTCATGGGGCTGCAATTTACGGCTCTATTGAGGAGACAGTTAACAGGAGAAAGAGAACCTTTAATAAGATACAGAGGAAGACTACACATGACTTCTGATTCCTATTTGTAAAAGAAATTTGATTTGGTAGATTTGAGTGGCACAAACTGTACTGGTTAAAGTGAGGGGTTAGCTTCACTCATGGAAAGTTTTATTTTTAAAAGAACAGAAATATGGTAATACACTGAGTCAATAAAGACATCTCAAGACTGAGAACTGGCAACTGGCAATGTTTTTCCCCTGTAAAATGTTGTCTGGGGGGAATTTAAACTGAATAATTCAAAATGACATACCTCTAGACCTTTTCTTAAAAGAGGAAAAGACATTATTTCCACAGAGTACATTTTTCCTCCCCTAGTTGGCATAACCAGAAGCAGAATTTCTTCAGAAAGAAAATATATCAAATATTTAAGATAAATATGAAAAGTTTTTTTAGCAATCCATATGCTTTTGTGTAGCAGTCCATTATAGAGGAAGCTTCCTGCTTCCCCCAGAGGTCTGAAGGCATCTGGGAGAAATTAAGCGGAAAACATACTGGTATTAGAAAATAGTAACAAATATATTTGGAGAGCAGTACTGGGTTGCTCACTTCGCTTGAACCTGACCATTACAAAATATTCCAAAGCTGCACAAATGTTCCCTCTGTAGCTTTCATTATTAGTATTATGGCAGTGATGGTGCTAGAGACTTTCCAAACGTATAGGAGAAAAGTCCCTGTCCTGCAAAGCTTAAGCAAGCCAACTGCTCTGTGACTAGTCAGTTCAATGAAAGTCAGTCCCACTTTGCCTCGCAGCTGCTTGCTTTAGCGAGACTTAGCAGAACACCCCTAGAAAAGTGTCACCACCACATAGGGTGACCAGACAACAAATGTGAAAAATCGGGAGGGGGGTGGGGGGGTAATAGGAGCCTATACAAGAAAAACACCCAAAAGTCAGGACTGTCCCTATAAAATTGGGACATCTGGTCACCCTACCGCCACAGATGTCCCCCACCCCCAATCCAATCCATAGATGCCCCTCTGGGGGGCCAGGAAAGAGAGAACCAGGTGGAGAGCTGTTAGTGGAGGATTATTCTCCCCTCTGGAGGCAGTGGATATCATGGATGGGGTTGGTGTTGATAGCAGCACGATTTTATGCCCGGAGCTTGTGTCCCCTTCAATGAGATGTGGCTGGGCAATGGCACCATAACACCTAAAGAAGCCATGCTGAAAGGGAAGCCCTAGAAGAACAGCATAAAACAGAGCAGTCCTCTGTTGCTCCTGTGTCTGGGGAGTCCTTTCCCTTGCAATACCCAGCACCTGTACAGTTGGAGGTGATGCCTCCTGCCTCTCATGTAATTAAGTCACTCCCCCCATGAGGGGGCAATTAGTTGTAAACGGCAGTGGTCCTCTCAGATGTTCCTGGCTCCTCTCTCCCTGTCAGTTTTTCCATGGGGAGGGGCAGGGGGAGAGGGAAAGAGTGAAATGGCCCTAAATTTGAAATGAAGGAACAGCAATGTTGCTGTTGGCTGCTCTGAGGAGATTCCTTCTTGTCACACCCATAACCCTAATACTTGACGACAGCCCGGTCTATCATCAGCCAGAATCCAAGCATACCCTATCTGTATGCGGCTTTCATTTTTGTAGGTTTTTTCTCTTTTGGGGTGGATTTATGCCCCTTGTCCATTGACATTCAAGATTTGAGGGTTTTTTAAAAAATAAAAATATATATTTGGGAATCCTTCTGGAAGACAGATGCTTGAAATGTAAGATTGTTACGGATCAGACTTAACACAAGGAGTCACACTTGCTTCTGGGAATGGGCGAGCTTTCCAAGACGTGTTTCCAATGGTACATAAGGCTGGAAAAGTTGACCTAAAAATTCACCATTTAACTCAATCCTAGAAGTAAAAAACGGACACTCTGTTAAATACAGTTGAAGCTGAGAGGAAGTGAGGGGGTGGAATAGGAGTTGAGGTATTTTGCCTTCACTAGCTAATGCCCTTCTATCATTCCAGCCTTCACAGGGTCTCAAAAAACTTTTTTTTTTAAAAGGATAACCATGCCTGAAAATTAAAGCTCTTTGAAGTCCTTTCTTTATTCCCCCCCAAAGTAATAGAAAATGCTAAATCTGGAAATTTGTTTTTCATGGAAGTAGAAACCTGTAGTTTTATATTCCAAAATGTAGTGAGTAGAATTTGGTTTCTACACATGGAATTGTGCCCCCTAATTAACAAATTCCAGATTAAATGCCTATTCCAAAACTGAAGAGTGCTTTCTCCATCTGTAAAATGATAAGACAACAGATCCTGTTACACAGTCAACATGTACTGTTGTGATAACTGAGCCTAAAAGTTTACCCTACATTCAGTTGTAAAAAGTATATGATCTTATGGATTATAAGAGGTTACAATAACCTAAAACAACAAATGTCTGTCAAGTTGCTTTCAATAATGAATGTTATAAACAGGCACAAGAGAACCAGACAGAAAGACTAAGTTAGTCCAAAGGAAAAATAGGCCTTGTTGATATAATTCAAGGACTATGCTGAAACCATGGCTGGTTTTAAAAAAAAAAAAAATTAAAAAAAAAAATGGAACTGGCAATTTATGTACCGAAATAGGTGTGTTGGATATTAGGTCTAACTGGTGGACAAAATAGTGAGGGAATGGGCTATTTTACCAATCACTCCCTATTTTAGTCCTTAAAGAAACAAACTTAGGAAGGAAAAAAACAGAAGGACAGACAGAGGCTACTGGAGAGAGTTTCACCATAATGGCTGCGACCCTCACCATCTCCTGAGAACCCAGACCTTCTTTGTCCTAGTCCTGAGGGTTGCCCTGACATTGCCACCTCTACCAGCTCTGTCTAAATCCCAATCTGAGATGAAATGGGATTGGACTTTAACAACAGCAGCTCCAGACCATCTCATCTAACGTCTTCTCTTTTACCCCAAAAGGACAGTTATCACCATTTTTGTTACCTTCTAAGAAACTGTCAAACAAGAGAGTGGGAGGCTTCCTTCAGAAACTCTTTCTTGCTAAAGGGAAAGGGAACAAGGGGTGTTCTTATATGAAAGGTTTTTTGACGCTTTACATTTCAACTGCTTTGATTGTTTATCTTTCATTTCTGTATTGTTACTAAAAGGTGAAAGATTTTTAATGGTGTGTTTGCCACGGTAAAAATAAGCAGGCTGAGGTTTCTGTGTACCAAACAAACTGATTAACACTCTTTAATGCTGGACAGTGACTGGGTTATTTGAACATTTTTGGCTCATTTATTTCATCTAATTTAATACAACAATACCCACCATTATTCTCTACTCTAGAATGGGAAAATGTGCTAATCTGGATGGTACTATATTTGTTAACTCAAACAGTGTCCATTTTACCAACTGGTACTTAATCTTAACATCTCCTGTTAATGTTCACAAACTGCTTAGGAAATGAAAGCCGCTATATAAAGACTGATTTATAATTTGACCATTCAGCTAACGGGGTTGCCTGACAAAAGAGATGTGTCTTGTGTCATGATCAGAAGGTTATACGAATTGGTCTAAGCCTGTTCTCTGGTGGTTGCCTTCCATAGGGCTAGTTTTCCTTTAGATGCAGCTGTCATGGAGAAGGGAAGAGCTGGTTTTAGAAGTAGCTCTTACTGCACCAGCCCAGGAAGGGAAAGCTAGGCATATTGCTTACCTAAGTCAGGGAGGAGAAAGGTCCCAATCCTTCCCCTTTTAGTTTTAACAACCATTGTGCTAAGTGGATCAGTCCACTAAGGAATTTGAAGATAAGGACTGGAACCTTGAACTGAACCCAGGATTGATCAGTAGCCAAAATAAGGCGCAGAATATTGGTACTTTGTGTTCCTGTTGCTCTGCTCCACTTAGCATAGGAGCTGGTGAAACTTCCAAACTCTGTGGGTGACTCTGGTTCAGACTAAAGTGGCAAGAGCATGGATCAGTATGGTTAAGTCCATTTAGGAGATAAGGAGGCCTAGTCTTGAACTTCCAAGAGACTCTGGACACTACTGCTACCTGGTCTTCCTTGAATAGGTGAAGGACGCCTTAGGACTGCAAGGTTCCACACTGCTTTGATATTTGAAGGCAGAGATGCCTCAGAGGCCAAGGTGACATTTCTTGCCTGTTTCTCCAGATGCGTCTCCCTTTTCCTGCCATTTCCTTCCATTTCCTTATCCAGCTGGAGCTGGAAACAGTAATTTTTCATCTAGAGTGAAGTGTTCCTTTAGATCATGGAACAGCAGGGAGTCCAGTCTAGAAGAGATGATATCGAGCAAAATAGAGTTCTTTAGATCATGGAAGTAGTTTAAATACTAGAATTGGTTTGCTCCTGTAGGGCCTGATCTTGCAAGATTAGGATGCTTATGGGTTCTGAGTAAATCTGGCCACAAATCAAGTCTGTTTTGGAAAAAAAATGTGACGTTTCAAAATTTGTTCTGCTGCAGAACAAAAACGAGACTTTTGAAATGTCACAAAAAAGCATGATAGACCAACCCACTACAGAACTGCCAATAGCCAAGTGATTAGGGAACAACTCACCTGGGATGCGGGAGACCCACATTCAAGTCCCTGCTCCCAGTCACGTAGAGCAGGGACTTGAATCTCCCACATCCACAGGTGAGTCCCCTCCTCACTGGATTATCAGCTATTCTGGGGCGGGGCGGCCCATGTCATTTTGACTAGAAATTCCATCTTGGACCCGAGATGTCTTCAACAAGACTTTTGTGGAAGTAGATACATTTTTGTGCAATGTTTTGGTTTTGACGGTACATCATTTTAACAGAAAAAAGTTTCACCAATTTTTTTTTCCCTCAGCTGCAGTTCCTACAGCCCTCAACTTCCACCAACTTCAGCATCTCACAGGAGGGCGCATATTGCATGATACAGCCTCCAACTCTTACCCTTTAATAAAGGGCTATAAAAAAATGCAGCAGCTGCCAGCTTTACTACTCTTCTCTCAGGGTAATGTTTCTCCTGCATTTGTAACCTTCCGAGACGAAGCTTTGAGCTTCACGTGGAATTTCAGGATGGACTCTCTTTTGCATGACATGGAATTCTTTTCATGGCAAGTTTTGTCTCCCTTAAATGTTCCAGAAAAATATCAGTGTATCCTGCCATGCTCAAACAATGTGTATTTAAAATCCACCCCAATCTTCTTATGGCGCCACTGATGAAAAACCAAGTGCTGCTGGAAAATGGTGATTTTTTTGTAAGCTTGCCAAGTGCTAGCAAAGTCTTTGCTGGCCCAAGTAATCCAAGCAACCTCTTGCTTGCTGAGATGGTGGAAAAAAGAGACACAATTATCCCAGTCTAGTATGGTATCTTCCTGGCCAATCCCTAATCTGATTTTGCTACCATTACGCTGGGCTCCAGTCTGATTTGGCAGCTTCTCATGGGGTAATCCTCTCCTAGTCTATGTCCTCTCAGATGGCTTTGGTTTGTTTTCTCCTCTCTGCAGTGGCTCACCTCACAAAGTGCTGATTAAAAGGAAAGGGTATCTTCTCTTCTCATGGCAAAGTGCTCCAGAGAAGGGAGTTCTTTATGCTGGTTTAGACCTGAAGGACTTGAAAGGCTACAAGAACTCTGGGAACTATAGCAATTAGAATAGGCCACAACAAATTCACCCCAAAAAGGGAAGATTAAATAACTCATTTACCAGTTGTTACAGTTGAAATAAAACTGCAGCTAAGACAGCAACCACTTCAATGTCCCACACATGAGCATTAGTTTTAACAGCGATTCTGCTAAGTGGATCAGTCCAATATGGGCACTGAAGGCAAGCACTGGGACTTTGAGCTGAACCCAAGACTGATCAGCAGCCAAAGCAGAGTGTCAGTTCTGGTTTGGTGTGTCCTTTTTGGTCTGCTCCACTCAGGATAGGGGCTGTTGCAATGTCTGTACTGTATGGATGGACTCTGATCATTCCATGAAGCTCTTCCGTTGCCAAGCAAAGTATGACACCCAAGTCCTGATTAACTCCCTTAGTCAGAGACTGGACCAGGCAGGCAGAATGATCTTAGCGCTGATCAGCTTCTAACCATGGCCCAGGACGTGCTGATGTTTCTGGGGGAAAAGCCAGTCCAGTGGCCCATGAAAGTGACTTGCCAGCTCTGGCAGCACTACTGTCTGGGTGCATTTTGCACGGCTGAAGGAAATGGAGGTTGCGCCTAGTGTTTGACCTTTTAGAAAGGCTACATCGTTCCTCTTTCAGGATTTCTTTACTTTCCAACCCCCTCCTGCTGGACAGCCTCCAAAAACAACCCTCCTGCAATGCTCTCCCACGTAAAACACAAAGAGCTCCTTTTACCAACCCCCTAGCTGTGCCATGCGGAGCACAAAGAAATTAAACTAACAATGCAGCTAGCCCATTAGAAGTCAGATTCGATGAAGATTTTCTTTGATTCCGACTTCAGATGTCCCTGCCACTTCTCCCCTTGGGGAGCCCCCTGAACGCCTCAGTTTCTGACCATAGGTGATGTTGATTACACCAGTACTCGAAGCAAGCACTAAGTGAACTTTGACTGTCCCCCTGGGTCTTTATAAAGAGAAGTTAACACATCCAGCTGCACAGCTTAGCCCAAAACACTCCCCGCCAGTGTGAAGTCAATATAGTATACACCTCACTCTCCTTTTAAAAATACTTCTGCTGCCTCTTTGAAAGTGTTTCATTTAGATGTGATTTGTACGTATTGAGCAAGTTCACACAAGGATCACACTCTACTTGGGGAGTTCTCACAATTGTAAAGGGAGTACCGTAAATATCACAAATAATGGCAAAAACAGTAACTGGCACGATTTTAAGGACATCCACTGAAATGCAAACTGGAATTTCTTATATATCCATACACGTAGTAGGTTACAATAATAGTCTTCAGATGGGTTGATTTCAGACCTCAAGGAGATCTAAAAAGCCAGCCAAGTTTGAAACTACTGTACTGAATTTCTTCAAGATTTTGGATACATAGATTCTAAGGCCAGAAGGGACCATCGTGCTTATCTAGTCTGACTTCCTGTACAACAGACCCTCCAGCTTCCCAAAAATAATTGCTAGACCACATCCTTTAGAAAAAACAAACAGACAATCCTGATTTAAGAATTTCAAGGATCAATGTGTGTTAGTTAAACCTGCTCTCCAGAGAGCTAAGCCAGTTGCAGTCAGTGTGAGCTGCAGGAGTCTAAGCACTCAGAAAATCAGCTCCTAGTTTTGCAGGTTTTGCTCTGAAAAGTGGCTACATAAAAGTGATGGCTGGAATTCTGAGGCGTGCCTCCTGGATAAGGCAGAGCTAGCTAGGGGCTGTTCAGTTTTATTGCATTTTACACCCCTTTTATCCCCAGTTTATAGACTGCTCTGCAGTCACTGCAAAGTCATACCCAGCACTTACCTGGTCTGGCACCCAGACTATCCACTGCCTGTTTTCCCTCTCAGCTGTCACCCACAGGTTTATAAGCCGACGTGCTGCTCTTATCCAGGAACTTCAGTGCTATACCACCATGAAGTGACTTATCCCTCCAGCTAAGCCATAGAGCTCAGCTCTTCTGGAGCGAAGAGTCCAAAGGAAACAGTGGCACAGTTTAGCACATCGGCAATGCTTTTCCTCCAAGGTCTGCCCTCTTCCACAACAGCCCCGCCATTCCCTTGGGCAATAACCAATCCTTTCTTCCCTTTGATGACAGAGGTGGCCGTACCCCTTGTCAAGGTGTCAGCACAGGCAGGAGCCCTGGGGCCGCCTGAACTGCCAGGCACATCCCTCAGGCTGCAGATAAGGGAACCCCATACGTGGTGCGGGTTGTTCTAAATAGACTAAACAAGGGGCTGGGCCTCTATGGTTATAGTGGAGCAAACGACATGGCACTAGTGAGACAGAGGTGGGAGCACTGGGTTGCCTTGTATGTCATGAGGCAGGAAAACATCTAATCTAAGTGAAACACACCCACCCTCTTCTACAGGTTTCTAGCCTTGGGCCCTAACTAATTAGGCTGCCCTCACTGTAGGCCTAACTGCCCAGACATTTCTTCCCAGGGCCCCTTCCTCTCCACCCAGGCCAGGCCCCCTCATCGGCACTTTCCAGGCTACTCATCCACACTGTCGCACGGTCCCCCTTTACCCTCCCTAGAATCCTCTCTGAACTAGACAGGCTGCCCGTATAAACTCCCAGCAGGCCTGGCTCTTAGTCACTTGTTCACCCTATCACATGACCTGTGTACTCAGTCCCTTCACCTGGGAAGTTGGGCTAACTCTGGCACAGGCGAGGCAGTCCCAACTCCCTTAAAGGGCCAGCTCACCCTGAGACAGGTCAACATCGACCAACAGTAATTGCACTTTCTTCCTGATGTGGGCCTGGCGGAAAGTGCAACACCTCAGACACCAAGCTGCAGTAACTGTGGTGAATGGGGACTTCGTTTTTGCAAATTTTGCAAATGCTGAGGTCTGGAAACATGTAGAGGCCATTGAGAGTGCTGTAATACTGGCTGCTATGCATTAGGGCCTCATCAGCCCAGCAGAAGGAGATTTGAGGCAGTGACATACATGGTATGGAGCTGGCAGGCGGCAGCCATAGAAAATGGAAGATAAGGGAAGCTGAGGATCAAGGATGACCCCAGAGTTGCTATGGAGGACAGTGGCGACAGCGCCAGTGGGGCATAAGTTCTGTTACTGTTTAAACAGTACATTTGTACTGACACGGCAGACATTGCAAGTACAGCAGTTGCATCGCTCTCTGCTTTCCAACCCCCTTCCCCCGCATTATTATTTGGGCCAGACTGTAGAACGGGGCCCAGCTCTGGGACAGTGCAGACCCGCATACAGCTCCAAGAGCAGTTCTGCTGTGGCTCACAGAGGAGTGCATGCGCTGTGCCGTCTACTAGGATGGTGCAATCTGCCTTCCTCAGTGGGGATGGGGCCGGGGTAAGGACTAGCCTCTTCCCTGCCCTTTTGAGTTAGTTTGTATCCCTGGGAGTATTTGGGGAAGCAATCGCAAACCTTTGGGGAAGGGATCATCAAAGTGCAGAGAATGCTAAGGGGTCTGGCCCCTGTGCTTCCCCCCTCCCGCACACGTGCAAAGTCTAGACCTATCTTGCCCTTAAGTCTGGTTTTCTTTATAAAGGTAAGGCGAGTGCTTGTGTATTGTAACAACCTTAGAGCACGCAAAACATATATTAAAAGTAGGCACAGCGCTCTCTCTTGCTTATAGCAAAATATTTTAAAAGAATAAAGGGAAACAAACTAGGAATCCATTTGTAATTTAACTCAAAATTCATCCATTTTTATTTATACTGGTGTCATGTAGGGTGACCAGATGTTCCATTTTTAAAGGGACAATCCTGTTTTTTGGGACTTTTTCTTATATAGGTGCCTATTACCCCCCACCCCCTGTCCTGTTTTTTCACGGTTGCTATCTGGTAACCCTAGTGTCATGTGGGCACCAGCTGGCCTAGGAGTCAATAGCCGGTTTCCTTGATGATGGACAAGTAACACCCTTCAAGAAGGCCTGTTAAATTAAAGCCTACTACTGTTTTAAAAGATCCTAGTTGGTCTGAAGGCTACAGATGTGCAAACCTCAATTCATTTCCATTCACCTACCTCGATTGATTGAAGCCTGCAGGTTTGTCAGTGTTTTGTGAAGTGCTCTGATACTAACCAGAGCAAGTTATGAAGTCTTGTTATTGGACAGCTAAAGATTGGAAAATAAGAGTGCACCTGCATTTTGTTCCTTTGCCAGGACTGTAATTAATTATTTAAAAATTGCTATTTATTATTGTCAATGGGATCAAACCCAATTTTACATCAAGGTCTTGGGAACAAAAGGAAACCCCATTTCTACAGGAAAAATATTAGTGACCTTGCCCTATTTATAACCTAATAAAATAATTATATAGATTATGTCCGGTGCACATGAAACCAGGTTTCTGTAGAGTATTAACTACCGGGAGAAAAAATATCTAAAGAAAACAAAAGAAAAAATCCCCAAACCTACCAGCCCTTAAGCAATTTTATTTTTAATAAATAATTCCCAGTGCAAACTGATTAAAACCAGGCTACATGGGTTTGGTGTGATCTGAACAAAGTTTGCATGATTTTAGGTACAGTGAATTGTTGGGTTGCAGCAGAGAACTGATTAGTGTTGTCATGAAATTATTTTATAATAGGACTGGGTGGAAAAGGAAGTTCTCATTCATGAAGGATTTTGAGATTTCGAGATCTGTCTTCATTCTGAATTAGAACAAAAACTGAGAATTTTGAAATTGTCTGTGAAGGAGAATTATGAAAAAATTCATTTCAGGTCAATCAAAACATTTTGTTTTGACAAAATCCTTTCACTTCTATTTAACCCTTTTTATATTATGATACAATTTGAAATAAAAAAAAATACTTAGAAAGACAAGTTGTTTCAAAATGGGGGGGAAAAAAAATCAAAATATTTTGTTCCAAAAATGTCACAGTGAGATGTCTTGATATTGACAGAACTTTTAGTTCTGAATTACTTCCAACATGAAATTCAGGCAAAATTGACCTGATTTTGTGAAGTATTTAGATTGCAGCAGAATTGCAAATTCCAGCAGAATACAGTTCTGTTGTAATTTCTGTGTGTTAGAGTGATGCAGTTTTTAAAATAATTAACAATGTGGATAAGGCCGCAGTTCAGTAAGGTGCTTAAAGACCTGCCTAACTTCAAGCCCCATCGAAGTCAATGGGACTAACAGGACAACTTTTGAGTTTAAAATTAGCTATGTGTTAAGTACCATACTGATTTGGGGTTTCAGGGTACGCTGATGCAGCCAAAGGGAAACAAACAAACAACCCCACAGCATTGAGTCTCAGAGCCTGGGTCAACTGACTCAGGCTCATGGTACTCACGCTGCCAGGATGAAAATAGCAGCGTAGATGTTTGGGCTCAGGCCCGGGCTCTGAAACCCAGAAAGGGTGGAGGATCTTGGAGCCTGTGATTCGGCTTGAGCCCAAATGTCTACACAGTTATTTTCAGCCCTGCAGCACAACCCTGAGTCTGTTGACCTGTGCTCTGAGAGTTGCTGCTGCAAGGATTTTTTGCTGTGCAGACATACCCTAAGACATCGGACAACGACTCCAGAGAGCTGGATTCTGTTCCTGGCTCTGACAGACTTCCTGTGTCACTTTTCAGGTACATAGATACTACAGTGATGAGAGCCATAGGTAAGCCTATACTTAAAAATAATGAAAATATTTAATATTCACTGAAGAGTGAAAGTTTAGGGGTCTGAGCACACTCATCTACATAGGTATGTAGGTAGCGAGATAGATTATAACTTAATATTTGAACACCAAAATCTGAACAGAACATCAAGACCTCGAACCAGTTTAATGTTATTACTGTCCCTACAGACATGTTAATGAAAACAGAACATAAGTCAGAACATTTTCAAGACCCAAACAAAAATGCTATTGCGAAGACCCCAGTTTTCTCTTTGCTCAGAATATATTTCTGCACTGAACCCTGATTTAAATTTGAAATAAAAACATCTCTGAATTTCCATGGGATTCAGTCAGTTCAAACTCTGTGCCAATAGTTCACTTCCTCAGCTTGTGTCGTATCCATCCACAGAGAATCATTCCCCACACATTTTACATAGACAGGTTTATATTACTGTACAAGAAGTCAGTGGGAGCACTGTGCAGGCATCTGTGGGTAGAATCTAGACCTTATTGTTGGACACCCTTCCTGTATTTGCAGATGGTGATCATATCAATGCTATAGTGATCCTTCGCTCAAGCTGTACATACGGCACCACATTTTGAAAAGTGGCCCCTCAATCTACAAGCACAGTTTTTAAGCATGGGCAAAAAATAATTTTTTTAAAAAAATCCACACATCCTGTGGGAATTTCCTTGTGTAAATCACACCTGATTTGCACACATTAGGTTTGCCTGGAAAAATGTATGTGCATAAAATTGTAGGTGCAAATTTAGAAGCTGGGTCGAGACCACTTTGAAAGTGTGGGTCATGATCCTGCAAGTTCACAAACATGTCAATAGTTCAAATGACTCCAGTAGAACTTTTAATGACTGGTCAGGTCAGTAGGGGTTTGCAGGGTTGGCCTCCTCTTGGGCCACAATAATTAGGTATTTTACCCTTTTTGTAATCTTATTGTAGGTCAATCCACCAAACCCTAACTCCTCTTTGATGTTTCTCTCTAGATCTCCTCCAATCTTTGTTGTCAGATCAATACAGCCAAGCAACATGGGGAAATTGGGCTAGCTAGGTCTATACTTCAATACAGAAAGGACTGTCTTGCGGTTACAGCACTGGACTGTGACTTGGTAAATTGGGTTAGATTCCCAACTCTGCTACAGACTTTGAGGAGCTGGGCTAAGTGAATTGCCCAAAGGTATCTAGGCAGCTATTACAAATATCTTTAAGGATCTGGCCCTTAACCTATTTATGCCTCATCTTTAAAATAAGAATAATACTTCTTTGCTCCCATCCTTTGTCTTGTCTATTTAAATGGCAAACTCTTCAGAGTAGGGACTGTCTCACTATGTGGTTGTACAGTGCCTAGCACAATGGAACCATAACCTTGTCTGGAACTTCTATATGTTCCACCATAATACAAGCACTAAAAAATGATATTAATCCAAAGTAAGTCAATTTCCTCTGCTAACCTACTGGTATATGGAAAATAGTAGGCCACAGTCTGCCTGATATTGCTTCTTTTGTCATTTCGGAAAGTTCTCTTTAATTATTTTTTCTTGCTGAAAGGAAGTCAGAAGCGTGCCAGTTTTCCAAACATTCCTTGCTTGCTATTTGAAAACGTAACCCCCAGACACCGCATGCAGTGCATTCTCAGCCTCCCGTGCATGGCATTAAACACGTACCATTTTTCAAAGAGAGTGCAAATTCTTAATCGTAACAGACCTTTCCAAAGCACAAACTACCTCCTGGCTAATTTCTTTCAGTGGCATAGTTAATCACTATTCATATTCAGCAGTCAGATCAGTGTCTGTTTCATTACCCAGCTGATTTCTCTGGTTAGTTCTCTAGCAGCAGGTGTCCAAAATACTGGTTTAGGAGTTCTGTCAGTGTTTTAACAGACAGACAAGGCTGCCCTCTGCCCCATTTTTGAATATTGGCACTTAAGGCGCACGAGCTGAAAACTTTCAAGCTCTCCCTTCAATATATACACAGACAGGAATTTTCAGTTTCTGTATGCTAAGAGAAAGAAAATGCTGTTCCTTTATGAAATAATCAATGGGGATTTCTATTTTGCTTCACTCACCGTAGAGGTCTCTATACCCAGAATTATGTTCCTGTGATATACTCCTCTCCCCCTGCCCCCTTCCACAAAGAAATAAATTTAAAATAAGAGGCCTTGCCCTTGAAGTTTATCTGATCATCCACTGAACTTTTTTTTTTTTTAATTAAACTTCATCCCCAGATAGAAAACTCTCATCCTCCATTTATTTTATTGATCCTGAACACATTAGGATACCTGTGCAACTGTTCAAATATATGCAAACACTCAGAGTCTGTACATGGCATCTGCATTACATTAGGCCAGCACCTGTGAATGGAAATCAGCATGACATGAACTAAGAAAATTGTTTAAAGGAAGACAAATTCCCATTTGCTTTTCATTCACAGGTTTTAAGGCCAGAAGGGACGATTAGATTATCAAGTCTGACTTCCTTTATAACTCAGATCATACAGTTACCCCTGTATTGAGCCCACTAACCTGTTTTTCAGTAATGCATCTCTTCCAGAAAGGCATCTACTCTTGATTTCAGACTTCAAGAGCCATTGCTTCTTGTTATGCCTTTCTTTGCTAGACTGAAGAGCCCTTTAGTTAAGGTACTTTACACTAATCCAGTCATCTTCAATGTTCATTTTGATACACTAAGCAGACTGAGCTTTTTCATCATAAGGCATTGTCTCTAGCCCTCAAATCATTTGTCTCTCTCTTTTCTGCTCTCTCACCAAATTAAACATTTGAATTAAAATTTGGACACCAACTGGCCTCAGAATTTTAGCACTGGTCTCATCAAAGCTGTAAACATAGGTAAAAATCACCTCCCTATGCCTACTCCCGTTTACATATTCAAGGATTGCATCGGCCCTTTTTGCCACAGCGGCTTTCTGGGACCTCATATGAAGCTGCAGTCTCATATACAGTAACTGGCCATAAAACTAAAGGAATGGCAACGTGTACCAGTGTATAATGCTGTAGTTCAACAAAAGGGATGTTACATACATTAGGTATAATTGCTGGTGCGTCAGTGAAGCAGTAGTTAGTGGCTTGTAGCTGTAGTTAAATTGTTGGAGAGATCTCAGTGCCACCGTAGTTAAAGGCTTGTCAGCGTTTCCATTATAAAGTCTGAGTTGCTGGGTGTTTCAAATTACATCAAGAAGAAAAACTCAGTACTTCATTTGCCAGCCAGGATACAAATAGCTTTAGAGATAGTAAATTAACCTTCTGAGCCATTTTTGAATGTAAGAAACAACATTTTCCCAGTTATAGAAACTCTGGGAAGTTTCTGGGCATTTGTCTTACGAAAGACTAAGTGACTCTGCTGAAAGACCAAGAGGAGGAGGGATCTATGGCCTTTTTTATTAGTTGGAAATGCATGAAGAATATTTTTGTTGTTAGTTCCCTGCTTGATCAAGAATGCGAAGTCTTGTCTTCCCAAGTTTTGCTGGAGAGCTCCTTGGAGTTCCCGAGACCTGTAGGAAAGAGCTGTCTCAGCCCTTAATTGAAAGGCCAGGATGTAAAGATTTAACAAGGAGGCCTCTTCTCCCAACTGTTTGAAATGTGTTTGAGTTAAATGATTGTTAACAAAAGCAAATAAAACTAGTTTAAGTAAATCACTTGTGGGGGGAGGGGAAAATAGTGAAAAAAGAATAACTACATTCAAAATTGCAGGGAAACAGCCTTCACACCCTTCATAGAAACTTTTTTCTTATTGTTTTAGTAAGAAATAATTTTCATACCCTTTTATTAGGAAATCCTTTTTCTAAAGAAAGGATACACAGCATAATGCCCCTTATCTTTCACTCAGAAATGTTTCGTTTTAAGTGAAAATTAGAGTTACCAAGCCACACTCTGCTAGCAGTAGCTTTCCCAGCATGTGCACGGTTACACTTCGTACTTGAATGCATTCAGTTTTGTGCCTAAGTCTCACCATGCACACAGAGCATGCTTGGACTGTTGTGACTTAATGCTGTCTTAAGTCTCTCTCTTTACTGGTGGCACCTTTAATGCCTACTTCTCAAAATATCCAGGTGACAGCCAATGTTAAGTGACAACACTGCAGGCTCTTATTTCAGAAATACCATCATTTAGAGAGTCAATATGCTAGGAATCAGATAAAAATATGGCAGGCCTCATTCAGGGGTACAGAAGGGCCAAACAGAGAGAAGAGTTGGTCAATTCAGTTCTGATGCATTACTAGTTTGGTGTGACTGTAGCTCCCTTTCAGCAACAGGAGTTAGTATTACAAAGAAGCAGAAAAAAACCCTTAAAGGGCCAAAGGTTAAATTAGTCGCACAGCTTCCATTATCAATGGAAATCATATGACTAAGTCCTCACCCACCACACTGTCAGAAATATGCCCATACAAATTAAAGAACTGTTGAATTAGTGTGGCAACATCACCTGCCTATGTTCACTTTAGCACAGGCTAGACCAGATTTTCCTCTGAGATGCAGAACTTTTGTGGAGCTCAAGAGGTGCAAAGGAGCCAGATCACAGCTGTAAATGGCCATCTGAGAACGCTTCTTATAGGGCACATGAACTGGGAGTTTAAAGCTGGCGAAGCTGGCTCCTGTGACAACTGCACTCCCCCTATCCTAGTGTGGGTGCTGAGGAGGGAAACGATGGAGCTCTTCTCTGCCAATCCTCACCTGGTGTATAATCCTTTAGGGGGGATAGGTCGCTATGTGACAAAGTTGGGCTTTTCCCTTGTTATGTTGTATGTGAGCCTGTGTGAGCCTTGCTGTTTTGTGTGAATTCTGTGTGTACCTCAGTTTCCCTGTGTACTGCACCAATGCCTAGGTAATGGAAATAAGGGTGTGCGACTTTTCTGAGACCCTCGGGGGCAGGTGAGGCGGCTCCACATAAGCGATGGCTGATGCCCTTCATAACCTGGGACCAGGAGGGCGATGTGACCAGATGACATTTTGCCTGGGAAGCGAGACAAAGACCAGGACGAGGAGCAATGGGCGAGTCAGAGGTCGAGTGGCTGGAAGTTGGGCAGTCTGCTGCTGGGGACTCGGGGCGGGAGTCCAGGGCACCAGGCCTGAGATTCCCTAAGATGGACTTGGCTGAAAGTCACTGATTTCTCTGCTAAGAAGTTCTGTTCTACTCTGTGTACCTGGCAACTAATAAACCCTTCCATTTTACAACTTTGGCTGAGAGTCACTGCTGACTCCGGAGTTGGAGTCCTCTGGCTTCTCCAGGAGCCCCACTCGGGCGGACACGCTGCAGGAAACGCACAGTGTGGAAGGGGATGCTGAATGCTCCAAGGTCAGACTCAAGGAGGCCGAAGCTGTGTGAGCTTCTTGCCCTGGCGACAGTCTGCTCAGAGAGACGAGGCTCCCCCAGAGTCCTGACTGGCTTCAAATGGAGCAGTTCCAGAGCATCAGCCCTGTGACTCCATGACATAGGCCACTTCTCAAATTAAAGCAGTTCCTCTGCTGGTTTGGTTTATGCCAGAATCAGGGTCAGAAGAGACCAACATACTGAACTGGGGACCATTAAGCAACTGCTTAACCTCCCCCCTGAAAACACATACACACACGCGCCTTGGGCTCACATGCAGGAGAAATTCTGTTTCATCGTGTAGAGGTTGCTGTGTAAGCTATCTGCATAAGCTACAATGCCGAGCCACAATGAGAAAAGTTAAGGACACTGTGCCTGCTTTAATGCAGATTTTGTGCCCAATTCTGTTGCAATACACCTGTTTGCACAGGCATTTGCCTGTGTTTATAGAAATACGTTATTATTTACCCATGAATGATATAGAGCCAAATTTCAGGGCCAGGTTTTCAAACCCTCATGTGCAAGTGTATAAAGATACACACATCTCCTGATGATTTGAAGGATGGAAAAAAATGCCTTACAGTGAGAGACTTGAGGAGCACAATATTTAGCTTATCAAAAAGGAGATCCAGAGGAGATTTGATCATAGCGTATAAGTACCTTCACAGGGAGAATACCACCAGCTACTAAGGATAGGGTGACAGCAAGTGTGAAAAATTGGGATGGGGGTAAGGGGTAATAGGAGCCTATATAAGAAAAAGACCCCAAAATCAGGACTGTCCCTATAAGATCGGGACATCTGGTCACCCTAACTAAGGACTCGTTAATCTAGCAGAGAAAGGCACAACAAGAATCAACAGCTGGAACTTAAAACTCGATAGAAACTAGAAATGTGGTACGATTACAAAAAAAGAAAACGGTAAAGGTGATTAACCATTGGAACAAACTACCAAGGGAAGTGGTGGATTCTCTATCTTCCTGTGTTCAAATCAAGACTGGATGCCTTTCTGGAAGGTATGTTTAATCAAACACCAGTTATTGGGCTCAGTACAGGAGTAACTCGATGAAATTCTGTAGCTTCTGTTACACAGAAGGTCAGACTAGACACACTAATGATCCGTTCTGGCCTTCAAATCAATGCCTCTGTCTTTCTCTGCACTACTGCCTCGGCCTTTCTTTAAATCCCTTCTCCACATCCCCTTAAGGAAACCTCTGAATAAGCACAGATATATTAATTAAAAAAAAAGTCAAAAGGGTTTATTTTATTGTACATTTTTGCATTAGACCCCTAAGTGAATGCATGCTCTTATTGTCCTCTCCCAGCATCAGTCGCTCTCCCTGGTGTTTTCCTCCTGTTCGTCTTGTCTTAATTTAGGAGGCCCCAATTCCACCAAAACCTGTGTGAGTACACTGAACTACTCACACATGGAAGCATTCACTGGGCCAGGGCCTTAGATTATAGACTTTCCAGGGCAAGGCATAATCTCTCTCTCTATTAATAAAGTGCCAAAGATATCTATGATGCTACACATGTAATAAATAATAATGACATTTACTGTGAGTCTGGGCCCAGCCTCATTTCAAATGTTTGGAGGGAGGATTTGAACCCATTTCCCCTGACAGCTAAGACTCCCCTGGCAGAGCTTTTAGTATCTGCTGACTTAGTAAGAATGGCAAGGGCTGGCCACAGACTTCAAGTCAACTTTTCCCATTGCCCTGTATGCCAAACGACCAAGTCTCAGTGTCCTCCCGTTATTGGCTCAAGCTATAGTTTACTCCCCAGGGGTTCTCAATCTTTTTCCTCTCTGAGGTGCCCCCCCCCCCAACATGCTATAAAAACTCCACAGTCCATCTGCCCCACAACAACTTGTTTTCTGCATATAAGAGCCTGGGCCGGCATTAGGGAGTATCAAGCAGGGCAGTTGCCTGGGGCCCCACACCACAAGGGCCCCTATGAAGCTAAGTTGCTCAGGCTTTGGCTTCAGCCCTGGGTGGCAGGGCTCAGGGCCCCAGGCTTGAGCGCCATGAGGTGGAGCTTTGGCTTTCTGCCCTGGGCCCCAGCAAGTCTAAAATGGGCCATGCTTGGTGGACCCCCTGAAACCTGCTCACGGCCCCTCAGGGGGCCCCAGACTCCTGGTTGAGAACCACTGCTCTACCCACACTCTCATCGTTATTTCTATTCTCATAGGGCCCTGTGAGAGGGCAAGCTCCCATTCCTGTCTTCTCCTCTGTCTACACAGACGACTCAGAGACTTTCAGTCATTAACCACTACAATGTAGCGTATTTACATTGCTCTACGCACCACCTTACTGACCCATGCACCACAGTTACAGCATTCATTTCTCTTGAGCCCTCTACTAAAGAGAGGGAAGAGATCTCCCCACCCAGAGATCCCTCTCGGTTCTGACTCTACTAGCTTGTCTCTATGCTCCCAGCACTTCCTTCCTGTGCCACCTTCTGCCCTGTTGGGCTAATTAGCTCTTTAGTCCTCCCCAGCCCATTCTGATCTGTTAATTAGGCACCGTTTGGTCCACTCCAGGTGTGTGCAGGGAATTAATTGGTGTTTTAGTGATCAGAATGCTAGCTCAGATGTTGGTTCCCAGCACTCTGTCACACGTCCATAGTGTGGGACTGGCTATCCTGCCCCTAAAGAACTTTCAAGCAAAACTCCAAGTCATGCACTGGCATTCATTAGCACAGACCCCTGCACCCATTGTGCGTGCCCCTTAAGTTGATGAATAGGCACAAGATCCCTTGCTAGCAAATTCCAGTGAGGGATCCAGGCCTAAGGAAACACGTAACATGTGCAGGGCTGAGATGAATATAATCAGTAAATAAAAACATTTCTGTAAATGTAATATAGACTGCAGGTTCAAATGTCCTCTCACACACAGGGCAGTCTACAGCACTTGATCTGAACGTACATTCCTATTTTACATGAATCAGGAAGCTCCAAGACCCCTCATGGTTATACTTGTCTGCAATATTCCATCTTGCAAAATACCAGTTGTCACTAAATATGTGCAGGAACTAGCCAGCTAGTGGGATTTTCAAAAGCACTCTGTGTCAGCCTGGCTCTGCTTCCACAGGAGTTAATGAAAATTTTACAGGGGCAGCGGTAGGGCAATGCTGAGTGTTTTTGAAAAATCCCATGCTTCATATGTACCATACAATAGGCCCTAATCAGAGTGTACCTTAAAGTAAGACATCTAAGCTGCCACACTGTATCAAGATCAGAGATGACAAACTATCATATTGCAATGGTTAACATTTGCCAGTACGTGGCTTTGGGGAAGTTCACGTACCCTTATGTTAAACTTTCTTTTCTGGTTTTTATTTCCAGCATTTTCCCCCTTTCAGAACTGTAATACTGTATTTTATTGCTTCTATTTTAAGATTGTAGTAGTTTGTATATTCTGAGTCAAACTTTTAGGATATTATCAACTGTGTTAACTATCGTTGGAAGTACGTACTTATTTAATTATTGGTTCTGTTACAACAGAGTAATCCACAAAAGTTTGGCCTTCCATATAATCTGCTGTATTTTAAACGTTATTGTTCATTCACAATGAAAGTACAAAATAGATAAAGATATGAAAGCAAATATTTACCATTACACTAACCAAAGCAGAAAATACAATTTAACTGGACTTTTAACAACAACGAGGGAAGCTAAAGTAACTTTCCTTGTCTTTTGATTGATGCAGTTTAAAAAAAATAGTTTAAACTACACTAGTTTCCCCCCCTTCTCCTCACCCCATATCAGAGTCCATCTGTTTCTCCTACTCTTACCTGACCTTTCAGTGAAGCTATATGGCCAAATTCACCTTGTCTCTAACTCCACTGATTTCAGTGTTACAAAGGGCCAGAGTCATCCCTGCTGTAACAGAGTTAGATGCCTCCTGAGCTCCCCCTGGTGGGGAAAGTTGGCTCTGCACCACCCTGGTTCACTTTCCCCTCTTGAACTCCTCAATCACTCACAAAAAGCTTTTCTCTCTACTCCATAAGATCCCTCCTTAGGGTCTGGCTTTATTGGCATAAAGTTCAAAATAAGCAGAAAAGACTCTTCCCCCAACCTTAAGCTGGGCACAGCCCCTCCTCCCTGAGGGACTGTCTTAGGCTCTTCCCTGCAAGAATCTCACTCCAAGGCCTTCCTGCCTGGAAACTTGTCCGATATCTCAGGGTCTCCTTTGTTTTAGCAGACCACTTCCAGCCTTTCCTACCTGGAGCAACTCTCCTGGGGTCTCAGGGTCTTTACTGCACAAGCTGCCCTCTCTCATTCTCCACAGTCTCACTACACCTTCCTCTGGCTTCCAGGCCCGAACTCTTCCACCTGGTCAAGGGTTTACTGCAGGAGCCCCAGCTCACTACAGCCTCTACAGGCTCTTTGTAGGGTGTTTCTACACTGCAGTCTCTTCATGTTTCCAGGCACACAGATATACCCAGCCTTCCCTATTGTCCACATTATAACGCCTAGGGAACTAGGATCCCAAGATCCCAAGCTCTCATCTGAAAGTGTAGGTATGCTCCTGGATGAATGACCCAACCATGTACCTGCCCATTTGCAGTATGGATGCAGTAACGGAGACCAGCTGTCTCTATCAGTCCCCATTAAGAGGCTGTTAATGAGGCACAGGTTGGCTAGACCAGTTTCCTCTTAAAAGGCCCAGTCCACCCTATGACACCCTTTAACAATGAATTTCTAATATCACAGTCACACCCCATACTTTTGTCATCATTTGTGAGGTACTAGACTATGGCATCATAAACAGAGGATCATAATTTCACTGCAAGGGATAGAGCTGATTGGAATATTTTAGAAAGAGTGAAATTTTATCACAATAAGGTATTTTGTTGAAGTCAAAATATTTGACAGAGATGTAGCAGTTTTGACAAGGTGTTGGTTGGGAAGGTTTTGAGGTCTAGGGCTTTCAGGAAACGTCTGACCAGAGCGTGAGAGAGAGATAACCTGAGCTTTTCAATCTGAAAACAGACATTTTGACAATTCTCTTTCATTCAGACATTTGAAAGGGTTTGGTTTTGTTCCAATACAGAAGGAAAGCAAGTTTCAAAGCCTCAAAAATTGGCATGAAACAAAATTGTCATCCTCCAGGCAGCTCCAGTAGGGGAAGCAGGTTGGTGATGGAGGGCACATCTTCAGGCCAGCTTGCTCCCTTTAGAGAGAAAGCCCATGGGAGGAATCTTGGAGGGGAGACAATGCTGTGAGTTTTGCCCACTGGGGGATTGTCTCCCCTTCCGCCCCTCCCCTCCCCATTAGAAATGACTGTTCCACCCCTGTTCACAGGGTGTATGAATTTTATAGATTTCCCTTGAAACTTGGAGGAGATAGTGTGTTTCTTTATGGGCCATTGGTCACACATGGATCCCTGACCCTGCAAGGAGCAATAGCTGGAAGATGAAGCTAGACAGAAAAACAGGCACAAGTTTTAAGTAGCAAGGGTATAAATAATTAGCAACATAGCTAGGTCGAAGATTAATTCTCCATCGCTTAGTCTTAAATCAAAATTGGAGTCTAAAAAAATATATGCTCTAGTTCAACCACCAGATATGGCTTGATTCAGGAACTAGTGGGTGAAATTCTATGCCCAGTGTTATGCAGGAGGTCAGACTAGATCAGGGATTTTCACAACAAAATTTTTGGTGGCCTCAGAGTGCGACCACCAACTCTTGCAGGTGGGCACTCTGACAAATTTTCCTAAAATACTTAATTAACTTTCAGAAAAAACAAATAACTATGCACATATACATGTCCAAACCACTGTAATTTATTTATGTAGGGTTTTTTTTGGCAGACTCAATAATAAAATAATGTACAGTTGTATTTTGGTGCCCCTTGCCCCCACTCCCTTCCCTGGGTTTCCCATCGCCCCCTGAGCCCTGCAGATTCCCCCGCAAATTGTCCTGGGCTTCCTTCCATGGCCTCACACCCCAGGTTCACGCCGCTCCTTGACTCCTGATCACAGTGCCTGGTAAGGTCCACCCTGTGGAGGGGTGCGTGTGTGAAGCCTGAAGCTAGGATGGGAGGAGGAGGGAGCTGAAGCCTGCCCCTGGCTGCAGCAGGGTGGGGCCACTGGTTTGCCCCCTCCCACATCTCTGCCCAAGAGGCTGTTGTGGGCTGTTGTGGAAAAAACCCTTGTGGCCACATGCAACCACAGAGGCCACATTTGAGAAATGCTAGACTAGATGATCATAATGGTGCCTTCTGACCTTATATTCCATGCAGTTCAATTTGTCATGCTAAACATAAACTAATCTAGACAGTATTTAGAGGCAAAGTGCCATTTTGCTTTTGTACAAAGAGGTTTTCACTCAGTTTTCACCCATATTTACAACTTTCTGTATTTGGAGGCTTTTAAATATTGATAAATTTGAACTTACTGCATGTCATACCTTATTATACCACGAGATCTATTGTTAAGGAACTTTATAAGAGATGTTCAGTGCCTTAATAAGCTTTTTGTTGCAAACTGTGTTAACTGTTTAAATACCAGGAAAGAATGCAGTTTTCCTTTTTTATTTGAACATGGAGTGAAAAAAATGTTGTTTTTTCCACACAATGTTATTTTCTGGAGATTTCCAGAGGAAAAGTGCTAAATGGCACAACCCTCTACTGGGATAGTGCAGCTCTGCAACACATTCAGTCCAGGGCTGTGTGCAAATCACACAGTGGATCCCAGGGTGTCACACATTATGGATAAATAAAAGTCTAAATGGGATCTGGTATGCAGGCTCATCAAAGGGAAAGCATTTTAAAGAACATTACACCACAACAGAAGCATTCCCCGTAAAGTATCTGGCATTGGTGAATTGTTACAATTCATGCCGATTTCTCAGAGTGCAAGTTACTGAAGATAACATCTGAGAAGTGAAAACAAAACTTGAGTGCACCTGTGAAAAAACAGATTCCATTAGCAGCTCCCTTATGAACTTCTGTTCTGCTGGTTTGAACTCCTGGCCGTGATATTTTCTGATGATATGAGTAATGATGAAATGACAAACAAATTAAACCGACAGAGTCTCCATTTCATTTACAAAGCTCCTTTTCCATTATTTACCATTGCAAAGGAAACAAGACCAAAACATCTGGTCCTGTAGCTGGGCTTCCAGCCAAAGCTTTAAAGTCTGCCACTGAGCTAAAACAACAGCCGCCTAATCTCAGCATTGTCCTTAGCCCTTTTAGTGCTCATCCTCCAAAGCTAGACTGAAGAAAGAAAACTTCTGTCAATGTCTTTTCTTCAAGTGTGGTGCATGATGCTGCAGCTGCATTCTGAGGAGGGGGCTCTGGCAGCTTGCTCACAAACCCACCACTTCCTAAAGGTAATGAAGACTCAAGCTGGGGAAGAGAGGTGCTCCCATATCATGCCTCATCCCACGTGGCTTTTTACACATATACAGTACTGTGCTTACACAACACCATAGGAGTCACCAGTGCGAAGTCACAGTTGATTTTGGGACATCTGAAATGTTGTGAGCCCAGAGAAGAAAGAGAATGTGGAAAAGCCCAGAGCTCTCACCACTGACTTGTATTAAGTTCTCGAGACTTTTAAGCTTGGAAAGCTTTTTTTTTTTTCTTAAAAATGGTATCTCACAAGCTATCAGCTCTTCTGCTTCAGCGTTTTAGCCAATCTCTGACTATTAGGGGTCAGGGAGAATTTCAGAAGAGGCAGATTAACCCTCATTGACCTACTATGGGTTTCTTGCACTTTCTTCTGAAGCACCTGGCATTGGCCACAGTCAGAGAAAGGAATACTGAATCGTATGGACCACTGGTTTTGATTCAGTCTGATAATTCCTATGTAGTAAAGACAGCATGAAAGGAGAGCCTGCTTACTGGGGATGAGAGAGTATCACAGCCCTTACTCTGCAGTGCCAGGGTATAAGGACTTTCTTACTCCCCTGTTCAGGCTGTGACTCCAGCAGCAGGGTTCTCCCTCCTCTCAGGAAGATGCTTTTACAACTGAGCTGGCTTTCGTGATTCGCAGTCTATGGTGCCCACCTCTCCTCAGTCATTGTACAGAGAGCCGAGGCACCTAACTCAGGCTTTGTTAATTGCTTTGTTGTTCCTGTGATTTTTCTAGGTGCCCAAAAGTTCGGCATTGCAATGCTCAGCATCACATCGCCTAATGTGACTCTAGCCCTTACAGTCTACCTGTAACACAACACACAGGGGAAGCACAAGGTTATGATTACTGTAATATGCAGCAGTCACAGCACACCATTATTCAGTGTTCTGTGGTCATCACAGCATATGTGGGTTTAAAGGACAGATTTGAAAGTGGATCATGTAGTGGTCTTGCAGATATTTTTTTACAGGGAGCTCCTTCCATGCATAATGGGTAGCCCAGATGAGAGCACAAAGCTCCAAGGAGTGAGACAGGAAGCTCTGTCTCCTAGCTTGTGAGAGCTGAATGGATTGTGGGGGCAAGATGATTTGCACCACGATGTAGCGTTTTATACTCAAAGCTGTTTTCCTAACTGAGCATGCCTGTATTCTTCCACTCTCCAACTGCCACAGCACCTGGAGAAGAACACAGCAGAGGCTCCTTTGAAAGCAATTCAGTGTTATACCATGAATTTTCTGGGAAGAACTCACTGCTATGCACTAGCAGGTCCTGCCACCCTTTTTAACGCACCCACACCGCACCTGGGTTCTCATGGTCAATTGTCTCTCAAGCACCTGAGTTGACACCACAGTAAGCTGCTAACCTGATCCATAACAACCTAAAATGGTGGAGGAACTGTGGGGAAGAGAGGTGGTTTCTCTTTTCGTTAAAGAAAATGCACAGTTCCCTGCGAGAGACAGTGATAGCAATGGAATTGCTGTTTAAGTGCCAGTAGCAATTACATTATTCAATAGTTTGTGTGTGACCGCTCTGAAAGGCATTTGTTTTGTTGCTGAACAAAAGAATGGCATTCTGATTTCAACACTCTCTTTTAAACAGCTATTACCGCTCTGAATGCTGGGGAGTATTTCTTAAATTAGGCATGCCACAGCAGATGTGGTAATCTCAGGCTTTGCTATGCTCACCTGTAAGCCATTTTGTGTAACTTCTTAGCAGACAATCGGAAGTGCCTTTGTCCCTCCGAGATTCAAAGCTGACAAAATGAAGCCAAACACCTCGAGAAGCTCAATGAAAGCTCTTTTTTCTTCAAATAGAGAAAACCCAGGCAAGCCCTTTAAGAAAAGAAAAGGAAAAAAAAAAAGTCTTGGAATGGGAAATGCGTCTCATAGGCAAAAAAAAAAAAAAAAAAAAATGCATTAGAGGCCTTTGTGTTGGTCTTTGGATGACAATGCTTAAAGAGCTAAACTTGGCCTTTTCAAGAACAGCCCCAGACTGCCAGGTCTGTTCTAAACAAGCCACATTTATGAGGCCAGTATGTCCAAAAGAAACACACTTCATAAAAGCAGAAAATGTGTAAGCCAGTTCCCAGCATCAAAAAAGAAAATCTCTATTACAAAGCTACTAGTATTCAGCCCCTGTATAAACACCATTATCAAAGACACATTGGTCTAAAAAAATAGTATGAAAAGGGAATAATGTTAGCCAGTTATTAATACATGTTTCCATTCTTCCCAAAAGGGAAAACCACAAAGGTTCCCTTCGCTGGCTGTGGAAACATATTTGATAAAGAGACGTTTGAGGTGCTCAGCTGCGGGACTTGCAGTTACTATTAATATATTAGCTTACTAAAAAGGTTTTTTTTTTTTCCAAAGAAAGTTCTTATGTGTTCTTCTGCTTCCTGCTCACAAGGGGCAAACATCTCTCCATGCAGACCTCCAGGTTACAGTGTACTGTGGTTTTTATAATGCAGAGATTTAATTTGTTTTGCTTGGGCTTTTCCTTTCAGGGATATAAATCCTAGTCCGTCCTAAAGTTGCCCTTAAAAAGAAGTCATAACTGAAGGCTCAGGGCTGTATATAGGAAAAGATCTTGGCCCAGATTTTAACCTGCCCATCACAAAGGCATCCTTTGTTATCAGGCTATTGTCAGCATAACTTAAACAGACAAAAAGAAAATCTTTGTTTGAAATCGTACAAAGAAAAAAAAGCCCAGAAGGGAACATGTTATTCTTTGTGGGAAGAAAGTCCAGATCCTGTCCAAACTCCTTTTGTTTTGATCAGCTATACAGTTACATTGCTGCCAGGGAATGCAGAGAAAACAGCCAGTTTTCTTGGATAAGAGTTTCACCTGTTTCCCTGGCACTGTAAATAATAATGTCATGCTCTCTGATTGGCCTGCTAATCCCCAAAAGGCAAAATTCATGCTCCCTCCTTAGGGGAGGCCTAAATTAGACAAGCCATTTTATCAAGTTTCTAACTCACCAGGCCTCTCAGGGTAGGACTACACTGGGATAAAAGACCTGCAGCACAGCCACGGCTGGCTTGGATCAGCTGACTCCGGCTAGCAGGGCTCAGGCTGCTTGGCTATAATATTGCAGTGCAGATGTTCAGGTCAACGACCCTCCTCCCTTACCGGGTCCTAGAACCTGGGCTGCAGCCCGAGCCTGAACATCTTCATTGCAATTTTATAGCTGTGCAGCCCAAGCCCGAGCCAGCTGACCCAGGGAGTCGGGGTTTTTTTTTATTGCAGTGTAGGTATACCTCACCTGTCACATCGGAGAATGTGTGTGTAAGGCCCAAGCTTGTCCATCATTCCCTACTACAGCCTCTAGCCTACAGAGATCACTTTGTATTACTCATCCTCACCCTACCCCCACCGCTAGTCAGTGTACGGGGAGCGCTGTGTTCAGGAAATCACTGAAACCTGAGACCCCTGCTTCAGTAAGAATAGAGCTGTGAGAGTCCCCAGGACGCAAGGTCTCGGAGGATGGGGAGAGGAAGAAAAGGAAGGAAAACACTGGAAATTCTCAGAATCCCGCCCCATCTATAAGGGAACCAAATAGTGTCAATGTGGTGAAGGTGGTTTTTGTGATGTGGTGTTGTAACCACCAGGAACTTGACGGAAACTGCAAACTCATTACATACAAAGTGCCTGCTCCAAAGCCTATTCAATCAATGGTAATCTTTCCAATGACTTCAGGGGCTTAGAGAGAGAATCACCAGAGTGCTGGTTAAAGGCAACAAGCACTGAAGTTCCATTTCTTTTATGTATGTGCTATTTCAGTTTGGAACCTTGCATATGGTTTGTGTGGTATGATTGACACTATGCTACTGGTAACATCATAAAGGTAAGATTTCCATTTGTGTTTTCCTGTAAGTACGGCTACTGAATAGTTGTCACAGGGAAGTATCTGTTAACATTCAGAAATACCTTTCTTTTATGTTCTGCGTTTGCACAGCGCCTAGCACAATGGGGTCCTTTTCCATGACTGAGCTCCTAGGCTCTGTGATAATACTAAGTAGCAGGATTCACTAAGAAACAGAACAATAGCTGCACGTTCTCTGCTGGGGAACTGGCCCCCTTTTTGTAGTCGTTTTTACCCAGCAGCCACAGAACTAAGCACAAATACTCTTGCAGTAGAAAAAGAATTAGTGAGTAGAATTCACTTCAGCCCCATAAATCCAGCTGCATGAGAGTGTGTGTTACTGGTAGGGCAAAATTTTTTCCCGGCTGGAACAGGGGTGCATTGAAACCTTCTCCTTCCTCCCGCTGCTACTTATGGACTGAAACAGTAGCTGCAGTCCCTCTCCAGTGCTTACCAGATGGTGGGGCTAGGCCTATTGGAACCAAGTTATCTCAGATCCCCTGTCTACTCCCCCGTAACACTTTCCAACCCAACCTTCATGAGATCAGTGCAGAGATCCCCTCCCAAGCATGCCAGGGGTTTGGAGCCCTCTTGTATGGCCACTCTGCTGACACTTCCCTGCCATCCCGACCCCAACACTCATAGAGAAAGAGTCCCACCTTAATGTTTCAAAGGGTTTTGAACAAGCCCTTCAGACCAAGATAAAATACTCAGGTACTATTTCAGAGTAGCAGCCGTGTTAGTCTGTATCCGCAAAAAGAAAAGGAGGACTTGTGGCACCTTAGAGACTAACAAATTTATTTGAGCATAAGCTTTCGTGAGCTACAGCTCACTTCATTCAATGCATTCAGTGGAAAATACAGTGGGGAGATTTATATACACAGAGAACATGAAACAATGGGTGTTACCATACACACTGTAAAGAAAGTGATCAGTGATCAGATAATCAATGGCCCACCTTGATTATCACTACAAAAGGCTCCGCCCCCCTGCTCTCCTGCTGGTAATAGCTCACCTTACCTGATCACTCTCGTTACAGTGTGTATGGTAACACCCATTGTTTCATGTTCTCCATGTATATAAATCTCCCCACTGTATTTTCCACTGAATGCATCCGATGAAGCGAGCTGTAGCTCACGAAAGCTTATGCTCAAATAAATTTGTTAGTCTCTAAGGTTCCACAAGTCCTCCTTTTCTTTTTTCAGATACCATTCTGACGGGTGTAATATACATACCTAATTAGAGAGAGAAATAATGATAGTGATAGATTTAATTCTGGGAGGCTAGACAAATCTGGTTGTAATGTACAAATCCTTTGCTATGGACATTGTCACACCACCAAATTACTTGTAGTATAATGACTGACTAATTGCTGGAGCATCACACAATGGTGATGTTTGCTCTTTTATCACATTGAGGTATCTCTTGTTGTGAAGGGGTTTGAAGACTCCAGGTCAGCATTATAAACAAGACAGTCAGTCACACAAGCAAAACCCTAATATTAAATCTGATCTCAAGGGCAAAGCTACTATTATTAGTACTCCTGTTTATAAGCAGCCTGCTCTAATCTTTTCCTTACAACTTTCCTCCCCCATCTGTTATCCATCAAGGCAGGGAAGTTGGGAGAAACTGTGCAGATGACTTTAGGGCACCCTACATTTTACACTAACCAGCATTCTAGCCTGCTATATATTTCATGGCGACATAACAGTTACTTGCATGCTTTTTCTAACCTGTTCTGTCTACTACTATAAAGTGTAGTGTTTTCTGCTCTGAAATCCACAAGACAGCATCTTTCTCTGCCTTCTCCCTTTAACTACAGGCTCCCTTGTGGCGAAGGATGCAGCATCTAGTTCTAGTGCCAGAAGATTAAACTTTTGTCCTCTGGGTTTGATACTTGGACGGAGTCACAAAAGGAAATGAGTGCTAAGTGGCCACTGCATGCCGGGCTCTACTGAAAGATCCTTCTGGTAACATATGCCAAGAGAGACAACAAGGGGATATTTGGGGCTTTTGCACTGGGAGCATTACATCTTCCTAAGACAAAGCTTCCTCAGCTTCACCGAAAGGCTTGACTCTTTAGAGAAGTGAGGTAATTCATGGCAATTTTAAAAAAAACCCACGTATAGCATCCTTCTATTCAGTGGGAAGGAAAAGGCAGGCAAGTAATAGTGGCAAGAGGCCCACAGGTGATATGAAACAGCTAATGTGTCTGCAATGCAGTTGGGCAGTACAAAAGGACAGCACAATGTTGGGCTGCATTCACACAGACATATCACGGAGCAGGGACACAATAGGACTGAACAAGATATCCACTGTGACAGGGTCGGACCAGATGGCTACAGGAGAGTGATAGAATGCAGATATATTAGCCCCAGGCTAAGTAGGTCCCCTTTCCCTGGGTAAGTAACAGGGAAGGTTCCAGAACAATCAGGAATCTTCTGGAGACAATTAAGACAGGCTGATTAGAACACCTGCAGCCAATCAAGAAGCTGCTAGAATCAATTAAGACAGGCTAATTAGGGCACCTGGGTTTTAAAAAAGGAGCTCACTTCAGTTTGTGGTGTGCGTGTGAGGAGCTTGAAGCAAGAGGCACTAGGAGCTGAGAGTGAGAATGCAGACTGCTGGAGGACTGAGGTGTACAAGCATTATCAGACACCAGGAGGAAGGTCCTATGGTGAGGATAAAGAAGGTGTTGGGAGTAGGCCATGGGGAAGTAGCCCAGGGAGTTGTAGCTGTCGCAAAGCTGTCACAGCAGGAGTTTGCCTGGGACTGGTAAGTATCCGAGAGTGTGTGTGTGTGTGTGTGTGTGTGTGTGTGTGTGTGTGTGTGTGTGTGTGTGTGTTTGCTTGCTGAGGAAGTATCTGAGCGTGTGTTTGCTGGGAGGGCAGTGAGAGAGCCTGAGTGAGTGTCTGATTGGCTGCTAGCCTGCAGGGGGCGGGCATTAGGGTGTCTGTCTGTTTGCGTCAGGGAAGCCTGGCTGTTTAAAAATAGCCAGAGCCTCGCGAACCAGCTGAGTGGCAGCGAACCAGCTGAGCAGCGGGGACAGCAGAGCAGCTCACAGCAGGAGTTTGCCTGGGAGTTCGCCTGGAGTGAGCCCAGGGAGGCTTACATCTTGCAAACGTCTCTGAGGAAGCTCATAGTAGGTAGGTGATATGGAAGGGGGGGGGGGTTCAGCTGTTGTGACCTGCACTGGATGTGCCATGTTTGTCTTTCTTCCACAGGACAGAAGCGGCTTTGTCTGTACAAAGTGCAAGCTGGTCTCCATATTGGAAGAGAAGATTGAAGGTCTGGAACAACAGATAACGACCCTGCGTTGCATACGAGAAACTGAGGATTTTCTGGACAAAACACAGGATAGGCTGCTAGGGGCACAAAGCTCTAAAGATATAGAGCAGGTTGCACAGAGGAGCCAAGAGGCCAGTGAAGAAGCTTGGCAACATGTGACCTCCAGAAGAGGTAAGCGGAATGTTCGGGTTCCAGTAACACAGACACAGGTAACCAACCGCTTTCATGTTCTCTCCACAGGTACCATTGCGGAGAGTGGACCAGATGATATGTCTGGGGGGAGAAAGCAGAAGGAGACTCCGCTGGTTGGAAGGCATGAGATGCGATGTCCTGAGGTTGGGGGTTCCACGACCACCACTCCCAAGAGGAGAAGGCGGGTGGTGGTGGTCGGGGACTCTCTCCTCCGGGGGACTGAGTCATCTATCTGCCGCCCTGACCGGGAAAACAGAGAAGTCTGCTGCTTGCCAGGGGCTAAGATTCGCGATGTGACGGAGAGACTGCCGAGACTCATCAAGCCCTCGGATCGCTACCCCTTCCTGCTTCTCCACGTGGGCACCAATGATACTGCCAAGAATGACCTTGAGCGGATCACTGCGGACTACGTGGCTCTGGGAAGAAGGATAAAGGAGTTGGAGGCGCAAGTGGTGTTCTCGTCCATCCTCCCCATGGAAGGAAAAGGCCTGGGTAGGGACCGTCGAATCGTGGAAGTCAACGAATGGCTACGCAGGTGGTGTCGGAGAGAAGGCTTTGGATTCTTTGACCATGGGATGGTGTTCCATGAAGGAGGAGTGCTGGGCAGAGACGGGCTCCATCTTATGAAGAGAGGGAAGAGCATCTTTGCCAGCAGGCTGGCTAACCTAGTGAGGAGGGCTTTAAACTAGGTTCACCGGGGGAAGGAGACCAAAGCCCTGAGGTAAGTGGGAAAGCGGGATACCAGGAGGAAGCACAGGCAGGAATGTCTGTGAGGGGAGGGCTCCTGCCTCATACTGGGAATGAGGGGCGATCAACAGGTTATCTCAAGTGCTTATATACAAATGCACAAAGCCTTGGAAACAAGCAGGGAGAACTGGAGGTCCTGGTGATGTCAAGGAACTATGACGTGATTGGAATAACAGAGACTTGGTGGGATAACTCACATGACTGGAGTACAGTCATGGATGGTTATAAACTGTTCAGGAAGGACAGGGAGTAGCACTGTATGTAAGGGAGCAGTATGACTGCTCAGAGCTCCGGTACGAAACTGTGGTAAAACCTGAGTGTCTCTGGATTAAGTTTAGAAGTGTGTGCAACAAGAGTGATGTAGTGGTGGGAGTCTGCTATAGACCACCGGACCAGGGGGAGGAGGTGGATGAGGCTTTCTTCCGGCAACTCACGGAAGCTACTAGATCGCATGCCCTGATTCTCATGGGTGACTTTAATTTTCCTGATATCTGCTGGGAGAGCAATACAGCGGTGCATAGACAATCCAGGAAGTTTTTGGAAAGCGTAGGGGACAATTTCCTGGCGCAAGTGCTAGGGGAGCCAACTAGAGGGGGCGCTTTTCTTGACCTGCTGCTCACAAACCGGGTAGAATTAGTGGGGGAAGCAAAAGTGGATGGGAATCTGGGAGGCAGTGACCATGAGTTGGTTGAGTTCAGGATCCTGACGCAGGGAAGAAAGGTAAGCAGCAGGATACAGACCCTGGACTTCAGGAAAGCAGACTTCGACTCCCTCAGGGAACAGATGGCCAGGATCCCCTGGGGGACTAACATGAAGGGGAAGGGAGTCCAGGAGAGCTGGCTGTATTTCAAGGAATCCCTGTTGAGGTTACAGGGACAAACCATCCCGATGAGTCGAAAGAATAGTAAACATGGCAAGCGACCAGCTTGGCTTAATGGTGAAATCCTAGCGGATCTTAAACATAAAAAAGAAGCTTACAAGAAGTGGAAGGTTGGACATATGACCAGGGAAGAGTATAAAAATATTGCTCGGGCATGTAGGAAAGATATAAGGAGGGCCAAATCGCACCTGGAGCTGCAGCTAGCAAGAGATGTCAAGAGTAACAAGAAGGGTTTCTTCAGGTATGTTGGCAACAAGAAGAAAGCCAAGGAAAGTGTGGGCCCCTTACTGAATGAGGGAGGCAACCTAGTGACAGAGGATGTGGAAAAAGCTAATGTACTCAATGCTTTTTTTGCCTCTGTTTTCACTAACAAGGTCAGCTCCCAGACTGCTGCGCTGGGCATCACAGAATGGGGAAGAGATGGCCAGCCCTCTGTGGAGATAGAGGTGGTTAGGGACTATTTAGAAAAGCTGGACATGCACAAGTCCATGGGGCCGGACGAGTTACATCCGAGAGTGCTGAAGGAATTGGCGGCTGTGATTGCAGAGCCCTTGGCCATTATCTTTGAAAACTCGTGGCGAACGGGGGAAGTCCCGGATGACTGGAAAAAGGCTAATGTAGTGCCAATCTTTAAAAAAGGGAAGGAGGATGATCCTGGGAACTACAGGCCAGTCAGCCTCACCTCAGTCCCTGGAAAAATCATGGAGCAGGTCCTCAAAGAATCAATCCTGAAGCACTTACATGAGAGGAAAGTGATCAGGAACAGTCAGCATGGATTCACCAAGGGAAGGTCATGCCTGACTAATCTAATCGCCTTTTATGATGAGATTACTGGTTCTGTGGATGAAGGGAAAGCAGTGGATGTATTGTTTCTTGACTTTAGCAAAGCTTTTGACACTGTCTCCCACAGTATTCTTGTCAGCAAGTTAAGGAAGTATGGGCTAGATGAATGCACTATAAGGTGGGTAGAAAGCTGGCTAGATTGTCGGGCTCAACGGGTAGTGATCAATGGCTCCATGTCTAGTTGGCAGCCGGTGTCAAGTGGAGTGCCCCAGGGGTCGGTCCTGGGGCCGGTTTTGTTCAATATCTTCATAAATGATCTGGAGGATGGTGTGGATTGCACTCTCAGCAAATTTGCAGATGATACTAAACTGGGAGGAGTGGTAGATATGCTGGAGGGGAGGGATAGGATACAGAAGGACCTAGACAAATTGGAGGATTGGGCCAAAAGAAATCTGATGAGGTTCAATAAGGATAAGTGCAGGGTCCTGCACTTAGGATGGAAGAATCCAATGCACCGCTACAGACTAGGGACCGAATGGCTAGGCAGCAGTTCTGCGGAAAAGGACCTAGGGGTGACAGTGGACGAGAAGCTGGATATGAGTCAACAGTGTGCCCTTGTTGCCAAGAAGGCCAATGGCATTTTGGGATGTATAAGTAGGGGCATAGCGAGCAGATCGAGGGACGTGATCGTTCCCCTCTATTCGACACTGGTGAGGCCTCATCTGGAGTACTGTGTCCAGTTTTGGGCCCCCCACTACAAGAAGGATGTGGATAAATTGGAGAGAGTCCAGCGAAGGGCAACAAAAATGATTAGGGGTCTAGAGCACATGACTTATGAAGAGAGGCTGAGGGAGCTGGGATTGTTTAGTCTGCAGAAGAGAAGAATGAGGGGGGATTTGATAGCTGCTTTCAACTACCTGAAAGGGGGTTCCAAAGAGGATGGCTCTAGACTGTTCTCAATGGTAGCAGATGACAGAACGAGGAGTAATGGTCTCAAGTTGCAATGGGGGAGGTTTAGATTGGATATTAGGAAAAACTTTTTCACTAAGAGGGTGGTGAAACACTGGAATGCGTTACCTAGGGAGGTGGTAGAATCTCCTTCCTTAGAGGTTTTTAAGGTCAGGCTTGACAAAGCCCTGGCTGGGATGATTTAACTGGGAATTGGTCCTGCTTTGAGCAGGGGGTTGGACTAGATGACCTTCTGGGGTACCTTCCAACCCTGATATTCTATGATTCTATGATTCCAGGAGGCACTTGAGACAGCTGCATTCCACAGGGCCCTGGGCTGGAACCCGGAGTAGAGGGTGGGTCCGGCTTCCCCCCAAATCCTCCCAACTCCTGGTCAGACACAGCAGGAGTTGACCTGGACTGTGGGTTCAGAAAAACGGCCAAGCTGAGGGCTGCCATGAAGCTCCAAGGCGAGCAAATCTGCCAATAAGCGCAAGACCCACCAAGGTAGAGGAGGAACTTTGTCACACCATCTAGATTCTAGGAGCGAAATCCTGGCCATCAAAGGCAATGATGCTTTGCCATTGATTCAATGAGGACAGAATTTAACACCAGATGTCACCAGAAATTGAGGTTTGTTATTCATCAGAATCAATGAACCACATCCCATGCTTGGAAGAAAGATCCCAGTCCTGGCCCCATAGAGTTTGCTAGGCCGATTAGACATTCCCTTACCATTCACGATGCAAGTTTCCCCACCTGGGCAAAGCACTAGAAAATATATCCTTATGAACAATCCTGTACAGGCTGGTAGATGGACTACATGGCCTCATGGGTAGGGCTAGCTCCAAAACAACAAGCCTCTTTCATCAAAAAGTTCAAGGTTTTGAAATGTGTCTTGATTCTGATGTGGAATGCGAATGACTCCTTTCAAAAAGATTTATGAAAAAAATTGTATAGTGCAGTGCCAGGGCATTTGGGAGAGCCAGGTTCAAGTTTCTGCTCTGCCAGGTTCAGGTCAGGGACTTAAACTATCCCCCAGACTATTGTGTGTGTTCTCAGTCCAGAAATTCCCACACTGGACCTCAGATACCTTCTCAAAGTTTTGTCAAAACAGATGCATTTCCACAAAACATTTTGGTTTCAGTGGAAGAAAGTTTTTTGTCCAGGAGAGGTTTGTAGGAGTGAGGCAACAACTGGCATAAATCATTAGACTATCACAAGAAAGCCCTTTTTCCTGAGATTTCCAGCCCAATTTAGCAGATCTTAAGATTCCAGTAAGTGTCCAAATTGAAATCTTAAAGGGGCACTCACCTCAATCTCTATATTGTAAGATGTGCTTATCATCACCTGAACAACCTGTGGAACAAAAGTCCAGTTACCTTATTGCTGTAAAAGACGTAACCATGTCCCTTGTGTTAAAAAAAAACAAGCCACAGCAAACTCTCCCTTGCCTCTCTATTATGGTTATGGGTATATGTAGAGCATCTTTACATCTGTGCACTAGCTTGGAAAGCCACTGGCTTTAAGGTTACATTCGATAAGTTTATGGAGGAGATGGTATGATGGGATTGGCAATTAATTGATCTTTAACTATTCATGGTAAATAGGCCCAATGGCCTGGGATGGGATGTTAGATGGGGTGGGATCTGAGTTACTTCAGAGAATTCTTTCCTGGGTATCTGGCTGGTGAATCTTGCCCATATGCTTATGATTCAGCTGATCACCATATTTGGGATCGGGAAGGAATTTTCCTCCAGGGCAGATTGGAAGAGGCCCTGGAGATTTTTCACCTTCCTCTGTAGCACGGGGCACTTGCTGGAGGATTCTCTGCTCCTTGAAGTCTTTAAACCATGATTTGAGAACTTCAATAGCTCAGACATAGGTGAGAGGTTTATCGCAGAAGTGGATGGGTGAGATTCTGTGGCCTGCATTGTGCAGGGGGTCGGACTAGATGATCATAATGTTCCCTTCTCACCTTGATATCTATGAATCTATAACCATGGGTGCCTGACTGAGGGATGCTATAAGACAGAGGTGTAAACCTCATCATATCAGTTTAACTTCTTTCTGACTGATAAATGGTACAGCCAAAGTGCAGAACACATAAGCCAATACAAGAGCACATTGTGGTACCGTTCACATTTAGCCAGTTAGAGGTACTAATTGCCGAGTGGGTAAAAATAGTGTAGTGATAGTCTTTTCAAAAGCAAAGCACCATGGAAATTCATAAGGCACTCAGATGTTCTCGAAGAATGCCTTGAGGTTTGCTCTGAAGTAGGGATGTAAATCCACCTGCTTTTTGAAGGGCCCTTTGTAAACTGGATTTATTTTTCTCGGGAACCATTGTTATGCTCTGCATAGGAAGCTCTGAGAATAAAGCCCTTGGTATTTCTTACCTCAAAGATTTTAACAGCATACTCCATCAAAGTAGATATTATTTATTTAGTACCATTGGTAGGTATGATGCCTTACAGATACAGTCAGAATTTTTCCATTAATTACACCCCATCAAGCTCATTGAAGTCACTGCTCTACAGATTACTGGCAGGAGTTTTTGACCCACATATTTTATACATGTTATGTGTATTCACTAATGAAAAGAGATCTCTTTCCCCCAGTTTCTGAGAAGCCTAACAAGTTGAGTCAAGTCTCATTTGCAAAGGGTGGTCATCATTCAAATGTTATTCACTCAAATGTTGTGATTTAGGATATTTGTTGTAAGGAGAGAGAAAGTTTCAGTATTGGACTGGGACTGAGAAAATCTGGAATTCCTGCTTCTGCAACAAGTTTTCTTTAGCAAGTCACTCTGTGCTTCACTTCTGCATCTATAAAATAGGGTAAATATTACTTCCTTTGTCTCTTATCTATATAGATTGCAGATTGTTCATTTAGGTATTAAAGTTCTCTTACTGTATGTTTGTATGGTGCCCAGCACAAAGGGGTCCAGATTAGAAATGAGTGAATAATGGATTTTTTCACTTTGGAGGCCAAACCGAAAAATCTGAAAAAATTTCAGTTTGATTTGAAATGAAACTAGTTTTTTCAAAATTTATGAAAAAACTGAGTTTTTTCATTTCATTTTGGGGTGTTTTTAGACTTTTTAAATTGACCAAATATAAAAATAAAGTGCCATTTCAAAATGAAAACAAAACAAAATATTTCAAAATAGAAAAAAAAACATGAAATGTTTTTAAATAATTGAAAGAAAATGTTTCAGCTTTCTCAAGGGGTTGGGGGTTGTTGTTGTTTGGACAAAACTCTTCATTGATCTCAGGTTGAGTCTTCAAATAGTGTCAGAGTCCTGAAAAGTACATTTTTTGGCAACACCCGCCCCCCCCCACTCCCCACACACAAAACCCTCAACAACTATTTGCCAACAATTTTTTGCCCAGCTCTCATTCTTATCTCAGTTTGGGCTTGTAGGCCCTACCCACAATGCAAATATTGAATAAATAATTGCGCTCTTATCACTTTGTTGAATACAGTCCAATTTCTATTCTCAACCTCTCTCCTTGATGCATGGAATTCACACATCCCCCCTAACTGAGATGAGAACGGGCTCCAGTTCCCCATATAGGTCATTTTAGATGATCTAATTTTTTAGTTCCCTGCTACAGAAGATATTTCATCCTCTTTCTAATGGTGCAGCCTTTATCCAACAAGAAATAAAGATCACCAGTGTGTGAGCAGATTTTATATTCTATTAAACAATATGTGAAGACGGAATCATGACAGCTAATCCCTACCATCTTAGTATAAGGAGTCTCAGATTCTGAGGATATTGAACAATTACAAAAATGGTCGGCAATGACATTTTGTTTTGAATGAGTGAAGGGAGACCCTGAGTGCTAATTCCTTGTAATAGAACTACCTGTCATGCTGCCACTCGGGAATTAAATTCATGTTCCTCCTTCAAGCTTGTACTTATTTGGTAACATGGCAACCTTTATGGAAAATAGTATTTACGTGTCTGGCAATTTAGCTGCAATGTTAATGAAGTGGGGAGAGGGAGCATGAAATGGGGAGGGAAGAGGAATGGAATGCAAGAGGCATGACAAATTTTAAAATCTCAACATGAAAGGCTGCTTTCAAAACCATCTGCCAGGTTGCTGAGGTGATGAGTTTCTAAACGTAAGTAGATTTTTTTAAACACTCCATTTAACTATGAAGAAGGCTGTAGTGATCTGTCACAGTCACAGGAAACAGAGTGAAAGACTGATTCACTCAGCATCATCTCTCTGATGTATTTCGTGCTGAGAATCCTGTCCCTGGCACCAGGGGTAGTCATTTGTTCCTGTGCAAAGTGGATCTAAAGGGCTACCAGATCAGACAGTCCATGGTAGAAGCACACCTTCCCTTCACACGCTGGCTCCAGTATGCCTCAGACCTTCATTGAAAAGCTTTTTGATTCGTGAGCGAGTGAGGTACCATTGGAAGAGGCCCTTGTAGTGATTCTCTAAGGAGAACACATATGGAGGAGGCCGCAGGACTTTGCCAGGTTCCGGACCACTATTCAAAAGAGTTTTTTCTTCCTGTACCGTCCCCCATATATTATCATAAGGCCACATTTATCCTTCATAACAATTTTAATATGTCTTGTCTTAAAACTGCACGTTAGACCCTTAAAGCCTGAGAACCAGGATATTACAGTTTCCACTCCTGTAAGATGTCCTGGGAAACACTTCACAGCTTTGGTGTTAAGAGCATGACATCTTAGGCCCCAATTCAGCAGGTACTTAGGCATGTACCTAACTTTAGCAAATGAGCGGTGCCATTCAAACTGAATTGGGGTCTTACATTGCAGATAGAGATGGGTATGAAGCCTTGGGAAATGTAGAAGTGTTTCGTTGGGTATCTACGTCCAAAATCTTTAAATTCCATAATAATGGACTCATTACACTGAGAGAATGCACACTGTAGAAGGGGCACACTAACAAAAGGTTGGGGTCCTACTTGAAGGAAGCCATGCCCTTTTCTTTTGAAATCTATTCATTGCTAATATTCAGTAGAAATATTTTAAACTGAAAAGAAAAGGAAAAAAAGCACCTATCTGCTAAGGCACTACTTGGAGTGGTTCCAAAAAGACCCCAAACCCCCAAAATAAAATAAACACATTAAATGAAATAGAGGATGTGTTAAGATCTGAGATGCAGTTTGTTAATCAGGAAGTTAGGATGGGGGGGGGGCAGAGTAATTTTCTCTTTCCTTAAGACTATTAGAACACTGGCTCAGGTGTTTACTAAATTGGAAGTATTGTTTGGGGCTAATTCTCCTGTACTGCATGGGAGGAAGTCTATGGGTTTTCTTTAACTCAACAAAAACACAATCCTAGTGAAACTGTATGGGAATTTGCTTTCAGTTCATAGGAGTTAATGACCAGACTAGCTAAGCATGACCCCAGTGGCATCCAGGAGCCTGAGAAAAGGTTGCAGAATTACTTGGTGACAGGTTTAACAGAACCCAGCCTTAGATAGTCGCTTAGGGGAAATGAGAGTATGACCCCTTCTGAAGGTAAGCAGGAGACATTGTGTAGGGAAGGGGAGAAAAGCTCAAAAGTGAATGTCTGGCTTTGCGAATGGTTCATCTGCACCTGTGGCTTATTATAAGATGGATGCATTAGAGAGAGAAAGACTTGTGAAATGAAAAAGCAAAAGACAAGGTGGGCAGTGACTGGGTAAATCTGAAGTGGTGTTTGTCAAAAATTGGAGAAGTTAAGGGGAGGACTTGAGAATGAAAAAAGGAATGGAATGTTACCCAAATATTAATAAGGGCTGCATTTTCCTCTGATTTGCATTCCCAGGGTTTCAGTCTCTTCTAACTTACACCAGTGTAAATGAGGTGTAACTCCACTGAAGTCAGGGGGGAGAAATGAAAGGAGAATCAGGTCTCCAAGCTTTTACCCCTCTGTGTATCTCTAATGCATATTCTGCACTTGATCTGTGCATGGAACTTCCATGGTTGCTCTCCATATAACAGAAATGCAGAAAATACAGGAGACAGCTGCAATGCAGATTAGAAAGAATTTTGCCCTAAAGATGTTTGTAGCCAAAGTCTTTATGTTGTTGTTTTTTGAGGGCAAGATTTTTAAAGGTTTTTAGGTGCATAACTCCCCTCAGTAATTAATGTGGTAGCAACTAGTGTTAGGCCTCGTCTTATTAAATAGCTTCACAAATCACCTTGAAGAAGACCTAAGCACATTTGCAGGTTATATTAAAGTAGAGGAATTGCAAACATCAGGGAGGACAAAGAAATAACTGAAAAGGACTTTGGGAAAATAGAAACTTGAGCAAAGCAATAAGATTACACTGGGTATAATGCAAGTTAGGAGATCTGGGTGAAAATCTCAGTGCCGCCAGGAGGTCCAGCACAGAAGGCACAACCCAGGGGAAGAGAATAAGGCAGTTTGGGGCCTGTTCCAGGGGCCAAAACAGCCACTTCCAGAAATTAGAGCCATCCCAGGCTGCTTATGGACTACAACATAGTTCTGAATTGCCTTAGTTCCAAGCCTGTCCCCCAGCTCCACATCAGCACATCTCCTACTCTGGGGCCTATACACAGGGCAACAAAGGCCCAGCGCACCTAAACCTGGTAGATTCTTGGGTACTTGCAGCACATTACAGCTGTTATATGCTGCCTGAGCGGTGTATAGGGGCTGGAATGGGGGACAGTCCATCATCTAGAGGTAACAGAGAGACACAGATTTGTCTTGTGTGATGGGGAGTAGCGAGATTGCTAATAAAGAGTAAAGCTAGCTTGTCCCAAGATTGCCAGTCATTCTTCCTCTCCCTGCTGGATACTGTTTGACCAAGCTCTGTCACGGTGCCGCATTTCAGTGGTTTCAATTCTGTCTGGAACCTGGCAGTGCAAAAGATTTTTAAAAGTAAAATGTAACACAGAGAGGAAATTAAAAAAAATACAATGTTGTGGCCCTCCAGAAAGTTGAGGTTTGATTTGGGGTGAAGGTTTTGGGAGGGCAACAGGCAAGGGTGGGCAGAGTGATCAGGCCTGGGTCACTAAACCATCCTGTCCTGCTGATTGCACATTGATAGCGTCACAACACACACATTGTTCAGGGTTTCCGTAACCCTGGAGAAGAGGAGATATATAGCACACAGACGCCACAGGAAGAATGTAGCTTAATCAGAGTCAGACAGATTAGAGGCAACAATAAAAAATGAGTTCACTAAGGCAGAGCTGTAAGACTGTCTTTGAAGCTGGGGAGAACCAAACTAGCTCCCCTGCAACCTATTGGTGCTCTGCCAGGGGATTCCTTAGACAGCAAACCATCACCTTTGTTGACCAATGGGCCCAGAGAATAGACGTGACTAAGGGCTGTTCCCTAACTGGCAGAAACTCATGATCTAAGCTATGCATGGGCCAGCAATGGAAATTAATATTTCATTGTTTACATCAGTGAACAAAATAAAATGTAACTTTTTTTCTTCCTCTGGAAGAAACTAAGAACATAAGGATGGCCAAATTGGGTCAGACCAAAGGTCCATCTAGATCAGTGTCCTACCTTCTCACAATGGCCAGTTCCAGATGCTTCAGAGGAAACAGAAGAGGGCAATTATTGAGGGATCCATCCTGATCATCCCAGCTTGTGGCAATCAGAGGCATAGGAAGACTCAGAGCGTGGGGTTGCATCCCCAACCATCTTAGCTAATAGCCACTGATGGACCTATCCTCATGAACTTACCTAATTCTTTTTTGAACCTAGTTACACTTTTGGCCTTCACAACATCCTGTGGCAAGGAATTCCACAGGTTGACTGCACTGTGTGAAGAATACTTCCTTCGGTTTGTTTTAAATCTGCTGCCTATTAATTTCATTGGGGAACTCCTGGTTCTTACATTATGTGAAGGGGTAAATAACACTTCCTTATTCACTTTCTCCACACCAGTCATGATTATATAGACCTCTATCATATTCCCCCCCTCCCTTAGTTGTCTCTTTCGTTAGCTGAACAGTTGCTGTCTTTCTAATCTCTCCTCATACGGAAGTTGTTTCATACCGCTCATGATTTTTGTCACCCTTCTCTGTACTGTTCCAATTCTAATCTATCTTTTTTGATCGGGGGCAACCAGAACTGCAATCAGTAATCAAGGTGATTACCGTGGATTTATATAGCGGCATTAGGAAATTTTGTGTGTTAACTATCCCCTTCCTAATGGTTCCCAACATTGTTTGCTTTTTTGGCTGCTGCTGCGCATTGAGTGGATGTTTTCAGACAACTATCCACAATGACTCCAAGATCTCTTTCTTGAGTGGTAACCGCTAATTTAGATCCCACCATTTTGTATGTATAGTTGAGATTATGTTCTCCAAAGTGCATTAACTTGCATTCATCAGCACTGAGTTTAATCTGCAATTTTCTTGCCCAGTCACCCAGTTTTGTGAAATCCCTTTGTAACTGTTCACAGTCAGCTTTGGACTTAACTATCTCAAGTAATTTTGTATCAGCTGCAAACTTTTCCACCTCATTTTTACCCCTTTTCCCAGATCATTTATGAATATGTTGAACACTGGTCCCAGTACAGATCCTTGGGGCACGCTGTCATTTACCCCTCTCCACTATTCCTACCCTTTTAACTAGTTACTGATCCATAAGAGGACCTTCCCTCTTATCCCATGATGGCCTACTTTGCTTAACAACCTTTGATGAAGGACCTTGTCAAAGACTCTCTGTAAATCCAAGTACACTATATCCACTGGATCATCCTTGTTCACGTTTGTTGATCTCCTTAAAGAATTCTAGTACACTGATGAGGCATGATTCCCCATTACAAAAGCCATGTTGACTCTTCCCAATCATGTCATTTTTATATGTGCTCCTGATAATTCTGTTCTTTACTATATTTTCCAACCAATTTGCCTAGTACTGAAGTTAGGCTTACCAGCCTGTAATTGTCAGGATCGCCTCTAGAGCCTTTTTAAAAAATTGGTGTCACATTAGCTATCTGGCACTCATCTGGTACAGAGGCTAATTTAAGCAACGTGTTACATATCACAATTAGCGGTTCTGCAATTTCACATTTTCTTTAGTAGTTTTGCAATTTCCTTTAGAATGCTTGGGTGAGTGACATCTGGTCCTAATGACTTATAACTGTTTAAATTTGAGTTAATTGGGGACCTTTAAACCAGCCAAAACAAACTTCACATTCAAAAAGTCTTGTCTGGTCTTACAGGGTTTTGATTTTTTTCCCTTGGTTTTTTAGATAAGTTGAAAGAGGAAAAACAAATGTTGCCTCTCTGTCCCCAGCTCTCCCACACACAATGGGAATGGTATTACCGCTTTGACATATCCTGCAGGGCAGTATGAAAAGCTTCATTCTACTCTTTATCTCAGTGTAGGACATCATTACCCAGCGAAATACAATACCTCTACACTTACACCTGAAACACAATCTCCCCCCTCCTTTCTTTCTCCCCCCCCCTTTTACTTGGCGCTCCTACTCTCTTGCTCCTTTATGTAGGATATTATTTTCACTGTCTGCAGCAGGGAAGACATCAGCTGTTATCTTCCAGCTGATAAAGATCTTTATTTGCTCCTGATGCATTGGAATTGAAGAAAAAAGTTCCTTCTATGGAAGATATGAATAGCAGAGCAAGAACACTGTGAATAGCCCCAGTCTAGATAAAGGTATGTATCTCAACATCAGGAAACATGAGTGTTATAGTCTGAGATTTTTTGATCACCTGTCAGGAGAAATATTATGTCTAAGTTTTTTCTCCAGTGAAAATATGTAATTATCACCGGTGCAACATCTTTTCTGGTCTAAGATCTGGTGTCAGCTTTAAGTGCAGGCTTTGGGCAGAATTGTGGCTGATAAAGATGAAGATCTATTAACCCTGAAAACCCAGCTGTATTCCATAATGTTTTTTCTTATGAGCTATTTCCCCTCCTTTCGGTAGGCCCACTCTTGCAAGGTGTCCAGCGCCCCTGGCATGATGCTGTGCCTCCCCACATCCACCAACGTTGGTGGGAGTTAAGGACACTCTCTCAGCATCTGTCAGAAGGCACTCGGCACCTTGTAGAATCAGGCCCCTTAACAGACCAAATCTGACTAGTTGCTGAGTGCTACAGCTCCTAGCAAAACCAATGGGCTAAGTGCTCAGAGTTATGGGGCACTGAAGTCATGGGAGTTATGGGTACTTGGCAGATGCTCGGCTTTCCCCCATGGGAATAAAGGGCCTAATTCAGGACTCCATTCAAGAAAGCACTTAAGTATATTCTTAACTTTAAGCATCTGCTTAAGCCCCATTGACTTTACAATTATTATGTGTATTATGGTTGTGCCTCCCTGGATTTGAATGGGGACTATTTGTCCACAGCATAGTCCCCATTTTAGCAGAGGGATTGCTGATGGGAGAGCGGACGTCCATGAGATAATCTTACCCAGACCATCTTCCCCCACATCATATAACATCTCTGGGACAACAACAGCAATTACATATAAGGAAAAGTAGCATTAGGAAAATAATATATTTTTTTTATCTATTTTCCTATGTGCTTTAGCAGTTGCACACCAGGCTGAGAGTTAACTCCATGAGATCAGCCATCACTGAGGACCACCAGCAAGGACCAAGCTTTGGGTACAAACAAGGATAAGGCACTGCACTATTGCCCCAGCAGCTGTTGAGTAGATACACACAGCCAGATGGACATGTTCACTTTGGCAACTCTCTGTGCATCCATTCAAACATGAAGCATCTCATCTGCTGATAAAGGCTGATGTCTGCGGAGTTTGAATTTCGGGGGGGTGGGGGTTAGATCATAGCGAGGGGGTAATATTTCCCACGGAAATATTCTGAAAAAGGGTTTCCTGCTGGTGAATTAGACAAATGAGCTTAGTTCATGCAGACTCAGCCGGCTGCACACGACTCACCGTATGCAGAGAGCATATAGGTGTTGGTGAGCACACTGAGGCCAAGCAGAGACCTCTTGGAAAACTTGACTGCAAGCCTATAAAACACTCCTCAGCTGCAGTGTTCATCACAGTTGTACTGGGCAGCGTCTAGTGTTTTTCCTAAAAGATACTCCTGAGAGTTAAGCAGTCCTCCATGCTGTGGCTTTGTTGGCTGTCAGTCACTCCAGCTGATGTTGATCACTGAGCAGCCCCCTTTTGCTGACAATCTGTTGGCTGACTATAGTTGCAGTGATGGGTCATGTTGAACACTGAGCAACCCCATTGCTGCTGCTCTGTTGGCCCCCACAGCTGCATTCGGTGACGTCAGCCTGTCTCTGCCAGAGCAGCTGTAGGGACGAAAGCATATTACAATCTGGATTGCATTATATTAGAGTAAGGGATAAAACCCTCGCAAAGCAGACCGCAACACGTGGACAGCTGAGCAGTCACTCCGGTGGTGAGAGGCTGGCAGCACCCAGAAAGACTAGCAGCCAGAGCAGCAACGACTATGCTGCCCAAGCGAAATGCACTGTATGAAAACAAGGAAGCGCTGTCTAAAGTCAGCAGTGAAAAAAATCACTTCTCAAACAAAAACTCCCGTGCACAAAATTCAATGCACACCTATATGCTTCCACACATTACAGGCGCAAACACGTGAACAATTCCAGCCTCCACACAGAAACATAGGAATAACCACTGTAATATAAAAAGAAAAGGAGTACTTGTGGCACCTTAGAGACTAACCAATTTATTTGAGCATAAGCTTTCGTGAGCTACATCCGAGGAAGTGAGCTGTAGCTCACGAAAGCTTATGCTCAAATAAATTGGTTAGTCTCTAAGGTGCCACAAGTACTCCTTTTCTTTTTGCGAATACAGACTAACACGGCTGTTACTCTGAAACACTGTAATATAGTTAGATATTTCTGAGGGTACAAATGGTCCATGTAATCTGCAGTGGTCCATCTCATCTGCTGTCCTGCCTGCCTCTGAAAGTGCTCTCTACCAGATGCTTTAGAAGAAGAGACAAGAAACCCTGTGAACATTTGTGGAATCACTCGCTCATACAGGAAGTTTTGCCCCATTCCCTGTCATTCAGTGCTTGATTTATTCCCTGAAGTTTTTATTCCTCATACTATGTTAGGTAAGATTTTAAATTAACTGGACATGTTCTCATTATGGATTAAGTGGACAATCCTTGTGGTAGTGAGCTCCACAGGCTAATTCTACATCATGTAAAAACAATTTTTGGTGTCGGAATTTGAAAATGGCTGTCTTTCAATTTCACTGAATGGCCCCTTGTTACTGTATTATGCATATGTGCTAGAATTTGGACCCACTAAACCCAGTTATTTTAACTGTTACCGCTACACATGCCAGACTTACACTTGTGCATTCAGGTCATGGAACTGTTCAAGGAGCTTGGCTGAAAACTTGGCTCTACAACAATACAGAATTTGGCTCTTAGCATGATTTATTTCTGTAGAATCTTCTCTATATTTTCCTTTAGTTCCTCTGTTACTGTCCCTCTCCCCTTCATCTCCTCCCTCCCCCAGTCACACTTTGGCTGGCCCTCTAAGGGTAGCTGGGCTCAGCCATACTTGATTAGCTACAGGCCCCCACCCACTCCTGATCAGCTGGATGATTTCTTTCAAAGGGCTGAGAAAACTCAGTTTGGGGTTGGAAGCAGAGGCAGGCTGGCTCCCACTCCCGTGAAAGGCCCTGAAGCAGGGTCAGGAAGGAGTCTGGGAGTCAGAGCTCTATCCCAGAGCCAGAGGGAGTGAGACTGTGAGAGGGACTCAAGGAAAGCAGCTGAAGAGTCAGTCTGTCCCAGAGTGGAGAGACTTAAAGGGAGTCCAGAAGGTGGGCTGCAGAGGAGCCCACGTGGGGATGTGCAATAATTGACTTACAAAATTACCCTAATTATAAGCTTAACTGGAAGCAGTGAGCACAAGTTCATACGATATCACAATAACATAACAAATGTTGATGGGGAAAAGGTACAAAAGAGAGACACACTGGGTTAGTCCAAACCAGACGGCCTACTGATATAACTCAAGGACTGTGTTCAGATTATGCCTGGTAAACAAGAAAAGTGGGGGACCACAAATCAGTGAACCAAACTTGGTATGTTGGAAATTAGGCCTAACTGGCACACAAAATGAGGGGGTGGGCTATTCCACTCACCACTCCCTTTTGTGGTCCTTAAAAGAAAATACTTTTTATGGGGGGGAGGCACGGGAAATCAAGAAGTTGCAGTCTGCCAACAACCACTGCAGCATGCTTTCCCATCATGGCTGCCACCCCCACCATCTCCTAGGACCCAGGATCTACCATAACGTGGTGGGCCTTCATTGTCCCTCATCCCAAGAGACGTCCTGACCAGATCGGGCCACCATAACCATCTGCTCTGGCTGACTCCCAACCACCACCACTCTACTCCACTCCCATATGTCCTTTTCCTTCCCTGCCTTATTTCTTCTCTTTCCTATTCCCATCCTTTTATTTAATAAGAGTCTAGCTTGACTGGCCAAGACTACAATTTGCAAAACTGCTATAAGCTCGTGACCAGAGAGGCAGTTAAAAAAGCAATGCCCTCAACAGCCTGATACTGGCACAAATTTGTCAGGTCTCAGAATGTGTTCCATGCTTGCCTTGGTGTCTCAAGTGAGTCCTTGTCTACACTACAGGTTACTTTGGTATAACTTATGTTGCTCAGGAGTGTGAATAATCTATACTCCTCAGTGACGTAAATTAAGCACTGGTGTAGACAGTGCTATGTTGGTTGGAGAGCTTCTCCTGCCAACATGGCTATTGCCTCTTGCAGAGGCAGGAGTTAAGATGACGGGCGAGCTCTCCCATCAGCTTAAGAGCGTGTCCATCACAAGTGCCACAGCGGCAGGTCTGCATTGGTGCAGCTGCGCTGCTGTAAGTGCTGTCGTGTAGATGTAGCCTGAGAGTCAACACCAGAGACAGAAGCCACATTTTCCAGCTTTGCTATTCTTCCCTCTCCCTGTGTGTGCGCTCGTCTTCCTTTGTCTTTTAGAAAATGGCTTCAGACTTTAACAGCTGCTTCGGCACAGCTCAAATAACTTCTTTTCTGTTCTCCAAAAAGGAGTCATTACTATCTTTAAATACCATCTAAAGAGACTGTCAAATGGGGACGGGGGAGGTGGGAATTGGACAGGAGGGTGCCCTTTTAAAAACTCTCCCCAGCTACAGGAAAAGGAAACAAAAGAGGTTGTTAAAATAAAAGCCTTATTTAACAAATACTTTGCATTTCAAATCTTTAACATTTTGGAGGTATCTTTAATAAAAACGTTAAAAGGCTGTCTAGTGGTGTTTCTCCCATGGCACTAAGCAGGCTGAGGTTTCTGTATACCAAATCTGGACGCTTGTTTAAAACTGTTTAATGTTAAACAGTTTCAGTGTCATGTTAACACTCGTGACTCTTTGGGCCCCTTTAGTCAACTGAAATTAATACAACAGGTGAAAAGAACCTTTTGTTTGTTTGGGACTTTTTGCTGGGTCCGTTACCCTGAGAGGGGATTGATATCAGAGTGACCCAGCCAGAAGGCTGAGTCATGTTAACCCCTGGGAGAGACAGAAAACCCTGGGCAGGAGTCAGGGAACACCTGCAGTGCCAGGCTTAGCCAGCAGGGAGTGCTACAGAGTAGGCTTGCCCCATGACACCCCTTTCTTTAGATCTTCCCCTAACTCCATGCAGTTGTGCAACAGCAGCATCTGTTGGCACTGTTAGAAAAATGTCAAATAAATAGGGTAAAAACTAAACAATAATTTTGCTTCGGGCCTTGCTTTTAGTTTAAACAGGCTAAATAAGCAAGCAAAAAAATGTAAGTGAAAGCACAAGGCTGCCCCCCAATTTCTCGCCTCCTCCCCCCGAGCTCCGTCGGTGTTTGGAGCTAGGGGTCAGGAGAAGAAGGGGGGGGGGGTCTATCGGCGTACAGAATAATAGTTGGGGAAGGGGAAAAGGAAAACTATCGGCATATAGACATAGCCCAACTGGTGTGAAGGGCTTCGAAATATGCTGGCTTGTTTAGCCCCAATGAACCCATCGAATTGCCTGAAGACTGGACTCTGGACTGTTATTTTCCGACAAACTGTGTCTGGGAACTAAGAGGGAGGCGGGAGCTGGACCCCCGCCAACTTCTTGGTGCCGTGACGCGGATACACTTGGCTGAATGGGTAAGTAATACAGTAACAGACAGGTAAGTCCCCCGCATCAACTGTCCGTGCAGCTGTTTGGCATGGGTATGGAGGGCTCTCATGAAGGGAGTTGGGGGTTCAAATACAAATAAATTCAGGGCCCATACCAGGGACAGGGATCAACCTAGAACAAAATCAAAAAATAAATAAATAAAATATTTAAGGTGGTAGACTCAGGGTGTTCTTTTGCTGGTGCTAGCTTACCTGTAGACCGTCTGAAAAACAAAAGAACCATTTCCCAGCCCCTTGATGGGGACAGATTATTGCTTAAAAACACCCCTTCCTTTTTCAGATGTTTTTGGCTTAAAAGCCAGGGTTCTCCCTGTGTGCTCAGTTAGCCTTAGTAAACATTTTAGGGTGGATAAGCCTTAAAAAGTGTTTTTAAATTTTTACCTGCCAGCGATTAAGAACTTTGACATGATTTTTTTTTAATTCCATTTTGTGGCATGTGATGGATTTTTACTCCAGTGGAAAGCAATGCAGACTATGAGGGGAGAGGCTTCAGTCCTTACAGTCAACTCTGTGCTAAAGCTAACATTATAAAGGTGGACAAGGCAGTTTAAACAATTCCTTGCCACAAACTCGTGGCAATGTGATGATTACAAGCACAAAGATCAGTGAGAGAGCAATCCTCTTGCGAATCCTGGAGGGCAATTCCCCTTACCAAGAAAAGGCTTGACATAGGACAGATAAGCCTGAGCTATGGAGTGGAGAGCAGCACTGGCAATGGTGGAAATTTTTCATGCACACAGTTTTCCAGTAGAGGGATACAGCTCTATTGAAACTGAAGGTTATTTTGTAGAAAAACCAATTGACAAAAATAATTGGTTTCCCCCATAGGAAGTTTCTAAATGAAGTGTTTCAACAGTAAAGACATTTTAAAAAAAAACCCACAAAAACAAACACAATGAAATGACATTTTAAATAGGAATATCAATATGAAGTAAACATTTTTGTTTAGACTTAAAATGTCATTCCACGCTGGTTTTTCCAATACAAAAAAGACATCTTAAGTTGGGGGAAAAAAGTTTCAAATAGTTTTGTAAGCTTCCCATGGAAACTCAATTTTTTTCCTTGTGTTTTCACCACAAAAAGCACCCTCACAACTGGCTTCCTTGATGGAAGTCTCAGCAGAGAGGCCATGGATTGAATGGACCATAGGGATTAAACCATTTTCTTAATCCTAGGTGCCCAAAATGGTTTCAAAGAAACTGTGCCCAATAGCACAGTTCACAATACCATTTTAAAGCACAAGCTGCTTATTTAAATACATAGCATTTATAAAGCACTTTACAAAAGTACATATCATTATCCCAAGTCTACAAATGGGGAAAGTGAGGCATGGAGAGGTTAAATGACTGGTCCAAGGTTGCTCTGCTGGTCAGTGGCAGAGCCTTGCTCCCATAGTGTGTTTTGTGCTATTTCAAGGACAGCTATTTTTATTTACCTCACACAACCACTGTGTAATAAATCATTAGACTGGGATACAAGGAGTTTAGAAAACAAAATCTGGCAGACCCGAAGGAGAAGGTAAACTTGTAGTGAAGGAAGTCCACACGGTCACAGGACTTTCAGCAGCACAAAATGGGAGCAAAGGAGTCAGATACTGGGAATGAATCACAATTGTGGGTTAGTGACACAGACTTTGTAAAGGAAAAAAGGGGCAAAAGAGTAGAGGGCAGAGTCCAGGGAGTTGCCAACAAGTCAGTAGAGGAGTGGGAGAGTGGACCAAGAATAGAAGAGAAATAATGAAAATCAATGGATTGGAATTCCCAGAAGGTCCAGATGGAGGAGCAGGTGGGCAGCAAGAGGCAGTGGTCTGAATTGAAAGAAAAGTGGCTGTGGCTGGAGAGAGGGAACATGGCGATAGCAAGATCAGAGAGGGAGCAATGTCTAGGGAAGACAATATCGCATGAGTAGCAATCGATCTGAGGTCAAAAAGGCAGATAAGTATACACTAGTGTTTGGTAGAAATATTTTTATTTTTGAAGGCATGTGGGCCAGAAATTGACTCAGGTTTCCTCCAGAACATGGAGCTAACAGAACGACTGCAATTTGCTCTGATTTGGTGTTCGCAGAGAGAAACATGAAATTCTGAGTGAGCGATCCACAGCAGTAACGCTGTACTGACTATGTGGGCCTTCAGCCCCACTCTGTCTCCTAGAGGGGAATCCATGACTTCCTCCCCCATTGCCAGATGGGGTGTTCCTCCCACCAATGTCCCAGCATAGAGAGTGCACTCTCCCCAGCTGACTGGCAGCCAGAGATGATGGAAGGAACCAAGTGACCCATCCTTGAGGAGCTGGCTGATATATTCCTTATCCCTGTATCTCTAATCACAGGTAAGAGATTCACTATTGGTTGAATACTGACCATGTGCAAAGGGAATGTTGTTCACAAACCAAACACCAGGATTATGAATTTGGGGTAAGAAAGGACTTGTAAAAGCTGAAAAGTTCTGAAGAGACTTGGGGATTGACAGCAAAGCAGAAACAGGAGGTTGGAAGAATTCCATCCTCTGTGTTAAGTGTTTAATCCAACCCTTGCCTCACGTTCGGATTTACCAAAACCCTCTTAGACAAGACTGATCCATCCTGCATATAGATGTAGGTTTGCCATTGATTCACTGGGAGCTGGAGCAGGCCCCAGGAGCCTTATTCTTCATTCCTTACTCACGCCAAATTCCCAAAGCAACTGGGGGTTTTGCCTGAGTAAGAATTACAGGATCAGAGGTTGAATGCAAAATCTGCTTACTTCTGAGACCAAAGCATCATCATTCAGCAATGCACCCTAGTCATTCCGGATAAAGAAATGAGTCAAAATAAAGTAAGGTTACCCCCAAAATAATAAATGCTCTCTTATAAATACTTAACGAACAATAAAGCACAGACAGACACATTTTTGTTGCACGCACTTTCTTGGCCTGTTGTGAATCCCTGTAAGACAAGTGTATTGTTGCTGTAGCTGCAATATAGCAGATTTCCATTTAAATCTCCCATCATACAAATAACTCAATGACACATTGCTCCCTTAACAATAGCACATTGTAAATAAAATCTAATAGACGGGCTAGAGCACTTGTATTGTCTTTCTTAGGACCTGATGCAAAGCCCACTGAAGTCAGTGAGGATTCTTCCATTGATCTTAAATGGGCTTTCATTCAAGCCCTTAAGCCAATTTTATACCAGAATCTATCCATTGACTTCAGCGAAGTTACTCCTGATTTATGATGTAAGTGAAACCAGAATCAGGCCTATCGTGTCTTTAATGCGTGGCTAGGAGAGACTGACAATACAGTTAAAATATTGTTGCAGGGTAGGTTTTACTGTAGGCAGTCAAAATGGATCCTAGCATAAAATGATGGTCATTTGGCTTATTTTTATTACAGAGGAGTCTGTATTACAGCTCGGTGAGTCTGCCTGCTAGAAATCTGGTAAGAGTAGCTAGCCAGAAATTAGTTTAATTGCACATGATCAATCAGTTGTGCATTTTTAACTTTCGGGTCACTAGCCTCAATTCTTTCTTCCACATTTATTTGGGAAGCTGTACAAATAATTGCAAAGAAAATTACAGGAACCACAGGTTATGGCAATGAAAATGGCACCTAATAGAGTATTCATGGTCAAAAGCCATCCATCAGACCAACTTATAAAAAGGAATATGAAAATTGTCTTTATCCTGGGGGCAATCGGACTTTTCACCATAAAAAACAAGTTGTGTACTGCACCAAACTCACACAGATTGTATGTTTTCAGAGACCTCCCAGATCACTGTAAGGTACATTTCTCACATCCAACCAGGCATATCAGGGGAAAGCGGAGCAAGGAAATTCAGAATAATCTGCAAACGATTATGACTCTGGAGGGGAGTTTTTGCCCGTGGAAAATTCTGTTGAAGAGTAGGAATTTTGTAAATGCAATGGAGACTTTTTGCAATACTGGGACGCTTCTTGGAGCAGCCAGGGCAAAGAATTGCCCTGTTACACCCTGCCCGCATCGGGAGGGGGTCTTGCTGTGCCGGCTGGGTGTTAGGGAGTGAACACATTGAGCCCATCAACCCCTCAAACACTCTCCTCTGGGCTACGCCAGCCCTGTCTTTGCCTTGCGGGTTCATAGTAGATGCATCCTAGCCCATGAGTCCCTCAGAAGTGTCCCACTCTGGTGTCTAGCCCCCAGTCACTGGATTCCCAGAGAAATCCCAGATCCTCTGTTCCCAGAGGAACCGTATACCCCGTTTAACCTTAGACCACAGCTCCGGTATTACACACAGCACACGTTCAATTACAAAACAAAGAGGAAATTTAAGAAAGAACAGGGATTCACATGCAAACCAGTGAGAGAGATGAGAACGAGTGGTTACATCTAAACCAAAACAATGACATGCATTCTAAAACCTGCTCTTAACTAAGGAGAATCTCTCACCAAAAGTTTTCTTCAGTCTTTTCAGCCAAGCCTGGCTGAGATCCCTTTATCATGAAGCAAACCCACTGTCAGTTTACTTCTTAGGTGAAGGATGCCAGGATGCCTCTCTGTACTCCCAAAATATACCAGAACAGAGCTTTGAAGGTCACCTCAAAATACGGTCCTCCCACCCCTGTTTACTTCTTCCTGTTAATTTCCTCTCGAAGGATTGTGAAATATTCAATTAGCATTCAGCTTAGACTGTAAATGGATTCCAGTTATGAACCGTACAATATTTTACATGAAAACAGACAGCCAGATAAACATTTCTTGCCTGAAAAAAAACAGTCTGCTTTTCCCCTTTGCAGGTGACCGGTCCCTAGTCACAGACCTTAAGAACATCATTTTCAGTGTTTAATCTTCTTACATAACATCCGTAGATAAGTGTTGCAATGATTATGATGATCAGGGTGACACAGGATTTCATTAGAGACTTTGCATGGCATCCTTAGGGATACAGGATTCCCTGGCTTCACCCAATGTACTGCACAGTGCCAATTGACAGAGGGCACAGAGGTCCTTGGGTCACAAATACCAAAAGCCCAATTTCTTTAGATCTAACTAATAGTGCAAAACCCAAAATACACATACAAAGAGCTGAAAACCACTTGATAATCCAACATAATAGCCACACAGCAGGAGTAAGCTCATCCACACATAAGCTCATCTCACGAGCAAAACAAAACATACATTTATTTTTTATTAAACAAAAATATATATACAATCACACCTGATTCTACAGATACCTTGTCCTCCCACCTTCCTCTCTTCTCTTTGTCTGCTTATTCCTCTGTTGCCTATTGTCTGAATCTTAGATTGTGAGGTTTTTTGGGTAGGGACTTTGTTTTATTTGGTTGAACAGTGCCTAGTATAATGGGGCCATGATCCCCAGTTAGAGTGTTTGTGTAACCCACACACCTCCTGGGTGTGATATTCTGTCCCATCTGGTGGCACCAAGACCACTTAGAGAGAGAGAGATTAATGAGTCTGCTCTACAGCCTTAGCTAACAGTCATATAGCTTTTAGCTCATGCAGTAGAGGCTCATGCACTAAGCTCCTGAGGCCCCAGGTTCAATCCCACCTGCCGATGATGGTGGTCCGTCGGTGTTACACTTGGACACTACCACAACAGAAATAAATAAATAATAATCTGGGCAACAAGCTAACACCTCATGGAAAATTGGAAGAGGCTGCCCTCACCGCCACTAAGCAATGCACATAGCTAGCCTGTGTAACCACAAACACACCTATTCCAATCAAATGTGGTGTGGCAGAGCTCTGACCTTCTTCCCATGTGTCCCGCGGTTCCAGGCGGTTTATGCTAGCCTCAGAGGCTCACTGTGACCCTCCACATAGCCCTTCTGTCTCTGGGGCCAGAGTACAATTTACTCAGCCTTTTTCACCATAAGCCAGCAAGGAGGTTGGTGAGAGAACTCTCATAGCCTCTGTTGTCCCTACAGGCTTATTCCAGAACAGTTTAGCCTCCTGTCCTGACAGAAGCCTGTCTTCCCCTCCCAGGAGGTGTTTCTGTAGTGGCGGGTTGGGGGAAACCCGGGCCTACCTTCTACTCCGGGTTCCAGACCAGGGACCCTAATGGCAGCCAACCTTACACTGTCAGCGTTGCTACATTTCCCTAGGCCACTCCCCAACAGCTCCCCTGCTTCTCTCTCTTAACACCTTCTTCACCCTTACCTTAGGGCTCCTTTTCCAGTGGCTTGAGGGTGTCTTCATTACCCAGCCCTTCAGCCATACTTCCTCTCCCCTGGCTCTTCTCGGCCTGACTGGAGTGAGCCCTTTTATAGTAACAGAGGGGCCTTAATTAGAGTCAGGTGTTCACATTAGCTTAACAGCCTCACCTGACTCTTTTCAGGTTAATTGGAGTCAGGTGTTCTCATTAGCCTAACGGCTTCAACTCACTCTTTGCAGGCTAATTGGAGTCATGTGTCCACCCTAGCCTGGAGCAGCCCCTGTTCTGGTCAGTCAGGGAACAGAAAACTGCTTATCCAGCAGCCAGTATATCGACCTTCTACTACTCTGCTGTACCCAACTGGCCGGGGTCTATCACAGCGGATAATTGAATATTGTTGTCTTTTGACACCAGATGTTCTCTTATGAGCAAGAGTATGAGAGGAGCTCTGCCTTAGCTGGGGAGTATCTGAGATACTTATCTGTGTGTATTTCTGCTAACGGTGCCAAACGTGCACATGTATAACAGTTATCTCTGCTAGCTAAATTACTGGAGCTGCTCATGTAGCTAACTTGGTAGAGGGTTCTTGTTTTGGAGAGGAGACCAATGCTGCAATTCTGCTGACTCCTTTTGATATTGAATGTTTTAAAATAGACTAATATTAGTTGGATGTAGACAGGAGACTCCAAATAGGAGTTCAGAGTAACAGCCGTGTTAGTCTGTATTCGCAAAAAGAAAAGGAGTACTTGTGGCACCTTAGAGACTAACCAATTTATTTGAGCATAAGCTTTTGTGAGCTACAGCTCACTTAAAAGTCTTCTTGTAAGAAAACTGAATGTTTTTTCATTGTTCTAAGATCCAAGGGTTTGGGTCTGTGGTCACTTATGCAAATTGGTGAGGATTTTTACCAAACCTTCCCCAGGAAGTGGGGTGCAAGGGTTGGGAGGATTTTGGGGGGAAAGACGTGTCCAAACTACGTTTCCCAGTAAACCCAGTTAAAGTTTGGTGGTGGCAGTGGATCCAGGGGCAAAGGATAAAATTAATTTGTACCTTGGGGAAGTTTTAACCTAAGCTGGTGAAAGTAAGCTTAGGAGGTTTTCATGCAGGTCCCCACATCTGTACCCTAGAGTTCAGAGTGGGGAAGGAACCTTGACATAGCTGTAGCTCACGAAAGCTTATGCTCAGATAAATTGGTTAGTCTCTAAGGTGCCACAAGTACTCCTTTTCTTTTTGCAAATAGGAGTTGTGTGTATCAATCCTCAAATATCAGAACAACGTTATAGGATCTTTTAGTTCTTACTAAAAAAAACCGCAAGTGAAGTCAAAGATTTTGCCTGAATATAAGGTCAGTATTATATAATTTGATGCATCTTTCAACATGGGGTGTACAGATGTAACAGAACACTAGCCCTAAAAGGACTGCATTCATGTGCTTCCAGGAAATGTGAAATTAGTCCTCTTTATGACTGGAAACTTATTCAGTTTCTTTCTCTTGTTGATCAACATAAATCAGTTCATCACCACTTGTGTAACAAGTTCTCAGGATGAATCATGAACAAACTATGCAGTCTCTCCAAACATCCCATTTTTTCTCAGTCAAACATACTAAAACCTTTATTGTTGTTTTTGTGAATAGCCTAATAGACTGCTTATATTAACAGAATGCCCAATGTCACCTAAAAAAATGAAGTATTGGCAATTACAGTACAAGTCCCACACAATCAGTATAAACAGGTTCAAATCAGAATTACTTATTTCATTAACTTACATAATGTATGCCCTGATCCAAAGTCGCCTGAAGTAAATGGAAAGCCACTTAATACCAATAAAGTACTTGGGCTGTGTTCCAAAAAAATAATTCAATGATTAAAAACTCATGGACCAGGCCCAATGGCCCAGCTATAGAGCATTCCCCACTCCCACCCCATACCCCATCTGTACAGAAAGGAACAATTGATAGAAAGAAGGGGAAGTTCTACAAACGATCATGGACAAACTGTGAAATTGGAAAGAATTTCAGGCCTGGGACCTTACATTTTCACCTATCCTGAGGTATTTCCTGCCCTGCAAAGTGAATGCCATTGAATAGCACAGATTTCCTGTAGAAAGACACCGCCCTTTCTGCACGAGATAGGGAAGACAGACAAAAACTGTACGATAAAACAGCTTCAAACATTTCTGGGGACTAGGTGAGCATTTCATCCCAGATTCACAAAGAGACTTAGGCGTGGCAATGCTCAGCATCACAATGCCTAACTTCTGGCACCTAGAAAAGTCACAGGAACAACACTGTGATCCACAAAGCCTGAGTTGGCACCTAGGCTCCCTGTACAATGAATGGGCAGAGATAGATGCATTAGACTATGATCCACAGAAGCCAGCACGCTAGGCCATGGACCACCTAAGGTAGCCAATGGCAGATGCTAGTGAGAGGGCTGAGTCCTCCTTACAGAAGTACAGAGAGGCGAAGTGACCTGCTCAGTGAATTAATGAGAGAATTAGGTATAAAACTAATAAGTCCCTGACATCCAGTCCTGTATTCAGTCACTGGGCCATACAGCCCACACTCAGGTGCTAAAAACAGACACAGCGGCACAGAAAATCCTCCTCAGGCAGGAAGCACCGGTAACAAAGCTTACTATTCAGAAGGCCCTTCCCTACTCCAGTTCATTTTGTCCTTCAGGACAGCAGCACCCCTTCAGCCACAGTGCTGCGGCATCACAGCTCTGCTTGCAGTGGAGCCAAACCCTCAGGTTACACAATTGGAATGAGTGACAGTAAAAACTACAGCCGAGATTTTCAAAGCTGCCTAGGCTATGCAATTCCCAGTAACACCAGTGTGGTAGGTGATCATTGCTACATTCTAATAAGATGAGCCCTGTGCGATGTGCTTGTAATGGAGTCAAACTTCACAGGACTTTCACTCCACTAATAGTGAAGTACGTTGAAACAATTCAGGGTTTTCACTCCATTTCACTACATGCAAAGTTTTAGTATAACCAGTGGTTTCCCCAGGAATTGAAATTGAGGGGGTGTTCCAATTTACAAGGGGGGGGTGTCAGGGCCGATGAGGGGTGAGACTGTGAGGGTGAAGGTGGGCTGTATGGCACCATAGTAAAAACTGAAAAATGTTTCATGACCATTTTATTAGATTTAACTCATGTTTTAAAATCATCACACAAATTAAAGTTGGCTACTCAAGCCTTCTGTGAAGCACTATGTCTACATCCTTCTTGGTTTCTTGTTATAATTTTGCACAACTCTGTTAATGAACTTCTTGAATGCAATGCGTTCATCTTTGGTGGATTCTCGTGTGCCCGGTACTTCCATTCCTTCAATTGATATGCTCATTAGTTCATTCACATGATCAGGCAGAAGGCGACTTCTTTCAGAACACAAAATTCTATTCAATGATGAAAAAGAATGCTCAACTGTAGCTGTTGTGACTGGGAGTAGCAAGAGATGAATTCCTACTTCTTTCATCCCAGGAAACATAGCACAAAGATCGGGTCAAGCCACTAGCGATGATAAAAAAGAAGTTGAAGTCAAATCTTCATTCAATCATATTATATTCCACTCTGTGTTCAAATTCTCTATTCTGTCTTGATCCCATGGCAGCCCCATGGCTGGCAGTGCCTCACTCCACTCAGCTGTCGGTGTTTTATAGGACAGGGATCTGTAAAAGCTACGTAGAGGTTGAGTAGAATCTAGAAGTTGCTGTTGTAGATTTTTAAGAATCAAGTCTGTGTACTTTTTCAATTGTTTTAACAAACACTTCTTGTCCTCTTCACTTAAGGATTCAATATACATGCCTTCATTAGTCAACTTCTGGACTGAAGTCTTTGCTTCTTCCAGTACTTTTTCAATGGATAGCTCTCTGATTGATCCAAATGTAGCTTCTATTGCTGGACAAAGATCTACTACTGTTGTAGCAGATGCCTGGATGGCATTGTTTAATGACCCCAGTGGTTTCAACAGTAGACTTACGAGAGAGAATGACAATAGTCTTCTCTGAACATAGTAGCAAAAGTAATCTACCAGCCTCACTACTTAGATCCATCCCATCTTGGTAGATACTTTCCAAATCCAGTAATAACGGCTGGAGTAATTTTAAGACAACAGCCAAGGATCACTCATGAGAAAGCCAGAGGGTTTTCCCAGGTTGGACTAACACTGGCACTGAAGTTCCAATATCTTCTATATTTTTGAAGATATTCAGTCTTTTTGGACTCTTGCTGAAAAAAGAATATAATGAAGACATTACATTTATAGCTTTTTAAATGTCTTTTGAAGATTCTGCCGCTCGTACTAGTGCTAGTTGGAGTAGATGGCCTCTGCAGTGTGTATAGGAGAGATTAGGGTTACACTTTTCTCTGAGCAAAGCTTGTACTCCACCATGTCTTCCAGAGAAGTTTGCAGCTCCATCAAATGCACAAGCAGCCATCTGTTTGGGGTCCCATTGACAAGCATTTAACTCTAAGATGTGGGTTGTCACAGATGCAGCTGATGTGTCTTCTATAACTTGAACATCTAGAAATGCATCTACTGGCCTACCCCTGACATCCAGATAATGTACACAATGACTTAATACTTGATGCCCATCTCCATCGGTGCATTCATCAGCCATGAATGCAAATTTTTTGAATGTGGTGAGAGAGTTCTTCACTTTTTCAACTGTTGAGTCTTTCACTGTTGCACTGCATGCATCTAGCCAATCAGCTGAGTTTCTTGCAGAAAGATAGTGAGCATTTGCTGGTCTTGTTCGGAGCCAATGTTCAACTTCAGGATGAACAAGTGACAATGTAGTTAACATTGGCCTCCAGTTTGTAGTGTGTGGTATCTCTTGCTTAAATAGAAAGTAGGATGCCACAGCCATGTTTGTTTGCATGAACTGTGTTGTGTCTCTAGCATTCTTAACAGCCTCATTAAGGACTTCTAAAATTGGCTTTGAAAGGGGGCTTATAAGGCCTTCTGCATGTTGATGCACTCCAGAGGCCTGGTGTTTTGCAGCCTTTTCATGTAGTTTGTCAGCATTGGCTTTGCTGATCACAGTTTGACAAACCCAGCTCCTCCACTTTTACCAATTAGAGCATTGGGAAGCTTTCCTTCTTCCTAAGCTTTTTTGCAAGAGGTGCAGCAGTAGCCATCTTTTGTAACTTCAATAAATGGGAACGCTTTGACTGACAAACATCGGGAAATGCCTTTAGGATTTGGAGACACTGTTTCTTCAGTAGGTAGCTGTATTTGTGCTTTGGGCTGGTCGGATGTAGATATACCACTTGAACCTTCAGATGACATGTTGATATATTCTTCGTTCTTGATGTGTTCTTCACCTTGGTTAGTTTTTGAGGCCTTTGAGTGGAAAAATTGTTGTATTGTCTTCTGTCTTTTCATTTTCACTTTGACCTGCAACATATAAAAGAGATATGAATAAAGTAAATGTTTTGTTCGGATAATGCAAATTTAACATAAGGATAATGCAAGTTACACCAAAAGATTTAACTGGTCTAGATTCCTAAAAAAATATAATTTAAAAAAATGTATTTTATTTAAATTCACTTTTGAAAAGTAAGCCATCATGGGATAAGAGGGAAGTCCTTTCATGGATCAGTAACTGGTTAAAAGATGGGAAACAAAGGGTAGAAATAAATTATCAGTTTTCAGAATAGAGAGGGATAAATAGTGGTATCCCTGAGGGGTAGGTACTGGGACCATTACTGTTCAACATATTCATAAATGATCTGGAAAAATGAGTTAATAGTGAGGTGGCAAAATTTGCAGATGATACAAGATAGTTAAGTCCCAGTCAGAGTGTGAAGAGTTACAAAGGGATCTCACAAAACTGGGTGACTGGGCAACAAAATGGCAGATGAAATTCAGTGTTGATAAATGCAAAGTAATGCACATTGGGAAACAATCTCAACTATACACACAAAATGATGGAGTCTGAATTAGCTGTTAACACTCAAGAAAGAGATCTTGGAGTCATTGTGGATACTTCTCAGAAAACATCAACTCAATGTGCAGCGGCAGTCAAAAAAGCAAACAGAATGTTGGGAATCATTAAGAAAGGGATAGATAATAAGACAGAAAATATCATATTGCCTCTATATAAATCCATGGTACGTGCACACCTCGAATACTGTGTGCAGATCTGGTCACCCCATCCCAAAAAAGATATATTGGAATTGGAAAAGGTACAGAGATGGGCAACTAAAATGATTAGGGGTATGAAATAGGAGGAGAGATTAAAATGACTGGGAATTTTCAGCTTAGAAAAGAGACGACTAAGGGGGGATATGATTGAGGTCTATAAAATCTTGACTGGTGTGAAGAAAGTAAATAAGGAAATGTTATTTAATCCTTCACATAACACAAGAACTAGCAGTCACCCAATGAAATTAATAGGCAGCAGGTTTTAAAAAAACAAAAGGAAGTACTTCTTCACACAACATAAAGTCAACCCATGGAACTCTTTGCCAGGGGATGCTGTGAAGACCAAAATTATAACAGGGTTAAAAAAAGAACTAGATAAATTCCTGGGTATAGGTCCATCAGTGGCTATTAGCCAGGATGGGGAGGGATGCAACACTATGCTCTGAGTGTCCCTAGCCTGTTTGCCAGAAGCTGGGAATGGGCAACGGGATGGATCACTTGATGATTACCTGTTCTGTTCATTCCCCCTGAAGCACCTGGCCTTGACCACTGTCGGAAGACAGGATACTCAGCTATATGGACCATTGGTCTGACCCAGTATGACCATTCTTACGTAAAAATTAATTATAATAATAAAAATGTTTAGTCCAGAAACTCCCCAACATAATGACCTCTCAAGATGTGAGATAACAACTTTGGCAAATAATGCATTTTAAAAATCTTGGCCTACTAGGAAACATTTATATAAGTTTCCATTCCCAGTCACAAATCTAGCATTCTGGAGCAAAGCCATTAAAATATAGTCCAACAAACAAATGTTTATTTAATATGCCCCTCACTTTTCCCTCCACCGCACCCCACTCACCGGTGTTGTCCTTGGTCAGTGGAGACTCAGAGTTCAGAGGTGCTTTCACATGAGTTCACCTCCCAGGTGGGGGGCAAGAAGGCACCTTGCTCGTTCCTCCAGCTGCTCACTTTTCACTCTGGCCACTGCTGTTTGTTATGCCACTGTTCGCTCCACTGCTCTGTTGCAAATGGCCCTGGGCAGTCACCTTCTGCTGCCACCTGCCACTGTGACCTCTGCAAGTTGGTCTCTTGAGGTTCCACTGAGCTCTCAGTGATTTCAGCTGAGCTCTCAGTGGGGGAACCTCACAGCTAGTGCAGTCTGGGCTGTGTCTTCTACAGAAACACTGTCCCCACAGCAGGACTAAGCACTTAGACCAGATTATCAGTGATTTCAGCTGCAGTGGTCACTTAACGGAACGAAAGACTATCCATGGAGCCTAATCAGCTCTGTCTTTAAACAGTGGAGAGGGACAGGTCCCCACCCTCTCTCTTGATGCCCTCAATCAGCACAGGCTAAGTACAGTTCTACTGCCCTTTACTCATGCAATAAGAACAACAACATTTCATTCCCTCCCCCCTGCTCCCCCGCATTCAAGTGATTTGTAACCAACCCCAGCCAAAATCTATCACTTGGGCAACACAGCTCTGTTTGCTGGATACCTAGGTAGATTAGGTGTGAATGTAAATACAATCTGGACCTGAAGCCTTTCCCCCCAGCCTCAGCTCATCACTAGCTGTCAGGGGGAGCTCATTTAGACTTTGCTTACAAATCATCATTTGAAATTATTAGGTTGGCCAACATCGCCAAAATGAATGCACTGACATTGTCATAAAAAACAACAGCTGTATAAGGAAGCTAGTCCATGTTCATACTTTTCAAATCTATTATACTTTTTCAGATATATATTTTATCATACCCTGTATATGCTTTTAAAGTGTGTATTAATGTTTCAATTTCAATTCAAATTTCCAAACAGTCACTAAATTGGCATGTAACTAGTTCACAAAACTGGGGGTGAGGGGTGTTGGGGAATCACTGAATATAACTAAGTTCACTACAAGTGTCGCCCGCTCTCATGTCTTTATCTAGAGGACTGTTCATTACAAACTCTCTGTATACTACTATATCACATTCCAGAGCCCAATATGTTGGCGTAACAGGGGCAAAACTCTATTAGCAGGGATTCAGAGTAGCAGCCCTGTTAGTCTGTATCCGCAAAAAGAAAAGGAGGACTTGTGGCACCTTAGAGACTAACCAATTTATTTGAGCATAAGCTTTCGTGAGCTACAGCTCACTTCATTGGATGCATTCCAGGGATTGGAATCCAGCAGAGAGCTGCAGATTAATTATTACTGACTCACTAGGGCATATGCGTGGCTCATTAGTCTCCAGCCTGAATATTAGGAAGGTGGGAAAAGCCCCTGGAGAGATGCTAGAGTCTTGGATTGAGCCAATGGGAAAGTAGAACTAGCAGCAACCAAGCCTGGGAGAAGGATTAGCTTGGGGTTTATGAGTACTTGTGGCACCTTAGAGACTAACCAATTTATCTGAGTATAAGCTTTCGTGAGCTACAGCTCACTTCATCGGATGCATACTGTGGAAAATACAGAAGATGTTCTTATACATACAAACCATGAAAAAATGGGTGTTTACCACTACAAAAGGTTTTCTCTCCCCCCACCCCACTCTCCTGCTGATAATAGCTTATGTATAAGAACATCTTCTGTATTTTCCACAGTATGCATCAGATGAAGTGAGCTGTAGCTCACGAAAGCTTATGCTCAAATAAATTGGTTAGTCTCTAAGGTGCCACAAGTCCTCCTTTTCTTTTTGCGAATACAGACTACCACGGCTGCTCCTCTGAAACTTGGGGTTTATGTCATGTGATTTTTGAATTAGTGTTTTGTTAATAAAACCAAGCCCCAAGGGGGACGACTGACTTTTTACAATAGTTTGTTTGGAACTACAAGGAGACTCCACCAGCTTACAGTTGGTATAACGTGGGCTATTTACACTCTTTTCTAACCTAGTTCAGCCTTTATGTGCCCTAGTCATGATCTCCTGGAACCTGGGCATGACCTTTGAAACCTCACAACTCGTTGCGTTACCTCTTGTTTTCTCACGTTTGTGTCTCTCTTTTAAAACCAGCTGCGTCTTCCCACCAGCAGTGGAGCCTTTCAGCAATGCAGCGCGATGTACACGTGCGTTGGGGGTGCATCCTCCAAACTTCGTTTTATCAACAACAGATCAAACGTACTCATCGCAATCATCAGAGCAACCTGGACTTCCTTGGTGAAAGCAGCCAAGCTTTTTCTTTTAATTGCCCAATAGCAAATCTAAGGGGGATTTTTCTTGCTTTCACAGTTAAAAATAAGTCAGGAACAGGAGGGCAGTGGTTTAAATGATCTCTTAATCAAATCGGTTCATGTAAGTGGATGTATTTCAAACCTTCCCCGCATTCCAAGCTGGAAGTCAATACCCCGCCACCCCCCCCCGCTTTCCCCTGCTAAGAAAAGATCTTTATCTTAACAATGGAAACAAATATTTTCCTTAAAATGTTTCAACAGGCCTTGATTCTGTGAAACAAGCCACTTCTCTGACAGGTGCTTTGATTTCACAGCATAAGTATGCTAAATAAAAGGGCAGACAAACATCACAGCTGCTTGAGCAAAAGAACCAGGAACAATTCAGCACATACAATAGGTACCTAGCAATATGGGGGCAGGCAGATTTGGTTCTCCTTACTGTGCTTTTTAAAATTTCACCCGTTTGTTGTCTCTGACATATAAAAATCGCCTTGTTTCTTCCTTTTTAGGAGTTAACTTGACTAGGGTTATCTCCCTTTGCTTTCTCAAAGTCTCAGGATGGAACTAAGCACAAATGTCAAAGCTGGCCTCAGATCCAGAATCTGAAGTTGTTCGGGTCATGTCCAGGGTTTGCTGAGCTACAGTCTGTTTATTTATCTGCTTTCTCTAGCTTAAGCAGCCGCAAAGTGAAACAAAAATCTAATCAAGTTGCTAATGGAACCTGCATGGTACCAATTTGCCATGTCCAAGAACATTGCCTGCTAAGATAGTCCAAGGGGCATCACCCCTTTATTAATAAGAAGTTACTTTGCAGAGAGAAGGAGAGAGATCTAACAAGCCATTTTCCAGTCACACTGATTGCTTTAGTTTGACTGTTGCTTCCCTTTCCCCTCCCTTCTTGTACGTCCTTTGAGGCAGGAACTCTATCTTCCTATGTGTTTGTGCAGCACTTAGTACATTTTGGGTGCTACTGTGATATAAATAATATTATAAACAGGGCTGCTCAGCAGACATTGATTTGCAATATGAGGGGGAAATACCTCCCTATGGTGCAGAGGGGTGGTATGATAGAAAGAAGTCATGGGGCCTCTACAGTTTTCCACCAGTGCATCCTCACAATAGGCAGGCAGGAAACACAACCACCATAGCACTCTAAATGGCACTAAATGAAGGGTCCAGCTAGCAGAATGACCAGCTCCCTATAGTCCTAAGAGAGTGCTGTTTGCTACTTTGGGTTCTGATCAATTAAGCCCAGACACTGCCCCATTGCAGATGCTGTGATACGTAGCACTCACTTACTGGGAGGGGGCACAGCTGCTGTTGTCCAACATGTTCCTTTTGGGCCCTATGCAGAGCCCCCTCCCTCACCCTGGCAGGATGATTTTGGGACTTCAGTCACAACTAGTGCTGCTCTGCTGTGCAGCCACATTGCATAAAGGGCAGTGGTATAGTCAGGGGGAAGAGCCCTTGATTGTGAAGTAAATGCCAGTCAGATCAGCTGATCTGAGTAATTTTGCAGCACACTGGTGTATCTGTGATCTTAAAACCATGTCTCCATTTACAGGGACTCAGAGAGGATGTATTTTCAGTGAATAGAATCACACTGCAGACATTTTCTCTACTTGGATTTTGGCATAAAGGTGGATACAGCAAAAGGAAAAAGCCGAGGGTACAGAAATTTGTTTCCCCTATTGTAGTGCCCTGGGGAGAGGTTAGAAAAATATTTGATGTCTATGAAATCCTTTGAAACAGTTTGTTACAGTGAAACACTTTTCAGAATAGCAGCCATGTTAGTCTGTATGCGCAAAAAGAAAAGGAGGACTTGTGGCACCTTAGAGACTAACAAATTTATTTGAGCATAAGCTTTCGTTGGGGGGGGGGGGGGGGGGGGCAGGTCGCGAACCTTTTGTAGTGATAATCAAGGTGGGCCATTTCCAGCAGTTAACAAGACTGTCTGAGGAACAGTCGGGGGGCAGAGGGGGGGCAATAGGCTCCCCTTTTGGTACAATCGTAGAGTTGTCAGTGTTCTGTATACTCTCACTGCAAAAAGCACTCCTTTACAGAAGCATTTTACCATACATCCTGCAGAAAATATTTCTGCAGTGCTGTAATATGTAAAATATATGAAACACTCAATCTAGAAACAGTGGGATCTATCAAAGTCAGATCAGACAGTGACTTGTTCATTCTGAAACACATGTGTGAGCCATTGCTTTAACACGGCACAGAACAAGTCACTTTCAACTCTGTCAGCATACCAAAAAGAACAGACAGATGCAGCACCGGGGCTGAAGCTGGAAGGATTGGCTACACTGGGTTTCATTTACTTGCACATCTGACAAAATGAATTCTAGGCCAGCTGGAATTGCCGGGGAAGCAAGCAGTGTAACCTCAGGGGGGATGATGCTACTATCCCGGGAGACATTTTGGGTGGTAGTTTTATACGAGCTCCAGATCTGCCCTTTATTTAAATGAAAACAACCTAATATTTTTTCTTCCTGTTAACAATTTGTACATGTTTATTTTTTTACTCTTCATCTTTTATTGTGCCCCAGTACCTTCCATTCACAAGTGAGGCCAGTTTTAATGTCCTGTTCTCCCATTCCTTTCTCTATGCTTCTCCACTCCCTTGTTCCATTCTCTACCTTGTTCTTCATTTCTTCTTCCCTGCCACCCACTACATAGGGAATGCCCTGCCCATCCCAGTTCACTAAACTTCCTCCCTCTCCTCACTGAAGTTCCTCCTTCGAAATTCCCAGTGCATCCTGTCTTACAGAATCATAGAAATGTAGGGTTGGAAGGGATTTCAGGAGATCATCAAGTCCAGCCCCTGGCACTGAGGCAGGACCAAGGAAACCTAGACCATTTCTGACAGGTGTTTGTCTAACTTCTTACAGCTTCCAGTGATAGGGATTCTACAACCTCCCTTGGAAGCTTATTCCAGAGCTTAATTATCCTTATAGTTAGAAAGGATTCCCTAATATATCACCTAAAACTCTCTTGCTGCTGATTAAGTCCATTAGTTATTCTTCTACCTTCAGTGGACATGGAGAATAATTGATCACCTTCTTCCGCACGACTGCCTGTAAGATATTTGAAGACTGTTATCAGGTCCCTCCTCAGCCTTCTTTTCTCGAGACTAACATGCCCTGGTTTTTTAACCTTTCCTCATAGAGCTGGTTTTATAAACCTTTTATAATTTTTTGTCATTTTCTTCTAGACTCTCTCCAAATTTGTCCACATCTTTCTTAAAGTGTAGCACCTAGAACCAGACAATGCTCCAGCTGAGGCCTGACCAGTGCCCAGTAGAGTAGGACACTTATCTCCCACCTCGTACACACAGCACTCCTGTTAATACACCTGTGAAGGGGTACACTCGCTGCCAGTGCACCTCCTTGTGGCCAGGTGGGGTGTAGTGGCTGTCCCCCTGTATGGTGCCCCCTGCTGATGGTTGCTCCACCATTGCAGTCGTCTCTTCTTCCTGCAACTTGGCCCTCCAGCTGGGCCACGCTTTAGTCCACCCCTTCTGGAGTATCAGAGAGTCCAACCAAGCTATGACCTTACAGCAGATCTTTTGTCTGTCTCTGGGCTCTGTGGTCCTTACACCTCTTATCTCAGGGGGTTTCACCCCATGTTCCTTGGTGGCTGGTGCGAAAATGCCAGCCCGCCCTCTACTCTGGGTTCCAGCCCAGGGACCCTGTAGCTGGCAGCCAAGGTCTGCTCTCTCAGGCTCCTTGCTGCCTCCCTGGACTGCTTCCTACCTCTTTTGTCCCCCAGAGATTGACTGCAGGCTCTCTACCAGCAGCTCCCTTGCTTTGTGTTTGTCTGGTTTTTGGCACAGCAACCTCATCACACGAGGGTATGACTGCCTTTTCTTCATAAATTTTTTAGCCCCCCGTGTTTGGTTTTTTTTTTTTTTTTTTTTTTTTAAATAGCCTTTCACTCACTTTAGTATCCTTAAGGAAAACTCCATTTTCTGCTACAAGCCTCCTGGCCTTTATAATCACCACCCAGCCACTCCCCAGCTGGGCCTCGTTATCAATTAAACCCAGCTTTCTCTCAGGCCCTTCCAGACCGGTGTGGGGTAGACACCCTATAACAATACCCCTTAATGATATTAGCCTTTTTAGCAACCACTTCATATTATTGATTGATATTTACTTCGTGATCCACTATAACCCCCATGTTTTTTTCAAAAGTACTGCTGCCTAGCCAGTTATTCCCCATTCTGTAGTTGTGAATTTGTTTTTTACTTCCTAAGAGTAGTACCTTCCACTTGTCTTTATTAAATTTCATCTGGTTGATTTCAGACCAATTCACCAATTTGTCAAGCTCATTTTGAAATCTAATCTGTCCTCCAAAGTGCATGGAACCCTGGCAGTTTGGTGTTATCCACAAGTTTTATAAGCAGACTTTCCGCTACATTTTCAAGTTATTAATGAAAATATTTACTGGTACCGGACCCAGAACTGACCCCTGCAAGACCACAGATGACTGGTGCCTCCCCACACTGGGAGGGCCCACAATCTAAAGGGGAGGACATATGATCGCCCCATGTGTCCTCTGTCCCGTGACACCCACACCGACCTTTGCCCAGTCTGGGGATGCCACGCTCTCCCTGCTCCACGTTACTTGTGGGGGAGGGAGGGGCTCTGTCCTTCTCTCCCTGTGCCTCCCCCCACGCATTTGGCCACTCTCCCTGGCGGGATGGAGCCGCTTCTGCCAGAGAGAGCCTGGCGGGGAGGCAGCGGCAGCCAGCTCCCTGAATGGGCTCAGCTGCCAGGGACAGGGGCCAAGTACGCGGGGGGGGGGGGGGGGGGGGGAGGGGGCTCCGGTTTGCTCGGCCCCTGTCCCCAGCAGCAGGGCCTGGGCAGGGGCTGGCCTTCTGCAGCCCCAGCTGCTGGAGACAGGGGCCAAGTAAGCCGGAGCTCCCCGCCGCCATATGTTTCTGGCTCGCTCATCCCCTGTCCCCAGAAGCCGAGCCCGTTCAGGGAATGGGCCACCGCTGCTTCCCAGCCAGGGTCTCTCAGGCAGAAGCAGTTCCATCCCGCTACCCACCCTGCTGCCAGGGAGAGTGGCTGAATGTGCCGAGGGGGAGGCACCGGGAGAGAAGGAGAGAGCGCTCTCTCCCACCCGCCCCCGACAGGCCAATCTGGGGGAAGGGGGCACTTGACCTTCCATGCCCCCCAAACATCCCCTCTGCCTTGAGAAAGCCACTTCACCTCTCTGTGTCTGTTTCCCCTCACATCCTTTTTCTTATCTATATAAAGTATAAACTTTTGTACTCTTTCTTACTCTGTGTTTGTACAGCACCTAGCAGACTGGGGCCCTGATCTCCATTGGGACACCTAATCACTGCTGCAATACAAGTTGTAAATAATGCAGATTTTTTAAAATGAACCTGGAGACACCAACTTATTATTTCTTTACAACTCAGCCAGCGACCTGAGGAGAAATAAAATTGGGAAGAGGCTCATTTACATCTGTTGTCTGCACCCACAGCCCATGTGTTTGAGAAAATTGATGCTTCTTGTTATATCACTCTGAAATAAATGTTCAGCTACATTTTGGAGAATGTCTAGAAATTGGCAGAAACCACTGTGTGGGAATGAAACTGGACTACATTGAAGGCTTCCTATGTATTTCCTCTTTCCACTTTCTCTTTCAGACTCTCTCTGTTAAAGAGAAAACAGCCTGGTCAAGTTCTTTAGGACCACTACTACTTTAGGTAAAGGAGTGGCTAGAGAGAAGCCCTTTAATTTCCCCAAATATAGGTGAGTTACCTGTAAATCTGCTAGAAGAGAACATCTAAACGGATTCTTAGTCTTGTGCTTCAAGTCTAATTGCTGGAACTCTCCAAGTCTGTTAAGCATTTTGATTCTTTGAAGTATCTGTAGGTGCCTTGTACACAGTCCAACAACTAGAACTTTAGACCCACCTCAAACATTCAGATTCTGTTGTTATAACACAGAAGAAGTGACTAGCTTTTCTTGAGAAAACTATGCAGAGATAAACAAATGCGTATTCGCTACAGGAAAAATAAATACACAAAGAGAATGCTCTCAATTCAGACGGGGATCTGTCTTCTGAAAAGCAGCAGCTCAGGCCTTCACAAACTGCTACAACTCTATGCTTCAAATTTGGCCTGAAGGGACTACTTCTAGGGGCAAGAGGCTTGTCAATCTTCATAACTCTGCTGGGACTGCTAATAAGAGTGCCAGCTATAAGATGTGGACAACTGTTAACGGGGAACTGACTGAGGCAATAAGCTACTAAACAGCCATCAGATAGTAACAACTTTCAGTTAGTATCAGCCTGGGTTGGATTTGACTATATTCATCTGTTGTCTTTTGTCTTATACTTGGACTTGTAAACTCTATGGGGCAGGGACCACCTTTTAGGTCTGTGTTTGTACAACACCTTGCGTAATAGGATACTACTCCATGACAAGGACTTCTACATACTATAGGAATACTAATAAATAATTAACAATAAACAAAATACTGTTACCAGTCTCCTCCTCAAATAGGATAGTTCAGGGAAGAGTTTATAGGACTTGTTCAAGATATCACACACAGAAAGCTCAGGGCAGAGCTGGGTGACAAAACATACTGTTCTGACCTCACATCCCTGCTCAAACTGTCTTTTAAAAAAGTACACATCTATGTTATGCAACAATCTATCGTACTGGAGATTCCTATGTTTCAGGCAGGAGGAAATCAAGGGCCAAGCCTTGGAATCAATGGGAATTGCAGATACTTAGCAACACTCAAGATCTGGCTCAGGGTGCATCAAAACAGTGACATACCCAGTCTTCCCTGAGATAGACCAGCCCTGACCTCCGCAGTGTCCAGAAAGTCATGTTTGCTTACTCATGAAATGGCATCCATGCCAATCTTGGAGGTGCCAGTGAAACCCAGTGAGTATAGACAGTCCTCTAGGAGTGAATAGGTATACAAACCAAAAGGCGTCTTTAGAAACTATTGTAAAAAGCCAACAAGATTTAATATTGGGACCGAAATCCCTTGTAGAGGAAGTTTTAAAAATTCTATAGAAAGGATGTCATTCTTTATTAAATTCCACTGCCTGATTTAAACCTTTTCTAGAATTTAACAGAGTGTTATGTCCTACCTATGGAATTCTATAGAAAGGTTATTGCTTGCAATTAATTTGTGTAGGTGTAACCCATTTTTCCTTTGTTTGGCCAAACAACAGTTATGATGGAGTTACTATGGGAAAATGATATTTGTGAAAAAAGTTAAAGGGTGATTTGTATCGCTATGTTCACCCTTTTTGCAAGACTAGGATAAACTTTGTACAAAGTATGTCCTGTGAGGTATCATTTGAAAACTTATAATTTGCTGATCATTATTGTCCTGGTAAAATGTGTGTTGCAACATAGTATGTAAAGTTATAAGATTCTACTGTATAACATTAGTGAGACATGTTCCAAGTTTAGAAAAGCAGGCACAAACCAGTTCCTCAGAGGCAAAAGGCAAAATTGATCCCTCAGCCAGATGTCAACAAAATCAAATGGACTATCACCTGGTTAAGTGGCCATTCTTGGCAGGAAAAAGGGTGTGAGCAAGAAGTGTACATTTTTGCAAAGAAACAGCTGAAGGTTTCCGTCCCCACAGACCTTCTGCCTCCTGAACCTCAAGTGGAGATAATTTTCAAAGAAAAAAGAGAACGATAAGAAAGGGAAAAGACAGGCCAAAATACTCCTCCCTTTCTCTCTGTCCATGGCATCAACAACACCTGAAGGATAAACATGTGGTGAGCAAAACCTTTTTCTTTAAATTCATATAGCTTGCTAAGTTAGGTGCTAGTTGCATTTTACCTTTTATTTTCTTATAACCAGTTCTAACCTTTATGCCTCATTTCTTGTAATCATAGAATCATAGAATATCAGGGTTGGAAGGGACCTCAGGAGGTCATCTAGTCCAACCCCCTGCTCAAAGCAGGACCAATCCCCAATCAAATCATCCCAGCCAAGGCTTTGTCAAGCCTGACCTTAAAAACTTCCAAGGAAGGAGATTCTACCACCTCCCTAGGTAATGCATTCCAGTGTTTCACCACCCTCCTAGTGAAAAAGTTTTTCCTAATATCCAACCTAAACCTCCCCCACTGCAACTTGAGACCATTACTCCTTGTCCTGTCCTCTTTTACCACTGAGAATAGTCTAGAACCATCGTCTCTGGAACCACCTCTCAGGTAGTTGAAAGCAGCTATCAAATCCCCCCTCATTCTTCTCTTCCGCAGACTAAACAATCCCACTTCCCTCAGCCTCTCCTCATAAGTCATGTGTTCCAGACCCCTAATCATTTTTGTTGCCCTTCGCTGGACTCTCTCCAATTTATCCACATCCTTCTTGTAGTGTGGGACCCAAAACTGGACACAGTACTCCAGATGAGGCCTCACCAATGTCGAATAGAGGGGAACGATCACGTCCCTCGATCTGCTCGCTATGCCCCTACTTATACATCCCAAAATGCCATTGGCCTTCTTGGCAACAAGGGCACACTGCTGACTCATATCCAGCTTCTCGTCCACTGTAACCCCTAGGTCCTTTTCCGCAGAACTGCTGCCTAGCCATTTGGTCCCTAGTCTGTTGCTGTGCATTGGGTTCTTCCGTCCTAAGTGAAGGACCCTGCACTTATCCTTATTGAACCTCATCAGGTTTCTTTTGGCCCAATCCTCCAATTTGTCTAGGTCCCTCTGTATCCTATCTCTGCCCTCCAGCATATCTACCACTCCTCCCAGTTTAGTATCATCTGCAAATTTGCTGAGAGTGTAATCCACACCATCCTCCAGATCATTTATGAAGATATTGAACAAAACCGGCCCCAGGACCGACCCCTGGGGCACTCCACTTGACACCGGCTGCCAACTAAACTTAAAATCTTTCTGTAGTTTATAAACTTGTTTTTTTGTTTGATCTAAAGCAGTGTGTTTGGACTGAAGTGTTTGGGCAACTCCATTTGAGTTAACAAGATTTGGGCATATCATTTTCTATTAATGAGATGATGGACTTTATATGAGCCTGTATTGTCCAGGAGAGAGCTGGGCAGTACAAGATGCACATTTCTGGGGGAAAGTCTGAGACTGGGAGTTTGCTGGTGTTTCCCTACAAAGTAGCACTCATTCAAGATAGCTGGGAGTGATTTACATGCTAGGGGCTGTGAGTGAGCTGACCACGAGTGGTTGCTCTCACAGCGAAGAAGTGTAAGAGGCACCCCAAATTGGAGAATTGAGGGGACACGGCTGTCCATGTGTCCAGATTGTCCCCTGGGTAATGTCACAGTGACCATGCAAATGATTCATTTTAGGATGCTTTGTGTCTCTAACTAGCAAAAAGCAGATTGCCGGGAAGTGCAGAGGGGGAGGAAGTAATATCGCTGGTGAGTATCACATTTCTTCGTTAGAATTTAACAAACAGAATAAATGACAAGTTCATGATGACTGGACACACACTGGACATTTTTTCTTGTCATGAGGCTCTCAGTACTATCACCATGCACTATTATTATTTTCAAGTGCTTTCTTTATCTATCTAGTTTAAGGATTCATTACCATTTTGGAATGGGTCTCTAATCTCACATCAGGAGGACATGGCCTTCTGCTCCTGCACACAAGGAAAACCTTTGTCTATTATTTCTTTGTTCCTTGGTCAGAATGAGTGCATTTAGGGAATGGTAATCAGAATATTCCTAGATGCCTTAAATACTTTGACATGGTTTTGCTTTCTATGGTTGAAGAAAAAGGAAAACAGAGAGACTAAGAAAGGGACAGTGCATATTATGAAAGGTGCATATTAAGAGCATGGGTCAGTTTTCTTTGCTTCTAGGTTGCATCAGGAAATCAACCCCCAAAGCGATCATTGAGCGTGACAGTGGAAGTAGGTGTATATAATATATTAATGGCATGGCAGCTGGTGGCCTTGTACAGAAGCAGGTGCTTCCAAACAGTCTCCAGATGGCACTTATTCACCCTCTGCCAAACAGTATGGTTTATCAATTGCACCAAAGAAAGTGAACCTGCCATCGTTCAAGTCACTCATTTCACTGTCCTGGAATCATATGACTTCATTTCAGATGGGCAACAGTAAGAAAGCCACCCTGCAAAGAGCAACTGATTTCTATCAGTCACAGTGGAATGGTTTGAACTCCTTTACTTCAGTTCCCTTGAAATGATGGCACAGTGAGTGAATGGAAGAGCTGGCAGTCTGTTCAGAGTAATGTGAAAGGTAATTTGCTGTATCTTGCCATTCAGATAAGAATAAAAGAATGGCCAAACTGGGTCAGACCAATGGTCCATGTAGCCCAGGATCCTGTCTTACGATAGTGGCCAGATACTTCAGAGGGAACAAACAGGACAATTATCAAGATAAGGATAAAAGATGAAATTCAGTCTTGGCATAAGTGCATACAACTTCTGTTGATTTAAATAAGTGCATGCAATTTGGGGAGAGGTGAGAGTGAGTGAATATATGAGTGAGTGCTTCTGAGGAGTTTGCAGGCGACCAGCTTGGCTTAACAGTGAAATCCTTGCTGATCTTAAACACAAAAAAGAGGCTTACAAGAAGTGGAAGATTGGACAAATGACCAGGGATGAGTATATAAATATTGCTCGGGCATGTAGGAATGGAATCAGGAAGGCTAAATCACACCTGGAGTTGCAGCTAGCGAGGGATGTTAAGAGTAACAAGAAGGGTCTCTTCAGGTATGTTGGCAATAAGAAGAAAGCCAAGGAAAGTGTGGGCCCCTTACTAAATGAGGGAGGCAACCTAGTGACAGAGGATGTGGAAAAAGCTAACGTACTCAATGCTTTTTTTGCCTCTGTCTTCAAGAACAAGGTCAGCTCCCAGACTACTGCACTGGGCAGCACAGCATGGGGAGGAGGTGGCCAGCCCTCTGTGGAGAAAGAAGTGGTTCGGGACTATTTAGAAAAACTGGACGTGCACAAGTCCATAGGGCCAGATGCTTTGCATCTGAGAGTGCTAAAGGAATTGGCGGATGTGATTGCAGAGCCATTGGCCATTATCTTTGAAAACTCATGGCAATCGGGGGAAGTCCCAGAAGATTGGGAAAAGGCTAATGTAGTGCCCATCTTTCAGGAATCAGGAATCAGGAAGGCTAAATCACACCTGGAGTTGCAGCTAGCGAGGGATGTTAAGAGTAACAAGAAGGGTCTCTTCAGGTATGTTGGCAATAAGAAGAAAGCCAAGGAAAGTGTGGGCCCCTTACTAAATGAGGGAGGCAACCTAGTGACAGAGGATGTGGAAAAAGCTAACGTGCTCAATGCTTTTTTTGCCTCTGTCTTCAAGAACAAGGTCAGCTCCCAGACTACTGCACTGGGCAGCACAGCATGGGGAGGAGGTGGCCAGCCCTCTGTGGAGAAAGAAGTGGTTCGGGACTATTTAGAAAAACTGGACGTGCACAAGTCCATAGGGCCAGATGCTTTGCATCTGAGAGTGCTAAAGGAATTGGCGGATGTGATTGCAGAGCCATTGGCCATTATCTTTGAAAACTCATGGCAATCGGGGGAAGTCCCAGAAGATTGGGAAAAGGCTAATGTAGTGCCCATCTTTAAAAAAGGGAAGAAGGATGATCCTGGGAACTACAGGCCGGTCAGCCTCACCTCAGTCCCCGGAAAAATCATGGAGCATGTCCTCAAGGAATCAATTCTGAAGCACTTAGACGAGAGGAAAGTGATCAGGAACAATCAGCATGGATTCACCAAGGGAAAGTCATGCCTGACTAATCTAATTGCCTTCTATGATGAGATAAAGGGTTCTGTGGATGAAGGGAAAGCAGTGGACGTGTTATTCCTCGACTTTAGTAAAGCTTTTGACACGGTCTCCCACAGTATTCTTGTCAGCAAGTTAAAGAAGTATGGGCTGGATGGATGAACTACAAGGTGGGTAGAAAGTTGGCTAGATTGTCGGGCTCAATGGGTAGTGATCAATGGCTCCACGTCTAGTTGGCAGCCGGTATCTAGCGGAGTGCCCCAAGGGTCAGTCCTGGGGCCGGTTTTGTTCAATATCTTCATTAATGATCTGGAGGATGGTGTGGATTGCACCCTCAGCAAGTTTGCGGATGACACTAACCTGGGAGGAGTGGTAGATACACTGGAGGGTAGGGATAGGATACAGAGGGACCTAGAAAAATTGGAGGATTGGGCCAAAAGAAATCTGATGAGGTTCAACAAGGACAAGTGCAGAGTCCTGCACTTAGGACGGAAGAATCCAATGCACCGCTACAGACTAGGGACCAAATGGCTAGGCAGCAGTTCTGCAGAGAAGGAGCTAGGGGTGACAGTGGACGAGAAGCTGGATATGAGTCAACAGTGTGCCCTTGTTGCCAAGAAGGCCAATGGCATTTTGGGGTGTATAAGTAGGGGCATTGCCAGCAGACTGAGGGACGTGATCGTTCCCCTCTATTTGACATTGGTGAGGCCTCATCTGGAGTACTGTGTCCAGTTTTGGGTCCCACACTACAAGAAGGATGTGGAGAAATTGGAGAGAGTCCAGCAAAGGGCAACAAAAATGATTAGGGGACTGGAACACATGAGTTATGAGGAGAGGCTGAGGGAACTGGGATTGTTTAGTCTACGGAAGAGAAGAATGAGGGGGAATTTGATAGCTGCTTTTAGTTACCTGAAAGATGGATCCAAAGAGGATGGATCTAGACTATTCTCAGTGATAGCAGATGACAGGACAAGGAGTAATGGTTTCAAGTTGCAGTGGGGGAGGTTTAGGTTGGATATTAGGAAATAAATTTTCACTAAGAGGGTGCTGAAACACTGGAATGCGTTACCTAGGGAGGTGGTGGAATCCCCTTCCTTAGAAGTTTTTAAGGTCAGGCTTGACAAAGCCCTGGCTGGGATGATTTAGTTGGGATTGTCCTGCTCTGGGCAGGGGGTTGGACTAGATGGCCTCCAGAGGTCCCTTCCAACTCTGTTATTCTATGATTCTATGAAGGATGGGAAACATACACTACAAAATCACAAAGTATTCAAAACTATTTCACCCACTAGCCATGATATCTCTTAAGCAAAAGGATGATATTAGTGCACAGCTCAAAACTAGTAAGTAGGTAAAATTTTTCTTGAATTATACTGTGGTACTCTGTACCTCAAAGCAGCATCCTGGAACCTCCATATTCCCCCATCATATAATTATCATATATTTCATAAAAGGCATGATATGTAAGATATCATATGGAAGGTTATGATCTACTGAAACTTATTGTTCTGTCAAGATATGTATATCATCAGTGAGTAGGAAGTTATGAGATTTTGCTGTATGGTTGTTACTGAAATATGTTGTAAGCTTGAGAGTTCTCTACTGCCAGTTCTCCAGTGAAAACAAAGGAGGTGATCCACTCCTAAGAGGGTGTTAAATGACCATTAATCAGCAGGGGAGTTGTAAACAAGGGGTTTACAAGGCTGTAAGAGAGTTGCGCAAGCATCACACAGTAGAGGATTGCTCAGCTCTGTGACCCCGCAAAGCCCACCAGAAAATGTCTGGACTAGTGTTTTCCAAGCACCTGGACTGAGGATATAAAATAGGGGACAGTGGCATCATGCTTTTACCTTTCTCCTCCCGCCATCTATGCTGGAAGCAACAAGAATGCTACAAAGACAAAGACTTGAACTGAGGAGACACATCCCAGGATTAAAGGGGAAGCCTGTGTATTAAGAACGATAACCTACCTGCAACATCCGAAGGGGTGAGAAAAACCGTTTGATCCGAATACTGACTAGCCTAATAAGGTTTAAGATTTAAACTTTGCACTTACCTTTCATTTTCTTTGGTAACTATCTCTGACCTTTTGTGCCTACCACTTATAATCACTTAAAATCTATCTTTCTGTAGTTAATAAATCTGTTTTATATTTTACCTAAAACAGTGTGTTTTGGTTGAAGTGTTTGGGAAATCTCAGCTCAGTTTACAAAGACTGGTGTGTGTCCTTTCCACATCGAGGGAGGAGCAGACTGGGTAAAAAAAACTTACATGGGTCAGGCTTGACCAGTGCAAGAAAGTACAGTTCTGGGGTGCAAGGCTGGGGGCTTGGGAGATATGCTGGTGCCTTTCTCTGAGTGATTTGTGAGTGGCTCAGGGAGCATTCATGCAATTTAGCTGGGTGTGGGGCTCCACATGCTATTGTACTGAGTGATAATAGTGCCTGGAGGGGTTTGCTGCTTGTCACTATATAAACATTGTGAGAGAAAGCCCAGGCTGGAGAGTTAAGGGGTCAAGGCAGTATCCCAGTCCCAGGTTGTTCCCTGGGGATCCCGTCACATGCACAAAAGAGGGGTTTTGTTTTATTTTCTTACTGAAACACTATAAAATCTTGTAGAAAATAAGAAACTCATTAATCAAATGGCTCAGAAGAACAGTGTTAGGCTTTGTAATGTGTATAGTGAAGGTCATGGGATAATGTCTTGAATGTCTCTGGTGACAGTACTAATCATGATACATTATTAGTGATCATTTATTTGGATTGGATAACATGAAAATTTTCAGTGAACCCAATCTTGGTAAGGGCTCCATTGTACTGGGTTCTGTACAAACACATGGTAGGACGAGGTTCCAAAGAGCTTATAATCTAAATAGACAAGATAGACAAAAGGTTGGCTCAGGGTGAAAGATAAACAAGGAACTGAGGTGAAGGAAGTGGCATCAAGAATTTATTAAGGATGAAGGTTAGGAACTGTGAGGAGTGGAAGAGGGAGAGCTAGAGGTTGAAAGCCGAAAGGCAGGAGCAAGGGTGCAATATATGACAGGTACAGGAAGAGAGAGGAAAGACTGAGTGTGTATTGCTCAAAGGAAAAGAATAAGTGAAGGCAGTGGGGGGCGGGGGGGAAAGGGAAGAGAGCAGCTGGAAGTGGCAGGAGGGGAGAAGCCTGATGCCCAACCCTTGTTCCATTGGGGATGATTTGGTGGAGGAGGGAACAGGATGACAGCTGCAGAAACAGAGTCAGGAGTGGGGAGATCCAGGTTTCAGTGAGAACCAGCATATGGAGAGAGAGAGAGAGAGAGAGAGAGAGGGAGGGAGAGAGACATGAAAAGGCTGTTGGTGAAGATGGAGCCAGCATTCCAGAGGGAGGAAGAGAAGAGGAGGGGGATAGGATTGGAGATATGAAGGGAAAAGCTATTGGGACAGAGGTGGAAAGGAGGGGGATGGAGAGAGGGCCAGGACTGGAGGAGATGTCACTCAAGGATGGTGCAGAAGTAGGATAGATATCTGAGGGTTGAGTTGGGTCAGGGGAGGAGGGGTGAGAGGGAAAAGAAGGTGCTCAGGTACCAATGTGATGGGAACTGTATAAAAATAATTGAATAGAGTAGGCAGAGTGGAGGGACCAATGAATGAGAGAAGAGTAAAAAAGCTGTTGGGGAGGGAGCCTGCAGCTGGGTAGGGAGAAGAGGAAGAAGACAGTGATAGAAAAGTGTGGTGATGAGCACAATGGAAAGGTGCTGGCAACCTGTTATCCAAATAGTATCAGAAAAACAGGAAATTAAAAAAAAAATCAGACAGTGAATACAGCAACAAACCAGCAAAGTGATTGTAAAGCAATTTAAGTAATGGGTTAAAACAGGCAAATGGTTATCTAAGTAGCCAGAGAAAGCATATTAATGTTAAAAGCACAGAAGCACATTAAAGACTGTTTCTCAGCAGGCATCATAGGAAAATAGGCCGGTTTTGTTCTAATGAGCCAGCCCCAGGGAGCCTTTCATAAAATATAAAATAGAAATGTTGTAAGAGTATCTAAAATAAAAATGTACGCAGAGTATGGTGCCTTTTATTTGCAAATGACCTAAATGATTATGTGCAATATTTGGCCATCTCCATAGTAAGTGCTGCATTATGGTTATAGGAACATGATGCCTTTGTTTGGAGGAAAAAAATTCTCTGAATGTAATTAAAAATTCATGTAACATGTCCTAAAAATATCCCTCCAAAAAACCTCTTTGCCAAACAAAACAGGAGAAGATATTTGCTTTTGACAGGAATATTGACCTATAAAACGTTCCTTCTCTTTCCCTCGCCTTTTTGATTTTCTTCCAACCATCTCCACAAAACTCATTCTTTCTGGTGATTACAATGGAGTGAAGGAAGGGTGCTTTGGGGGGAAAGTAGGGGGATGGTATACCCCAGAACCCAAATGTTGTTAACTATGCTGTGATTCTCATTTACACTAGGCCCCTTTACACCACTCTGGCAACATTAAGGGGCCTTAAGAGTGTAAACACGTCTATGCTCACTTTAAGGTCCCTTTAACACTGCCAGAGGAGTGTAAAAGGGCCTTAGTGTAAATGAGAATCAGAGTAATAGAGTTTAGTATTTAAATTCTTTCAGAGTATCCAGAATGTCTTATCTTTGGATAATGCCTCACTTACATGGATATGGTGGAAGTCAAACTTAAAGCATTTCTTCCTTTTTCTAAGATTCTATCTATCTGAAAGAGATGCTTAAAATGGGGAATGCCACTAGAACCAGTGATAGCTCTCCAAAAATAAATAAATGTGGGAGGGAGAAATTCACTGGTACACTATCTGCCTTGTACTGCTGTGGTGATGCAAAGCAGCTGAAACACTGGCTTAAAAATTAAGACCAGTAAATCTGGTCACTCAAATGCATCCACTGTAGCTGTGCTGTGAAAGCTAATTCAGACCAGCTGGAGTCTCCCTACACTGGACACTATTCTCCTCTTAAATATGTTTTATACTGGTGTAAGTCTGTTGATTTCAACAGATTTATTCTCAGTTTACATCATTGCAAGAGGAGTGCAGTATAAAGAGTATAATAAAGCTCTACTCTTATTCCTTGTAAGAGATATGTTTCCATCGGAGCAGCAACCAGATACCCAAATATTCAGTAAGAAACCAGGTTAAATTGTGAAATATAGAATGCTATGTCTCTGAATGTGAAGGAAGTGAAGTTTTTGTGAAAGTCGCTATTTTACAACAAAAAAACTTCAAATCCAGACTCCAGTGAGAAACTGCTGAATTGGAATTCATTTGCAAATTGACAATTAACTTAGGTTTGAATAGAGACTGGGAGTGGCTTAGTCATTATGCAAGGTAGCCTATTTCCCCTTGTTTTTTCCTCCCCCCCTCCCCCCAGACGTTCTTGTTAAACCCTGGATTTGTGCTGGAAATGGCCCACCTTGATTATCATACACAATGTAAGGAGAGTGGTCACTTTGGATAAGCAGAAGAGTGAGTTTGGGGGGGGGGGGGATGAGAAAACCTGGATTTGTGCTGGAAATGGCCCGACTTGATTATCATACACATTGTAAGGAGAGTGATCACTTTAGATAAGCTATTACCAGCAGGAGAGTGGGGTGGGAGGAGGTATTTTTTCATGCTTTGTGTGTATATAATAAGATCTTCTACACTTTCCACAGTATGCATCCGATGAAGTGAGCTGTAGCTCACGAAAGCTTATGCTCAAATAAATTGGTTAGTCTCTAAGGTGCCACAAGTACTCCTTTTCTTTTTGCGAATACAGACTAACACGGCTGTTACTCTGAAACCTGTGGCTAACTAGTTACCCCAATGATTGGTTAAGAAAGAGGGTTGGAGTAACATGCAATCTTCAGTCAGGAGAAAGGAAGGCCATGATGAGTGATCTGAATGGCTGAAGGTAAAACATTTGGCATCTCCTTATACATGGATAACAGCTCCCCATTGCTAAAATTGTGATTCCAGCAGCACTGGAACCTAAAGTAAGTGTCCAGTTTGTGTTTTGCTTTGATACATGTTTCCTCAGTAAAATACCTTTGTTTAATAACTGTTAAATATTGTATTACTTTACTGTTATGGTTGCAGGTCTAGTTGCACCTCCATCCCCTTTCTTTTCTTGGGTCTCTGAGTACACCCCTTCAGGTTTTAGGCCTTGGGTCTTTACCCATCCTGAGGTGGAATTCCACAATTCTCCTACCTTTAGACTATGATGCATATCCACATAAAAGGGCACTCACCTCTAGGGTGACCAGATGACAAGAACAAAATATCGGGACACATGGAGGGCAGCCACAGGCTCACCTCCCTGCCACCGGGGCCAGCTCTAGGTTTTTTGCCACCCCAAGCAAAAATAGATAAATAAATAAATAAAGAGCCGGAGTGCTGCTGAAGCAAAAAAACCCCCCCAAAAAACGGAGTGCCGCCGCTGAAGCAAAATACTGGGAAAAATGGCATCCTGACCGTACATCGGTTGGGACACAGGACAAACAACTAAATATTGGGATACTCCCGATTTTATCAGGACGTCTGGTCACCCTACTCACCTCTTGGGCACCTTTGAGAGGCTGGGAGACGTACAAGTGTCCTTTTCTTGACCCGTGTGCCCCCAGGAGCCTGCCAACCAACCACAGCAGGTCTTCAGTGACGTGATACTCCAACCATAAAGTTCAAATTAAACCCTTCTGGGGTATTAAAGAGTCCAGCCCTAATCCTTTAAATGCAGCCATTTGTTCAAGCTCCCAAATAAGCCCTGCTCCCTGAGGATAGCATGAAAAAGTAGAGGATAAAACTGAGTTCAGGCTGGCTTAAGCTTTAGGAACCATCTTTGCTTCCTCTCTCTGCATATGTCTACACTGTGAAGTTGTCGACAAAACTTTTGTCTCTCACATGTACTTAAAAAAGCAGCCCCGCGTCTCCTGCCGACAAAGCTAACGCCACTCATGGGGCTGGAAGTATTTTGTCGGCAAAAATGCTGACAAAGTACTGACAAAGAGCGTTTATACATGCTGACTTTTAGGACAAGGCTGTATCAACACAGCCTTGTCGCTAAAAGCTGCATGGTGTAGACAAGCCCAGAGTATCCGTCACTTTTTCTGTCAGTCCCTGGCTGGTGGGCCCTGTGTCTCAGAGCTCAGCTCTTAAAACAACCTCCTGAAACCTCTCCCCTCTGTCCTTCAGCCCTGAGGCTTTTATTCTGCTTCCTTGCAGAGAGGTGGGGGGAAATCTCTGGACTGTGGATCACTAGGTATGAATGCCTCAGCCCTGTGGGTTTCCGTTGTCTCTTCTGGATCCTCCATTTACATGTGCAGACTATTCAGTTTGTTAATGACTCTGGTCTCCAACTAGGCTGGTATGTGAATATAATACTTCATCCCTTCCCTTTATGTTCAGTCCATAGCAATGCAAAGCACAGAGGGAAACTGAGGTATGCATAAGAATCATAAAAACATTATCAAAATTCCCACGTTCCTCACAAAAGGCATGAATCTCTCACCAGAAAGTGAAGTTCTCATCAGAGAGAAAAGGTTGCAATCTCCTAGCATGATGAAAATGAAAAGTTGTCCTGGTTACTGCTGAAAATTGACCATCAAACAATAATTGTGAATTAAAAAGGAATGAATCAATCTTTATATTATCTGTATCACATCTGTGTGTGCATTTGTTTTAGACAGCAAATCTTGTATATCATAGTTATGTTACATAAAAACATCTATTGAGCCAATTAGATGTTTTTGGTTAAGTGAAAGGATGTAATATTCTTTCTGTGAAAACCAAGAGGCCTTTCCTGAGGATGGCATAATCCTTTCATGAACTCAATAGCAAATTTCACCCTGGATCACATGTATAAATACATGCAAATGTTTTTTTCACATGCAAATATTCCCAATGTGGTAGCTTTGCACAGCTCTGCTGAGTTCCTTTCCTCCATCCTCTGTGTAGCAGCTGAAATAATAACCTTGTGGAACTAGGTATAATTAACACTTCATAAAGCTAATTTAAATGTGTTTCTTGCATCACCTTCAAGGACTGGAGGTATCTTTGCCTAGAAGTAATGATTTTGTATTTTTTACCAAATACAGGGCTGTGCAAACATGTTTATACAGTAGCTAATGGCCCAGCGCTGCTTTTAGCAGTACTATGAGACCCTTTCTTATTATTACTGTATTCAGCCACAAAATCTAAAAAGCAGCAGAATATAAAGTTCCCAGTCTTACACAACACCCTCAAACTAAACCCTTGACCAAACTAAACCCTTGATCAAGTAATGCATCCAGAGTGGGCCCAAAATCATTACGGGTCTTCTCCTGCTCCCACTGACTTTAAAGGGAGCAGGATTATGCCCTGTAGGTTTGTTTTCACTGCCCGTGCATCAACGATAGAGACGGAGCCCTTTACATTTTATAGCTTTTTATTTTTAGCTTTACTGTTGGGCTCCTTTTTTTCTACGTGTTGCTATAAACACTACTTTTGTGCAAGACAAGAAAAGAAGTAACAGCCAAGAGCTGCTAATTCAGGAGAAGTTTGCAATTTCTAATGGTAAAACAGTCTGTCTTTTCTCCTGGCAATATTAGTGTTTTGTGATTTTACATATACTTGAAATAGCCTATGCTCATGCACAGAAACACATCTTGTTGCATGATCCACCTTCAAATTGAGATTTCCCATAAATGTGAAGTAAAACTGTTCCACACAAGTGAATAAAGCACAAACACAATTGCAGCAATGTGTTTCTTACATTTTTCTGGGAAATTATAGAGGTCTGCTTATCAAATTTATGATGTTCTGCTCCTGTAATAAATAATCTGTGAAACCATTAAAACTCCGTTTCTCATATGTCATTTACTATGGATAGACAGAACACATGTGCAAACATAATCTCCTTCACAAAGCCAGATACTGTATATAAAACTCCACGGCTTTCATTGTTATCTGTTTATAGTATTCACTGAACCCAGGGAATTAAACTGTTTGATACATATTTGAGGCCTTGAAAAAAATTGGTTTTCTCCAAGTAGACCCAGTTTACCAAGTCCAAATAAGTTATCCTTTAAACAAATTAATTTGAGTTTTGACACAATACCTCTTCCCGTCAGATCTTCGCTTGGAGCCTACGTACCTGCCAACTAACTCCTTGTCACAAAAGCAAACAAACGAAACAAAACCACACACACTAGATTTTTAATTTGTATAACATTATATACATTTGCATAAAGTGCTCCCTGTTGGTGACGGAGCTTCTCCCCAAATGCCAAATAATTCTGTTCCCCTCCAGCCTCATATCTGCCCATCCCCTAGCTCCATGTCAGTTAATAATGCCTCTCTAGCACTTTTATCCCCTAACCAATTTTACCTCATCTAGCTCTCATATTAAATGTGCACCCCCACAAATAAACAAAGGATGAAAAAATGAGGAACAGTGAGATTAAGTGACTTTCCCAAGGTGACATTGGAAGCCTGTGGTAGAGCCAGCAATAGAAGCCAGACTGCTTGAGTCCCAGTGCAATCCACAAATCCTCTCTGCAATAAATACTGATGCTTTTGCAAATATTCATTAATTCAACCAACAAGAATGTTGCTCTTTCTGCCAGCAAACACCATGTCTCACAGCAAAAAACAGTAAAATTGCACTCTGAAGAAAATTTGGCCATTTTCTCCATATCATGTTGCTGTGTCTCTCATGAAAGTTGCACTTCATCGTCATGAAAAATATATCTTCTTCTCTTGACCACACTAAATTGTGACTTTTCACTGGTGAGAATATTTTTATCCAGCTCTATTTTTGACCAAGGTAGGAAGAAAGTTCTATGGTATAAAAGCCTTCTAAAATCATAATACTCACTAACTAATCCCTTGCTACATCAATCCAACTATTTTCCTTGGAGGGAAACAAACATTCTTGCAAGTACAACAGATGACATATGAAATGATAAAAGTGCCCACTGGGTAAATGAAAGATCTCCTTTCTTCTCTGAAACATGCAGCTTTATAAGTCTAACGTGAAGCTCCGTACTGTGCCAGATACATTTGGAAAACATCCCAAGTATAATTTTGAAACTCTGCCTATTTAAAAGTTTTGGCGACTTTAATAATTGCTTACAAAAGCTTCAGCAAAATTGCCATTTTCATGAGGCTTGCTCTGCCAGGAAGTCACAAAGGCAGCCCATGCCATCAGTTTACACCCTCCTGTATTTAATTTAATGTAATGTAATGTAAGCCAAACTTATAGTAATCAATATTGTTTTACCAGTCTAAAAATAAGTAGTAGGTTACTCTTGGGGTAACTCTACTGAAAAGAGTTACACGCAATGCCTTCTGGCCATGAAAAAAGACGAGAAAAATCCATCTCCATATGCAATTAATGCAACTAGCTTATGGCAAAGCTTATGATTTTTCCACACATATATTACAGCTAACGGACAACTAAGTACCGTTGTGGAACACTGTGAAGATAGCTGGAATCAAATGTTTGGGATAAAACCAATTAATAAAGAGATCATCTGTGCTCATATCATGTTCCTGCTGAATGCCCCCAACATATAGTAGCTAAAATCAATCAAACCAGGGATTAAAGGATTCCTTTCCTTAGCACCCCAAATAACCATAAAAATTCCCCCCATATGGATTGCTGATGCAAAGATGCCAATTGTGGTGATGGCTTCTGTGTTGTCTGTCTATGCATTAAGAACTGGACTGAGACCACTAAGGCTATGTCTACAACAGGGATAAAAAGCCTGCGGCTGGCTGGGATCAGCTAACTTGGGCTCACGGGCTTGGGCTTCCGGGCTGAAAAATCACTTGGACTGGAGCCAAAGCTCTGGAACCCTACAAGGGCAGTGGGTCCCAGAGCTCAGGCTGCAGCCCAAGCCCAAACGTTTGGAGCCTTTGCCCGAGTCAGCTGACCCAGGCCAGCCACAGCTGTGCAGGTCTTTTATCCCTGTGTAGATGTACCCTAAGTCACTTCTCATAGGCCCTGAACAGCAACCCTTTGATCACTGCCAACCTATAAACACATTGGCAACAGTGTCTAGAAGTAAAAGACTTCATTTCCTGCTACACCATCTGCTCAAGAAACTCCCTGAAAAAAGCACAGGAACAGATCTGTGAAGACACATGCCTAGAACCCTGACCAGGGGTATTCTATCTGCTACCCAAGATCCATAAACCTGGGAATCCTGGGCGCCCCATCATCTCAGGCATTGGCACCCTGACAGCAGGATTGTCTGGCTATGTGGACTCTCTCCTCAGGCCCTACGCTACCAGCACTCCCAGCTATCTTCGAGACACCACTGACTTCCTGAGGAAACTACAATCCATCAGTGATCTTCCAGAAAACACCCTCCTGGCCACTATGGATATAGAAGCCCTCTTCACCAACATTCTACACAAAGATGGACTACAAGCTATCAGGAACAGTATCCCCTATAACATTACAGCAAACCTGGTGGCTGACCTTTGTGACTTTGTCCTCGCCCACAACTATTTCACATTTGGGGACAATATACACCTTCAAGTCAGTGGCACTGCTATGGGTACCCGCATGGCCCCACAGTATGCCAAGATTTTTATGGCTTCCTCAGCTCTCGTCCCCTAACACCCCTAATCTACTTGCACTACATTGATGACATCTTCATCCTCTGGACCCTTGAGGAATTCCACCATGATTTCAACCATTTCCATCCCACCATCAACCTCAGCCTAGACCAATCCACACAAGCGGTCCATTTCCTGGACATTACTGTACTAATAAGCGATGGTCACATAAACACCACCCCATACCGGAAACCTACTGACCGCTATTCCTACCTACATGCCTCCAAGCTTTCATCCAGACCACACCACACGATCCATTGTCTACAGACAAGCTCTACGATACAACCACATTTGCTCCAACCCCTCAGACAGAGACAAACACCTACAAGATCTCTATCAAGCATTCTTAAAACTACAATACCCATCTGCTGAAGTGAAGAAACAGATTGACAGAGCCAAAAGAATACCCAGAAGTCACCTCCTACAGGACAGGCCCAATAAAAAAAATAACAGAACGCCACTAGCTATCACCTACAGCCCCCAATTAAAACCTCTCCAGCGCATCATCAAAGATCTACAACCTATCCTGAAAAATGATCCCTCACTCTCACAGATCGTGGGAGACAGACCAGTCCTCACTTACAGACAGCCCCCCAACCTGAACCAAAATACTCACCAGCAACCACACACCACACAACAAAAACACTAACCCAGGAACCTATCCTTGCAACAAAGCCCGATGCCAATTCTGTCCACATATTTATTCAAGTGACACCATCATAGGACCTAATCACATTAGCCATGCCATCAGGGGCTCGTTCACCTGCACATCTACCAATGTGATATATGCCATCATGTGCCAGCAATGCCCTTCTGCCGTGTACATTGGCCAAACTGGACAGTCTCTATGCAAAAGAATAAATGGACACAAATCTGACATCAGGAATCCTAACATTCAAAAACCGGTAGGAGAACACTTCAACCTCTGTGGCTACTCAGTAAAAGATTTAAGGGTGGCAATTTTGCAACAGAAAAGCTTCAAAAACAGACTCCAACGAGAAACTGCTGAGCTTGAATTAATATGCAAACTAGATACCATTAACTTGGATTTGAATAGAGCCTGGGAGTGGCAGGGTCATTACACATATTGAATTTATTTCCTTAAGTTAAGTATCCTCGCACCATCTTGTCAACTGTCTAAATGGGCCATCTTGATTATCACTACAAAAGTTTTTTTTCTCCTGCTGATAATCGCTCGTCTTAACTAATTAGCCTCTCACAGTTTATATGGTAACTTCCAACTTATCTGTATGTGTGTGTGTATATATATATCTATCTATCTTACTCTATGTTCCATTCTATGCATCTGATGAAGTGAGCTGTAGCTCATGAAAGCTTATGCTCAAATAAATTGGTTAGTCTCTAAGGTGCCACAAGTACTCCTGTTCCATTTCCTGAAGCATAGCCTCTGAAACATCCTGCTTTTTAAAGTTTTTTTTAAATGTTCCTGCTCCAAAGCTGTTTGTAGTGACAATTAATTTTGATACTTTAAGTAATGATATAGTCCAGTCCACAAACCTCTTTTTGAATATCACCTTAAAAAAAAAAAGAGATCACTCCACTGCAATTTATTATTATTTTTCAACATCTAGAGATTCAGTCAAGCTTTTCAAGTATGGGTTATAGGAGATGATATAGCCAGATTGTTACCAGATTTGCCTGTTGCTTTGGGGTACACTCATTTATTAGGGTTACTCTCCTGGGGTGGGGGCAGTTCCTGTAATTCTGTCAATGTACTGTTTGTGTCACTTGTGTTGTCATACGGAGCTCTACTTCTCCCTGCTGCAAGTTCTCTCCCTATGGAGCTATCCTGCAGGACCAGGGTTCCCCAGGGCTGGGTTCCTCCAGCCCCAGAATCTGACAAACACACACACACACTAACACAGCACGTCTGAGTGGATCGGGACAATCAGCACACCCAAGCTGAACCCCTTATATGTCCCTGGACTCAGCAGGCTGGGTCGAACAGCACTTCCACGCTGCCACCCTCCTATGCCACAGGTTCAGCACGTCCCTATCCCCACTTTCACATTACAATTGTTCGAGTAGTAACCCACTTCATGAGCAAACCCTACAGGATTTTTGTGTGCAGCAGGGATCTTTAGCTTAGGTAAGAGGAGCGTTGCTGCAGAGCAAATGGGGAAGCCAAAAACAGAAGAGGAAGAGAGAGAGAGAGAGAGGGAGAGGGAGGGAGGGAGGGAAGGAAGCAACCAGCTTAACAATAAAAGTTATGTATTGCCAGGTAACCACCATACAAGGAGAGCCAAACAAACAAAACAGTTACAATATTAAATCTAGCTTAAATCTGATTACAAAAGTCAGGTTTAGAAAACTATACCTGATCACACAAGTCAGGGTTAGAAAGCTATACCTAGAATAGAAAAAAAACAGAGCGAGAGAGCTGGGTTTTCACCACTCTGTGAGGCTTGAACCGGTCGGAGTTCCCAGGTGGTGGTGGCAGCTGAGGGTCTGGAGTGCTGGAGACAGGCAGAGATCCCAGCATGATCAGTCAGGAGAAGATGAAGTCCCAATGGAATTGATGCAGATTTTGGTTCCAGGCATCAGAACACTTACTTGAGTGTGGATAGGGGTTTTTTGTAGAGAAACAATGGTTCAAGGGAGAACACTAGATTGGTTTATGGGTAAACTGATGGCTCAAGGGAGTATACCAAAGTTGTTTTGTTCAGGCTAGACAATAGGAACTGATCATTCCTGGCTATAGACAGTGTTCCTTCGAGGGAGTTCACAATCCAATTAGGCAGCTTCAGTATTTTGGATACCAATAAAGGATTTATTACTAGTATTGGTCTGATAAGTACTGAGCTGGGTGTGTGCAGGTGTGGGTTCATTAACATCTGGAGCAGAGATCCCCCATCATGCAGTGCTTCCCTGCTTTTTTGGTCCCAGAGTTCAGTGGGGTTCTTGCCTTGGAATCTCTGTTCTCCATTCTGTATGCTAATGGAGATGCCTCCCTGTCCCATCTTCGATGAAAATGTGGCTAGGGGTGTTGCCTTAATCCTGTCACCCTGGTCCAGAGGGGTTTAGGTGTGTCTCCTACTGCCTTTTCGTTGCTTTTTGTAAGTCTTTCTTCTGATCGGTTTTGGTTCAAGCAGAGGCTGGGCGGGGGTGGGGGTGGGGCGTCCTTCGTGAGTCAGACAGGCTGGATACAGCGTCCTGGTTCCCCAAGAATACAGAGCTGACAGGTAACAAGACTGCATGTCAGAATATTTTGGCCCAGGTTCAATGCTTCATTTGTGAAATTTTTAGAGGATGTGGAACCACAGAATAGTAACAGACCTGCAGACTAAGACAAATAATTATGATATTTAGCAGGTAGTAATGAAAACCATGGATATACAGAAGAGGGGAAAATAAATTCTGTAAGATTTTATTGAATACATGTAGCATTTGGAAACAGATAATTTCTGGGGTGTAGCAAGGTAAATTTCCCTGGTTTCTCCTCAAATAGATAAATCACCCTCCACATTTTGAGAGTGAAATATAGGGGTACAATTGATATTCTTCAATATTCAAAGACATTTTTGGCTTCACTGGTTGATTGCAGAAGTTTCTCTTTAGATATGATGGTACCTGGCTAAGAAACTTATTTCAATAAGGTGTTAGCCCTCAGAGCAAAGTGCCTTACAAACTCTCCTGCTTTTTGCAGTTTCATATATTACTTTCTCGGAAACTAGTTGTGATCATTTCTATCTGTCTTACTGTGATGGATATGACACAGTGGATTAATGCAATAATTTTCCATCTTTGGGATCATGGGTTAAGTTATTAATGTCTTACTGCTTGTACATACATACACAAACCGACACAGAATTTTGCACAATTGATTATGGCTGGCTATTTTTTATGCAAAGCCCAGAACCAATAAGCAGGGATGTACTATCTTGAGCAACTGAGGTCCATTGGCACAGCTAGTTTTTTACTACTATGGACTATCATATTAATGAATACCCTCCCACCTCAAACTCACACATTGGGCCAACTTCTGTTCTGTCTCTCTGCTGTAATTCTAGAGTACTTCCATGGATTTAACTGGAGTTACTTACTTTGGATTTACATCCATTTAACTCTGATCAGAATCTAGCTAACTGTCAGTGGGTTTGCTCAGAGTATAAAAGAGGGCAGAATCTGGCTTACTATCTGTCTGTTTTTTAATTAGACTACTCTCAGTCTCTCTATATTACAAAGAATATACTGTGCTTATTGATCAAACTCTTAGAATGTCTTACTTTTTTAAAACAAGACCCTCTTTCCTTGCATGTCTGATTCTTAGTTGCCAGTATGTAACTAAGCTTGGACATTAATCAGTGTTGCCAGTAGTTTCTCCCCATTTAATGCCCAGGTTCAGAAAGAGTTTAGAGATTTAATTTGCCTTGCTCAGCTCATATTACATTTAAACTGGTTCCATCAATACATCATGTTCCATGCGTAAAATGGTTTAGGGTTTAAATTTAAAATTCAAATGAGCACCAGAAATCACAACACTCCATATCTCAGACTAGATTATTTCAAACTTTGCTGGGCAATGAATACAGGAACATGGCAACTTCCAATACTCTTGGCCAGAACTGGCAGTGGACCATCTAGTTCTGCATCCTGTCTCTGACAGGAGTTAACACTAGCTGCTTCAGAGGAACGTGCAACAAATCCTGCAATAGAAGTTATGCAATAACCTGCCTCCTGGGAAAGTTCCTTCTTAACCCCCAATTAATTAGAGATTAGTTTGCACCCCAAACCATGAAAGTTTATATTCCTTCCAAAACTTTTTTTTACAAAATTCTTACTACTATAACTTGGATATTTGTGTTACCCATATGTACCCTTTCCTCCCTAGTGGTGGTCTCCAGGCTCTCTTCTTTTTATATCTCCCTGACTATTAAATGGCATGACCATGTGCAGTACTAGAAAAACAAGATAGACCAATAAAAGATATTACCTCACCCACCTTGTCTCTCTAATATCTTGGGAATGACAACACTGCATACAGCAACATACAATATGCATACGATATGTTAGTACTATCACATTCTTCCTCCTTGCACACAACAGATCCTTCTCCAGAATAATCTTCTATCACTTGTGAAACGCTGTTAATTGTACTTTTTTCCTTACTCTATTGTACTCCAACAGACCTTAATACACAACTTGAGTGCCTGGGCCCATCACCTTTCTTAAACTACCACCCCACAGTGACTGGGAGGGTGGCTGTGAGCAGTGGCAAAGAATGGGAGAATCAGATAGAGTTTTTTGTGGGGAAAGATACTAAGGCTAATGTCTACATGACACAGCTTTTAGCGACATGGATGTGTCGCCACAGATGTGCCGTTAAAAGTTGAGCAGTGTAGCCACTGTTTGTCAGCTCTCTTGCTGACAAAAAACTCCTACCCCAACGCAGCATTTGCATTGTCAGCAGGAGAGCACTTCTGCCAACAACGCGCTGTTCACATTGGCGCTTGTCGCGGCAAAACTTTTGTCTTTCGGGGGAGAGGGTGGTGTTTAACACTCTGAAAGACAAACGTTTTGTCGTTCAATTGCCAGTGTAGATATAGCCTATGTTTTTTCTGGTTTTGTGGAGAATGGTGTTGGGAAACAGCGTGTGAGGGAGCGACATTTGCCAGCTAATACTTAAAAAGGGAAGTGCATGTTACTGATAATGTTGATATTGAACACCTCTCTTTGTATATAGTAATGCAAAGGTCCATCAAAATCCATTCATCTTAATACCCTTGACACAGCTGCCAGACCTATCATTTCTTACATCCATAAACAAGTAAATCTATAGAGAATAAGCATGTCACAGCCTCATAATATAAAATAAGGTTTAAGCCAAAGCAAGTTTGATTTAAAATAACAATGGACAAAACTGCTGCAATTATGTTTAATATTTATTATCACTAGTTAGATCCTAACCAATATCCATATTTAGCAGACACAGAATGTGAGCTTGAACTTTAATACACTTTCAGGGACTGACTCATCAGTGGATTTATTCCAGGGTAAAACTGGAGTAACACAGCCATGAATCAGCCATCATTCCATATTACGGGCCAGGCCCTCAGCTTGTGTAAATCTGAGTAGCTCCAGAGACTTCACAGTCGCTATACTGATTTATACCAGCTGAAGGTCTCGCTCTTTATCTTTTACTTAATTCAAAATAGACATCAGACATTGTCCTGAAGTGGATTCTACAGTGTGATTCTCTGCTAAATTCTCTAAAGGTCTTTAATTTTCAACTTGTGTTCAGTCGCTTACATGCCTGATAAGCACTGGAAACTATTTCACAATAATTAAACAGCTTTTGTGGGGTTTGTTACGTCAAAGAATGCAAAGTCTCCCTCATATTATGATAAGAGCACATCTATTATAACAAATGACATTTAATATCTAGAATGACACAGCCGTGAATACAGGGAATATAGTATCTACCAGATGACTAAAGGGTGCTACTGACATGAAATTAGCCACATGTGCCAGCTTTGCAAAAAAGAACACGCTGTTTCTGCTTGGCCTTGGCACACTTTTAATCCTGGCTAATTTAACATGAAAGCTACACTAGTTGTCTCAGTTCCACATTGTTAAAGCCAGCTGAGTATGCCAAAAACTGCAAAGACAGAAAGCTTGTGCCTAAACAAACAATACTGTCACTTTGCATAAGGACTTAATCTTGTTAATGAGCAACAGGTAAGGTGACTACCCTGACTGAATACATTTTTCAGAGACAATTACATTTAACATATTGCATGCTGATAACCAATACAATACATACACTGAAATCTTAACTTCAGTATTATGCAACAATTTGTACTTTGCTTATGTTTTGCCTTTACACTGATTATAGCAGTCACAGTATATTTACATAACCATGTATCAAAATGGCACGGGGGCCACTATTGTTAAGGTTGCATCATGATATCTGTTTAAAAGTCAACATTTCAAGTCCTCTAAAATCAACATGCTTGTTATGCAGGCCTATGCAGATATGCAGGCCTGTTTGTAAAGGCCTAAACTCTAAGAATTTAGGTGTATTTTTATCACTTAGCTAGTTATAGAGGTATAAAAGAAAGAATCAAAATCACTGTCTGCCGGTGTAAGGGCCTTCTCTTACTGTGAGAGTCTGAGGCCCTGTGCTTAGGCTAAGATCTTTGGCTAAGCAGCAGAGGCAGCCATAAGCTGGGAAGCGACCGGTCACCTCCTCACATTCCAAACTAGTCACATTGAAATAAGGTGCTATTGGGCTGTTAGGAATACAATCCTGTCCTGATAATGCCTATTGCCTCCAGAGAAAGGGAAGTGCCTAGAAGATGTAAAAGGAAACTTAGTTTCATAGTATCCTGTCTGACAAGAACTCACTTATCAATAGCTGGGATCTGAAATTCTCATTTCTTTGTTGTTCTATCACTGTAGTCCCCATTTCCCTATTGTTTGTCTGTATAATCTCTGTCTGGTTCTGTGATTGTTTCTATCTACTGTATAATTAATTTTGCTGGGTGTAAACTAATTAAGGTGGTGGGATATAATTGGTTACATAATCATGTTCCAATATGTTAGGATTGGTTAGTTAAATTTCAGGAAAATGATTGGTTAAGGTATAGCTAAGCAGAACTCAAGTTTTACTATATAGTCTGCAGTCAATCAGGAAGCAGGTGGGTGGGGGAAATGGGAGTGGGGAATTGGAATCATAATCATGTTTTGCTAAGGGGGGGGGGGAATGGGAACAGGGACACAGGTAAGGCTCTATGGTGTCAGAGCTGGGAAGGGGGACACTAAGGAAGGAAACTGGAATCATGCTTGCTGGAAGTTCACCCCAATAAACATTGAATTGTTTGCACCTTTGGACTTTGGGTATTGTTGCTTTCTGTTCATGCGAGAAGGACCAGGAAAGTAAGTGGGTGAAGGAATAAGCCCCCTAACAATGCTGAGTCAGATTTCTTTGAAATTACTTGTGTCTCAGGAGGGTTCAGAATAGGGTTAGTAACCCAAATTTGGAGTTGTTTGAGCCCACGGTTCTGGAGATGTAAGCCCCACATAAAATATTTATTTAAAAAAAAATTCTGCATGGTGGGGTTCTGGTTTTTTGTTTGCTTCCCCAGAGCTAGAGATAGAGCTATTGAGGTGCTGTGGCTTAAAATGGCATCAGTCTGCTGATTACAGTACTCATTAAATCTTTGGGGACCCTGTCATAAATATATAGGGAAGGGTAAACACCTTTAAATCCCTCCTGGCCAGAGGAAAAACCTTTTCACCTGTAAAGGGTTAGGAAGATAAGATAACCTCGCTGGCACCTGACCAAAATGACCAATGAGGAGACAAGATACTTTCAAAGCTGGGGTGTTGCTGTTGCTTGGACCAGAGCAGGAATGCACGTCAGAACTCCTGTAAAGAGTTAATAAACAATCTAGTTAGATATGCTTTGGATTCTGTTTTGTTTAAAATGGCTGATAAAATAAGTTGTGCTGAATGGAATGTATATTCCTGTTTTTGTGTCTTTTTGTAACTTAAGGTTTTGCCTAGAGGGATTCTCTAGGTTTTGAATCTGATTACCCTGTAAGATATTTACCATCCTGATTTTACAGAGGTGATTCTTTAATTAAAATTCTTCTTTTAAGAACCTGATTGCTTTTTCATTGTTCTTAAGATCCAAGGGTTTGGGTCTGTGTTCACCTATGCAAATTGGTGAGGATTTTTATCAAGCCTTCCCCAGGAAAGGGGGTGTAGGGCTGGGGGGGGGATTTTGGGGGGAAAGACGTTTCCAAGTGGGCTCTTTCCCTGTTGTTTTTGTTCAATGCTTGGTGGTGGCAGCAATAAGATCCAGGGACAAAAGGTAAAATAGTTTGTACCTTGGGGAAGTTTTAATCTAAGCCGGTAAAAATAAGCTTAGGGGGTTTTTCATGCAGGTCCCCACATCTGTACCCTAGAGTTCAGAGTGGGGAAGAAACCTTGACAGACCCAAACTGAGAATGGTATTTAAGAAAATGTACACTTCTACACTCTGCATGCTCCAATACAGAAAAACAGCTAGATGGTTTCCATTGCCACCATTTTATATGCTTTAAAGCTTGACTCTTGCAAGTGCTCTACAATCTGAACAGTTAATTTAATTGCTTTGAAATTTGGTGTGCCTCATGGGGGTGCAAGGTTGCGTTATTGACTCAAATTTGGCATTATTTGACTAAGGGGTCCCTGAGTTACAGTTTCCATCTATTCTATTCCATCAGTTTCCCCTGCAAACAGTTTCCATCTATTACCTTGTATTGTTAAACTGAGAGGTCCTAATGACTGGATTAATCTTGATTGCTGTAATCTCACCCTTCAATTAACATAACTAAGGACCAGGTAATCACACACCACCACTTAAGAGAAAGGAGTTTTGGACTGATGTTGGCTGGATGTTGCTATAATTTGTGTTTTAAAAAAAAAATTCAGTGGATGCATCTGATGAAGTGAGCTGTAGCTCACAAAAGCTTATGCTCAAATAAATGTATTAGTCTCTAAGGTGCCACAAGTCCCCCTTTTCTTTTTGCGGATACAGACTAACAGGGCTGCTACTCTGAAAACTGTAATTTGAGAGTCATGGGTGACACATTTTATTTTGGTGCGAATGTAATCAAAGTCTTTAGTGGAAAATAATTAGACACTTGAATGCTTCCTGGGTGGGGAGGTAATGAGGGGAAGGGAGTGGAGGGATGGTCAGTGGACAAATAGGGGGTTTGGAGTTGCAGTAAGAGGAGGCGGATTTATAGGGGGATGGATATAGAGGAGGTGAGAGAGGGTAAGGGCTTGGGTAAGGGAGGCATGGTACACCTCAGCTCTGCCAGCTCACCCCAACCCCCATGCATTCCACCGGTTTGTCAATGCACCCGACTCTCCAGTTCTGCTAATGCTCCCCAACCCCCATACATTCCCCAGATCTGCCAGTGCACCCCAATTAACCTGTACCCCAAGCACCCTGCAACCCCAGCGTGGCCAATGTATCCCACCCACCCACCCTGCACCGCAACTTGCCTGCATCTCCAGCTCTGCCAGTGTGTACCCCAACCTACCTGCACTCCACAGTTCTGCCAGTGCACTCCAACTGTTCACCCCAGCCCCTTCACCCCAACCTTCATACACCCCAAAGCTCTGCCAGTGCACCCCAGCCCCATGGTAGTTAATGCAGAATTAAGGTTGCTTGGTGGTATGTCATACCCTTGCAGAACATTGAGTTGAGCAAAATTCAAATGTCTGAAAGCCGGGAAAGGCAGTTAAAGTTGCCCATACAAACTGATCTCTGCCCTCTTTTGGTAATACACCCTGTTAACTTTACTCTGCCAATCCCACAGTTGCTGAAATGCACAAGCTCTTCATCTCCTGTTACAACACATTCACTCTCTACGCTACCACTTATGTTAGTATAACTTATGTCACTCAAGAGTGTGAATAAGGGCTTGTCTACACTGGCACTTTACAGCACTGCAACTTTCTTGCTCAGGGGTGTGAGAAAACACCCGCTTGAGAGCAGCAAGTTTCAGTGCTGCAAAGCGCCAGTGTGGACAGTGCCACAGTGGAGGTGGGTTTTTTAGAGCGCTGGGAGAGCTCTCTTCTCACAATCACACAAGCCACAGCAGCACTTTAATGTTGCCAGTGTAGACTAGCCTTAAGCAACCCCCCTGAGCGACATAAGTTATACTGACCTAAGCGCATGTGCAGACAGGTCTAGAGAATACTTAATCCTGCCACGAATGTAGAGGACTGGACTAGATGACCTCTTGAGGTCCCTTCCAGTCCTATGATTCTATGACAGTGCTATGTTGGCAGGAGAGCCTCTCCTGTCGACACAGCTACCAGCACTCATTGGGGGTGGATTCATTAAGTTGATGGGAGATCTCCAGAGGTGAAAATAAGCCGGTAGTCCCTGTACGGCATTCTGGCAAGAGCCGGTGTGCCGTACTGGGACCGGCTTTCCCACATGGCAATTTAAAGCCTGGGGTAGCAGCAGCGGGGATTTAAAGGGCCCTAGGGCTCCAGCAGCTGCTGCCGCCCGGGCCCTTTAAATCCCCGCCGGAGCCCTGCAGCCGAAGCCCAGGGCTCGGGCAGCAGGGCTCCGGCAGCCGCTACCACAGTGGAGCCCCAGGCCATTTAATGCTCTGCCAGAGCCCAGAGCCGGGGGGTAGCAGTGGCAGGCAGGAGCCCCCAGGGCTCCTCAGTGATTTAAAGGGTCCAGGGCTCCACTGTGGTAGCAGCAGCTGGAGTCCTGGGCCCTTTAAATCGCCCCTGAGCCCTGGGACTCCCAGCCGCCTCTTCAGCTGGTAGCTCGTGGGTGATTTAAAGGGCCTGCGGCTCCCAGCTGCCACTACGGCATTAAATCTTGATTTAAAGGGTCCGGGGCTCCAAGGCCCTGCCTCTTCTGGTTCAGGCCATACCTCTTCCGGTTGAGGCCATGCCCCCTGCTCAGGGCTCCGGCGTACTGGTAAGTCCTTTAACTTACTTTCGCCCCTGGAGATCTCTCTCCTGTTGGCTTAGAGTGGCTACACTAGAGAGCTTCCAGAGGCGTAGCTGCATCTGTGTAGCCGTAGACATAGAGGAGAAGGTGGCTTGAGGCACCTGGACTACAACTTCTATCAGTTAACTTTCCAAATATATTTTTTTAGTTCTTAGAAAAAAATTAATTTTTTAGCTGAAAACCAATAACTTTCTGGATTTGGGATATTGAGTTTTTTTCACAAAAAACAAAACAAACAAAATCCACAGCAAACAGACCATTTTCCCCCAAGAAATTTATTTACTCAATATTCCAGTTTGTGTTAAAAAACAGTGTCACCTCACTTCCTTAGGCACTTTTGAAATTCCTGCTCTAATTAACTTTTTTAATGTACTGTAGTTTATTTTTAAAGTAATCGTTAACAATAGCTATTTTAAAAAAATATGAAAAAGGGTTATGTGGGATCTAAGTATTTATGACAGAATAGGGCCCTAAGTAGTGTGGATAGTTGGCACCCCAAGAAAGGATATTCTACTGCTACACCTTAATCTAATTTTCTTCTAGCTTTACTAAATCATTTTGACAAAGTTACAGTAGATCACTCTTTACCCAAGTAATCAGCACCAGATTATAAAGATATAAAGATATAATCAGACTTTTTGGAAACATTTCAGTCGTAAGCTCCATTAGCTACCAAGTCATAAATGTTTGTTCTCTCTCTTTTTATAAGAACCCAGTTGCCAGAAAATTGGTTAATTATCAAATTATCTGGCAAGATGTATACATACATATCTTGCTAGATGCCAAAGTCCACAGTGTTCTTAGATGCAAATAAAACTGACCATGGTTCACTCAAAAGTGACCTCTACAGAAATTAATGTTTTGGATATTATAACACATTTTTGTTGTTCTTTAGTAAAAATAATTGTTAAGAAGCAAATAAATATACACTAAGTATTTCTGCCCAAAGAGTTTGCATTGAGTAAAATTCACCCTTTGCAGAAGGCCACTACAAAGTCTATGCAGAGAGCCAGCATAAACCCCATGCACAACTTTCGTCCCACTTAATCTCTATTTTGAGGCTTGCATGGGAATTAAGTAGTGCATATGCCTTTTGCTGGCACTCTTTCCTTGAGTAAATTTCATTCTCTTGGTATCAGATCCTCACCTAATATTAATTAGCAAATCTTTATTGACTTTAATTAAGCTACACTAATTCTCACCATCTAGCCCTGAGTATTTAATAGCACAATTTAAGTGGTTGGTCTTATATTCTTTGCTCAGCCAGAATGTTCACTGTCTTGGGCACATGTAGAATTCAGGACTCAGTTCTATGTAAAACTGGACAAAACACAAAAGAAATTGTAAATGATCAGTCCAGGGAAAATATATAACTAGTATGATGATGAATACTAGTAGCACCTTAGAGACTAACCAATTTATTTGAGCATAAGCTTTCGTGAGCTACAGCTCACTTCATCGAATGCATTCAGTGGAAAATACAGTAAGGAGATTTATATACACACAGACCATGAAAAAATGGGTGTTATCATACACACTGTAAGGAGAGTGATCACTTAAGATGAGCTATTACCAGCAGGAGAGCCGGGGGGGGGGGGGGGAGAAAACCTTTTGTAGTGAGAATCAAGATGAGCCATTTCCAGCAGTTAACAGGAACGTCCGAGGAGCAGTGGGGGGGTGGGGGGAGAATAAACATGGGGAAATAGTTTTACTTTGTGTAATGACACATTAACTCCCAGTCTCTATTCCAGCCTAAGTTAATTGTATCCAGTTTGCAAATTAATTCCAATTCAGTAGTCTCTCGTTGGAGTCTGTTTTTGAAGTCTTTTTGTTGTAATATTGCGACCTTTAGGTCAGAAATCGAGTGACCAGAGAGATTGAAGTGTTCTCCCACTGGTTTATGAATGTTATAATTCTTGACATCTGATTTGTGTCCATTTATTCTTTTACGTAGAGACTGTCTAGTTTGACCAATGTACATGGCAGAGGGGCATTGCTGGCACATGACCACTCCGGACAGCACTCTCAGCTCAGATGCACTGACCAGGTAGACAGGAAAAGGCCCACGAACTTTTCAATTTCATTTTGTTTGGCCAGCGTGGTGAGCTGCAGGTGAGTGCAGAGCTCATTAGCAGAGGTGACCATGATGGAGTCCCAGAATCACAAAAAAACTCCAGCATGGACCGAACGGGAGGTATGGGATCTGATTGCTGTATGGGAAGAGGAATCTGTGCTATCAGAACTCTGTTCCAGTTTTTGAAATGCCAAAACATTTGGCAAAATCTCCCAGGGCATGAAGGACAGAGGCCATAACAGGGACCTGAAGCAGTGCCACGTGAAACTTAAGGAGCTGAGGCAAGCCTACCAAAAAACCAGAGAGGCAAAGGGCCACTCCAGGTCAGAGCCCCAAACATGCCGCTTCTATGATGAGCTGCATGCCATTTTAGGGGGTTCAGCCACCACTACCCCAACTCTGTGCTTTCACCCCTTCAATGGAGAGGGAGGCAGCATGGAAGCAGGTTTGGGGAATGAGGAAGATAGCTCACAGCAAGCAAGTGGAGAAACCAGTTTTCCTGACAGCCAGGAACTGTTTCTCACCCTGGACCTGGAGCCAGTACCCCCCGAACCCACCCAAGGCTGCCTCCCGGACCCGCCAGGTGGAGAAGGGACCTCTGGTGAGTGTACCTTTTTAAATAGTATGCATGGTTTAAAAGCAAGCGTGTTTAATGATTAATTTGCCCTGGCATTCGCGGCCAGTACAGCTACTTGTGTCTGGGGATGGAGCGGAAATCCTCCAGGGACATCTTCATAAAGCTCTCCTGGATGTACTCCCAAAGTCTTTGCAAAAGGTTTCTGGGGAGGGCAGCCTTATTCCGTCCACCATGGTAGGACACTTTACCACACCAGGCCAGTAGCACATACTCGGGAATCATTGCAGAACAAAGCATTGCAGCGTATGTTTGCTGGCATTCAAACAACATCTGTTCTTTATCTCTCTGTGTTATCCTCAGGAGAGTGATATTATTCATGGTCACCTGGTTGAATTAGGGTGCTTTTCTTAAGGGGACATTCAGAGGTGCCCATTCCTGCTGGGCTGTTTGCCTGTGGCTGAACAGAAATGCTCCCCGCTGTTAGCCACAGGGAGGTGGGAGGGGTTAATCATGTGGTGGGGGGAGGCAAAATGCGACCTTGTAACGAAAGCACATGTGCTATGTAAGTAATGTTAACAGCAAGGTTTACCGTGAAAGAGCGTACCCATTGTTCTATAAAATGTGTCTTTTTAAATGCCGCTGTCCCTTTTTTTCTCCACCAGCTGCATGTGTTTCAAGGATCACAGGATCTTCTTCTTCCCAGAGGCTAGCGAAAATTAGAAGGTGAAAAAAACGCACTTGTGATTAAATGTTCTCTGACCTCATGCTGTCCTCCCACACTGACAGAGCACAGACGAATGCGTGGATGCAGACAATGTGAGTTCAGGAAAACACAAAATGAACGTGAGGACAGGTGGCGGGCTGAAGAGAGGGCTGAAGCTGATCGGTGTTGGCAGCATGATGAGAGGAGGCAGGATTCAATACTGATGCTGCTGGAGGATCAAACTAATATGCTCCAGCGTATGGTTGAGTGGCAGGAAAGGCAGCAGGAGCACAGACCGCCGCTACAGCCCCTGTGTACCCAACCGCCCTCCTCCCAAAGTTCCAAGGCCTCCTCACCCAGACGCCCAAGAATGCTGTGGGGGCGGCTCCGGCCACCCAGCCACTCCACCCCAGAGGATTCCCCAAGCAACAGAAGGCTGGCATTCAATACGTTTTAAACTTTTAAAGTGCTGTGTGGCCTTGTCCTTCCCTCCTCCACCACCCCACCCGGTGCTTCCCTCCTCCACCACCCGTCCTGGGCTACCTTGGCAGTTATCCCCCTATTTGTGTGATGAATTAATAAAGAATGCATGAATGTGATGCAACAATGACTTTATTGCCTCTGCAAGCGGTGATCGAAGGGAGGAGGGGAGGGTGGTTAGCTTACAGGGAAGTAGAGTGAACCAAGGGGTGGGGGGTTTCATCAAGGAGAAACAAACAGAACTTTCACACAGTAGCCTGGCCAGTCATTAAACTAGTTTTCAAGCTTCTCTGATGTACACCACGCCCTCCTGTGCTCTTCTAACTGCCCTGGTGTCTGGCTGCGCGTAACCAGCGGCCAGGTGATTTGCCTCAACCTCCCACCCTGCCATAAATGTCTCCCCCTTACTCTCACAGATATTGTGGAGTGCACAGCAAGCAGTAATAACAATGGGAATACTGGTTTCACTGAGGTCTAAGCGAGTCAGTAAACTGCGCCAGCGTGCTTTTAAACATCCAAATGCACATTCTACCGCCATTCTGCACTTGCTCAGCCTGCAGTTTAATAGCTCCTGACTACTGTCCAGGCTGCCTGTGTATGGCTTCATGAGCCATGGCATTAAGGGGTAGGCTGGGCCCCCAAGGATAACTATAGGCATTTCAATAGTCCCAATGGTTATTTTCTGGTCTGGGAATAAAGTCTGTCAAGGTTCCTCCCCCACTCTGAACTCTAGGGTACAGATGTGGGGACCTGCATGAAAACCTCCTAAGCTTACTTTTACCAGCTTAGGTTAAAACTTCCCCAAGGTACAAATTAATTTTATCCTTTGTCCTTGGAATATCCACTGCCACCACCAAACTCTAACTGGGTTTACTGGGAAATGTAGTTTGGACACGTCTTTCCCCCCAAAATCCTCCCAACCCTTGCACCCCACTTCCTGGGAAAGGTTTGGTAAAAATCCTCACCAATTTGCATAGGTGACCACAGACCCAAACCCTTGGATCTGAGAACAATGAAAAAGCATTCAGTTTTCTTACAAGAAGACTTTTAATAGAAATAGAAGTAAAGGAATCACCCCTGTAAAATCAGGATGGTAGATACCTTACAGGGTAATTAGATTCAAAACATAGAGAATCCCTCTAGGCAAAACCTTAAGTTACAAAAAAGACACACAGGCAGAAATAGTCATTCTATTCAGCAAAATTCTTTTCTCAGCCATTTAAAGAAATCATAATCTAACACATACCTAGCTAGATTACTTACTAAAAGTTCTAAGACTCCATTCCTGGTCTATCCCCGGCAAAAGCAGCATATAGACAGACACAGACCCTTTGTTTCTCTCCCTCCTCCCAGCTTTGGAAAGTATCTTGTCTCCTCATTGGTCATTTTGGTGAGGTGCCAGCGAGGTTACCTTTAGCTTCTTAACCCTTTACAGGTGAGAGGATTTTTCCTCTGGCCAGGAGGGATTTTAAAGGGGTTTACCCTTCCCTTTATATTTATGACAAAGTCCCTTCCTGCAGCTTTTGAAACAGGCCAGAGTTCCTGAAGATGCAAGCATCATGTACCTTTCCCAGCCATCCCACGTTGATGTTGGTGAAATGTCCCTTGTGATCCACCAGTGCTTGCAGCACTATTGAAAAGTACCCCTTGCGGTTTATGTACTCACCGGCTTGGTGCTCCGGTGCCAAGATAGGGATATGGGTTCCGTCTATGGCCCCACCACAGTTAGGGAATCCCATTGCAGCAAAGCCATCCACTATGACCTGCACATTTCCCAGGGTTACTACCCTTGATATCAGCAGATCTTTGATTGCATTGGCTACTTGCATCACAGCAGCCACAGTAGATTTGCCCACTCCAAATTGATTCCTGACTGATCGGTAGCTGTCTGGCATTGCAAGTTTCCACAGGGCTATCGCCACTCGCTTCTCAACTGTGAGGGCTGCTCTCATCTTGGTATTCTTGTGCCTCAGGGCAGGGGAAAGCAAGTCACAAAGTTCCATGAAAGTGCCCTTACGAATGCAAAAGTTTCGCGGCCACTGGGAATCATCCCAGACCTGCAACAATATGCGGTCCCACCACTCTGTGCTTGTTTCCCGGGTCCAGAATCGGCGTTCCACAGCATGAACCTGCCTCATTAGCACCATGATGCCCACATTGCCAGGGCCCGTGCTTTGAGAGAAGTCTGTGTCCATGTCCTCATCACTCTCGTCACCGCGCTGACGTCGCCTGGTTTCGCTTTGCCAGGTTCTGGTGCTGCATATACTGCTGGATAATGCACGTGGTGTTTAATGTGCTCCTAATTGCCAAAGTGATCTGAGCGGGCTCCATGCTTGCTGTGGTATGGCGTCTGCACAGAAAAAAGGCACGGAACGATTGTCTGCTGTTGCTCTGACGGAGGGAGGGGCGACTGACGACATGGCTTACAGGGAATTAAAATCAGTAAAGGGGGTGGCTTTACATCAAGGAGAAACAAAAACAACTGTCACACAGAGTGGGCACCCAGGAGACATAGGGTGACAGTGAGCTGAGCGGGCTCCATGCTTGCCGTGGTATGGCGTCTGCACAGGTAACTCAGGAAAAAAGGCGTGAAACGATTGTCTGCCATTGCTTTTCACGGAGGGAGGGAGGGCCTGACATGTACCCAGAACCACCCCCGACAATGTTTTTGCCCCATTAGGCATTGGGATCTCAACCCAGAATTCCAAGGGCAGCGGAGACTGCGGGAACTGTGGGATAGCTACCCACAGTGCAACGCTCTTGAAATCGATGCTAGCCTCGATATTGTGGAAGCACTCCGCCGAGTTAATGCACTTAGAGCATTTTGTGTGGGGACACACACAACTGACTATATAAAAACGATTTCTAAAAAACTGACTTCTATAAATTCGACCTAATTTTGTAGTGTAGACATACCCACAGTTTGGATCAATATTAGTATTCTAAAAGGTTTGTGGTATGGGCAGAGAAAGCTTGTGACCATGGGCATCTCTCTTTGGCTCCCTCCCTCCCCCCCGAATGTAATCTCAGGTATGCCACAGCCATGTTGTTCAAATAGTTACTCCAGCACACTTGCAGGAGCAAATGAAGATATATGCCTGCAGTGGCCACTAGTGAACAGGATGGGGATTATGAATACCAGTTGATCAGGTGTTTGTCTTACACATACATACATACATACATCGTCTCATATTTGGCCCAGAAACTGCAAATGTATGAAATATTTGAAAAACAGAATTATTTAATTTTATTGTGTTTATTTTATAATTCCACCTTTTGTGTCAAATGTGAGGACTGCATGTTGTTATTATTTCATGTCAGATTCACTGATGTGAGAATAAAAATGAAAAGATAAAAGGAATACCATTAAGTATGCATGTATCCACGTAAAAGGTTTCCCTACATTTCGTTCACATACTTCCTGCAACAGCTAGAAAAAAAAATGGAAACTGAATGAAGAGCAACTAAAATGCATATTTCATGAATACAGACTGTCATGTTTTCTTTAAATAATTTCACTCACAGAGTGCTGTGTCAAAGAACTGACATTGTTATACACTGGTAATTTAGCACTGAAAATATAGTGTGAGTATTCAATATACTGTACTCTAGCCACTTACCTTATAACTTTAGAGTTGCAGTTGCACCAAAGGCAGAGAATATGAAGGAAGCATGAAACTGGCAAAATGGTCCCCTCCCCAAAACACACAGATAAGAGACCCCGTATCTAAGAAAAATATGTAAACCAAAGTACAGTATTAAAGGCTAGAACCTTGATCATTCACACTTCACTAATCTGCTCACCCTATAATTCTCACACACAAAAAACTCATGGTCTCTTCCCACATCTCAGCAAAAATTTAATAAGTGTACTGTAGTGTCATACCATTACTAAGGCTTTGTTGTGTTTACAAAATATATGCATAACAGCCATTTGCATGAATTGTTACCATAAATAATGAAAACTAAACTGCACTTGTGAAAAAAGCACAAAGTCTTAGATATCTTGAGGTGCATTACCCTTGCTTTTTAACTCTGTCCATTTACTCAATAATTTGCAAAATTCAGTAATTTGCAGTAGGTCTCCTGGCCACTAGTGTGAATTAGAAAGGGTCTCCTGTTCAGGGGTATATGGGAAGTTGGAGATAACTATTCCAGAGCTCAAATGACATCAGAAAGTTTGGTGTTTTCATCTGAAACTCTCTTTGAGTTACAAAATACCCAATTACATCTCCACTTGCATGGGTGCAACTCCAATAGATGTCACTTGGAGCTGCACTCAAATAACTGAGGGCAGATTGGGGCCAGAAGTATTTCTTGTTACATCAGATGCCTGATAGGACACAGACATTAACCTGAAAATATCAAATACAGTAAGAACTGTAGTCACTATTAAAAAGTCAACATTGCTACATATAATGAGAAATAACAACAGTATCTGATACCACAGTGTGGCTGGCAACCATTACAACCATTCTATGCCTGAAAAGGAAGAAGTAGTACTACTGCCCTGATAAAGAGCAGGTGTGAAACCACAGAAAAATCTCTTTTCTGTGGAATGGATAAACAGTCCCACACATGGGCAGAAAACGGGATTAAAAAATCAATGTGATAATCCCAAAGCATATAAAAACAAAGTTCATGGCCTATGCGGATGGCCTCCAACTAGTCCCTGAATCACTGAAACCATCTTTCTTTCACCCTGGGACCTAAAAGGGCCTAACATAGACAAAAGGACTATCTGATTTGGGAGCCCCTTGGAACCATAATTCTCCAGGGATGCTGAGATCTGGAAGGTTGAAAGTACCCAAAGTAGAGTAAAAAGTGTCTCTGACCTGAATATTATCAGCCAATATCTTCTCCTTTTAGGAACTCCCCTGTTGCCAAGAGGATTAAGGGAAGCCAAAATTATTTCCTGGCCTTGGACAGGGTGAATGGTGGGAGGGGATTTATTAGGAGACTTCAGCTTCTGTTTAAGTCTCTACAGGAATTGGCCAGGGCTAAAGGCACATAATGCTGATTTGCAGGTAGGGTACTTTCAGCCCTTTCTAACTTTTATTTTATCCATGCTGGCCTGGGAAAGAAACAAAATAGAGTTCTGTCTCAGAAGTCATGGAAGGAGTGAACTACTGAACTGCACTTCTTCAGATCAGAGGCCGATTAAGTGCTAGCTGAGAAAGGGAGTGTTATGGATAGATGGTGCCAAAAAATGCTGTACCCTGTTTAGTTACTCTCTCTTGTCAATCTTGTGACGAGATCTGACTGGCAGAACCTGACAGTACAGAAATAAGCAGTGGCAATTTGGCATCTTAATCAGCTTGATTGTACAAAATGCTACTTGGCAAGCGTTAACTCACAGACTAAACATTTGTCTGCTGCAGACTTCCCCTCCATTACAAAGTAATAAATAATTGAGAGGATTGTATGAGAGTGTCATCTTGTGAGAAAGGTAAGTGAGAAAACTACACAGGGAAAATGAAGTAACTTGGTGCAGACACTGCAAATAACTGCTACACCTGTAACACAAGCAGTAACCCCAATGACATCTATTAACTCATGATATACCACTCTAATTCGTTATAAAAATTATACTCGTTTTTTTGTTTACATGTATTTAAAACACCCTTGGTTTACTGGAACTTTCCACCAAACGAAAATGGATAAGCACCCTATCATTCCTTCCCAAGAGAGGGGGTAAAAGGGGAGGAAAACTCTATAACCTTCTTCTTACAGAGTTTACTCCCTCATTGTTCTGTTGGGGGAACATGGATCCCCTAGGATCACTGGGAGGTCTGGTTCCAGGCTGGCTCTGTGACATCCTAGGCCCCACTCCTTAGCGCAGTGCTCAGTGTAGCCGTGCTGACAAGTCTCAGGCAGTTGGTAGTTGCTCCTGGGAAGTGGAATCTCCCTTAAAGGAAGATTCCTCAGTACAGAAGGCATGGAAAGATAGCACAGTCAGGGGCCATATTATTTTTCTGTGTGTCACTCTGGGGGGTTGAGGTGGACTGCCTAGCCTGGCCACTCCCCCCACAGATCCCAGACCCATGAACAGACTGCTATGGAAAAGATTCTGTGGGTCTCTTGATCACAACTAGGTCCTAAGTTTGGTTTTGCTCTGAAAAGTGACTCTCTAAAACTGGCACTGTGCAGTTCCACATTTATTATCTGTCAGCAAGCTCCAGATCAAATTTTCTCGGTTAACAAGTAAAAACCTGCTTTTTTCTAACAGTCAACCTTGCAAACTCTACTTGAGATTGAAAACTCAAGCAGTGGTTTCTTTTCTAGCTTCCGCATCCTCTACACTCAGTACTAAAGTAATTTAGTTAACAATTCTGCTGATAATATGAAAGGCAGAACAGACTCAAGCTCTTGTAGCTGCATGACTAACAAGGAGACAATGGTAAAACTATAGATTTATCAGTAAAGAAGCAGATATGCTTTCCATACATATAGAGTTCAGATCTGTTGATTACAGGTTACTCATCTGTAACAAGTTTTTTCAGATAAAAGCTTGTACAACTCCACTTGGGTACACATGCACTCTCCATGCTTTGCCAGGATCCTTCAGTAAGCTTTGGCTCTTGGGGCTGTGTATATGCTTCCTTCTATTACCAGATATTTGTGCCATTGCTTGTTTGGACCTGAGAGTGTATAAAGAGGTGTGGTGCTGTCCTGTTCCTTCCATTACCTGAAAGTCCATTACCTAGCCTAGCGTGGGGGACAGGGCAGGTCATGTGGATCTGCACATGAAATCAACTAAAAAGCCCTCCGGATACAGGTGAGTAACCTGTTCTTCTCCACTGAGTATTGCCTGAACAGATCCCTATCTCTTTCTTTGTTTCAACCACATTACATCTTGTCCACTTAGGGCCAGGTTCTCTTGAAATCAGTGGAAGTTAGGCTCTTGGGCCAGATTTTTACAGGTATTTAGGTGCCTAAAGATGCAGTAGGCACCTTGTGGGATTTTCAAAAGTGCTCGGCATCTAGCCCCCATTGATTTCAACAGGACTTAGGCAAGTAGGCACTTTTCAAAATCTCACTCCTACTGCATCTTAAGCTACCTAAATGACTTTAATAAATCTGGCCCTCAGATCTTAAACTCTTTGGGGGAAGGGTCATTTACTATATATCTGTACAGTGCCTAGTATAATGGGGCTATTGGTGTAACTGTACAAATAATATAAATAATAAATATTATGCAAAGGGCACCATTTGAAGCTTTTTACTAGGGCTGCCAATTAATCGCAGTTAACTCGTGATTAACTCAAAAAAATTAATTGTGATTAATCACAGTTTTTATCATACTGTTAAAGAATAGAATACCAATTGAAATTTATTAAATATTTTGGATGTTTTTCTACATTTCATATATATTGTATTCTGTGTTGTAATTGAAATCAAAGTATATATTATTTTTTATTACAAATATTTACACTGTAAAAATGATAAACAAAAGAAATAGTATTTTTTAAGTCACTTCATACAAGTACTTTATGTAATCTCTTGGTCATGAAAGTGCTACTTACAAATGTAGATTTTTTTTTTGTTCCATAATTGCACTCAAAAACAAAACAATGGAAAACTTCAGAGCCTACAAGTCCACTCAGTCCTACTTCTTGTTCAGCCCATTGCTAAGACAAAAGAGTTTGTTTACATTTACAGGCCCTCTTCTTACAATGCTGCCCTCTTCTTATTTACAATGTCACCAGAAAGTGAGAACAGACATTTGCATGGCACTTTTGTAGCCAGCATTGCAAGGTATTTCTGTGCCAGATATGCTAAACATTTGTATGCCCCTTCATGCTTCAGCCACCATTCTAGAGGACATGCTTCCATGCTGATGATGCTCATTAAAAAAATGTGTTAATTAAATTTGTGAATGAACTTCTTGGGGGAGAATTGTATGTCCCCTGCTCTGTTTTACAGGCATTCTGCCATATATTTCATGTTATAGCAATCTCGGATGATGACCCAGCACATGTTCATTTTAAGAACGCTTTCACTGCAGATTTGACAAAACACAAAGAAGATACCAATGTGAGATTTCTAAAGATAGCTACAGCACTCGACCCAAGGTTTAAAAATCTGAAGTGCCTTCCAAAATCTGAGAGGGACAAGGTGTAGAGGAGCATACTTTCAGAAGTCTTAAAAGAGCAACGCTCCGATGCGGAAACTACAGAACCTGAACCACCAAAAAAGAAAATCAACTTCTGCTTGTGGCATCTGACTCAGATAATGAAAATGAACATGCATCGGTCCGCACTGCTTTGGATTATTATTGAGCAGAACCCATCATCAGCATGGACGTATGTCCCCTGGAATGGTGGTTCAAGCATGAAGGGACATATGAATCTTTAGCGAATCTGGCACATAAATATCTTGCAATGCCGGCTACAACAGTGCCATGAGAATGCCTGTTCTCACTTTCAAGTGACATTGTGAGCAAGAAGAGGGCAGCATTATCTCCAAATATAAACAAACTTGTTTGTCTGAGCGATTGGCTGAACAAGAAGTAGGACTCAGTGGTCTTGTAGGCTCTAAAATTTTATATTGTTTTATTTTTGAAGGCAGGTTTTTTTGTATATAATTCTACATTTGTAAGTTCAACTTTCATGATAAAGAGATTGCACTACAGTACTTGTATTAGGTGAACTGAAAATACTGGTTTTTTTTGTTTTTTTACAGTGCAAATACTTGTAATCAAAAATAAATGTAAAGTGAGCACTTCGTGTTTTGTGTTGTAATTGAAATCAATATATTTGAAAATGTAGAAAACATCCAAAAATATTTTAATAAATGATATTCTATTATTGTTTAACAGTGCAATTAATCACAATTAATTTTTTTAATCCCTTGGCGGCCCTAATTTTTACCTTACTGGATTGTTCCACTCTTCAAGTTTTGCAGAGAAGTGCCTGTGGCATCATCAAAACTAAAAACAGAGTAAAAAACAATCAATAGTTGAACTTTACACTCTACCCTAAACTATACTACAATAAATAAAGGAAGAAAATACACACAATAAGATGTGTGATTGAGAGAAAGCAGAAAAAGGAAGCTAGGGAGGTTCTGATCAGATGCTCCTGCCTCTCAAAGAAACTGAAGAACAGGGTAGGGTTGTGGCTCTTGAGATCCACTTCAGCTCACACCTTTGTTTGAGTACCTCAAATAAGTATGAGACTTCAGGGGACTGACGATGCAAGTCAAGCTCCTTCTTTTGTGCAGGGAGGAGCTAAAATCGTGGATGCAAGGCATAGGGAAGTGTTGGTACCAAAAGCAGCACTATATAATGGTGGGTGTAAAAAAGAGCTTTTTTTTTTTTTGCAGCTGATTTATTGGTTGGCCAGGTAAATTTGCTCCTGTTTAAATATTTGTTGTTTAAATGTTGCTGGGTATACTGTGCTGTTTTAAGATTCACTTTTAAGATTTACTTACATCAAAATAAATACACATCCAAAAGGAGTTGGAGTGAGGATAGGGCCATGCCACAGATACCCCGTCCTTTATGTAGTAGCAAAGGAAAGCCAGCGCTGGAAAGAGTGCACGTTACACTCCTTTTAAAAAGAAGTAGTGGTGCCACCTCAGAGTGCTCCCAACTCCCACTGGAGGTTCCTATGGCTGGTACAGTACATTTTCACACACACACGATTGCAACTGACAACTGAAACTCAAAAAGACACAATTTAGCCCTTTGGTAGAATTTGTATTTAAGTAAGGAATAAAGAGCTGAAATTCATAGAATTGTAGCTAAAAAGGCCAGACTAAAAACTCTTAGGTCATTCAGGCTGACCCCTGCATTTTTCAGAACTATACACTACATCTTCCCACCAACATCTTATCTCATGTATTCTTGAATATCCACAGTGATGGTGCCTTGACCCTATCCCCTGGGAGTCTACTCCATTGCCAAATTATTCTGTAAGAATGTTTTCCTATATCTAGCCTAAATATTTCTCTCCTTCAGGTCACTGCTCCTTGCCCTACCAGTGCCACTAATTCTCTGCTTCCATTGCTATTATTACCTTTAAGGTATTTGTAGACTATAGATCATGCTCTCTCAGAGTATTTTTTCTGAATTTAAATATAGTCCCTTCAGTCACTTCTTGTATGTTTTATCTTCAAAGCCTTGTATCATTTTGTTGCCTTTCTCTGTATGATTTCTAGCTTGTCTAAACATTCTCTGAACTGAGGGGACCAGAACACTTCACAGCTTTTATACTAGCAAGCCATGAATTGCCTACAAAAATCTGATGACTGAAATTATTTTGTTTAAAGGTAATTTAGCACCCTCTGGTGTACCGTTGCTCTATTGCAAATTTCATTTTAGACGAAGGAGAGTGAAATATCCAGAGAAACAATACTGTATACGTTTTCATGTTAATGTTTGTGAAGCAATAGTTATGGGTGGTTCAGCAGTTTTATTATTTATGTTTGTATTCAGGAACTTATGGCTCATTAGAAAACTGCTCAGGACGGCAACATGTGGCTAAAAGTTAAACTTCCATTGACTTCAATAGAAGATGCTTAAATATGAGCATAATGTTTAGATCTTTCTGTACAGTGTATTACAGAGAACACCTTCCTGATTTTTTTAGACATTCTCTTTTAAATATTTTAATCATTTTTGTGTTGTACAATGCTAAAAAAACACAAACAAAAAACGACAACATGGAAGTTAACCAATTTAAGATGCCCCTTTTTTCCTTTGCTTATGCCACACATGGTTTCCATTAAAAAAAATAATTTTTGCAAGTAATTAGTCTGTATTGTAAATAAGATCCACTATGATGTTGTTGTTGTGGTTTTAAATTTCACATGACCTAATTATAAGCTCTTGAATAATGCACATACACAGTTTAAGTTCTCATCAACCTTGAGCCCACAGGCACCTATTAAGAATATTTCCCAAAATTTGCAGCCTCTCTGTCAATGCCATTTATTAATTTTGAATCAAACTGGATTTCCTTTTCTTCTCCCTTTAAACTCATTACCACTGCTGAAGGTAGGGTTGGACTGGCAGCCACCAAGTGGACTAGATGATAGCTTTTGACCATTTATAATATGGAGCAATTTGTAGCAGAACCATAAATAATATGAGCCCTCCATTCTATTCCCAAATCCCTGTCAACGTCAATGTTAAAAAATAAATAAATTCCCCAAACCTTCCCCAGTCAGTGTTTTGACTTTGAAAGGGGAGATGCGCCAGGGACTCCATGACGTCCAATAGGAACTTAGCTATTGCTATTGATTTTACGTGGAAGGCACCCATATACTTCAGGGATGGGCAGCAGTATAAAACTCTAAGATCGATACTACCCTAGTAAGGGGTTCCAGGCGTATTTTCCCCTGATAAAGTGTTCTGAAAATATGCTATGCTTGCAGTATGGTGCAACTTGGTGCAATATGGCACATTTCATTAAGTAAATTACCTTTCAGAAGTATTACTAAGATCGAGAGAGAAACTCAAACTGTGTGGGTGAGCATTCCTATAGAAGTTATGCTGCTGCCTGGGAAAAGGAGTGAGGGAAGAGAGGACTCAGGCTGCCTCCTTCAAGGCCATGTGTGTGTTGGGAAGGGGAACTTCATGTTGCGCACCAAAAGTTTTGCTGCTGCCTAGGGTGACCAGATGTCCCGATTTTATAGGGACACTCGCGATTTCTGGGTCTTTTTCTTATCTAGGCTCCTATTCCTCCCCCCCCACACACACACACACCCCGTCCCGATTTTTCACATTTGCTGTCTGGTCACCCTACTGCTGCCTGAGGGGAAGAGGAGGATCACAGGCCTTCCTCACTATATGCTGCCTTTTACCACGCAGGCCTAACTGGGGGCCTAAGAACTCATCTGAAGGGTAAGAAGATTCGCTAAAGGAAACCAGCAGGGTTATAGTGCTACCATCCAAAAGGTAGAAGGGGACAAGCTTGGCTGAGGCACAGTTTAGTTAGTCATTTTTCATTATAAAAGTAAACTATGTAAATATGGTACCTTCCTACTCACACAATCTGCTCCCTGTGTGTATTCAGAGTCACACCTGCTTATTTTAATGACAGAAGTAAGTTTTTACTACTTTTAATTACTGCCAGCTCTGCAGAATCAACAGCTCTAAGAGTGAACTGGATTCTTTCCAGATGTGTTCAACATCAACAAAACTGTTAAGTAAGTTCCATTTGAAGAGCCAACTGTGCAATGTCATTGTGTTCCATTCTGCCTTCAGTTACACCTGTGCAATTCCACAGAAAGCAATGAAGTTCAACAGTTATAACAAAGGGCAGAATTTGGCTTTCAGAAGCCAGAAAGAACACAGCTTGACTTTCAGATCCCAGGATGAATTTGCAGTGAGATGAAAAGGCAGTTCAGAAAAATATCTTTTACTTGTACTCTGAACTAATCTGATATGGAAATCATTGACACCTATTTAGTATGGAAGCTTGCAATGCCATTTTTATGACTTCACCTCTCAGAGGTATTGTAAGCAGAGTGGAAGTATGTCAATTACCGGTAATTTTCATTATAATCCTTTGTTTTTATGTTAATATCTTTCTAAATCATTCAGTTTGGGATAAAATTCTGCCTGAAGATGGATTATTTGGGAATCTTTTCTGCTATTTGAGTTAAAGGAGAGTGGGGACAAAACTTTCTACTGTAAAATAAATAAAGTAACATAATATTAGCCACACATTTCTGAACACGTCTGCAATAAAAACATCTCAGATGTGTAGCTTGAAACTTGTTATGGACATAAGCCTCAATGAAGCCTTTACTTGGTTTGAAAAAATGTTTTTTCAATGTATCAGTTATGAGCAATAGAAAATTGTGTATTGAATTGAAATGGGCTGACCCAGATGTACTTAAAATTGGATGCTGTCAAAGTTGGAATTGAGATTTTTATTCAAACCAGGGTAGCAGTTTGGATCCAAATTCAGACCAAGCATCTGAACTAAAATGGTGGAAATTTCGTAAGAACAGCTGTTCTTACAAGACCAAGAGCTGTTCTCAAAAGACCTCTACCACCCAGGCACCCTGCTGGTCTCCAGACCCCCATTCATTATTGCAGTGTTTTATCACGGTAGCAGACAGACTTCCAGTCTCTTCATGGGAGTACCTGCTGCTCTTCTCCCACTTTACTCTGTGCTGTCTGGCAAGTGAGGAGTGCCAACCAAATCCAGTGGTGGACTTTGTGGAGTGTTGAATCTCTTACTTTATTATACTCATGGGCACAGCAGTGCCTGCCAGAATTTAAAATCCCAGAAAATTTGTGCATTTCTCTAGTGGAAGCCAACAGTGGTCTTTTGAATAGGAATCTAGATCTGGAATCCTGGATTCAAATACCACCAACTATTAAGATGTTAGGATCTGGAGTTTTGATTTAGACCCATCTCTAATACAGAGCATGCACACAATAGTGTATATGTGCACAACCATTTAAACAAATATGCACTTTGAAGCTACTCATATACATAGCTAGTTTGAGAGTAACAGCCGTGTTAGTCTGTATTCGTAAAAAGAAAAAAGAAAAGGAGTACTTGTGGCACCTTAGAGACTAACCAGTTTATTTGAGCATGAGCTTTCGTGAGCTACAGCTCACTTCATCGGATGCATAGCATATCGTGGAAACTGCAGAAGACATTATATACACACAGAGACCATGAAACAAAACTTCCTCCCACCCCACTGTCCTGCTGCTAACAGCTTATCTAAAGTGATCATCAAGTGATCATCAAGGAAGGCCATTTCCAGCACAAATCAAGGTTTTCTCACTCTTCCCCCCCCCCCCCCCACACACAGACACACATACAAACTCACTCTCCTGCTGGTAATAGCCCATCCCTCTTTGAAACCTCTCTTTATAATGCGCATGATAATCAAGGTGGGTCATTTCCAGCACTAATCCAGGTTTTCTCACCCCCCCCCCCCACACACCCCCTCCAAAACCAACCCACACAAACTCAGAGTGACCCACCTTGATTATCATGCGCATTATAAAGAGAGGTTTCAAAGAGGGATGGGCTATTACCAGCAGGAGAGTGAGTTTGTATGTGTGTCTGTGTGTGTGTGTGTGGGGGGGAAGAGTGAGAAAACCTTGATTTGTGCTGGAAATGGCCTTCCTTGATGATCACTTGATGATCACTTTAGATAAGCTGTTAGCAGCAGGACAGTGGGGTGGGAGGAAGTTTTGTTTCATGGTCTCTGTGTGTATATAATGTCTTCTGCAGTTTCCACGATATGCTATGCATCCGATGAAGTGAGCTGTAGCTCACGAAAGCTCATGCGCAAATAAACTGGTTAGTCTCTAAGGTGCCACAAGTATAGCTAGTTTGGCGATTCAGAGAATTTATAAGCTCTCACCAACAGAAGAGTACTTTAAAGAAGTGCTTATTGAATATGCAGTCATGTTAGTCTTGATGCCTGGTTACAAAAGCGTGAATATTTATGCAATACATTTTTGGTCAAAGATTTTAAGAACAGTAAAACATTTTCCATTTCCATTTAAAAGAACTGTGGATTTTAATTAACAATATTATTTTAAGAGTGCTTTCACCAAGGTGACCAGTTTGTTGTTTTATTCCAACATGACATTTTATAGAAATTACATATACTCTCCGATGTACACAAGCTAGTGGAGGGTTTCTCCAGATGCTTATTGAACAATATAGATTCCAGACATTTGCTTATCTTTCTACTGAATATCCTCCAAGATTAGTAGATCCTATAAGGAAGATTTAAAAATACAAAGGTATAAATATTTTTACATAAAGCTAAAGAATCATTGCATTCATTTAAGTAAAATCTATTTTGTTAAGAAAAATAAAAAAAATCAAAAATGAAAAATCATTATAAATATTAATATAAAAAACAAACATAAAGGAACACATGTTGTTATGAATTTTGGCAAAGCTGTTTCTATGTATGCAAGTGCAAATATGGTAAGTGATTTTACAGGGAACATGAAAATAAGTGTCAGTGTACTTGTGAACAGGATTGAGCCCCATACTTAGAATTAGGATTCTAATTGTTTAAAAGACGCTAAGGTAAGACTCTCATCTCAGTTATACCAATGAACAGAAGCATTATTCAGAGAAACCGTATTACACTACATTTAAATTACTGGATTTACACCAGAAACTGAGATCAGATCCTTGTTCCTTTAATTGAAGCTCAAGATATCTTTCCATGATTACATGTCCAGTTTTCTACCCAATCCTCTATCACCCATTTTTCCCGAATCCATCACATGCATATGTCATTTCACAAGCCAGATCATAGCCCACAAGAAGACATTTCTGGGGCAAATTGCATAATGTTTTTGGAAGATATGGGGGTTCAACAATTAAGGTCAATTTAATCTTTCTTTCTTTCTGGCTTGTCATATTTCCAAAACTGCTTGGCCTACAAACTCCAAATTTTTCTGACTGTTGGTCTTGGGGACAGAATGGTGCTTCTTACTAGCTTTGGGAAGGAAGCTTGCAATTTTACATCTGAATTGCAATTTTTGAATACATCATAAATAGGGCTGTCAAGCGATTAAAAAAATTAATTGTGATTAATCACTCAATTTAAAAAATGTATCACGATTAATCGCACAGTTAAACAATAATAGAATACCATTTATTTAAATATTTTTGATGTTTTCTACATTTTCAAATATATTGATTTAAATTACAACACAGAATACAAAGTGTACAGTGTTCACTTTATATTTATTTTTATTACAAATATTTGCACTGTAAAAAACAAGAAATAGTATATTTCTATTCACCTAATACAAGTACTGTAGTTCAATCTCTTTATCATGAAAGTTGAACTTACAAATGTAGAATTATGTACAAAAAATAACTGCATTCAAAAATAAAACAATGTAAAACTTTAGAACCTACTAGTTCACTCAGTCCTACTTCAGCCAATTGCTCAGACAAACAAGTTTGGTTACAATTTGCAGGAGATAATGCTGCCCATGTCTTGTTTACAATGTCACCTGAAAGTGAGAACAGGCATTCACATGGCACTGTTGTAGCTGGCATCGCAAAATATTTACATGCCAGATGCACTAAAGATTCATATGTCCCTTCATGCTTCAACCACCATTCCAGAATATATGCATCCATGCTGATGACGGCTTCTGCTCGATAACGATCCAAAGCAGAGTGGTTCATTTTCATCAATCGAGCCACAAGCCACCAACAGAAGGTTGATTTTCTTTTTTGGTAGTTCAGGTTCTGTAGTTTCCGCATCGGAGTGTTGCTCTTTTAAGATATCTGAAAGCATTCGCCACACCTCTCAGATTTTGGAAGGGACTTCAGATTCTTAAACCTTGGGTCGAGTGCTTTATCTATTCTTAGAAATCTCACATTGGTGCTGTCATAAATATAAGGGGAAGGGTAACCACCTTTCTGTCCACAGTGCTATAAAATCCCTCCTGGCCAGAGGCAAAACCCTTTCACCTGTAAAGGGTTAAGAAGGTAAAATAACCTCGCTGGCACCTGACCAAAATGACCAATGAGGAGACAAGATACTTTCAAAGCTGGAGTGGGGGGACTAAAGGGTCTGTCTGTCTGTGTGATGCTTTTGCCGGGAACAGATCAGGAATGCAGCTCAGAACTCCTGTAAAAAGTTAGTAAGTAATCTAGCTAGAAATGCGTTAGATTTATTTTTGTTCAATGGCTGGTAAAATAGGCTGTGCTGAATAGAATGTATACTCCTGTTTTTGTGTCTTTTTGTAACTTAAGGTTTTGCCTAGAGGGATTCTCTAGGTTTTGCATCTGATTACCCTGTAAGGTATTTACCATCCTGATTTTACAGAGGTGATTCTTTTACCTTTTCTTTAATTAAAATTCTTCTTTTAAGAACCCGATTGATTTTTCATTGTTCTTAAGATCCAAGGGTTTGGGTCTGTGTTCACATGTACAAATTGGTGAGGATTTTTATCAAGCCTTCCCCAGGAAAGGGGGTGTAGGGCTTGGGGGGATATTTTGGTGGGAAGACATCTCCAAGTGGTCTCTTTCCCTGTTCTTTGTTTAACACACTTGGTGGTGGCAGCATAGGGTTCAAGGACAAGGCAAAGTTTGTACCTTGAGGAAGTTTTTAACCTAAGCTGGTAAGAATAAGCTTAGGGGGTCTTTCATGCAGGTCCCCACATCTGTACCCTAGAGTTCAGAGTGGGGAAGGAACCTTGACAGGTACCTTCTTTGTGTTTTGTCAAATCTGCTGTGAAAGTGTTCTTAAAACGAACATGTGCTGGGTCATCATCCGAGACTGCTATAACATGAAATATATGGCAGAATGCGGGTAAAACAGAGCAGGGGACATACAATTCTCCCCCAAGGAATTCAGTCACAAATTTAATTAACGCATTATTTTTTTAACGAGCATTATCAGCATGGAAGCATGTCCTCTGGAATGGTGGCCGAAGCATGAAGGGGCATACGAATGTTTAGCATATCTGCCACATAAATACTTTGCAACGCCGGCTACAAAAGTGCCATGTGAATGCCTTTTCTCACTTTCAGGTGACATTTTAAATAAGAAGCAGTCAGCAGTATCTCCGAACGAAGGCGCTGGGAACGCACCTTGACCTGAAGTGGAGCACCCACAGGGACATCTCTTGAAGAAGAACTTTCTCTTCCTCTTCAATTTCCCCTTCTCTCCTTATTTTCTGTCTCCCCTGGGTGTCATCACTTCTCTCTCTTCCATCTTTGGACTCCTTTCTTCCTTCTTTCTCTTACCTGCTAATTATTCTACCCCATCCTTTCTGAATTCCTTCCAGTCCTCCATGCTCAGTCCCAGGGGCTCTCATTCATCAGCTCCTCCATTAGTTCCCCCCAGCTCCTATCCAGATCACTACCAGTTCTTTTTTTCCTTGACTCTCAGGATCTCCTGGTTTCTTTTCCACACAGTTCCTCTTCCTCCTCAGGACCTCCCAACTGCCCCTCACTCTCCAGCAACATCCTATCCATCCTTCCAACTACTACCTACAGACCCTTCAGTTCATTACACACACTCCCTCAGTTTATCCCCACCACTACTGTTCATCCCTGCACTAAGAGATTCTCTCTACCTACGCCAGACATTCCTAAATTCACTGCTGAAGGTTCACAGCTGAAACCCTCCTCTGTCTCTTCAGGGTTCCCATTCAGGCCTACATTTAATACCTTTGTCCTCCCAGGGCCTCTAGTTCATCTCTTCAGAATACTCCTACCACATTTTTACCTCCAGTTCACCTGGTTCATTACTCTTCCCCAGGTCCTATAGAACTCCTTCCAGGATACCCCCTTATGTGCTCTGTTTTCTTTCCCTAGCCCTTACCATAACTGAAACTTTGGAGGAAGGAAGGTTTTGATGTTACCACTGGTGATGCTGGGGAAGAGGAGGGTGGGGGAAGGGAGGTACCAGAGCTGGCACCAGCTTCTCCCTGCTACTATCTGGGTGCCAACTGAAGAAGGACCATAAACAGCCTCATGTTGTCCAGCATCTGAAGTCCCAATAATCCGTAGACGCCAAGTGCATGCTATTTATGAAAACTAAACTGCAGCCAATTAGAACCACTCGCTCTTGCATGTTTATCATCTGTATCTGCAGTTTCTTCAAGAAGGTAAGGCCACCACTGCTGTTGATTTCAAGACTTTCAGAGCATGCCTACACTGCAATTAAACACCTGCAGCTGACCTGGCTCATGGGGTTCAGGTTGCAGGGGTGTAAAATTGAGGTGTAGATGTTTGGGCTTGGGCTGCAGGCTGAGCTCTGGGACCCCACGAGTGGGAATAGTCCCAGACCCTGGACTCCAGCCCAAACCCAAATGTCTACTCTGCAATTTTATAACCCCACAGCCCAAACCCTGCGAGCCCAAGTCAGCTGACATAGGCCAGCCATGGGGGCTTAATGTAGCCTTATATTCAAATAACATTACATTTTAAAAAATCTCTTAGGGTATTTGCCAAAAAGGTCAGTGGTAATAACTTCTTATTCAAGTTTTTTGCCTCGGAATAATTACAGATTTCAAGGGATTAACTAAGGGAAAAAGAAGTACATTAAAGTTGCAATCACAATAGCTTTTACCAAATTATTATATAGATTGAATTTTTCAAAACTGGAACTTTGCTTAAAAGCAAATATTAAAATTACTAGATTTAAGCTTCTCTATATCTTTATGATAATATCATCATGCAAATCAAAACAAAAGGTACATTCTCAACTACTCTAAATATTGTATGGAAGGCTTCACATTGTGTTGATATTATACCCCAAATTTTCCAAAATTATAAACTGTGCATTGCATAATCAATAATTTATATTGTACCTTGAAAACTTTTCAAGGCAAATAATTTAATTTTGATAATTCATAGAATTTACTTGCCTATATGTTGCCTCTGTAGAAGACTGGAGATGGTGATTGGCTGTCTTGTTACAGATGCCTGTGAGAAAGGTGGTGTACATGCATACAACTGAGGAGTTCTGAAACGAGGAGTATCCCATAAGCCTATTCTAGTACTTTGTGATCCAGATGATGAACTGAACGAATGTCCGTTATTTGGTATTCTTAATGGTGTTGATCTGTTAATGCAATCAGTGAAAAGATCTGAAACATTTTTATACTTCAATAGATTTCAAAAATTGTTAAAGAAATTCTCAAAGTTTATATTTTAAAGGAAAAAATTATTATCAGTTATTTCACACACACATGTATTATTTATCAGAATGTTAGACTGTTAGGTGACATTTTTGCAAACAACTGAAAGACAAGACAAGGGAGAAAGTGATGAAACAGGAAAAAAGGACATTTTTATATTTGTATTATGTATTTTCACATCAATCTGAAAATGTATAATAATATGAAATTAATAGGTAGCAGGTTTAAAACAAACATAAGGTCACACAACACACCTCCAAAAGTCTAACTGGGTTCAAAAAAGAATTAGACAAGTTCATGGACGATAGGTCCACCAATGGCTATTAGCCAAGATAGTCATCCTCTGGGTGTCCTCCAAGCCTCTGACTGCCAGAAGCTGGACTGGATGACAAGTAACAGATCACTTGATAATTCCCATTTCTGTTCATTCCCTCTGAAGCATCTGGCACCAGCCACAGTGGGAAGACAAGCTACTGGGCTAGATGGACCAGTGGTCTAACCCAGTATGGCCATTTTTCTGTTCTTATGATTGAAAATTGTGGATGCAATGCACTTGCATGGTCTGGAACCATATCGCATTGTTCTGTGATTTCCACAGTTCATGCAAGTTTAAAAATGAGGCTGGTCAATACTTGGATGAGAAAGTTCTAAGTGAGATGTAGGTGCTGCAGGAAGTGTTTCAGGTGACTTAGTGAGTAGCACTATTCTCTCTGAGTAATTACAGAAGCCATATCCCAAGTATAATGAATGGAATATTGTGCTGGTGGAAGTGCTGCCTTTCAGATGAGACATAAAACAAAGATTTTGGCCACTTTGTTCACATTAGAGACAGATTTTTGTGTGCAAATACCACGATTGCAGGTGCAAACAGCTATATATACTCTAACTGCCTGTGCAAATTTTGGAACCCATAGTTTCAAAATCAGGCCACCCAACAAGAATAAAAACGTGTATAAATTACAGTTAGCTTGCACAATATCTTTTCTTTTTTGGAAAGGCAAAATACACAATTCAGCCATTACACTACATAGATTGATTATGAAGTAAGGCAAGATTTAATTTCATTCTCTTTACAAAAGCTGTAACATTTTGAAAAGCATGAGCTGTATCTAGTTACCTTAGAGATCCTGCTGTGCTATTTTGACTTGCAGTTGGTCCCGATGATTGACAACTTTTATAAGAAACACTACCTATAATGATTTAAAAACTATATTAAAAATTAAGTGCACCCTTTACTGAAGGTATCATTTTTGGAGACAAAGGTAAGAATCTTAGTTTATAAAGTTTGGGTCAAATTCATCACAGGTTTATGCCAGCATAAACAATGGTGGAGAGCCCTGAGGACAAAAAGTGAAGGATAGAGGTAGGCACGTTGTGGCGGCAGAAAGTGACAACTAGTATGTGGATGAGGGAGTAACATAGTATTAAAATTGTGTACAGCTGTGTGAATAGCTAATTTTTCAGTTCACTCACCATACAAAAAATTTTAAACAAAAATTTATTTCAGTTGACCCAACACAATTTTTTTTTTGGAGTTTTTCAATAAATAAAAAAAAGTTTAAGGGTTTTTTTTCCAACTGAAATAATCTGACAAATTCTACATCAATTTGTGAAATGTTGATCAAACCAAATCTACATTTTTTGGTAAAAAAAGGTTTTGGGTGAAAAAATTTGCCCACCTCTTTTGTTAGTTTCTTTTTCCTGCTCTTGTCAATTAAAATATTAAAATAGTATCCACGAGCTGCTTCAATTCTCCAATTATTGTTTCTCTCTTTCACCCATCCTTTCTTAAGAAGCTTTCCTTAGTTTACCAAGAAATTGCTCTCCGTATTAATATTCAGTTTTGCAAACATTATGCGTATTGTACCAGCTTGCTTTGATTCACTGAACTTTGTCAACTGCAAACCTTTGTTTTCTTTGGGCTGAATCCTGAAAAGTGCAAAGCATTTAATTTTATTTATGTCAGAGGCGGTGCTAGCCCATTAGGGGCTCTAAACAGGAATACTCCCCCCTAACACATAATAAAAAGCGAATAGGGACCCCTTTGAGCTGCTCAGGGCCCTAAGCAATTGCTTAGTGTGCTCATGCCTAGCGCTGACTCTGGTTTACATTTATGCTCAATTTTATTATTTAATTCATTTCATGCATTTATTTATATTTAAACATCATGAGAAAATGGTTATCCAAAGCTCTAGACATACAGACATCTTGAAAGGAAATATGTAGCTTTGGAGGATCTGAACATTTAAATAAAATATGAAATAGATGATAAAATCATTATTGGTTACTGATAAGTAGTAAGAAAAGTATGTGTATTACAATTACAAAATCATGTGTATTGCACACAAACTAAGGACTCAATCCAGCAAGGTGCTGAACAATCTAGCCCTGATCCTGTGAAACACTTAAGCATGTGCAGAACTTTAAAATATGAGGAATGCCATTGCAGCCCTGGAGCACCTTTGCTCCAGCTTTTTTACATCATGTAAAATGGCTAGAGGAGCGTAAAGGGCCCCTAAAAATTCTTTATCCAGCTGGTAGAGAATTACCCTGGTGCAGGAACTGCAGAACCCAGCCATAAGGCTGCCTCCTGAGGACTCCCCCACAAGCTGTGATATAAGGAAGCATGTTGGGGATAAGGCTGGAGGTGAGAGAGGCATATTGGAGATGGGTCTACAGGATACAGCACTGCGGAAGATCTGGGAAACATTGTGGCACACAGTACATCCCAGGAAGGTTTCCATAACATACACATGCCTCCAGGGTTGTCTAGTTTACCCAGGGACCTCTCCAACCCCAGAACTACCCACTATTGGGAAGGTGCAAAGGTGACTTAAAGCCACCATAGCCATTCCCCATTCTCACCCCACCCTTGTGCTAGCAGAAATCAACTCTTATGAAGCTTCCAATTTGGACTTTCATTAACAAACTTCATTTTTTCCTTTTCACACCAAATGTCTGTACTAAGACAATGTTAATCTGTAATAACTCATAAGAGAGTATACAAATCAAGTGAAAGGCTGTGCATGCACCACAAGTAAATCACTTCTGTTTCTGAGCATTACATTAGTCTAATTGTTCTGCAACTATTAACAATGGTTGTTTAGCAAACATTACTTAGTTTAAAGGAGGTCACCCACTGACCACTTCATTTCTGCTTCTTAACTAGCTCCTTCTTACTGGACTGATCTCTCCACAATACCTTCCTTACAGCTCAGAGGGCTCAAATCAGCAATCCATCCCTATTCCACAAATCACTCAGGCATGTATTTAACTTTACACATATGCTTAAAACTAAGCATTATAGATATATAATGCATTATGTCTAGACAGGTACTTAAAAAAAAATCTTACCCATACGTCCATCATGAGGTGGGCTTATCAATGACAGTCTTGTTGGACCAGTCACTGTCTCAGGCTAAGTGCATGGAAAGGTATTAATAATAGTATAATACATGCGCTATTTATTAATGCACTTTAACAATAAATTATAGATATTTTATAAAACATTAAGGTAAAACATTTTAAATATTTTGATAAATACTGCTCAAATGTGAGACTACTCTTCATGCATAATACTTAATGCACAATGGTACGGGTGTATGCAGCATTCATGTAGTTTGAATGTAGTACAGCACATATATATGCTGCCTTCATTTTCAAAATGATGCTCACACATAGTGATTTCTATTTCCCTTCCATGCCTCATTTCTCTACTCAGTAGCCCTCTCTTTTTCTGGCAACCAGCACTTACAGTAATTCAACAAAATAGCTCTTTTCAACTGGGCTTCAGAGATATTTTCATTTAACATATGTAGCTATAAAGCAAAAACTCTCAGACAAAATACTGGAGACAGGGTTGATAGTATATATTAGTAAGTTAAGGATAAAAAAAATTACAAGATTGTTCAGACCTTATGTAAGATAAAAACAAGGAAAGATTGGAGGCTAGTGCCACTACAGCAAAAAGTTAAGGTTGTCTGGGTGCCTTAACTGTGCATTTGCATCCCTTAAAATGTTGAGATTTCTTTTAAGTTTAACCTTAACTCTGAAGTTCCTGCATACGGATGATAGAGGATGATTACAACATTCTTGTAATGTTAACATTTTGGGATTCATTTCAGAACAGATTTCAAGCATTTTGCTATATGACTTGGTAATGGCACGTGGCTACATCTCTATTTATTGTATTCAAAGGATGGACTATTAGAAACTAACTGCTAGAATTTAACAACTAGTGCTTCAAAAAACATCCTTGTTCTGAAAAGCATGCAAGCACTTAAACATGCTGTGATAAATGAAGTGGTGGGGGGGGAGGGAACTCCCTTTTATGGACACCCAGCCAGCTATAAAATTCCTCTTGGTAGCTGTTCTCTACTTGCTTTACCTGTAAAGGGTTAAAAAGACTGACTGCATGCATAGGTAAAAGGAATTGAGTGGGCACCTGGCCAAAAGAGTCAATGGGAAGGCTAGAACTTTTCAAAATTGAAATAAGACACCCCTTTGTCTGTATGTGGTTCTTCTCCCAGAGAGCAGGGTCACGGCTGGAACAATACTGTAAGAGCTTGCCCAAGGTATGAAAAATCATCAAATCATACCAAGAAATTACTCATTTGAAACCCCAGATATGTAAGTAGATCAGGAAATGTCTAGGAAGACGTGATTAGGTTTATCTCTTTTCATAGAATCATAGAAGATTAGGGTTGGAAGAGACCTCATCTAGTCCAACCCCCTGCTCAAAGCAGGACCAACACCAACTTTGTCAAGCCAGGCCTTAAAAACCTCTAAGGATGGAGATTCCACCACCTCCCTAGATAACCCATTTCAGTGCTTCACCACCCTCCTAGTGAAATAGTGTTTCCTAATATCCAACCTTGATCTCCCACACTGCAACTTGAGACCATTGCTCCTTGTTCTGTCATCTGCACCACTGAGAACGGCTGAGCTCCATTCTTTTTGGAACCCCTCTGCAGATAGTTGAAGGCTGCTATCAAATCCCCCTCACTCTTCTCTTCTGCAGACTAAACAAGCCCAGTTCCCTCAGCCTTTCATGTGCCCCAGCCCCTTGATCATTTTTGTTACCCTCTGCTGGACTCTCTCCAATTTGACCACATCCTTTCCGTAGTGGGGGGCCCAAAACTGGATGCAATACTCCAGATGTGGCCTCACCAGTGCCGAATAGAGGGGAAAATCACTTCACTTGATCGGCTGGCAATGCTCCTACTAATGCAGCCCAGTACGCTGTTAGCCTTCTTGGGAACAAGGGCACACTGCTACTTATATCCAGCTTCTCATCCACTGTAATCCCCAGGTCCTTTTCTGCTGAACTGCTCCTTAGCCAGTCGGTCCCCAGCCTATAGCGGTGCATGGGATTCTTCCGTCCTAAGGGCAGGACTCTGCACTTGTCCTTGTTGAACCTCATCAGATTTCTTTTGGCCCAATCCTCCAATTTCTCTAGGTCACTCTGGACCCTATCCCTACCCTCTAGCGTATCTACCTCCCCCCACAGCTTAGTGTCATCTGCTAACTTGCTGAGGGGACAATCCATCCCATCATCCAGATCAGTAATAAAGATGTTGAACAAAGCCGGCCCCTGGGGTACTCCTCTTGATACCAGCTGCCAACTAGACATCGAGCCATTGATCACTACCCCTTGAGCCCAACAATCTAGCCAGCTTTCTATTCACCTTATAATCCATTCATCCAATCCATACTTTTTTAACTTGCTGACAAGAATATTGTGGGGGACAATATTCTCAAAAGCTTTGCTAAAGTCAAGATATATCACGTCCACCACTTTCCCCCTATCCAGAGAGCCAGTTATCTCATCATAGAAGGCAATCAGGTTGGTCAGGCATGACCTGCCCTTGGTGAATCCATGTTGACTGTTCCTGATTTTATTTCTTTATGGCTTGTGGAATCAGCCTTGACACTTGCTTAAAAATAAGCATGTGATTAAGCATTTTCCTGAATCAGAGCCCGGGAGTCTAAGAGTTGCTTTATACAATGATTATCAGCATATAGGAGAACCCAGGTTTGTATACATAGAAATGAACTCACTTTCCTCACTGGGGAAGGTACAGGGTCAACCTCCATGGATTCTATCCTAATAATACAAAATAAATTTGCATGTTGTAGTAATAAATAACAAATGTATTCTAATTAAAATAATATTATTGAAAATTATGTTATATCCTCACATCCATGAATGACAAATAATATATTATTGCAGTGTTTATTGTACTATTTTAGTTAATATAAATACATTTATTTACAGCTCCTTCATTTGTATAGACAATAATATTATTCTGAATTATGAATAAAACATGCTGTTTTAAAGAGTATCAGTTACAGGTTATGAGATCTGCTCTGCTGTCAAAACATGAAGAGTTATGGCTGGGATTTTGAAAGATGCCTAAAGGAATGAGGTGCCAAATCCCTTTGAAATGTAATGGGATTTGGGCATCTAACTCCTGTAAACTCTGTTGAAAATCCCAGTTTATGTGTATAAATGAGAGGAAAGCAGATTAAAAACAGCATTAGAAACAGATATGAAAAATATGGCCAATATTTTAAAAAGTGATTAATAATTTGAGGTTCCTAACTTGAGACACATTAAGGGGATCCTGATTTTCAGAAAGTGCTGATCTCCTACACTCGGAAAATCAGACCTCTTTAAGTCACCTCAAATGGAGCTCCAAAAATTAAGTCTCTCAAAATTAAGAGACTACACTTTTGAAAATCTTTTTAAGAAATTAATGTTCATTGTATTGTCATGTACAACTTAAATATTAGAAATGCAGATTCTGACATGATATTGGTCTCTCTCGGACCAAATTCTGCTCTGAATGATAACTTGTGCAATTCCATTAAAGACAGTGTGGGGTTTACACAGAAGTAAGTCAATAAAGAATTTGGGGTTAAATTATTTTAGAGATTGAAACAAAAATATAGGTAGGAATTATGGTCCCAATTCAGCATGGCTTAAGTACATGCCTAACTTTAAAGATGTGAGTAGATCCACTGAAATCAATTAAACTACTCACGTGCTTATTGTTGGGCACATAGATTCATAGATATTAAGGTCAGAAGGGACCATTATGATCATCTAGTCTGACCTCCTGCACAATGCAGGCTACCGAATCTCACCCACCCACTCCTGCAATAAACCTCCCACCTATGTCTGAGCTATTGAAGTCCTCAAATCGTGGTTTAAAGACTTCAAGACATGCTTTAATACATTGCAGAACTGAGGCCTATACCAGTAATACAACAATATTTAGTACTTAGCTGACTAAACTAATTGCATCCTGAATTCATTGACTACTGTACCATAAATAGCTGTCGTTCTCATCAATTCTTTAGTCTCACTACTGAGGAGAGACTAGATACTAAACTTAAAATATATATTAGTGTTTGGGCTCATAGCCAATAGGACATATATTCTTCTAAAGTAAATATAAGAGGCTTCGGACAAATACTAATTTTAAACCTCCCATTGTTCCTAAGGTTTTCAGTGATAATTAATAACCTACATTTCTGAGGTTGATGGGCAGCTGGGATGAAGTGAGTACGGAGAATATCCATTCTGTTTTGCTGAAGGAAGTAAAGTAATTAAACTGAATGTTAGAGCACTGTTACAATCAATGGTACATATTTCATAGTTAATGTTTTAAATTAGTACTTCTCTTACTGGAAATGGGATTTCTAACTGTAGCGGAAACTGCAGGTCGAGTAGTTTGTTGGGGAGGCCTCATGCTAAATGCAAAACAAAAGTTACAATGGACAAAAATTAAACAAAAAATGTGTTTGAGTTATATAACTACCATCTATTGCTCTTTTAACGTGCCAAAGTTGCTCATAAAAATGCATATGATTAGCTATAAAGTCTATTGTATGTGTATTATATTGTCCACACCAATTCCTCTATGCATAGCAATATCTACTTATGGTAACATCTGGCAGACTATCTTATTAAAAGGCTCAATATTAAAGTACAAGTAATTGCAATTAACTCTGCAACCTTAGCTTTGTGAATTTCCTCAGCCTTTTTAAATAAAGTTTTCAAGAAAAAATATTGACATGCATGTGTTTATTCATTAACATATCATCCTGCATATGAGATGCAGGAGGATCTGCTGTTTGTGTTTCTGAACTTCTAATGTCCAGTGGAATCCTTGTTGAGCACAGAAGCTTTATTCAGAAAACCGTAAGTCACATGGAAAACTTGCCAGGCCCGTCAGACTTTTTGCAAATATTTCTAGTTAACATGGTGAAGTTTTAAAAATTGTAATTTTCAATTACTTTTAAAAAAAGTAATTTTCAAATGTACATCTATTCAGATCTGAGTCATTGCCTGGTACAAACATAAAATATGGACAGCAAAAAAAAGTTAACTTCTTAGAATACTTACTGATTTGAATGTTAAAATAAAAAACTTGTTTCCTGTCATGTTATGTTCATATCAGTGGGAAGAGGTAGGATGACAGAAAATATTCATTCATTCATTTCTAGAAAGCTAAATAATAAATTCATCTACTCGCACAAGTATGCGTCATAGACGAGAGAGGCAAATAAGCATGATTCTTTTTGAATTTTAATTTATATAACTTCTTGTTAAACATGCGGTATTCCAAATGCAAAGCGTACCTCAAACTTATCTTTGCTATGCTAAGCCTCTTACCATTGAATCTGATGTATCTGTTGTGTTGCCTTCTTAAGAGATTCTTCCAATTTTGCAATCTATATGACATAATCAAAGACTTATAAAAATTCTATTTATGCGAGACACAGTTTGATTGTCAAACACATAGTTTTATAGAGAGTTTACGGATTGCATCACATTTATTCTTAGATACTATTGGCATACCAGTACACAGAAAGAGTCAGCAGAGTAGTGGGTATATGGATCACAGTCAATTTTATTTCTGAAGATCTACATGTCCATGTTTTTTGGCTGACATAAACTTCGATTTTGATTCTAGAATGCACTGCCATTTTACAAAGCTTTGGTAAAGGGATACTGAGAAGAGAGTTTAAAGGAAGTTTCTATCTTTCTTCTAATTTTTGTCCCTGATATAAAATTGGAGTGAATAAGAATGAATGAAAGAATAAATGAAAAACCCAAATATAAAAAGTGTTATCACAGATTTCCTTTCTGAGATCTGAAATGCAATTAGCTTTTTAGAGTCCTTCTTTGTACTCTGACTTGATTCAAAAAGAATTTTCAAGAGATACAATAGATTGTATTACACACACAAAATACATTAAAAGAACATTAAGATTTGCAAAGTCAAGCACTCTAAAGGTCACAACTTCAGTGAATCACTTGCATGTCAATATGATTTTTTTCCAGTTTGCTTTAGTAGATATCTAGGAAATCAAACATTCGCACAAAAACTATGATAGAAGAACATTGTTAAGGCAGGGGGTCTGTGGAAAAATAATATGTAATCAGGTTAGGTGTGCCAGGTTAGTCACACAGAGACAGAGGAAAAATGGATGTGAGCAACAATAACAATTTTATTGGTAAAAAAGGAACGTAGAGTGTCTCCAGCATTCAGTAAAGATGTGCTGCCGTATTCTTCACATGGCACCACTTAGTAATTAAACATTATAATGCAGTTTAAGTTTTCCACCACAACTACCCTTATTTTTTTCTTTCTGCTTTTTAACAATTTTAAAACCATGAAACTATTTTTTTTAAACCACATGTGTCCATCTGCTATTCATCCTTAAATCATACTGTTTGTTTTAACTATACAGCCAGAACGGGTAACAACTTGGTGGCTAAGCTGCCTTTTATTTGCAACGGTTGTCTCTGACAGCTCTGGAATAGGTGAATCATCTCCTCCTGGTTCTGCATTTGCAGCTTGTAGAATTTGCTCAGTTGATTGTTCAAACTCTGGAACGAACTGAAGATGTCGACAGTTTCTGTTGCCTATCTGTCTCAACAGAGTATGCCAGGGGCTGGCAACCTCTGGCACGCGGCCCATCAGGGTAATCCGTTGGCGGGCCACGAGACATTTTGTTTATATTAACTGTCCGCAGGCCCGGTCCCCCCGCAGCTCCCAGTGGCTGCGGTTCGCCGTTCCCAGCCACTGGAGCTGCGGGGGTCAACATAAACAAAACATCTCGCAGCCCGCCAACAGATTTCCCTGATGGGCCACTTGCCGAAGATTGCCGAACCCTGGCATAGATTAAGACCCTAGCCTGCATCTCCCTATTTACCTTGTGGAGTTCAGCTGCGATGCGAAATCATGTACACTGTTCCTTCCAGTATGATGGTCTGTCAAAGATTAAGTTCTCTCGTGCATAAGGAATTATGATGAAATTCTGCAGTTTCTATTGTTACTCTGACACCATGTCAGCTTAGTCACACAGAGACAGAGAAAAATGGATGCTAGCAACAACTTTATTGTAAAAAAAAAATGTAGACTGTCTCTAGAATCTAGCATTCAGAGAAGATGTGCTGCAGTAATCTTCAAACAGCAACACCTAGTGACGAAGTATGATAATGAAGTTTAAGCTTTCTATCACAATCATATAATTAAAGATTCTATCATAGTGCATGTGCATAAATAGGTTGAATTAAGGTTATACAAACAAGCTTAATCCTGGCATTTCCTAACTTTGGAGTGTTTGATTTGCAACCTTAATGACGTTCTTTTAACATAGTTTTTTCGTATATAATTGCCCAGGTTTCTATAAAGGCAAACTGAAAAAACCTCTGCCCCTTGAGCTAATGGAATAACTGGTAGCAATAGCAGGTTATCCTCTGTGACACCCTATACCCGATGTGATACCCTGTACCTCTTTTATATGGTTATGATGATATGTTTTGTAGAAAGGATGCCTTGTGAGGTATCATTTAAAAACTCATAATCTGCTGAACAGCATTGTCCTATTAAGATGTGTGTAACATCACTGCAGATAAAATTATGAGATTTTTGCTATATGATTGTTACTGAAATGTGTTGTAGTACTGCGTGACTCCCACAAACCGTTTTCTCAGAGAAAAAGGCACACTGGCATGCCAGCAAGGTGCTAAGGAGCCATTGACTGTTTAATCAGACATTCCTCTGTGGGGGGCGGGAGGTGTGAATAAGAAATTTACAGTTCATCTGAAGGACATCTTGGAGTTCACGTAGACAATGGAACTGCCTGGCCCTATGACCCAGCAAGGATTTTTCCAGCACAAAAGGGTTGGAGTATAATAAGTAGGGGAAAAATTCCTCTAGCCACCTCTCCTCTCCTGTCCACCTTATATCACTCTGCACATAACATCAATGAATACTTGAAGAACACTGAAGTAAAGGGAGTGGTCCCAGGCTAAAAGAAAATCTGAACTGAGAATTGCTTGCAGCATTTGGTGGTCCTCAGAGTTATTCTGGGTAGCCCTGAGAGACTTTTGGGAAACTGGCAGTTTACAACATCTCTGCTACCATTTGGAATTACAGACTGTGACTCACCTGCTTTGACCTCTCAATAACTCTAATTTCCTTTTCTTAGCTAATAAACCTTTAGTTAGTTTACTATAACATTTGCTACCAGCATTGTCTTTGGTGTAAGATCTAGGGTACCAACTGATCTGGGTAAAGTGATTTGTCTCTAGGAACCGGAAGCAAACTGACTGTGGTGTGATTTTTCGTCTAAGTAACTGTTTCATCACAATGTCCAGTTTGTTTGGGTGGCAAGATAGACAGGAGACTCTCAGGAGTCTGTGACTCCATGGTAAAACTAGTATAGTGATCCAGCAGTTCACATCTGTTACTGGCTTGGTGAAATCTAATTATAGACTACACAACCAGTTTGCGGTGTCTGCCCTGTTTTCTGACAACCTACCCTGAGGTAGGCATTCATGGTTGTGAGCCACTCCAGACAGCATGACAGGTGCTAACAGCCCCCTCTTAATAAGTAGGAAAGTTCAATCAAAAGTTGTTTTCTAAATATAAACCAAAGAAATAAGGCACACAAAACAATCCTCCTTCCCATCCAAAGTCAAGCTTAGTTACCTTTCCTCTATAGTATGCTAATAAGCGTCTTCTGTGTTTTTCTTGAAATTCTGAAATCTAAAAATAAAACTTGTGTAGTAATGGTCTTCAACTAATCATATGGACAAACTGAAATCACTTCAGCTATAGTACATTTCTAAAACTTGAAGGAAAAAAAAAACTGAAGTGATTCTGTCATCTCAGATCTGCTTAGGCTTCATCAGGGGAAGTTTGAGTCGCAAGACCGAGGTCCCAGTTATGCTGGTACGCCCTGAATATGATATTTGGACATTGGACTATAACCTATGAACTATGTCTAAAAGAACTCTTTGCAACTACAAAGCTCACCATCTCTGCTATGAATCTGCACCTAAATGAATTGAACTCATGTCTGTATGTATATTGATCTTTTAACCATACTGTCTCTCTCTTGTTTTTTAATAAAGCTTAGTTTAGTTAATAAGAATTGGCTGTAGCGTGAATTTGGGTAAGATCTGGAATATTCAATAACCTCAGAGGTAATGTGTCCAATCCGTTGGGATTGGTAGAACCTTTTCTTTTATATGATGAAATAAGATTTTCAGAAATCATCATATTTGACTTAGGTACCTGGATGGAGGCCTGAGGCCGGATCACTTTAAGGGAACTGTGTTGTTTGGACTTCTGAGTAACCAGTGAGCTAATAAAGAAGCTGTTTTATGCTGGCTTGGTAAATATAAGTATTGGAATATCCACCAGTTTGTGGGGATTGTCTGCCCCATTCTTTGCAGTTCACCCGAATTGAGTGACCATAGCTGGCTCCCACTAGGACCCCGGTCAGAGTGAGACATCCTGCTTAGTTGTTAGTACTTCTTTAGTCAATAGTAACTCTTGCTGAACTCAAAGAATAATTTCCAGCTACTTGGAAACTGGCATATTGTGGCAAATCTCACTAATATGAAGTAGCAGAGTATAAATTTACACACAATAGCATCAGTTTTATTTTTATAGTTGGGTTAAACACATAATGTATTTTTCCAGCAGCTGGAAAACTACGGCACATCTACAATGATTTCATCCTGCCAGGTATATGTTGTTTTTGTTTTCAGAACTTATTGAAAGGCAGTAAAAAGAACACATAACCTAGCAGTGAATTTCACAATTTTTTAAATTAAAATAACATTTTATTTGGGGCTTGAAAAATCCAATTGTCAAAATACTAATGTGGCTAGGATGTGATCTGTATCGTCAGTGCAGATAGCACTTCTACTTGTAGGTGGAAATGTATCTTTATCTTAGGTTTAAGTTGTCTTATTTTTATATTATGTTGTTGTCATAGTTGTGGGGGAGGGGTGGCTAGGAGGAAGTTCAGTCCTGTCTCTGTGTGCTGGAGTTGTTACTTGCAGTGTTCCAATAAATCCTTTTATTTCTATAAGAAGATATTACAATGCATAGTCTGTGAAGCCAAGCTCATAATGGGAGGGGGTGAAAGATAAACTGTTAACTGTATATTTCAGCTGGGCTGGAAGAGAAATGAGTGACTCTCTTTATGCTAATTTCTTGTGACTGTGTCAAAATGGCATGAGGTGTTTTGGGAGTAAAGTATTAGGCACAGGAGAAAAACAAAGGCTTGGGTGCCTGATTAAATGTTACTGATAAGGAGGCTGTGAGTATAAAATAGAAGAGAAGCAAGAATAACCAACCGCTCTGTGCCCCTTACAGGGAAAAAAGAAATATATTGTACAATAAAAAACATATTCTAATATATCCAGATCTGCGGCTCAGTACCCAGGCCATGTGCCATGTCCTAAATGAAACTTGGATTTTGTCACATGAAACTTCATTTTCTGGAAAATTAAGAAAGCTAAGAGTTTACTGGAAACTATTGAACAGACGTCTGAATAACTGTCTTTTGATTCTGACTGTAGTCTTGAAAATTTCTGAATGGATTCTGAATTGTGCACATTGAAACATTTTCTATAGACTACTCATCTAGACAACATTCAAATGCTCACGAGTTTCTACATCATATTTTCCTTCTCTTTCCCTTTGAAACATTTTGTGGCTTGTATTTTTTTTTTAGCCATAGCATGTGGTGCCAACAGTGATTTAAATGTACCTGTTTAATTTCTGATATAGCTAATATTTGATACTTTTCCATTGCAAATATTTATGCATCATTAAAATAAGAAGTAGTGATAATTAGTATGAAATTAAGACACAAACAGTAACCCTGATGCTTTCTTAAGCACCTTGGAACTGTGTACTGTTTGTTTGAAGAAAGAAAATGTGAAAGTTGAACTATTCATACAATGTTTCCTTTACACTGAAGTCAATAGAAGCTGCTAAATGCTTAGCACTTTGAAAATCAGGCCATAATGAGTTGCTCAGTCCAAAAATGCCAAAAAACACAAAACAGAACAAAAATCAACCAACTAAACAAACAAAAAAACAGAGAAAAGAAATGAAAACTGGAACTGCTAGACCTACAACTATACTGACAAAGGAAAAAAAAAGGGTTGGGAATGAAAATAAGTCAGTTTCTAAAAAAGAAGAAAAAGCACAAAAAAAAATCTGGATTCTTATTGACAGATGGCAATCAAATCTCGCAAGTTTCGTAAGACTCACCTGTGTAATTTCTCTTGAATATTTTTTGCATAACATATCTATTCCCATAAACAGTGACTGAATTTCAGGATTTGTCTGCAGAGAAAGAGTAACTAAATATTACCAAAATTAATATCTACAATAGAGCATTTTCAAAAGTGACTTATGTACTTAGAAGCCTAAATTTCATTGACTTTTAATAAGGCACGCTTGAAAATTTTACCCGTGGTACTTAGAAAAGCTTTAAAATACAGCATTACATTAAATGTTCCATAAACTGATTGATTGAACAGCTATACATGGATAATAAATGTTAATGCAATAATTTGTAGGGTGGTATCTAGTAGGAAAATGCAGGGATTGAGATTAAGTCTGGTTTCATTCAGTATCTTTTTAATAATCTGGAAGATTTTAAAAAAATATATTTAAACACTCTAGATAATCTATTAAAGAAATGGGCTTCATACATGTAAGAGTGAAAATTTAAAAGTAAACCTTCATGGAGAGTAATATCTGAAGAAGTGACAGTTTTCTTAACCTGGTATTTTATAAGTGAGGCCCCTAATATAACATTGATGATGTGCTGAAATTTTTAAATATTCTGCATAATTGTGTTCCATATTTTAAGCTCTCATTCAAAAAGTGAATACCTCCATATAGTGGCAAGGAACCCTAATTGGAACTGAGTTTAAAACTGATGCCTGAAGAGCCTGAAACAAGAAATCAGAGAGAAGTATGGGATATTTTCATTCATCTGTAAAGGGTGCTGACTCTGAAGCTGAAGACGAATGGTCTACATAGCCATATGAACTATTTCAGAGCTGAGCATTTCAGCAGAAATTGCAAGATAATGTGACTATCCACTGTTGTTGGATGCAGTAGCATACATTAAACATTTTGCAGTGGGACAGCTACTTGCTGAGGTGGGTAATTTTCTCCCCCAAATTATAAGTCAGCTCTGTTCCCAAAAAGTTGGAAAATTAGAATTCTATCCATTCCCCAGTAAGAAAATTTCAGCTGTCTCCTGAATGCCAAAAGAAAAACACCACCTCTCATAGTTACTTTGATGCCAAAAACCCCATCTGTTCCCTACTCCATTATGAAACCTCCTGAGTTTTACTAAAAAATGTCTACAGTGCAATTAAGTATTTTCTCTTAAGAAAATGTAGTGCATTTTAAAATTTGGAGGTAGTGTATAATAAACTGAATTTAACATAAATAACATAATACATGATGATAGCTTTCTCTGAAATGTTTCTGGTTCTGTGTTCAGGGACAACTAGACAGGATTTCAATTCATGAATGAATAAATGATGTAAAGAGGTGGGGCTGTAAATTTATTAGCTGTTGTAACTTTTTAGGGGAGGGATGAGCCTGTATAGAAACATAGTGGAATGACAAATATAAGTTGGATAATGGAGTACTTGCCTATGAAACATAAAGGAAAGACAGACTAGATTGTAGAGGCTGGTAAGTAGTGCTATTCAAGAAAGATTGAATAGACTCTGAGATATAATTTCTTTGATAAAATTTTCTTTCCTGAAGCTTCTGCTGGGGCAGTGCCCTCCACACTGTCTCCTAACATAATGACATGGTTGACCCCCTATTGTTTTACCATGTAAGTTAGGAAGCAGTTATCTAGTTCTCACTGAGTGGACATTTTGTAGACCTATATAAATATAAACTAATGCACTCTAACCTATCTTTTATTCAAACTGAAACTTGTGCTAGCAAATCTCAGTGACCTTTATTCACCAATATAAGAAAATAAAATTTCATCCAGTGAGCAACCGTCATATTCATACAAGTGCAGTATGCATATTTAAAATACATTTTGTGGACAAGTTATAAAATCTATTTAATGTTCTAGCAAAGAAAGAGGTCTCTAGATTGAATTCATGCTAGAAATCTATTAAAAGATATAGACACAAATGAAGAATTCCACTAGGAAGAGATTTACAAACCATCAAAAATAAGGGTTTGTAACAAATGTTTAGATTATTATTGTATAAAGCAATATTGGATGTTTTCATAATATCCCAAAATAATAAACACTGAGGCTTTGATTCAGCAAAGTACTTAAGCCTGTTCTGAAATAATGACCAGTTTGGTGACTGAAGTACAAAAATAGTAGAAATGTAAAGCGATAAATGACAATCATGCACTAATTGAAAAATGTGACCCTTCAACTACCCCAAATAAACAATGTAATGAGGAGTTTTAGCACATTTATAGGGCTCTATCCTGCTTTCACTGAAGTCAGTTGGGAGTTTTGCCCTTAGTATCAATGGGGTCAGCATCATACCCATAAAACTTACTCGCCATTTTTCCTCTCGGATCCCTAAATTATGGAGCTCCACCATTTTTTTGTGTGGATCCTTAATTATCATTCCCATTGATTTACTTAAGCAAGGCTTACTGATCACCACTAGTACCTTTTTAAAAGATACAGTAATTAGCTACCTTTCAGTACTCCAATACAGTGGCAGATTTTAATGAAACAGTAATCCTTTTGTTAACTGCTCAGCCACTACATTCTTGAATTCCTTTAGAATGCTTGATGTCTTCCATCCAGTTCTGTTGATGTGTTCCAATTTAAGACTGAAATCCTGGCCCTACTGACTTCAATGACACAACTCCCATGGATTGCAATGGAGCCAGAATTCACTATACTTTATCAGTTTGTTGACATCTCAATCTCTGACAGTGATTCATTGACGTTACCTGAAAATAGTGGGTATGGGTCTGGGCATGTAACTCCCAACACCATTTGTGGTGAAAACTGATGCTAAGAAATAATGAAACTTCTCTGCAATATTCTGCCCATCTTAATTACTCCCTGGTAGTCCAGCAGACCCACAGATTCTTGCAGGCTTTCTACTGATGATATATTTATAAAAAAAAAATCTTATTTGTTCTTATGTTTTGGCTATTTGCTGTTCAAATTCTTATGCTTCTTAATCTCATTTTACATGTTACCTGCCAGAGTCTGTCTCCTTCTGCTGGCTTCAGTTGGGCTGGATATCCATTTTTGAAAGATAAATGTTTTGCTCTAATAACGTTTTGTGCTTTGCCATCTAATTATGTGTCCTTTTTTTTGGTCTGTATATGCATGCCTACTCACTCTATTTTGGTATGCTTAAATAGCCTCCATACTAAGTTTAAAGATTTTCATTTTTGTCTTTAGGGTCTTCTTGATTAGCTTCCTCAGTTAAACCATTTTGAAAGTTTAGTATCATGATGTTGAACTTAATTATCTTGCGATCAGCTATTATAATGAGCCTTAGTGATTCATCTGTTGTTATTCCTTGGCCTCGTTCTTGTGTGTTGCTTAGGACTATGTCAAGAAAAGTCTCTCCTCCTGTTATAGAGGACAGTAGTAAAACTATTATCATATATTTACATTCTTCTGACTTGAGTTTTATATTCATACATAGTCTACTCAACACTAATACATTTTAGTTCAATAGATTTTATATTATTTTTGGTATAATGGTACTTCCCTCAGCTCTACAACCTAATCTGTCCTTATTGTATGACTTAGACCTTAATAATAGAGTATTCCATAGACTTTTGTTTGTCATGCCACCAAGTTTCAGAAACGCCTAGACCATAAAGATCTTCAATTGCCTGACAGTCTAGTTTACTTATTTCCTTTTAAGCTTCGCACATATATGTTGATATAGATATATACACACATTTAGGGTGGGGTTTTTAAAAGCACTTAGTGTTGGCTTAATTCTGCCCCACTGAAGTCAATGGGAGTATTAACATTCCTAAGTATTTCTGAAAATCACACCCTTAGAGTTTTTTATTCTGGCCAAGTGTCAGACTCTTTTATCTGACACCCTATTACTTTTCTGTAATGTGCCTCTGTGATATCATCCTGTCCTTCCTCCAGTTCAGCAGTATTTTTCACTCTGTACTTTATTCATAAATACAGAGTTACCTTTGTATTATTGGCATACTTAGTAGATGTATGTTAACCTGCTGTTAAATACTTCTAGGGATACTAAACACTAGTACAAGGCCCAGGAATGTAATACTGATTTCTGCCCAACTCTGCCTCTGTTCCAGGGGCATGATTGCCATATGGGCTTATAGGAATGCTGTTTTCACTAAGCATGCTCATGATGTCCCCCTTACCCTCATAAGGAAGGTGTGGCCTTTACTTGGCTGGTAGTTAGTCAGGGAGGAAATATAAAGTGCCTCCACAACCCAAATATGAATTTAGCTAAGGAGAAGAAGGTGTCTAGGTAGGAAGAGGAAGGATAAACTTTTCCACCCCATCTTAACAAAAATAGGAAGTGGAGGCTGCACAATCCTCTGGTGAGTGAGGGCAAGAACCCCTATGAATACTTCTATTCAGCTCTATCACAACAAAGGAAAATAATACAGGGTTGAGTGGATTATTAAAAAAGGGAAGGCTAGAGCTAATATCCATATGTCTAAACACTGCTTGGACTGTACATGAGTTTTTCTTCCAATCCAAGAGCCACAGTAACTGGCGCAGGTTGCACACTTTTGTGGAGGGCAAAAAGGCCACACTCAGTATAGCGAACTGTAGTGCACAGGAGGACAGGGTTAATTTACGTGAAATCTGATAATGACATGGAACTTTCTACTTTTTGACAATCACCTCTAACCTCTTACATTAGTCACCAACTTGGTTCCTGAAGAAGTTGGACTGATTTGCTGCTGAATTCTGGGGTGTACAAACTCCAGGCTATATATAGTTGTATCTGAAGAAATCCATAAGTGTACACTATATAGTAACAGAGCATCTAAGACTACTGTCAAAATGTTAGCGAATGTCCATGTACAGCTGATAGACAAAAGGAAAGTATATTATAATGAAATAACTCTACTGTTAAGGAAACTACAAATTAGTATAATACAAATATTATGAAAGCCTTAATTTACCTTTTTAGAAAGAAATATTGTACGGCAAGGAGCTCTACAAATTAAACATTCATCTTTTTTGCCTGTAAAATAAAATGAATGTCATATGAGTGTATGTCATACAGTATACGCAACTTGTTTTGATGCTTAGACCTTGTTTGTATCAAGAATCAGAGAGGCTGTACATAATTGCAAATAAAATCTTAAAAATGGTTTGATTTTTCAAAAATGTGAACACACAATTGCACAGGGAAAAATGTGCAAATGGCTCCCAGGCCTGAATCCTACAGACACTTATGTATGCAAGCAACTTTATGCACAAGAGTAGTCTCACTGAATCCTGTTGTTTGAGTACTTCTGTTGACTTCAGTGAGACTACTCACATGCTTAAATTTAAGTTCATGCTCAAATGATTTGATGGACGAGAGCTAACCAGAGGAATGACTTTAAGATATTTTGGGACCAATTCTGCTCCCACTGAACTCAGTGGGTGATTTGTGAAGTTTTGACTTCAGTAGAGCCAGAATTTCACCCTTTGTGTTTTTTTGTCTGTAACTTCAATAGAAGCAGGATCAGACTTTATTCCTGAGCATAAAAGTAACCATTTTCTAAAATATGTCTTTATTATTTGAAAAAAGAAAAGGAGTACTTGTGGCACCTTAGAGACTAACCAATTTATTTGAGCATAAGCTTTCGTGAGCTACAGCTCACTTCATTGGATGCATAAAGTGGAAAATACAGTGAGGAGATTTATATACACACACAGACCATGAAAAAATGGGTGTTTATCATACACATTGTAAGGAGAGCAATCACTTAAGATGAGCTATTACCAGCAGGAGAGTGGGGTGAGGGGAGAGAAAACCTTTTGAAGTATTATCAAGATGGGCCATTTCCAGCACATTTCCAGGAGTTAACAAGAACGTCTGAGGAACAGTGCGGGAAGGGGGGAATAAACAAGGGGAAATAGTTTTACTTTGTATAATGACTCAACCACTCCCAGTCTCTATTCAAGCCTAAGTTAATTGTATCCAATTTGCAAATTAATTCCAATTCAGCAGTCTCTCGTTGGAGTCTGTTTCTGAAGTTTTTTTGTTGAAGATTAGTCACTTTTAGGTCAGAAATCGAGTGACCAGAGAGATTGAAGTGAAGTGTTCTCCAACTGGTTTATGAAATGTTATAATTCTTGACATCTGATTTGTGTCCATTTATTCTTTTACGTAGAGACTGAACCTGTTTATTATTTGAAACACATTAACAATTATTTTAAATAGATACACACAATCATAATATTTAAATACACTCCTTATCTTCCTTGACAGTTGACTAGATATGTCTTAGGTATTTATACAATAACTATTTGCTTACTGCCTAATGTGTTGAGTATCGATGTTTATAATGATGTTTGGAGATGAAGAACACTGTAAAAATGGTATTATAACAAGTAGAAATGGTATCTGAATTCACACCAGTAAAATCCTAGGAGAGTAAACATTTTCAGAGTAAACATTTTCTAGGCACCTATGTTTCAGAGTCTGGGCATACGCACTAGTGCCTTCGTCTATCTGTCCGGCAGTGCCTAAGTCCCAGAGCAACTTGCGAAGCAGGGGCAAACAGGTGCATGCACAGACCATTGACTGGATGGGCTTCCATTCAAAATGCATACAAAGGACAAGATGGTGCCTGCCTTATAATGTTTAGCCCAGTGGCTAGAGCACTCAGCTAGGATGTGGGAGACCTACATTCAATTCCCAATTTTCTGCCAGCTGGGGAGAAAGGGAGGGTTTGAATAGGTACCCCTATTCAAATCCTCTGTGGGACATGCTCTAACCACTGAGATATTACATATTCTGATGTGGTGACTCCCTCAGTTTCTCTTGTTGAAGCTGTGGCACTATTGGATAAATAATGACAGAGTGTGTGGAGCTGCGGCACTGGACCCATGGTCTCCCACGTACCATCTGGGTGCCCCAACCACTGGACAAGAGTCATTCCCATGCTCGCTCTCTCTCTCTCTGGCCCAATGACTATTCCACTGTGGATAAATACTTAAAACATAATTGGCCCATTTTGTGTGGAGCGAGGTGCATAATTCATTCCCTCAAAGAGGCTTAGGTGCCTAAGCTGCCTCACTCCAAGTGGTGTATACCAGTTCATGGATCACAAAGTAGAAATAGGCATCTCCCTGCAACCTGGACTTATGTGCCTATCTCTGAGAGAGGAGCAGGGCCTAGCACACACCCTTCTTGTTAGCATCTCCCATTGGCTAACTTAGGCAGCTCCTTGCCTACTCCGCTGGCTTTTGTGAATTCCATTCTGAAGCATGTGTCTCTCCCCATTTATTGTAGGAGGAGCCTAGACAACTAACTCAGCTTTGTGGATTTTCTAGACACCTAAGCGTTAGCTGCTGTGACACTGAGCATTGCAACGCTTAAATCCCGTTGTGGATCCCACTTTACGAGCTTGATATTTCCAAGAGAAATCTGCCTCCCCTATGCTTCTGCCACAGCTCCTAAATATACATTGGAAGGCTTCCAAGATGGAGGTCAAAAAATGTTGCAGGAACTCCCCTTTTTTAAAAGGTCCTGTAGCTGTTGAACAGTTATGATTTAACTAAGGAAAATTTCATAATAATAATATTGTAGTGGGGTTTAAAATGTCTGAAGCAACTAGCAAAATCTATCTTATAATGTAAATCCCATATGTTGAAAACTGTTCTAAAATTAAAGCAAAATGAAACAGTGCTTCAGAGTGAATGAGGCAGTGAATGTGGGGACCATATCTGTCTTGCCTCAGACTTTTTACTAAAGCCTCAGATTTGGGATGCATAAGGCATGTTTCCAAAGTATCAAGACTTTGAGTAACACTATAGTCAGATAAGGAGTTTTTAAATTCATTTTAAAAAAATTTTAATTTAGAAAACATTTAATATTTGTTTTAACGATACCTGCGGTAGGAAAGTTAGGTGATTTTTTTTAAAAAAGGAAACTCTCAGGCTTTTCAATTTCAGTGGACAAATACCATGCAGCTCTGTGATCTTTTGATTATATGAAGGTGGAGGCTGCCCGGGGGAAGGGGCAGGGCGGGGGGCTGCACATTCTCCTCATAAAAAGACTTAGTGGCTAGTCTGCTCTGTTTCACACTGATTAAACTCACAATGCCCTTCAGCCACAAGCTAATTTGCTAGTGTGGCCAGCATAGGTGCTGGAACTAGGGGTGCTACTGCACCCTCTGCCTTGCAGTGGTTTCCATTATATACAGAGTTTACAGTTTGGTTCAATGGCTCTCAGCACCCCCACTGTACACATTGTTCCAGCACCCTGGTGGCCAGTGGGAAATATTGCACAGCTCTTGATGTGACCCTGATGGGTTGAAGCGCCACCAGACCTGCCACCCTCTCTCCCTGCCTGAGCCTTTAGGCCAGGGAGCTGCATGGCCTGGGACAGGGCAGACCAGGGCACATCTCCCTCTCGTGATAGGACGTTACCTTTCTGAAGACACGGCTCACAGATAACGTGGCCGCAATTGGTCAGGCAGAACCTTGGCGTGGCCGTTCGGGGCTGTTGGAAACACACGTTGCAGAACACCAGGGCAGCCATCTTAATGGGGGAGCAAGGGAGCTAATGGGCCCGGAGAGCCCAACCACGATGGAGGCTGTCTCGTCTCCTGGCCTTCCATCCGCAGCAGGCAGCATTTGGCAGCTGCACCCAGAGCCCCACTCCTGTTCCTCCTACCCGGCGCGGTGGCAGTTCAGGGCTGGAAGTGAGTGGCAGTTATGAGAGGAGGGAATTCCAGCTGCCAGTCACCCGCCCCTCCCCCACAAGAGGGCGGTGAGCGTGTGTGAGGGGGGATTCACCAACCCGTCCCGCCCCAAGAGGGCGGTGAGCGTGTGTGAGGGGGGATTCACCAACCCGTCCCGCCCCAAGAGGGTGGGGAGCGCGTGTGAGGGGGGATTCACCAACCCGTCCCGCCCCAAGAGGGCAGTGAGCGCATGTGAGGGGGCATTCACCAACCCGTCCCGCCCCAAGAGGGCCGTGAGCGCGTGTGAGGGGGCATTCACCAACCCGTCCCCCCACAAGAGGGCGGTGAGCGCGTGTGAGGGGGCATTCACCAACCCGTCCCCCCACAAGAGGGCGGTGAGCGCATGTGAGGGGGCATTCACCAACCCGTCCCGCCCCAAGAGGGCGGTGAGCGCGTGTGAGGGGGCATTCACCAACCCGTCCCCCCACAAGAGGGCGGTGAGCGCGTGTGAGGGGGCATTCACCAACCCGTCCCCCCACAAGAGGGCGGTGAGCGCGTGTGAGGGGGCATTCACCAACCCGTCCCCCCACAAGAGGGCGGTGAGCACGTGTGAGGGGGCATTCACCAACCCGTCCCGCCCCAAGAGGGCGGTGAGCGCGTGTGAGGGGGCATTCACCAACCCGTCCCGCCCCAAGAGGGCGGTGAGCGCGTGTGAGGGGGCATTCACCAACCCGTCCCGCCCCAAGAGGGCCGTGAGCGCGTGTCAGGGGGCATTCACCAACCCGTCCCGCCCCAAGAGGGCGGTGAGCGCGTGTCAGGGGGCATTCACCAACCCGTCCCGCCCCAAGAGGGCGGTGAGCGTGTGTGAGGGGGCATTCACCAACCCGTCCCGCCCCCAAGAGGGCGGTGAGCGTGTGTGAGGGGGCATTCACCAACCCCTCCCGCCTCAAGAGGGCACTGAGCGTGTGTGAGGGGGGATTCACCAACCCCACCCCCCAAGAGGGCAATGAGCCTAAGAGTCTTTTTTCCCCTCACTCCCAATGAGGCGGTGAGCAGATGAGGGGTTTCACCACCTCCCCCCACAACGGGACGGTCAGGGGGGATTTACCTGACCTTGCCACCGAGCTGGGTGAGGGGCAGAGATTTTCCCACCTTGCTCCTAGCCCCCAACAGAGTGGTGAGAGGGGCAGGATTTATCCACTCCTCTCCCTAGCAGGGTGATGAGGTGGGATGGATTTATGCACATCTGACCCCCTACCAGGGCGGTTTATATCTAAACATTACCATCTGATGGCATATTGGAACAACAGTATCCATGATCTCATTCATAAGTTTGTGGGTTCAATAAGATTGTTAATATTAGAGCTAGCCAAAATTTTCCAACAGAACAGTTTTCAGTTAAATCAAAACATTTTGCTGGAATGTATCAATTTCATCTAACTTTTGTGGGTAATTATCAAAATGTTTTGTTTCTATAATGGCAAAACATTTTATTCATGTAAACTTGAAACATTTCATTTTGACGTAATCATCTCATTTGACTTTATTGTTTCTACTATAGTATAATATAGCAGAAATGAAATTTTTTTGGCCTTGTTAAAATGAAGTGCTCTGATAAGGTCAAAACAAAATATTTTGGAATCTATTATTTTGTGAATAATTCTGAGACTTTGACTTTTCATCCCTATTTGGGATAAATCCAAATTTCAAAATCTCAATTTCCCACAGGACGGAAATTCTGTTTGTTTGTTTTTTTCTTTTAAACTAACTCTAGTTAAAAGGTACCACAAATTTTTGTTTCCTGTGTGCAGCTCTTAACAGTTATGAGCATGCAAATACTGACTTTGTCCAGGGCCAGATAAATTAATAACCACGTACTGGCATAAATATATTCCTTCTATGACAAATCAGGCTTAAATGATATTCAAGAATCACTCTCTTTTACTTGCTAGAGTCTGAGCTCAGGTTTCTGCTACAGCTGATGACATCACTAACAGTTAAATCATGCTAAGAAAGGCACTTCACTGGTCTGCTCAGCTGCATGTGTTGTTGATATTATCAGCATATGAATGGGAAACACAGATCCCAGAACTCAGGTCCTGGAAGGTATGAGACAAAAAAATAATTACTTTTAGAATACCTTTCTTAATTTTCAGAATAGTGGTGGAAACTGTTAGTGATTTAAGATCCGTTAAGTGCTTTCTAAACAGTTGTATGTATTCCTTTTTTATTTGTATTAATGGTGAAAAGACAACAAAACTAAAAATTCCTGCAATTTGTCTCACAGTGCCAAAAGTGCTTTTTAAAGGAATATTTTGTATTATGAAAAAAGACATCATTCATTGCATCTATTTACTTAATTTTATTAAGCACCTACTGATTTACATCTTTCAATAACTGCATTTCAAAAATATAATGTTAGAAACTCTCCCATGATCTGTAGCAATAGAACAATCAGTTGCATCTGGCAACTCTTTTAAAAGGAAAAATATTAGAATGTTCAGCCAATTAATTTAAATAGCTGAATATAGGTAGTATTTTATAATAGAATTTTATCAAGACAAACTTGCTAAATCAGTAGATGGGTACAATAATCACAACTACAGATAGTTAGAAAATGGTAAAACTTTTCCATGAAAACTTTTTTTAATTTTTGAGGATTTTGTTTTTTTAGTAAAAACTTATTTTAGGTTTTTTTACATTGAGGAAAACAAAGGTCATTTTGGTTGAAAAAAAATTTCAATAGAAAATTCTCAACCATCTCTAATCTCTACTCTAAATGCTGTTCTGAATATAAGATAGAGAAATGTGAGAACCATAAACTTACCAGGAGGAATTGGTCAGGCTTTTAGGTTGAACTGCTGCTATCCAGCATAGGTCCTCAAAGGTTCTGGACTCATGTTGCTTATTGAAAGAAACATGATTCAGTATCAATTTCTAAATCTTATTAAAAATCTTAAATTAAAATAGAATCAAGAAAACATGTCACCAAAGCTAAGATATTAGTAATAATAAAGTAAACTAAGAATAAAACACTGTCATATCATAATCTAATCAAGCCAGGTAGTCTCAATGGTGGACTGAAGTTAAATCATCAAATTAATGCCAGAGATATAATCAACCGTTATATAACTTTTAAGAGGGAGGCTAAGAAGGTGGCTGTCCATTTATTTATAAATCCCAAAGAAGGAATTTTACTAATGTCAATCAAATAAATAATTTGTATCTGGCTAAATAGCTTAATACTGAAACCAAATTATTATCTAATGTTTGCACCACAACCTTAGAGCCAATTATAAAACTTCCTTCTTAACCTTCAATTAGTATGCGGTATCTAACCCAGCGGTTCTCACACTGTGGGTCAAGGCCAGTGATGAGGTGCCAAAATCTTAACAACTGGTTCCCTCCTCACCCCACGAGGGGGTTGTTGCCCACCCCCACACCCCCGGGACTCCTGCCCCATTCAACCCCCCGTGTTCTTTGATCCCCCCCCCACAGGACCCCTGCCCCATCCACCCACCTCCCCTGTCCCCTGACTGCCCTCAGAACCGGACAGGAGGGTCTCGTGGGCCACCGTAGTTGATGCCCACCCCACCCCTAAGAGCCAGAGGGACCTGCCGGGGGGCGAGGTGGGGAGTCCCGGCGGTGCTTACCTGGGGCAGCTCCCAGGAAGCATCTGGCAGGTCCCTCTGGCTCCTAGGGGCGGGGGAGCGTAGCTAGGGGGGGAGCAGGGGGAGCGGTTGCTCCCCCCACTGATCACATCAAAAGTGGTGCCTTAGGCACCTACTCAGTGGGTGCTCCAGGGCTGGAGCACCCACCAGGAAAATTTGCTCTCTACCCCGTGCCTGGCCCCAGCTCACCTCCGCTCCGCCCCTGAACGTACCGCCCCACTCTGCTTCTCCACGCCCCCCTGGTTCCCCTCAAATCAGCTGTTCAGCGGGAAGCCTGGGAGGGCTGAGAAGCAGGCAGCGGCTTCCCGCTCAGGCCGAGGGTGGCGGAGGTGAGTTGGGGCATGGAGTGGTTCCCCTGCGCGCCCCCGCCTCAGCTCACCTCTGCCTCCCTGGGCCTGAGTGCGAAGCCGCTGCCTGCTTCTCAGCCCGCCCCGGCTTCCCGCGCGAACAGCTGATTCACGGGAAGCCAGAGGGGGTGGGGCGGAGCAGAGCGGTGCAGTGCGGTACGTTCAGGGGAGGAGGCAGAGGCGGAGCGGAGGTGAGCTCTGCACCCACCAAATTTTCCCCTTGGGTGCTCCAGGGCTGGAGCACCCATGGAGTCGGCGCCTAAGGCGCCACTTTTGGCCAGTTAAATTTCGAAGCCCTTTTAGAACCAGTTGTCCCAAGGGCTTCTAAATTTAACAACCGGCTCCAGCTCACCACTGGTCACGGCCCTGTTTTAATGGGGTCGCCAGGGCTGGCTTAGACTTGTTGGGACTCAGGGTTAAAGCCCAAGCGCTTCAGCCCTGGGCAGTGGGGCTAAGGTTATAGTCCCGCAGCCTGCGGCTGAAGCCCTTGGGATTCGGCTTTGTCCCACCCAGCCTGAGGCAGTCAGGCTTTGGATTTGCCCCCTCCCTATCAGTTGAATTTGACCCAAATTAGGCAAATAGTTTCAGGAAACCCCCCCCCCCCCCAAAATGAATTTTTATGTTGAAAAACAATTAGTCAAAAACAATTGCTTAGCTCTACACATACCTGTGCGCATACAACCACACTTTTATTTTCACATGCTAAAAATAAAGGATGGAACAGCTTCCAGGGAATTAAAACCAAAAGACTAAACAATACAAAAAGATGAAATATGATACTTAAAATTATAGAGGGGTTGTGTTTTCTGGACTTTCATTGTGTAGGAGCTGGAACTGCAGAAAAGTTGCCAAATGGTGATATTCTGCTGGCAGTAATAGACCTTCTTCGGGTGCAGGGAGAGACGTTGATGTCATTCCTCTCTCTAAGCTGATCAGTTTTGGAGACTCTGGAACATGAGTTTTTCCTCAGATGGCTTGTTGATCTGAAAGTTGAGGCTTCTTGGCCTGATCTTTGATTCTTATGGTTTACAGATTTCTCTCACTCACTTTTCAGTACCTACCTTCAAGGTCTATGGACAAATCAGGGGTGAGGCCTACCTGGGAACCATGCAACTTGGTCCTATCAAGTCTGAATTAGGTCATAATTAGCAAGCATCAAGTTAGAAAAGTACTACTTAAATGACCAGTTTTAAAAATATTTAGCATATTCCATATCCCACAGACTTAGTCTGGGACCCCTCCCAAAACATAAAAAATTCAGATGCACAGACTGCTTGCATCAAATGTTTTAAAAAGATTGTATAGGACACATTTTAAAAACTACTTAGGTACCTAAAGATGCAGATAGTGGGATTTTCAAAAGTACCTAGGTCCCTAATTCCCACTGATTTCAGAAGACAAACTGTCTGACCTATAACCATTGATTTCAATGGGAGTTAGGTTAATATGAACTAGGTTCCTATTAGTTCCCCCTAGTAGGGTCTACATGAGGGCAGACACATTGCACACTGCCGTTCATAACCCCCCATAGTCCGCACTGCGGGGCTACGTACACAAGCCAAAAGCTTGATAGAGAAAAATTACTTGAAAGCTGATGAGGATGAAACCCATTTGAAATATATAACTTTAAATTTTATAAACGGTCTATATGTTCTTTCAAGCTATTTTCTTCACAGAAGAGAATAGACATAAATTAGTAAGGAAGTAAGTTGCTAGATGTTTGCTGTGATAGATGCACACCACCCATCTTCTGCTTTTAAATCAAGTTCTCCATAAACTATAACTAAATAAAACGTGTCAAATTATAGAAGAAACTCTCTCAACCCATCTGTTAATCCAATTGGAGGGGAACTACATTATTAAGTCATACACTGCAAAGCTCCTGATAAATCCACTATGATCTGTACTCAAAAGTAACATCTGTGGCCTCTTAATTAAAATAAAAATAGCTTTCCAACAAAGAAACATACTGAAGAATTGAAACTGTATGAATAATCTTACATAAAGTTGAGAGTCACAAATCCAGGGATTGCCAGGAATTCTATAATCCAGACTGAATAAAATAGTTCTCACATGTGATAATTTACATAACTATTCAAGATTACTTGGAGTGGGACTACAAAACTGCCAAAAGGCAGGATGGACTGCCAACTGTATGCCATTTAGATTTATATATGTATGGTGCTAGTCAGATTAAGATATAAATTAAATCTTTAGAACGAAGTGGGGGGAACTACAGTTGGGATTCTGCAGAAGGAAATGGGAGGGGAGATCCAACAGTGTGAATCTGGGAGTAGTAATTATTGAGAGTGGGAGGCATGAGTGACGCTTGAGAAGAGTATATTGCCAATTTCCTCCCTCCCCCCACTCAATTCATATACTTCATATTTTCTTGTAATATTTTTCTTACCAGAGGATTACTATATTCAGCTACTTGAAAACTAGTTTCATTTCACCTTTTTATGTATATGATAAGACATCAGAAATAGTGCACATTTTTGCATTTTGTGCTTTATTAATGTAGACATTATGCATTATATGTTGAATTATTTAGAAGTGTATTCACTTCTATCAGTCTTAAACAAGCTTTTTAGCTATAAAGAAATCTTTAAGACATTTCATTTGCCAGACTCCAACTAACATAAGGATTAATGTTTGTGCAAGAGCCCACCACAGGATATTGCTGTTGGTTTCTTCACTTGTCAATCGAAAGTACTCCTCACGTTCCTGTTGAAAAAAGGGAAAAGGCATAATTATTTGATTTAAAAAAAAATCTAAGTACAGTACTTGATGCTGCCACCTGGTATCAAGGCATGTGTTGTCTGTCCACGTACTGGGGAGAATGAACAAGCCCTATACAATGTTCTCTTCTTAACTATTATCAATTTGATGAAAATAAGAGTTTGAACTTACTCTTATCCATATTACTATCAGGGTTGCAAATCACCGCTTGAGCGCTGAACAACAAGTTATGTAAGGTTGGCTTTTGTGCTGCAGTGAAAATGTGAGCTGAAGTTTCATATGGTCATGGATTGGGCTGGGCATTAGGTATAGTTCTTTAAGCACATGCATACATCCTATTGAAGTCAGGGGGACTAAAACACATTCATAATGTTAAACATATGCTTATGTGCTCTGCTGAACAGGGATGGACTTAAGCACAGACTTTTTTTTCCCCCTGAATTGGAACCACAATAAGGCACTTAGGGCCATATATTTAAAGGTATTTAGGCATCTGAAGAAGCAACTAGGTGCCTGGAACTAGATTCACAAAAGGGACTTAGATGTTGCAACACTGCAATCTGACCCTTCACTCCAAATTTCCTTCTCTGGGACCTGCTCCGGCCCCTGTTAAAGACAATGACAAAACACCACTGATTTCAAAGGTATTGGATCACGTCCTGGGCTTTATTCCTACTACTAAATTGGAGCAACTTGCATACACCTCCACTCTCATGACCGCAGGATTGAGTTCCCTTTTCCAGCCTAACAGACTTGTTTTTTTTACCTTGTATGTGCATATGCACTACTCTGCACAAGCGTCATGCAGGATCAAGCTCAGAAAGTCTCACGGGGCTTCCTTAATTACTTTTTCTTCTATTTTAGAGAGAATTGTTCTAGATAGAAAAATTAGAACACACTGCAAAAATCCAGTGTTGTTATGCTTAATGAGCTTATAGCTGGCACAGGCACAAAGATTTCAATCATATATTCAATATGCACTGTATAGTAATAACACTCATAGAATTAATTCCTACATTGCAATCTCTGTCCAAAGAAAATGTCTGTGTTTAAAACATTCTTCATAGATATTGATCCTACAAATAGTGCATGTGTGCAAAATCACTCACATCTGTGTTGTTAGAATAGGGGTTTATGATGCTAAGCACCACAGTTAGCATTGTAGTTCCTATTATTAGCAAAAATTACTACTATGCATGCTCAAACAGCTTTTTTAACATTGCAGCTCACATTTATTTATTTCATTGCTTTATTTATATACAACTAGATCTTGTAAGTGTCCTCCTTTTCCATCCTGTGCATCCATATTAGGACTGTTGAAACCATGGCTCAGACATGTACAAGGGAGATACTTTCTCCCTTGCAAGCAACTGGTCAGAGAAGATGAATAGAGTGGGCGTAGCTAAATGCTATAATCTATCCCTTATTTAATTTTTGTGAAAATAATGAGAGGCCCTTGTCCTCTGTGAAGAGGAGTGAAACTGAAATTACCATTCTTGTGTTCTGTTAACCAAAAAGTGTCTACAAATTGCTGTTGCAAATGGAAGGATTTTACTCAGTCCTTCTAAAACAAATTCACTTTTAGGTTGAGATTAAGTATTGAGAATCTCAGCCCAAAATAGTAATTTATCACAAAGTTATGAGCAAGTGAAAATAGAATTTAAATGAAAATCTGAAGCACATACAACTTGAATTATAGAAGTTATGACCAGCAAAACTAAAATTAACCAAATGATTTAATTAGTGGAAAGTACTGTTGAGTAAAACTGATCGTTATATAAAGAATAATTAAAAATCAATGCTTAGCTTATGTACTGTATTTTGCTTTACAGCTTCAAAGCGTTTTACAAACCTTAATGTGTATTGTTCAGTTTTAAGTAATAACTTACATACTGTAGAATCATTTTGGTTAAATATTAATAGTACTTTTAATAACATTTAATTTAAAATAATACTACAACTAAATATTGTAATATGCCACCCAACATTTTACTTTCCAAATCCAGATGTTTCCATGCATTATTCTTTCATATTTCTATTAGGGAACAAACATACTCTGTGATAGTTTTGTTCTTTGGATATGTGATGAATTTGCTCAATTAGATGTCCGAGTCTAAAGTTAACTTCATTAACTTTGTCCTTGGCTTGAGCGATAGCTTCATCAAGAAAATGCTCTCCAACTCTAATGTCCAAGTGGATACGCTATGAACACAACAACAACAACAATTATTAGTCCCATGGATTTATGGTGTGGGGTTTTTGTTTTTTTTTTTTTAAAAAAAGTCTTCAGAAACAAAGTGAGTCATAAATAACAAAGGTTTCCTTTTAGCCTTCTTGTAGGAATGGTATTTAACTTATTTATAGGTGTCCTTACTAAAGAGATAAGATATTTAAAATTAATGTATTTCAAGGTTTTAATCTTTAATTACACAAATTTACATACTTTGTTATTAGTGTTGTATTTTATACGGATGCTATTGATTCGACCAGTATGAACTATTTATTATACTGTGTCCAACAAACGGCAAAAAAAGAACATTCTTAGGACTAACCACTCTAATTAAAAATTGATACCATTATCAATCCTTTTGTTTAATACTCTTCCCACTTAGTCAGGTTGTAGCTGAAGCAAAGTCAGAAACAGAGATAATGAGAATCAGTCCTAGGTCTTCCACCCGGCATAGTGTAGCACTTCTAGTAGGTTATTAAAGATGCATCTAAAGGCAATTTCCTCCAGTAACTTCCAAAGTTTAGCTTAGTTTATAATGATAAAAAGAACAATAAATATATAATTCATGTGTGGCTCTATCCCATAGATTTTAATTCTTTAAAGTTTTGAAAGAAAAGGAGTACTTGTGGCACCTTAGAGACTAACAAATTTATTTGAGCATAAGCTTTCGTGAACTCACGAAAGCTTATGCTCAAATAAATTTGTTAGTCTCTAAGGTGCCACAAGTACTCCTTTTCTATTTTGCGGATACAGACTAACACGGCTGCTACTCTGAAAGCTGTCAAAGTTTATAGTTATTGCTCAAAGAAATTGGAGTGACAGAAATGTAATATGACAGGTTTCAGAGTAACAGCCGTGTTAGTCTGTATTCGTAAAAAGAAAAAAGAAAAGGAGTACTTGTGGCACCTTAGAGACTAACCAGTTTATTTGAGCATGAGCTTTCGTGAGCTACAGCTCACTTCATCGGATGCATAGCATATCGTGGAAACTGCAGAAGACATTATATACACACAGAGACCATGAAACAAAACTTCCTCCCACCCCACTGTCCTGCTGCTAACAGCTTATCTAAAGTGATCATCAAGTGATCATCAAGGAAGGCCATTTCCAGCACAAATCAAGGTTTTCTCACTCTTCCCCCCCCCCCCCACACACAGACACACATACAAACTCACTCTCCTGCTGGTAATAGCCCATCCCTCTTTGAAACCTGGGGTGGGGGGGTGGTGAGAAAACCTGGATTAGTGCTGGAAATGACCCATCTTGATTATCATGCGCATTATAAAGAGAGGTTTCAAAGAGGGATGGGCTATTACCAGCAGGAGAGTGAGTTTGTATGTGTGTCTGTGTGTGTGTGTGGGGGGGGGGAAGAGTGAGAAAACCTTGATTTGTGCTGGAAATGGCCTTCCTTGATGATCACTTGATGATCACTTTAGATAAGCTGTTAGCAGCAGGACAGTGGGGTGGGAGGAAGTTTTGTTTCATGGTCTCTGTGTGTATATAATGTCTTCTGCAGTTTCCACGATATGCTATGCATCCGATGAAGTGAGCTGTAGCTCACGAAAGCTCATGCTCAAATAAACTGGTTAGTCTCTAAGGTGCCACAAGTACTCCTTTTCTTTTTTCTTTTTAGAAATGTAATAGCTTTCAGATAAGTGCGCTTTTGTACCTGCATCTGGGTTGATAAACTATTCCCCTTATAACATTTCATCATATTAATCAGGACTTTGAAGCTTTACATAATCAAGGTGCTGTACAAGCATTAATTAATCTGCACTGTATTAGACTGACTATGCCCTGACTCCTTGGACATGAAAGGAAAGTCTGTTTCATCTCTTCATCTTCTGAGCTCCAGCATTATATTTTGCAATCACTAGGAAACGCCATATATTGGCTAAAGTGTCATTTGCAATATCTGAGATAATTCATCAAAGCAAGATTCTTCTAGTTTCAAACACTGACCACAGCCAAATAATACAGGATGCTCTGCATGGGTGGAGCTCCATTGAATTCAGGAAGTCCAAAGGTCCACCTATGTGGAATTGCTTTGCAAGATCAAAGAGCAACATTGAACAAATGGATCGACTGCGATACTTTCATAATCCCTTCACTCGTCATTAATTATGCTCCTAGACCTCTATACTGTATGTCCATTTGTCTTCCAGAGCCTGTATTTAGATAGGACAGATATCATCATTAAAAAAAATATTCAAGAAATACTCTTACCAGTTTACTTCCTCCAAATGAGATAAGCTTTGTGGAGTTAGACTGCAAACAGATATTATGCTCCCCAGGTGAGTGTGACGTAAAAGAGAATGTTCCTTGTGGACCATACAATTTTGACAACAGTAGCTGTAATGTGTTAAGTGTATTTTTTTATTTATGAACTATAGATATTAACATAAAAATAAAATTCTATGTATCATACCTCAGAATATATTTAACATTTTAAACTTGAATATTAATTATATTATATTATTAATATAAATACAAATAACCTAAGTTTCACATTTTATTTAGGGAATAAAAACTAGAAAAAATGTGGTCCACACTGAGGACTAAAACTTGTCTATAGACACTAAATTAAAGTCAAAATTGTGTGTTTAAGCATAGCTCCTAAGTCCTGACTTTGGCACATAAATAACTAGCCTGATTTTCAAAAACGTAGAACATCCAATGGCAATGAAGGCAGTTGTTGTGGATTGCTGGTATATGCATCCTGATGATTAATCTAATATTTTTGGTTTAATTTATCATCTCCTTTTCTAGTACTGAGTACCCTTCTTCTCTTATTGACCGTAATGACAACCAACATGTGCTCTGCACTTTTGAAAATCAGACCACTTATTTAGCTGCTTAAATATGGATTTAGGAACCTAATTTAGGCACCTATTTTTAAAAATATTGTCCATTCCCCTTAGATTATATGACCTTCCTGTTCCAAGAGTCAGTACAAATGCCTCCAAAAACGTGAATAATAAGTTTTACCTCCTTAGTAGGAGTTGTAACAGTCACAAACATTCCCAAACCAGGAGCAGATTCAAGAAACCTGTGTTCATGTATGCCCCATTGCTGTACCTTGTAACTCCCTGAGAAGACAGATACAAATCTGTTACTTACAAGTTAGTATATTAAATATCTTTCACTTTTTCATTTCACATCAAGTCACTATAAAAACAAAATTAAGTGCAAGATAACTTACATATTTAATAGAATTATGATTTTGTTCAGTTCACCATATAATCAGATTGTGGCATTTTGCACCACAATGGAGTGAGCAAGAAGTTATAAACTAATGAAAGAAAAGTGACAATTTATTATCATTGCCTTGCATGCTCTGGCCTGGTTAGCAAGCCATGGCACATGGCAGATCGTCCCAAAAGTTCAGGTATCCATTACTCTAGTTACGTTTGTATGATTGTCTTTTATGCAGCCCCCAGCACTGATGAACAACAAGCTATCAGCTCTTTGATGGTTCCCTGGCAATTTTGCATATTTCTCCTTCTCAAATAAGGGCTTTTTGCTTTCTCATTATCTGGGAAGATTTTAATGCACTCAGTATAAAACACCTAGTAGAATGGTTTTTTTTGTTTGTTTGTTTTTTAAGCAGGTGTTGAATGAGGTCCTGAGCACTGCTAAACAGAAAATGCAGATCTCACGTTGGTGGGGAGAGTGGCAAAACCGAGCTGTAATAGGTTGTAGGAGTAATGGTTGACTAAACCAGAATTCCTCCAAGGAAGCACATACTGCAATGGCATCTGTAGAAATAGGTGCTTTGTGTGCTTTCCATCTTAGCTCAGCCAGCTCTTCTGGTCAGTGCAGAGGACTCTTGTAGCAACCTGCATGGAACTTGGAGGGACGAGCACAGGAGATAGAAGGGAAGAGTTTGGAGATGGCATCAAGAAGCCATTCTGTGCGCACACAGCTTGAATGCTAGCTGCTGTCACAGCAATTCTGTAACTGATTCTCTTAATAAAGAGCTAGTTTAAATTCAGAAACATGGAGTTCTCTCATGTTATTACTCAGCATGCAATACACGACACAACTGTAACACTTGCATGGCTAGCATGGAGCAGTAGCTATAGTGCATTTCCATATTGTGACCGGCCCTTGTTTTGGGAGTAAAGAAGGAAAAACTCTTTGTGCCGTGTGACAAAGTTCCTCCTCTGCCTTGGTGGGTCCTGCGCTTATTGGCAGATTTGCTTGCCTCAGAGATTCACGGCTGCCCTCAGTTTGGCCACTTTTGCTAGTGACTCAAACCTGCTGTTCACTCAGCTAACCTCATCACTGGCCAGCATGGGGAAAGGGAGGTGAACAATCCCCACAGTCTCTACTGACCCACCTAGTGGGTCGGGGAATAGGCCAAGGACCTTCCCCTCTGGTGGGACCCACAGATCAGGTCACCTCCTCTTGTCTCAAATAGGGAGTTGAGGGGGATGGGGGGAACCCGGGCCTGCCCTCTACTCCGGGATCCAGCCCAGGGCCCTGTGGATTACAACTGTCTACAGTGTCTCTTGTAACAGCTGTGTGACAGCTACAACTCCCTGGGCTACTTCCCCATGGCCTCCTCCCAACACCTTCTTTACTCTCACCACAGGATCTTCTTCCTGAAGCCTGATCACACTTGTACTCCTCAGTCCCCCAGCAGCACACGTTCTCACTCCCTGCTCCTTGCACAACCTCCCCTAACTGATGGGAGGTCCTTTTTAAACCAGGTGTCCTGATTAGACTGCATGCCATAACTGGTTCTAGTATGTTCTTAATTGGCTCCAGGTGTCTTAATTAGCTTGCCTGTCTTAATTGGTTCTAGCAGGTTCTTGATTGCTCTAGTGCAGCTCCTGCTCTGGTCATTCAGGGAACAGAAAACTCTTCATCCAGTGGCCAGTATATTTGCCTTCCACCAGCTTTGAGGAGCAGTGGGCGCTGTCCAGGGTCCTCTGCTCGGTGTCCCCGTCCGGTTCCCTTCTTTTGACCCTTTGACCGCACTCCCGTCCCTGTTCTTCATTAGTTGTCCCCCATAATTACTTGGTTTCCAGGTCTTGTGGATCTCCCCCTTAGGCTGCGGGGGGGATCCTTTAGCAGCGGGTGAGCTTTGCCCGCCCACTTCCTGGATCCCAATAGACCAGCTTTGAGGAGCAGTGGGCGCTGTCCGGGGTCCTCTGCTCGGTGTCCCCATCCGGTTCCCTTCTTTTGACCCTTTGACCGCACTCCCGTCCCTGTTCTTCATTAGTTGTCCCCCGTAATTACTTGGCTTCCAGGTCTTGTGGATCTCCCCCTTAGGCTGCGGGGGGGATCCTTTAGCAGTGGGTGAGCTTTGCCCGCCCACTTCCTGGATCCCAATAGGACCAGACTCCTGTACCCCACTGGTCTGGGTCTGTCACAGTGCCCTACACACCATCACCACCACTCATTCACCTAAGCAGGGCCAGCCACAGGGCTTTGGCATTATAAATCAGGCTGTCAGTATTAGAACTTCATAGATTAACATTTTAAATATTAAACACATTGACCATTATGTAGCAACATCTACCTACCAGTAATCAAGGTATCACTTGGAATGTCTTCTATTATGCATTTCTCCTCTCTTTCTCCTGAATGAAAATACAAAGCAGGTGAGACAGCAACCCAGACGCTCAAAAGAATTCCTATTAAGTGGCTCTTCATGATTTTGGTGTATCCTTATTGTACTACTTTTGGAAATGATTAGTTAGAAATGAGCACAGCTCTGTGCTCACTCCTTGTTTGCTGTTTATCAGTGTGGTTTTGGGAAAAAATGTGAGAAAAGACATCTGCTAGTTACTTCAGTTATTTATATATGTGTATGCGCCATCGAATGAGATAAGAAAAAGATAATTTGTGAAGTCTTTCCTAACATGAAAGGAGCAAACTTTTATTTTGTAGCTCAGATATATGAAGTTTTATAGGACTAATTTATAATTCTTTGTGTGTGTGTGCGCACACACACACACACTCTCTCTCACTCACACACACACGAACTACATTAGGACTGAAAGTGCCACAATGGGAAAATGCAATACTTCATTTTTTTCTGAGTTGTATGTGTAACCCTTTGGGGTTTAGAGAGCATGGCCCCTTTAAATCTTTTTCCTATTGGGGAGGGGGAGCAGTGAGAAAAAGGAGGGAAACTTGGGGGTGTGGCTCTGGAGCCCAGGGAGAGAAGGTCTGCAGCAGGGAGGCCCTGGACAAAGTGAACAGGAGAGAACCTGCCTGAAGCCTGGGAAGGACAGGGCGGCCGATCGGGGACACCCCAGGACAGGAGCCAGGAGGAGCACTGTGCCAGGGAGGAATTGCCCGAGAAGGACAGGCCAGAGCTGGACCCAGTATCACTGCTGCCCAGAGCTGCATTGGGCTGTGAGTACTGGGGCTTGAGACTCTGCATTGGAAATAAGGAGGGGGGGCTGCTAGTTAGTTAAGTGGGGAGGTTGTCGCTCTGTGTGGCTTTGCAGAGAGCGGCAGAAGAGGGCACCAGACTGGTTGTTGGGGAAAGTTCACTGGTGCCGAAGACAACCAGGAGCACCCAAGATTCAGCAGTGGACTGGAACTTTGCTCAGGACTCCTGAACTCCGTGTGCAGATACATTACTCGCTGTCTGCCCTTTCAGACTGTGCTGCCACTGGGCCTGTGGGGCCTTGATTTGGATGCAACCCTGTTCTACTGCTCCCCCTACATTTTCCCTTGTTGTTTTTCTCCTCTCATCGCTCTGTAAATAAACATTTCCCTTTGTTATATCCATTGTTCTTTTCTTGTGGGTGTGTGTGTTCACTCTGGGGGGTTTGGAACAGGTGCCCCTGGGGTGGAAGAAATTTTTCCTGCTGCATTCCTGTGCGCGCCGTCTCTTGGCCAGAGCTGCCTGCAGAGCAGACTCCATCTTGGCCACAAGGGCGCTAAAGTTAAATATGTTTTTACTGTGTTTGTCAGATCTGCCAGTTACTGCTGGGTTTTTGGTCCAATGGGTCAGCTGAGTATTCACTCTGTGTGTATTTAAAAATAAAATCCAGCCCAGCTGGCTTCATAGTCAATAAGATGACCAAGATCACTTAGTAGTGGAATGTCCCTATCAATGGATGTTGTCATTATGAGAAATCAAAATTGTTTGGGGAGGGATGTAGATAAATTAAATTTCTCTCTTGCTCCTAGGTTCAACAAATAAGAGAAAAATAGATTAAAATAAACTATTCTCTGCTTCCAATTCCAGCATCACTGCACTGTGTGGGATAGTTTCTGTCTATTGAGTTGCCTGGCAACATCTCAAAGTTTTGCTGTGTTATTATTTCTGTTCATCTGTCAAAAGGGATCTCTGTTGTGTATGTGCTAGTGACCAAAAATACCTTTTTCCAGGAAAGGTCTCCTTCTATGGCACAGGATCATTCAAAAAAAAATAGTATTTTCTATGGAAAGGATGTATTTTGCAGTATAATGCAGCTTTACGTTTTGCTGGGGCTTCGCTCAGCCCAGGACAAGGCAAACATTTTTGGCAGTCCTCTTTCCCTGTTTGTGTGTCTCTGTGCTCGTCTGGGGTCTCAGTCACCGCAGGGCTCAACTCTGCCTCTTGCTTCCCCAGTATGAGTAGGTAGTGAGGTGGCTGCCATAGTCATAGCTTGAAGAAAGCTATCTTAGGGTCTAATTCAAAGCCCACTGAAATCCACGGAAATATTCCCACTGGTTTCAGTGGACATTGGATTGGACCATTGATGTTCAGACATAGCCTGGGAGGCAAGGCATTGCTAGGCAGGATGGACAATAATTTAGTGGATTCTTCTCACATTCGGACACTCCAGATGCCTTCTTTTTGTTGTGCCTTCATTTCATGGGAAGAGAACAGATTTTTGCACTGAGGGCCTCTATTCTATTCAGATTCTTATAAAACATTCATCATAGAATAAGACATTAGGGTTGGAAGACACCTCAGGAGGTCATCTAGTCCAAACCCCTGCTCAAAGCAGGACCACTCCAACGAAATCATCGCAGCCTCGGCTTTGTCAAGCTGGGCCTTAAAAACCTCTAAGGATGGAGATTCTAGCACCTCCTTAGGTAACCCATTGCAGTGCTTCACCACCCTCCTAGTTTTTCCTAATATCCAACCTCGACCTCCCCCACTGCAACTTGAGACTATTGCTCCTTGTTCTGTCATCTGCCACCAATGAGAACAGCCTACCTCCATCCTCTTTGGAGACCCCCTTCAGGTAACTGAAGGTTGCTATCAAATCCCACCTCACTCTTCTCTTCTGCAGACTAAATAAGCTCAGTTCCCTCAGCCTCTCCTCATAAGTCATGTACCTCAGCCCACTAATCATTTTCTTTACCCACCGCTGGACTCTCTCCAATTTGTCCACATGCTTTTTGTAGTGGGAGGCCCAAAACTGGATGCAATATTGCAGATGTGACTTCATCAGTGCCGAATAGAGGGGAATAATCACTTCCCTCGATCTGCTAGCAATGCTCCTACTAATTCAGCCCAATATGCCGTTAGCCTTCTTGGCAACAAGGGAACAAGGGAACACTCTTGACTCATATCCAGCTTCTCATCCACTGTAATCCCCGGGTCCTTTTCTGCAGAACTGCCGCTTAGCCAGTCGGTCCACAGCCTGTAGCAGTGCATGGGATTCTTCTGTCCTAAGTGCAGGACTCTTCACTTGTCCTTGTTGAACCTCATCAGATTTCTTCTGACCCAATGCTCCAATTTGTCTAGGTCACTCTGGACCTTATCCCTACCCTCCAGCATATCTACCTCTCCCCACAGCTTAGTGTCATCTACGAATTTGCCAAAGGTGCAATCCATCCCATCATCCAGATCATTAATGAAGATGTTGAACAAAACCAGCCCCAGGACAGACCCCTGGGGCACTCCTCTTGATACCGGCTGCCAACTAGACATCAAACTGTTGATCACTACCCATTGAGCCCGATGATCTAGCCAGCTTTCTATTCACCTTATAGTCCATTCATCCAATCCATACTTTTTTAACTTGCTGGCAAGAGACCATATCAAAACTGTGGGAGACCATATCAAAAGCTTTGCTAAAGTCAAGGTATATCACGTCCACTGCTTTCCCCATATCCACAGAGCCAGTTATCTCATCATAGAAGGCAATCAGGTTGGTCGGGCATGACTTGCCCTTGGTAAATCCATGTGGACTGTTCCTGATCACCTTCCTCTTCTCCAGGTGCTTTGAAATGGGTTCCTTGAGGACCTGCTCCATGATTTTTCCAGGCACTGAGGTGAGGCTGACCTGTCTATAGTTCCCTGGGTTCTCTTTCTTACCTTTTTTAAAGATGGGCACTATTTTTGCCTCTTTCCAATAGTCCGGGACCTCCCCCGTTTGCCCCGAGTTTTCAAAGATAATGGCCAGTGGCTCTGCAATCACATCAGCCAACTCTCTCAGCACTCTCGGATGTATTATCTCTGACCCCATGGACTTGTGCATGTCCAGATTTTCAATATAGTCCTTAACCTGTTCCTTCACTAGTGAGGGCTGCTCACCTCCTCCCCATACTGTGCTCCCCAGTGCAGCAGTCTGGGAGCTGACCTTGTCTGTGAAGACCAAGGCAAAAAAAGCATTGAGTACTTCAGCTTTTTCCACATCATCTCTCACTAGGTTGCCTGCCCCATTCAGTAAGGGTCCCACACTTTCCCTGACCTTCTTTTTGTTGCTAACATACCTGTAGAAACCCTTCTTGTTACCCTTCTCATCCCTTGCTAGCTGCAACTCCAGTTGTGCTTTGGCCTTCCTGATTACACCCCAGCAGGCTTGAGCAATATATTTATTCTCCTCCCTAGTCATCTGTCCAAGTTTCCACTTCTTGTAAGCTTCTTTTTTGTGTATAAGCTCACCAAAGATTTCTCTGTTAAGCCAAGCTGGTTGCCTGCCATATTCGCTATACTTTCTGCACATTGGGATGGTTTATTCCTGCACCCTCAGTAAGGCTTCTTTAAAATACAGACAGCTCTCCTGGACTCCCTTCCCCCTCATATTTGCCTCACAGGGGATCCTGCCCATCAGTTCCCTGAGGGAGTCAGATTCTGCTTTTCTGACATCCAGGGTCAGTATTCTGCTGCTCTCTTTTCTTCCTTTTGTCAGGATCCTGAACTCGACCATCTCATGGTCACTGCTGCCCAGGTTCCACCCACTTCTACTTCCCCTACCAATTGTTCCCTGTTTGTGAGCAGCAGGTCAAGAGGAGCACAGCCCCTAGTTGGTTCCTCCAGCACTTGCACCAGGAAGTTGTCCCCTACACTTTCCAAAAACTTCCTGGATTGTCTGTGCACTGCTGTATTGCTCTCCCAGCAGATGTCAGGGTGATTGAAGTCTCCCATGAGAACCAGGGCCAGTGATCTGGAAACTTCTGATAGTTGTCCAAAGAAAGCCTTGTCTACCTCATCCTCCTGGCCTGGTGGTCTATAGCAGATGCCCACCCTGGTTGCTCTCGCCTCTAAACTTAACCCAAAGACTCTCAACAGGCTTTTCTCCAGTTTCATATTGGAGCTCTGAGCAATCGTACTGCTCTCTTACATACAGTGCAACTCCTCCACCTTTTCTCCCCCGCCTGTCCTTCCTGAACAGTTTATACCCATCCATGACAGTGCTCCAGTCATGTGAGTTACTCCACCAAGTCTCTGTTATTCCAATCACATCATAGTTCCTTGACTGTGCCAGGACTTCCAGTTCTCCCTGCTTGTTTCCCAGGCTTCTTGCATTTGTGTATAGGCACTTGAGATAACTCGCTGATCGTCCCTCTTTCTCAGTATGAGGCAGGAGCCCTCCCCTCACGCGCTCTCCTGCTCATGCTTCCTTCCGGTATCCCACTTCCCCACTTACCTCCAGGCTTAGGTCACCATCCCCTGGCTAACCTAGTTTAAAGCCCTCCTCACTAGGTTAGCAAGCCTGCCTGCAAAGATGCTCTTCCCTCTCTTCATTAGGTGGATTCCATCTCTTCCTAGCAATCTTTCTTCCTGGAACACCATCCCATGGTCGAAGAATCCAAAGCCCTCTCTCAGACACCACCTGCGTAACCATGCATTTACCTCCACAATTCGATGGTCCCTACCTGGGCCTTTTCCTTCAACAGGGAGGATGGAGAAGAACACAACTTGCGCCTCAAATTCCTTTATCCTTCTTCCCAGAGCCACACAGTCTGCAGTGACCTGCTCAAGGTCATTCTTGGCAGTATCATTGGTGCCCACATGGAGGAGTAGGAAGGGGTAGCATTCCTAGCAGACATTCCATCACATCCTGAATTCTAGCTCCAGGCAAGCAGCACACTTCCTGAGTTTCCTGGTCTGGACGGCAGATTGATGACTCCGTCCCCCTTAGGAGGGAGTCTCTGACCATCACCACCCATCTCCTCCTCTTGGGAGTTGTGGTTGTGGAACTGCCATCCCTAGGACAATACATCCCATGCCTTCCAGTCAATGGGGGTCTCCTTCTGATCCCTTCCCTCAAATGACTCTTCCAAACCATTCTCTGCCATAGTACCTGTGCAGAGAACCTGAAAACGGTTTCTTACCTCTATCTGCAGTGGAGATACATGGGTTCTCCTCATCTTCTGGAGGTCACATGCTGCCAATTTTCTTCCCCGTTCTGCACTGCCCTCTCAGATTCTTCAGCATGCTGTGCCTGCAATACCAAATGCCGACTTCTATCCAGAAAATCTTCATTTTCTCTGAGGCAATGCAGGGTCGATACTTGGGTCTCTAGTCCTTTAACCTTCTCTTCCAATATGGAGACCAGCTTGCACTTCGTACAGACGAAGTTGCTTCTATCCTCTGGGAGAAAGACAAACATGGCATATCCTGTGCAGGTCACAACCACTGATTGCTCACTGTCCATAATCTCTTTCTTCTAAGAGCCTCTTCAGATGTTGTATTTACTGCCGACAGAAGCCTGAAAGGCAAACAAAAACTCTGTGGGAACTCCCCCGCAAGCAAACTCCCAGGCGAACTCCATTTGCCTGTCCTCTGTTCGCAACTGGCTGCCTTTTTATAAGGCTCCTGGCTCGAAGCACTTGGCCCACCTTAAAGCCTTCCCGCCAATCAACCACTCAAGGCCCACCTGGAACAAAGCACTCCCAATTCACACTTTTCAAACAAACAAATACATGGTCAAACAGTCCCTGCAACTAGCTCCAGTCAAATGGTCACAGCAGACAGACACTCGGATATTCACCCCACCAGCTCACAACACATCCCTCTTAATGCAGCATTCATCATAGTACGAGAGCCCCTTCCAATAGTTGGTTCACTCATCTTCTCCCCAAGTGGACAAGTGTGCACTGGACACACACATGTTGGTACATTTATGATAGAAAAGATAAGGAAAAATATGCCTTGCATTTAGAGTGGAAGGTGGTGAGGCTTGTAATGGCCTGCAGTTCCTATTGGAGTTCCTTCCCTAGGCTTTGCCCAGCCCCAGGAAAGCTCTGTCTCCTGCACAGACAAACTTTATTTTTATTGCAGAAAGTTCCATTGTGCCAGAGGAGCAAAATTGTCGACCACATCCTCATCCCGGAGCTTTAGTCAACCTTTTAGTTACTCTGGGCACAGACCATTGAGCACCTTGCAGATAAAGACTGGGTCCTTGCACTTGATATGATATTCTATGAGAAGACAATGTAGGGAGTGGAGGACAGGACTGATGTGTTCGCAGTAGCCAGTGTTGCTGAGCAGACATGGTGCAATGTTGTGTAACTAAGCACTAAAGGCTTCATTCCCAGGTATATTGCATTGCTGTAGTCCAGCCAAGAGGTGACAAACATGTGAGTAACTGTGATTAGGTCATTGTTTGCCAGGATGAGACAGAAACTCCTCGCACTCGTCGATGCTGCTATGTGAGATCTTAACATCAGTGAGGAATCCAGGAACATTCCTAAGCTACAGACTAAATTGACCTATAGTGAGGGAGTACCATCAACCAAAGGAGACATTCCACTGTGGTTGCAAACCTTTAAAAATGCTTTCCTCTGCCTATTAACATAACCTCTCTCTTGCTTGAGTTCAGCTTCAACCTGTTGGTTTTTTTCCATGAGCTGATGTCGTTCAAATTGTGGGCCATCTTGGTGGTAGTGGTATCATATATTGTGAAACACATGCAGAGCAGTGTATCATCTGCATATTGCTGGCACTTGGCATCTGACCAGTTCACTCTGTGCATGTATGTAGCTGTTGAATAGAACAAAGACAGAGTTGATCCTTTTGAGACTCCACAAGTGAGTGGTCTAAAATAGAGGTGCAGTTTCTTATCAAAGCTGCAGAGACATTCAGGAGGATGAGAGTCTCTCCTCTATGCATTGGTTGCAGGAATCATCCATCAGTTCCTCTAAAGCCTGGCCTGAATCTAGATTGTGCCATAAGGTGAGGTGAGGAAAGAACAACCACCAGGTATGTTGTAAACCCAGAGTAGTTTTCTGAGCCATATGGAGTTTCCTTCCTTCACTGTACCAGCCCTTAATCTCCACGAAAGGACACCTACCCACAGAAATTTTTTGCAGCCTCTGTCACAATCTGCAAATGACACACTTGGATATCTTTGTGATGCCCCAGTATCATAGTGTCCTCTACAGTTTCCACAAGGTGATCCGCAAGATTCTGGGAGACAGTGCCTTCACAGTTGACTTCCCAGGATAAGTTTGTTTCACAATAGCTGCTTCAGTTGTTAATCATAGAACCATAGAATAGCAGGGTTGGAAGGGACCTCAGGAGGTCATCTAATCCAACCCCCTGCTCAAAGCAGGACCAATCCCCAACTAAATCATCCCAGTCAGGGCTTTGTCAAGCCTAACCATAAAAACTTCAAAAGGAAGGAGATTCCACACCTCCCTAGGTAACGCATTCCAGTGCTTCACCACCCTCCTAGTGAAAAAGTTTTTCCTAATATCCAACCTACACCTCCCCCACTGCAACTTGAGACCATTACTCCTTGTTCTGTCATCTGCTACCACTGAGAACAGTCTAGATCCATCCTCTTTGGAACCCCCTTTCAGGTAGTTGAAAGCAGCTGTCAAATCCCCCTGCATTCTTCTCTTCCACAGACTAAACAATCCCAGTTCCCTCAGCCTCTCCTCATAAGTCATGTGTTCCAATCCCCTAATCATTTTTGTTGCCCTCCGCTGGACGTATTCCAATTTTTTCACATCCTTCTTGTAGTGTGGGGCCCAAAACTGGACACAATACTCCAGATGAGGCCTCACCAATGTTGAATAGAGGGGAACGACCACGTCCCTCAATCTGCTGGTAATGCCCCTACTATACAGCCCAAAACGCCATTGGCCTTCTTGGCAACAAGGGCACACTGTTGACTCTCAGACAGCTTCTCGTCCACTGTAACCCCTAAGTCCTTTTCTGCAGAACTGCTGACTAGCCATTCGGACCCTAGTCTATAGCGGTGCATGGGATTCTTCCGTCCTAAGTGCAGGACTCTGCCCTTGTCTTTGTTGAACCTCATCAAATTTCCTTTGGCCCAATCCTCTAATTTGTCTAGGTCCCTCTGTATCCTATCCCTACCCTCCAGAGTATTTTTCTCTCCTCCCAGTTTAGTGTCATCTGCAAACTTTGCTGAGGGTGCAATCCACGCCATCCTCCAGATTATTAATGAAGATATTGAACAAAACCGGCCCCAGGACCAACCCTTGGGGCACTGTACTTGATACCGGCTGCCAACTAGACATGGAGCCATTGATCACTACCCGTTGAGCCCAACAATCTAGCCAGCTTTCTATCCACCTTATAGTCCATTCATCCAGCCCATACTTCTTTAACTTGCTGGCAAGAATACTGTGGGAGACGGTGTCAAAAGCTTTGCTAAAGTCAAGGAATAACACGTCCACTGCTTCCCCCTCATGCAGTTATCGAGCCAGTTATCTCGTCATAGAAGGCAATTAGATTAGTCAGGCATGACTTGCCCTTGGTGAATCCATGCTGACTATTCCTGATCACTTTCCTCTCCTCTAAGTGCTTCAGAATTGATTTCTTGAGGACCTGCTCCATGATTTTTCCAGGGACTGACGTGAGGCTGTCTGGCCTGTAGCTCCCCGGAACCTCCTTCTTCCCGTTTTTAAAGATGGGCACTACATTAGCCTTTTTCCAGTCATCCGGGACCTCCCCCACTCCCCATGAGTTTTCAAAGATAATGGCCAATGGCTCTGCAATCACATCCGCCAACTCCTTTAGCACTCTCGGATGCAGCGCATCCGGCCCCATGGACTTTTGCTCGTCCAGCTTTTCTAAATAGTCCCGAACCACTTCTTTCTCCACAGAGGGCTGCTCACCTCCTCCCCATGCTGTACTGCCCAGTGCAGTAGTCTGGGAGCTGACCTTGTTTGTGAAGACAGAGGCAAAAAAAGCATTGAGTATATTAGCTTTTTCCACATCTTCTGTCTCTATGTTGCCCCTCTCATTCAGTAAGGGGCCCACACTTTCCTTGACTTTCTTTTTGTTGCTAACATACCTGAAGAAACCCTTCCTGTTACTCTTAACATCTCTTGCTAGCTGCAACTCCAATTGTGATTTGGCCTTCCTGATTTCACTCCTGCATGCCTGAGCAATATCTTTATACACTTCCCTGGTCATTTGTCCAATCTTCCACTTTTTGTAAGCTTCTTTTTTGTGTTAATGATCAGCAAGGATTTCACTGTTAAGCCAAGCTGGTCACCTGCCATATTTACTATACTTTCTACATATCGGGATGGTTTGTCCCTGTAACCTCAATAAGGATTCTTTAAAATACAGCCAGCTCTCCTGGACTCCTTTCCCCCTCATGTTATTCTCCCAGGGTATCCTGCCCATCAGTTCCCTGAGGGAGTCAAAGTCTGCTTTTCTGAAGTCCAGGGTCTGTATTCTGCTGCGCTCCTTTCTTCCTTGTGTCAGGATCCTGAACTCGACCATCTCATGGTCACTGCCTCCTAGGTTCCCATCCACTTTTGCTTCCCTTACTAATTCTTCCCAATTTGTGAGCAGCAAGTCAAGAAGAGCTCTGCCTCTAGTTGGTTCCTCCAGCACTTGCACCAGGAAATTGTCCCCTACACTTTCCAAAAACTTCCTGGATTGTCTGTGCACCTCTGTATTGCTCTCCCAGCAGATATCAGGGTGATTGAAGTCTCCCATGAGAACCAGGGCCTGCGATCTAGTAAATTCCGTTAGTTGCCGGAAGAAAGCCTCGTCCACCTCATCCCCCTGGTCTGGTGGTCTATAGCAGACTCCCACCACGACATCACCTTTGTTGCTCACACTTCTAAACTTAATCTAGAGACTCTCAGGTTTTTCTGCAGTTTCATACCGGAGCTCTGAGCAGTCATTCTGCTCTCTTACATACAGTGCAACTCCCCCACCTTTTCTGCCCTACCTGTCCTTCCTGAACAGTTTATATCCATCCATGACAGTACTCCAGTCATGTGAGTTATCCCACCAAGTCTCTGTTATTCCAATCACATCATAGTTCCTTGACTGTGCCAGGCTTTCCGGTTCTCCCTGCTTCTTTCCCAGGCTTCTTGCATTTGTGTATAGGCACTTGAGATAACTCGCTGATCGTCCCTCTTTCTCAGTATGAGGCAGGAGCCCTCCCCTCTCGTGCTCTCCTGCTCATGCTTCCTCCCGGTATCCTACGTCCCCACTTAACTCAGGGCTTTGGTCTCCTTCCCCCGGTGAACCTAGTTTAAAGCCCTCCTCACTAGGTTAGCCAGCCTGCTTGCGAAGATGCTCTTCCCTCTCTTCGTTAGGTGGAGCTCATCTCTGCCTAGCACTCCTCCTTCTTGGAACACCATCCCATGGTCAAAGAATTCAAAGCCTTCTCTCCGACACCACCTGCGTAGCCATTTGTTGACTTCCACGATTCGACGGTCTCTACCCAGCCTTTTCCTTCCACGGGGAGGATGGACGAGAACACCACTTGCATCTCAAACTCCTTTACCCTTCTTCCCAGAGCCACGTAGTCCACAGTGATTCGCGCAAGGTCATTCTTGGCAGTATCATTGGTGCCTATGTGGAGAAGCAGGAAGGGGTAGCGATCCGAGGGCTTGATGATTCTTGGCAGTCTCTCTGTCACATCGTGAATCCTAGCTCCTGGCAAGCAGCAGATTTCTCGGTTTTCCCGGTCAGGGCGGCAGATAGATGACTCTGTGGAGATAGAGGTGGTTAGGGACTATTTAGAAAAGCTGGACGTGCACAAGTCCATGGGGCCGGACGAGTTGCATCCGAGAGTGCTGAAGGAATTGGCGGCTGTGATTGCAGAGCCCTTGGCCATTATCTTTGAAAACTCGTGGCGAACGGGGGAAGTCCCGGATGACTGGAAAAAGGCTAATGTAGTGCCAATCTTTAAAAAAGGGAAGGAGGAGGATCCTGGGAACTACAGGCCAGTCAGCCTCACCTCAGTCCCTGGAAAAATCATGGAGCAGGTCCTCAAAGAATCAATCCTGAAGCACTTACATGAGAGGAAAGTGATCAGGAACAGTCAGCATGGATTCACCAAGGGAAGGTCATGCCTGACTAATCTAATCGCCTTTTATGATGAGATTACTGGTTCTGTGGATGAAGGGAAAGCAGTGGATGTATTGTTTCTTGACTTTAGCAAAGCTTTTGACATGGTCTCCCACAGTATTCTTGTCAGCAAGTTAAGGAAGTATGGGCTGGATGAATGCACTATAAGGTGGGTAGAAAGCTGGCTAGATTGTCGGGCTCAACGGGTAGTGATCAATGGCTCCATGTCTAGTTGGCAGCCGGTGTCAAGTGGAGTGCCCCAGGGGTCGGTCCGGGGCCGGTTTTGTTCAATATCTTCATAAATGATCTGGAGGATGGTGTGGATTGCACTCTCAGCAAATTTGCGGATGATACTAAACTGGGAGGAGTGGTAGATACGCTGGAGGGGAGGGATAGGATACAGAAGGACCTAGACAAATTGGAGGATTGGGCCAAAAGAAATCTGATGAGGTTCAATAAGGATAAGTGCAGGGTCCTGCACTTAGGATGGAAGAATCCAATGCACCGCTACAGACTAGGGACCGAATGGCTAGGCAGCAGTTCTGCGGAAAAGGACCTAGGGGTGACAGTGGACGAGAAGCTGGATATGAGTCAACAGTGTGCCCTTGTTGCCAAGAAGGCCAATGGCATTTTGGGATGTATAAGTAGGGGCATAGCGAGCAGATCGAGGGACGTGATCGTTCCCCTCTATTCGACACTGGTGAGGCCTCATCTGGAGTACTGTGTCCAGTTTTGGGCCCCACACTACAAGAAGGATGTGGATAAATTGGAGAGAGTCCAGCGAAGGGCAACAAAAATGATTAGGGGTCTAGAGCACATGACTTATGAGGAGAGGCTGAGGGAGCTGGGATTGTTTAGTCTGCAGAAGAGAAGAATGAGGGGGGATTTGATAGCTGCTTTCAACTACCTGAAAGGGGGTTCCAAAGAGGATGGCTCTAGACTGTTCTCAATGGTAGCAGATGACAGAACGAGGAGTAATGGTGTCAAGTTGCAGTGGGGGAGGTTTTAGATTGGATATTAGGAAAAACTTTTTCACTAAGAGGGTGGTGAAACACTGGAATGCGTTACCTAGGGAGGTGGTAGAATCTCCTTCCTTAGAGGTTTTTAAGGTCAGGCTTGACAAAGCCCTGGCTGGGATGATTTAACTGGGAATTGGTCCTGCTTCGAGCAGGGGGTTGGACTAGATGACCTTCTGGGGTCCCTTCCAACCCTGATATTCTATGATTCTATGACTCAGTCCCCGAGGAGAGAGTCCCTGACCACCACCACCCGCCTCCTTCTCTTGGGAGTGGTGGTCATGGAACCCCCATCCCAAGGACAGTGCATCTCATGCCTTTCAACTGGCGGAGTCTTCTTCTGCTCCCTTCTCCCAGACGTATCATCTGGGCCACTCCCCACAATGGTACCTGTGGAGAGAACATGAAAACGGTTGCTTACCTGTATCTGTGTTGCTGGTACATGGACGCTCCCCTTTCTTCTTCTGGAGGTCACATGCTGCCAAATTTCTTCACCGTCCTTCTGTCCCCGCTGCGCAGCCTGCTCTGAATCTTCAGAATGTTGTGTCTGTAGAAGCATATCCTGACGTCTGTCCAGGAAATCTTCAGTTTCTCTTATGCAACGCAGGGTCGATACTTGTTTCTCCAGGCCTTGAACCTTCTCTTCCAATATGGAGACCAGTTTGCACTTTGTACAGACAAAGTCGCTTCTGTCCTCTGGAAGAAAGACAAATATGGCATATCCAATTAAGGTCACAACAGCTGAATGCTCACCATCCATATTACCTTCCTTCTACGAGCTTCCTCAGGAGTTGCAGCAACTACTCAGAGAAGCCAGCAAGATGTAAGCCTCAGTGGGCTCTCCCCAGGCGAACTCCCAGGCAAACTCCCTCTGTTAGCCTCTCTGCTGTTCCCCGCTCAGCTGGTTCTCAGCTGACTGGCTTTCTTTAACAGTCAGGCCCACTCAAGGCTCACCTGGAACAAAGCACTCCCAACTGACACTTTTCAAACAATCAAGCACACGGTCAAACTGTCCCCACAACAGACATTCAGATACTCACCAACACAGCCCTCCTAAGGCAGCACTTAGCATACCTCCTCTCAGACAGATCCCAGGCAAACTCCCTCTGAGTTTAATAGACAAATACAGGCATTTACCTCAGGATTCCCACCTCCTGTGTCAAGGGACTATCCTTCATCCTGATCTGGGGATACAAACAACATGTATGTGAAAAGCAAAACCTTCAACACAGCAGATTTACCATACAAATAAGTGACCATCTCCTGCATGCTAGGAAACCTGGTTATAAATGCACCCTCATGGCCAAGATTGAGTCTGCTCTTCAGGTAGCTCCGGCCAACAAAAGGCATCTGCAGGAGTGCATCAGGGAAATTCTCCCCCACCTGTTCCAAACCCCCTGGTGTAAACACACACACCGGAAGAGTACAATTAATATAGGAAAAGGAAATATTTATTTACAGAAGGATGATTGAAGCAAAACAACAGAAGGGAAGATAGGGATAGTGGTAAAACAGTGTTACATCCAAACACAAGGCTCCACAGGTCCAGTGGAACCACAATACAAAAGGACAGACACGAAGCAATGTGTCTACACTAAGAGTCCAGGAATCCTGTGCAGAGTTCCAGTACAGCAGTGAGTCTTGGGTGCTCTTGCTCGTCTTCAGTGTCAGTAACCTTTCAACAATAAACCCCTCCGGTCCCTTTTCTGCCACTCTCTGCAAACCCACACAGAGTGACAGCCTCCCCACTTAGCTAGCTATAGCCTCCCTCCTTATGTCCAATGCAAGGTCACATGCCCCAGTACTCACGGCCCCATCCAGCTCTGGGCAACTGTGATACTGCGTCCAGGTCCGGTTTGTCCTTCTCAAGTGATTCCTCCTTAACATGGTGTTCCTCCTGTCTCCTGTCCTGGGGCGTCCCTGGTTGGTCATTCTGTCCCTCCCAGGCTTCGGGCTGATTCTCGGTTGCTTCATTATGCGAGGGCCTGCTTGTTATAGTCGTTCTCTCTGTAGCAACAGACAGACCTACCCTGTCACTCTACCTCTCTCCACACCCCTGGAACAACCAACACTTCCTCTTGCTGCAACAATCAGCACTCCCTCTGCCTCCGGACAAGGTTTTAAAGGGCCAAGCTCTCTAAACCCCAAGGGGGTTACATAAATGCCATAATGGAAGCAGTGGTTGAGTGCTTTTGAAAAACCAGCCTCAATTTGCGGTGCTGAGTACTTGAAAAATCTGGCCTTTATTATATATTTCATGTTGTTATAAGTTACAGCTGTCGTCATGACATCGCGTGGAAAATATTACAAGTTTCTCCTTATCCTCTCATTCCTAGTGTTTGTAACTATCACATATTATGTTTTCACTTGGGTTCTATCATCAGTCCAGGAACATGGACTAGTAATAGGACTTGGAGCCTTTAGCCATTTATCAGTCAACAGTTCAAATTCTGTCCATTAATAGGAATGGTGCTGGAGGCTAAATTCATGCCTTGCAGTAACATGGCTGTCTCACAGCCATGAAATGAATGGGGCAAAGAGCAATGAAAATGGATTGGGGAAGGAGCGAGGGAACAGGATATATAAAAGCAGAAAGCATACTTCACGTGTATATTTTAAAACATTTTAAAGTTGTTCTTATACCCTGGATGTAATTGTTTATCTAGGTATTTATACAGTTAAATTAAAAAAAAAAACCCAAAACAGAAAATAAGGAAGACTTCTGTATAGAAAATAAACAAAGAATGGAAAAGGACAAACATAATACAGAATGTGGAGAGACCTGAGAAAAGTTCTTTTCTCCCCAAAATCAGGATATTTGAGCGCTAATGAACCTGTACGAATGTGGACACAGGAGGAACGTGGAGAAAAAACGAAGATGTTATAAACAAGAATAAGTGAAACGAGGAGACATGGAGGACAGGAGAGTGATAATCAGAAGAATACAAGGCATCCAGAAATGACAAAAGTTAGGGTTTTTTTAAAAATACTTAGCTGTATTCGACTGTAGCCGAGTGTTTGTTTTAATTGTTTATTCAGTGTTTGGAGGACCAGTATGTACTATGCTGATAAAAGTTCTAATTTCTTCAGGACTCATCAGGATCCTCATCTGAGTCCTATAAAAAAAAAAGTGTCAGAACCTTTAAGTGTTCCTGTACCTAGAGAGAATGCAGTGTGCTGTGTCCCTTTTAGTGTCCAAAAATGGTTTTCAGAGATGGCATGTTTCAAAATGAACCTGCACAGCCCCATCCAAAATCTTTCTTGTTCATATCTGTGCCTTTCTTATTTTTGTACATTTTCTAGGACAGTGAACTGTAGACCTAAAAACACCCAGCTTAAAAGTTTTCTGTTGAACTCTTACATTTCAAAAATCCTTTCCCTATGTTATAACTAAAAACTCTGCATAATCCACGGGCTATCATTTTTTCAACCAATTAGCTATTTGAGTAACAATACTCACAGTGTGGAACAGTTTTTGTTATATTATGCTTTATGAAATCCATACAGAATTCTGTTTTGAGTCATTTAAAAACAAATCTATAATTTCTCATTTATGCCTCAAATATTTGTGATTTTTACATAAACAAATAATTCACATCCACATATGCTTTTAAAGAAACATGGACACATTTATTTCATACATGTAGAAAATGGTAAAATTTATAGTCAGCTGAACAGACTTTACAATTTTTCACCAGTTATTTCCCAGTCAGTTTACTTATGTAGGGATCCACACCAAAGATCAGTCAGTTTTTAAATCTGAAAAGAGATTCAACTCAACTGAGTTCAGTGGCTCTCCATTAGTATCCAAACTTTTTAGTGCTTATATGAAGCTTGTGGGCTGAATAGTTTTGTAGTTGGCATTTTTCCAATGTCTGAGGAAAAACAAACCTCCTCCTCTGCATGCATAGGATTCAAGACAAGTTTACTCAGTTATTTTATTGTCCTAACTATGTTACACATCTGGTCACTCTGGTTTATGTAAGTGTTTTCCAAAGAAGTGTACTCAATTAACCATGATTACAAGAAGTCAACCTTAATGCCAATAAATTATAATAAAACATAAAACATAATAATTAGCTTTATAGGTATAAATAAACAAATTTAAATCTACAAATTCTAATATTTAAGAATGTATATGATAATCTAGATTGTATTCAAAAGATTTGTTAACTTAAAAGAACTGTGCAGTATGTCCAAAAATTTCTTTTCTGCCACTAGATGGTACTGCAAGAACTTACACAATATTTGTAGGAAGGAATGGATTCAGTGGATTTTGTTTTGTTTTCCCTGTAAATGATCAAGAACTGCTGGACTAAAATTAACTAATTTTAAAAAAAGTCTTGATATCAAACAATAGAATCAGCATCCAGTCTAATTAAACACTGCAATAAAACATTACATCATACCTGAATTATAAGGAATAGTGACTGACATGGAGCATAGATTCAACTAAATCTAACCTTAATTTAAATGATCTAAATTATTGTCTATTCTTTATTCCACTGGAAAGGAGATTTCAGACACAATTGTCTGGTTCACATTCTATTTCTTCATCCAGGTTTGGACAAGGAGTTCCATTATTGGCAGGTTGAAGGCGTACATAACGAGTTCTGGTTTTGGTCCCTATCTTTCCACAAGTACCTCTGCAAAGACCCCAGGAAGACCACAGTGAAATCTCACAGTCCAGTGGTGTTTCTGTAACATATATAAGAAGAGGTGATTTGACAGAAATATGTGCTTAAGGCAAACACATAGTTGGCAAAATGTACAAAAATATTATCAAATTGTCCTTACTTATACAAATATAAGGCTGATGTTTGTTTTGCTAATATCATCATTACTGATGATATTAAAAAGATCTACTTAAAAAAATGAATTAACGTGATTTTAATTTTACATTCCTTTAATAAAAGCCATATGTTCAGTAAATAAAGACATCTGTTTTCAGCTCCTGAAAAGGTAGACTTTTTTACTTTAATGTAGAGGTTGTTTGAGGTACTGCATTAATTATGGTATAATAGTTATTTAGTTGAGAATTTTAAATGGAAAACTGTTTAAAATGAGCATGCTCCGAAAATATAATTATATTTTACTGTCATCTCACTACTAATAACTCATTTGCCCTTGCATGGCTTGCTGGATAATACCAGGATTAAGATTTTTATCAAGTTTATTTATATACTCTGGGACTTCTTTGTATATATTGTTCCTATTCATTTCATTTTCCATTTAAGTCCTAGTCTATTCTTCCTCATGAGTAAAGAAAATGCTAATTCTTTTTATGGCTAAATCTTCTTGTAGTTAGTTTTTGGCAAGAAAAGTTAAAGCGCCTTTTATACACAGTCTTCCCTTTGCCAATAAAATATATTGTATAACTGAAAGCCTTTTAACACTAATATACTGTAAATTTAGTACAACCAAATAAATCAGAAATTCTGTAAAGTAATATAGGAATATGAATGATATGCGAGTTATAAAATTCTCAAAGAAAATATACAGATACTCTCTCCCTCTGCAGTTGGGAGGAAATATGTCTGTAGTCACGGATCTCTATGGACCTTGAGTGGATGGGGAACATGGTTTGACCTTTGGAAATTAAATCTTTCCTTATGCCTCTGGAGTAACTTTTTTTATATGGATTAAGGTACTGGTATATACACAAAGTGGGGACTTCTATGAATGTCCAACAAATGCTTTACTTACAATGAATTGCTCTGATTCAGTATGTGTTGCTCTTATTTTATAATATCTCCTGAATTACTAAAATTTTTAATGGATTAGAGAAATGGACTTGTATAGAAAGCTTAAAAGAACGAAATGTGTAGTTTGGCTAAACAATTACTATTATCTCATCAAATGTATTACAAATATATTACATAATCTGTTGTAGTTTGGTACTATTTACAGCAGTGGTTCTCAAACTTTTGTATTGGTGACCCCTTTCAGACAGCAAGCCTCTGAGTGTGAACCCCCTTATAAATTAAAAACACTTTTAAAATATATTTAGCATTACTATAAATGCTGGAGACAAAGTGGGGTTTGGGGTGAAGGCTGACAGCTCGCAACCCCCCAGGTAATAACCTTGTGATGCCCTGAGGGGTCCCAACATCCAGTTTGAGAACCACTGATTTATAGTATCTACTATGGGGATGCCCAGTATTGGAACACTTGAGGGTGGGGGCAGAGGGGTTTAACAACTTACACTGAGGCACATTAATTAACTTTGTGGGGAAGTTAATACAGCATGTTGCTCTAGCTAGCACTTCCAGTTACTCACATTTATGGGGAAATAAAATAAAATAAATAAATAGTCTCTAAAAATACCATATTGGCTGACTTCCAACTCTTGGATCTTAAGCTTTCAGGACAAGACAAACCCATCTGTCTTAGGCTAGGGAGCTGAGACCCAAGAATGAGAATCCTGCATGATATCTTCAAAGTAGCATACTAAGGACCCAGTACAGGAAGCACTTACGCATGTTTTAAAGACCACCCCAGTAAGGAAAGCACTTAAGTACATACTTAAGCTCCTTTCCTGAATTGGGGCCAGAGTAAGTAATAATCCCTTCTCAAATGTTGTGGAGGAAAGGATATTATTCTATATGTAATCTGTGTCACCCAATTTGAATGATGGATGATCAGCTCTTGTTTACTGAGAAAACATTTTTTAAACTAGAAATCTGCTCGTTTTAAGTGTACAAGTCAGGCCTTATTAAAGAAAACGTACCTTACCATGGTTATTTATTAATTGTGAGGAAATTTGTGAAGCCCACCTTATGGTCCAAACTCCTGGCACAGAGACAAAGCCAGAGAAATAGACTCTTCAATCCCAATCTGAAGCAGCTGGCATGCACTTGGGCCATGGTTGCTACTACAGAATATGAGGGAATGTATCCCATGGATCTTTCCTGTGCAGGATTTTGGTCTCTGCACTCCTCTCTTAAGAAGTCCTCCACATTCCCCTTTTCACATTCCTGTACAGAAAGTCACCAGAGGGTGCATAGAGTAAACCTGCATGGGGCTCTCTGCCATCTGTCCTCTTTCCGCCAGTCAGAGGAGATGTAGCATTTATGCGGAGTTTGAAGCTTAGAAGTTGTCACTAAGACCGGGTCAAATCAGTGCTATGAACCTTCACTTACATGAGCACTAACATTCACTGACAGTTAAAAAAAAAAAAAAGGGAAAGCAAGCAAGCTGTGATGGGATAAATATATTATTGTTTGAAATTAAATCTTGGCTTCACTTGAACATTTCAATAAAAATTTTAAACTCTCCTCGGGTATCTTGTTCTGTAGGTATCAGTTGCCATCATAATTCTATTCAAGCTGGTGAACTGAATTTTGTTTTCTTATTTCATATCACTATCAAAATACTTCTTACCAAGGAGAATACAGTAAGTATAATCGCTTTGCTCCATTATGTAAGAACTCAGAGGAAGGAACCCCTTTCTTTAGTATTTGCACAGGATTTGGGGAGCTGAGAGTCTGACAGAGAATCTCTTTCACACAAGACTGGTGGTTCTGTGGAAGTTCTATGGTTTGAATAAGACATGCTGTGGATCTAACCCAAACCTGTGGATCCCTGGCCAGACATGGAGGCTTTCCCCCAGCCCCCAGTGTTTCTTTCGGTATCCTTTTCCTATGACATCTGGACTAGTTTATTGCCTATACTGTTGTTGTGGTCTCTGGTCTCTGTCACAGAGGGCCCAATTCTAATCTTACCTACGCTATGTTTACACTTGTGGAACTCCATTGGCTTTGGTAGAATGACTCCCAATTTATGCAAGTGTAAGTGATATTAGAGTTAGATCCAGAATACAGAGGAATAGTTAATGCTGTTCCACATAGAAAAGGGTACAGAGAAATATAATGATCAGCTGTTATTTGACTAGGCATGACCCCCTTTTCTGTGCAGGATTTTTTAAAGGGAAGAGTTGCTGCTGCCTGGAGCAGGAATATTCTGCATAACCACATTCTCTTCCACATGGCCTGCCAGATTTGAACTTTTCTAAAATTTTGCTTCCCTCCTTGCTGCTCAGTGAATGGGAACAAAAGGATCTAGTTGATCAAAGTACTAACCACTTACCTGAGACAGAGTCATCTATTTCATTGCCTATAGCAGTCAGGTTAGGCTCAGGACCAGGAAGACCCAGCTGGTTTCTTTTAAGTTTCACAATGGTTACTCGAGCAATAGGTGGCAAACTTTTTAGCTTGGGATAATAAAATGAGTTTGCTGGGTGACTTGGAGAGGAACAAGTGATCTATGAATTAAAAATAAAAGGAAGTTTATAGAAATAGTATTGCCATGTTAGTAAGGATAGAAATTTTAAACAGAATATCATGTTTTAATTATGCTTCTGGGCAAGTAAAACGTATATGAACGGGGGGTGTACAGCCTTTATGCACCCGAGCCCCACAAAAAAGCTGTGATTTCTTGTCGTGAAGATAATCCCACTAACTTTTGTGGAAGGATTCTGGGACTGAGATCACACAAGAAATTGTGGCTATTTTTGGATGGAGACACTGGATGGAGGGTAGTCAGCATGCACAATAATACTTGGAGCAGGTTGATGGAGGAGACAGGAAGTTGTAGGTAGGGAATGCTGGCAGTGGCAAGGTTACTGACTGGGGCATAATGGGTGCTGTAGTAGATGTGGTATGGTTATAAGGGGTCACAGAGGATTGTGCTTCAGCTTCTCTATTCTTTCCCACTCCCGTAAGCACTACATTCTGCTCTAGGAAAGCACTTATTAAACATGAGAAGGAATTGGCTGAGTGCTGACTTTATTAAGGGATGTAGGGGCTAGGTAGTCCGTTTCTCTCCACCTTTAAACAACAGCTCCCTGAAACAAAGTAAGGCATAGACCAAGCGTGGAAAGGGCAGACAAGACTTACAGCAGGGGAAGGGCAGTAGCAATAGGAAAAAAAAGTTTGAGCAAAGCTTCCTCTTCATTTCCATTAGCTCATTTCCCTTAGATGCTAGCAGCTGCCAAGTTTTGGCAATTCTCTCAGAAAACTTCCCCTCCCCCGCTGCAGGCCACATGGCAGTTGCAATCCCCAGAGATTCCCTAATACAGATAAATATCTAGCCCAGACCAACCCAGCAAGCTCTTTTCAGCATTGTTTTAGTTTTATAAATATATCTAGCTTTTTTAAAAGCATGTAATCAAAAAAGCATGCATTTCTGTTTTACAGAATTTTAGATGACAGTGCAAAATAGAAGTATTATGATCCTAGATATAACAAATAACATTTCAGACACATGGATTTGCAAACACACAGAAAATAAACGGACATCAACCAAACGAATGCTAAGTGCTATCACTGTGGAGCTCCAGCTAAGTCATAAATCCAGATACAGCACTAAATATTAAAATCATTTTGCAAAGAAAAAAAAGTTCATGTTATAATTTCATAAGTTATTTTTAAAAGAAAAAAATCATAATATACAGGTATGACATAATACATATGCATATGTATATAACATACATACACTTACTTCTGTAACAGTGTCCTGTGGAATAGTGGCAAAGTTTGGTGAGGAAAATGTGAAACCACTGTCTGTTCCAGCATCATATGGAAAAAGTTCTACTGTTTCTTGTTCTTTCCAATGATCTCCTTCACATAGATTTAGACTGTCAACACCCACAAACCAATCAGGGCTGGGCACAATTCGTACAACAAAAGAAACCTAGGAAGTGAAAGAAAAACATCATAAAAAATAACGGTCACCTGCCAGTCTCTACAGGCTTGGCTATCAGGGTCTGATTTCTAGTATGGCAATGGGTCAAACATATTTCTGACTATTTTATTTGAGGGTTTCTAAAAGAAAATATTCCAGACTGCTTTTTTATTTCATTTTATGTTCAAAAAGTTCTTTAAAACTGGATTCTCTTAGCAATTCCTTGCATTATATTGATAGTTATCAGTGGCATTTCAAATATCTCCTTTTGCATCCTGCTAGTATAAAACTAGTAAGCAACCCTTAAAATGAAAATGTAAATGTACGTACTAAGGAGTGTCTTGAATGTGCTTCTAATTCCGTGAAGGTTTGTCCTGTACCACTGGAAATGGCAGGAGCTGAGAAGATTCCATGCACACTTTGAATTTTTTCTCCAGCTGCTTCTATTTCCTTCATTAATGTCCATGCTTCACCCTTTTCAGCAAAATCACGCACACCATTGCTGGCATATTCATCCTTTTTCCACATGTTATAGTCAGAACTATGGGTAACACCTATTTAAGGGAACACATTGCTCAATATAAAAGTCTGCTTTGGATTATCTTAATTGATACAGTTTCTCTGTTTTATTTCTGATGTGGAACAATTTGGGGATTAACATTTAGGATTTTGTAAAACATTTAACTTATCACTGTTTACCTCAGCTGTAGCCAATTGAAAACTGAAGCCAATTGAAAACATTTGTAGATTCTCTAAGTATTTTGAATGCTGCAAGTTCTGTATGTTATTGTTTAGCTGTCAAGCTACATTAGTTTTGACTTTCATTTTACTAAAGGGAATTCTCAATAAATTCAAACAACCCCCCCCACAACTGTAAAGAGTTTTGTCTGGTCTTGACACTGTGCACACTTCACTTACCTAGCAAGGAAGACCACTGTGCTGGAGGCCTATAGAGGGGATACTGCTTAGGGAAAGCAGCCTGACTCCATTTCCCTACAAAGAGTATGCTGTACTTAGCAACTTCCTCTGCTGTGCAAACAGAATCATCACCCACAGGCAGACAGCTGGTATAGCCTAAAATTGTTATAAGCAGCGTCCAGATAACTTTACAGGATCTGTTGCCAAGCATCAGGTTTTCCATTTCCCTACACATGGAAAGGAAAAAAAAAAGTGTCCATGTTAGCCTTATTAGTCACTGTAAACTCAAGACGGAATAACTGTAGCCCAATGAAATTTAATATAGCATAAGTTTTGAACTAAAAGAAAATATACATCCAAAGCATTTAAAAACCTAATGCATCTAAGAACATATAGGACTCCCAGAATTGAAGTTTCCATGCAGTAAGTTACAAAGCTGTAACTCTATCTAGGACAACTGTTTCTAATGGAAAATAAAAAATATCTTAAACTTGTTCATGGTAATATGAGGAAATATGTTTTTGATTTTCTTTTAAAATCTTATTAGAATCACATCTTGACTTAATTAGACTGGTAAATGTTGCTGTAAAAACATTAATGATACATTTATTATTTTAAAGATTAAATTAAATTAAATAAATCATGGAGAAGTAACATAAAAGTTGAAGCAGAATTTTTAGAACAGATTTAAAGTCAAATACATTACAAATATAATATGTTACTTTGCTATCATATTTGCTATGAAAAAAACGTTTAAAAATTAACATAATTGCAAACATCCTTGCATAGGACTGAAACTCAGTTGTTCAAAATCCTTCTTTTTAAATGCTTTTGTCCTTAGAGAAAACTGCATAAACATAATTGAAACACTAATAGTTGTATAATACATTAATTCATTAAGAGAGGTTTGAGTACTCACTAAATATTTCCTCTGGAGCTCATATACGGTGAGAGCACCTGCTTTTGCTGGCAGCTGAGCTGTTCTGCAAGAGAGGACAGTAGGAGTCTTGCTATTTATGCCTGAAGAGGGTCCGTTTGGTCCAACAGTTATCGTAACCTTTAGACTTTCCAGTTTAACAAAATGAATTCCATACTGTTGCTTGATTTTTTTTTATGGACTTCCAGAATCTCCTGGATGCCGGTTGCTTCAGGTTTCTATTGGGAAACTGTGGTGCTGACTAGACACAGAATGCTTTTTAAAACTATCTTAGATTATTACCAACAACTCAGGTTTTCTGGTGACTGTATAGTTCTCTGTACATCTTATTAATGCTTCTAAGCTATAAAAATAAACTGAGTCCAAAACTAAAATTTTTCTGGTGGAAATGCTTTAAATGAGAAACATATTTCCTAGTAAGTTTTATTGTCTGACAGATGCTGCTTCCAAACATTTACAGAGAGCGCTCTCACTCTCACATACCATATGTACATGTTCAAATAAGAAGGTGAAAACAGCTAAACAAATCTAGGGAAAGAGACTTAAATCATTTTATATAGTCACACATATCAACACTGCAAACACAAATTAATTTAAAATAGAACAGTATATATCTTTATTGGCAACAATACTGGACACTGTATGATGAAAGGGCTCTGTAATATTGTGGTTTATTTGGAAGGAGTGGTTTTTGGAAGCTTCTTCAAGATTTTTCTTAGCTGTCTACTCTTTAAAGTAAAAATCCTAGATAATCTTAGTAGTAGTTAAATCATACGTATTCTGTAGTGACATACATACACTCACATCACTAAACATATTTGTTTTCTATGCAAAAAGCTATAAATATTAAGCACAGTTAAGTTAAACAGTTAATACTCATTTTTAATTCTTTCCCCACTGCCTTTCCAAATGCCCTTAGGAAAAAAGGGCTTGTTAGAATGTCTGGAAGCGTGACTGATCAAGAGTCAGTTCAAAAGTCAAGTACACATCATGAAAAATGCCGTTCCAGGAGACCTTCCCATTGAAATTGTGGGGTATCTAGTGTGAACATTTCCTCTGATCACAAGCATTAGAGCACAGGACAAAGGCAATCATTTCTCAGTTAGCAAAACCCCACGTTATGATAGGTTTATAGGTTAAACCCTGCATTTTATATTCTGCAAGGAGGTTTCCAGACAGCTAGTTTTAGCTCAAAGGCATTACTAAAACTAGGGACAGATTGCCCCTTCCATGGAAAACCCATTGGAAGTGGGGAGGAAAACTGAGATTTATGTCATGAAGTTTACCTAGATTATTCTGTCTGGGGAGTGGGGTTTGTAATGAGGCAGCTGAACAGTGGAGGTGTCAGCCACCAGTACCCACAATTCCTGAACATTTACATGGATTTCATGAAATTCACTGGCAGCTAGGGCCATCTGTGCATGGTGTGATCTAAGGACCTCTTGATGCTGACTGGCAGAGGGCACAGAGGTGCATAAGGGTTACAAGGATCCCCTGGATCTGGTATTTACATTCTAGTTCACCAAAGGGTGTCATGTAAGGTGCTTCTTTGAGTGATTGCAAATGTTTATTCCACACAGGTATGCACACACCTAGTGTGCCCAAAGCCAGAGTACTTTGCTGAGCAGTATCTGTTGGGGCGACACATGTGCCCTTGGAACTCCATAACCTCTTCCATGGCTATTTAAGGGCCACACCACCTCAACTCCCCTCAGTTCTTTCTCACCACCTATGGCTTGAGTCAGAGCATTCCATGTGGTATAGAATCGTAGGATTGGAAGGGACCTTGAGAGATCATCTAGTCCAGTCACCTTCACTCATGGCAGGACTAAGGATTATCTAGACCATCCCTGACAGGTGTTTGTCTAACCTGCTCTTCAAAATTTCCAATGATGGATATTCCACAACCTCCTTGGGCAACCGATTCCAGTGCTCAGCTCATGTTTTGCTATCACAGTACTTTTTCTGTGAATGCATGTGCATAGTTATAGTAAGTTACAGTAGTACCCTTAGTATTTAGTTAGTAGTAATTTAGTTAAGGAGAATTTAGCTTGGTACAATGCCCTCACCAGGTTTTAAGCACTGCCTATTGTGTGAGGGTGGTTATCCCTACACACTTGGTACTTATTGTGCCTTGGAGAAGGGCACATTAAAGAAAAGTGCTTCATTTGTAGGTCATTCAAAAAGAGAATGCAGGTGTCTAGAGACCTGTGCTTGAAGCAACACCTTTTGTAGCAGGCAGCGTGGCCCACTTTGGCACGAGGGGCCTCCACAGATCATCTGCCCCTTCAAAGAACTTCAGAACTGGCATTGGCTGTTGTTCCACAGCCAGAGTCTGATTCGTCTCTGAGGAGAAAGAGAGCTCATTTTCCTTCACTGGGCCCTCCAAGGAAAAGGACTCACAAAACTAACCAGAGCCACTCCACAGCTCAGAGAGATTCCTCCTCCTCTTCTAAGAGGAGTGCAGGCTGGCACCAGGATTCCTCTGATGCACAGGATAGAGCTGAGCCATCTACCTGTTCTCTGGTACTGAGACCAGAGCAACCGAACACCATGTTGTCATTCTGGTACCATCCGTGTGGTGTCCAGCACGAATAACATTGGTGTCAGCATCAAAAATTTGAACTCCACAGATATATCAGGTAGCATCAAACTTGTTCTGTTCCTGACTCTCTCAAATCAGGAGCACTCTGCCATGGTGGTCTCTTCTGCAGCCTTGGCACCACCTGGACTAGTTGCAGAGTATATGTTGTTACCATCTTCAGCACTGTGTAAACGCTAGGACATGGAGCTGAGATTGGACTCTTTATTGGTACCAATGGGCTTGTTGGGGCAGATACTGTCTTCTGTACCAACAACAATTTTGGGATTTGCAGGATTGGTACTACTCTGACTGCGGTACTGACATCTGTTTTGGTGCCAAGTGTTAGTACAATTCCCCTACTAGTACTGAAGGCACGGGTTGCCTTCGGTACAAACACAGCCTGCCTACTGGACATCATCTGAGTTTGGATGTTTGCTTACTCCACCAGGAACGGCCCCTTTGTTGACATCAGACTACTTGGAATGTTCTTCACACTCAAGCTCATTTTCTGCCTCTCCCTCTCCTTCCAAGTACCATTCTTGAAAGCCTTTGAGTCTTCTGGGGGATCAACATAGATACTGGGATTGGCACTGCTCTCACAGTAGGGGTCAGGGCTCTTGGCCCACTTCCTACGAGTCATCCAGTGCTGTATCCTGTTCCTCAGTGGCCTCTGTGGAACTCTTGGGATGTTCCTCTATCTGCAAGGTCACAATCCTCTGCCCAGACCAGAGGAAGGTCAATGAACTCTTCGGTAATCTTGCCTCCAAGCCGCCCAGGCTGGAGACGCAGACTGATGTTGCTCCATCTGAACTGGTTCAGCCTGAACCATTGTCCAAGAGCAGGTATTGATGCAGGAGGTCTGATTGGCTCTATTTTCTTCCTCTTTTTCCTCGCCAGATGATTCCACAGTGCTGGATTTGTCTTCTCCTATGCCTGAGGATTGTAGGTGTTCTCAAGAACTCCTGAGGCAAATGGCTACAGCCTTGGGCATTCAGGATGAGTTTGTTCAGTAGAATAGCCATAAATTGGTGGACATTATTCAACTGTTGGCACCAGGGAGGGTAGCTCTCCCTATAAATAAACCTATTTTGGAACCCACAAAGGCCTTGTGGCATCCCCCAGCTTCCTTACCTTCTATAGTGAACCATACAGATAAGTGGTACTATGTCCCCATGCAGGGGTATGAGTGTGTTTAGTCCCATTTGGCCCCTAACTCTCTTGTTGTAACAGTGGCAAATGAGAGGTTGTAAAAAGGGAGGTATAAGTTTACACCTAAAGAAGTCAAAGAGGTTAGATTTAATGGGAAGGAAGATTTATTTTATCTCCGCACTATAGATGTCCATTGCTAATCAACAGGCTAATCAATAATAATATGTATTATCAACATATGACCAGAGCCACTTTTTCAACTTGATGGAATGAGGATAATCAATGGGATACAGTAATACCATGGTACAAAATATATCGGAAGGACAGAACACGTCGTGCTGGTGGGGGAGTGGCATTTGTGAAAGAAAGCATAGAATCAAATGAAGTAAAAATCATAAATGAATCAAACTGTACCATAGAATCTCTATGGATAGAAATTCCATGCTTTAAGAATAAGAATATAGCGGTAGGGACATCTTACCGACCACTTGACCAGGACGGTGATAGTGACTGTGAAATGCTCAGGGAGATTAGAGAGGCTATGGAAATAAAAAACTCAATAATAATAACGGGGGGTTTCAATTATCCCCATATTGACTGGGTACATGTCACTTCAGGACAGGATGCCGAGATAAAGTTTCTTGACACCTTAAATGACTGCTTCTTGGAGCAGCTGGTCCTGGAACCCACCAGAGGAGGGACAATTCTTGATTTAGTCCTAAGTGGAGCACAGGATCTGGTCCAAGAGGTGACTATAGCTGGACCACTTGGTAATAGTGACCATAATATAATTAAATTTAATATCCCTGTGGCAGGAAAAACACCACAGCGGTCCAACACTGTAGCATTTAATTTCAGAAAGGGGAACTACACAAAAATGAGGGGGTTAGTTAAACAGAAATTAAAGGGTACAGTGCCAAGAATGAAATCTCTGCAAGCTGCATGGAAACTTTTTAAAGACACCGTAATAGAGGCTCAACTTAAATGTATACCCCAAATTAAAAAAATAGTAAGAGAACCAAAAAAGGGCCACCATAGCTAAACAAAAAAGTAAAAGAAGCAGTGAGAGGCAAAAAGGCATCCTTTAAAAAGTGGAAGTTAAATCCTAGTGAGGAAAATAGAAAGGAGCATAAACACTGGCAAATGAAGTGTAAAATTACAATTAGGAAGGCCAAAAAAGAATCTGAGGAACAGTTAGCCAAAGACTCAAAAAGTAATAGCAATTTTTTTTTAAAGTACATCAGAAGCAGGAAGCCTGCTAAACAACCAGTGGGGCCACTGGACAATCGAGGTGCTAAAGGAGCACTCAAGGACGATAAGGCCATTACGGAGAAACTAAATTAATTCTTTGCATCGGTCTCCATGGCTGAGGATGTGAGGGAGATTGCCAAACCTGAGCCATTCTTTTTGGTCTTTTTAGGTGACAGATCTAAGGAACTGTCCCAGATTGAGGTATCATTAGGGGAGGTTTTGGAACAAAGTGATAAATTAAACAGCAATAATATTCACCCAAGAGCTCTAAAGGAACTCAAATGTGAAATTTCAGAATTACTAACTGTAGTCTGTAACCTATCATTTAAATCAGCTTCTGTACCAGATGACTGGAGGATAGCTAACGTGACAATTTTTAAAAAGGGCTCCAGAGGTGATCCCGGGCAATTACGGGCCTGTAAGCCTGACTTCAGTACTGGGCAAACTTGTTGAAACTATAATAAAGAACAAAATTGTCAGACACATAGATGAACATAGTTTGTTGGGAAAGAGTCAACATGGTTTTAGAGTAGCAGCCGTGTTAGTCTGTATTCGCAAAAAGAAAAGGAGTACTTGTGGCACCTTAGAGACAATTTATTTGAGCATAAGCTTTCGTGAGCTACAGCTCACTTCATCGGATGCATAAAAGTGGAAAATGCAGTGAGGATATTTTTATACACACAGACCATGAAAAAATGGTTTTAGTAAAGGGAAATCATGGCTCACCAATCTACTAGAATTCTTTGAGGGGGTCAACAAGCATGTGGACCAAGGGTATCCAGTGGATATAGTGTTCTTAGATTTTCAGAAAGCCTTTGAGAAGGTCCCTCACCAAAAGCTCTTACCAGAGTAGGCTGCCACGGGATAAGAGGGAAGGTGCTCTCATGGAGTAGTAACTGGTTAAAAGATAGAAAACAAAGAGTAGGTATAAATAATCAGTTTTCAGAATGGAGAGAGGTAAATAGTGGTGTCCCCCAGGGGTTTGTTCTGGGACCAGTCCTATTCAACATATTCATAAATGATCTGGAAAAAGGGGTAAACAGTGAGGTGACAAAATTTGCAGATGATACAAAATTACTAAAGATAGTTAAAACCCAGGCAGACTAGTAGAACTACAAAAGGATCTCTCAAAGCTGGGTGACTGGGCAACAAAGCGGCAGATGAAATGTAATGTTGATAAATGCAAAGTAGTGCACATTGGAAAGCATAATCCCAACTATACATATAAAATGATGGGGTCTAAATTAGCTGTTACCACGCAAAAAAGAGCGCTTGGAGTCATTGTGGATTGTTCTCTGAAAACATCCACTCAATGTGCAGTGGCAGTCAAAAAAGCAAACAGAATGCTGGGAATAATTTAAAAAGGGATAAATAATAGGACAGAAAATATGACGTTGCCTCTATATAAATCCATGGTACACCTGCATCTTGAATACTGTGTGCAAATGTGATCAGCCCATCTCAAAAAAGATATATTGGAATTGGAAAAGGGCAACACAAATTATTACGGGTATGGAATGGCTTCCATATGAGGAGAGATTAATAAGACTGGGACTTTTCAGCTTGGAAAAAAGACGGCTAAGGAGAGATATGATTGAGGTGTATAAAATTATGACTGGTGTAGAGAAAGTAGATAAGGAAGTGTTGTTTACTACTTCTCATAACACAAGAACTAAGGGTCACCAAATTAAATTAATAGGCAGCAGGTTTAAAACAAATAAAAGGAAGTATTTCTTCACACAACGCACAATCAACCTGTGGAACTCCTTGCCAGAGGATGTTGTGAAAGCCAAGACCACAACAGGGTTCAAAAAAGAACTACATAAATTCATGGAGAATAGGTCCATCAATGGCTATTAACCTGGATGGGCAGGAATGGTGTCCCTAGCCTCTGTTTGCTAGAAGCTGGGAATGAGCAACAGGGGATGGATCACTTGATGATTACCTGTTCTGTTCATTCCCTCTGTGGCACCTGGCACTGACCACTGTCGCAAGACAGGATACTGGACTAGATGGACCTTTGGTCTGACCCAGTAGGGCAATTCTAATGTTCTTATGTTACAGAACTCTGCCACAGCTCTCAAGGTTCAACAAAGTATAAAGGATTTACCCTTCAATGGTCAGTTCTTGTTTTCTGAAAAGACTAATGACACGCTGCATTCCTTTCAGGACTCTCCGGCCACAGTATGTTCATTGGGGGCTATACCAGAAGTTAAGAGTCATCATTATGGAGCTCAGCAACCGCAGCAGCAATATTGTCAATATTCCCAGAAGTACTTCAGGCAGATGGCTTATCCTGCTAGGCAGCAGGACTTCTCCTTGAGGAGACAAGTCAGAAAGGAGAAGGCCCTCTGGTTACAACTTCAACCAACTACCAGCTCATCCTCCATCAGCTTTGCACAAACTGCCAATGTGACTCTCCTCTCAAGGGCAGCATACCAGTCATCAACTTCCTGACCGTACTGCCTCCATTTGGGAACAGGCTGTCCCACTTCTACAGTACTTGGGAAACAATAACCACAGACAAACGGGTCCTAAGAACTGTGATCAGGTAATGCCATCTGAATCTTGTCCATCCGCCCTCTTCCCACTCCTCTACACTGTCCCTTTTCAGGGACCCCTCTCATGAGTCACTGCTTTGTCAGCAGATTCAGACTCTGAGATTCAGGAGCCATAGAAGAAGTTACCCTTCAGTTTTGGGAAAAAGGATTCTACTCATGTTATTTCCTGATCCCCAAGTCGAAGGGAGGGCTGAGACCTATTCTTGACCACTGAGATATCAACAAGTACATCATATATCAGATTCTGTATGTAGCTACAATCCTCCCTGCACTGGATCAAAATGACTAGTTTGCCATCCTCGATCTGAGAATTCCTACTTCCACATGTGATTTTCCCAAGCCACATGAAATTTCTTATAATGGCAGATCAACATTATCAATACACAGTACTCCCGTCTGGCCTGTCCTCAGCCCCATGCATATTTACCAAATGCATGACTGCAGCCACAGCCTTTCTCCTCTTCCCATACCTGGATGATTGGTTAGTGAGGGCAAATTTGAAGACCAAGTCTTTAAACTTCACTTCATGCTGAATCTCATCAATTTGTTGGGACTGATTTTGAACAGGGGAAAGTGAACAGAAAAAAATTGAGTTCATCGGGGCCATACTAGACTCTACAAGTTTGAGAGCTTTTCCCCTGCACAAGCGATTCCAAACAATTCATCACCTGTGTCTGTCCTTCCAATCTCGTCATTCAACTTCAGTCTGTGTGCCTGGGCACATGCAGTTATTTAGTCCACCCTGAGAGATTGCGCCTTCATCCACTTCAAAGCTGGTTAAAATGTGGCTATCTATCTCCAGAGTTCAGCTTTCTCAGGGTGCCACTGGCAATCCTGGAGCCCCTAGAGTGGTGGACAGATCAAAACAATGTATGATAGGATGTATCCATTGCCCATCCTCCACCGATCAAGACTACAGTTACTGATATCTCCACAATAGGTTGGAGACTGCATCTAGAGACTTTGAAAGCTCACTCCAAGCAGCTTTGTCAAGAAGCAATAAAGTTGTGGCTTTTTTGCATCAAGGAATGCATTATTCTCATGTTGACTCACTTACCAGGAGCCAGAAGCAGTTGGCTGATCACCTCAGCAGGTATTTCTCCCAGAATCACAAGTAGCCCTTGAAATGCAGTGTTCTGAGGCCCATCTTCAGAGAATGGGACATTCTGTCTGTTGACCTGTTTGCAATAAATAAAAAAAAAAAAAAAGAAAAAACCAAGAAGTGCCATCAGTTTTGGTCACAAGCAAGTCTCAGTCTAGGCTCTTTCACCAACACCTTCCATCTGAACTGGGGATCAGTACTGCTATATGCCTTTCCCCCACAATCCGCTCATCCTGCAGGTTATTCTCAAACTGAAGCGGATCATTCCAAACGGATACTCATTGTGCCAGCTTGGTCAAGACAATGTTGGTTCTCCAAATGTCATAGTCTATCTGTTCGGCCTCCCACACCTCTTCCCCCGCTTCCTGACTCAACACCATGGTCAGACACCTGACACTGAACACTCTGTACCTCGTGGCATGGACTCTGCATGGTTAGACGAGGAGGAAGGTTGATGTTCAGAAACACTTCAGTTAGCCCTATTTAACAATAGAAAACCCGCTACTATATTTCCCTATTCTGCCAAGTGGAAGTGTTTTTTAGTTTGATCCAGTCTCATGGAATTCAGCCAATGCTAGTATGCATTCAGGACATTTTGGATTACTTGATACATCTTAAATCCTCTCTCAGCTTTTTGAGGGTCCACTTAGCAGCCACCTTGGCATTCCATTCTCTAATCCTGGGGAAGTCAATTTCTTTTAACTCCATGGTAGTCCAATTTCAAAAAAATATTGTCCATCTCTTTCCACCTGTGAAAGAAGCGGTTCAATTGTGGAACCTCAACACTGTACTAGCTGCCCTCATCAAACCTCCATTTGGGCCTCAAGCAACTTGTTCTCTGTCCCTTTTGCCAAAAAACAGCTTTTCTTATTGCCATAATATTCACAAGGAGAGTAAGCAAACTGCAGGCTCTAACGGCAGGGCCTCCACATACACAATTTTTCAGAGACAAAGAAATAGATAAGTTCATGGAAGATAGGTCCATCAAAAACCAGTGACTGAGATTAGGGCACAGATGGAGACTCATGGCCCCCCAGAAATGACGACAGACATACATCAAGAAGGCTAGCTGTAGGCTCTGGTACTGATGCATGTACCATTGAGACCAGCTCCAGCTAAGGTATTAGACACACTACCTTCAACACAGCCTCAAAACTTTATTGGTACTAGTGACACCGGAAGTCTATGCAGTAGTATGAGATTTCCTTTGCCTTTTGATTCCAGACATCCTTTTGCTGCAACAGGATTTGACTGGGATTACGTAGGTGCTATAGTTGATATTACAGCCAGATGACCTTCTGACACCGTCAACATAGCATGCAGCATCCCCAGCACCTACAAGTCTTCCTACACTGACCTTTTCTAAGCAAACAGTAGTACTGGGACTTAAATCATCAAAATCTCCTTCTGTACTGGAATACAGACCAACCTTTAATGATTGGGCATCTACAGCATTAACTGGGGATGGATTCTTCACTCAAGTACTGGAAAGACTTGCAGGAGGACTTCTTCCCACTGCTCACCATCTCTTCAGTCCTCCACCTTCTGTAGTTTCGAGGCCTTCTCCCCTGTCATTCTTATGCTGAGTGAGGAAGGTTTCCCCTTATCCAGCCTGTGCTGTAAAGGTTTAGGGACACATCTCCACACTAAAAAGGCTTTCAGAAAGGGTTAAAATCTGCAGGACTTATGGTCCCTTTCTTACTCTCTGTGCCTGCACTCTATAACAAAATGGTCACTCAGGCAAAACTATAACTACTACCAAATACCACCTGGCTGTGACTGGGTGCCTGGAATGGGGCTCATAATTATTACGCTGATACCAGTCCTTTAGTTACTAAAAACTAAAGGTTTAATAATAAAAGAAAAGAAGAGAATTATAATATACATACAAGTGATTGCAAGTCATATACATACAAGTGGTTGCAAAGTCCTTATATCAGGTTTGTAGCAGAGATGGAATAAACTGCTAGTTTGCAAAAGTCTCTCTGGAACCACCCAAACAGATTGGGGGTCATCAGTCCTTGTTAGAAATCCAGTCCAGAGAAATGAAGCAGGAAATGAAAACCAAATGGAGATGTCTCAAGTGCCTTTTTATATCTTCTGCCATGTGCATGGAAATTTACTTTCCCAACGAAAGTCCACAGCCCCTGGTGTGGAGAATTACTGGTCCAAGATGGAGTCCAGTGTCACTTGAGCATATAACATGTCCATACATAGTTTACTGAATTACAGGAGGTGGCCACTGGCCCCCTCAGAGTCTGAGGCATCTACAGGAAGAGCTACTGTGTGGCTGTGTTCCCTCTGAGGTGCGTGGTCACACGGCCACCCAGGAATGAATCTAGTGCCGCGCACTTGGTTAGCAGAGCCATGCATGGTGGCATGTGTTCAGGTACTCACCCCACTGCTCCACAGCCACATTGCTCCTGCCCTCTGCCTTGGAGCCCCTGGCCAGCTGTTCCTGGGCCCCTCCTGCTTGCTGTGCAGAGTGGGGGGGAAGGAGGGGCGGTGATGTCAGAGTGTTCCCCTCCTGCACCTCTCCCTACCCATGTACCCACCTCTGCAGAGTGCGGCACAGGGCTCAGGAGCAGGAGAGCTCAGCTGTTGTCTGAGCCTTCTGGTGTGTGAGAGCCTTAAAGAGACAGTGCACAGTCTCTCATAGACTTCCCCAGCAGCCAGCGCGCACGCACACACACACACTCACTCTCTCTCTCTCACGCTCACCTCCCAACACATACTTGTATTATTGTTGTTGTTACTTCTTGGTACTTCCTGTAATGCACATATATTCTCTGTAATTTTATTCTTTCAAAGTGTATTATTTTAGTTTGACTTGTCTATGCATTTCATAATTTTATTTCTCTTTTATGCTTAAATTTAATTCTTTGAGTAGCGAGTTCTAAAATGTCTAACCTGTCCTGGCTGGAGTAATTATCCCTACAGTAACTTTTTAAAAATATATGTTATATCTAGGTTTTTTTGTTTCTACTGACGGTGCACATCGGCACATTACTTTGATGTTGGTGCACATAACAAAATTAATTCCGTACACGATGGAAAAAATTAGAGGGAACACTGCTGGGTGGGATGAGTTTCATTGTTAGAGTGAAGTGTTCTTAATGGGACATCAACACATAGCTGTCTAGCCTGGATGCAAATCTACTTGGAGGAGTGTCACCCAGGAATACAACACATGTGTAAGATACAAGCACATAGCCAATATTCATAACTTCAGATACAATGATGATACATACATACTCACAGGATAATCATACTTAGCAAATCATAACTTTTCCATCAACACCTTATATGACATATTTTGTACATGATTTGTTGTAATTGTGTAACAGTGGTAGCAACAATGACACAAATGGTCATCTTTCTTACACACAACAACACACTGGTGACTGACGTTTGGTCAATCAGAGAAAAACTCCTCCAGTTGTCAGGAGACTGTTGACTATAGAGTCCCTGTGTCTTATTCCCTTGAATAATAGTTGGGCTAGACACAATCAGACTTTCCAGCTTTGTGAAACGGCATCTCTCACAATGCCTATTTCAGCATTCCACAGTTGCAGAAAATTGTGGATTTCTACTCAAGACTAGGGTTTACTATTCATGGCTGGAAAGCCACGCATGCCAAATTTCTGTAGGTCAGCAGCTGGAGAAGAAAATTTCTGTGGGATCATAACCTATGCTTGCATTCCTTTTTCAATTTTTTTGCCCAGTTAAAGAGCAGCTGAAGCCTCATGGAAATCTTTGTAAAAAATCTTCCATTTAGAAACCCTTTTGCCTGTATATAATATTTTCGTTTTTTTCTTTCCTCTTTTGCATCAGAAAAGTATTTTGTTTCTTAAACTGATGTTTCCCTCCAGCATACCTAGCTTCCATCCATATCCAGCCCTCTTTTTACCCTGAGTTCTTGATAGCAAGAGAGTAGGCACACAAGGAGTTTAAGGTTTATTTCAACACAGGACTATGCCTAGTGTTTTAGCTTACATGTGACCATGCACAGCTTCTGCTCATTCTGGTGGTGGAGAGCAGCAATGTTACAGTTCCTGCTGTTCACACAAGATTTTGCAAGATCAGTGTTGGAAAAATACATGATCAAATGATGTGTGGATAATTTGTGACTTTGCTGTAACAAACATTTAAACTCTAGTCATAATTTTAATTCTAAACCATTGGGGTTATTTTTCCAACCTAAACTAGCAACAAAACAAGAAAATAGTTTAAAATATCCAGGATAGCTTTGTAAGAATAGCCAATATCGTGTCATTGTTTCAACAATCAATTTATATAATATGGAAAAAAAATGTCTGAACATAGTAAGGCCAATTCTGCCCTCAGTTACCTGGCTGCAGATCACATTAAAGGGTGCAAGTTCTACTTTGATCAAAGTAAACTGAACCTCTGGAGGGCGTTGTTGTACCCCTTATATAAGAAGCAACAGGAGGACTGACATAAGTAGTGATGATGACGCTTATTATATGATGAAAATAAAGAAACAGGGACTAAATTAGATCTGCCATTTCTTAGGTTTGTTTGCTTGCCAACATGCAAAGCAATAGAATGAGAAATCCACTTGTGGTTTTTATCCATATTCCTGAACTATTGTCACATATTAAAAATTTACAATAACGACATCCATTTTGCTGCTAAAGAATGTGTGCGCATCCTTGAATGTGCACAAGCTGTTTTAATAAGCCTATAAATATCTAGCATTTCTCGTCTTCCAAAAGAAACATAAATCTGTATTACTTAAAGAGCACTTATACACCCATACCTTCTCTTGTAGTTACCATGGATACACATACTATGATGGATACTCAACAATGCCAAAAGGTTTACGTTCAATCTGAGTCCTTCAGTCTGAGTTAAACAGTAAAACCTCAATAGGAGTGACGTAAGCAGCAGAATATTTTTGTATGATAAATAGTGGTGTAGTACTAGAGCCTTCTAAGTAGCATATCATGTGAAAAGGAGATCATGCATTATGTTGTGATGGGGGGAGTCCCTTCCAGGTTACGAATTCCCAAAATCTTACCCCTTACCTTTGGGAGTACAACCTTTCAACAGCCTTTGGGGAGGCGGGATTCATCCAGAAATCATGCCAATGCCATTATCAGCAACAAGCAGTCAGCTTTATCAGCAACAGTCTCCTTTGTCAATCAAAAATAGCCCCAGTGCCCCTCTAGGATCAGCTCCTTGGTCACTAATCAGGGGCCAACTTCCTTTTGGGCTCTGCCTGATCCTTACATGCAGTGCAGGCTCACCAGGACCACACTCACTGTTTCCTGGACCTATTTCCCAGCCTGAATTCCCGGTTTTCATCCTTCTGCGTCCCTGGTAACAATAGCAGTGGCAGCAGCCACAACCACCATTACCCACATTACCCCTTCTTCTCAGGAGAGCTTGCAAAAGGAAGATGGGGAGGGACTTCCCTCCATTTCTCTACCCTACTAGAGCTCAGTGGGAGGGGAGGGGGCGTAGATCCCAGTTTCTCCTGTCTGCACATTGCCCTGCCAACCAGGGCTCTAGGGGCAAGACCTTTTTCACAGTGCTGTTGCTAATCTGTGGCGTGACTGTTCCACAATGTTGATTCAATGAACTATATAATAAGTATGACCTAGAAAAACTCTGAAATGAACTGAACATTTAGATGGCTCCAAAGAGCCATCAGCTAAAGCTTACAGAGCTGAGTGAAGATCAATGGGACACTATCTCCATATTTTTTTAATTTGCTGTGTTTGAAAGACTAGAAGAGATGTGTTTTGCACACTTCACTGAAGAAAAAAGATTTGGACAGAATTCAGAGTTTTGCATTGAAACTTCATTTAAATAACTTGACATGATACTCAAAATACCATACATCCAGATAATGTAAACATGATCTAAAGATTAATACATTATTTCATGTCCATAATTTCTAGGTTGGACTTGGCAAACAGCATGGTATAAGGAAACTTTATACCCATTCCGATATAGTTGCTTTCACATTCACTGAACGTGGGTTAAAGAGGGTAACTGTTTGGCTTTTAATCTGCATCATTTAACATGTTTTTAAAGTTTAGTTTTCCTTGTTCAGTTTTTTCCCTCCACCCTTTTCTCACATTCTCATCTTGCTAATGGATTTTCCTTCTTTCTACTCCTCATATGTTTGTAAATTCACTAGTTGAATCTAAGGCAGGAATGTCATTTCATGAGGTGCATCAGAGATAATACTCTACAGAATAGTCTGGGGGGAAAAAAGATAATTCAAAATGAGTTTGTGGTGAGAGATAACAGGGCAGAAAACAACAAGATCATTCACACAGAGAAAAGTTGCTGAAGTTAAGGTATTTTTGTAGAAAACTTCTGTTTCATCTTCTAAAAACTTCTTTGCTGAAATGGAGTAAGCCTCTGTGTTAAATGTTGTACCCTCCTTTTTGCTGTTGAACCTTTATGCAGGGATAAGTAGGCATTAGACAATACCACTTATACATGAAATATGCTATTTAGTAAAATATGCCAGTCTTTTATTTCTTTGGCACCACTCCACAAGACTACCAAACCTAATCTATATTGCTAATCCACTCATTACCACAACACATTTCACTTCTGAACGTCTCTTGCTTTACAGGCTAATTAAGTTTGTTGTCCTCACTTTTTAAAGCCAGTCTTAAATAGTATTATAGAAAAGAGGGATCCATATTAAAAAAAAAATCAGTTTCAGACCTCAAATAATAATGCACTGTGAAAAATTGACTCTTTCATAGGCTCAGGATCTGGAAACAGATCTAATCCATGTATAAAAGGGGTTTTATGTACCATTGTACACTGACCCTCCTGTACCTGTTCAAGAATCAAGATCAATACAGAATAGAGGGTGAACCTGGACTGGGGAAGGTTGGGCCAGTAACAGGGGGACCAACATTTTCCCCCGCTAGCTCCATGGAGATCAGAAAAGGTAGTTCAGCTGTAATCTATATTACATTTCTCTTAAGCCCTCTCCACACCAAGGAATGTCCCCTCAGAGTAATTCTGGGGATTGTCATTACCAGAGGATGACTTGCAAAGGGGGCCTGACTTGCCAAGGAGATCAGAGGGCCTAACAGAGACATAATTTTCTAGAGTTATGCAGGAGAATCTCAGAATCTACTTTGTCCTCAGGGGACAGGGGGTGGGGGGACGACCACAGCCCATTCTGTGGAGACACAAATTCCATCCCCTCAGAATGGTTTGTGGGAAACCTCATGAGGAAATCCTTGCGGAAATTTTCTTCACACCAGCATTCTCCCATAGGTATTTTCATGAGACTGGATGACCGGGGCATCTTAACATGCTGTAACATCAGCTTCTTTCATATTGATATTCATAAAAATTGAGAGAACTGGTAACAATATCCTATTGGAGTTTTTAGATTGGAATAGACTGCCAATGGTAGTCACATCATTTAAGACATTAAAACTGAACTAAACAAAGGCCTAGAGCATATACAAATATTTAAAAAAAAAAAAGAAAAAAAAACTTCAGGCATCAGGCAAAGTCCATAAATTTTGTATGTGAGAGGTTCTTGTTGGGCGTTTAAGTTCACATACTGCATATATATAAATATATTTTGTCATCACTGCTTTACTTGGATATGAAAATGATCCAATATACATTGAGAAAAGTTAGAGCATTTGTTAATCCTGAACAGAGAGATCAGTTGAATAAGACAGTGGAGGAACTCTGGTATGCCATACATTCAAAAGCATGAGAAGGTCTTAGAAGTGGTAAAGAAGAGGAGCAACTACAGTATTGTGTAACAGAAACTAAATATTGTTTCTGATCTTAGTCCAACAGCTCAAGCTAAAACAACTTGCGCCTCTTCAGAAAAAAATGACTGGGGAAAATGTTCCTACTGCCCTTTGCTTCCCAACAAAACCCAGGGGACTGTGAAAGGAGACGTCATATTTTCTAGGTCATGACTTATGCCAGGCATTTATTGCCAAAAAAAAATCATATAATTCTGAAATGGAAGAAAAGGTGGACTATCCATTAAAGCAGTGGGCTGCATAATTCCTTGTAACTGTTATTGCACTTCCAGTGTTGTAATCATATTGGTCCAAGGATGAGAGAGGCAAGGTAATATCTCTTACTGGACCACCTTATACCTTCCACCCAGAGAAGACGGTCCAGTAAAACATATTACCTTACCTATCTTGTCTCTCTCATTATTGTATTATTACATATTTCTTAAGCACCAATAGTATGAAATACTGACAATTTTGACTTTGATTTTAAGATGGCATTGCCTATTAGTGATAACTGAATTTACCAAAGTGGTTTATGATTAAATGTATTTTCTCTGTGAGTTATATATATTGCAAGTAGAAACTGATGTTAATTTAAATTCCAAATTAAACTTCAAGTGCTGCAGGAATTAGTTCTGATAACTTACCAAGTAGTTCTTACTTCTGAGTCATTTCTGAATCAATGTGCCTGTCTGGTGCAGGACTAGATTCTATATTCAGTTACACTGATATGAATATAGTTACTTCAGTAGAGGTGCCCGAGGATTACAACAACGTAACGGTGGTCAGAATCTGGCCTGCTGTCTTTCATATGACATGTAAAACTGAGATCCTGACTTCTTTTGTCAGTAAAGATTCCATATCACTTTTCTGTATAGTAGACATGTTAAATATCAGTTGTTCTGGCCAAACTGTAATTTAGATAATATTCTACCTCTGAGTTCCTCCTGCAGATTCAATGAAAGAGGATATTCTTTTCTTTTTCTTTTGCTTCCTGACCTAACCTGTTGGGTAATGTTGGTGAACACACTGTTAAACTACTATTGCATTTCACTTTAGAGGTGGCTGCATTTTAATGGCTGGGCAATGCAGTCCCTACCACTTATATCCTGTTATGAAGCTTACCTAACAAATGTTTGGAATGCAGTTGTAGGCATCTCGGTCCCAGGATATTAGAGAGACAAGATGGATGAAGTAGTATCTTTTATTAGACCAACTTCTGTTGGAAAGAGAGACAAACTTTCAAGCCACAAAGAGCTCTTCTTCAGGTCTAGGAAAGGTTTCAGAGTAACAGCCGTGTTAGTCTGTATTCGCAAAAAGAAAAGGAGTACTTGTGGCACCTTAGAGATTAACCAATTTATTTGAGCATAAGCTTTCGTGAGCTACAGCTCACTTCATCGGATGCATTCCCTAGGTCTAGGAAAGGTATTCAGAGCATCACAGCTAAATGCAAGATGGAACAGATTGTTTAGCATAAGTAGTTAGCACATAACTCTGCTACACACTAAAAATCATGGACTGAACAGAGACACTGTATTTATGGTTTATTAAAACAATCTGTAACTACTAATCCCCCTTTTTGTCCTATGACTGAAGAGGTGTTAATGGGTCACTCTATCTTGACTGATCCCTTAGAATAGGTACTAACTACTTACCCTAAACAATGTGTTCCATCTTGCATTTAGCTGTGACCCTTGGAATACCTTTCCCAGACCTGAAGAAGAGCTCTGTGTGGCTCGAAAGAGCCTCTCTCTCACCAACAGACATTGGTCCAGTAAAAGATATTACTTCACCCACCTTGTCTTTCTAAATGTTTGGAAAGCACTTTGAGATCCTTGAAGGAAAGGAATAACTAGAAAAAAAGTATTAATATTTAATAACTGCTAAGGTTGGATAGGCACAAGGACTGGACAAAAAGACTTCAGTGATGATCCACAATGCCCTCTTCCTCAACCCCCTCCCCAGTTAGCCGTGTGGACTATAATAGGTACCAAAATCTCTTGCATGTAATTGTCACGCCTCTAGTACTTAGATGAATGTACAGCGGTATGAAAATGCCTGAGTGCCTAAAATACCTGAAATTAGTCATCTAAATAAATAGCCTAATTTTCAGGGATAGTGAGCACTCAAAAACTGCAACTAAAATAAATCTGGGTTTTGTGTCTACATGGAATGTAGGACCAAGCCCTTTGCTTTCAGAGGATCAGATTAAGTAAGGAAGCACCCTGACTTTTTGCCTATTACTCCCTCAGGGAAGTGTCAGAAATACCAGGACACAAACAGCAGAATAATTTCAAAATGTATTGATTTTTTTCAAGCTGTACAGCATCCCCAGTAGCAACATAAATGTTTCTGCACTAATGGCTATTCCAATAGTTATACAAATAGAGTTACATAAAAATACATATTTCCCTGTCTGTACAACCAAGTAGCCCTTCCATGATAATCAAGCACAGGAAGCTGCATTCAGTGCTACTTATATGGAAATGGCTGTGCTTGATATGATTTCCCCCCCCCCATCATAATAAAGTTAATTAACATACCACTTACATCTGTGAAAATAATAGCGTGCTAAATCCACTTGTGACTCTGCAAAGTAATTTGTGGGTAAAAGTAGGTATGTTGTGTCACTAAGCTGAGCCCAATATCACAGATGTAACTGCACAGTTGGGAATTATTTACATGCTTCCTTTGCCAGGCACTTTGGCAACACCATCAGTTTTTGGGAGTCGGACTGCCAGGGTGAATCTGAATGAACCACTCATTGCCAACCATTCTGTGGGTTCCAAAGCAGCTTCCCATCATCTGCAAACACCTTGGGACATACCTCGAACTGGGATAAGCAGAAGAAAAATATTAGGCATCTTTGCAGTTTCCAAAATGGCACTTCAAATTTTTGGCCAGCTAATATGGTCTATAGACATACAAGGGATCAACCAAATATAATAATTCTGCAGAGCAGAAGGTTGTGGCATGTTTAAGGGAGCCAGGAATCTGGAACGCCATCCTCTTTTTTTTTTGACTGTGTGTAGTCAGGCTGTCTGTCACCCATTTAAAGTTGGAGGGGAGAGAGATTGTTAGCTCTGCATCTGTGGCTACCTAAAGCAATATTATACTGATGCACAGGTACGCAATATTCAACTCAACTCATACATTTACTTTGCTGAGATTTCAGTAGAATTCTATGGAGGCACAGGTTAACAAAGGATATGGTCCATTCTGTGACTGGAAGTCTGCATGTGAATTTGTAATGTAGAACCACAACAAATTACTTACCCGATGAATAGAGTGAAAGACACGGTTTGTTATTTGTCTGTGGTTTTGCCTATTATGCACTAAGTTCTTTCCAGACAGGCAAAAAGTTAAAAGTTGCTGCCACAAAGAGCTAACATTCTGAAGACAGACAAACAAGTAGACAGAAGTTAGGGGCAACTGGAAACAAAAGAGTATGTTATTAAACCTCTGTCTCTGACAGGTATCATTGCAAGTTAGAACAACTTGTAGAATTTATCCAGCAAAGTGTCTTTCCAGGATCCCTTATCTATTATAGTAGCTGCCCGTCTCCTGCTACAGAATTCAGTCCATTGCAAGCCTGACCAAAGTAGTTACACCAGGAAGTATTTATTAGTATTAGTTACCTTTATTTCTGCAGTGCTTTAGATGTACATGGTACTTTACAAATAAAAAGTCTTTGCCCCAAAGAGCTCATAATTTAAGGGTCAGACCGTGTGAGGTATAAGGCACCCCCCAAGCTCTAGTGAAGACTGAATTCAGGGCACCCAGCACCACCAGATAGGCTCTGTGTTAGACAATATTCAAAAGAATGGATGGATATTTTAACATCTGTTGTTGATGTCTGATACAATTCCTGTAGTCACTTCTTATAGGATTTTATAAAATAATTATGTGCCTAGTTTCAAACCTTAGCGCCCAAAGCCATACCATCTGAGTGCCTCCCCTGATAAAGACATAATGGTCATTTCTCTCTCTGTCTCTCTCTTTTTTCCTTCTATGGAGATAAACAATTTTTTAAAATATTAAATGTGTGAGTGAGCTGGTGTATGTACTATTGGAGGAAAACTCAAAGAGCTGGGTTTGAAATTTAGTTCTGAATGCAATAGGCATGGAGGAACAGTTTACTCATTACAACTCTGTGGGTTCGGTCTGAGAGGAAGCACCGGATCCTGAACCATTGAAGAATATTTCTGTTCATTCTTGCAGCCTCTTGAAGGCCCAACAGGTATTTGGTGATCAATTCCACTGAATGGGACAGACAGTTCCAGCAGGACGCACTTCCATTGTGGACACCAAAGAACAGGTGCCCTCTCTGTACCTTGCCCTGGTCTGAAACCTGATTAGGGGGTAGATCCAGGCTGTTGGATGCAGATGGTGGTGTTGAACGGTATTTTTAGCTAGCTTCTCATTTAATTTGCTGCGATGGTTGGAAACTGGGTGATAGTTTGCAAGGTTACTGGCATCAAGTGGCAATTTCTTTAATATAGTTCAGATTATTGCATGTTTTAAAATGAAAATTAGATTTCCCTCTTCAAAGGAGTTGTGTGGTACAAAGGTTTGATTGTCATGAGTATGGAATAGCCACGTTATTTACAAATGGCAAAGCAATAGTAAACACTTAACCTTGGAATTTCTGAGTTTCAACTATTTTTCTCCCTTTGCAGGTGGGGGGGCAATCTGACCCCATGTTAGGAAGAGAATGATACCAAGATCAATAGAGCCTCCGAATCTGGAAGACTTCAAAAATTTAATGAAAGCATTTGTTTTAAAACATGGAAAAATTAGATATGCCAAATTGACTAATATCTAGGAAATGTTAGAAGATTAAACAAAGTAAAATATGAGTTTAATTATCAATTATAAAGGAAGAACATGTATTTTTTTACTTTAAATACATTTTTTATGAGATGGGACTAATATGGAATATTCGTTTTGAATCTTGTAAATCACATGCCAGGCTACACTAATGAGGCAGATGGAAGGCATATTAACTACTGTACTTATCCGAAAAGAATGGGTGAGGTGTTCTGTAACTTTCAGAGAATATGCAACACTAAGGGGAAACAATTTTAAAATCCCATCTGCTCTAATTTATATAGTCTGACTAGCAGGCATTGGAGAAACTTCTAATGATATCAGAAATCGTTGTGGCATCTGGAAAATCTCTAGAAACATTAATTTTCTAGAGTTGATGTAAGCATATCTCCCATGTTAGCCATGCTATTTTGTGCAAGTCATTATTATACTTATTCTCTGTAGAAAATGTGTATTAAAATATATATAATGCTAGTAGTTTATATTTAGCAAGGGGAAAAGTAGAAAAAAAATCCTTGCATGAAGGAACATGGCAAGGTAGTGTAAACTCCTAGTAATGGTTATTGGGATTATAACTGCGGGCTTTGAAATAAAAACAAGTAAAATTTGATATAACTAGGGAGGGAAATTATTTTTTCCTTCTAAAATGCCTACAGATACTTCGTATTCATCTGCTGAAGATCTACACTATGATTTTCATTTAAGTACTTCAGCATCTGCTGTTTGTATCCTGCATGTCTAAAATCCTGGTGTGATATTCCGGTGCATGGGAAGTTTATTAGGGCCCTGCTTTAAACTCAATGTTGTTTTCAGCTATACATTCTTCTGCTGAGGTCTCGTGAGGAGATACTGACCTATAGCCATTATTTCCACATCTCAGTATTAAGCAATGTGTCGGGGCGGGGCCCTAATGGCACTCCTACAGCTGCGGAAGGTAACTTAGAGATAGGTGCTTGATTTTGTCTTTACAATGTCAACAGAGTTCATTTCATCAACACAGTATTATATCTGTAGATTCTGGAACAGATAAGCCGGTGGGGTGACGCAACATGAGCCATTATTCAGGTTAGAAATTTTGTTCCGCTGACACAGTAATTCACATTAACGTGTGACATCTCTTGCCAGTTGTCATGAAATTAGAATGTTGACATGAGTCAATGCGATTGCATGAAATAATAAGTTTTGCTCTCTCCTAATTATTTGGGGTCCTTGAGGTATTCACCTATTTTATTCTGAGGCAGTTTTCCTCTTTATAATCTCAGTCTCTTTCAACTCAACACATACCAGTAGGTTTAAATTTAATTTAATCCGATTTATATAAATTCAGAAACAGAAGATGACGTTTTTAGTTTTCATTTTGTCATAAAAATAAACTATTTAAAATGCAAGAAAGGAAGGAAAAAGAGTGGGTGGAAAGCAAGAAAGTAGAGGAAGTAAGAATCACTTATTTCCTCTCAAATCTGGTTCCTAGAAAATCAGAATATTTGCTATAAGACTCATACAGTAGGACCAGATTTTCAAGGTTGGACATGTGTTTACTATTTTTGTGTTCTTCAAAGCAGACTAAGATTTCTATGGAATCTAAGAAATACATTATTTAATTAGAATGTTAACCCTTCTTTTCCAGCTGGTTGGGGAAGATATTATTGTCAACCCTCCCACATCTTTTCAGACCAAAAAAACAAAACAAATCCACACACATTGGCAGGCCTTGTAAGGTGAGAAGCTGTTCTTAAAAGCAACTAGACCCTGATTAAGCCACATGTGTTGATGAGTCATTCCTAGGCCATGCTCTAGCCAATCCAGAAGTCAAGAGCTAGTCTGGTGACTCTCAGGGCAGGTATATAAGCCTCACAGGAGAAACAGCAGCTCAGACTGCTCAACATCACTCCCTGGTCTGGATTTCTCCCTTGCTTTTTAGTGGTTGCAGACTCCACAAGCCTTAGCCAGCTCCAGCTTTGCTCTTGCTCCGGTGCTGCTTCTGGTCCAGCCTTTTTCCAAAAGCACACTGGGCACCTGATTCTGGTTCTGACCCCAAGCTCCAGCTCCTAGGCCTGACCTTCCCCATCATGGTTTCTGAAAGATTTAGCTTTGTAGATGAGGAAATGAAAACCCCATACTTTCTTGGGGAGGAATCCAATGTTTTAAAGAGTGGTAAGAGCGGAAAGATGGTACAGCGGTTAGGGTTTCAGCCTGGGTCTTAGATCGGAGAATCAAACATCACAGATTTAGGGCCAGATTCTCAAAGGTATTTAAACTAGCAGTCGTGTTTTTTTTCCAAAGGTATTTAGGTACCTAAAGATGCAGCTAGGTGCCTAGGTGAATTTTCAAAAGTGCCTAAGCAGGTTGATAAAACTGATTCCAATGGGAAGTGGGCATTTAACCTGCTTAAGTGCCTTTGAAAGTCCCATTAGATGCCTAAACACCTTTGGGAATGTAGCCCTTAATCTCTGGGCCTCAGCTCCAGGTTCACTGAAGTTGATAGAATACTATGAACCTCAATAATTTGTGAAAAATGGAGATGTTAGTACTTCCCTATCTCAGAAGCATTGTGAGGATAAATGCATTAGATTGAGTAATGGGGGCCATATAAGTACGTAGAGACAGATTATGCATTAATAAATCATGATTAAATCTAGGCCAAAGCCTAAACTTGCATGCATGATTTGCTAATGAAGTTATAATTGTTTGTATTAATTAAGCAATCAGTTGTATGTCTGTCTTTTGATAATAAATTCTAGTATGTCTTGTTAATCAATGGTATATCAGGTAATAAAACCTAAAATTTCTGATTTATGGTCCCATGTAAAAACTGCTAGACCAAACTGCTTCCAAAGTGTGACTGCACATTTCAAGAGACTGCTCCATTTGCTTAGATTTATATCTGAACTTTTTTTTTTATAGATTCACAGATATTTAAGGCCATAGTGGTCCAGTGTGTTCATTTAATCTAGCTTCTACACCACTCTGGCCATAGAATTTCACCCAGCAATTCCTGCAGTGGAGGGAATTTTTCTTCTCTGGCCCATAAGAGAATACCATCAACCTCAAGAACTTGTGGTTGAGCTACAGATTAAATCAAGATTGGTTGTCTTTTGAAAAGATACAGACCATGGACATAGTTTGGGGGTGGTGCAGGGGAGGCATTGCTCCCCCAAACAGAGGCAAAGCATTGAGGGTCATGTGGAGTCACATTCCACTCCCTCCCCAGCCCCCATTTCTGTGAGCCAAGCTGCTCAGGTCACCACAGGAGACAGCAGCAGCTGAGACTCCCCCATGAATCCGGCCTGTCGTCTGTCTCCCGCCCCCATCCAGCACTGGTAGCCCAGGTACCACTCTGGGCAGGGGGAGAAAGCCAGTGAACCAACAGAACATGCGTGCATGCACACCCGTGCTTTCCCCTCCCCCACACAAATATAGCAGTCAAACTATGCCTATGATAAAGACTCCAAGTGATGATGAATTTGCCACTTTGCTTGGTAAGCGTTTCAGTTATAAGTTACCCTCTCTGATGTATGTTCACAGAAATGTATTGGTGGAGAGGACTTTCAGAGGTCAGCTAGTCCAGCCCCCTGCACTGAGGCGGGATGACGTATATCTAGACCATCCCTGAAGGCTGTTTCTCTAACCTGTTCTTAAAACCCCCAGTGACGGAGATTCTACAACCTGACTTGGAAGCTTATTCCAATGCTTAACTATCCTTTTAGATAGAAAGGATTTCTTAATACCTAACCCAAATCATCTTCCTGCAGATTAATCTGATTACTTGTTGTCCCATCTTCAGTGGACATAGAGAACAACTGATCACTGTCCTCTTTATAACAGTCCTGAATATAGGTAAAGGCTAATCAGATACCTCCACCATCTTCTTTCTTTAAGACTAAACTTGCCCAGGTGTTTTAGTCTTTCCTCATAGGCCAGGTTTTCTAAAACTTATCATTTGTGTTGCTTTTTCCAATTTGTCCACATCTTTCCTAAAGTGTGGCACCTAGAACTGAACACTTAACTACAGTGGAGCCCTCACCAGTGCTGGGTAAAGCAGGACAATTGTCTCCCTTGTTTTATGGCATTCCTGTTAATACACCCCACAATGTTTTCAGCCTTTTTAGCAACTGCATCACATTGTTGACTCGTATTCAATTTGCGACCCACCATAGCCCCCGGATCCTTTTTTGCCTAGACGGTTATTCCCCAGTGTGTAGTTGTGAATTTGATGTTTCCTTCCCAAGTGTAGTACTTTGCATTTGTCTTTATTGATTTTCATCTTGGTGAGTTCAGACCTATTTTCCAATTGGTCAGGGTTATTTTGAATTCTAATCCTGCCCTCCAAAGTGCTTGCAACACCTCCTAGCTTGGTGTCATCCACAAATTTTATAAGCATACTCTCGACTCCATCATCCAAGTCATAAAAATATTGACTAGTACCAAAGCCCTGCTGGATCCCACTAGACACATCCTCCAAGTTTGACAGCAAACCATTAATAACGGCTCTTTTAGAATGGTATTTTGATCAGTTGTGTGCACCCACCTTATAGTAATTTCATCTAGACCATGTTTCCCTAGTTTGCTTATGAAAATATCACATGGGAGTGTCAAAGGCATAACTAAAAATTAAGATATCACCTCTACAGCTTCCCCTTATGCACTAAGCCAGTAACCCCATCAAAGAAGGAAATTAGGTTGGTTTGGCATGATTTTTCTTGGCAAATTCAAATGTTTGGGCAATAGTCCACAGTCCTTGCCTCAGCCCCTAGTATCAGGGGCAGACCGCACGTGCCTGCATTCTCCATCACTCTGTAACAGGGCGCAGACTCACCGGCAGCGCCTCCTGCTCGTTGTCTCAGGGAATTAGCATTCCAGACTCCGGAGCGCCCTCTGTTGGCCGGTGTCTCGCCTCCTGCTGGCTCCAGTGTCCCTCCCAGGACCCCAGTGCCCCTTTAACTGGGTACTTCCCCCTGGCAGTACCCCCACACTTCTGGGTCTCCGCCTCCCAGGGGAACCCCCCCCACTATCCCCACCTCACCTCAGTCATGGGCTACTGCCAGTCACCAACTAGCCCCTGCTCCCTGGGGCAGACTGCACTATAAGTCACTCATCACAGGTGAGGGGGTTTGGACCTGCTGCCTCTGCAACCCTCATACCTAACAGGCCTTCCCAGGCCTGCAGCCTGGGGCTTTCCTAGGCCCGAGCTCCCCGGCTCCCTTGGCCTTTCCCCAGCCCTGCTCCAAACTAGGTCCTCTATTCAGGTCTGTGCAGCCAGGTCCCTCCCTCTCAGGGCTAGAGAGAGAGTTCCTCTGCTCCTGGCCTCCCTGGCTTTTATAAGGCCTGCTGGGTCTGTTTTGGGCATGGTCCCAGCTGCGGCTGCTCTGCCAATCAGCCCAGCTTTTCCCCTGCCCAGCTCTCTCCCAGGGCTGTTTTAGGGCCTTCCAGGAAGGAGCTACACAGCCACTTGCTATTGTTATGCCTTTCCCTGAAAGATTGAGCCCCTATCAGAATTTAGCTTTGTGGTATAAGATAGGACGTGAGAGAGAATAATCACAGATGTTAGTCATGTTGCTTAATTCTGTACTGGAAGGTGTTCAGATAATATGGTGATGAGGGCAATATAAGAACCTACAAAAATAGACTATTATCTTAGGTTTACCTAGTTTACTCCATTTAGCTGTATTATAGACAGAAGTATTAAGTAAACTGTAGTACAAAAGAAATTTTAAAAAGTAGTATTTTATAACAAAACATTGTTCTTAAGTGAATTCTTCTGTGTTCTAATAGTTCAACATCACTTTAAAAAATGAGTGTAAATATAAATTTTGTCCTGAAAACAAAGTGTGTGGTTGTCAGCTGTTTTTTTGGTTTTTGCTAACACATCATAAACTCATCTTAACAACTGGGATTCCCAGCAATTAGCCTACTGGAGTAAATACAGCTGCCAAAGCAAAATTATGTCTAGCATAGAATTCCATATACATAAAATTAACCCATCAATGGGTGATGTGTTAGAATTAATTAAACAGTATGTGGTATTCAAACTCTGCAGAAAATTAACCAATTTTTTATCGCAAAGCTAAATCTGAAGAATTTAAACTTTTTTCCAATAAATCCACTTATTTAAATATCTACAATTTGTATAAAAAGACGATGTATTTGTATCGAATACTGTTTTAAAAAATATTTCTATTTCATAGGAAGTTTGGGGATTAACAAACAGAATAGACAAAAGATGTTATTTTTTCTACAGCGGCATCTCAACATACAAACGTGTCATTCATAGCCCAACATTCCCCCCTCCCACCAAGTTGTCATTAAGTCCAATTTAAGGATACATTCTTTGATCCAAATGAAAGATTTCAGAAGACTGTAGCCTAACCATGATTTGGAGTCTTTATTTTTTTGTGTAGAGCACAAGTTTAGCCTGAGGGGGAAAAAACAGCAAGTTGTTTCTCCTTAGAAAAGCCACATGGTTACTGCCACAGCTGCAGCTCTGGTTTCATTTCAGAGCTTGAACTCCCAAGGGACACAGTAAAGAATAGTTATAGCCAGTATGGCCCAAATGTTATCACCTCCTAAATACAAAATATAAAATCGACACAGGAAAAGAGAAGAACTTTGATTTCTCCACTAGAAGAGAACCTTCACTTAGGCAAAATAAACAATGTTATACACTTAAACCACTGTTAAATAAAACAAGTTTCTTAAAAAAAAAAAATAGAACTTTTCAAGATTTTGAAAGTTTCTGACTTTTCCATTCATTCCAATTGTGGGATGTATTTCCTATGTCAAGCTATCTACTTCTAAACAGGACACCCAAGCTGATTCTGTACTATATCAGCAAAATGTCAGCTACCACTAAGGTGCCACAAGTACGCCTTTTCTTTTTGTGAATACAGACTAACACGGCTGCTACTCTGAAACCAGTTACAACTGTTTAATTCTTTTTTACTATAGAACCCATACATAAACAACCCACATCTATAGATACCCCATGTATATGTACTGTGCCCACACACACATAGTGGTTATATCCAGTGGTTATATCCATGATCTATGTTATAAATTATAGAACAAAATCATAAATTGTATTTATCATGAACTTGTAACCACCTCATCGGCATTCTGCCCACTAATCCATCTCTCCTCAGACTACTAACAAGCCAAACCTCCGATCACTTCAAACAGTCAGGCAGCCTCCACTGGTGGGGGTCTGTGGGACCCAGACTGAAACATAAAAGATGATTTACAGAAAGAAAATAATTGAATAATTGGGCTCAGGAGGTTTTGTTTTGAAAGGGATGTTTGAAAGAGTTTTGTTCTGGGATGAAGACTGTGGTCGACAATGCCACTCCTCTGGCACAGTGGGATTTTCTCTCATAAGGATAAAGTTTGTCTACACAGGAGACAGAGTTTTCTCAGGGACCAGTCTGAGACTGTGGAACAAATTCCTACAGGATCTAAGGACCGTCACAGACTTTGCCAAGCACAGGACTCACTTCTTCTACCTTGCCTTCTCTAAACTAAACACATAAGCCCCTGTGGCACCTCTCTTCCAAAGAAAACCAACCCCCCCAAGAAAAGTACTTATGTATATTGAGGGGAAAGGTACTAGCCAAAAGTACGTCCATAAAATATTGAAAATAGCTCATATTGGGCAATCTTTAAAATCTGTCTTCAGTAAGATAAAAATTGTAGGAATGATCTAGCAATCAGCTTCTGTATATTCTGGTTTGATTGTCTTTCCACTTTTCCATTTCTGTTACAGGTGGTTTTCATGGTTGCCACAAATCTCTCTCTAATGTATTTTGTCTTGTTCTGCTAAGCCTGCCATTTCTATTCTTCATATGGCTGAACCAGTCATTCTAGAGTCAGTGCCTCCTAAAACCATCAGAAGAGCTTCCCCTCGCAAATGGTTGATGTCAGTCCATTATAGCACTACAAAGGTGGTATTAAATCTGTTATGACTAAGCACTTAGGCAGAATTGGTAATTAACAGACAGCAGGCCATACTGCTTGTACAGCACCTAGCACAATGGGGTCGTAATTTATGACTAGGACTCTTAGTTGCTACAAGAAGAAGAATTTGAATCTTAGTTTCACCTGACTTCAATCAAGGTACACCAAGGTAACCGAGTTCAGAATCTGGCCCAATCTTTTTGATCAGAAAAGAGAATCTTCATGGAAAGTAGAACAACTGGTCTTAGCCTGGTTCTAGTGATGCTCTCCTGATCAAATGTAACTGTGAAGTTAATTCAGAGATAAATCTGCTGTACATTATTGCTGCGGGTATTAATTTATTTTGAACTCAAAAACAGCAGCAAAGAGATTTTGTACATGTTGTATAGCTATTAAAATACTGAAACAATACTTTAAAAGCCTGGAGAGGAAGAAACAGTGGAAAAAGAGAATGAAAGGAAAAGAATTTACTTGCATATTTATCACATAAAGTTTTCCCCAACTGCATCCTTTAATGATGCCACTGGATTTTCTTTCATTTAATTGCTGTTCTATCAGTCTTTACTGTAATTTACCAGGGCACAAGTTTGCAGGAAAAATCATTGTTTTCCCTCTAAATAAAAGCAGGTCCTTTTTCTGTAAATCGTGGTCATGGCATAACTGTTAACAACTTTAGAAAGTGACACAAAATAGCTCCATTTACCTGGCATATTAAAATTGCAGTTGTCAGTTTTTAATGCCTCTGATATCCTTTAATTCTCCACGTGTTGTAGAACGAGCTAAGCTTTGCTTCCAGGATCCCGCCAGGATGCTCTGAGACAAAGATGTACATCCAATGAAACCTGGAGGGAAAAAAAAGTCTGTCATGTACTTAATGCATCAAAATAACTCCAAATTTATTGTGTCAGAAATTAACTGCTCTCCTTCATAGAGGCCCAGAGCAAGGAGAAAACATCACCATTACCATTATATGTTACACTGTCTAAATGAATACGTATAAACCATACTGTGTACTCCAATCATTTAATTTTCTTACTGATGTAATTGTAAAATATGTTCTTCTTGCAGTCTTAAATGGGAATGGAACAGACGGTAAAAGCTTAATTAAGGAGTAATTTGTCCATTACTCCTTGGACAAGGAGTCTATGTTGCTAACGATTCCTCATTGTAATAGTATCTCATTACAAAGTGCTTGTGATTTGGTGGGATAGACTGAAAGGTAGTAGACCTTGAGGAAAAGTTTACAATCCTAAGGAATTCACTGTGGAAAAGTTCAACATAGCAGGGGTCATCTATATTAGATTTCTGAGAAATCAAGAAAAATCAAGAGAGATTTACACTAAGATTTTCTGCCTTTTCTGACTTTCCAGAGTTGCTAGACAGAAAGAATCTTCACATACAAACAATATATGTCACACACAGTAATAAATATGGAAGTGTAACTCAGCATGAGTATTTTTGGACAGTAATCGCTGAGCTTTTCAGAAAGTTTCACTGACCCTTAACTGTTTTTCATTGTGGCAGGATTGCTTTAAAAAAAAACTATAAAGATTTTATAAATTACTTGTTAGAAGTATGTTTAAGAGGTGTTTAACAATATTTTGTGAAATCCTTGCTGATCTTAAATACAAAAAAGAAGCTTACAAGAAGTGGAAGATTGGACAAATGACCAGGGATGAGTATAAAAATATTGCTTGGGCATGCAGGAGTGAAATCAGGAAGGCCAAATCACACCTGCAGTTGCAGCTAGCAAGAGATGTTAAGAGTAACAAGAAGGATTTCTTCAGGTATGTTAGCAACAAGAAGAAAGTCAAGGAAAGTGTGGGCCCCTTACTGAATGAGGGAGGCAACCTAGTGACAGAGGATGTGGAAAAAGCTAATGTACTCAATGCTTTTTTTGCCTCTGTCTTCACGAACAAGGTCAGCTCCCAGACTACTGCACTGGGCAGCACAGCATAGGGAGGAGGTGACCAGCCCTCTGTGGAGAAAGAAGTGGTTCGGGACTATTTAGAAAAGCTGGACGTGCACAAGTCCATGGGGCCGGATGCGTTGCATCCGAGAGTGCTAAAGGAGTTGGCGGATGTGATTCAGAGCCATTGGCCATTATCTTTGAAAACTCATGGCGATCGGGGGAAGTCCCGGACGACTGGAAAAGTGCCCATCTTTAAAAAAGGGAAGAAGGAGGATCCTGGGAACTACAGGCCAGTCAGCCTCACCTCAGTCCCCGGAAAAATCATGGAGCAGGTCTTCAAAGAATTAATCCTGAAGCACTTACATGAGAGGAAAGTGATCAGGAACAGTCAGCATGGATTCACCAAGGGAAGGTCATGCCTGACTAATCTAATCGCCTTTTATGATGAGATTACTGGTTCTGTGGATGAAGGGAAAGCAGTGGATGTATTGTTTCTTGACTTTAGCAAAGCTTTTGACACGGTCTCCCACAGTATTCTTGTCAGCAAGTTAAAGAAGTATGGGCTGGATGAATGCACTATAAGGTGGGTAGAAAGTTGGCTAGATTGTCGGGCTCAACGGGTAGTGATCAATGGCTCCATGTCTAGTTGGCAGCCGGTGTCAAGGGGAGGTCGGTCCTGGGGCTGGTTTTGTTCAATATCTTCATAAATGATCTGGAGGATGGTGTGGATTGCACCCTCAGCAAATTTACGGATGATACTAAACTGGGAGGAGAGGTAGATACGCTGGAGGGCAGGGATAGGATACAGAGGGACCTAGACAAATTGGAGGATTGGGCCAAAAGAAATCTGATGAGGTTCAATAAGGATAAGTGGACGAGAAGCTGGATATGAGTCAGCAGTATGGCCTTGTTGCCAAGAAGGCCAATGGCATTTTGGGATGTATAAGTAGGGGCACAGCGAGCAGATCGAGGGACGTGATCGTTCCCCTCTATTCGACATTGGTGAGGCCTCATCTGGAGTACTGTGTCCAGTTTGGGGCCCCACACTACAAGAAGGATGTGGATAAATTGGAGAGAGTCCAGCGAAGGGCAACATAAATGATTAGGGGTCTGGAACACATGACTTATGAGGAGAGGCTGAGGGAACTGGGATTGTTTAGTCTGCAGAAGAGAAGAATGAGGGGGGATTTGACAGCTACTTTCAACTACCTGAAAGGGGGTTCCAGAGAGGATGGTTCTAGACTATTCTCCGTGGTAGAAGAGGACAGGACAAGGAGTAATGGTCTCAAGTTGCAGTGGGGGAGGTTTAGGTTGGATATTAGGAAAAACTTTTTCACCAAGAGGGTGGTGAAACACTGGAATGTGTTACCTAGGGAGGTGGTAGAATCTCCTTCCTTAGAAGTTTTTAAGGTCAGGCTTGACAAAGCCCTGGCTGGGATGATTTAATTGGGGATTGGTCCTGCTTTGAGCAGGGGGTTGGACTAGATGACCTCCTGAGGTCCCTTCCAACCCTGATATTCTATGATTCTATGCTCCTCCTACCTGCAAGGCCAACTGATTGGAAACTCTACTAGTTCAGGCTTGTAGCTTTCCTAGTGCCTCCTGTGAATATATCTATGGTCTGCACAATCTAGGAGTGTGTTTTTACAAGACTTTTGCAAGCTTCTGGTTGGTATTTGCCTGTCAAAACCAAAACACTCAACCTTTGGAGGATTAAAGCACTCCTTTAATACACACAGGTTTAGCTAATATTTTATATCTCATGCAGATAGAAAAACTGAACTCATTTACAACCAAACTAGAAAGACTGTCCTCTGTCATCCTTAGAGTGAGAGCTCACTGGGAAAAGCACCATCTCTTCTTGAATATCTGGAAAGCATCCAACACAATTCGGGCAGCAAACAAATAATGAATAATATTTTTTATTTAGTGGAATATCTTCACACTTCCACAGCAGTGCCAATGAAACATAAATGCCTATGATCTTATAAGCTATACGAGCTTTTCTTTGTGACTCACACGGAGTAGATTTTTCTGAATAATCAACGAAATGCTTGGTCTATTGCTTTATTTTTTTATCTTTTTTCAGGTTTTTATATATACATTTTTTAAATCCAATATCAAAATATTGTATTATTTGCTATTCCAAGACAAGATCACAGGTTCTGGAAAATGTCTATTTATTGTTCAGCTATGGGATATGGCTAAATCTAGCATTATATGTATTTTAAATGTCAGCTAAGCCTTTAACTGTCACAATGCCCACTAACTGGTGTTCTGATTCTGACTTCTGGTTTTCAGTTTAGAAACCGGTATTATGAGCAAATCCTGCATCCTAAATTAAGTTAAAGGGTTGTTTGTTTTAAAGAAACAAAAAATAAAAGTTGAGAGAGCTATCTAAAATTAGCATTCAGTCTTCCTATATATTGGTTTTATCATCAATGACAGACCCCAGCATGTAGCACAGAGTTAAGGCTTTAAGGTAGAGATCTTAGGTAGGTGCAGTTCTATTCCTATATAAACTGAAATACCTTCCTTTACAGTATGCAGTATGGTTATTCAGCCCAACCACCTCAAATAGTTTTTTGCCTTTATGCAGTAAAACTAAGTATTCTCTTGTTGGCATACTAAATATTAAAACAAACAACAAACAAAAGCACAAAGTAGCTCATCTTGAAAGAGATGATGCATTGTTGGCTCTGTTCCTTTTCTGTTTGAAGATTACACATTCCTTTTCAAAGAAACAATAATAGACACACATTTCCAAATACCCGAAGATAAGTTGCAGGCATACCTAGAATCCATACACCTATCTGATGTAAATATTTATCATAGGAAGGGATTGTCTTATTCACAAAAGAGACCATGTCATTGTTTTCTCTCTTTTGTCCACCTTCCCAGCTCAGTAATAAACGTTTCTCTCACTATTCCCCATAAAGGAGAAAGCAACTGGCACCATTTAAGAATAACCCCTTCTGCTCATAAAGAAGCAAAGTTGACAGGCTTCGTTTAGGGAGGGGGAGGGGACTTCTTCCCAGAAGGATAGTAGATACAACTGAGGGACTAAACGGTAAAGGTATAAAAACAGGGAACATGGGGGACTCTTCAAAGGCCTAATGTAGGGATTTAAAAACCCCGGGGCGGGGGAAGGCTATAGAGTATGCAACATTAATAAGGAATACATGAAAATGTACACATTGATTGATACACATGGATTTATATTCTGTGGTGGACAAACCTTTTAAGAACAAGTTTGGATAAGATCCTAACAATTTAGATGCTTATTTGAAGGTGTTAGAAATTTATCACACATTTGTAGATTATATGGGAAAAAGTACAACCGTGCAAAAGAGGAGAAAGGGTGATTTTAAATTAACTTTCCTATTTCTGACATAAGGCAGAGGTCTGCATTTACTGTTATTTTGTCCATTTTACTCCTTCCTCCATGCAAAAGTTGGCTGAGCAAGATCATTTTGGCTTATGGATACTTTTTCAGCAGGCACTCACTTGGTGACAATGGAAAGATTTTGAACTGGGAAAAGTTTTCCATCATTTAGCAGAATGAATCATGGAATCCAGTATATTAGAGATGGAAAAGACCTCTTAGTTTATCTGTCGCCTCCCTTTTGGCTACAGGATTCCTCCTTGTAATGTATGGTCAGATCCTTGGGTACCCTGTGGCTGCTTCATACTGCACCCCCAGCAGCATCTGGCAACAGTGCCATGATAGAAGAGAGCCAAGGATCTTTTCTCATTCCCTCTCCCAAAGGCTTTGTTCAGTCAAATGTCCTCTGAAGGCCAATGAGAGTTTTGCTTGAATGATGTGAGAGAAATAACATATGTCAAGTAAAAAAATTAAAAAGTCACAATACTTTCTTTCTTGCAGATCTTTACTGAACTGAGGCCAATATTAGCCATTTGTCTGCCCAACACTCAAACATTTTACAATTCAAGAGTAAAAAATTAAAATAAAATTTTAAAATCCCTTTTGGGAGGGTTTGAGGGAAAGCTCTCAAATATTGTTCTTTCGATGTTGTTCTGCAGATGTGTTCCATTTCAAACTTTGTCTACAAACACTTGTTTATTAAAATAGATGTTTTAACCTACTGGCTTGGACTTAAAGCCACAGCAAAATAAATGTTTAAAAAATCCCACTTAGGAAAGATGCTATGAATCATTTTCATTTTTGCTAGTTCCAAAGTGTGTCACAATTCCTTTAACAGTGCAAGAATCTCTGAATTACATCCAGATTTCATATTAATATATGGAATCATCTGGAGTTCATCACGAATGGGTCTGTTTCTAGTATTAATGGTAACTTTTCAAAACATGCTTTATACACGGCATGTGGGTGCTTGATTGGAGCATTCTGCTTCTCAGCTCAGCCTCATTATCTAAACTGAACCAAATCCTAAGGGCTCCACAGGTTCCTCTCTAAGTCTGGTATGTCCATGCAAAGCTGACCATCAACCAAAATACAGTTCTAGTTTTTGTACATATCAAGTGGCAGTAATATTTCATTTCCTGAGACACAGTGCTCCGCAAGAAGAAAAGAAGCTACTCTTGTCAGTGAAAAAGCCAGCAATAGACTATTCGCCTCCTAGTGCAGGTTAGACTATTTTGTTCTATTAATCATGCAATAAAAATGTATACAAAATATTTTGAGCCAAACTGTAGCCTTCTGTGTAAAAATCCACAGTGTAGGCAAAAGTTAGCATAGCATCCGTGACATCAAGGCCACTGAAGTTCCTCTAATCATATCATCTGGATTGGGTGGTTTAGTTGGGAAACTGGCTCTCCGAGCCTGTGGATGTCCCAGGATTCAATGGGAAATTCTGCACATTTCAGGGTATCGGAAGAAGTCTAGTACATTAGAAGGATAGCCCACTGCCTCTGCACAACTTATTCCCCTAACAGCCTGACTGCCTCTGAAGTTATGCACCCATTGGTTCCCCACTCATGTCTAGCCCAAACTCTTCTTCAAGAGTCCGCAGAAGTTGAAGCTGACAGTATCAGTATGATCTCATACAGGTTGATGACAACAATCTCTCAATCTCTGTGTTTGGAAGAGGAAGATCTCATGAAGTTTCCTTGCTCTGCAACTAAGGGAGCTTCTCCTCTTCGATTACCCATCTAAAGCAAGGGGTTCCTATCGCTATTGAAAAGGTGTTCTTAACTCCTCCTCCAATCAGCACTATGGGAGAATTTGCCCAGAAGGTCTCTTCTCCATGTGTAGGTGACCTCTAATAACTTTTCTTGGCTGGCTGTGAGTGTGACCCTTGCAAGAAGTTTCCATGCCTTGGACACTCAAGGAAGCATTCAGGGATGTTGGCTGCCTCTCAATGTCATTTCCAAGGTTTGGGTGGAACAAAGTCTGCGACTTCACCCCAGGCAAGCAGAAAGGAGGAGCACATAAGTGGCCATATAAGGCTTTACATGGCCACCCCCCAAGTTGGAACTTCCCCTTCAGAATAAGAAGCTGCTGCTGCTGCAGACCAAAAGGTCACAGAACCCCCATGGTGTAGAACCTACAAAAGCATCTGTGGGCTCACAAGAGCATAATGGAATAAAACGCTGCTTACTTAACAAGCAGCAATGTCTGACCACATTGTCAACTAGGCATCCAGTGAAAAACTTCCCTCCAGGTTTTTAAGAAGCACCACTTGTTTGCTTCAACCCACCTCACTGACCAATCTTTCACTACTCCCCTTTCTACTCGCCTACCAGTGGCCTCTTTTGTCTTCACACAATCTGAGCCCTATTCGCATGAGAGCCTTCTCATTTATAGCCCAATTGCAGTAAAAGCATTTTGATTTTTGGACTAGATTCTTATGGGGATTTAGGGCACCATTCACAAAACCAAGAAGCAGGCAGTGTTGGTGGCCTCCTTTCCCTGCTCTCTTCTCTCTCAGGTTAATGTCCTAACCACCAGATTATTTGCTATTTTAAGATAGATCTCTCTCACATTGAATCAATTCCATTTTATAGAACATACTTGGACAGTTAGTGGGCCTGAGAGAGAATGAGTCTACAGCCTGGTAGCTGGGGCACTCACCTGAGAGGAATTACACCTGGGTTCCAGCCCCTGCTCCAGATTCAAACCTGAGTCTCCAACATCCCTGGTGAATGGCCTAACCACAGAGCTGTTGGACATAAGGGCATCTTCTCCTCCATTTTGTGAGTGCCACTTAAATCCCCATGTGAATTTAGTTTAAAAAAATCAAAAGGTTTTGTTTTGATAATTTCCAAATGATGTGTTCAAAACAAAAGAATAAATTTCTGAAAGGTCAAAATGAATCAATCAACATTTCTGAATTTTTTCCAGCTGAAACAATACAACAAAATCAACACGAATTCACAAAATGTTTTCTTCTTTTTCTTCTTCAACGCTTAGCCAAACAGTCAGCCATAATGATAGTTTGCCATTGGTCTGTTCCTGTGCAGCTGCAAGGACTTGATGGGCCACATCTTGTGGCATTCTGGCGACATGTCCAAAAAGCATAAGACAAAATGTTTTGGTCAACCAAAATATGCAATTTTCAGTGGCTTTTTTAAAAAAAAGAGTTGGCCAAAATATTTTGCTCAGCTCTATTCATAATCCTCCTGCAAATATAATTCTCAATTTTACAAAGTCACAAGTCACATAACCTGACAAAGAACAAACCACAGATCTCCTAACTCCAGCTCAGTGCGCTAGCTGCTAGTCCAAATTCTTCGTGGGCTACTCTCAGACAAAGGTATCTGCTAGTATGCACATTACTCACAGATTTGATTTTATGGAGTGGAACCAGAAAGTTCAGCAATATGCATATAATACTTTGCAGCAGGTAAAATTTCTTTTAAAATCTCAGAAACCTTCTATAGTGCTAACGTACAAGAGGATTTGGAGGACTTGTTCAGCTTACACCTACACCTCAGTCTAAACCGTCTTCAAATGTTTATTGCAGGCACCCTCTAATTTTCCCATGGCTGGGTTCCATAAGTTATCAACCTAAACTTTGTAAAGGGTCAATCCTCTGCCCCTTTGGCTTATTAGTTCAAGATTTCAGGTAATAGCCCCCTCCTTCTCCCATTTTGTCATAGCTGTCACAAAAGAGACACCCCCAGTGAAGTCTGGTTCTCACAAGCCTCCTTTTTCATTTTCTGCTGGAGACCTTACCATATCTGGTCTGTCTCCTTCCTTACAGAAATTTCTTCTGTTAGGAGAGTGAGCAAGTTGGAACCTCTGTCAATGAAAGAAGTATCTTCACTTTGTCTTGCAGAAGATGGTATTTAGTTAAGATCCTGATTTTGTATACAACCAGAAAACAAAGAGTTCCACTTAAACAATTTCTCTCTCCCCCTTATATTTGTTTCAAGACCAAATATTGTTAGAAAAACAGCCAGTTTTATCATCTATCTACACTAGACCAATGAGTGGAGAACATCAGATACTTATACTTCCAAGGGTCTACTCATACCTCCAAGGGTCTCAAAAATGTTTGAGAGCCTCCAGTACTAATGCTGTCAACGGATCATATCAAACATATGGCAAACATTCGAAGCATCCATTAAGTCCCCTCATAGGATCAAAATACATTCTGCAAGAGGCTCCTGAGAACCTTACGTCTGCACATTGGATTTGCAACACACCCACTGGAGATTTCCAATTCTTTCAACACATACTACATAACTGACATAATCTCTTCAGTCAGTGTAGTCTTTGGTCCTTCTGGCTGCCACTGAAGGACTAAGCAAGGAAACAAAAATTAGAGAAAGTAAATGAATACACTCCATTTTCATTTCTCCCAGCTGAGTTTATGTTGCCATACATTGAATATTTGTTCCCACCATAAGAATTGGCTCTTACTACTGGATACGTCCCCTGAGTATTGTCCAGATCAGTGGATGACTGGCAAAAAGAAAAAATATGGTTTCTTCACCTATAATTTTTAACTTCATAACGAAAAGCATGCAGTGGTTTGAAAAGCCCCTCTCTATATAAAAAGCTATTATAAAATTAAGTTTGCCTGTGTTATACCTTAAACCTATCAATCTAATAATCTTCAGTCGTCCTTTTGTTTCTACCTAGCTTCAATAATCTTCAGAGGTCTTTTTTTTTTTTTTGGACCTAGTTTTTGTAGTTTCAACTTTGGAATTCAGCAAAGCCTTTCTGAGCTCAGAGGAAGGGGAGGAAAATTTTAAAAAGCCTAATGAGTAGGTGATGGAATGAGTAGGTCTAGTGCCGAGAGATGTCCAAACCAGTGGATGTCCACCACTATGAAAAATATAAATAGGTGATTCCCCCCTCCCCACTTCTTTACCCATCTCCCATGTAGAGAAAGAGACAGAATAACATCAAAACTGGTACCTCCTTGCAGATACAACAAGGGATAACCAAGGAGTTTATCTTGTTTAAGTCACATTTGACATGAATGAACTGGTATTTGAGAGTACACATTAAAGAGCACCATTTACAAATGATACCAGTATAGCTCAACTCCAACAGCAAAGGACCCCATGAGTCCAAAGAGGGCTTGGAAAGTTTGTTTCCTTCTTATTTTACTATCACCTTGTAATATAAACTAAACTGCTTTGTGACTCAAAATTATTGTAAGAGCCACTGGTTAAGAATCCAGGATTTGCACAACACTCAGAATTCAGACAACATATTGTTCAAAGATGTAATCCATATTTCTTAAGTTAAATGCCTGGTCATAAACACAGCTTGGCATCACTAGCGTACCATAGACTGTGTTACCTTTTTATCTCTAATTCATATTTTAAATATACAAGATAAATCTATGCACCAAATCCCTGTTGCACTTTTATTCTGACCCAATAAAAAAATGAATCAACTGATTAAAGCTGGAAACAGATATTCTGACCTCAACGTAATTAAAACACCCTGCAAGTTATACAGTGCAAGACCTGTTGGCTCTAGCTAGTGCTTATTAAACATATTCTGTTCTTTCCATAAAACTATAACTTAATTCTCTGCCTATGGTTTCAATTTGTTCAACCATCAGTATCAATTACAGCATTATTTTTCATTTTGCATGAGGAAAATATAGTTGAATTTCATGTCAAGCAAAATTGTTGGGTTTTTTAGTCTTTTAAATCCTTTACCCCACTCTTTCCAGTGGAGCTGCAGTTTTCCTTTCATGGTGCCAAGTTAGTGCCACTCCAATTACAGGCTTCTTTTTGTTACTGCTTTTATGTACAATAGTGTCTCCCCGGCACAGCAATAAATCCCCCGTGCCCCAAGGCAGAAGATTACAGAAGTATCATCCTAAACTATCTCGCTCTCTGCCTCATGAAGTGCAGGACTAACAAAGATCAGGAGGTCAGCATCTCTCTGGGGCCACCAGAACCAGCCACTGTGACTTCCCTAATCTAAATCTCTTGATCCTGCATGGTGCTCAGCCCTCTTGCCCTGAGCCAGCAAAACCCTTAAGTAATGCTATTGGAGTCAAAGGGGCTACTCAAGTGCTGAAAATTAAGCATGTGCTTAAGTACTTTTCTGGATTATGGACAGAGTACTCAGGATGTACACAGAGTATGACAGGATTGAGACCTGGATGATTTACTTCTCTCTTCTATAGCAGGACAGCTGACAAGTTGCCACTAGTTCTGCACATTACAACAACGCTGGCATCAGAGGAAGGGTTTTCTCCCTAAAGCAGCAAATCAAGGTGAAAATATGGTCAGAGGAAATCTATTTTTAAAAGTTACAGATTAAAGAAAACACGGGGTGATTTTTTTTTACTGTGTCTATAACTAGTGATAGGCCCATACTACAAAGTTCAGGTCCAAATCCAAGCTCTCTCAAAATTCAAGGCATTTAGATCTGAGATTTGGATTTTGCCCATTTTAGAGATTAATGCCAGCTCCAAAGTTTTGGTCCAAATATGAAAGTTCCCAAAGAAGGGCGTTTGGTTAGGTTAGACACAACATTGTGTCTAACCCTATCATTTTATAAAAAAGCTACAAATCCGGTTAAAAAAAAAAGAGTAAAAACCCTACCTTTATATTTTTTTTCCTTATTCAACAATCTGATTGCTCATTGTCACTGAGCTGGCTGTGAATGTGTCATTCTATAATTTGGGGTCTATTTTCAAGGCAAGACACTAGAGGTACAAAGGTAAAGCCCATAAACCACCAGTTGGAAAATATATCCTTTGGCCCACATATCATTAGTGATTTGAAAGAATGAACAATAGGACTGGAAAAGGGAACGCCCGAGTTCTAATTCTGACTGATATTAACTTGCTGGGAGGCCCTTCATTCTTTTGTCTCAGTTCCCCCATCTGAGCATGGGACAAGGTCTTCTGTAAACAAAAACTTAACTGACAAATATGGCAAGAAAAATCTTGACATACAAGTGAAAAGTAACTAGAGGCATGATCCCGGCAACACATAGGTCCTGATTTTCCTCTTCTTGCCACCTTATGTTACCACATCTGTGCAAAGTTGGTGTACTCATAACAGTCGTATTTTACATCTGTACAGAATGAGTGTAAGTGACTACACTAGGTGCAAGGCAGTGCAGAATCAGGTAATATAGTTCTAGGTTTATACTTAAAGTTTGATACAGAGCATTTGAAAGTTCCTCCCATCACACTGTGAGAAACCACTTTAATGAATGTGTGTGATGTTTATTTGTTCAGTATACTATATGCATTTTTGCTGACTAAAGGCTTGATCCTGTCCTCATTAAATTCATTGGCAAAGCTCCCCTTGATTTTAATGGTGCAAAATCAGGAGCAGGTTAAGTCACTTGTAGATGTTAAGAAATTTTTTATTTTATTTACAGAGAGGGGGGAAAAAACCACTTGTACACATACACAGACATCCCCACAACACAGGGGAATTTGGTTTGCTAATTTTCTAGTTCTTTTTCACTATTATGCTGAGCTGTCATGGCTAACACCATCATTTGGCAGGATCCTGATTTTAGAAAAAACTACTGATATACTGTGAAAAGATGAAGCTACTCTTTCTACAACTGGATTTGCCATTAACAGCTGATGTCTACAGCAAACCGATGAATGACCTTTCTAGTTTGTTTTTAAGAAAGTAAACTGATCTTTACATAGCTCAGAGTAAGAGACTCAAAACAGAATGGGACAGAAAAGTTAAAATATTCCATCTGGGGAAGTTTCCTGAAACATCCTGGGGCTGACTCTTTTGCCTGGCACCTCGTGTCATCACTTACACCTGTGCAAAGTGGGTTAAAATGGTACCATTCTTATTGGTACTTCATTGGCACTGCATCTCACTGTGACTTCCCCAACAGTCTGACTGGGGTCCAGCACCTGTGGTTAACCTTTTTCCCTAGGCTCTAACAGCCTATTACCACCCAGTTACCAACCAGACTTCAAAAAGCAAAGTCCATTTATTCTTTGGGCAAAAGCATCACAAAGAAAACATATAAAACAACAAAAAGATCTATCCACATGCTACTAGCTTACTAGAGGTCACCCCCATCTCCAACACAGGACTCTAGTAGGGGGTCAAACTTTCAAACCTCTCAACCAGGTTTGCTTTATTTTGATTAGAAGTTCATGTCAGGGGTGATGGGGTTGCTCTACTGCACTGCCTCCTGGAGGTTCTGGGGATTAGCTTGGTCTGGCCAACACCCCTTCCAGCAGTTACACCCTGGAAGTTTCTGCTCTGCAGCCCCTCTCATTCCAAGAACTGCAATGTCCTCTTCATGACTTAGCCCTCCAGCTAGGTCACTATTGTGATTTCTCCTTTTATGGGGGAGTGCATCAAGGTTCCCACTCTCCGGCAGTCTTCCACTTCACTGTCTCACAGTGGCAGTGCCTCAGTGGCTGGCAGGGGAACGTGGGCCCACCCACTACTCAGGTTCTGGCTCATGGACCCTCTATACAGCAGTCCAGGTCATAGAATCATAGAAGGTTACGGTTGGCGGAGACCTCAGGAGGTCATCTAGTCCAACCCGCTGCTCAAAGCGGGACCAACCCCTATTAAATCATCCCAGCCAGGGCTTCGTGAAGCCGGACCTTAAAAACTTCTCAGGATGGAGATTCCACCACCTCCCTAGTTAACCCATTCCAGTGCTTCACAACCCTCCTAGTGAAATAGTTTTTCCTCATATCCAACCTAGACCTCCCCCACTGCAACTTGAGAGCATTGCTTCTTGTTGTGTCACCTGCCACCACTGAGAACAGCCTAGCTCCATCCTCTTTGGAACCTCCCTTCAGATAGCTGAAGGCTGCTATCAAATCCCCCTTCACTCTTCTCTTCTGCAGACTGAATAAGCCCAGTTACCTCAGCCTCTTTTCATAAGTCATGAGCTCCTGCCCCCTAATCATTTTCGTTGCCCTCCGCTGGACTCTCTCCAATTTGTACACATCCTTTCTGAAGTGGGGGGCCCAAAACTGGATACAATACTCCAGATGTGGCCTCACCAGCACCGAATAGAGGGGAATCATCAATTACCTTGATCTGCTGGCAATGCTCCTACTAATTCAGCCCAATATCCCATTAATCTTCTTGGCAACAAGGGCACACTGTTGACTCATATTCAGTTTCTCATCCACTGTAATCCCCAGATCCTTGTCTGCAGAACTGTTGCTTAGCCAGTTGGCCCCAGCCTGTAGCAGTGCCTGTGATTCCTCCGTCCTAAGTGCAGGACTCTGCATTTGTCCTTGTTGAACCTCATCAGATTTGTTTTAGCCCAATCCTCCAATTTGTCTAGGTCACTCTGGACCCTACCCCTACCTTCCAGCATATCTACCTCCCCGCTCCAGCTTATTGTTATCCACGAATTTGCTGAGGGTGCAATCCATCCCATCATTAATGAAGATGTTGAACAAAACCGGCCCCAGGACAGAACCCTGGGGCACTCTGCTTGATACCGGCTGCCAACTAGACATCAAGCCGTTGATCACTACCCGTTCAGCCCAACAATCTAGCCAGCTTTCTATCCACCTGATAGTCCATTCATCCAATCCATACTTCTTTAATTTGCTGGCAAGAATACTGTGGGAAACTGTATTAAAAGCTTTGCTAAAGTCAAGATATATCACGTCCACTGCTTTCCCCATATCCACAGAGCCAATTACCTCATCATTGAAGGCAATCGGGTTAGCCAGGCATGACTTGCCCTTGGTGAATCCATGCTGACTGATCCTGATCACCTTCCTCTCCTCCAAGTGCTTCAAAATGGATTCCTTGAGGACCTGCTCCATGATTTTTCCAGGGACTGAGGTGAGGCTGACCAGTCTGTAGTTCCCCTAATTCTCCTTCTTCCCTTTTTTTTAAAGATGAGCACTATATTTGCTTTTTCCAGTCTCCCGGGACCTCCCCCGTTGGCCACAAGTTTTCAAAGATAATGGCCAATAGCTCTGCAATCACATCAGCCAACTCCCTCAGCGCCCCATGGACTTGTGCATGTCCAGCTTTTCTAAATATCCTTAACCTGTTCTTTCACTACTGAGGGCTGCTCATCTCTTTCCCATACTGTACTGCCCAGTGCAGCAGTTTGGGAGCTGACCTTTTCTGTGAAGACCGAGGCAAAAAAAAAAAAAAGCATTGAGTACTTCAGCTTTTTCCACATCATCTCTCACTAGGTTGCCTCCCCCATTCAATAAGGGCCCCACACTTTCCCTGACCTTCTTCTTGTTGCTAACATACCTGTAGAACCCATTTGTTACCCTTCACATCTCTTGCTAGCTGCAACTCCAACTGGGCTTTGGCCTTCCTGATTACACCCCAGCATGCTCTAGCAATATGTTTATACTCCTCCATAGTCATCTGTCCAAGTTTCCACTTCTTGTAAGCTTCCTTTTTGTGTATAAGCTCACTGAAGATTTATCTGTTAAGCCAAGTTGGTCACCTGCCATATTTGCTATTCTTTCTGCACATTGGGATGGTTTGTTCCTGCATCCTCAATAAGGCTTCGTTAAAATACAGCCAACTCTTACAGACTCCTTTCCCCTCATATAAGCCTTCCAGGGGATCTTGCCCATCAGTTCCCTGAGGGAGTCAAAGTCTGTTTTTCTGAAGTCCAGGGTCCGTATTCTGCTGCTCTCCTGTTTTCCTTTTGTCAGGATCCTGAACTTGACCATCTCACGGTCACGCTGCCCAGGTTGCCACCCACTTCTACTTCCCCTGCCAATTCTTCCCTGTTTGTAAGCAGCAGGTCAAGAGGCCCCTAGTTGGTTCCCCCAGCACTTGCACCAGGAAGTCATCCCCAAAACTCTCCAAAAACTTCCTGGATTGTCTGTGCACCGCTGTATTGCTCTCCATTCCCTGCACCTTGCTACCTTTCCCTGAACCACTTCCATACCTCCTAGCCCTCCCCATTCCTTGGGGTTTGCCAGTCTCCTAGGGAGTAATTGTAGGGAACCTGTCCCTGGAACTCCAAACTCTCCTTTCTCCCAAGGAGTGATTACAGACTTTCCCAGCAGCCCCCTCAGCTGCCAATTTCCTGCCTTTATAAGTCCAGCCCAGCTCGGTCTCCTCAGCTGGATGCTGTCACTCAGTCAGGGGATTACTTAGCCACCTGATTCCTCCCTGCTGTAGCCTGTTGGGTTAATTAGACCTCTTTTTAGTCTTCATTAACCTTTCAGGGCAAGTGTGAGCTGAGCATCCCATCACAAGCAGCTCAGCTGTTTCTTTACACGGTTTGGATCTTTGATGTCTGACCTCCTGTAACAGGTAACTGACTCTCCTTCAAAAGCTGGGCTGCATAACCATTTTTGGAAAATTTGCATTTAACCCCTCCTTCCCCGAGAAATTTCCCAGGAAACAAATTCAGCAAGCCAGGATTCCTGAAAACACATTTAACACTTATTGTCACAAAAGTTCATGACTGTCTGGCACATTTCAATATAATAGTCTTTTGAAAAATCTCACACATCCCAGGTACCATCTCTCTCACAAATCACATTTTTGGCTTTAAGAAGGAGGGAGGGATATCATGAAATATGGGGGAGATTTTCAAAAGCACCAAGTGCACTTAGGTGCTCAACTTCCATTAAATATCAGTAAGAGTTGGACACACATCTCCCATTAGTGGGGGGCTACTACCAGGGGGCAGAACCCCAGAGAAAGGGGCACCAGGGGTCTGTGAGGGACATGGGGGCCAGAGCTATGGTGGCTCACCAGCCTGCAGTGAGCACTCCATGCTGGAAAAGAGCTAATTCCCAATGACCAGCAGGAGGCGCCACAGGGGTGAGTCTCCTTGTTTACAGTGCCATATGATCTTTAATGCTCAACAGTGATCAAGTCAGTCTTACTCTCACTTGAAAGATGGCATCTCCAACAACACAATGCCTCTGGCATCTTGACACAGCATCCAAACAGATTAACCTGGGTCACTGAACAATACTATAGAGGGAACAGTTTGTTGTTATAGCAAAGGAAACATTTAAAAGTAAAAAACCAGAGATTCCATTATAATAAATTAGCCATAATGGGCCAAATTAAGCTTTTAGCATAATTCTACCGAAATTAGAGATAAATTTAATCCAATGTTAATTTCTTCAAAGAACTAGATAGGAGGGAAAAAGGCAACGCCAACCCTGTTAACTAAACATCTATTTGTGTTTAATAATTTCTAGAGATTGTCCAAAACACAGTTTATACTTGAGAATATATTCCTCTAGTAACGCTGCCAAGAACTTCCCGAGCAGGATTATCTGCTTTGGATGTGGGTATAATTTATGCACCTAGGGCCCTATTCCTGCACCTCCTGAGATCAATGGGAATTTTGTCATTGATTTTAATGAAAGTACAAGTAGGCCCCATGCTTTTGTGAAGATGTACTTGTTGTACTATTCACAAATTGATTTACTTTTACAGTTATGCCAGATGGCTTCTGTTCTTTCCCCACAGAACTGTCCCCTTTTCAAATGGCTATTACAGATTTCAGCAATATGCTGGACAAGAGTCCTGAAGTGCATTAAATCAACTATATGTTGATTACTTTTATTTTCACAATGGTTACACACTGGAGATACATAATACATTTTCCCATTCAATTTACAACTTGTTAATGTCCAGACCCTGTACAGAACTTTGTAAATGCAAAAAGCAACTGTTGTTCAGATCTTGTCACTAATGACTTTCCCAACTGTTGGCTGATGGTCAAGTACAGCTTGAACAGTATTTTGCTGCACAATATGTGGAGAGCACAAACAACATCCATTAACTATCTTTTGCAACTCAGATATTATATTTTGTCAAGATATATAGCCCTTCCAAAAATCCATGTTCACAGAATGATCTGCTACCTTGTCTATATTACACTGTATGTAAACAGCAAGGATTTACAAGAGTATGCCTCAACAGAAGTTTAAAGAAACAAATACTCAAGAGCAGCTTGAAATATTTTATGGCTCACACATGCCATTGCATAGTAATGTATTTGTGAAATTTCCACAGAAATTACTCAACTGAGGTAAATGGTGTGTCACAAAATATTGAGCACAAAATTGCCCAAGCCAAGGAAAATTTTTTAGCCTGCAAAATGCTGAGCACCTTGCACCAATCTAGCAAAGAACATTCTTAGCTTTACACACAAGTAGTTCCACTGATGACTACCCATGTACTTAAAGTTAGGCACATGCTTAGGTAATTTGTTCGATTGGTCCAGAATGTTCAATATCTTGCAGGACCAAGTCCATAAAGAGAAAGGGCTGGATAAAGTCCCTGATGGGGAAGTTATTGAATATCCAGAGCCAAGAAACAGATAGCTTAATGAAGAAGTTTCCTTTACTTCCCCAACTACTAATAAATCACCGATGTGTTTGCTGCACACAATGCAAAACAGGTAGATTTTGTCTTTTAAACTTCACACACACATACACATACCCTTTCTTCTTGCTTTGTGTTGAATATTTGACAAAACATTTTAACTTTGTACCATGTGTGTGAAAGATTCCTCGCTCACACAGCAATGGACTCTACCTCAGGAGAACAGACCCGGAAATGTTTGTTTTGTTTTTAAGGGTTTTTTTGGGGGGTGTAGGAGGGGGTTAATTAGGTAGATTTTGCAACACAGGAAGCAGGAAGTGGGTGCGAATATGGGTTAGTAAAGTAAAACCTTGTTTGTTTGCTTTTAACCGATACTGTGAAATTATGAATCCAGGTTATTGGGGTTTTTTCCCTGAAACTCCAATAAGTCAGAACTCATCCACTTGGCACAACTATGACTTTTAAAAAAATGTTTGTTTTGACTGGAAAAGATCACTGTTTGATGGACAGAGAGAGGAGTTAGCAGGGTTGGATTAAAACACAGATAGAAACTAGATGTGATATAACCAAGTAGCCCTAATCAGTGCATTCAGGGCAGGTGGGATGGCTGAGGAATGCAAGGTGATATTTTCCACTCTATAGAGGAGTTGTGTGTGCATTCAGAGACATTTAGTATCTACTTTCTTGTTTAGAAGGAAAATACTTTTAGATCCACTATATGAAATGCAAGTATAGTATTGCTACCCTATACCTATCCTCCATGAACTTATCTAGTTTTCTTTAACCCTGTTATAGTTTTGACCTTCACAACATCCCCTGGCAAAGAGCACCACAGGTTGACTGTGCATTGTATGAAGAAATACTTCCTTTTGTTTTAAACCTGCTGCCTATTAATTTCAGTGTATCCCCTAGTTCATATATTATGTGAAGGAGTAAATAACACTTCCTTATTCACTTTCTGCACCCAAGTCAGTATTTTATAGACCTTTAGCATATCCTCTCTTTTCCAAAGTTCCAGACTTTGTAATCTCTCCTCATACGGAAGCTGTTCTATACCAGTAATCATTTTTGTTGCCCTTCTCTGTATCTTTTCCAGTTCCAATATATCTTTTTTTTTTTTTGAGATGGGGCAACCAGATCTGCACTTAGTATTCAAGATATGGGCATATCATGGATTTATATGGACGTATTATGATATGTTCTGTCTTATTATCTATCCCTTTTCTAATGGTTCCTAACACTGTTAGCTTTTTTGATCACATGGAGTGGATTTTTCAGTGTGCAAAGAAAGGGAGGAAACTGTGGCCTGTTTAAAGTTCATAATTAACTCATTTGGTTACATGTCTTGTTACATAAATTCTATCTTAGGGTTTTCTATAGTCCCCATCCAAGTAGTATTTAAGTATGTGAAAACTCGTGGCGAACGGGGGAAGTCCCAGATGACTGGAAAAAGGCTAATGTAGTGCCAATCTTTAAAAAAGGGAAGAAGGAGGATCCTGGGAACTACAGGCCTGTCAGCCTCACCTCATGGAGCAGGTCCTCAAGGAATCAATCCTGAAGCACTTAGACGAGAGTAAAGTGATCAGGAACAGTCAGCATGGATTCACCAAGGGAAGGTCATGCCTGACTAATCTAATCGCCTTCTATGATGAGATTACTGATTCTGTGGATGAAGGGAAAGCAGTGGATGTATTGTTTCTTGACTTTAGCAAAGCTTTTGACACTGTCTCCCACAGTATTCTTGTCAGCAAGTTAAAGAAGTGTGGGCTGGATGAATGTACTATAAGGTGGGTAGAAAGTTGGCTGGATTGTCGGGCTCAACGGGTAGTGATCAATGGCTCCATGTCTAGTTGGCAGCCGGTGTCAAGTGGAGTGCCCCAGGGGTCGGTCCTGGGGCCGGTTTTGTTCAATATCTTCATAAATGATCTGGAGGATGGTGTGGATTGCACTCTCAGAAAATTTGCGGATGATACTAAACTGGGAGGAGTGGTAGATACGTTGGAGGGCAGAGATAGGATACAGAGGGACCTGGACAAATTGGAGGATTGGGCCAAAAGAAACCTGATGAGGTTCAATAAGGATAAATGCAGGGTCCTGCACTTAGGACGGAAGAACCCAATGCACAGCTACAGACTAGGGACCGAATGACTAGGCAGCAGTTCTGCGGAAAAGGACCTAGGGGTTACAGTGGACGAGAAGCTGGATATGAGTCAGCAGTGTGCCCTTGTTGCCAAGAAGGCCAATGGCATTTTGGGATGTATAAGTAGGGGCATTGCCAGCAGATCAAGGGACGTGATCGTTCCCCTCTATTCGACATTGGTGAGGCCTCATCTGGAGTACTGTGTCCAGTTTTGGGCCCCACACCACAAGAAGGATGTGGATAAATTGGAGAGAGTCCAGCGAAGGGCAACAAAAATGATTAGGGGTCTGGAACACATGACTTATGAGGAGATGCTGAGGGAACTGGGATTGTTTAGTCTGCGGAAGAGAAGAATGAGGGGGGATTTGATAGCTGCTTTCAACTACCCAAGAGGTGGTTCCAAAGAGGATGGTTCTAGACTATTCTCAGTGTTAGAAGATGACAGGACAAGGAGTAATGGTCTCAAGTTGCAGTGGGGGAGGTTTAGGTTGGATATTAAGAAAAACCTTTTCACTAGGAGGGTGGTGAAACACTGGAATGCGTTACCTAGGGAGGTGGTAGAATCTCCTTCCTTAGAAGTTTTTAAGGTCAGGCTTGACAAAGCCCTGGCTGGGATGATTTAATTGGGGATTGGTCCTGCTTTGAGCAGGGCGTTGGACTAGATGACCTCCTGAGGTCCCTTCCAACCCTGATATTCTATGATTCTATGATTCTATTTCCCAGGTAAATTACATCTGCAGGCCAATGTCCCTCCCTAGTGGACTTCATGGACTCTGCCACTTTTCTCACTTCCCTGGTATTGGAGTCCCTACATCTTTAATTATATAGCTCTAGCATGGATTTTACTGGCTTGTTAGTGATAGGTCACTTTAATAGAGAAAAAGGGATACTTCAACTAGATACACCTATTTTCCTATTCTCATTTCAGCTAATTTCTATTAATTTTTAGGAAAGCTCTTTGGTTCCATTCAGGGATTATTTGTGCAGCTACTTGACCTTTTTAAACAAACAATTTTAAGACAGGGCTCAGCACAGCTGAACCGAGTGAGGGAGAATCACAAAAATGCCCTTCTCTCCCCGCTTCATCCAGAGTCCTCCAGATCTGCTCCCAGGTTAAATTATAGCAGCCCGATGAAAATCCCAAAGGATCTAGTTCATATTAATTAGTACATCCATGTCCAACTGTCCACCTCCACCTTTTTTAGAATGTATATCCAAAATGTATCAATTTACACCATTACTTAAAACCAACACCACCAACACTCTCTAGGGAGGGCTCCACCCTTGTAGCCTTCCAAATAGAATCATAAAAGTGTAGGACTGGAAGGGACCTCAATAGATCTTCTAGTCCAGTCCCCTGTGCGGACAGGACTAAGTATTATCTACACCACCCCTGGCAGGTGTTTGTCTAACTTACTCTTAAAAGCTTCCACTGATGGAAATTCCACAATCTCCCTAGGTAATTTGTTCCAGTGCTTAACTACCTTTATAGTTAGGAATATTTTCCTATTGTGTAGACTAAATCTCCCTTACTGCAATTTAAACCCATTACTTTTTGTTCTGTCCTAAGTGGATAAGGAGAACAATTTGTCGCCCTCCTCTTTAAAACAACCTTTTACGTGCTTGAAGACTGTTATCACGTCTCCCCTCAGTCTTCTCTTCTCCAGACTAAACAAACCCAATTTTTTAAATCTTTCCTCATCAGTCATGTTCTCTTCAGTTATTTTTGTTGCTCTTCACTTTCCTTTTTCCAATTTGTCCACATCTTTTGCAACATGTGGGGCCCAGAAAAGGACATCAAGTTGAGGGCCTTATCAGTGCTGAGTAGAGTGAAAGACTTACTTCTTGTGTCTTGCTTACAACACTCCTGCTAATATATCGCTTTTTTAAAACAGCATTACATTGCTGACTCATATTTAGTTTGTGATCAACTATAATGCCCATATCCTTTTCTGCAGTGCCGCATTACCATAATATTCCAAGAAACAATAAACAAAATCAAAACAAGCCAACCGTCTCCACTGTGTGTTTTCCCTCACTACTTCCTTTGAAGCAGTCAAGGACCTTTGCTTTCTTCTGCTATTGCTTTGGAAATTCCAAGTCCAGTAAAAGTTTCAACACAGAAAATCTACAGTAGTTTAGCTCACTCTTGCTCAGACAAAAGCCTATCATTGTAGCAGGGCTAAGGTTTAAAACACTTTTCTATGCTCACGGCAGTCTACTCCTCCTAACAGATTAGCCAGGTTACAATCATACTTCATCTCTAGTTCCAACATCCCATACTACTCCCAAGAATGTACCCACACCTTCTTATAATTTTCAATCTAGTCCTTTTTCCTTCTCCATATATTACAGATACAAAATGAGCTCAAGCCACAAAATTTGGAGCATCCCTTTGTTCAGAGGTTTTCAAAGATGCTCAGATATCATGGTGGTGATGAATAAATAAGATAGATACAAACAAATGTACTTTTTTGTTGAATACATCTCTAATTGGAGATAGTACAACAGCATCAGTTCAAGCTGAATGGCAGTCAAGCTGGTAGTGTCTGATATGGAGTAGAAGTTACTGTCAATCCAGAGTTAGGAGGTTTCCATATGTTCTATTGCCCTTTTAATTGGTATTCTTTTTCCGGAACTTTTGGAGTCTCAATTTATGACTCTAGCCACAGCCAGTTTCTTTAAATGTAACACCCTTGCATAATAAGCTCTTTTCATATTTTACTGCTGTTTTATTTGCATCTCATGGAAAAATGCCATTTAATATTTTTAAACCACCCCTAGGAAGAGAATCTACTGTCCTCAAGGCACCTCACTGAAGTTTGGAAAGAGAGCCCAAAAGTTCCAGCCACACCCCCCCAGTACAACATAAAGCACTTTCTTTTATGGGGTCCACATTACAAAATACACAGCATGCCTGTTTGCTGGCATATTTTTAATTATCCTTTTTCTGGATAAACACCTTTTTGAGGTGTTTGTGTTGCTATTTTGCCCCTGACACCACTCTGAGGTTTCTCCATTAAAATCCAGAGGCAGAGTGGGAAGCAGGCTGGATCCATAAATATTGCAGGATTAGCTTATCCAGCTCAAGCAAGCTCTTGAAACCTCACAAAGCAGCCTTCTTTCAAACAGTTGTCTCTCTTCCCCCCTCCCATTCTTACAGTAACAATGGCATGTATTTAGTATCCTACTGTCACTTTTCTGTGCCTGTTTTCTGTCCTATCCTTTTTCTGATTTGTCTAAATAGACTGTAAATTCTTTATGTTTGTACAGAACCTAGCACAGTGGGGTCTTGATCTCCGTTGGGCCTCTGAGTGCTACCATAATGCAAATAATAAATAAATATAATAATAAATAATAATAATGTTGCAAGTTAAAATACATATTCTCTTTATGAACGGACAGTTTGCTGCCTGCACAAGATATTTCTGGGCCACTTGGCCCAATTTTTACTCCTGGTTGTGAGTTCTCCTATTAATATGGATTTGCAGCTCCTGGGAAAGAAAGCTTAGACAGTGTAGCAAATACAAAGTCTTCATCCACGGAGCAGTGCCTGCAGATCCTCCTTCCCCCACTTAAATTCTTGCTGAGACCCATGTTTAGTACAGACATGTTTGACTTGTATACAACAGCAGTCTGGATAGTTGTGGTTGTGAGGGTTTTTTTTGTTTTTGGGAAGTCAGTAAACATCAAGTGCAGTTCCCGTTACATATACAAGAAATGTAAACTGGATTCTATCTGGAAAATATCATTCTCACTGTGTTTAAAACAGAAAAAATCATGTCATGATGATTCATTGTGACAATATATTCATTGCAAAAATAATGTATTATCCACATATTGCACTAGCTAAGAGCTTGCAGGTAGCATGTGCCATTGAGATCCAGCTCATATATGCCATGCTGCCACATGGGGAATACTAGGAGGTATTCTATACAGAGACTACCTACCTTCTCCCCATTTCCAGTCATGGGCTCTGTTGGTGGCTCAGCTCTGTGGTAGGGATGTCTGCCCCTTCCTTGGTCCAACCCCAACTGAGCTGTTGGGCTCTGCTTTTATACTTCCTGTCCTGCCCTGGCACTTCCTGCAAAGGGGGTGGGATTAGCTGCACCAAACAAGATGAGTTAACCCCCTCTGCACTGGGGTGAGGACACTCTGCCTCACTACAAGCCCCTATGCCCGTCTGCATACAGGCTGTAGTTCTGCCTGGCACTCAAGTGAGCCTCATGAAGGACAGGGTGAAGACATACATGTAAGAGCCAGGCAGGTTCTGACCCACAGTCCGGATTCAGATTCATTTTTATTCATCGTTTAAATTTAAAGTGAGCTTCCAGCTCATGAAGGGTCCCGACTGGCAGCCATCGAGGCTTTAGGGCATGTCTACATTTGAGCTGGGAATGGTGATTCCCACCCATGTAGAAGTAGCCACGCTGGCACTGCTTGAACTAGCACCTAAAAATAGCACTTTGTCTGCAGCAGCACAGGTGGCCACTTGGGCTCACCACCCAAGTACAATCCCAGCCGACTCCCCAGCTATGTTCTCAGGTGGCTAACCACGGCCCATGCTGCTGTGGATGCACTACTGGTGGTAGGCACTAGCTGGCACAGAGCTAATTATCTTAGGGTAACATCTATGAGAGCTGGGAATCACACCCCAGCTCAAACATAGACGTAACCTAAGGTACTGGAATAGGTAGCATATGGACAGGGTTAATACAGCACTGCCTTAATATCAACATATTCCAGTCTCAGTAACACCAATGCAAATGTACAGTAAATTCACTGGTTTCAGAGTGGTAGCCATGTTAGTCTGTATCAGCAAAAACAACAAGGAGTCCTTGTGGCACCTTAGAGACTAACCAATTTATTTAGGCATAAGCTTTCGTGGGCTAAAACCCACTTCATCAGATGCATGGAGTGAAAAATACAGTAGAGAGGTATAAATACACAGCATAAGACTAACAAATTTATTTGGGCATAAGCTTTCTACTGCATTTTCCAATCCATGCATCTGATGAAGTGGGTTTTAGCCCATGAAAGCTTATGCCCAAATAAATTTGTTAGTCTCTAAGGTGCCCGAGTAAACTCACTCACTCCAACAGTTTTACTCTGAATGGATGTGCAATTGCCTGTCCCAGTGTATCTCAATCCTGTTCTTGTAGGATCAGTACATGAGAGGTGAGGACTTTGCTTTCTATGCCTGTTCAAACCTTGAACTCTCTGTTGAGATCAACAGTGCTCATTATGTTGAGAGCACCTCTCTACAAGGAACTAAACAGAGGTCATCAACTCATTCCACATAGGTTAGAAAATAGATGTCATTTGATAATGATCTTGAAACAATATTGAGCAGCAATGAATTCAAACAAGCAACTTTGGGGACAAATTCTGATGTCATTTACTCCAGTGTAAAGACAGAGTAATCACACCCAGTTACTGTACCTTGGCAGTGGAGTAAATGACATCAGAATCTGGCCCTACAGATAAAAAGCTACATAATGTATCCCATTACTAACTGCCCTCGGCCAACCAGGTCCTCTATTTTTGCTGCTCTTTATGATATATGAGCTTTCATTGTTTGTTTTACCTTTCAATGGGGAAACTGAGAAAATATTTCTGAAACTCTTCCAGACTTTGACAGATGCAGAGATTAATATGTAACCCTACAAAAATGGAAGTAATGATGCTTGTCCTTCACTTCAGATGTAAAATTCTACATTAAAAGTATAATTATTGTTATGATTCAACTGCATAGATGTCACAGGGATAACACAATACCGTTAATCCATCTTATCTTTGTAATAATCATAGTTTACAGAAATGTTTCTGTGTAGTTAACCATCAAACTCCAGGGGTAGGATTTCAATAAAGTGCCTGACCAAGTTAAGTGTACATCTCCTAATGAAAAAATAAATAAATGAGAATTGGGTGCCTAACTTCTTTAGGCACTTCTGAAAAATCTCAATTTATATTAATTGTATTGTATAAAAGTACTGTATAATGGACATGGGTGTCAGAGGAACAGAATGTCTCTCAATACAATAGAGCATTAAAAACAGCTGGTGAGAGTGCCACATTGCCTTTTAAAAGGGTAACATACCCTACTGTGAGATATTGGATGAAAGATTCCATAACATCAATGGATGGATTATTGCAGAATACAAATTCCAGTATTCTGCTGGAATATATAACATACTCCACCCCCAAAGGCTGCAGAAGTGTAGGAGATGTCCTGAAATGGTTCCAATTCTTCCTTTCAGACCATCAGAGAACCTCAGCAGCAGAATCCCTCCAGTCTCAATCCTCTACCCCAGCGATACTCCAAGTGAGGCTTGAGAGCCACAAGTGTACCTTTAATGTGTCTTCTGTGGCTCTTTGCAGAACAGGATATTAAAACACCACGTGATTTAATTATTAACCAGTCTAAGTTATTAACCAATCAGGATGCTTTTACTATGTTATTAACCAATTGTAGTTGATAAAATAATACCTGGTTAGTTATTTTGCTGTGAGAATGTATATAGATTGATAGATAGTAAATGAAACAAATTCACACTACTGTGGCTCTTTTGAGATCTGAGAATCACTGAGCTACCCTGTATTAATCAACATGTGGATTAAGCCATTGGGAGAGGTAGTGAGACAACATGAGATGGGATTGAAGTGCCAGCAGTAGATGTATAGCTCTCTTTTACATCATATGAAAACAGCACCATCTCCCAGATTTCTCAGTGATTAGCCTGGACTAATAATATCTGGCTAAAGCTGAACCCAGACAACACTGAGGGAATGCTAGTAAGAAGAAAGCCTTCAAAATAATTTTCCTCATTTGTATCACCCCCTAGTTTTTAGGGTACCTATCCTCAGATTGATAAATTGATCTATAGCCTTGAGGTCCTTTTGGGACTCCTCAATGCTACTGCAATCCCAAATAGGGACAGTAGCAAAAAAACAGACTTCTGTCTGAGACTGGACTGGAGATCTCACTTATTATATCAGTCACAGACCCATCCACAGAGATCCACACATTTGTGACATCAGCTCCAGGCTTCGTTATTGCAACTCTAACCCACAAAAAGCTCCAAGTGTTTTTTTTTTAAAAAGGCAACCTCCCATATGTTTAGCAACACAAGTTATGGTAAGCACCACCTTGGTACTTCACGCTACACCAGCTCATCATTGAATATAGAGGCCTGGATCAAAGTCTCGATATTCAAGGTCCTTCATAGATTTTACCCCAGCTACCTGAGATATTGGCTCTCCTCTCAAAGGACAGCTACATTCCAATGGAACCATGAAACTACTGGCCACTAAAAGAAACGTCATAAACAGAAACAGAACTTTCACAGGGACTAGACCAGTGCTTTGGAACGGACTCCTACAAGAGATAAGCAAGTGAACCTCACCACACTGAGAATATGCACAAACAACACTATTCAATAATAAAGCTATTTCTCCTAAAGATTGTGACAGAAAGAAGCAAGTGAGCAAGCAAATTACGTCCAATTTTAAATACTTGGCAGGTAATGGGATACTATGGTGACTGGGGATACCTAGGTAGGTGGACATATAGGGCCACAATTTTCTCTTTCTGCTCAGATGTGCTAGGTGCAGGAATAAGGAGATAGCAAAGATAGTTTTTAGACACAAACGTTAGGCTATGTTAGCACATATATGAATAAATGTGCTAGTCATTCCCAGGGCACCACTCTAGTCTGGGGACTTATCCCAAAGGCCAGTTTTCCCATTTACACTTCTGAGCATAATAAAGGGAACAGGAGAGACTGAAGAATCAAGCCCCACGGTATCAACTTAGATGATATCTAAAAGCATTTAAGAAAACAAACTCCTTTTATCAACTCGCGCTTAGATGGTCCATAACAAAGCTGAGTCAAAAGTTACAAAAATACAAATCTATCTTACAAATGCCCTCTCTTCTGATTCACCTTTTTTTATTTTACTGTGCTGTGATTGTTTTATGATCCTTTGTGTTCCAGCTGTTGCAGGCTAGTGGGCTGACAAGAACTGTGCCCCATTTATGTCAGAAAACAGGCTGCATAGGAAGCTTTGTAAGAATTTCTGCCTCATAGCTGCCCGTCTTCACTTTCTTCTGAGGGCAGCTCTTCAGCGTATTCAAGTGAACTCCATGATTTGCACTATGAGTAACTGAAAAACCTAACAATGACTGGTAATAGGCAATACTCAAGGAGGTCGGGAGCTTGTTTTTTTTTTATTACAGGTGATTTGCTTTTAATTACTCCTTTATTTTGTTGCTTAGTTGTTTTGCTTTACTTTTTCCTCTTCTGTAGTTTTGACTGCTTTTGCTGAAGTAAGAGTTTTCTTCTCTTTTCTTGTCTTCATAAAGGTTGCTGAGATGGAAGTGGTCTGATTCGAGAGAGAAGAGATTGAGTCCTGCAGCTCCATGAGCTCCAGTTAGTGTATGGTTAAAAAAACAAAATGAGTATTGGAGAGCCCCAGTTCCAACATTTGTATTAGAAAAAGAATTTTACATTCTCAAAGTCAAGGGAAAAATATAAATACCATTTTATTTGTAATAGGACTATACTTTGTAATAGGAATAAGTGGTTTGGTTAAGATCAGGGAGAGTGCAAGTCAAAGTCAAGGCCATCTGACTTCTGTTTCAACTGCTCACAGGCTTGCATAGAACCAGGGCTTGGCTGTGTTGGGAGGTGCTGTCACTCAGCAAGGGACAGCAGCTACGTGGGATAGCACTGGATAAGTCAACTGCACTGCTGTAGCTCCAGCACTTGCATTTCTTGTCTACACTGCATTAATACAGTGAGAGTGGGCAGGAAAACAATGCTTGGCCTCGCTCAGAGCAAAAGCAACCCACAACACTTGTGAACAGCTGCAAGCAGGTGTGTATAGACATAGTATGTTACAGGTTTATAGAAGGTTAGAATGGTGCTGGAAACATCAAAATGCTCTCATGTAGTCAGACAAAGACTCACAAGACAAACTCTACCTCTGTCCAGCAGAAGAATTAGAATGGAAATCTGTGAGTGCTAACTCATGGCCTTTTTAGCCCTTTGCATGGGTTATCCCTGCATGGGGTAATGTGGGACCCTAAAGGGACCCCCCTGCCCCAAGTAAGCAACATGAAAGATTTCCAGGGAGAGACCTCTGGGCGACCAAAGCAGAAGCCTTCTGTGGAACTACCAAGTAAAACTTCGATTTTTTTTTTTTAACAAATATTTGGGAATCATAAGAAATCTCAAAACACTGCCTCCATTTTATTTTAAGTGTAGTTTAGCTTCATCTATGTATACTCATCTACTGCAGGGAGCAATTGACAACCATTTTCCGAAGTTTAATAACCTGCAGTTTAATTTTTAACTTAAAATATTGACATATTTCCATTTAAGATAGGTAACTGCTAAGGAGGTGTAAAAGACCAGACACCAATATTTGAGATTTTAAATCCAGAATTTGTAGTAACTTGACTTTGGCATTTAAAAGAATTTGTTCATGTGATTAATTACTCAAGCTAAACAAGGTGGCAAAGGGTTTATAAAAGTATCAGAGTTTAAATAAGCTTATTCAGCTTATTTTACTGTGTGTTTAGATGATGTTCCTTTTTGTTATCATTCAGTAGTAGTAGATGCTTTATCATCCTCAGGTTTGGTATGGAACCTAAGAGGGCAATGTAAAATAATACACTTTCCAGTTCCTTCAGTATCATTTATTTTCCTGAAAATAGGATAAGTTTGAAAGGACCCGAGAGTTTTATTTGTTACACTATACACACCAAGGGTCATAATCCCTCCCTTCCTTCCACATGTCTGGCACTTCAGAGGGCCAATATGATCTAGTGGGATGAGCACAGGACTGAAAACCAGGAAACCCTGTTTATAATCCTGCAGCTGCCTGGGATTTGCTTTTAAACTTCAGGTAAGTAACATTGGGCCCAACCCTGTGAGGTGCTGAAGCCCTCAGCTCCTAGTGAAGAAAATGGAAATTGGTGCTCAGCAAGTTGCAGAATCAAGCCTTTAAGCTGCCCATGTCTCAGTTTCTCCATCTGTAAAATGGAGATAATTATACTGACCTCCTCTGAAAAGTGCTTCGGTGTTTACTGATGAAAAGTGCCATATAAGAACAAGATATTATGAATTATTAGTATCTACAAAGCGTTTTGAAGACATAAATTACTCATTATAATTGGCCCAGATTATCCTTCAGAGATGCACAGATGTGGAGAACTCTACACACATGGATTTCCCCTCTCCCACACAGGAAGAGGGCTCAGTCACATCCACAGCACTTTCCCTTCCCGACCCTCTGGTGCCCAGGCTACGGGCAGGGGTAGGGGAGCACACACATTATCCCTTCTACTGCCTCTGTGGAACTGAATCAGAAAAGATAATATGGCTTCAGGCTGTATTATTTCCACGGGACTACACCCCTCTCCTCACCCCATCTGCATCCTGAAGCAGCAGCAGCCAAGGAGAGTCCCTTGTAGCAACTGACTTCTGCAAGAGAAGGTGGAGGCCAGAAATGGTGTGGATACACAGACCTACCATCTGGATGACCCTGGCCACCTTGGGACTACAAGATTTGGGGACAGAGTCTGTGGCATTTTCCACAATGTGGTAAACCCCAGCCCCGACACGATGATGGGTTTTGTTGTAGGAGGGGATGATCTAGATCATTCTTATTATGCCAATGTGAAGAATTCACAATGAAATTCAAAAGGCTCAAAATATGAGCTTCTTCCACCCCTTTACTACTCTGCATATTCATGAGTAAAATTTATTACCCCTTGATGAAGACAGACTCCCTCTCCACATAGGCCTTGATTTTGAAAACTTAGCCACTCAGGGGGTGACCTGCTTGCTGTCTGTGAGGGGCCCAGGTTGGAAACTACAGCAGGAAAGCATTGTGAGGCACCCAAAGTTATAGGGCAGGTGGACATAACCACTCACTGGTCTGGATTGCTCCCCAGAATGTGATAGCCTCCTATTTACTTTGTTCTCTTTATGCAGTTTCCTACAGGATGGATTCGACACCCGCAGTACCTTTTTCTTGATGCATCTTGTTCTTTTAATGAAGTCACAATCTCTGTTTGCATTCACTGCTGCCCATCTACTATCAGATGTGGACTGCACTGCACCATTTAAGTAGATTAATGTTCTTGATGGACCTTACTACAAGTCCCTCTTCCAGCTGGACACAGTAATCAGGTTGACTTACACTAGCCAACAAAAAGTTTAATCCTCAATTCCTACATCTTCAATAAATCTGTCTACAGAGAGCCACTGCTGAAATTCTTTGTAGTTTATGTCATATTTTATAAAATCCATTGAGCCTGCCCCTTGTGTTTTGACTTTTTCTGAAGAACAGAGACTCTCTTGAGGGAAAATGTGAACCTTGGCATTTATCTTTCCGTGCATTCAGATAAGCAGTTGTGAAACCTTCTCTCACAGGAATATCATTCCAATGAGATATTTACTTTCTCTGGACTGACAAATGAGACAGCTAAATATTGATATCTTGCAGTGTTAGTCAGCTGGAAGTCTGTTTGCAAATAAAGTGACAGGGCCTAGTCCTAACTCATAAGAACATGAGAACGGCCATACTGGGTCAGACCAAAGGTCCATCTAGGTCAGCATCCTGTCTTCCAACAGTGGCCAATGCCATCTACCCCAGAGGGAATGAACAGAACAGGTAATTTTAAAGTGATCCAATCTGTGTTGCCCATTCCCAGCTTCTGGCAAACAGAGGCTAGGGACACCATCCCTGCCCCTCCTGGCAAATAGCCATTGACGGACCTATTCTCCATGAACTTACCTAGTTCTTTTTTGAATCCTGTTATACTCTTGGCCTTCAACATCCTCTGGCAAGGAGTTCCACAGACTGACTCTGCGTTGTGTAAAAAATACTTCCTTTTGTTTGTTTTAAACCTGCTGCCTATTAATTTCATTGGGTGACCTCTAGTTCTTGTGTTATGAGAAGGACTAAATAACACTTACTTATTTACTTTCTCCACACCACTTATGATTTTATAGACCTCAATCATATCCCACCTTAGTTGTCTCTTTTCCAAGCTGAAAAGTCCCAGTCTTATTAATTTCTCCTCATATGGAAGCCATTCCATACCCCTAATCATTTTTGTTGCCCTTTTCTGAATCTTTTTCAATTCCAATATATCTTTTTTGAGATGGGGTGACCAGATCTGCACGCAGTATTCAAGATGTGGGCATACCATGGATTTATATAGAGGCAACATGATATTTTCTGTCTTATTATCTGTCCCTTTCCTAATGATTCCCAACATTCTGTTCGCTTTTTTGATTGCTGCTGCACATTGAGTGGATGTTTTCAGAGAACTATCCACAATCACTCAAAGATCTCTTTTTTGCACAGTAACAACTAATTTAGACCACATCATTTTATATTTATAGTTCGGATTATGTTTTCCGATGTGCATTACTTTGCATTTATCAACATTGAATTTCATCTGCCATTTTGTTGCCCAGTCACCCAGTTTTGTGAGATCTATTTGTAGCTCTTCGCAGTCTGCTTGGGACTTAACTATCTTGAGTCGTTTTGTATCATCTGCAAATTTTGCCATCTCAACTCAAACAAATGTCCCACTGAAATAAATGGGAAGCAATGTATTTTATTGGATCAGCTTCTGTTGGTGAAAGAGACAAGCTTCTGAGCTCCACAGAGCTCTTCCTCAGGTCTGGGAAAGGTAACCAGAGTGTCACAGCTAAATACAAGGTTGAACAGACTGAGTTAACACAGTTTGCAAGAAGCCATTCAAAATGAAGTGGACAGTTAACATCTCTGCAGTCATAGGACAAAGGAGAGTTAGTGGGTTACATATTGTTGTCATGAGACATAAAACCAACGTCTTTACTGAGTTCATGATGTTTGGGATCTAGCAGACTTATGAATTTAATTTCCCAAGCTCATCCTTTGGAGGTGTTGTGCAGGTTTCCTTTGAAGATGAGGACTGACAGGTCCGATATGGAGTGATCGTTTTGTGAAAAGTGTTTGCCCATGGATGATATGGTGTTTGTCTGTTATCATTTTTCTGTGTGAGTTCATGCAAGAGCATAGTCATGGTTTAGCTTCACCCATATAGTTGTTGGTGGCAAATTTGATATACTGGATGAGGTACACCATGTGTTACAACAGGCATGTGTAAGATCCATGGATCCTGATAGGTGTGTTGAGACACATATTGATCATCATAGCAGTGGAGATATTGCTGCAGGTTTTGCAGCTGTTATGGCAGGGTCTGGTGCTGTGTTGAGTGGGTGTGTTCTGGTCTGTGGGGCTTGTTTAAAGGCCAGAAGAGGGGGGTTCAGGAAAGATTTCTTTCAGGATGTGGTCCCCTTCAAGTATGGGTTGGAATTGTTTGATACTCCATTTAGGGGTTCCTGTATGGGGTGGTAGGTGACAACTAGGGGTATGCTGTCAGTGGGTTTTTTTCCCTGTATTGAAGCAAGTTCTCTCAGGGTATTTCAATGGCCCATCCATGATGCAATCTACTTCTCTGGTGGAGTGTCCTGTTTGGTGAAAGGCAGTTTTAAATGTGTTAAGGTATATATCCCGGATTTTCTCTTCAGAGCATATTCTGTGGTATCTGAGTGCCGGGCTGTAGATACCAGCATTCTTGGTGTTTTTGGGGTGGTTACAGAATTTATGAAGGTAGGTGTACTGATCCATGGGTTTTTTGTATATGGTAGTCTGTAGGGTTATATTGTTGAAGCTGATCATGGTATCCTGGAAGTCGATGCTGTGTGGGAGTGTTTTAGAGTTTGATGGATGGGTGGTAGTTGTTGAAGTTATGATGGAAATCATAGAATCATAGAATATCAGGGTTGGAAGGGACCTCAGGAGGTCATCTAGTCCAACCCCCTGCTCAAAGCAGGACCGATCCCCAATTAAATCATCCCAGCCAGGGCTTTGTCAAGCCTGACCTTAAAAAATTCTAAGGAAGGAGATTCCACCACCTCCCTAGGTAATGCATTCCAGTGTTTCACCACCCTCCTAGTGAAAAAGTTTTTCCTAATATCCAACCTAAATCTCCCCCACTGCAATTTGAGACCATTACTCCTTGTTCTGTCATCTGCTACCACTGAGAACAGTCTAGAGCCATCCTCTTTGGAACCCCCTTTCAGGTAGTTGAAAGCAGCTATCAAATCCCCCCTCATTCTTCTCTTTCGCAGACTAAACAATCCCAGTTCCCTCAGCCTCTCCTCATAAGTCATGTGTTCCAGTCCCCTAATCATTTTTGTTGCTCTCCGCTGGACTCTTTCCAATTTTTCCACATCCTTCTTGTAGTACGGGGCCCAAAACTGGACACAATACTCCAGATGAGGCCTCACCAATGTTGAATATAGGGGAACGATCACGTCCCTCGATTTGCTGGCAATGCCCCTACTTATACAGCCCAAAATGCCATTGGCCTTCTTGGCAACAATTGCACACTGCTGACTCATATCCAGCTTCTCGTCCACTTTTACCCCTAGGTCCTTTTCTGCAGAACTGCTGCCTAGCCATTCGGTCCCTAGTCTGTAGCGATGCATTGGATTCTTCCGTCCTAAGTGCAGGACTCTGCACTTGTCCTTGTTGAACTTCATCAGGTTTCTTTTGGCCCAATCCTCCAATTTGTCTAGGGCCCTCTGTATCCTATCCCTACACTCCAGCGTATCTACCTCTCTTCCCAGTTTAGTGTCATCTGCAAACTTGCTGAGGGTGCAATCCACACCATCCTCCAGATCATTTATGAAGATATTGAACAAAACCGGCCCCAGGTCCGACCCTTGGGGCACTCCACTTGATACCAGCTGCCAACTAGACATGGAGCCATTGATCACTACCCGTTGAGCCCGACAATCTAGCCAGCTTTCTATCCACCTTATAGTCCATTCATCCAGCCCATACTTCTTTAACTTGCTGTCAAGAATACTGTGGGAGACAGTGTCAAAAGCTTTGCTAAAGTCAAGGAACAACACGTCCACTGCTTTCCCTTCATCCACAGAACCAGTTATCTCGTCATAGAAGGCAATTAGATTAGTCAGGCATGACTTGCCCTTGGTGAATCCATGCTGACTCTTCCTGATCACTTTCCTCTCCTCTAAGTGCTTCAGAATTGATTCCTTGAGGACCTGCTCCATGATTTTTCCAGGGACTGAGGTGAGGCTGACAGGCCTGTAGTTCCCAGGATCCTCCTTCTTCCCTTTTTAAAGATGGGCACTTTTCCAGTCGTCCGGGACTTCCCCCGATCGCCATGAGTTTTCAAAGATAATGGCCAATGGCTCTGCAATCACATCCGCCAACTCCTTTAGCACTCTCGGATGCAACACATCCGGCCCCATGGACTTGTGCACGTCCAGCTTTTCTAAATAGTCCCGAACCACTTCTTTCTCCACAGAGGGCTGCTCACCTCCTCCCCATGCTGTGCTGCCCAGTGCAGTAGTCTGGGAGCTGACATTGTTCGTGAAGACAGAGGCAAAAAAAGCATTGAGTACATTAGCTTTTTCCACATCCCCTGTGAGATCAGATGTTTTGGAACTATTTTAGCCATTTGGGGAGGAGGCTATTTTTCTGGTTCTGAGCATGTGATGGAACCAAAATAATAGGGACAGGTTGTTGGTTTTTTCGGCGAGGGCAGTGGGGAAATGAACCAGGGGTTCAAATCCAGACCTCCCTGAAAACTGATAGATTTAATAAGATTCAAGGTACTGACCCATCTCAAGTGAATAATGATTGCAGAGTTAGGTGCAAACATTCTAGAAGTTCTATCCCAAAATTTTAACATTACTTGTGCCTGAGAAAGGAATGAGTAGGAACTCTGGGATTTGGCCCTCGAAGTTCATTAATAAACACTTCTAAGAGGTATTTGTACTTAAAATACAGGAAAAGGAAAATAATGCATAAGTGCACTGACCTCTTTTTGATAATCCTGAATACATATCCGGTGCACGAATCAATAATTCAGCACAACAATAATCAAAGAAAGGTAACAACAAGGAAAGTTGCAGGAGTAAGGGCACAGAACCTAGCCATGCAAGACTTTGCTCACTTTTATCATTTCCACATAACACACACAGTTAAACAACTGAGCTACAGCCTTGGAAAAAAATGCCATTTCTTTTGGAACTAAACTTAAAGAGCAAAACAAAAACATCATGAATTTAGTAGATAATCCCTATTCAGCCTGGATCTTTCCCTTCACTCTGTTAAATGGGATTGATTTCTCTAGTTCTGGTTAAGATATTTAGGTATTTTCCACAAGACAGCTTACCTTCTCATATTTTTTAATTTTTGCCTGTCATCGGCACTTTTTTCTTGTTAACGTCAACTTTTGTATTTAAATAGGAAAATATATTGTCAAATTAATCCAAAAAACAGAACTCCATGAATCACAAAACTGCTATAAATATTAGACCATGATTTACTCTCCAAACAGACTTCAGCCTTATTAAACAGATGCCATAAATTAGCTCTTCAAATACAAAAAGAAAGTTGTTCTTCACATAAAATTGAAGCCTGATCAGGACTACTGCCTTACACCTAACCCAGATGATTTTAATTAGCAGCGCTACTGAAAGACAGGTCACTTCTTCAGTCATTCCTTTAAATCCAGCATGCCCTCTGGATGGATTAGCTGAATGAAGTAGTTCTTAGGAGGGGGAGATTGGCGCATGATTATTTTCCCCTTTGTCAGTAAGGCTGCCATCCAATGCCCACTCAAATCTTTGAGAGTCTTTCCATGGGCTCTGGGTCAGTCCCTACATCAGTGGCACCGATCAGTGGGCTGTGTTTATCTGAAAGGAAGTGGCTCCTAGCAATAGAAGTTGCACATTACATCAGCTCAGGAAAAGCCCTGGAGTTCAGGGGTGCACAGTTCACAGGCACCAACAGACGTAAAAGAAGGAAGAGATCCCTCCCTCGCATGTGCAGTCATCGATCAGCACTTAGCTATCCTGTCCTATGTGCTTATACAGTCCCCATTACCATTGTATCTGAGCAACTCACAATCTTGGAGTGTACTTATAATACTCCTGTGAGATAGATAAGTTACTCCATTGCCAAATGGGGACAAAGGAAGAAAGAGATGAAAGGCCAGATTTTTAAGATGTAACAAGGCACCTAAAGATGCATCTAGGCACCCAGTGGAATTTTCAGGCATTAGGGGTCTAGCTGCATCTTTAGATGCCAAGATACCTTTAAAAAGCTGTTTGTCGATCATTTGCTCAAAGGTCACATGCAGAGTCAGTGGCAGAGCAGGGAATCCCAAGTACCAGGCTAGCACCCTGACCACTGATCCATCCTCCCTCCTCTGGCAAAAGGAACCTTAAAAACCAATACTTTGGCTTGAGTGGAACCCTAGGCAGCCTGAACAACGGAGAGGGATTAACTCACAAAATGTTCTAAATCTGCAGACGGTAAGGAACAGAACCAATCTGGTATTCTCTCTCCACCCCAGGCCTTGTGACCACCCCTGAAAAACTACTGTGAGTGGAACTGGGGAGCAGCTGCTGTACACAACAGGCACTTCTCAAGATTCCCATGGATTCTCTCCTCCCCTTCTCCCCAAAAATCCATGAAGGAATTAATGATGCTAAAAGCAACACTAATTCCTAAAAAAATCCTCTCCCCTGCTTCTGGTTCTCAGACGCAGGGGATGTGGTCATCACAGCACCACCGTGGGACGGAAGGCCTACAAACCAGTGCCCTGAGGTAGTCATTGGGACAGTCCTATAGATACTGGGAAACTGCACAGCATGGGGGAAATGGTCACAAGGCTGATAACCCCTCACTCCAACGGGATCTCTACAGAGAGCCATCATGCCAGTACCACAGATACTTTCATTTAGTTTTTCCACTCCCATGAAGGTCACGTAGGTCCTGTAGTCCATCTCACCCTTGCTACAGAAGTATCTCAGTGGTTTGAGCATTGGCCTGCTAAACCCAGAGTTGTGAGTTCTATGATTTATTCCAATATACTGTCTAGGACTTTGTATAGTCTACTTTTAAATGGCTCAAGCAGAAGGAATATATTGTTGATATTATCATTAAGTAAATGTTCCCAGTATTCAGCTACATTTTCCTCTGTTTAATTTTATTACTCCTATTTCCATTACTGCCTTTTACCAACCTAATTCTTGGTGCATACTTGTCGACTATTGTGTCCTCCCACCATTTAGCCAAGTGTTTTTAGGCTGAGTGTACATCAGCCAAACCCAAGATAAGGCTGGTTTGAGCAGCCTTTCAAGCATTACTTCCTGGGACCGGCAACTATTTGAAAGGGTTTGTTTTTTTTTGTGAAAGAGGCTTTTGTTTAAAACTTTTTAAAGAGACAACAGATGTTGAACCAGCATGCTTATTTTGAGGACTTCACCCCGTAGTGCTTGAATAAAGAATTTTTTTTTTTAAATGAACTCACAAGAGGCGTTTTGGAGATGGTGCCTGATGACACCCAGCCCACAAACAGACTGTGTAATTAAATACAAAGTTTATTCATGTATTGAACGTTCTAGATGTGATATTCAAATGTGTGATCACGTTTCCATCAGCTGCTGGGTCTCTTCATTATGCTGAGTGCAGGCAGGTTAAATTCACTCAGTCAAAATGGTGACCTTTAGGATACAGAATGCCAGCCATGTCCAGCATTTATCATTTTAATAAATGGAATGGATCGTGGCCCAAATATTAAAAAATGTTAAATTAATAAATAGTTATGGAGCTAAAGCTATATGTAGGCACCCAGATACTGTCAAAGTGGATTGATTTTCCAAGGTGCTGAGCACTTGCAACTCTCATGCACCTCTGAAATTCCAGGCACCTTTATTTAGATGCACAGCTTTAGACAACCAAGAGTGAAAATTTTGATCTAATCATCCATTCCTGTAGAGTATTGGCAATTAATTGATCTTTAACTATTCATGGTAAATAGGCCCAATGGCCTGGGATGGGATATTAGATGGGGTGGGATCTGAGTTACTACAGAGAATTCTTTCCTGGGTATCTGGCTGGTGAATCTTGCCGATATGCTCAGGGTTCAGCTGATCGCCATATTTGGGGTCGGGGAGGAATTTTCCTCCAGGGCAGATTGGAAGAGGCCCTGGGGTTTTTTCGCCTTCCTCTGTAGCATGGGGCACGGGTCACTTGCTGGAGGATTCTCTGCACCTTGAAGTCTTTAAACCATGATTTGAGACTTCAAGAGCTCAGACATAGGTGAGAGGTTTATTGCAGGAGTGGGTGGGTGAGATTCTGTAGCCTGCGTTGTGCAGGAGGTCAGGCTAGATGATCATAATGGTCCCTTCTGACCTTAATATCTATGAGTTTATGAGTCTTTGAATATGGAACAGTGACACAGATCAGTCTCTGGCAGTACCACAGTCGTTGCAAATCTAGTCTTGATCTGCAACCAGTCTGACAATGCAGTTATACAATTGTCCTATTCTCAGATTCAGGGTTCAATTTTCAAAAGTCCCATTTTCAATAGAGACAGGCATTTAGGAGCTTCAGTCCCATTGTGTTATAATGTGACTTGGGCTCGTAAGTGCCTAAGTCTGTTTTGAAAATGGGATTTAAGCACTGCCAAAAGCACATAAGAGCCTAGGTCGTTGTGAAAATTTTACTCCAAAACTCTATTCAGTTGTTAGGGCTAGTGTTGTGTTACATGGTTGTGAGGGACATCTTGTGAATTGTAGAGTTGGGGGAGATTTACTGTACAGTTATAATTTTTGCCATTTTTTCCCAACTGACTTTTGTATCCTTTACCATAACAAACCAGTCTCCTAGTTATAATACTACCACTCTTAGAAACTAAGGATAATATCTCGTATGCAGATGTCACAACAAACTCCCACAGTTAAAGATAAACCAGTTTAATGCATTAATGATTTAAATTACAGCATAGTAGCCTAAGATCAGATTCTAAACACTGATATACCATCTACTATATACTGTGGAGTTCGGGGCCTGATCTAATTCCCATTGAAATGAATGGAAAGTTGGTTTCAATAGGAGTTGGATCAGGCCATAACTGAATAAGCCAGCATACATCTTCTTTATATAGATGCAGTTGTTTTAGCCATTGTTGATTAGAAGATTGTACTACACATCATTTACTAAGGTAATTAGGCAATTTAATTGCTTCCAGTAACTGAAATCATCATCATAAGCCTGATCAGAACTAGTTCTTAGCTTTAAATTGTAGACCATTTGGTCCCGATTTTTAAGCTAGCTCTCAATCTAGCTTCTGATATTGCCAGCACAATTTTCTGCCTGTAATGAAATGTGGGTGTAAAATTTCTGGTGCAATTATTTACATCCCAATTGCATGCACTTAGATGTTCAGCAGTTTGATTTGCAGATGCAAATAGACACCTGTAGTCCTGATTCCAAGTCTCTTAATCTAAGCACGAGACCATACTTTGTAACCTGCAAGGAACATTGTCAAGGAGATGGTCATGGTCTTTTTGTTAGAAGACACTATTCCTTCTCTTCTCAAAGCAGTGAAGCATCTTAAAAAAGTTAAATATGGACTTCAAGGACCAGGGTGCAAGTAACACTGTAATTTCTCCAGCCAAAATGAAGGCTGTGGAAGTCTTTCCACTGATATTAATGAGAGTTGGAGCAAGCCATAAGTACAACACATATCCATACGCCACGAATGACAAGGAGGCTAAAAGATTTTGAGATCTTAAAGAAAGACGTGCTTGACGATGCTATGGAACCAACTGCTGAATGAACTGAAGTCTGTACCAGACAATGTTTCTATGAAACGTCTCTCTTCTTTTGGACTACAGAATGCTTTCTGATTCAGGACCCATCCTTTAGAAATGTTGATTTGTGTGTCCTGTATGTTTTGCTGGCATTTTTCTTGCAACTCTGTTCAGAAACAATGATCCGAATATTCTCTCTTTTTAAAAACTTTTGATTCTCTGTTTAAAATGACTCCTGCTTTGGAAGCCATTGCTGGCTTGGAATCTGTACTTCTTGTGAAATGATGTATTGCTATTTTTGTTCCTTATTTCCTGCTGTGCTGGAGGATTTGTTTATGTACGAAGATTTGTTCCTGGTCACTGGATGGGGATTTAGTCTATTGAAGGAATATTTTCTGGAGTTGAGTGATATTGGGAAAGGATGGTCGTTTAGCCATACCATGCTCCAGATTCTGAGCTTCTGCTTTTTACATAACTGACAGCTTTTTCAAATCTAGCTGTTGTTGATAAGTGTACCTTAATGTTTTATGATGTATCTTTGCTCTGCCTGGTTCCCTTACGATATTAATCTTTTATGTGCTTCCCCTTGTGTCCTTGCTGACCAGGACACTGACAAAAAGGTAAGTGGGTCTTCTGTAATACTTTATTGATTTATAGTTAGTGAGCAAAAGGATTATATTCTTATAATTGAAGGCTCTGTTTTGAGTCTGATACTTACATACAAACTAGCAATTTACACAAGCTGAGGATCTGCTCCATGCTGCTTTTGAAGTATATGCATTGAAGATTATGTTTATTCACTATTTGACCACATAGTGCATGCATTTAAAACTTATGATTTCACACAAATAAAAAAATGTGGCTATGGAGAAAAAAATTCTAAAGCAGATAGAGTAGTTTTAAAAACAGCAGCTTGGAGCTTTAAAACTACGTAACTACCCCTTAGCTGTAGCAAAAGTTAAAGAAAGTAAAAGGTCTGGATGAAACTGGATGAAAAGGTGTTGCATCATGGACTCACCGTGAGTAATAGTAACATTAAAAAATATCAGTATCTCTCTTCAATTTAACCAAACACCAAATACCTAAAATCAGAGGTTAGGACTTGTGAACAGCCCTTGAAAAGTCAAAATACATAAAATTATCCTCTTCAGAAAACAAAGAATAATAATAGACCCATGCACTTGACCAGGTGTTTTTTAGAAGCATCATTTAACTCTATGGTGTCCTTGGTAAAGTTAGCTAATATAATCAAGCAGAATACCGAATATATCCTCTGTGCAGTCCCAAATTTGATCTAGCAGGAGCATAGATAAGATGATCTAATGCATCTTTTCCCCTCTCTAAATACAATCATTATTATGTGAATATAATATAGATATATACACATACACACACACACATTTTATTCTGTAAAGGAACTAATGTTTGGCCAATTTTTCAATAGCACATATCAGTAAAATCCCAAACATATCAAACTGTGAGCTGAAGTGGGTAGTGACTGAAAGATAAGGCATTCAGAGCATGTAAAATTAACTAAACAAAAATGTTATGTATGGCTCTAAGTAATGTTATTCTTTTTTTCCTAACCCTTAAATAGAGTCACTAAATGATACTTCCAAATTTAGTTATATTTACAAGTGGACTAAAGTGCACAGTTACAGAGGGACACTGGCTAGAAATGAGGGGAGAAGCGCATAATTTAAACTCATATTGGTGCCAGCACAGAGCAAATTAACTCAGTGTTCAAAGTTTATTACTGGGGTATTTTTGGTCAAGGGGAATTCTCTTCTTTCCCTAAGAGACAAGTCCAGAGAAAGTGTTTTTTAATAACATCCTCCAATTCTGGCATTCAAGCCTTCTGCAAGCAGTTAGGACAAGTCATCCTTTCTTTTTAAAATGCTAGGAAATAAATATGCAGCTGAGTTTTGCTGGGAAAGTGATTTTCAAGATAGTTTGTATGGACTTCTCAGTTTTTAAAAACAATTTAAAAAAAGAATTAGTAGGTGTGCCCTGAAATATATGGTTCTTGCTATAGGTTACTTAGAATCAACAGCACTGACCCCTTAACAAAAGCATCTTAAGGTATGAAAAAGTTCATAATGAGATTGTCAGTTTTTATAACTAAAATCAGGAGGAGCATTTTCTAAAGATTGTGATTCTGCGGTCAGTTGTCCTATTATTCTCTAAAGAGTTCTCTCACCCTGGGATTTCCAGGGAGCTTTCTAACATCTAAGTACTTTGCTGTATAGTATCTGTCACATTGCATCCATCCCCTGTATCTGAGCAGAGAACCATTGTACAACTGTAGAATCTGAAAAGACATGCCAAGTAGTAAGTAACCTCAAGAAAATCAGATGGATGATCATGATTTACAGAAAATTAAAGAATTATTTTTGGCAGAAGCATACTGAAGCCTGTGTAAAACTGATCTGGGCAGGGGAAAGATGAGTTCAGAAAGTAACATCAATCCACAGAATCACTGTTGGATGAAGACAAGCTACTGGCTTAGCAAGATTTTGATTTAAAAAAAAAACCAGCAAGGAAGTATTGTAGATATTGCTAGATTCCATTGAGAGGTGCATCTGCAGCACACATGGGCATACCCAGCATGGGTGGTGGTATGGGCTAGCTGTCCAACTACAACCTACATACTCGACCGTAACCTATGCCGCTGCCCATACTGTCACAGCTACACTGCTACTTTTAGCAAGCTAGCTCCATCAAAGCTACACATGCTGCCCTCACCCCTCCTGACTGCAGTTTAGTGTGTTTAGAATCGCATCATTTCTATGAAGATGCTTATAGAATTCAAGCCAAACAAACAAGTGAGAACCAATAAGGTCAATCTACAGGCCTGTGTCTACTTTTCATTTCTCGGTCTTTGCTTGGGAGGAAAATTCCCTACCAAATGACCTTTGGGCTCCAAAGCAGCAAAGTTAGCTTAACTTTTCATGTCATGGTGCTAGTATTTAAGGGCTAAAACAGGATTCACAAGCAGCATGCCTGGGTTCTTTTCCAAAGGCAGTATGTGCCCTTGGGAAAGTCACTTAGGCCATAATATTAAATCTCAGGAGTCTAATGCTACAGCCCTAAATCCATATTTTGGGGGATTAAATAAGGGTCCTGCATTTTTCAGAGGTGCTGAGCACCCATACCTCCCACTGAAGCAACTGATGGTTTCGTTGATAAACTCTGCTGGAGTTGTGGATGCTCAGAATCTATAAAAATAAAGAACCCTTATTTAGGTGTCTGACTTTAGACCCCCAATGGCTGACTTTCTCTGTGCCTCTATTTGTATCTATAAAATGGAAATAAAAATTTTAAAACTAAGTGAAGATCCGATATTATATAAGAGATGAATGTTAGGGATCTAAACCTGAAAAAAGGAGTGGGAGATTAAGACTTTTAACTCTGCCCTGTAGCAACACTAGAAGGGGAAAATATATAAGAGATGGGGGAAAGCTAATGTGCCTTTAAAAATAAGTTGTCTAATCAGGGACCACAAACACTAACATTTCTTGATCATAATTGTATGATTATTGCACAGTGTCACTACAGGGCAGAGTTAAGGTTGTCTGGGTGCCTTAAATGAAATTCTGACCACATGGAAGTCAATGAGAGTTTTGCCATTCAGTGCAGTCAGGATTTCACCCATACATACTTTAACATGTTTGGATTTTTTAAATGCAAATTTAACTCTGAATATCCTGGCTTTGTAATACTCAGTTTGGATATACTTACAACATCCCTGTAATTTCTTTAATCTGAAGTTACTCTAAAAATTAATTCCATTTTTTCTCTTGGATATGTATGTATATAAATTACTTGATCCTGAGCTCTTAGAAGCTTGTTGATTAAATGTAATCTATTTCATTTCCACATTAAAATGTAGCATGTGTGAAACTTTGCTGTCTGGTTAACAGCTATTGGTCTCTTGTTTCCGGGTTTGTTTTTGTCATTATATTTCCTATATTTAGAGTTGCATGTGTTTTCTTTCAACAGTTCTCTATATCTCATTTTACAGACTGTTTTCACCAAGATCATGAATAATTAGGTATACGATAGTGGTTTTGTAACCTGTAATCAGAACTGAAAATCGTAATGATGTTGTTTGCACTATTATAGTTTAAGATTGTATCAGTCTTTCCATTTTAAGCCTCTACTTTTAAGGACTGATACCTGGGACACTGGTTTTACATTGGTGCCAAATATTTTTGCACATTTTCAACAAGAAAGAATGTTTAATTTTTAAAGTTGAAACAGGTACATGATCTCAGAAAAAAAAAAAACCCTCTCTCCTGTAACAAAAAAATTTCCCTGATTTTACACCTCTTACTGCACTAATCATACTTCAGCCAAGGAAGGTTAGATGGGATTCCCTTCAAAGCCCTGTAGTGCTGGTCCTATAGGAGATGAAGGGATTAACTAGAGAGTGACTGAAAGTACTTCCTTTCCCCAGGAGCATATTGTGTTGCCTCCGAATAGCTCCAAGGTTTTTCCTGCCCTGAGGAACAAAAGAATCAAACCTAGATCTTTCATGTTGAAGAGCATTAATGATAGAACCACTATCTCACATACACTGTCATCTGAAATGTTGTAGACCTTGGGCCAGATTCATCCGAGGGTCTTCTTCTAGCAGAGCTTCTGACAGAAGACCCCAGTAGCAGGAAGCCCTCCAGGTGAGGCGGTTGCATAGGTGAAACGAAGCAAAAACTCCCATCTGCGGGAGCTGGAGTGCTAAGGGGATGGCAAGGCCTGAAAAGAAAACTTGATAGGGTGTCTAAGAGATGTGCTGATGCAGGGCTACCCCTCAACATCTTCCACTTGTGGGAGATCTATGCAACCTGGTTTGTAAATCAAAGTTGCCCTCCCAACAAACCATCAACCAGAAAATGTTGCAAGCAACACTGTCTGCCTTCTCCTGTTCCTTCTATGCCTTTAGCAGGATAGAACCACAGTATAATTTCACTAAAAGTAAGCCCCCCAAACTCCCAAGCCTTCTGTCATTTGCCTAGTAGGCTTACTCAAATTCAGCCCATAAGAAGCAAGGCCACAAAGACCAGCTTCTACCCATTCAGCTAACCCTCTCCCTCTGCAATGCTGCCGGTTTTGCTGATCTCACTACTTAGCCTTCAGCTATTCTTGACCTTTCAGATGTTTGCTCTGCTCTGTTTTAGGTCATTCTAATTAGTTTAAAGTATCCAAAAGTTAAAATGGTTGGTAGGGCACCAGCCTGGGGCTCGGGAGGCAGAGTTTCAATTTCCTGCTCCACCCCAGACTTCCTATAAATTGGGGACAATAGCACTGTCCTACCTCACCAGGGCATTGTGAGGATTAAATACATTAGATTCTGAGACTCTCAAATAATGTAGTAACAGGGACCATATAAGTGTGATAGATATAAATCTCATCCAAAGCTTCATCCAAACTGCATGAGCCCCTTGGGTTTGTAAAATTAGGCAGAAACCTTGTGAGAATAGGTTTTCTCCTGAGATTTCCAGCATTTTTACTTCCGGTACCAGATGGAAATACAACAAGACAGACTCTTGATATTTTGGCACTTCCAATTCTGGTCCTGCCTGGACAGGGAGTATGAGAGTTATTGTTTTTTCCAATCAATGTGACCATCTCTCCCCACCACTTTAATGAAATACTTGGTTTATAAAGCCCATATGCTTTTTATAAAGGAAGTAATGATGCTGCTATGTAACATGTGAGTTTGCCCACGGAGAGAGAAATATCATGATGTCAATTTTTATGCACATTCCCACTGAATGCAATGACAGTAAAAGCACAAATCAATCAATAGCAGAATACTGCATAACCTTCGATGGATTTTCTCCAACTCTCTGTATAGCATCACTGAAGTTAATATATAGGGAACATCTACTGTGTTTGAACTAGATACCTTAAAACTAGGTTCTATAGAAATGCAGACACACAGAATGGGAATGGGAGTTGCAAGTAGTGTATAGCCCTACAGCTGTAACACGGCTTAATGTAACTGATCAGTCAGAGCACTAATAAAGATGACAGATAGATGGAGATGCAATGGGCCATATGTAAGCGGAGGAATAGTCCTGCTATTGTGGGGAATTTTCCTGGCTTCTGTACTACCCCGGTGAAGTGGGCGAGCAAAAGGACCTGAGTCCTGGCTCCCACTTCCTTTACCCAGTGGCCTCCCTGCCCTTGAGGACTCCCCTTCCACTCTCCTGTCTGGCAGAGTCCTTGTAACCCCAACAAGGATGGGCCCAGGATTCCTGGGGGGCTCGACCCCCAACCCTGCTGTGGTCATCTAGGACTGGGGCGAGGGTGTCCCCACTCGGGGGTACTCTCTCTGCACTGGGCACTTCTCTGACCCACTGACCATTACATACAAGTTAAAGCAAATGTAAGTTATTTAATCAACAACTAATTTTAAAAAGAATAAGGAAAAATGGGAAAGGTTAAAGGAAACACATCACCCGCTCTGTGGCAGGGAACATCACAAATAGTGTCTCTGGAACGTCTGGGCCGTTCACAGTCTGTTCCTTGTAAGGCCCAGGCCTCCTTCTCAGGTCCTGGCTGTGCTGCAGGGATGCTGTGGGTTGGACACTTGCTCAGGTGGTGGCCACACGCTCCCAGGCTCTAAGTGGTAGGACCCTTCTTTCCAGTATCGCCCCCGCCCTGTCGGGGTTATGATCCAAGTCTGGCCTGCAGAGCCTCTTGGCTGAGATGTCTCCCTGTGCTGGGCCCGCTGCCCAGGGTCCCCCTCGCTCTCCCCAGCGGCTCACCGCACCCAGCTCCGGACTGCTCCAGCCCCAGCTCCACCACTCGGTCTCTGCACTGCGGCTGCTGCTCTGCCTCCAGCTCCCTGGGCTGCTTCTCTGGCCCCTCTGGCTCTGGTTGCTGCAGCTCTGCTCCCAGGACAGGTCTGCTCCGCAGGCTGCTTCTGTGACTCTGCTCCCAGCACTGACCTGCTTCGTGGGCTGCTTTTCTGGCCCCTCTGGCTCTGGTTGCTGCAGCTCTGCTCCCAGGGCAAGTCTGCTCTCTCTGGACTGTGCCTCTGGCTGTGGGGCTGCAGCTCTGCTCCCAGGACAGGGGCTGCTCTCACTGGATCTGGCCCAGCTCTGTTCCCCAGCTCAGCTTGGACCCCTGCTTTCTCCTTAGCTCAGCCCCACTCTGTCTGACCCAGGCAAATCCAGCTCACACAGAGGACGGGACCTCCCTGGCCTCCTGACTCCCTGATTAGCCTGCCCGCCCTGTCATTCAGGCTGACCTGGAGCATTGGCCTCTCCCCATTGTTCCTGGGGGCTGTCAGTCTCAGGGTCCTGATTCCCCATCGACCCTTCCCCCTTTTAGTACTGGGAGTATCAACTAAAACACCCCCACTGAATGTTAGTAAGGGGGCAACAGTCCCGTTACACATATACACCAGAACAATAGTGAATATTTGCTATATTTGTTTGGTTTGTGAAAATCTGGGGCCTGATTCTGCTTTCTCTAAGTTTTACAGTAGTGGGACTGTCCATTGGGGCAGAGCCTCAAGTATGCTCCAGTCACTTTGCACTGCTCCAGGGGTGCACCTCAACCCTAAAGCCAGCAAATACAGCCCCTTCAGATTTTTCTTGTGTAGGTACGTTCTCCGGCAGCATACAGCTGCCATAACAGTTCACGTGCCGCACTTCTCCCTGTCCTCTGTAACAGCTTCTGGGGTTTCTTAGTAGCTAGCACAGGTGGTAGTAGCCTCATGGGTTTGCTTCACCCTATATTGTATCTAAGAGAGCGCCCATATTAAGGATAGTGTCCTGCCAGTCTTATTCATGCAAGTAGTCCCACTGATTTCACTGCGAGTAATCAAACTAATCAAAATCCATTCACTCCACAGAGAGCTAGCTCAAGTCCCTTTGCCTGTTTGGGAGGTGCGAGGGTGGCCCATTGGCATACCAGCCACACAGGAGATGCCTCCACACCCTACGAATCACAGAAAGGGTCTCTAGCCCCACAGTTGAAGTAGGCCGGGGGTCAGGCCAGAAGATCCACAGAACCACTTTCGCACTGCTCCAGTAAACTCCTCACCCCATGCAACTGGTGCATAGGCACTGTGGCCACTCTTCCAACTCCTAGACTGGAGTAGCTACTCTAAGGGGCAGTGCGGAAGCCCTGCACTCTAATTCTGGGTTGGACTTCGCTAGCTGCGCTGCATTCCACGCGCATAGACCGTGAGCACCGGGGCTGTATGCAGATGGTGTTGATTTCACCCTTAAATAAAGAATACTCTCCTGAGTAAAGCTTTGCAGAGGCAGGCCCTTAATAAGAGTCATTTTTTTGTCCTTCGCAAACTTTACAGGTGAAAACCTTGGGAATGTGACCCAATCTAAGCAGAGAGCTCATAAACATTTGGGGATAGATTCTATACTTCCCCTGTAGTTTATTGGTGAATTAATTCTAATATATTCAGATTACATCATGAAGTGCAATGTAAAAATATTTCACAAAGTGTGTCTTAATAGGGAGTGAAAATCTGATGAACAGCAATAATTCAGAGAAGGAACCCTTGGTCCATCTCCTATTTATTTGGAAACATTATTGCCTTAAAAACCCTTAAATATATTGCTGTTTTTATGGCTCAAAAATCTTTATTTTGAAGATTTTTATTATTCTCTTACAATAAACATAGATTTACAAATGTTTTAAGCTAAAATGGATCATTTACTACCAACAGTTCTTCAGGCACATCATTGATTAATCCAAGTGTGATAAAACAACCTAGTGTTTATTATTCTCTTAAAGTCGGAGTTAAATCTGCATACTTGGAAACACTGAAGCAATATCTTAGTCCAGAGCTATTGGAGTATGAATTATTCAAGTCTAGTTTTTTTTTCTTTTACATTCCTGAATCCCCAGAATGCTTTTGTAAAATATATTAGTGCAACCCATGTTTCTAATTATTAAAGAAAAAACAAATCAGAATGCACTGTATATGTGAAGTGGGTCAATGTTTTATTTGTCTTCTTTTGAGAAGAAGTATGAATCTCCTTGGAAGTAAGTCATTCAATATTTGCAGTATATTTAAAGTTGTGGTCCACAGAGAGAGAGTACAGTTTGCATAGCAACATTCCTCAGTTCAAATCAGTTTTGCAAATAAACTTCTTCTTACATCCTGTTAGACTGGAAATACCCAAGATATACCCATTCAAGAGCAGCACTGGCAACTTACCAGAAGCCTGTGGGCCGCAACTCATTTTGAATAAATGCAGCCAACTGCTACAGTAGAAATCTTATGTGCATGTGTTCTCCAGAACAAGGTTCACGCAGCTGAGTTAAGTTAAATGCTTAACTTGATTGCACAAACATTTGTGTACAGGTCCATTGCCTTAACTGCTGCAAAATGGCATAGGAATGCAACAGAGGTACTTTGTAGAACAGGTCAAAAAAAGCAAACACACACAACAATCATGCTACTCCTGGATCCTATTATTTGTACTTAGTGTCTTCTCCAGCAATACCTATACAGCTTAGTGGTGCTCTCGATCAACCCCAGAGATTGAACTGAGAAAACATGGTTCAGTGGCTAGAGCACTGGAAATTCAGAAAAGCTGGCTTCTATTTCTGGCTCTGCCACTGAACTGCTGTGGGACCTCATGCAACTCACTGCATCTATTGTACTTCTGTTTCCCCTCCACCCTCCTGTCTATTTAGATTGTATGTTTCTTCAGGGCAGACAATATTTCTTACTATGTGATTGTTCTAGGCACTATGCAATCAGACCTCAGTCTTTGGTGGGATTCGACTGTAATAACAACAAAGACAGAATTTTGAAAAATTCATCATCTGCCTGTAACCATTTCACTTCTTGCCTTTTTGCTCCTTAAAGTATGCTTGTTTTCCTTACCAATAATTAACCCTTAATACAAGAGTGATACTCATTTAGTCAGGATGCTACTGCATACATGGGGCTATGATCATAAGCATACAGAACATCAGTAAAAATACACCACCTTTTCTGTAATAAAGGGGAATAATATAACAGGAGTTAATACTTACCAGATGGAAGGCAGGGAGATACAGCAAGCAGCAGTCAGTCACAAAATGGCTGCAGCTTCTTGGTTCTGCCCATTTTAAAGGGGCAGCCCCAGAAGGACACGCTGGAGAAAAGGCTCCTGTAAAAAGACAATTAAGTGAGAAGAGCTGGTAGGGACTTAGGCCGAGATCCACCAAGGGACTTCCGTATTGCTACACCTAACTTTTAGGTGCCCTGAAAAATCATGGAATCCACAAACCCTGCGTCTGGCGCTTAGGCTCCCTATACAATGCATGAAGAGAGATAGGCATCTGAGAATGGGATCCACAAAAGCCCGCACACTAGATGAGCAGTCATCTAAACTAGCCAATAGCAGCCACCACCAAAGAGGGGTGTGTCCCTAAGCAGGATTGCCAACCCTCCTGGTTTCGCTCGGAGTCTCCCGGAATAGGGGTCTCTCTCCTGGAGGCTACTGAAGCCAAACCGGGAGATTTTAGGCCACTAAAGTCTGGCAGCACAGCAGGGCTAAGGCAGGCTCCTGCCTGCCCTGACGCCACGCCACTCCTGAAAGCGGCCGCCATGATCCTGTGGCCCTGGGGGGTGGGGAGGGGGAAGAGGGGGGCAGGTGTCTCCACACACTGCCCCCACCTTGAGCCACGACTCCACAGCTTCCATTGTCCAGGAACTGCAGCTAATGGGAGCTGCGGGGGTGGTACCTTCAGGCAGGGGCAGTGCGCGAGATCCCTGACCCCCCACTCCCCGGGGCCACAGGAACGTGGCAGCCACTTCAGGGAGCAGCGTGCGGAGACCTTGGCCCCACTTACCTTGGGCAGCTCCCGGTCAGCAGCGCAGTGGGGCTAAGGCAGGCTCCACCTCTGCAGCTCCCATTAGTCGCAGTTCCCAGCCAATGGGAGCTGTGGAGTCGGTGCTCGCGGAGTGGGCAGTGCATGGAGACCCCTGCCCTCCTAGGGGCCACAGGGATGTGCTGACCACTTCCAGGAGTGGCACGAGGCCAGGGTCAGGGCAAGCAGAGAGTCTGCCTTAGCCCTGCCGTGCTGCTGACTGGGAGCCGCCCAAGCTAAATGCCACCCGGCCAAAGCCAGCAGGACCGGGACCAGGGGAGTGAGAGGCTCCTGGCCGGCTGCAAGGACTGAGCCTAAGACAGTTTGCTAGCAGGGACCAGGGGAGCATTGAGGGAGCTCCTGGTTGGCTATGGGGACTGAGCAGGGACTGAGCCTGGGCAGGGCTGCAGGAAAATAGTGTCTCCATGGAAGAAGCTCTGGGGATATGGCCCCATACCAGAGCTGGACTGGTTTATAGATTGTGGCCACACCCAACCAGAGGGGTGCTCGTGAGAGGTGACCCTGTTACAGTAAGGGTGTCAGAATCAGACCCCTAAAATAATCTTGTCATAGGATAATGGCTTTCAGATAGCATAGTAACAAGCTTAACCTCTATGTGGGCTTCATAAAAAGATGTCAAAACTAGAAATCCTGCCATTGACTTCAGTGGGTGCAGATTCTGGCTCTGAATGATTGTGCACCAAATTCCACAGTCCTTAACCGAGCACAACTCCCATTAAATTCAAGGGAGTGTTGCTTGATTAAGACAAGCAAAAATGGACCCTTGGATCTTAAGCCAGTCCAGCCTTCTAACAAGGCGGAATATTCCTAATACCAACTTCATTTGTTGAAAATATCAATTATTTTGTACCATATGTTAAAAATAATCCATATTGCTCTTGAGTTAAACTGAAACTAGTAAGTGAAACCTCAATTTGTTCATTTTATCAGTGCTTGGGGAGCCTACCTGTATAAAAAGCAGGTGGTTAATTAAGCAAAAAAACCAGCCCTAAGGGCAGCATGGAATTAACCCCCCCCCTCCCCCCAGCTTATTTATTGATTAAATCATCTCATCTCAATTCAAGGAAGGAAGACAATTGACCATTCAGGTCCATCTCTTGATTAATCCTTTCACAAGATCATTTAGCTTTACAAATTACTAGCACTTTAAACTGTAGGCTTGACCGGTCTCATGCAAAAATTTGGCAGCTGTTGGGTTACAAAGATTATAACTACAGGAAAGTTATTCCAGCAAGAATTTTTTTTAATTGAAAATTTATTTAAATATAGCATTATGGTCCGGGGATATATAATCTTTCCAGCTACCAAATGTATGAGCTAACATGACTGAGTTTATCAAGTTTACATCAGTATGAAATTGATTAAATGACCTGGCAAATTTTGTTGCTCAGCTTGGGAGAAGAAAAGCCCAGTGCAATGTTTCAACAGCTGTTTCATTGCTTGCCCATTACTTAACAAATAAACTACAGCTGTTGGTATTGTTAGGCAAGATACAGATATTGTTTTAATTTATGATTATAACTGGTAAATAAGCTTTGACTAAGGGTATGAAAGCAACATCATTATTTTCTGTAGAAGTGTTTAAATGTTTTTTTGATTGGCTAGATAACTGACTGTTGTCCCAATGAACCATGCATAACTTGCCTGTGTACCATACGGTTAACAGCTGAAAGACAGATGTTATAAAAATATACTGTGAGAGAAGCACAGTAGTGGGTTGACTAGGTGACCAGATGCCAAGAATTCCAGGGTTTTGATCCTAACACCAACTTTCTAGTGTCCTTGGGCAAATTACTTAGTCTGTGACTTTCAAAGGTGATAAGCACCCCCAGCTACAACTGACTTCAGGCACACAGGTGACAGCTCAGGAACTATGAAAATCAGGTCCTTAACTTCTCTGCTTGTTTTCCTGTCTATACCAGGGGAGAAGTTACCTTTACTAAATCTTCGCAAAAAAAAAAAGTAATTAATATTTGTAAAGTCAGCGGGTTCTGCTAGTTTTGATACTATAGTCTAACCATATTACTATAAAACATGTATAAGCCCCATTTTCAGAGGTTTATAACTCAAATTAATATAATAATTCCAATGTATTTAAAATTCTCATGAGAGATACTGAATCTCCTAACTAAACAATCTGTGCAAGGCCGAACTTTCAAATACTGATGCCAAAGTTGTGGTCACGAGCACAAAATAAATAGTTGCTTATGCAGTTACCCATTTCACAGACAAGGTCAGCTCCCAGACTGCTACACTGAGCAGCACAGTATGGGCAGGAGGTGAGCAGCCCTCAGTGATAAAAGTACAGGTTAAAGACTATTTAGAAAAGCTGGACATGCACAAATCCATGGGGCCGGATCTAATGCATCCGAGGGTGCTGAGGGAGATGGATGATGTGATTGCAGAGCCATTGGCCATTATCTTTGAAAACTCATGGCAATCGGGGGAGGTCCCGGATGACTGGAAAAAGGCAAACATAGTTCCCATCTTTTAAAAAGGGAAGGAGGAGAATCTGGGCAACTACAGACCAGTCAGCCTCACCTCAGTCCCTGGAAAAATCATGGAGGAGGTCCTCAAGCAATCCATTTTGAAGCACTTGGAGGAGAGGAAGGTGATCAGGAACAGTCAACATGGATTCACGAAGGGCAAGTCATGCCTGATCAACCTGATTGACTTCTATGATGAGATAACTGTCTGTGGATATGGGGAAAGCAATGGACGTGATATATCTTGACTTTAGCAAAGCTTTTGGTATGGTCTCCCACAGCATTCTTGCCAGCAAGTTAAAAAAGTATGGTTTGGATGAATGGACTATAAGGTGGATAAAAAGCTGGCTAGATCGTCAGGCTCAACAGCTCGATGTCTAGTTGGCAGCAGGTGTCAAGCGGAGTCCCCCAGGGATCGGTCCTGGGGCAGGTTTTGTTCAACATCTTCATTAATGAACTGGATGATGGGATGGATTGCACCCTCAGAAAGTTTGCAGATGACACTAAGTGGGGCGCAGTGCAGGGTGGGGGGAAGAGAGGTAGATATGCTGGAGGGAAGGGATAGAGTCCAGAGTGACCTAGAGAAATTGGAGGATTGGGCTAAAAGAAACCTGATGAGGTTCAACAAGGACAAGTGCAGAGTCCTGCACTTAGGACCGAAGAATCCCATGCACTCCTACAGGCTGGGGACCAACTGGCTAAGCAGCAGTTCTGCAGAAAAGGACATGGGGATTACAGTGGACGAGAAGCTGGATATTAGTCAGTGTTCCCTTGTTGCCAAGAAGGCTAATGGCATATTGGGCTGAATTAGTTGGAGCATTGCCAGCAGATTGAGGGAAGTGATTATTCCCCTCTATTCGGCACTGGTGAGGCCACATCTGGAGCATTGTGTCCAGTTTTGGGCCCCCCACTACAGAAAGGATGTGGACAAATTGGAGAGAGTCCAGCAGAGGGGAACAAAACTCATTGGGGGTTGGGGCATGTGACTTATGAGGAGAGCCTGCAGGAACTGGGCTTATTTAGTCTGCAGAGGAAAAGAATGAGGGGGGATTTGATAGCAGTCTTCAACTACCTGAAGGGGGGTTCCAAAGAGGATGGAGCTTGGCTGTTCTCAGTGGTGGCAGATGACAGAACAAGGAGTAATGGTCCTAAGTTGAAGTGGGAGAGGTCTAGGTTGGATATTAAGGAAAACTATTTCACTAGGAGGGTGGTGAAGCACTAGAATGGGTTACCTAGGGAGGTGGTGGAATCTCCTTTCTTAGAAGTTTAAGGCCCGGCTTGACAAAGCCCTGGCTGGGATAATTTAGTTGGGGTTGGTCCTGCTTTGAGCAGGGGGTTAGACTAGATGACCTCCTGAGGTCTCTTCCAACCCTAGTCTTCTGTGATTCTATGATTTCAGCACACAAAGGTTGTACATATACATTCTATAGGCTCAACCTACATTGCTCACCATTAAAAACATCAGCCTTTGCCAACGTTTACTACTCAGCAATTTATGAAAAACCAATTATCCCCAATATGTAGAATAGGAAAGGTATTACCATCTTGTGAACACTGGCAAATCTCTACTATTTAATGAATGAGTCACTGACTGACTGCACGTTGGAAAATTAGGCCAATGTGGAGTAGAACTAGGAGGAAATATTTTTAATCTAATATGGGGGAAAATATGTTGAAGGGGAGCATGGGGGGAGACGGGGAAACAGATTTAAAATCTTTTCTCTCCTAAAATGCATTGTAATAGATTTAAGAGACAAACAGTATATTAAGTTGGCTGACATTTTGAAAGCTGCAAACTCAGCACACTGCCTCAAGTTTCCTGCTGAACTTCGCACTTTTTTATTCTTTGAAACACGTCTATGATTCAGTGCAATAGATTTTAATATACAGACACCAGAGCAAGATGTTTCAGGAGAAAAACAACAACAACATTCATCAGTATAAATAACTGCTGCTCGCTAGTTCTAGAACACTCACTTTTCACATTATAATGAACAATAGCTTTCACTCCAGATTGCTACCATCTATTCAGAATATGTATTTATAATAAGTGAAATCAGAGCCTAAAAAGGGATTATTTCCCCCTTAAGAAAGTACCAATTTAGATTGAAATTTTGACTTACTGCAACAAAATAAAATATTAGCCGGAGGGTGAATTTTTCATCACTTTAATAAATTAAATTAAAAATTGAAAAAAATATAACTTTTGGTTAGACCCTGTGGAGATGGACACATCACATTCTGTCGAAAGCTCCCCTTCTATTGGCTCTCAGTCTGGTTTGTGTCAGTCTCATTCACTGGGAATAAATAAACCAGTTCAGTGAGGCGGAAAACAATGGTACCTCCACTCCTACATAGACCTAGGTGTGTCTTTATTGACTTTTCCAGAGGGATTCTCTTTTTGTGTGTGGAGGTTTTTTTAAATACACAAACATGTGTCAGCACATGCAAAGAGATGCTCTTTGGAGCAGATAGTGTGTTTCTCCTCTGCATGTGTACAGCACCTAACACAGTGCTGTCACAATCCTGACATGGGGCCTCTAGGTGCTTCCACAGATTATTTATTTAATAATCAAAGGAAAAGCACCTTTTGGTGATGTCAGCATTGGATATAGCGAGGTGCCAAATTAGAAACTCTTTATGCAACCTCTTCTCCAAATTCTGGTGGGGAGGGAGCTGTGATTCAGTAGGCCCCCCTGTCTGAAACAGCTCCATTCTTGGATTTTCAAGAACACAACGATCTAGAATTTCATAATTATAAAAAAAAAAAAACCACCCCACCAAACAGCCAGTTCTATCCATGATTTCATGTAGGATTTTATGTAGTAAGGGCCCAGTCCTACTCAGACCACCATGCAATTGTTTTGATTTCCATGGGACTTGCAAAGGGTATGAGAGCAGAACTGATCCCCAAGGGAGTTGTGTAAAATGGTCGGTGCCCAGTTCATTGCCAGCTCAAGCACCCATAACAAAGTGCTGAGGTTCTTCCTCTAGTTACCAAAAAAAAACAAAAAAAAACAACCAAACAAACCCAGAATACAGTGTTTAACCTCATGTTCATTCACACTCCTTTACTGGATTCATAAGGCAGATACTGACACTCAAAAACTGTGCGAGCATGTAATTGGAATAAGGAACTGATCCAAATGAGAGATGCAAGGTACTTCACAGCTGTCATCATGCATAAATCTTAGAATCAGAGAATTGGAAGGGACCTCGAGAGGTCATCTAGTCCAGTCCCATGCACTCAAGGCAGGACTAAGTATTATCTAGACCATCCCTGACAGGTGTTTGTCCAACCTGCTCTTAAAAATCCCCAATGATGGAGATTCCACCACCTCCCTAGGCAATTTATTCCAGTGCTTAACCACTCTGACAGTTAGGAAGTTTTTCCTAATGTCCAACCTAAACCACCCTTGCTGCAATTTAAGCCCATTGCTTCTTGTCCTATCCTCAGAGGCTAAGAACAACAATTTTTCTCCCTCCTCCTTGTAACAACCTTTTATGTTCTTGAAAACTGTTAAGTCCCCTCTTAGTCTTCTCTTCTCCAGACTAAACAAACCCAATTTTTTCAATCTTCCCTCATAGGTCATGTTTTCTAGACCTTTAATCATTTTTGTTGCTCTTCTCTGGACTTTCTCCAATTTGTCCACATCTTTCCTGAAATGTGGCGCCCAGAACTGGACTCACACTCCAGTTGAGGCCTAATCAACACAGAGTAGAGCAGAAGAATTGCTTCTCGTGTCTTGCTTACAATACTGCTAATACATCCCAGAATGATGTTTGCTTTTGTAACCCTTCTGCCCGTCATAGTTGGCAGCAACAAGGGCCGGGTTCAATATCTAGGGGTTCCGTTCCAATAACGCAATGCAAAACCGGCTCGAGCCCCCACACATTGACCTGGGACAAATATATACCACCTCCCCGGGCGCCTCTAAGAGGCAATACTTCCCCTCTCGCCAACACAGAGGCGGAGTGTAGCAAAAGCCTTTTAATAACAGAGAAAACCAATGTGGCATTATGTTGGGGAAACACCATCAACAGGATTCATAACACAAACCATGAGCAAAAACCTACCCCAAGCAAATTGGGCTGTGTCCTTTCCCTTTGGTTCTTGAGTCCAGCAACCCAAAAGTCACCCAAAGTCCCAAAAGTCCAGCAACCCCAAAGTCTCTGACCTTGGTGAGTCCAGAGTTCCAAAGTTCATCTGCAGAGTTTTAGCCCCCCAGCCTGTGTGGAAATGGTGGGGGAGTAAAGGGGCACCTTATGTGATCTGACGGCCAACTGCCCTGCCTCTCCATGGTTTCTGTTGCAGCCTTCACCGCCAGCCACTCATCTCCACCAGCTGCTACTCTCCAGTAGTCATCCAGTGAGCCGTTCTGCCAACTGCTCTGCCCCAGTACCCGTCCTGCGAGCCGCTATGCCAGCTGCTCCTCGCTGGTAGCCATCCTGCGAGCTGCTCACCAATATATCTACAGGCCCCCTGCTACTTAACACAGTACTCAGTGATTTCAGCTCATAGTAGGGGAGCCCTAGTGCACCATTAGCCCAAAGTGAATTCAGCTCTGCAATCTGTAACCAGACTCCTAGTGGAATCAAAATTAGCTCTCCTATTACACAGTGGAGAGAGGTGGTGGTGCAGTTGGCATTTAGGGCCCTCAGAAGGGGCCCATACTACAAGGTACAAATACCTGTCCCCAACCTCACATCATTCACTGGGCGTTGGAACCCATGTCCCTTGTCTAGTGAGTACTACTTAGTTGATGGCGAGTTCCTCTGTCATAAAACAGTTCCACTGTCCTTGATTCACATAATCAGGGTAACAACACTTTATTCTTCCTGTCCCAATAACAGAAAAACTGGGGATCCCACAGCAGCCAAAGTGACCATTTGGGCTGCTGTGGGCTCATGCTAGGCGGGGTGGGTGTGCCTATGCAAAGAAGATCAGCTCCTGAAGTTCTTTTCCACAACTCACCACAATTCACCACCAGATGTCAGGGTAGAGCTCATCCTGACTCTGCTTACACTTTTTTTTGCAACAGCATTACACTGTTGACTCATATTTAGTTTGTGATCCACTATGACCCCCAGGCCCCTTTCTGCAGTGCTCCTTTCTAGGCAGTCATTTCCCATTTTGTATGTGTGCAACTGATTGTTCCTTTCTAAGTGGAGTACTTTGCATTGGTCCTCATTGAATTTCATCCTATTTACTTCAGACCATTTCTCCAGTTTGTCCAGATCATTTTGAATTTTAATTCTATCTTCCAAAGTACTTGCAACCCCTCCCAGCTTGGTATCGTCCACCAACTTTATAAGTGTACTCTCTCTGCCATAATCTAAATCATTGATGAAGATATTGAACAGAACCGTACCCAGACCCGATCCCTGTGGGACCTCACTTGTTATGCCCTTCCAGCATGACTGTGAACCACTGATAACTACTCTCTGGGACTGATTTTCCAACCAGTTATGCACCTACCTTATAGTAGTTTCATCTAGATTGTATTTCCCTAGTTTATGAGAGAGACATGCGAGACAGTATCAAAAGCCTTACTAAATGCCAAGGTCCACTGTGCTCTACCACAGCCAGGGATGGTTCTGGCCTCAGGGGAGAAATGTCTCCTCCCCAGCATCTCCCGGAGTCCAGAGAAGCCTTTTTCCACCATGCTATATCGGGAATGTTGTATGGAAGATAGAGTACAGAGTGGATGTAGGCATTCATGGCCAAATACATTGGAATGCACAGACTTTTATGCAGAATTTCCTGAAAACTATGGTCAATACTGCAAGATGTTCTCAGCAGGAAGATCCTTAGTTTGCCAAGAGTTCCACTGACTACAGGATGCAGAATCAGGTCCCATTTTTGGAGCTCCTTCTAGTGCCTGCAGTGATAGGAACTACAGGAGACTCCTCCTGAAGTGAGAGAATCTTGCAGAAGGCTTTTCTGTCCCAGTTTCTCAACACTGAGAGAGAGAAAAAATAATAAAGATCAGCTACAGGGAGCAGCGCCTATGTTCACAGAGTCAAACATTCCAGGCTATATCCCTGCTCTCTGGAGAGAATCATTCACACAGAGAAGATTAGTCAGACGGATTAGCATGCAGCAGGATTATCCACACACACAGTTTAGTCAACTAATAAAACAGTATCTCTCAGCCTGTAGGTTTCTCAAATCCCAGTATTTATCCCTTTAAGCACCACCATACTTTGTGGAATGCAGAATACACAAATGACAGATACATTTGCAACTGATCTCTCGTGTTTGTGTCATCTCCAATCAGCCACAAGATGTCAGTGCTGCAGAACATTATTGTTCTTATATGTGAAGGAGCATCAGTCTATGTTGCTTTGGGTAGCTGTCAGTGCTGGGCTGTACTAGTCAGGGTCAGTGAGCGTACCCAGGCCGTAACAGTCTGGGACAGTAAATGAGATTGTGCTGCCTGATGCAGCTTGTTATTCAATTATATTTTTAATAATGCAGCAGTCTCCTAGAGTGATGCAAAAGTTATTCTAGCCGCTTTCGCAGCTCCTAAACCAACTCATGGAAAACTTGAACTAGGCAGACATCAAATGCGTAAGACACTGCTAAGTGTGCACCAGCAAAAAAAATTGCCAAATTACACAGCACACCACTTTATGATAAAAAAAAACAGTAGATGTTCCAAACAAAGAAACCACCATTCTGGAGCTACTACGTCTCAGCTAATTGGGGAATTAGTACAGAAGACCACGAGCTATTAGAGTTTGAAAGTAGCCATACCAAACCTATTCACTACCTACTTACATATAATAGTGTCACACCAAGTTTTTCATATAACCTGGCTAACCTCTGACTCCTACTTGTTTACAAATAGGTTTGCAGAGGTGCCGACTCCATGGGTCTCCAAGCACGCTCCCCCGCTCCCCGGAAAATTACAAAGTCAGCGCCTAGGTTTGCATCACCAAATACCAACTTGACTTCCAGTCACCAATGTAGCAATGTACTTTTACATCACCGTGGTAATTCCTGTTTGCGTGATTTGCCTGTGTAAGTTCACATGTTCTGTATACCTATTTATGTAAATTTACCTGTATAATCTTGGGGATATTATCTCTGCCTTCCTCTAACTAATTCATTTGAATCAAAAGTAAATGGTCAAATGAGTATTTTAAAATATGTTTTCACAGAAGGCAGCACAAGGTATCAGATACAAGGTATCAGACTAAGAAAACAGTTTGGAGAACTAAGAAATCTAAAGGCAGCATGTGCATTGTGAGGCTCAAGGAAACAAAATCCACAGATGCAGTAGGTGTCTGGAGAGTTCTAGAGGCATAACAGACCACAGCTCCATCAATAAATGAAGGATGCAAGGAACAAGAATCAGTCAATATGGCTTAGCATGGCCTGACTCAAAGATGCGAAGCTTATAACTGACTCTCCGCATTCTTGTTTGGTTCCTGCTCTTTATTTTAAGTTCCAATAGAAGTTGAATATATGGAGATAAACAGAGGTACAGATGTAGACATATACAGTGGCAATTTTAAAATTACACATTTGTATTGGTAGGGAGTTGCATTGCACACATTTAATAGATCTTTTCTATTAACTTCTATGAATTTATCAGAAAAAAAGAACCTTCCTATACCCTACCCAATGTCAGGAGCCAATATATTCTGGGGTGCCTCCAACCTAGGTGCTCTGGAGCAAACATCTGAAAGCGTCTAGCCAGCCTCGCAAAAACAGATACACTTACTGACACCCTACAGTAGAGACCTTAGAGAGGAAGAGGCTGGGTGTCAGGAAAACTTCAAGGTGTGAGGGAGTGAACAGGGGTTATCTGGTCCCATTTATGTGCACATAGAGGGCAAATATCAGTCTGAGAATGCAGTGTCCTATTAATGGAGAGATTCAGAAACTATCTGAGGAAGGGTAGTCAGGGATGGAAGGGGGAAGGATTTAGTTGGCTTTGTAAATGCCTAGGACATGGATACAGATTACTGGCTCATAAACTTTTATGCTTCCAGGGGCCAGACTCTGGCCTGAGTTACACCAGTGTAAAGATGAAGCAGCCCCATTAAAGTTAGTACTAGTGTAAATGGGATCTGAATCTGGCACCCAATATTTCCCTGTGTCTTAGGTCTGCACGGTTTTTCGGTGAGCTGTCGCTTTTTTATTGCTCTAGGGTTTGGGGAGGTTCTTTTTTAGAAAAAGAAAAATCTAATTTAGATTTTAAATTATAAAAGGGCAAACTGACTGCATTGCTTAATTCAGTTTCACATGCAATAACCTTTCAAATGGTGCTTGAAAGTCAAGTCAAATTTCAATATAAATGATGTTGCCGGGTTAACATTAATGTGAGACACTGCCCTTTATGTTTCCCGATCATCCCCTTGAATGTGTTGAACAGTAATTTTAATAGAATCATAAAAATCTTCAATTTCCTCTTTGTAGACTTAACCAAGGCCAAGTGCAGTACATGAGGTACACTTCTGTATCACTCATAGGGCTTGTGATTATTTCAACATCTCATTTCTTGAAGCTCTTGTGTATGCAAATTACAGGACTGTTTAATGTTTTTTTAGAAATAGCTTTACTTAAATATTGTCTAAATGAGCTTTTCCCTTGCTTATTTCTTCAAATAAATATATCAGAATTAGGGACCATAGGCAAGAAAGGGGGATTCTGCCAAAGGTATGTGTAACAATCTGACTTTAAGTGAACAGTTAGTGCCATGAACTAAACAAGGACCTTAGAAAGGTATTTCAGTGCTTATCAGTTTATGATACACGCTTGCCTTTTTATAGGAGAGATTTAAGTCCCAAAAGAATTTGGGGGGGGGAGGGGGTCGAGAAAGTGCCATCTCAGCCTTAACCATTGTGACACTTCAGTAAAGAAAGGAATACACTGAAATTGCAATGAAGGGCAAAATGAGATGCAAAAAAGCTTGTGGAAGGGAGAGCCAAGCTCAGTTAAGCCACGTCAGTGGCAGTGGGCCTGATTCGTTGTTACCCTGCACCTTCTGAATTCATTTACAACAAGGCATGGTGGGAGTAACACTGCCATTGTGAGGTCGTAGCATTTTATACCCTCTTTGCACTCACGTTGCCATGATGTAAATAACTGAGGTGCAGGGCAATGGAGAATCAGGCCCACGCTGTTCCCAGCTGGATGATGAGAGACAGTCCCTCCTCATCACACAGCAACCTCTTTTGACTAATTAACAAGCAGTATCGATCAGTGCGGAAGGGAATCTGTCTCATCCATTCTTCCAACACCAAAAATCACAAGCTTTCACATCGACCCCACGTAAATACACACTGTTCTGTAGCCCAGAGATGGAGTTTGAGTCGCTGACATACCAGTATATTGGCATATAAATTATGATCCATCCAAGTACTCAAGCCAGCTGTGGAGGTAGGAGCAGGTTTCTAACATCCTTCCTGAACTTCTGTTTCCCACTTAAAAAAAAATAAATTTGCAGAGACTGACACATCTGTACAGAATAAATGCATCACACACAAAATTCTTTGTTCTATGTACAAGCAAGCTGTGACTAGGCAGAATGTTTGTGATTACGAAGTACAGGAGTAATCAAACAAATTGGATTAATTTTAAAAATGGCTTTCTTTTCCTAAATACGTGACTGCAACATTTCTTGCCATCTGGGCAACTGTTTGGAGTATTAAATCAGGAAGCAAGAAATCTAGGTGTTATACAGACACATTCTACCCTCTGATATGCATGCATAATTCCCACTGGCCTCAGTGTGAGTTACATGGGTGCATATTTGAATTGCATATTTGGAAGAACTGAATCCAGAAACAAGCCATGCCAGTTATCAGTCACTTTATTGTGCCACACCAATACTCATCCCTTTGCTGGTGCTATGGATACTTCACTGAGTATCAGACAGCTTGTCCTTGAGTTGGGCCTGTGGTTTCCAATTGCCTCTTGAGGTTCCTACTTCCCTCACAAGCTTGAAGGATGAGTCTCCATGTCATCATCTCCCTGAATTTTCATCTATTGCTTGCTCAGCTACACATACCTGTTTCTGTCTCACCATCAGGACTTAAAGCCGCTCACTAAAAGGAGTAGCAGAGCTTAGCCTTCTTAAAAGCATGATAACTTTATAAAGGGAAAAGAGCCATCACTCTGATTTGCCACTATTCTCCATGAAATTCAGTCTTTAATTCTTTGTACTGTTGCAACACCATAATTAAGGTTGATTTCAGAAGGGAGTTAAAGGTCTGTTTTAGACAAGTGCAGGTAGCTATATCTATTAAGATTGCTCAACACTTTCCATTATAAGATCCTGAGGGTTAGTTGCTTGTAACTGCCAAACTTTAATTGTTGGAGCTGAAACTTTCCATGCCAGGTGTCTGCCTTGGACTGATTTTTTTCCACAAAAAAACAAAGCAAAAACAGTTCAGCTGTTTCTAAGAACACGGTTAGGGGAAAATATGTTGTTTTGCCCATGTTAAAAATATTCTATCAATCATTTCACTGAGAAATTAACAAATCTGTGCTTTGGAGCAGGAACTTGAAATGTGGCAGGCGTGTTGCCCTGGGTTTATTGATCTGCCTTTTGCTGTCCCTGTGAAAATCTATCCAAATTTGGCCAAGTTATGAGCTTCTGAAAAATCTCAGCTTGCATATGGTCAGTAGAGACATGTTCGTGTTGGACAGCTAAACTGTCCAGAAATTCTGTAGGCACTGAGCATTATATCACACCCATTTGTAATTTCAGACATCTCGATCAGCTAGCTTGAGAGACTTCTCTGGTGAGTTAGAATGAAATTGGCATCTCTTTTGCTTTTCTTCATAAGTATTCTGAAAAGCTGAAGTACTCCTGGTTGCCCTAGGTGATTCGCTCAGTCACAAACATACCTCTTCTATAATGAGGTGACCCAACTGAACACATTGTGCTTTAATGAGGTCTAACTAGTCAGTGCTTCGTTTACATGATTAACCAAATTGATTCTTCAGATTTTTAGCCTATCCCTCTGTTAGTTCAAACCAGTGGCCTGTCTGCATTCTTTATTGCAACCAGTGGGTGAATAGCTTTAAGGATCCTTTTGCAATAACCATTAAATCTCTTTCCAGAAGAATCTCTATGCAATCTAATTAATTTAGTTTCTACATTACACTGCAATTTTTCTTACCACTTAGTCTTGGGAAGTAACCACTACAGCATGCTACCACTATTTGGCATCTTACAAAACTTAAAATGAAACTCAGGAGCACACACAAGTCATTTGGTGCTTTATAACCTTTGACTAGCCAAGTGGTTGTGTGTCTTATGAAAGGTCCATGTTTGCCACAGCCTTAAATATAAAAAATGTGACTGGTTGTAGCAATCAAACACAAATTCCTCCTTCAGAATAAGGCTACATCTACAGTTGGCGCTAGGGAGGGTATTCCCAGTTCTCGCAGACATAGGCATGCTATCTCTGCTCAAGCTACTGCTCTAAAAATAGTGCAGCTGCAGTAACATGGGCCACGGCAAGTGATGTATGGGCTAGCCACCCCACGTACAAACCTGCCCAGGCTCCTTGGGTACATTCATGGGGCAGCTAGCCGAGGCTGCTGCTGCTACCACAGCTGCGCTGCTATTTTTAGCATGCTAGCTCAAGTAGAGCTAGCACGGGCACTTCTAAGCAGGCAGGGAATCACCCCTCACTTCCAAATGTAGCCATAGTCAGTCTAACGCCAAGTTGGGGTGCCTGAATTTTTGGGTGTTCAAACCTCAGACACCTTAAAAAGTTTTCAGAAAGTGCTAAGCATCCACCCTTTGAAAATCATGCTTCTTTTAAGTATCTCAAGCTGAGCAACCAAAAGCACTAATCGCTTTTGAAAACGTTGGCAAAATATACAGGAAAAAAATTTTAGGTTGGCCACCTGTCATGGGGGTCAAAAAAGGCAAATAATATATGATATAATTATTATCATATATTATGATATGATATGGTGTGCCCTCACCTGGAACATTATTTCCATTGCTGGTCCTCACTCTCAAAAAAGTATACAGTAAAACTTGGAAGGTCCAGTAAAAAAGGGCATTGAAAATGAACAGCAGCCTGGAAACCCTTCCATAGGAAGAAAAATGTTACAAAAATAGGGCTTAGCTTAGGAAGGAGAAAAATAAGAGGTGACAGGATAGAAGTATATAAAACAAATGAACAATTTAGAGAAGGTAGATTGGAATCACCTATTTCTAAAAAGAAAAGGAGTACTTGTGGCACCTTAGAGACTAACCAATTTATTTGAGCATAAGCTTTCGTGAGCTCAAATTGGTTAAATAAATTGGTTAGTCTCTAAGGTGCCACAAGTACTCCTTTTCTTTTTGCAAATACAGACTAACACGGCTGTTACTCTGAAACCTGTTTATTTCTAGAATACAAGGACGAAAGGACCCCAATTAAATTTAAATGAAATAAAAATGATTCAAAGACATAATTGACCCAATGTGTAATTAACTTGTGGAACTTGTTGCTATGAGATGTCATGAAGGCCAAGAGTTCAGCAGCATTCAAAAGATGACTCGACATTTACAAAGAAGAATATCTGCAGTCCCACTAACTGGGATAAAAATGGATAAAGGAGATCAATTCCCAGGCTTCAGAACAAAAAAGTCTATCACCGATTGCCTGGGGCCAGGAAGGAATTTTCCTCTTAGGCAAATTTAAAAGACACACCCATAGAAAAATGTAACAAGCCTGCATTGGTAAGGTGGCTAGACCAGCCCATTTAGTAGGCCTTTTCTCTCTCTCGAATCTCCATGACAAACAGCTCTCTACATTCACTTAATCCTGACTCAGTGCAGAAATGGACTGGATGACCTCTTAAGGTCCCTTCCAGCCCTACACTTCTATGGTCGCAAGGTGAAGCTGCTGTAATGTCCTGTATTTTACAGCGGCTCCCTTAGTCGACTACTAAATAAGATAATACAAAGTCATAGTTCCATATTTTGATATGTGCATACCTCATTCTTTATGCCAAGTTTCTCGATGTTATTTTGCAATATTTTGTGTTTTATACAAGCAGCTATAATATATATTAGTAAAATATTCATAGAGTTTAGAGATGAAAGCTTATTGGGTATAGTTAGTCAACACAGGTTTTTTCCCCCCAATAGTATATTTTCTAGTGCCTTTTCCATAGGAAAGTGTCTAGCATCTTGACTCAGGGTATCCTCTGGCTTCAATCCCAGGGAAAGGAATGGGAAATTGAAGCCATTTTGAATGGGGAGAAGAGTTCATGAGTTTGGTGCCAGAAATTAGATGGAGGGGAACCTTTTAAAGTCTGCGTGGCAAGTGATGTCTTGGATGAAACTGGGTGTTACACTTTGGGACCCTCCAGAGCTAAAAGGCTGAGAGAGACATGTCACAGGCTGACTAGTTGATTGCCTACTTACTGTAGACAGAGGAAGCTCATCCCCAAGCATCTGAGGTCCAAACCAGTTTGAATCCTGGACAAGCCCCCACTTCAATGACAGCCAACATCTTACCTGAAACATCTGGGATTGAATCGAGGAACTTTAGAGCCACACTGCACAGCATGAGATGAGCATTATGAATGTGAATGGACTTGTTTTCGTACAATGGAAGGAGGCACTATGGAGTACAGTAAGTACTTTAAAAAAAGCTAACATTTTGCACACTGCCGTATTTGCCTACCGTGTCATTTGCACATTTCCCTGGGAAATGCTGCACATAATTTGGTAAATATGAACTACTACAGGTGGTAAATTACAGTTTTAATTGCTTGCATTGTATATGCAATGCACACACAAATCACCTGGCATATAACTGGAAGTCTGCAAAAACCTGACTTCCATGGGTTAATCATTCACACTGTTGGTGTAGCAGAGAAGTATTTTTAAGATTGCCACAGCATATGGTAATTTCCCATGTGCATTTCCTGCAGGTTTCCAAGAAATAGCCTCTGTCTGGGCTCAAATGATTTTGCAATTGTTTACATAAATCCCATACGAAGTATCAGGGCCACATTGTTCAGCAAAGTCAAAGAAAATAATTTGTCATTCTGCTGTCTGAGGCCACACCAGCACAATTCCAGCATTAGCCAACTTGCTTTACTTTTTTGTTTTGTGGGGTAGTGTACTACATGGCCAAAAAAAAAAAAAATTCTAGAAACTTTGCTTGGCTAAGTCATTGTGCAATCTTTTGTACCCAACAGCCTAATAGAGTGTTTCTAAGGCATGAAATACAAAGATTAGCTTCATATCTTGTAAGCAGGGCTTGTTTTCTACCTTTTAAGTTTATTTTTCTGTTATTCATAAGTAATACAGCATAACCACTGAGAACTCAAAGAAATAAATACAGCAGATTCAATGTCAGATCCTTAACTCCATTGGCAAATTGTCATTAAAACAGCCTTTCTGGGGAGGTGCCTTGTCATAGAATATTAGGGTTGGAAGAGACATCTAGAGGTTATTTAGTCCAACCCCCTGCTCAAAGCAGGACAAACCCCAACTAAGTCATCCCAGCCAGGGCTTTGTCAAGCTGGGCCTTAAAAACCTCTAAGGATGGAAATTCCACCACCTCTCTAGGTAACCCCCTCCACCCTCCTAGTGAAATAGCTTTTCTTAATATCCAACCTAGACTTCCCCCACCGCAACTTGAGACAATTGCTCATTGCTTCTCTCAAAACTGTGTGACTGGACAACAAAATGGCAGATGAAATTTAATGTTGATAAATACAAAGTAATGCACACTGGAAAGCACAATCCCAACTATACATATATAATGATGGGGTCTAAATTAGCTGTTACCACTCAAGAAAGAGATCTTGGAGTCATTGTGGATAGTTCTCTGAAAACATCCACTCAATGTGCAGCGGCAGTCAAAAAAGCAAACAGAATGCTGGGAATAAGTAAGAAAGGGGAATAAGTAAGAAAGGGAAATAAGTAAGAAAGATAATAGGACAGAAAATATCATGTTGCCACTATATTAATTCACGGTACGCCCCCATCTTGAATACTGTGTGCAGATGTAGTTGCCCCATCTCAAAAAAGATATATTGAAATTGGAAAAGGTTCAGAAAAAGGCAACAAAAATGATTAGGGGTATGGAACAGCTTCTGTGCGAGGAGAGATTAATAAGACTGGGGGGGGGGGGAGAAAACCTGGATTTGTGCGGAAATGGCCCAACTTGATTATCATACACATTGTAAGGACAGTGATCACTTTAGATAAGCTATTACCAGCAGGAGAGTGGGGTGGGAGGAGGTATTGTTTCATGCTTTGTGTGTATATAAAAAGGTCTGCTACACTTTCCACAGTATGCATCCGATGAAGTGAGCTGTAGCTCACGAAAGCTTATGCTCAAATAAATTGGTTAGTCTCTAAGGTGCCACAAGTACTCCTTTTCGCGAATACAGACTAACATGGCTGTTACTCTGAAACCTGTCATTAATAAGACTGGCACTTTTCAGATTGGAAAAGAGATGGCTAAGGGGAGTTATGATTGAAGTCTATAAAATTGTGGCTGGTGTAAAGAAAGTAGATAAGGAAGTGCTATTTACTACTTCTCATAAGAACTAGGGGTCACCAAATGAAATTAATAGGCATCAGGTTTAAAACAAATAAAATGAAGTATTTCTTCACACAACGCACAGTCAACCTGTGGAACTCCTTCCAGAAGATGTTGTGAAGGCCAAGACCATAACAGGATTCAGAAAAGAACTAGATAAATTCATGGAGGAAAGGTCCATCAATGACTATTAGCCAGGATGGGGAAGAATGGTGTCCCTAGACTCTGTTTGCCAGAAGCTGGGTATGAGCGACAGGGGATGGATCACTTGATGATTACCTGTTTTGTTCATTCCCTCTGGGGCACCTGGCACAGGCCACTGTTGGAAGACAGGATACTAGGCTAAATGAACCTTTGGTCTGAACCAGTAGGGCCATTCTTATGTTATTTTCTTGTTCTGGTATCTGCCACCACTGAGAACAGCCGAGCTCCATCCTCTTTGGAACCCCCTTCAGGTAGCTGAAGGCTGCTATCAAATCTGCCCTCACTCTTCTCTACTGCAGACTAAATAAGCCAAGTTCCCTCAGCCTCTCCTCGTAAGTCATGTGCCCCAACCCCCTAATCATTTTCATTGTCCTCCGTTGGACTCTCTCCAATTTGTCTAAATCCTTTCTGTAGTGGGGGACCCAAAACTGGATGCAATACTCCAGATGTGGCCTCACCAGTGCCAAATAGAGGGTAATAATCACTTCCCTTGATCTGCTGGCAATGATCCTACTAATTCAGCCCAATATGGTGTTAGCCTTCTTGGCTACAAGGGCACACAGTTGACTCATATCCAGCTTCTCGTCCACTGTAGTCCTCACGTTCTTTTTTGCAGAACTCCTGCTTAGCAAATCGGTCCCCAGCCTGTAGCAGTGTCTGGGATTCTTCTGTCCTAAGGGCAGGACTCTGCACTTGTCCTTGTTGAACCTCCTCAGATATTTTTTGGCCCAATCCTCCAATTTCTCTAGGTCACTCTGGACCCTATCCCTCCAGCATATCTACCTCTCCCCACAGCTTAGTGTCATCCGTGAACTTGCTGAGGGTGTAATCCTTCCCATCATCCAGATCATTAATGAAGATGTTGAACAAAACCAGCCCCAGGATCGACCCCTGGGGCACTCTGCTTGATTCCAGCTGCCAACTAGACATTGAGCCGTTGACCACGACCACCGATGATCTAGCCAGCTTTCTATCCACCTTATAGTGCATTCATCCAAGCCATGCTTTTTTAATTTGCTGGCAAGAATACTGTGGGAGACTGTATCAAAAGCTTTGCTAAAGTTGAGATATAGCAGTCACATCCACTGCTTTCCCCATATCCACAGAGCCAATTATCTCATCATAGAAGACAATCAGGTTGATCAGGCATGACTTGCCCTTGGTGAATCCATGATGACTGTTCCTGATCACCTTCCTCTCCTCCAAGTGCTTCAAAATGGATTCCTTGAGGACCTGCTCCATGATTTTTTCTTATCTCCCATTGAAGTCAATAGTGGGAGATAGTGACCAACACTGAAGTCAGTAGCAATTGAGTCAATCATCCCCTAGGTTTCCTAAAAGGACAGATTAGTGTCTTTCTGCTAGTTAGGCCGCCTGTCTTAGCAGGGAATCTCATCCTGGTGTTGACATGTTTGCCAGACTTGCCTTCTAAGCCTGTTAATAAAATAGCATTTTAAATTATGGTAACAGCTTCAAGAAGAGTGAGTTGGCTGCACATTTAATGACTGATCCTCCTTTCTGTGTACCTCACTGGGGCACAGGTGTCCTGCATCTTATCTCAAATTTCTATCAAAGTACTATCTGAACACCTCCTAAAATCAGACCATTAATCGCCTGGTATTCTGGTATTTTTTTCTGGACGTTCTTTCTCACCAGGAAGATACCAGGGTTCAGATGGCAAAAGGGCTTTGAATTTTTATTTGGATCAGACTAACTTATTTAGAAAGCCATCCTAGCTATTTAGTAGCCTTCTGAGAGGAGTGTAAACAGAATGCCATTTACACTCTGTACCAGTCAGAGTGGCTTAAACTGTGCTTAGAGACATATTGGGTGAAATCCTGGCCTTATGTAAGTCAATAGGGGGTTTTGCCACTGACTTCTATGGGACCAGGATTTTACCCACAATACGTTAGCAGTGATGATACACACAGCCTTTTTCTAACACTGTTTTAAGAAAGGTTCCTGAACATCTTCAGGGGCCACATCCCCCAAGAGAGACAACTACAGTTAGTATGTACTTCCATTCCAAGAACTTGTACAGCACAGTATAGCTGATTGCCACAACCCACGTATACAGTGAAATTTTCTTTCAAAATTACAAGAGATTTTATATACTATGAGAAAATGCTGAATTTTGTTTCACTCATCTAGATGACTCTGCCTTGACAGCAGAGAACATGGCATTACATAGTCCCTTCCTGTTTTTTTCTTGCTGTCACAAGTTGGCCCCAATGCAGTTCTGAGAGCTGGCTCAGAATCACTTATAAAAAATAAACCTCTGTCTCAATAGATTATTTACAACAAAAACTCTAGAAATATAACAAGTGGGTAACAGGTGGTATAACTGACAGTCAGACTTTAAGGAAGCAAAGAGACCAGAATGTATCCTGCTGTCATGTGTTACACTCTCAGATAGCCTAAGTACTCATGACAGATATTGCAACCCCATGCAGTATCTTTGAGGACCATTGTATTACATTTATAAAGGATTGATGTATGATAATGGGGAAGATGTACCACAGCTCCTCCAGGAACCAAAAGAAGTGTGCGGGGGGGGTGGGGGAGGAGGGAGGGGGGGAAGAGGCCGGGACAGATGATCATTGCAAGTCATTGAGACTAAACAATTCTAGGGAGGTTTGCGTAGACAGGTTCAAACTGGGCTTTCCAGAGACTCAAAGAAAGGGCTTTTGGTATGATAATGGGGCCTTCTTTCCAGTTCAGCAAATCATCATGAACTCCTCCTCCAAGTGTCCCCAATGTTGCTGAAGGCCTAATAAGGCACCAATAGAAAGATGGGTGATGCCTGGTAAGCTTTTACACTGGGAGCTTTAACCTAGATTTCATGCCTGGGAATGTTTGTTGGGGCTTCATAATATGGGGGTTAACTGCAGTTTTAGCAAGCCCAGTCTCTCTCCATTCAATGAATGTCTCCCTATTCACTACTACCATCCTCTCCCACTGGGATCAGAGGGATCGGCACCAGGAGGGTGCCGCATCACAAGCAGGTGATGCTTTAGGCTGTGAATGGCTTGGCCATTGGTGGATTGGCTATGTGACTCCAGTTCCTTCCCATCAGAGATGCAGTTACACAGTTAATTCCATGAGGCTGGGGTGCAGCTGGCCTTTCCAGCCCTGTACTGGTCCTCAGTGGTCAGAGTGGACAATCCCAACGGGCTACAGATGGGACACCACTTTTCCCCACTCATCCTGGAGCTTCTCAGAGTTGGCTTCCTTCCCCCCCCGTCCTCTGATCCCATTCCAACCCTGTCAGATTTTCTGTCAAACCCAGGCCGACTATCCACATAACGGTCTTTGACTATTAACCAGGGTGGCAGAGTTTATAGAATTGTTCTAAACCCACTAATTCATAGGCCTCAATGACCATGGTAACCCCCCAGCCAATTCCCCATTTTCTTATGTAACCCCTAATTTGGGATGACACCTCAGCATAGGTCATATTCCCTGTTTTCTGAACTCCCTGAAACGTCCTTCCCCACACTTCAGGGGTCAATTTAAACTTGTGACAAAGCTTTTTTTCTTCTTTTTTTTTTTTTAAACACAGCCTATAGCCTTTATGGTCCTCTCTTTCCATATGGGTGAAAATGTTTAATGTCTTCATCCCCAACTGTAGTGGACCCAAATATCATACCATGTTCTCCTGCCCCACCTTGTTTAATTCACACCTCATTTCAAAAGCATTTAGAAACATATCCATGTCATCCCCTTCCCTAAAACAAGGGAATAATTTGGCATCTACACCACCTCCCAGGACAGACACCCAGGTCTGGCTCCATCTATCAAATTACGGTTTTGCTGGCTGGCACAATATCTGGAATGCCTAAGGAAACTGCTTTTATGATTTCTTGTTAGCCCATGTGGTGAAGCAGAAATTTACTTTTGTTGCTGGTTTGGTATATCCTATGGGGGTTAGCCACCAGTCTTGGGGTGTATCTGCCCTATTTTTCAGCAGTTTATCCTGCATTTGGCACTCTCAGTTGTGGCCCACTGGGGCACGGTTACACTGACGCTCCTTCTCTACTCTCATTGCTTGTCGCTCTCTCTCACCTCATGCTGATGCTGCTTCTCCCAGTCCACTTCCTCTCACTTCTGGCCCACAAGCATCTGGGCTTCCAGACACAGGCTGTCCCTCTCCATCTGCAGCCTCTCTGGCTCGGTCTGTGGATGTCTATGGTCTCTGCTGCAGTCATATATTCAATCTGGATGGCGCATGAGTGCTGCCTCTGTCAGCCTCTTCCCTGCACAGAGGCGTCTCCAAGATTTCTCCCACCTGCTGGTCTCTCTGCCAGTGGGCTGGATGTTCCCTGTGATCCTGGACCATCATTCCTTTTCTGGTCCTAAGAGTACAGCAGGTCAACTAGCCGGGCCTTCGTCTGCTCCTCAGCGTTGAGTTGCCTTTCTCTGCATATCTCAACCAGCTGACTTTTTTTCATCTGTTCATAACTCATTTCCCTCGTGTCTCTTTTCATTATTCCTTTCCCAAAGAGGCTATGAGACACTTCTCTCTGCGCCTTTCCCTTCCAAAGTACTTGCTTTCATTGCTTTGGCACTTCACTGGAAAGTTCCCACTGACAGATCATATGTGCTGCCACCATATATTTCAGAGTTTCAGAGCTGACTGCACCTTTGCCCTCTTCCCGCCCAACTCCCTCCCCCCGGGTCATCCTCTCAAGCACCCATTTAAAGTTCCAGGCTCCCACTCTAACCATCACCTCTTTCAGGCAGAGACTTTTGTCTGTCTCACTTCAATCTGATGGTTTAGATCCCTCTGGCACCTAACTGTGATTTTCCCAGCAGGTCTGACCTTACAAGATCTCACCCATCAGTCTTAGGGGCCCCAATAGGCCAATGTCCTTGCAACCCTTCAGCAGGATTAGAGCCCCTTAGACAAAGAGTTTGTCTTTTTGCCAGATCAGAAAGAATGCCCATGTTAGTTCAAACTCTGCCTTCTTATACCAAAAGCCTTTTCTTTGTCTGAGTCTCTGGAAAACCCAGTTTGAACCAGTCCTCTCTGGGGGGTGGTATTTCCCCAGAGTTGTTTAGTCTCAGTGACTTGCCTTAATCACCTCCCACTGTTTTTTAGCTCCTGGAGCAGCTGTGGTAATGCTTGCCAATGGAATAGAATGCGATCATACATAAACCATTCATAAATTTAATACAATAGTCCCCAAAGATAATGCATGGTGTTGCAATATCTGTCACTCAAACTAACTCAAGAATTTGATTACAATAAGATAGCCATCCTTATCTGAAAAGAATATACATGCACTGTAAGTGCATACTTATCCCCCTTTCCAGGGATATAACTCTTTTGGTAACTTAAATAACATTGCAACATGAATCTCAGCCTAAACTTTCTCCCAAGCGTGGCAGTTCTTCAGGTTTTCCCTGCATGCCCTGTCTGCCCTAGACAGTAGTTCATTCTGCCCCCGGAACAGGCCCTATTCCCTCTAAGAGCTAATGAATGAGTATGTCTCAGTAGTATTTACACAGCACCTTCATTGTAGGGTTTGAGGTCCTAATTATAGGATGACTCAGAAGAACCCATAATCAAATGTTTAGATAATATTCCTGTTAAATTCCTTTCCCTCCTCCTACCACATTTCTCTCTCTTCCCATAGCTGTGATTTTTAAGATACTATTACAGTCTGCAGTCTGTCCTACTATAGGTCCCCCTATTATTTCAAAACACTACCTCACCCAATATTCAGCCATTTAGTTAACAATTAGCCAAATGTATTTTTCAGTCAGTAGTATTCTGTACCAGATCTCCTAAAAATACCTGAGGTGTCTGTGCTGTTTGTTCTGAATGCTGGGAAATATGAATCCTTTTGTACCAAGTCTTGCAGCGTTGAAACTGCTTGGACACATGAGCATATCATTGAAGCACACTGCCATCATTTTTAAGCCTTTTGAAGATCAAAGAGTCATCTCTAGCCTTTGAAGCTTGTCTCTTTTAAACCTAGCTTCACAATTATTGGATAAGTCTTTCAAAATCTCTGGTTTTCTATCAGACCTTTGTGAATCTCTCTCCCCACCCCCACTACCCTAGTTCCAACTTTGGTGTGGCCACCACACACTTAAATGCAGTGGAATCCTACCACAGTGGTTCATAGGCTTTATGGTAGAGGTCTTTCTGTTCCGTTCCAGCGATCAGCCAGAGATGCTGGATACCATGGAGCTGTACAGGTTCACAGTGGGGTAGGAGTTATGAAAGAGCGTGCAACAGCAGGGTCCGTATGAACAGCTTTAGTACGTGCCTGCCACAGGGTGGTCTACTCACTGCTAAGTGGCACCTCCTTCTGGTGATTCGCTTCAGCCAGTTCAGCATCCCCTTTCTTCTCTTCCACCGTTGCCACTCTCCTCCTGCCCATGGAGGCACAGTACAGTCCTTTCGTGACTGGGCCCTCCAGCCGGGTCACTCTGTGTTTTTCCCTTCTGGGGGAGTCTGTTAAAGTCCCTCTGCACCAGCAGTGCTAGGCAGTCTTCACACCTGCCGCCCTGACAACATCAGTCCCACAGTGACTTGGGCATTCTTCCCATTCACTGCCCCTAGCAAGATCACTCTGTAGTAGCTGGTAGGGGAACCCAGGCCCACCCTCTACTCTGGGTTCCAGGCCAGGACCCTACAACAAGCCGTTAAGGTCTGTGGCTACTCCAAACTTACTGCTCTAACCCCGGACGACTTCCTACCATGCTTCTCCAAGCTTTTCATTCTCCAGCCTTCCCGGCCAGACAACTCTCTCTTAGATCTACTAGGTGAACTCTTTCTCACTGGGTTCCTGTCCCCTTTCCTTCTCCCTTACCTCAGGGAGAGAGAATCTGCAGGCTTTCCCCCTGCTGCCTCCTCACTGTTGCCAGCATCCTGACTTTATAGGATCGCTGCCTGTTCCCTCACAGGTGAGCTTCCTTCCAATTAGCACACTCTACAAAGCCTAAATCTTCCCCATGTGCAGCTTAATTGGCTGACTGGACGCACCTGACCTAATTCAACTCTCGCAGGGCCTGTGTTGGGAGCACACCCCATCACAGTGCCTTATGGGTCCCAGTCAAAAAGAAATTTCAAGGGGAGTTTCAACAAACTTTTTGGAGAGATGTTAATTATTATTTTGGAGAGACGGCAGTTTTGCAGTATGGAAAGCCAGTTTTTCCTCCCTGCTTTTCTGCTCTCTATAGAAATCCAAATATGAATCTGATCTGAAGCTTGGTTTCCAACATGCTGAAAAATAAACCAGTCTCCGATGTAGTGATATTTTGGCCCTACTACAATGCATGGTCCTAAGTCACAGTCCTTCTCAGGCTGCATGGAACGAAACACAATGATACAGACACACATTTCGCATTCTATAGCTTCAGAAAACGCCAAGTCCTGGGAATCCAAAAAGTGAACTGCAATTTAAACAATAAGAAATCATAACCACAAAGTAATGACGAAAAACCATAAAACTAACGAAAAAATACATTCTCCTCATATCTTATTAGCTCTGCAGTGAAAAGTGCTATTAGACAATAATCCTAATTACATGTACAAACTTCTCTCTCCTTGGAATGCAAATGGGAATTCAAACCAATTTAACAATATGCCTGACACCGTGAAGAAGAGAATAGTCCCATCTATTTACATCTTGTATAAAACAGAACTGTGCTTTACAACAGTGGTTTTGTTAGTGCCTGAACAACTGGGAAACTGCCCACGGCTGCTTCCTTGAGAAAAGCCAGACGTATATAAATTCAGCCGGGCGGACAAGCCGATAGTCAGCAAATGCAGTCGCAGAACTATTACCTGTTTTCAAAAGACAATGCAGAGGAAGCATTTTTTAATTCATAGGATTCCATTATTAAAAAAAAAATTTGAAAAGGCACGGGTGGCTCAGTAGTATCCCTTTGAGAAAACACTCGCTTATGCAGAAGCTCTCTGCAAGGCGGAAATTCTCTCAGACTCAGTAACAAAAAGACAGACATACAGTGACTGGAGAGGTTCTCCCTCAGAACAATTAAACAACAAAACCAACTGTGAAAAGCTCTGGGAGTCTGAAACCACTGTCCCCATCCTCCCTGGTAAATAAAGGGTAAGTAATTACCTGAGCCTAAAGACAACGTTTCACACTATATCATAGGCTGTAAATAGGAATTACAAAAACCTCTCTGAATTCTTGTGGATCCCGCAGTACAGTGCTGCACCATGTGATCCTGAGGGATTAAGAGAGAGTAATTATTCTCTGTAATAGTTTCTCTCTGAGGCCTTGTCTACACTACGTGGGAAAGTTGATCTAAGCTATGCGATTTGAGTTACGTTGGTCGACGTAGCTTAGATCTACTTACTGCAGGGTCCACACTGTGGTATGTCGATGGGAGATGCTCTCCTATTGGCTCCCTTACTCTTCTCGTTACGGTGGAGTATGGGAATCGACGGGAGAGTGATCTGCAGTCGATTTAGCGGGTCTTCACTAGACCCGCTAAATCGACCACCGCTGCATCGATTGCCGTGCGTCAATCCCCCAGTAAGTGTGGACAAGCCCTGGGTTGCTTTGCTTTACAAATGCTGTAAGAACTGCTTATCTCTCAATACCTGGAGTAAACTACTTGCCATAGCCTAGAACTCATTGTATCACAGTACAAGGCTACCAACGAATTAAGCTACTAGCACTATATGAAGTCTACTCTCACACCAGCTAACTGTAGAGGGGTGCATGTGTGCACGTGTGTGTGTATATATGTGTATGTGTATATATACACATATAACAAAGTAAATTTCCAAAAACCTCCAGGCATGACTACTGAACAGCTTTAAATGGTACAGAGGAATTGCGTATGTAACCCTTCTGCCAGGTGAAGCCAGCAGCAACCAGGGCCAGGTTCAATATCTAGGGGTTCCTTTTCAACAATACAACACAGGACCAGCTTTAGCCCCCACCCAGTAACCTGGGAAAATTACACACTACCCCTGGGCACCTCTGAGAGGCAATACTTCCTGTCACTGGACACAGACTCACCGGCAGTGCCTCTTGCTGGTCATCTCAGGGAATTAGCTTACCAGCCTCCGGAGCGCCCTCTTCAGGCCAGTGTCTCGCCTTGCTGCTGGCTCCCGTGTCCCTCCCAGTTCCTTTACTGTGCCCCCCTCTGCTTCCTCACCATACCCCACTGACAGTGGTTGTCCTTGGTCAGCGAGGACCCATGGTTCAGAGGTGCATCTGTGTGAGTTCAACTCCCATCCGGGGAAGAAGGCACCTTGCTTGCTTAGCCATCTGAGCACTTGCTCTGCCTGGCTGCCCCGCCGGCCGCTGTTCCTTGCCGCCTGGCCGCCCCGCCGGCCGCTGTTCCTCACCGCCCCGCCAGTTGCTCTCACCAGCCGACTGCTTTCCACTTTCGCCAGCCGCCCATCAGTTACCTTCTGCTGCCATCTGCCTCTCTGCTGTGATCTCTGTAAGTCAGTCTCTTGTGATTTTTAGCTCTCAGCAGGCTGGGCAGAAACACTGCCCCACCACGAGTAATTTCAGCTCTTATTGAATACTTGACATAACAAAAGGCTCCTAATGAAGCCTATTTTGGTCTATCTCTGAACAGTGGGGAGGAACAAGTTAAACCAGACCGGGGACCCTTGAGACTTAGACTGAGACTCATAGCCCTGGCCTACACTGGAGGGGGCGGGGGTCGACCTAAGATATGCAACTTCAGCTACGCTATTTGCGTAGCTGAAATCGGCATATCTTAGGTGGACTTACCTGGCATTGAGGACAGCGGTGAGTCGACCGCTGCTGCTCCCCAGTCGACTCCACTTCTGCCTCTCGGGATAAATCGATCCCCAATAGATAGATCACTACCTGTCGATCTGGTGGGTAGTGAAGACCGGCCCATAGACTTTAAGGCCAGAAGAAACAGAAGAAACATTGTGATAATCTAGTCTGACCTCTCTGACTTTACCTGAATCCTTTTAAATACTCCATCCTTGAGAACCCACATCACAGCTACAATCATTTGAGACAAGAAGAACCAGCTGGCACTTCCTCTGGAGACCATCATAATGGTGCCATTAATGGCAGGTGAGGTCATGGGTCATCCTAGGCCTGAATCTTGCAACTTTGTTACGCATATGAACATCTCCATTGAAATAAATGGCTAGCCAGGCTGTGGCCTGTCAAATTTCCGTTTCTGTGAGCAGGGGAAGCTTATTCTGTCAGGGATCCCCTCTCCTGATTGTCCTGCTGCCCATCTCTCCATTGCCTGCTGACTTCAGGGGAAAAAGCCTTTTGTGGCAATAGACTGGAATGCTGAATGGCGCTTCTGCAGCTTGTGCTATGAGCACTCTCTTTAAAACTCCCACGGCTGGACACTGAAGCTTGTTTGATATGTGGAAGAGGTGGTGTCCCCGCACTTCCTTTTTGCTATGGGATGCATCAGAAATTGCAGATTTATTCTCTTTTCACTCTTCTGGAGTTTATTTTCCCTGGCTCAGAACACATATCTGAAAAGTAGACGGGGGCTGGATTTTATTGTATAGACTGAGGCCTGGTCTACACTTCAGGGTTAGGTCAATGTAAGCTGCCTTGCGTTGACCTAGCTGTGGAAGTGTCTTCACTTAAATTTGGCTGCCACCAACATAAGCATCTCTCTACGCCAATTTAATAACACCACCTCCCCCAGCAGCGTAGAGTCACAGTTGATGTAATTAGCTCGACGCAGTGTCAGAGCAGATGACACTGCATTGCTTACATTGATTGTTACTGGCTTTCAGGAGCCGTCCCCCACTGCCTCACACTGACAATGCAATCGATACAAGTGCTCCTGGCAAGGACACGTCCGCTGACACAAGAACCGAAGTGTGCACACACACACAGGCGATTTAATAACTGACATGACTGTATGCTGATGTAAGTTAGGTCAACTTAATTTTGTAGTGTAGACAGTAGATGTGGGGAGAGGATGGCTAAAGGATCACCAAAGTGGCTTGTGCCTAGGAAGGGTAACTTTTGAAATATCTTAAATTAATCTGCTGAGACTCTTTAGGAAGGACTAGTTTCTAAGACTAATTTAGATTAATATCCTGCCATGGGAGGAGAACAGAAAGTTTAAAAAATATTTTAAACTACTTCCCTTGGAGCCACAAATGAGTATAATCTGCTAATATATTGTCAAAATATCTATCTAAAGTACTTATGTGGCTCCTATTACTGTAGTGGCTGAGCACTTCACACTCTTCAATGTATTTATCCTCACAAACCCCCGTGAGCTAGGACAGTGCTATTAGCCCCATTTTACAGATGGGGAACCGAGGCACAGAGACACTAAGGATAGGTCTTTACTGCAGTTAACCCAGGTTCTTACTTTTGTTTTGCGTCAAGTCCTCTCCCATCCACACACTAAAACTTCTCACAAAAGCTTTCACCCCGAGCTACATAGCCTGGTGAGGGAGTGGGTTAAAGCCTGGCTGGTAATTTGCCCTTATTGCAGTAAGTACACAAGCTAAACCACTTAAATGCAATCCTCCAATGCCTCCCCACAATTCCTCTCCTGTGCCCAGAAGGACAGACAATTTCTCCCACAATTCACTAGGAAAGAATCTTAGAGCGACTTGACTGACTATAGCACAAGGAACCATGGGATGTGTCCCAAAAATCCTAGTAACACACATGAGCCAATCACTTGGACTAACTCCACAGAAAAGACATACTCTAAGTGACTTGCCCCAGGTCACACAGAAAGCCTGTGGCAAATCAGGGGACTAAAGCTGGCTCTACCAAGCCCTAGGTGAGTGGAATAATGTTCCTTTTAATGACAACTATTTTATGGCTTAAGCCAGCATGGGAAAACTATCATGAAAACTAACCAGTCTGGGCACAAAATCTACTCACCCATTCTTAAAACGATAATTATGATAATTGTTGATGGTTCAGATGAGTGGCCAAGAGGACAAATGAAATTGTGTAATGCTAAAGTGAGTTTTTTAAATTGGGGGCAGGGTGTCATTGTTTGTTGTGAGATCTTTTAATTTTCTGCCTTTGGGGGACAGTAATTCCCTTAAAGAGAATCACCTCAAGGTAAGGCACATTCAGGTCTGCTTTCAACACCATCCACTGCACACTCTTCCACACACGTGTGGCAATTAATAAGTGCTAGTCATTTGGTGATGAATCAGAATGTTTCTGATTTGGAGAGAGAAGAAGTCTTCACAGGTCCTGCTAAAACTACAAAGACGTTTCCTGAGACTAATTCAGGTACTTGGAATGATAGATTATTCTTATTTGCTACAAGTTGTTAGACGAGAGACTGAAGTGGGATAGGTTTCAGAGTAACAGCCGTGTTAGTCTGTATCCACAAAAAGAACAGGAGGACTTGTGGCATCTTAGAGACTAACAAATTTATTTGAGCATAAGCATCCGATGAAGTGAGCTGTAGCTCACAAAAGCTTATGCTCAAATAAATTTGTTAGTCTCTAAGGTGCCACAAGTCCTCCTGTTTTTTTTAAAGTTGGATATTGACTCAAACACAATGTGGGCCTGATTCAGGAAGATACTTAAGCACATGTGGAACTTTAAACATATGAGTAGCCCCAGAGATTTCAGTGGGTCCACTCAAGTGCTCAGACTTAGGCCCTTGCTTAAGTACCTTCCTGACTGGGAGTCACAGAGAGAAATGTGTGGGTCACATTTTGGAATTGTTTAGCACTAAGCCCTGTGAACAGAAACTGCGGATTTTAGCCCAGTTCAATAGCTTTCTATAAAATAGGGCAGTGACAAACAGCAGGATTTAGAGTGACTAAGAAGTGAAATAAAACAGCCATTCAGTACTAATGGGAAAATCCCAGCTATATGTTAAAAAACAATGTTAAATTTGGGATGCTAGGAAGATTTTGCCAAAAGTAGTAATCAAAGCTCCATCACTAGATATGGTAAAGAAAATGTTTTTGGTATAACACAGGTAGATCTGTAGTTCCCAGCATGTCCCCTGGACAGACGACCTAAGCACACACATAGATTTCCACCACAACTTCAACAACCACCATCCATCCATCAAACTCTTTCTCATCAACTTCCTGGACACCACACTCAGCTTCAGCAATCGATCCCTAAAGACAACCAGATACAAGGAGGACACCAACCACACATTCTTAGTTGTCACCTACCACCCTACACTGGAACTCTCATGAAGTATTATCAAACAATTCAAACCCCACATCCTGAAAAAAAACTATTTCCTGAACTCACTCTTCAGGCCTTCGAACAACCCTCCCAGCCTTGCCAAGCCCATGATCAGAAGTAAACTCCCCACAGACCAGGACAGACCAACTCAAAGTGGTACCAGACTCTGCCATAACAACAGATAGAAAACCCGCAGGCATGTCCCCAGGCCTATGATGATCAATGTCCCCCACAATACACCTTTCAAGATCCATGAGTCCTACACATGCCTATGACAACATGTGATGACCTCATCCAGATCATTAAATGCCCCAACAACAACAACAATGTCAGGGAAATTAGACAATTGCTATGCTCTCGAATGAACTCTCACAGTGTGATTTTGTCTGTTATTTTTCTATCTCACATGAGCACTTTTCACAAAACTATAACTCCATATCTGACCTGTCAGTCCTAGTCCTCAAAGGAAACCTGCGCAACACCTTCAAAAGAGGAGCAGTAGAACTTAAATTCATAACTCTGCAAGACACTAAGCGGTTGTCTACGCTACGGCTTATGTCAATACAACTTACGTTGCTCAGAGGTATGAAAAAGCCACCCCCCTAACTGATGCAAGTTACACCAACCGAAGAGTTGGTGTGGACAGTGCTATGTCGGCAGGAGACGCTATCCCGCTGACATAGCTACTGCCTTGCATGGAGATGGAGTTCTCTTCTGTCAGCATACAGCGTCTTCACCAGGTGTGCTACAGATGCACGAATGAAGTGCTTCTAGTGTAGACTAGCCCTAAATATCATGGTATCAACAGAAACACAAGTTTAATGACTCATTACAACCAGTGGTGAGCTGGAGTCTGTTGTTAAATTTAGAAGCCCTTTTAGAACTGGTTGTTCTGCGAGGGACAGCCGGTTCTAAAAGGGCTTCTAAATTTAACCAGCCAAAAGTGGCACCTTAGGCGCCGACTCCACGGGTGCTCCAGCCCTGGAGCACCCATGGGGAAAATCTGGTGGGTGCAGAGCACCCACCGGCAGCTCCCCGCCCCATCCCCGCCCCCAGCTCACCTCCGCTCCGCCTCTGCCCCTGAATGCGCCGCCCCGCTCTGCTTCTCTGCCGCCCCCACCCGGCTTCCTGCGAATCAGCTGTTCGTGCGGGAAGCTGGGGCGGGCTGAGAAGCAGGTGGCGGCTTCCCGCTTAGGCCCAGGGAGGTGGAGGTGAGCTGGGGCAGGGGGGCGCAAGGAGGGCCGCCCGTGCCGCAGCAGGTAACCCGGGAGGGGGGGGTGCGCGCAGGGGAACCGCTCCCTGCCCCAGCTCACCTCTGCCACCCTCGGCGTGAGCAGGAAGCCACCACCTGCTTCTCAGCCCTCCCCAGCTTCACACCGAACAGCTGATTCGCGGGAAGCTGGGGGTGGGACACGGAGAAGCAGAGCAGGGCAGTGCGTTCAGGGGAGGAGGCGGAGGCGGAGCGGAGGTGAGAAGGGGCCGGGGGTAGAGCAGGGAGCTACTGGTGGGTGCTCTGCACCCACCAAATTTTCCCCATGGGTGCTCCAGCGCCCCGGAGCACCCAGGGAGTCGGCACCTAAGGCGCCACTTTTGATATGATCAGTGGGGGAGCAGCCGCTCCCCCTGCTCCTGCCCTAGCTACGCTCCCCTGCCCCTAGGAGCCAGAGGAGCCTCCTGGATGCTTCCTGGGAGCTGCCCCAGGTAAGCACCGCCGGGACTCCCCTCCTCGCCCCCTGGCAGGTGCCTCTGGCTCTTAGGGGTGGGATGGGCACCCACTACGGTGGCCCACAAGACCTTCCTGCCCAGTTCTGGGGGCAGTCAAGGGACAGGGGAGGGGGGCAGATGGGGCAGAAGTCCCGGGGGGGGCAGGAGTGAGCAACGACCCCCTCATGGGGTGAGGAGGGAACCCGTTGTTCAGATTTTGGCAGCTCATCACTGATTACAACCATATGTAACCTACTAACCTTCCTTTGTCATATGACTGTAGAGGTGTTAATTGCCCACTTCATTTCAAGTGGTTTCTTGAAACATGAATTAACCCCTGGTACATTTAACAATCCCACCTTGTATTTAGCTGTGACACTCTGATTACCTTTTTCCAGACCTGAAGAGCTCTGTGTAGCACCAAAGCTTGTTTCTTCCACCAACGGAAGTTGGTGCAATGAAAGATACCACCTCACCCACCTTTATCTCATTAGAATCAGGATAAGTTAGGTACCTAATGTGCTTAGTTCTGGGGTGTTTTCTTTTAAATCCCACAGGGCATCTATCTGCATCTTGAAGAGCCTAAACACCCTTGGAAACCAGGTGCAAAGTCTTGATCTTACGCTCATTGAAATCCATGGAAAAGCACCCACTGACTTTAAATGGTGCAGGATCAGGGCCTAAGATCCTGGAATTCTCTGTCTCCTATTTAGCTGTGCATGCTTTAATCAGGCATGGAGGTTGGGATGCTCTATACTCCATTCTTGAGACCCTGTGTATAGAATCATATAATAGTAGGACTGGAAGGGACCTCGAGAGGTCATCTTCTATCTGTGTGTTTATCTTCAAGCCTAAAGATTTTTTTAAAATGCTTTCATTGGTTTGCATTAGAAGGTAGATGGTAGGATTAATAGCTGTTCTTCAAAGCTATAAACCGCCTGGTGTGTTTTCTCAGACTTTGAGCCGTGAGTTACTGCTGTAATTATATCCAGAAGGAGAGACCATAATAATATTCTGACTTGATTTCCACTGGCAGAGCATTGATTAAAAGAGCTACATAATAAATGAAAGGCATTTCAGAATCACACTGTTGATATCTGTAATTTTTTTATAATTAGAAAAGCCTACCAAAAACTGTATATTATAATTACATGCATTATTAATCCTGCTCTGTTATTATAAGAATTATTCTATGATTGCAGGTTGCAGAGAGTTTTTCTGTAATTTTTTTAAAAAGGCACTGCAGTTTGGATTACAATACAAAGCCTTTTTACAGAGCAGATAAATTGGGCCATATTTTTTTCAAACTAATGCAAACCAAATGATCTATAAGCTGAAGATAGGCAAATTCAAAGAGGAACAAACAATTGAGGGGCAATGTTTTTGCCTGTTAGAAGTCTGTAGTGTAAGGAAAAGAATGTTCAAATAGCCTCTTTTATATGTTGCTTCCAAACAAAAGTCTTAAATACCTAACAGTCAAAGAGGGTATTTAATGACATTTTTGAACAATTTGTGGTTAGCCTCTTTTGAGTAAAGCCACCTACATGCAGGATTTTATTCCTGAAAACAATTCTATTATACTCTAAGTTTATTTAATATGAGTACTTGTGGCACCTTAGAGACTAACCAGTTTATTTGAGCATGAGCTTTCGTGAGCTACAGCTCACTTCATCGGATGCATAGCATATTGTGGAAACTGCAGAAGACATTATATACACACAGAGACCATGAAACAAAACTTCCTCCCACCCCACTGTCCTGCTCGTAACAGCTTATCTAAAGTGATCATCAAGGAGGGCCATTTCCAGCACAAATCCAGGTTTTCTCACCCTTCCCCCCCCCCCCCACAGACACACATACAAACTCACTCTCCTGCTGGTAATAGCCCATCCCTCTTTGAAACCTCTCTTTATAATGCGCATGATAATCAAGGTGGGTCATTTCCAGCACTAATCCAGGTTTTGGGGGGGGGGTGGTGGTGGTGAGAAAACGTGGGTGGGAAATGGTTTTTCCCATCCTATTAATTTTTTTGAGATTTCAAAAAAATATCCTGTTCTGCATCAGGACAAAAACTGAGCCCTTTCAAATGTTTTCATTCAAAAAACAACAGATCCCTCTCACCCCAGAACAGATAACAGACTGGTGTTTAGGGTGCTCCAGTGGGATGTGAGAGAAACAGGTTCAAATCTCTGCTCCAAATTGGACCCAGCAAGTACTCCACCAAACTATTGCCTGTTCTGAGCTCTCTCTTATTCGCTCTCTCTCTCTCTCTCTGGTTGTGACCAGAAATTTCATCCTGGACCCGAGAATCCTTCCCAGCAAAAGTTTCCTCAAAACTCAGCCTTTCCCACAAAAAGTTTTGGTTTTGGTGAATTAGCATTTTCCATTTGGTTGCAAAATTCCTGACATGCTCTAGTGAAGATGGGGGAATGGGGTGCAGGCCAAATGTGGTGGACTGGTTGTCCCAGAAAGGAAATTTATTTGGCAAAGCTGCATCAAACAAGTTTTTGTTTTTTTTAAAAAAAAGCCTGTTCACTGACTCTGCAGGGAAGAGGGTGGTGAAGAATGAAATCAGCAGAGTAGTGTGGTAGCACTAGCTTGGGCATTTTAATAGGGTTGAGTAAAGAGTTGAGTCAAAATGGAAATCACCTATAAACTCATGAAATCTTCCTATAACTTGCCAGGACGCCTTTTCCTCTTGTGATGAAAGCAACACGATCCAGCCTGGTGTGCATTAAGAAAAACCACTTTCCATTATCTGTAACCAAGATGTGAAAATCTTTATCCAAATGTAACCAAGGCAGAAAAACCATTAACCAGCTGGGAGCCATGCAAAATCATCTGTAACCAGCTGGAACAAAACCCTAAATTGCAATGCACAGACTCAGCATGGAACCAAGCATGAGTCAGTCAATGCCTGCCAGAATCAACACTCACTGCCTGGAATGAATTCAGAACCACCTAAAACCATTGTTTTTAATCCTCTGAACGACGTCCTACTTGCAGGAGCCAAACTGGAGCTTTTCCGGTAATAGCTAGTTTTGGGTGGTCCTGGCAGGTTGGTGTTAGTTCTGGGAAGAACTAATGCTGAAGTTCCTAGTGCACTAGTGACATTCCCAGTAAGGCAAAATTATTATGATGCATAATAGCAACAGGGACGAGAAAATTACAGGTTTGCATTTGATTGTCCTTGGTTGATTGTCCTTTGATTGTACGTGGACAATCCTCTGTTGGGGGTAAGGGAACTCATTTTTAAGGTCCTGATCCAAAGCCCATTGAAGTCGATGGAAAGACTCCCAGTGATTTCAGTGGGAGCTGGAATAGTCTTTAAGGTGCTCATGAAGGAAGCATGGAGAACTTCCTGTGAACTCTTCCTTTGAACTCCCTCGGATGAATATAACTGCCTAACAACTCCTCATATCAATCTCTTTATGTACACTCTGGAAGCAGAGGACAGACTGAAAGGTAATATTTTGTAATAGAAGTGTTTCCATAGGCAAACCAAAGAAATTACAGGTAAAAAGGCCCGGTGGGAATCTTCCACCAACTAACTTCAGCATTAGATGGTCACTTGCAGAGACTGCAGTGCCAATAGACGCTAACGTGTCCATCTGAATTTCATCTTCTTTATCGACTTGTTCAGACTCTTGAGATCCAAGACAGCTTCAGCTACTCCTGACAATTTCCTTGCTATGGAATAGAACCCTGAGCACATTTCACCTGGAGGAAAACATTCTAGATCCTCGAGCTCTCGCAGTTGAGAGATTCCCTTCAGAACAGTTTGGTGATTCTTGTCATCCCTGAACATTACAAAGGGAATGAAGAAACAATGTGCAGGACATATCCTGTAGCCTAGGTTTAATTCTGTGCTGGAAGATGGCATTGCATCCATTTTCTGATCTAGCCTTCTCTCTGGTTTTTCTCCTCCGGGTCTTGCCCCTTGAATAAACTGAACCCCTTCTCCGGTATCTTTATTGGTGGTGGGAATAGAAAGCACTTCTGACCTTGTCTGAGGGCATGTAGCCTTTCCTGTACTTTGCTACAATGGGGCGTGAACATTTTGGTTGTCTGTATTATCAGCCCCCACCTTACCAAGCTCCCTGAACAGAAGATTTGCATTCCATAGTTATCCCATGTCCACTTGGTTTGCACATTTGAAACCTATATTCTCTACCAATGTTCCTATTATGAACAAGAGACTAGGGTCCCACAGTACTGGTGAACATTATGGCTCATTTCACTAGGAAGTCTGATTTGATAGTATCCCAGGGCTTGAGGGTGTTTTCATCAAAGACCCTGTGCAGATTAATGGGGTGAGTTTCCAGATTCCAGAAAGCATGCTTTGCTGATATGCTCCTGAGCACTGCAGGGCAGCCTGATACGTTTACATTTTCTTTTCCACATTACTGGTATGAATACTGCAGTTTGAGCTCTAAAGGATTCTCTCATTCTTAAAGTAAGGCTAAGGCCTTGTCTACACTACCAAGTTTTGTTGACAAAAACTGCCTTTTTCTGACCAAACAGCGAATACATACACACTGTGATGTGACTTTTGTTGGGAAAAATGCCCATTTTTGGTGACAAAATACAACCACCCCAATGAGAGACATACATCCTTTTCCTTTACGTTTTTCTTGACAAAAGTGCCAGTGTAGACACCACGCTTGATTTCATCACTTTAATTGGCCTCCAGGAGGTGTCCCACAATGTCCATCCTGACTGCTCTGGTCAGCAGTTTCAACTCCACTGCCCTGCAGCCAGGTAAACAACCCTCCTCCCCTCCCCCTTAGAAGTCCCGGGAATTTTTGAAATTCCATTTCCTGCTGGCTCAACGTGGAGAGGTCTCATCGCATCTTCCCAGGCGACGATTGCTGGTTATCGCACCAAACGATCTCCCACGTGGACCACTGTTGAGCTGTTGGATCTGATCAGTATATGGGGAGAGAAGGCTGCGCAATCATGGCTGCGCTTGAGCTGTAGGAATTGGGATACCTAATTGGGATAGCTACGGGCACATTTCTTGAGGCTTGTGCGAAAAGGGCTATGATCGGGACATGCTGCAGTGCAGAGCAAAGATAAAGGAGCTGAGGCAGGCAAGGGAGGCAAACTGTTGCTCCGGTGCTTCACTTAAGACCAGCCAGTTCTATAAAGAGCTGGACACTGTTCTCGGTGGCGACCCCTCCTCCACCGCCAAGAGCCCCGTGGATACTTTGGCAGGCCTGGAGGTGGCGGAAAGAGGACCTAACCTGAAGGATGAACTTATTGATGAAGAGGTGTAGTTAGATGATGATGTGCAGCTCCCAGCAGGGTCGCCTGGTGGGGCAGGCAGCCAGGAACTGTTCTCCACGCCAGAAGGGTCTAGCCAGTCTCAGCAGTTGCTCTCCAGCAAGCAAGAAGCAGGAGAGGAGATGCCTATAAGTGGCTTGTGGTTTCTGTAGTGCAGAGGTGGGTTCAGGGTATAGAAATGTGGAAGTCTGGCTATGTTTCTGAGCTGTACATTTCCCTATGTAGCTCATCGGTACAGTGGAACAGGGTGTTGATGCACAATGAGATCTCACAGGAATCCTCCAGAGAGATCTCCAGGAAAGTTTCCTGGAGGTATTCGGCCATCCTCTGCCCCAGGTTCTGTGGCAGAGCAGCTTTGTTCCTTCCCCCATTGTAGGAAACTTTCCTGCGCCATTTGGCAATCACTTGTACAGGGGCCAAAGCAGCACATAGGCGAGCAGCCTAGGGAGGAGGGCGGAAGCCACAAGCATGAAGTAGATATACCCTTAGTAGTGAGATGTCTGCTAGAATGATGCCCCACCTGTGGAAAAGTGTGTGGGAATTTTAGAATTTTTCTCCTAGTATGCTGCACCATGACCCTTGCAAAGAGTGTGTGCTCTTTTCCCCTTGAGGAGCGACTCCCCACCCCCAACACTCAACATGCTTTGGTTGTTCGCAGAGATGCATGCCTGTCAAGAGTCAGTGAGAAAGTGATGGCAATGTTGCAAAAGGTGTATTTAACTGAAATGCTTCAATGTCATGTGTGAATTTAACAATTCTGCTTCTGTGCATTATCCCCTGTGCTTCGGCAGCTGTGGCCTTCAGGAACACCCCACGCATCCAGCGTCTCCACCAGATAAGAAAGTGCCCAAGATGCAGCAAAGAAGACATGTTCTGGGAGATACTGCAGTGTTGCAACGCAGAGAAAAGGGAACGCAAGGCGTACTAGGAAGCTAAACGGCAGGACAGAAAAGAGAATCAGGAGTTTGTTAAGGACGCAACTGAGCGGATGATTAAAGTCATGGAGGAGCAAACGCAGATACTGAAGTCCTCAATAATGCTGCAGACTGAGCAGATCTGTGCTCGTCTTCCCCTGCAGCACATTCAGAACCCTTTTCTTGTCCCACCCAAACTACACCTGCACAGTCCTTTCCACTCTCTGGGACTTCTTGGTTTCCCCTTCACTCCACCCCCTCGGACAACTTTCACAATGATAGCTGGACCTACACACAGCTGTGAAAGTCTGCCCTTCCCTGGTTCCTCCTTTCCCACCAAGTGTCTTTGTTTGTTTGTTTGTTTGTGTGTGCTGTTTCTTGTGCAATAAAAGCAAAGTTTTCGAAGGGGAACTCGTCTTTATTTGTTCTCTACAGACGGAGATTGCAGGCACTATCAATACATGCATAAGCATGTTAATCATTTGCTTACTGGAACGTAAGGCCCCAGATGTCACCTTTGCTATGGGCATTTCAACATCCCCCACTGTAATCTTCTGGTTTGGAAAGACAGTCTCAGCTTGTAGCTTTCTATACAGGCCGGTGTTCCTGAAGATGCATGCGTCATGCTCCTTCCTGGACCACCCCACGTTGATGTCAGTGAAACGGCCATGGTGATCCACAAGCACCTGCAACGCCATGGAGAAGTACGCCTTCATATTGATGTACTCTGTCGCAAGGTGGTCTGGTGCCAAAATTGGAATATGTGCACAATCTATCCCCCCTCCACAGTTAGGGAAACCCATTTCTGCAAAGCCGTCCACTATTTCACGCACATTTCCCAGAGTCACAGTCCTTCATAGCAGGGTGTAATTCATTGCCCTGTATACTTGCATTAATGCAGCCCCAGTGGTAGACTTCCCAACTCCAGACTGATTCACAACCAACCGATAGCAGTCTGGAGTCACCAGCTTCCACACAGCGAGTGCCACATGCTTCTCTACCGATAGGGCAGCTCTCATTCTGGTGTCCTTGCACCACAGGTCTGGGGTGAGCTCCATGCACAATTCCAGGAAGGTGGCTTTCCACATTCACAAGTTCTGTAGCCACTGCTCTTCATCCCAGACCTGCATGACAATACGATCCCACCATCCAGTGCTTGTTTCCTGAGACCAAAAGCGATGGTCTATTCTATCCAGCTGTTCTGTGAATGCCAAAAGCAATCTAAGGTTGCTTCTATCCATATCACGCAGCATGTCAGGTGCCTGCAAACCATCTTCAATTAGGAACTTCACGATTAACTGCACTGCCACCCATTATGTCTTCATGACAGTTAACAGAGCATAAGAGAACAGTGCGGCATCCATCCCTTCTCACAAAGCTGCCGGAGTGGACAGCAAAGAGGGCTGTTGCAAAAATTCCAGGAAAGAAAGCTGGAAGCCCCTTGCAGTGCTGGGACAGAAAGCAATGTATCATGGGACATTGAGCCTGGTCCCAGGATGCACCACGATCCGCTCTGCCTTTCCACCACACCTAGCGACAGAAGGTGTCAAGCTGGACTGTGGGATAGGTACCCACAATGCATTGCTCACACTGTCGATGATAGTGCCCCCACTGTGAATGCGCTCTGCCGACAGAGGGAGCGAGTGTGAACATGAGATTCCAATTTTTATTATGTCAACTTTTGGGTGTTGACATCACTTTTGTCGACAGAACTTGGTAGCGTAGACATGGCCTAAGTCTCAGTTTGGACCTAGGATTCCCAGGTAGCATAGACACACCTGTGCTAGCTCTGCTCGAGCTAGTGTGCTAAAAATAGCAGTGTAGCCGCAGTAGCATGGGCAGAGGCATGCAGCAGCACGAACCTGCCTGGACTCCATGGGTACGTACTCAGCCCTGATAGTCTGTACCACTGCCGCCCATGCTACTGCAGCTACCCGACTATTTGTAGCATGCTAGCGCAATAGTGCGAGTATGTCTACATGAGCTGGAAATCGCACCTCTATCTACACGTATAGACACAGCCTAAATGGGGTAGCAGAAGGATGTAGATTACGCCAGCATGCACACAAACTGAGTGAAGCTACTAACTGATAATTGACTTCTTTATGAGAATCCATATTACACGTCACTATAGGAAGGTGTCCAATGAGACGCTTCAAGATCAGGTCCTGGAGTACATAGTTATTGCCGGAACCAGAACTAATTTTATCGAAAGCTGTACTGACCACTAGTCTGCTATAGCAGTGTGTAAAGTGATTCACGTGACTACAGAGTGTGCAGGCAGTTAATTCATTAACACTGCAGTCTCTGGGTGGGCAAAGGTATGGCAGATGAACTCGTGTGTCTCGTAAATGCCAGGAATATCAGCATCCACTCTAAACAAAGTCATTGCAGACCCAGACTGCCTATCAATTCCAGTGTGGGAAGATAGGCCATTTCAGCGAGAATGTGACAGGCTTCATTCCAGACAACAGATTTGTCAAGACACTTTTCCTAACACTCCTGTCCTGAGCATGAGTTATTTCAGTAGTCTCACACCATTAAGAAACTGTTTTGCTCCTGTATGCTGACATTTGTACCCCGGGGGACATGTCGCATTCTACGGACACTAGCTACTAGTCAAGCTATGAAAATTCTGCCTGAATTGCTTACCAAAAATGGCTTCTATCATTTCTAAGACGTGCCCTCAGATCCCTCCTAGGGCATAGCTAGCAATATCTGAACTACCTTAGAAAGCGATCCTTGTGCTGACTTGTCTGAAGACACTGACGATTGTATGATATTTGCTGTCTAGCTGCAAAGTTATGGTGCAAGCCAATATGCCTGTTATTTGAATAATTTTTTTTCATTGTTTTAAGCCTTCCGGTTATTAATGACTGTGGTTCTTCCACACCTGATCCTACTATTTGAACCGCTGTCCCCAACGGTGACAAGTTGCGCTGAGCCTGACATGTTGGACTGCGCATCTCCATTCATACAGAAGGTAAAATTCAGTAGGAATCTAGGTCTTTTTACTGGAGAATCTCAGACATTCTCCTTTGTCTGTGAGGTGTCCCAAATGCTACAAAACGAGACAAACGTGAACAGGAAACAGATATATGCCATCATGTAAATGTATACAGCATTCCAGTGGGCTCTTTTGTAAGAATTGGTAAAAAGAGATTTATCAAAGGAAAAAAAGGCCCAGGTAAATGTAGTGATCAGCTCTGAATGTGAGGAGAAAGGCCCATTCACATCAGAACGTGAAAATACGGAACACCGCATACCCCTACATTAGAAACAGAACATCCATTTTCTTAAAGGACTGGACTATGATGCTTAGAGGTTGTCCTGTAAGACAGGATTACACCATTAGAACAGAAGAGCACATGCCAAGAGACTGTGAATGCATATGCATTACTATATTGATGTAAGCAGAGTCAGGATGAGCTCTACCCTGACATCTGGTGGTGAGGTGTGGCAAGTTGTGGAAAAGAACTTCAGGGGCTGATCTCATTTGCATAGGCACACCCACCCCGCCTAGAATGAGGCCATAGCTGCCCAAATGGTCACTTTGGCTGCTGTGGGATCCCCAGTGTCTCTGTTATTGGGGCAGGAAGAATAAATTGTTATTACCCTGATTATGGGAATCAAGGACAGTGGAACTGTACTTGGCCTTTTGTTATGATGGAGGGACTCGCCATCAACTAAGTAGCACTCGCTAGGCAAGGGACATGGGTTCCAAAACTCTGTGAATTGAGAAAGGCTGGGAACTGGTATTAAAACTTGGTGGTATAGGCTCCTTGGTGAGGGCCTTATGTGCTAATTGCACTTTCTTCTCTCTCTACTGTGGAATATCAGAGCTAATTTTGATTCCATTAGGAGTCTAGTTATAGGGTGTTGAGCTGAATTCACTTTGGGCTAATGGTGCACCAGCACTGAGGCTCTTCTACTACAAGCTGAAATCACAAAAGAGTTAAACTTACTAAGAGCTGAAATCACTGAGTGTTGTGTTAAGTAGTGGGGGAGCCTGAAGCAATATGGTAGAGCAGTTTGCGGGATGGCGAGCGGAGCAGAGCGGTTTGCGGGACGGCGAGCGGAGTGGCTGGCGGAGCAGAGACCAATGGAGAGGTGGGGCCATCAGCATTGGACCACGTAAGGTGCCCCTTAACCCCCCCCCGCCCCCAATCTCCACCCAGGTTGGGAGGTAAAACTCTGCAGATAAACTTTTGAACTCTGGGGCTGCCCTGACCAAGGACAGAGACTTTTGGGTCATTGGACTTTTGGGACTTTGGGTGATTTTGGGGTGCTGGACTCAAGAACCAAAGGGAAAGACATGCCCCAATTTGCTTGGGATGGGTTTTGCTCATGGGTTGTGTTATGAATCCTGTTGATGGTGTTTCCCCAACATAATGCCACATTGTTTCTCTCTGTTATTAAAAGGCTTTTTGCTACACTCAGACTATGTGTTTGTGAGAGGGGAAGTATTGCCTCTTGGAGGCGCCCGGCGGGGGTGGTATATATTTGTCCCAGGTCAATGGGTGGGGGCTCGGGCCGGTTTTGCATTGTGTTATTGGAATGGAACCCCTAGATACTGAACCCGGCCCTTGTTGCTGCCAACCCCGACAGGCAGAAGGGTTACATTAATATTGGGCCAAATGTAGCTTGTCATGCTCACAGGAGACATCCCATTGACTTCACTGAGTAGGCAAGCAGGATTTGACCCATTATATTTGCTGTATTGTGATGTTTTAATATATTTACAGGCTATAAGCATCTACATGGGGAAGAGACTTCAGACCATACAGGGCTCTTTAATCTGTCAGAGAAAGGCATAAAGAGAACCAGCGGTAGGAAGCTGAAGCTAGACGAATTCAGATTAGAAATAAGGCACAAATTTTTCACGAGTGTAATTAGCTCTTGGAATAACTTTCCAACAGGTATAGTGGGTTCAACATCACTTGAAGACTGTAGATCAAGACAGCATATCTGTCACAAATATGTATTATATGTCAAACAGAAGTTATGGGCTTAATGCAGAAATGACTGGGTGAATGCATGAGGCCAGACTAGATGATCACAATGGTTCCTTCTTGCCTTAAAATCCATAAATCTATGAAATCACTGAACATTAGAAACTATAATTTTGGTTAATTCATACATATACACTCAGAAGCAGTGTTAGCCCGTTGGGGTCCCTAAACCATCCTTTAGTCTGCTTATGTCGAGAGCTACCACTGCCTATACTCGTTTTATGACACTGACACCTATAAAATTTAACATGGCTGGTGCACTTTTATTTCTCCTAAGAGAAATTCATTATTGCATTGGGAGAAATAGGTGATGTAACTTACCTTGCAAGTTACTAAAACTTAACTCTGCTTGTAGATGGATGCATGCATATGTGTTGGCATGCTAATGAGATTATGAAGTACAAATCTTGTTGTTCGTTAGAAAGTCCTGGAATAAAGTGATTATTTTAGTTGAATGGTGCTGATCTTTCCTGATTATTGAACATGATTTCTGCATTTTTTTCTGAATAAAATGATCCCATTTATGGATCTGGAGACCAGGGAAGGAGGAAACTATTGGCTTATTTAATTAGGTAGCTTGATCCCAATAATTTTACTCCATGGCTCAGAGTTGGTAATCAAGGACCCAATGTAAATTAATTTTCCATTCAAACAATCCTATCAGAAATTATGTATGACGGTTGCCTGAAAATCATCATCAACAAGAGAATCTTTTTTAGAGATTTAGAACTCCTCAGGCTGTCTCAGACAGAGAGGATTTATTGAGAGAAGCCCTGAGCAATCAAAGCTGTTAATGTGGCTGCTAACAGCCTCAGATTACACAGGCTGCCCTTTACAGAAATAATATTGTCAAAGAAATATAGATGGCAGCTTTCTTCAGTCATAACTTAGCCTCTAATAAGAATCTGAAGTCTACTAATCTCCCTCCCTCCCTCAGAAGTCTCAAGTATTTTAATGGTACGCAAGTAGGAGAAGAACAATGTGACAGCTGGAATGTGCCACTCAACACCCTTTGTGAAAGGAGACTATACCACTGTAAGCAGAAATCCTGTTGACAGATAAAATAGGGATGACTCCAGAATTGCACACCTTGAAGAAGGAGGGGATAATTCTAGACAGAGCTCAGTATATTCCTTAGTTTACTGAGGTAGTGGAATAGCAGCCGTGTTAGTCTGTATCCACAAAAAGAAAAGGAGGACTTGTGGCACCTTAGAGACTAACAAATTTATTTGAGCATAAGCTTTCGTGAGCTACACGAAAGCTTATGCTCAAATAAATTCATTAGTCTCTAAGGTGCCACAAGTCCTCCTTTTCTTTTTGAGGTAGTGGAGACGCAGTCAAGTTCCTGGACCTCTCTGATTTATTTATTGTTGTGGATGTGACAGGGTCATAGGAATTGATTTAATTGTTGGAAACGGTCTATAATCATGAAAACAGGCTCACAGACTGGTGTCACAGGACATGTACATATGACGATGTGCCAAATGCTGAAGAGCTTTAGCTTGACAGGGTTGAGGAAACATCAGTTGGCAGGAGGCAGCTGTGTCAGGAAGAGGACAGGGGTTCCATCTGCATGTTCTCTTGTGGATATGCACAACATGCCAGTGTGGTCTGCAGTCTCAGCTATAGTTGGGAGTGCCTTTTTCATGTGAGGCTGGTGAGAAAGCTGTGACCATTTCTCTAGGATGCAGGTCCTTGCCACAGTGATCCACATCATTGTCATCTCTGGGCTGTAAAATGCTTATTGTGTGCGTCTTTGGCAGGGTGGGGAGGTGGAACCTAGAAGCTGATGAAGAATGCATGATCATGAAATGTTTCTTGAGCAGGGTGGGTCAATGTTTTTAAGATAATGCTGGTGTCCTATGCGCTGCACTGGCTTCTAAATTACTTCTGGATGAAGTTCAAGGTGTTAACCATGAGCATCTTTGAAGCCCTAAAAAGAAAAGGAGTACTTGTGGCACCTTAGAGACTAACCAATTTATTTGAGCATAAGCTTTCGTGAGCTACAGCTCACTTCATCGGATGCATACTGTGGAAAATACAGAAGATGTTCTTATACACACAAACCATGAAAAAAAGGGTGTTTACCACTACAAAAGGTTTTCTCTGCCCCCACCCCACTCTCCTGCTGGTAATAGCTTATGTATAAGAACATCTTCTGTATTTTCCACAGTATGCATCCGATGAAGTGAGCTGTAGCTCACGAAAGCTTATGCTCAAATAAATTGGTTAGTCTCTAAGGTGCCACAAGTACTCCTTTTCTTTTTGCGAATACAGACTAACACGGCTGTTACTCTGAAACCCATCTTTGAAGCCGTAAGTGTTTTGGGATGCAGTTTTCTGAGCTCTTCTCTCACTATGTCCCACCACAGAAGCTGAGATCTATTGGGTCTCTCCTAACTGTACTGTTCAGGAGCAGCCACAGGAGAGTCTGAGCCCTTCCCTATGGAACCAGACTCCCCACACAGTCCATTAGACCCTGATTCCAATGAACTTCAGGGCACAATTCAAGGCTTATATGTTCAAATAAGCTTTTGACCGCTTGGCATTTATCACCCACCAGTTCAATGTCTTTTTGTACATTCTGTGCTTTTATTTTTTATTTTTTGTAACAGCACCAAGGGTTAAAATAAACAAGCAACATCTTTATGGCTTTGCCACCAGTATATGTGGTCTTTGCCCTACTGATCTTATCATCCCTTACTATTTGAAGAGAGAATGCAATGGAGTATGGTGCCTTCAAAAGCAAAAGGGGTCAACCCTGCAAACCTGATACTTACATGAGTAAAGGCTGCTCACATGAGGAAACAATGATAGGGGCATGTCCTTACTTTATTCCTTTTGAGCTTCTTATAGTTCAGTCACAGAAAGAAAGCGGGGGGGGGGGGGAGAAATAACAAGACAAACAAATATAGATCTACAGCCCAGTCTTCACATTCTCTTTAAGAAAGTTTATTTTCTTTTCCTAACTCAGTAGTGGCAGTGGCCAGTCCCCCACTTAGTTAACCCAGCAATGGTCTGTAAGTCAGGTGAAAGGAAAGTGATTTTTCTAAATCAAACACAGGGAGGATGATGTGATTACATTTGAGCAAATATTTGTTCCTATTCTTATAGGAGGCCCAGGCTTATTTCACAGAACAAAGCCTTTATGGGCTGAGAAAATGCAATTCACTGAAACTTACTGGCTGTCTCCTGTGCATACTACTTACCCCCTAATGGATGGAATCAGACCTGCTTGAGCATTTATGATTGTCTTTCCCTCTGGTGGGCAGTGAATCCTTATATTACTACAGCAAACAGAGATTCTCCTTTAGTTCAAGTGGTAGGTGCCTGACTTTTGGGGGAAAGAAGATCCAGAACTCTGACCTTGATACTGGGCATGGTGTGGCATAGCTGATGTCCCTAGGGTCTGACCACGTTTGCACACATGGATCATTAAAGTGCATACCATATGGGATAGCACACTTCACATGTATATCTAAGTCAGGGGTGGGCAAACTACAGACAGCGGGCCACATCCGTCCCGCTAGCCAGTTTAATCCAGGCCTCAAGCTCCTGCTGGGGAGCGGGATCTGGGGCTTGCCCTGCTCCCGTGCTCCAGCGGAGGAGCGGGGTCAGGGACTGCTCTGGGTGCCGCGGTTCCTGGAAACAGTGGCATATCCCCCTTACAGCTCCTATGTTTAGGAGCAACCAGGGAGCTCCGGGTGCTGCCCCTGCACCAAGCACCAGCCCCCACAGTTCCCATTGGCTGGGAACTGCAGGCAATGGGAGCTGCAGAGGCGGCACCTGCAGACAGGGCAGCGTGCAGAGCCTCCTGGCTGCGCCTCTGCTTAGGAGCCAGAGAGGGACATGCTGCTGCTTCTGGGAGCTGTTTGAGGTAAGCACCACCTGGAGCCTGTGCCCCTGAGCTCCTCCCATGCCCCAACCCTCTGCACCAGCCCTGATCCCTCTCCCACCCTCCGAACCCCTCAATTCCAGCCCAGAGCACCCTCCTGAACCCGAAACCCCCCATCCTCACCCCCCCATGCACCCCAACCCCCTGCCCCAGCCGGAGCCCCCTCCCACACCCTGAACTCCTCATTTCTTGCCCCACCCCAGAGCCTGCACACCCAGCCAGAGCCCTCACCCCTCCTGCACCCCAACCCCAATTTGGTGAGCATTTATGGCCCGCCATACAATTTCCGTATACAGATGTGGCCCTTGGGCCAAAAAGTTTGCCCACCCCTGATCTAAGTACTTCTATGGCCTTCATTGCCACGGTGCCAGAATGACTGACTTAGGTCTTTCTCTTACAGCACATCACTTACACAATTTGAGGAAATGGATAAAACTGAGAAAACGTCCTATCTGGGACAGTACCACCTTTAAGCAGTGCATGTAAACTTCTCAAAACCACTGAATTTGGAACAACTGAGCCACATTATCCCCACACACATCAATATGCCCATAAGAAAACAGCAGGGAAATTTCATTTTTTAAGTTTTACCTTAATAAAACATTTAGTTAATGGGGCCTTGGAAACATCAGTGAGTACATCAGGCAGTACTATGCTTCCTGTGTGGAACAGGTTCCTGGAGGCATATTGCTCCAGATCCACACAGGTACTTAAGTGTCTAAACCCACAATTTAGGTGCCTAAGTATGGGGTTTAGGCACCTAAATGCAAGTTTTAGGCTCTACTGCAATTCACAAAACTCTTGCAAAACCAGAGCAACCCACACCCAGGAGGAAGATAGGCATTCGCCTGCCTACCTCAGGTGCTGTGCCTGATCCAGGAGACATGCTGAGTGGCTGCCTATCAGCCAGGGTCCCCTTCAAAATCTGGCAGGGGGACGAGATGCTGTCACCACCAGGCTATAGAGTCATGCTCACTCTCTGGCCCAATGATTCTTTAATTATTTATTCACAATGGAAGAGCTTCAGCAGGAGAGACTGAGGGAGCCCGGGTCAGAATATCCCATCGCGCCGTGGTTACAGACCCACACCCCTCTTTCTCCCTCTCAGGCAGTGAACCTGGGTCCCCCACATCCTGTGCAAGTGCTCGAACTATGCATTAAAAGTTATAAAGGGACACCCACACCCCTGTCTTCTGTGGAATTAGGTAGGAGCCTAACTTATTCTCACAAGAATAAGCATAGGTGTCTAAGCCTTCTGACTCCTACACAAGGGTTCCCATTCATGGATTGCTAAACAGAGATAGGCACCTGTCTCTGGGAAGGGGCTTAGGATACACCCCTCCCAGCAATATATCCCACTTGCTAATGTAGATGGCTCCCCGGCTACCATGCTGGCTTTTGTGGATCACATTGAAAGGCACCTATCTCTTCCCATTCACCGTATAGGGAGTCTAGGTGCCAAACTTAGGCTTTGTGGATCACGGCACTGTAACATCTAACTTTCAGGCACTTAAAAGTTAGGTGTTGAACTGCTTACAGACACAGACCAGAGCCTCTGCTGTGGGAGTGAGGGATCGTCCTTCAGGATAGGTTGTCCTCTCCAGCGCATCATCAAGGATCTACAACCTATCCTGAAGGACGATCCCTCACTCTCACAGATCTTGGGAGACAGGCCAGTCCTCACTTACAGACAGCCCCCACAACCTGAAGCAAATACTCACCAGCAACGACATACCACTCAACAAAAACACCAACCCAGGAACCAAACCCTGCTACAAACCCTGGTGCCAACTCTGTCCACATATCTACTCAAGGGACACCATCATAGGACCTAACCACATCAGCCACACTATCAAGGGCTCATTCACCTGCACATCTACCAATGTGATATATGCCATCATGTGCCAGCAATGCCCCTCTGCCATGTACATTGGCCAAACCGGACAGTCTCTATGCAAAAGAATAAATGGACACAAATCTGACATCAGGATTCATAGCATTCAAAAACCAGTAGGAGAACACTTCAATCTCTCTGGTCACTCAACAACCGACCTAAGAGTGGCAATTCTTCAACAAAAAAACTTCAAAAACAGACTCCAACGTGAAGCTGCAGAACTGGAATTAATTTGCAAACTGGATACCATCAGATTAGGCCTGAACAGAGACTGGGAGTGGATGGGTCATTACAAAACCTAAACTTAATTTCCCCAATACTAATTTCTCCCTACTGTTACTCACACCTTCTTATCAACTGTCTGTAATGGGCCACTCTCTTACCACTTCAAAAGTTATTCCCAAATATTAAATTAAATTGATGGCACATGAAGAAATTACAATGTAACTATGGCTGATTTTCAGTACTGCACTGTCCTTTGATACAAGCTCTGGCCCCAATCCTGCAAACACCTGAACACACACTCAGCGTTAAGGATGAATAGTGCTATTGAAGTCAGAGACACCACTCAGGTGAGCAGAGTTAAGCATGTGCATAAGTGTCTGCTAGAATGGAGGCTTCAATACCGATCCTGCTAGTCAGCTAGTGGATCTGAATGGGTAGACTTGCAGAGCTCTACATTGGTGCAAATGTCCATTTACCTTCATTAGATTGCAGGATTTGTTACAATAGTTAATATTTGTAAGATAGCAGCCGGAAAAAAGATTAAAATTATTTGCTAACATTCTAAAAACAGGTTTAATGGGAGCTACGAGTAAGGACATTTTCCTCTCATTTTCTATCTTTTTTTTCTTATGTTGGTCTCCAGCACAACAATTTATTATAAAAGCAGATTAGGTCTAGTATTCATCTGTTGCAGAGATGGTTTTGAATAATTGCCTAGCTGCCATATTTACATCCATTACATCCATCCCTGCTGCAGACAAGGCAGGGTGGTTACTGGGAAAAAATTGCTCTTCTGATTACTCAGACCTTTCAAGACTAATTGTCAAACTGGTACATTTCAACTAGTGAAACAGATGTTACAAAAAATAATATATGGGTTTAATATCAGATAGATACATGGATAGATAATCAAAAAAGTAGGATACAGCAGTTGCAAGGTATTTACGTGCCAGAAAGGCTAAATATTCGTATGTCCCTTCATGCTTCGGCCACCATTCTAGAGGCCATGCTTCCACGCTGAGGACTCTCGTTAAAAAAATAATGCTTCAATTAAATTTGTGACTGAACTCCTTGGGGGAGAATTGTATGTCTCCTGTTCTGTTTTATTCGCATTCTGCCATATATTTCATGTTATAGCCGTCTCAGATCATGACCCAGCACATGTTTGTTTTAAGAACACTTTCACTGCAGATTTGACAAAATGCAAAGAAGGTACCAATGTGAGATTTCTAAAAAATAGCTGCAGCACTCTACCCAAGGTTTCAGAATCTGAAGTGCCTTCCAAAATCTGAGAAGGACGAGGTGTGGAGCATGCTTTCAGAAGTCTTAAAAGAGCAACACTCTGATGCAGAAACTCCAGAACCCAAACCACCAAAAAAGAAAATCAACCTTCTGCTGGTGGCATCTGACTCAGATGATGAAAATGAACATGTGTCGGTCCGCTCTGCTTTGGAGCGTTATCAGGCAGAACCCATCATCAGCATGGACGCATGTCCTCTGGAATGGTGGTTGAAGCATGAAGGGACATATGAATCTTTAGCGCATCTAGCACGTAAATATCTTGCCAGATACAACAGTGCCATGCGAACACCTGTTCTCACTTTCAGGTGACACTGTAAACAAGAAGCAGGCAGCATTATCTCCTGCAAATTGTAACCGAACTTGATTGGCTGAAATAGGGCTGAGTGGACTTGTAGGCTCTAAAGTTTTACATTGTTTTATTTTTGAATGCAGTTTTTTTTTGTACATAATTCTACATTTGTAAGTTACACTTCACAATAAGAGATTGCACTACAGTATTTGTATTAGGTGAATTGAAAAATACTATTTCTTTTGTTTTTTACAAATATTTGTAATCAAAATAAATATAAAGTGAGCACTGTACACTTTGTATTCTGTGTTGTAATTGAAATCAATATTTTTGAAAATGTAGAAACTATCCAAATGTATTTAAATAAGTGGTATTCTATTATTAACAGCACAATTAATTGCGATTAGTTTTTTTAATCATGCGATTAATCATGATTTATTTTTTAATAGCTTGTCAGCTCTAATAATACATGCAAATGACATTGAGGGTCTGTTTTTCAAACCCAAAAGCATGGAAATTCAGAGTTAAGACTGAATCTCTATTTCCAGTGAGCCTAGGTATTGAAGGGGCTTTAACCAGTGACAGGTGCTCTCTATGGAACACAGCAAGTTAGAGAGACAAAGTTATGAATTAAAGAGATGATTTCAACCTTATCTTAATTTTATGAGTTTTAATCTGATCCTCAGTGTTATCTGAAAACAATGTTTATGGTTTAATTAGATATACAATTAGTCAAGCAAATAGCTAGTGTTACATTTTCTGACCTCAAGACTGGAAAGTTACTACAGCATCTAATTCAATGGCAGAGCTAGGATTCTACCTATATGTTCAAAAAGGCTGAAGGTTAGCACACTCTTCCATGTTTACAAATCTGCCCAATGTCTGTATAGCTGGTAATACCCAGAGATGTTTACATTCTGAAGTTTTAAAATAGATTTTTTTTCTCTTCTCTAAAAACACATCTAACAGCTGGCAATTGGATAGTTTAAATATTTTTCCTTGTTTGTTAAGGTTGCATTAATTTGCACAGGCTGCTATGATTCAATCTGCACCTTATTGATAATGCCACCTAATGGTTTGAATTTACATAAAAATAATACAAGCATCAAAGGCTATCCAGGAGTTTGAAACATCAGAAATAACCACAGTGCACTAAATAAGATCCTATGAATAATTCAGGGACTCCAACATCTTAGTCATGGGAGCCTTTAAGATCTACATGCACCAGTCTCTTCTCTGGAATTATAAGTTATAATAAAAATACTCTGTAAGGCACCACATTTAAAGCACATGAAGGCTGCTGTCTAGTAAGTTTATTTAACTTATTTGCATATAATATTGCTTCTCCTCTCAGCAACTGTTAAGCCTAAGCATAGATAGGTCACACGAAAACCGTAGCTTTTGGGAAACAAAAATAATGTGATAACTAACATCCCTTCCAAATCTGTAATCATCTGAGGGGAAAAATACAACAAACACCCCCCCCATATTAACAATTTTCATAACAATATTTTTTTTTAAAAAAAGTCCATTTTTCAACAACCATCTTTTCATTTTTAAAATGTTGACCAGCTCTATTATTAACCCCACTTAATGTGGAACCAGGGTAGAGCACAAGCTAGGCCGCCTACTGCCTATCAGAGGCCATCCTTTGCCTAGTGTAAATGCTGACTTCCAAAATTTCCCATCAGTCCTCTCTTGAAGGCATTAGGTGCATGAGCTATGCCATATTGGCGCTCTCTCCAATTCTTCTCTGTTACTCATCAGACACTCTTTCATACTCACAACCCTGCCTTCCAATGAGGTCCTGTTCAGTGCCGTGTAGAGTTTCAGAGGGCCTTTCCTTGAGTACTTGGGTGCATTTCTGCAGTGCTTTGGAACCTGTATTCCTCAATGCTTTACCTTCCATTTTCTTTGATTAAGTACTTTGATGCCTATTTTCTCAGTAGTTCCGCACCTGCCTTGTTTTTTTAGCTCCCCTTTTCTTGGTGTTCTTTCAACTCACCAGTGAATGTATGTGACAGGTTCCCCTCTGTGCTGATCAACGAAGGATACGAGTTCTTACAGCCCCCGGCTACTGAAGCTTGATTCTTTAGCACAAGCTATAGCAGTTTATGCTTCAAGCTCTGGAAGTCCCTGGTTCAATGCCCAGTGTGTGGGTTGTGAGTGCAGCTCTCCCGCTTTGATGCCTAGCATCCCAGAACCTGTTCTGGTTTGGTCTGTACAGAGCAACAAGTGATATATTTAGAGATGGGCCCAAACTGCAAAATTCAGAGCTAGATCTTAAACTAGCAAATCAGGGGGAATTTGGTCTTGGGTATTGATGGAGCCCTCTCTCTAAATATATTTACTATAACAGATAAAGCAGGATCTTGTTTGAATAGACAGGAAATTAAGAGTTAAGGTTGAAGCTCTAGTCCCTGATTGCCATTAAAAGAAAACAGGTTGCATGGTGAAAGAAAGAGAATTTCAGCCTCCATGTAGCAATGTCCTTCAAAAGCTTCTTTATATAATTATTTCTATGCAGAATTTTGGCATTAATTTAAAGCAAAAATCATTCACAAATTGTTATAAAATAGCCATATTATGGGAACAGACAGATTGTAATGACTCATTCAGAACACACTGTTATAACCATACATTCAGACATTCAATGCCTGAGACAAATTGTGGCTTGGGGGTTTACAGAGGCATCCTGACAGCGATGGCAGCAGATTACAAAATTCATCCTTTAGACATCAAACACCCAATTTCCAACATCATCATCATCATCATCAGGCGTGCTTTGAACAACAAAGGAGGAGTTGCTGTACATCATTTTTCATTGCTTGATAGATGGAGAATGATATGGTAAGGCATATTGCAACTGAACGTATTGATCTCTAAAGTCATTCGTAAACAAAACATCATGTTAAACAACCAGGGTGGCAGTTATTGCGTGAGAGCAGGGAGCTCGCTAAATCTTTGCATCCATGCACATTATTGGTCTTTGCATGGATGTGTGCATATGTTTCAGTGAAGACATGGATACACAGGGTATGTGCATAAGTGTGTGTTTATGCAACAGGAGTGCATGTAATATCTCCATGATAAAGCCATGGAAGTGTTGAAGGAATTGCTGACACCAGCCTGTTGTAATTAACCAGATCCTACAGTCCTAGCTCTGTCTTGACTCAGATAATTGAGTATTTTAGAAAACGTAACACAGGGGTCGGCAACCTTCAGCATGCGGCCCATCAGGATAATGCGCTGGCAGGCCACGAGACATTTTGTTTACATTGATCATCCACAGGCATGGCCCTGCCCAGCTCCTAGTGGCCGCGGTTCACCGTTCCCGGCCAATGACAGCTGCGGGAAGTGGCGTGGGTCGCAGGGATGTGCTGGCCACCACTTTCCACAGCTCCCATTGGCCAGGAATGGTGAACTGCGGCCACTGGGAGCTGCAGGGGGCCATGCCTGCGGATGGTCAACATAAACAAAATGTCTCGTGGCCCGCCAGCGGATTACTCTGACAGGCTGTGCGCTGAAGGTTGTCGACCCCTGAGGCAACATACTGAGTAAAGCAAACTAGAATAGTAATTTAAAATGAGACAGAGTTAAAAGGTTCATTGGGGAGAGGAGATTTAACAACAAAATAAACGAAAATGAAGACAATAACCAACATTGTCAAGTTGTCTTAGGCAGGGAACATTTTTTTGTTCTGTGTTTATAAAGTGCCTAGCACAATGGGATCCAGGGCCATTCCTGATCAGCTCCTAGGCACTTCGGTAACACAAATAATAAAGGGCTAAACTGTGGCTGTGACACAAGTATTGAGCAAGGAGCAGTGTCTAGCAGCACTGTCCCAGGAGCAGATTTACAGAGTGGGGAGTAATAGCTCAGCAGAAGCTGCTGCTCTCCCTCTCTCCCTGCTACCTAGGATACGCATAGCCAGCCCAAAGCAGTGAAGGGGCGCCAGGCACCACCTTTAATTTCCTGGACAGGTGCATTGGCGGAGCCTAAATCTGCTCCAACATGGGAGAAGTTTATAACAGATTCGAAATAATTCACACACAAAAGGAAGAAAATGAAGCATAAACGCAGCAAACACAGTGTCAGTACAAGACAGACCCAAACATGCATGAATGGATTAAATGAACAAGAAGGTAACAATTTAAGGAATTAAAATCATCTACTTCAAAGAACTCCCAAAGCATAAGAATGTTCATAACTGAAAACTCTAAATAATGGTAATGAGCTTTACCTCCCTGAAAGATGTTACATTTTGTAATTTGAATTAAAAAAATACATTTACATTTATTTTAGAAACTAACTGGTGACAAAACAGGGCAGACAGTTAAATAGAAGCAATACTTGAACATAAAGGTGGGTTCCCCTGCCCTGCATGTGTTTAATTTATTGCAATGGAACAAAACTGCTTCATTTTAAACAGAGCTGGTGAGATCTGCGCAGACTTGATACTGACTATTAAGGCCCTGAGTCTGTAATTGGATTGTCTGTTTGAACCCTCACACCAGTACGAAGCCCCAGTGACTCCAATGGGATTCTATACAGATAGGAGGCTTTGCCAACACTGATCTGATAGCAAGGTTAAGAGCTAAAATGTTTGAGAAAAGAAGACATTTTAATGGCTCATGAATTAATTATTTAAAAAGTTCCAACTTCATAACAAGAAAAGGAGTACTTGCTGTAGCTCACAAAAGGTTATACTCAAATAAATTTGTTAGTCTCTAAGGTGCCACAAGTACTCCTTTTCTTTTTGCGAATACAGACTAACATGGCTTCTACTCTGAAACTTCATAACAGAAAACCAAGAAATGACACATGCTTTCACTGTGAATGCACAATTAATGGTTCCAAGAGCACTTTGGTTAGCAGCAAACAAGCAGCTGACTCACAATAAAGTGGATGTGTAAGGTGGCAAATATACTAGAATGCCCGACAGAGGACAGAGCACTTAACAGCATTGCCCTAGTTCCCATTATTTAGTCCAAACTTTGCTAACTGCTGCTGAAAATAAATCTGAAGTACTGTAGTTACAAAGACAGCTGAAAGCTCCTTACACTTCCTTCTGGGTGTCTCTATAGACAGTTATACGTAATCCAAACTAAGCGTTCATACTCCACCTCTACATAACTGCAAGGGTCAGCAAAGATACAAACTATTTTTCAGCAGATGCTGCCTCCCTTCAACTGAGAAACACCTTATTCCCACCGAAACATGGCAGAATCCGGCCCTTATAGATTACAGAATGCCTGTAAATTACTCAAGACGGAAATGACATGGAAACCATAAGTGAGACTGGAATGATTTGCTTCATCTGAATAACGGTTAAAACAATATTACAGGTTTATCTCATTAGCAGGTAGATGCTAATTCTCCGACACTTCTACATGACAGTTGAGATGTTTCTGAGAGGTATAGGCCCAGTTTTCCCAGGTGATTAGTGATTTTGGATGGCCCATTGACATAACTTTAAAATGGTGGGATTTCTAAGATGGTGAGTGCTCGGCATTTTCTGAAATTCAAATCCCTTTAAAGTATGTCAACGGGGGCACCCAAAATCACGAGTCACTTTTAAAAGCCATTGCTAGTAACTTCTATGGCTTCATAGGAGCTAGAGTTAAAGAAACAGATATGTAGGTCACAAAAATTCAAACATGGCAGTGACCGCTCTGCAGCACGAACAATTCTCAGTGTGTATTTCGGTATGTGCAGGGAAAACGGCGTGCTAACCAAAAAAGTGCAAACAGAGGTCACATTCTTAACACTGGCATCTGGATTTTTGAATAATTGCAAAGGGTAGCCCGGTAAGTTTCAACTGAGAAAGTCTGAACCCTCTACACAACTGTGGGCGTGAAAGTTCCAGATGAAACTGGACTTTTCTGAACTTCCATCTGAATTCTCCGGGGGGAGAGGGCAGCGGGGGAAATGACAAGAAGATTATTGTGCTTGTGGCTTCCTGATGCTGCTCTGCTTGGCCTCACTACAAATTACGGTTGCTAAGGGCAACTTTAACTTATACCACTAGCATAAATGTTCCTGGATGTTACACCAGGTAAGACCTAAGCATTGTGAAGCAACTCGTTCACCACATACCCTCCCTTTAACATGCACCACCGACATCTCCTTTGACCCACCTACTGTCTCTCCTTACGCTGGGCAGTGCAGCCCCAGTGGAAAAGGCAGGCAGGTGGTGGCACAGGCACAGAAGCATCGCTGCCTTCTTGTGCTTTACGGCAGATGGAGATTCTCCCTACACAGGGGAAATTCTCCGGGGGGTTCTCTGCTGGTTTGAATTCTTTTTGCCCTGGTTATGCAGTGCCAGGTGAACTGAGCGGACCCAAGAATACAGCCCTTTGTGTTGTATACATGCCTGACTCTTTCAGAATGGCTGGAGGTGTCAAGGGGGAAATGACAGTGTGAAAAGTGAGCCACCAGATCTACTACCCCTCATACTGGTTATCCAGAAAACATTTACCTGTTCACACCCATAGTGCAACAAGAATACCCCATCCCTGTGTCGGGCAGGTATATGTACTGCCTGAGGGAAGGAACAGGATGAAGTCATTGATTATGTGACTGATGTGAACGCTACAATTGCTGTACATACTTATCTACTTCAACACCGCAAAAACAGAGAGCTTAGCAGAAAGTAGCCTTGTTGGCAGACACTTTTGATGCACCAGCAGTTACAGACTTCCCACACAGACAAGTAATTAGGGTGAGGAAGACAGCATCACAGGAAAGTGGTTTTATATGCTACAGATTAAGACTCTGACTGAAAGATTTAGTTGACAGGAATATGTCTGTGTGGGGTGGGGGGAAAGGAAGGCAGGTGACAGCACTGAGAAAGTTCTCTCCATTTCAAAGTATAACCCAAAAGCAGTGTTCAATCACAGCCTACTTGTGCTGGCTGCCCCTGTCAGCCATGGTGTAGGTATACCCTCACTTTGTACAGATGACAGACCAGGAGTAAAATTTTCAAGAGAACCTAAGTCATTTAGGAACCTAAGCCCCATTCTCCAAAGCAGTAACTACAGCCCTTTGTGTTATTTACATGCCTGAGTAGTTATCAGTGGTTCATAGTCATGCTGGTAGGGTCTCAGTTCTGGGTCCAGTTCTGTTCAATATCTTCATCAATGATTTAGATAATGGCATAGAGGGGACACTTATAAGGTTGGCAGATGATACCAAGCTGGGCGGGGTAGCAAGTGCTTTGGAGGTTAGGATTAAAATTTGAAACGATCTGGACAAACTGGAGAAATGGTCTGAAGTAAATAGGATGAAATTTAATAAGGACAAATGCAAAGTACTCCACTTAGGAAGGAACAATCAGTTGTACACAGACAAAACGGGAAATGACTGCCTAGGAACGAGTACTGCAGAAAGGGATCTGGGGATCATAGTGGACCACAAGCTAAATATGAGTCAACAGTGTAACACTGTTGCAAAAAAAACCCAAACATCATTCTGAGATGTATTAGGAGGAGTGTTGTAAGCAAGACAAGAAGTAATTCTACTCCATGCTGATTAGGCCTCAACTGGAGTATTGTGTCGTGTTCTGGGCACCACATTTCAGGAAAGATATGGACAAATTGGAGAACGTCCAGAGAAGATCAACAAAAGTGATTAAATGTCTAGAAAACATGACCTATTAGGGAAGATTGAAAAAATTAGGTTTGTTTAGTCTGGGAAAGACAAGACTGAGAGGGGACACGGTAACAGTTTTCAAGTACATAAAAAGTTGTTACAAGAAGGAGGGAGAAGAATTGCTCTTCTTAACCTCTGAGGATAGGGCAAGAAGCAGTGGGCTTATTGCAGCGAGGCAGGTTTAGGTTGGACATTAGGAAAAAATTCCTATCAGAGTGGTTAAGCACTGGAATAAATTGCCTACAGAGGTTGTGGAATCTCCATCATTGGAGATTTTTAAGAGCAGGTCAGACAAATACAGTACCTGTCATGAATGGTCTAGATAATACTTAGTCCTGCCATGAGTGCAGGGGACTGGACTAGATGACCTCTCAAGGTCTCTTTCAGTAGAACCTGGGAATGAGCGACAGGGAAAGGATCACTTGATGATTACCTGTTCTGTTCGTTCCCTCTGGGGCACCTGGCATTGGCCACTGTCAGAAGACAGGATACTGGGCTGGAAGGACCTTTGGTCTGACCCAGTATGGCTGTTCTTATGACTCAGGAACTTTGGAGCCTGAGTCACACAGACAAACTCCTAAGGACCTCAGTAACTTATGAAAAAAGCACTTAGGCTCCTTAGAGGCATGGGGTGGGGTGTGTATAAACTGTGATAACAGGATCCAAAGGAAGAAATACCAGGATGCACAGCAGGACTGGTTCTGACAGGCTCTGAAACATGTGGGAATGAGGGCCACGTGACTCTCTCCTTTGACTTCTGTGATGCTGAGTCAGGAAGCTGAGCAGTACATGACCTGAGGGAGACGGACGAGACCTCCACCATGACTGCTCCACTGTCACCAAGCCAGTCAAGACTTTTTAGAGCTGTTTAGGGGCTTATAAATGTGCTGGGACTCCCAGTATGACACTTTATGTTGGATTGGGAGGGCAGAGTCATCTCCTCTCTTGCTTTCTGTGCGGCTACACTACACATGGCGCCTCCAGGGCCTTTCAGCAACCATTGCCTGGATGCTGCTACAGCTGTGGCCCTCTTTATTTTTCTCTGATGGATTACACCGATTGTACCTAATAATGCAGTTTAGAATTCAGTTAATTGGCCAGCCCAGTTTGAAACTATTCCAAATGTTTACACGGCTCTATTTTATATTTTCTGTTCATGTGTGAAAGTTTTTTGAGCTGCAGTGTTCTTTTGTGCTGGGAAATCTCAAGATGTTTTCCACTGTAGCAGTTTCTCTCTCAGACCACTTGGAAACTACCCATTTGCATGATGGCATAACGTGTGTGTTAGAACATCTGGCCAATCTTTAGCTTGGCTAACTAAGAAGGTTACCAGAGGTCACTCACAAACCAGGTCACTGCTGCAGCACACCTGCTAGCCAGCTGCAGCTTCTCTTTCTGAGCTGTCGCACACAGAACATATCTCCTGAGTGCAAAGGGAAATCTCTCCCACATTCAGTACAACCACAAAATCAATATATATATATATATATATATATATATATATATATATATATATATATAAAAAATCTCAAACACATACTGAATTCCACTCCCACATATCCCTGAAATTCATTTATTTTGACTGATTATTTTAATCTTATGCTTGAAGAGTAAATGGCAGGATGTTGAGGTGGAAGTTAAAGCCAGAGATGCCTGTAGCACGAAGCATTTTCCAATGCTTTCTCCGCAGACAGCACCTTTTGCCTGAACCCAGAGCTATGGTGTACCAATATTTCATTGTTTCTGTAGCCCACTCCTCAGCGTATTATGCATCCACTGCTGTGCCTGATCCAGGAGGCTGTGCCTCTGATGTGGCTCCCAGATAAGGGATTTAGCTTTGGCTCTAGAGTAGTGGTCTCCAACCTTTTTACGTCCAAGATCACTTTTTTAATCTAAGGGCAACCCAGGATCTACCCCGCCCCTTCCCTGAGGCCCCACCCCTTCCCCAAAGCCAAACCCCGCTCACTCCATCCCCGCCTCTCCCCCACCCTCACTCACTTTCACCAGGCTGGGACAGGGGGTTGGGGTTTGGGAGGGGGTGCGGGCTCTGGGGTGGGGCCGAAGGGTTCACAGTGGGGGTGGGGGCTCTGGGCTGAGCCTGGGGCAGAGGGTTGGGGTGCAGGAGGGGGTACAGGGTGCTGGCTCTGGGCTGGGGAAGGGGGTTGGGGGGCTTGCTCTGGGAGGGGGGTCAGGGCTGGGAGTTGGGGTGCGGGCTCCCACCAGGCAGCACTTACCTCTGGTGGCTCCCGGTCAGCGGCAGACGCAGCGAGGCTAAGGCAGGCTCCCTGCCTACTCCAGCCCCACACCGCTCCCAGAAGGAGCCAATGAGCCCCTGCGGGGGGCACGTGGATGTGTGCACTGCCTCTTTCTGCAAGCACCACCCCCACTGCTCTCCCAGCCAATGGGAGCTGCAGGGGCAGTGCTTGCAGGCAGGACCAGCGCATGGAGGGAGACCCCTGACCTCCCATCCCCAGGAGTGGCATGGGGCCAGGGAGTCTGCCTTAGCGGCAGCCACACTACACCACTGGAGATCGCGATCAACCGGTTGGTGACCACTGCTCTAGAGGCTCAAGCTTTAGCTGTGAAGTTTCCCAGGTTCAGTCCTCAGGGATGGCCAGCACAGCAGCTGTTACACTTCCAGTGCAGACACATGAGTATTCAAAAGAAAACCAAACTTATTTTTTAAAATTACAAAATAATATTCTAAACATCCCTGCAGTACCAATCAGCAAACTAAAACACTGACCCATCAGATGGATCTTGCAGAAGAAACAGTCCTGAAATGGTCCATCTAAGCTTCTTCTTAAGGAAAAGAACAGGTACAGGACCTAGGTTCAAAGCAAAAAGCACAAAACAGAACAAATACCGATTGAATAGGTTGCATTCTTGTAGTATGTCCACACAGGGATTAAAAAACGCAGCTGGCCTGGGTCAGCTGACTTGGGCTCGCAGGGCTTGGGCTTCAAGGCTGAAACATTGCTGTGTAGACATTCAGGCTTGGGCTGGACCCTCTCAGGTTCCCCAAACATTTACACAGTGATTTTTCAACTCTGGAGCCCAAGCCCTGCGAGCCAGTCAGCTGAACCAGACAAGCCATGGCCATGCTGCAGGTCTTTTATCCCTGTGTAGACGTACCTTAAGGCTCTAGTATCAGAATACCCTGATGTAGGCCTGCAGCAATGTGTCTACCACCACCACTAAAATATCCTTCTAACTCCTGGGGCCAAACAGAGATCATGGTATAAGCAGATGCTTGTACAGAAAGAGAAGGGATGGTACGGTAATTAGGATGCTAGCCTAGGACTTGGGAAAACAAGTTCATTTCCATGCTCTGTGACAGATTTCCAATATGACCTTGGGCAAGTCACTTCATCTCTCTAGATCTCATTCACCATCTGTAAAATGAGGTGTAACCAAGCCTGTGTGCGTCACAATGGAGAATACCAAATTCAGGACAAACTGCTGAGAAATAGGGCAGCTAAACCCTAAAAACTGGAGGTTATTCTCCCATGAGATATACCAAACTAGCAACAAAAGTAAACTCCTGTTTCACCACACTAGCTAACAAGAAGTCATAAAAGCACTTTCCTGTGGCATTCCAGTCCTTATATTATCACTGAAAACACTAGACTTAGAGATGTGTGGTTCTTTAAAACCAATCTCTTCAAATAAAAGGTTCTTCTGATCCCAAAAGACCAGCCACACCCAGGTCAATATATAACTCAGATCTTACCCAAAAATCATGCTGATGCCAATCCTTTAGTATCTAAAATATAAAGGTTTATTTATAAAAAGAAAGAAAGAGAAAGAAAGAAAGAAAGAAAGAAAGTTAAAACTGGTTAAAAGAATCCAATACATACAATAAATGCAAAATTCTTGGTTCAGGCTTGTAGCAGTGATGGAATAAACTGCTGGCTTATGTCAAGTCTCTGACTGCTTCCAAATCATTGGAAGGACCTCAGTATCTTTGGTTAGAATGCTCCCATTATTATAATCCATAGTCCAGAGGTTTGAACAGGAAAGAGGCTGGGGCAGAAAGGAGGCAAAATGGAGGTGTTTCCAGGGCCTTTTATACCTTCTGCCATGTGGCGGGAATCCTGTTGTTCTTACTGTGGAAAAGTAAAGTAACGAGATGGTGGTTGGAGTCACATGGACAAGTCACATGTCCATGCATGATTTCACCTAGTCACAGCAGGAAATTCCATTAGGTGGACTTAGGCATCTCCCATAGTCCATTGTCAGTTAAACGTTCTTTTGATGGGCCACTCAATTTGAATAGTCCCTCCAAGATGTGCTGGCTAGCTGCCTTGTGGGCGTTACCCCAGGAGCAAACATTTGAAATGCAGGTATAGAGCCAATACTCATAACTTCAAATACAAAAATGATATCTGTGTACAAATAGCAAAATCATATTCAGCAAATCATAACCTTTCCACAGACACCTTACTTGACAACCTTTGTTCAAGATTTGTTGCAAATATATAACAGTGGTTTCAACAATGATCTATATGGTCATATTTTAATCAGATAATGTCACATGGGGATAATAGCATTTCCTTATCTCACAGTGGTGCTGTGAAGTTAAATACATTAAAAGATTGTGAGGCGCTCAGATGCTATAGAGGGCATGTAAGTACCTAAGGGAGGATAGACACAGTATTTCCTCCCATTTAACTGTGATACATTTTATTTTTCCGTGTTTTATATATAGAAATTCTAGACTTATTTCTATTAGGGAAGCTCAGAAGTCCTAGCATTTGGGAATCAGGAAATTCTGGTTTCCAAACTAGTGACATTTGGGGAATTTTTAAATTCAAGTTTGGAAAAAGGCAGGGCATTGAACACAATGAAATGCAGATGATAACACTTTACATTCAACATTCTGTATGAACATTAACTAATCAATCATATAATTAATCAGTCATGCAAATACAATGCAACGCTGTGTATAATTTGAGGAACCTCTAGTGAGCTGGAGAGTAAGAAAAATGACACAGTCACAGTCAGGTACTTCAGGCTACTTACACCTTGATCCTGAAATTGGTCCTACAGGCTCCACATGAGCCCCTGGGTTTGCACAGATCCAGTTATGAGAATGAAGGCTATTACTTCACTGCCTTGAGACTGTTTTTGTTTTAATACCCGTATTAAAGGGCGTCAGCAGGGTCCGTTCGACAGAGCATCAGTCCGAGTCCAGAAACCTGGGTGTGATTCCTGGTATTGCTCTTGACTTCTTGTGTGACATTAGGCAAATCATTTAGCATCTGTGTCATCTGTGAAATACGTAAATGTAATTAGCCCACTCTTCATAAAGCACTTTGAGATCTGCAGATTAAGTGTGCCATACATACTAAACGTTATATCTGGAAATCCTGTTTGAGTAAAAATTCTGAGTAACTGCAAAAAGGGAGAAACTCTAGGACTCCAAGCAAACAGAGGACAATTGGAACTTACCTCTTGAGAAGGTTTCCAGCAAATGCAGAGGATCAGTTCTGCAACCTTTCTTCAGCCAGCGTTGGTTGCCCCACAGGTGTGTTGGTATGTGGACTCCAAAGGGAAACACAAGAGCTGGACTGAGCAGGATCAGTGTTTAATTGCACTTGACTTGGTAATTCCATGAAAAATCTAGACAAAAAGCCAAAGTTGACTGATTTCAAAATATTTTAAGCAGCAAAACTCCTTAGTTCTAGACAGCTTAGAAATTCATTGGGGCATTATTTGAGCAAAACAAGATATCAGTACAGTTTGCAAGCTGGGGCAACTTAATTGACAGGTGATAATGTTGCTTTTTGGAAAAAGCAAGAGAATATAGAAAATGTTGTGAAATTCTGTAACCATACTGGGTGACAAGAAATCATATAAAGACACTGTGACAGTTATGGGAATTTGAGAGAACAGTTTACTTTTTTGTAAGGCCTTTTAACTGTGGCTGGGGGAAAACAAAACATCCCTAAAATGGATTTGGTAGCTATAGGTGCTACAAGCCAGACACAGCTCTGGTATTATCAACTCTAAGCCATAGCAGAAGAACGTCATGAAGATCAATGGACTTAAAGATACGTTACTCAGGCTGAGTTACTAGTATCAGCATAAAGAAAAGGAGTACTTGTGGCACCTTAGAGACTAACCAACAAGTACTCCTTTTCCTTTTGCAAATACAGACTAACACGGCTGTTACTCTGAAATAGTATCAGCATGTTGTTTTCATAAATTACATTGCACAAACAACTCATCCCAACATTAAGTTTTAGCTTTGAGCTGCTAATTTAAAAAAAAAAAAAATTCCATCCCACTCCATTGGTGAATTCCAATGTTTCAGAATTTATTTTCATCATCAGGATGGAAAGTTCCAAATTTTTTTTGACTTGGTAATGTTGAAATTGTGGGGTTTTTTTTTTTTTTGCTTGATTCAGCATTTATCTGTATCTCCCTGAGTTGCCATGGTAAGCCCTCTGTGATCAAGTGCCTGGGATAGACCACACAGATAATGCCACATTCAGGGCAGATTGCAAGAAACAGGGCAGACAATCCCCAGAGCTGGTGGTTTACTTTATACTTAGATTCACCAAATCAGTAACAAAAGAGCCTGTGCAGTACCACAGTAGTTAACCAGAAGCCAAACACAGTCCCCTTTAGGCATTTCAGCCCTTGGCTCCATCCAGGCAATCCAATCTAGTATAGTGAGAGGTTATTGAAAACCTATTTCATCTAATGTGAGGTTCTTTCTAATACCAAAGGATCAGACAGATATCCTCAGGTCAATATGAATCTCAGGTCTTACTCAAATATCACTCTGTCAGCCAATCTGTAGTAAATAACTAAACATTTATTATTAAAAGAAAAGAAGAGAGTTATAAATGGTTAATAGATCATATGCATACAAATAATTGCAAAGTCCTTATGTCAGGTTTGTAACAGTGATGGGATAGACTGCTGGCTTGTAAAGTCTCTTTGGTAACTCCCCAAAGATTGGAAGGTCCTCGGTCCATAGTTCAAGATGCTCCTTTTAGCTTTAAATCCACAGTCCAGAGAATTAGAGTAGGAAAGAGGCAACATGGATATGTTTCAGGTGTCTCTTTATACCCTCCGCCATGTGCATGGAAATTTACTATCCCAAACAAAGCCCAAGTTACTGACCCAAAATGGAGTCTAGGGTCACATGAGCATATCACATGCCCTTACATGTTTTGCTGAATCACAGGGGGTGACCATTGGCTCCTGGCTGTCTGAGGCAGCCTCAGGAAGAGCTATCTGGACCGGATGAGTTTCTTCAATGGCCCATTGTGTGAGTGGAGTGCCCTTGATAGGCCATCAACACGTAGCTGTCTAGCCTTAATGTAAATTTTATCAGAGGGGATGTCACCCAGGAACAAACATGTTGAAGATACAAGTACCTAGCCAATATTCATAACTTCAGATACAAAGATGATATGTTGATTTAACCAGGATAATCTTACTTGATAGATTGTAACTTTTCCATCCACACCTTACCGTGATACACTTTGTACAAGATTTATGGTAATTGTATAATGATGACAATGATATAAATGGTTATCTTTACTCATACAGCATCACACCCTCATTCTCCTATAAGGACCAGGCTCCCTGGTTGGACTACATCTCCTTTATATCATGGTGGTTCAACTAGAAGGGAGATTGTGGTGCATCCTGGGAGATGTAGTCCATGCAGGGAACTTGCCCATAAAGGAGAAAACGGAATGAGGCACCCAAACTGTCTCTCCCATTAGGCAGCACAACTGTTCAGGAAGACACAGATTATGGCTAAACTGATCCAAAACAAAATGTTGTAATTCAGGTCAACCCAACTGAAATGAAATATTTTGTTTTGATTTTACTGATGGAAAATTTATGTTTTTATTTTTGAAAAAATCTCAGTTTTTCAGTGGAAATTATTGATTTTATAGAAACGGCATTTTCCAACAAAATGCATTTCAGCAGTAAATTCCTGACAAATTCTGCTGGGTTTTTTTTTTATGTTATTCCTGTATGTATCAGCCTTGGTTTCAGGATATAGGCCATTTATTCTCTTGGGCCCAGACCAACATACAGAAAACATAAAATCCAATTTTTCTCCAACTTCACTAATATTTCTATTGAATTCTGAGCTTACAGGCCTGCCAGTACTGAACTGATCAAACATATTTCCAGGGCCTCTGCTAATGTGCCCATAAGAATAGAGTTAGGTATCAGATGAACAAGTTACTGCATATTTGTAAGCCAAGAATGACTATGTCATCTGTAAACATTATATGCCCCAGTTAAATTAAACCAGCTAAGTATTTATAACTTTTAAAAAGATAAATATTTAGTTTAGTATTTTATCTGGTTTGGTGGCTGTTCAATGTGGCAGGGAATGGGAATGTTTCAAACTAGAATGTAAAAGAGCATTAAGGTCCTCTGCTGTTTGCTCTTTGAGACTGTTGGATTAAGAGGATTAAAAAAAAACCCACCTGAATACCATATTTCTTCCAATTATTTTGTAACAGAGGCCTTTAACCCCTTGTTTGCACCTTTCTACGTAGATTTAAATATACAAATATATAGAAAAATCAATGCCTATTTAGTATGTTGTATTTTACTCTTATAGTTGTATTTCATTGTTAGAATTAGAATAAAATAGATAATGAAATTGTAAATGGATCTACTATAACTCACAGGACATATCTGTATGAAGGATTTCTGTTTCAGCACAATAGAGTATTGATTAGAAATTGCATTTACATGACAAAACCTTGTGCAGATGTCAGCTCATAATACTGAGGCCATTCAGCCTCCTCTAGCTCTAACCGGGCACTGACAGTAGTGCTGTCAGCATGCCTATGACCCAACAGGCAGAGTTATCCTCACCACTTACCTTGATTCACTGAGGCCTACGCTCAGTTTCTCTGAAAACACTAGCCAGTAACTAAGCTCAGATACCAAACGCCAGGTTCTCAGTCCAATTTCAGTGAAAAGAAAGAAGTGACTATTGCCAGTTTTGTAGAAATAAAGTGTACAGTCAGGTAGTTAAACACCCCCCTTAGGGTCTTGAGAAGACCACTGCAGAAAGCATCACTACGTGCTGGTGATTCATGAGCAAGATGTAAGGCAGCAGGCAAACAGAGCTGAAGGAAACAGAACTTGATTCAACATGCTGAGAGGCCAGTACCACATGCTGAGACTCTAGTGTTTGTACAGTAATGGCCTGGCCCCAATTTACATCCCTCAGCCTGTGGAGCCGTACCAAACTCGGGCCTTCCCTGAAACCTGACCCTCTTTCTCCATTTCCACGCGTCATATTACAGCTAACAGCTTGAAGTTACAGACTGATACAAGGTTACTTAGATGTACAAACTGGCGGAGCTTTGGCTGGTTTCTCTGCCTCCAGTCAGAGCAGGGTGACCAGTCCCTTTCAAACAACTAGTGCAGTCCCCACTCTTTGCTTATGTAACCCTTCTGCCAGGTGGAGCCGGCAGCAACCAGGGCCAAGTCCAATATCTAGGGGTTCCTTTCCAACAATACAACACAGAACCGGCTTGAGCCCCCACCCAGTAGCCTGGGAAATTTACACACCACTCCTGGGTGCCTCTGAGAGGCTATACTTCCCCACTCACAAGCACAGGGTCTGAGTGTAGAAAAGAAACTTTTAAGGAAAGGAGGAATAACACAAAACATTACTTAGGGAAAATGTCACAAGCAGGATTCATAATCATAAAACTATGAACAGGACACCCACCCCAGTGTGTGCGGGGCAGTGCCTTCTGCCTCATGTTCTTGAGTTCCACAAACAGCTCCTTTTCTGTGCCCTTCTCTGCTTCCTCATCATACAGCGGTTGTCCTTGGTCCGTTAGGACCCAGGGTTCAGAGTTGCATCTGTGTGAGTTCACCTCCCACCCGGGGAAGGAGGCTTGCTCTGCTATCTGCACACTTGCTCTGGCTGGCCGCCCTGCCAGCCGTGGTTCCTCTCCACTGGCTGCCCCGCCAGCAGCTCGTTCTGCTCACCACCTCGCCAGCTGCTCGTTTGCCGGACTGTCAGTCATGTTCTCCTGCCACCTGCCTCTCTGCGGTGGACTCTGCACATCAGTCTCTTAGTGATTTTCAGCTTTTTGCAGACTCAGCAGAAACACTGCCCCAACACAAATAGTTTCAGTTCTCATTTGAGCACTTTAATATAGTAAACAGCTCCCAATGAAGCCTATTTAGCTCTGTCTTTGAACAGTGTGGAGGAACAGACCAGGGACCCCTAGGGAGCGTCCACACCTCCTGGCTGGGACACCTGTCCTCATCCCTCTTACTTTCACAGGGGTCTGGCATTCAAGCCCCTGACTTAGTGAGTTCCTTTCAGCTGAGGGTGACCCCCTCAACTGGGACAAGCTCAGCACAGTTCTGCTGACCTTTAGTCATACAATAAAGATAACATTTCACTACCCCTGTGTTCAATATTAAAAAAATTATATAATGCACAGGTTAAGAAAAGAGTGTCTGTACATCTGGGCATAGTGCTTAGATTATCCACAAATACAAAGTTTGTCTTTAAAGTCATAAGATACATATAGTGCATAATCAGCAACAATTAAAGTGATTTGTAACCCAACACCAGCCAAAGCTGATCACTTGGAGCTACACAACTCCTGTCTGCTTGATACCTATGCAGAGTAGGTATGTTCATGTAAATATAGTTTGCTCCTAAAGCCTCTCCCCCTCCTGAACTAGCTGTCAGGGGATAGTTCATTCAGACCCTCCTTATAGTTATAAACCACTTCCCCCATTTATGAACAGATGTCTGCCTTTACACAGGGTGGCTACTGCCTTGGTGTAATTCCTTATTCAATTTCTGACACTTCTTTGTATTGTTTATGAATCAAAACAGCATCCTGAGTCAGGCTGTGCTTAGCCTGTTAACGAGGCAGTTCCGGGTGGGTGCTATCTTGCTTACAAACACCACCAGTTCATTACTTATTCCAGAGAATATGCCAGGAGAATTCACATGTGCACCAGCCGTACAGGCACTGCACGGTCCTCGTACCATTGAATACTGTGCCTTGTGTGTCCATCACATGTCTTTGTAAAACACGTCTGTGTTCTGCCATGGGAGACTGTCAATTAATATGAACACTGTGATACCCCTGCTGCCTGCACTCACGAACGCAGCTTTGGTGCTCACTGGGGTCTCACGTGGGACTTCGAGAGTACGTGTCCGGCACAATCACTGTGCTGCTCAGGTGACAGAATGGCACTGGTACTATTCACTGCTGTCTGCAGAGGATTTTTTGTTTAATACCAATAAATATGTGCTACTGCCAATCAGCCAGAAATCTCAGTCACTGTGCACTCCTACAACCAGGCTGAGCACCCAGAAGGCCCCTGGTCTCTTCCCAGAACTAGTGGCATGTACCAGGCCCTTTCCAGCACTATGTATGGAGGGGAAACAACTCTCTTCACCCAGGACAGGTGCTAAGACAGTTACCCCAGAGTCCTTCAAAGTGAGAATTCAGGTTTCTTCTTGTCAAAGTCCTCCAGAGTAGTAAACCCAGCTAAACAATGCCCAAATGCAAGGCCAAGCAGAGACCTTTGCATCTCGGGACATTCCCCTCAAAACTGTAGAATGTTCTCTGACTTTCTCTGTCCTGAGCTGATTGGCTGTTTGCTCCAACCCTCCCCCTGTCCTTCAGTCTCTTAACCCCAACTTCCCTCCACACCTGCCCATCTTACCATCTTCTCTGCTGCCCTGACTTCCTCAGCCCCTTCCCTCCACTTTTCATTTAGTGATCCCCTCCTATGCAACGCCCTCCCCGCCCAAGAAGTTGTGGAACTAAAGTGATGTTTGCTGCTAGCCCATTGTTCATTCTGCTTGCATGTTCTGTCCCTACCCCTACGCTGTCTTCATCATTTATACTGTCTCATTGTTTCCTTGTCTCCTCCATCTGTCTATATCTATCTGTTGTTTCTTGTCTTATACTTAGATTGTAAGCTTTTGGGGCCGGAGACTGTGTGTTTTGTGTTGTACAGCACCTACCACCACAGAGTCCTGGTCCATGACTGCTGGGTGCTAGGATACCACAAAGAATAATAATAAAATAAAAATCCATTTATCTTAATTAAAATTAGAGTTCTGGCATGTGACATAAAAGAAAAATCACAACACAAGTGATAAATATATCTGATCGCTTACTATTACCAAAATGCACTAGATAGGCACAAAACATAGGTTACAAAGTACAGCTATATCACTTATAGCATAACTAAACTATAGCTGAACAAAGCTAGAATTGCTCAGTCTAAAGGTGGACAGACATCTTAGATTTTCAGAATCTCAAAGTCTAGAGCAAGAGAAATCTCGGTAAATGAAAATAGTTTTCCTTCGATGTGGTAATAAAAAGGTCAGTCATATTTCATTGTGGTATGACATCAGTGTTCTCAATTAACAGTAATACAAAGCTTTTCTTCTTGTTGCACCACTACATTTAACTTTCCATGTAACACAGGCCCCAATCCTGCAATGCTTTACACACACTTAATTTTACTCACGTCAGGAGTCCTACTGACTTCAGCAGGGCTTCTCAAGCGTGGGAAGACATGCACATGCATTACCCAGGGCAGCATCTGGGCCATATGATTTTTGGCTGGCTTATTACTTCTCTTCCTGTTGCTGTTTTTTCAATAATATTGATTTGCATTTAATACAAATATTTTCCCCACACCCACCAAAGAATCCCAGTTAAGGAAAGCCACCAGTTCACATAACATCATATAAGAGAGACGAGGTGGATGAGAGAATATCTTTTATTGGACCAACTGTTGGTGAGAGAGAGACAAACTTCAGGTCTGAAGAACTCTGTGTAAGCTCAAAAGCCTGTCTCTCTCACCAACAGAAGTTGGTGCAATGAAAGATATTACCTCACCCACCATGTGTCTCTAATACCCTTGGACCAACACTGCTACAACACTACATACACAAAATTACTCTAACTTTTCTCATTCTCCCAAAACCCTTTTTTGAGGTAACATTCCTTTACCATAACAAATGGCAGTACTATTATTCTTTTGTGGGCTGTTATACAGCATAATTTAAAGACTAATCTATAAACCCATGGAGATTTCTATGCCAGGTCAAATTCACCTATCCCAGGATGCACGGTGAACTTCCCTCACTATCTATCAGGGCTGATATAGTATGAGAACAACAATATGAATGTAACTGGGGATAAAAAAAAATTAATTCTACTGGTTGAACATTTGGATAAACAAGGGCTGGGAATCTGGAGAGTTTATGCAAAGGAAATCTCTCTCCTGAAGAGTCTGTAAACTCTGCAGACATAAATTATGATGAACTTTAGTGCATTTAACATTTTTTTCCATAGATAACTGGATACACTCAAGTTAAACTCTAGGGACCAGGTAGAACCTTCATCAAACCAAGAATTTTGATTAACTAGGGTCTGGATAAACATAGTTCTCTTGCAGTGGCATGGTTGTTGCCTACATGAATTAGGGTAGCTTTCTATCCTCCTACCCATGCCTGATTTACACTACAAATGAAGATTATTCTTGAAAATATCCCCAGGAATTACTTTTGTGAGAGTCAAACAGCTCCATGTTAGAACACTTGATTCAAATCCAAAACATCTGCACAAAATTGGAGGATTCCGTTTCAGCCCTGGATGTCTCAGATTTGGGTTTACACTCACCTTGAATTTTAAACAACAACAAAATCTTCAAGCATCGCTAGGTAACCACAAGTTATTGGGTATAATACAGGAGCTGCAGTGTGAAATTTTATGTCCTGCGTTATGCAGGAAGTCATAATTGTCCTTCTGGCCTTAAAAATCTATGAATCCCTGGCACCAAGGAGATGCAGCCTGAAAGGGCAGCAGCAAGTTAAACCTCCATCAGACCATGCCCTATAATATTTTCATGAATGTTGCTGTTCAAACAAGCCAAAATGGAAAATGAAGTATAGAAGCACTACTGTATAAATGAGACACCATTAGACAATGCTGAAAATAAAACGAAACATCAAACCTGTGAGCTCCTTAGCTAAGGGAGTAAGTACATGGAATGCAAGGGACCTAAGGTTGTGCCTAGACTTCTCTGCAAACAGGCTGGAAATCCCACAATGCAAGTTCCAAATAAATGAGTGGGTTTATCATATCTGGATCTGAAAAAGTACCGTTCACTCGTGACTCCTCACTTCCAGACTATTTTAGGTACGCGGTATGGAACCAAATGCATATGCAGATTGCTAGGTGCTGTGCCATTTTAAGCATTTTGTCAAACAGTAGTGTTGCGTAGGCTAAGCTGTTAAAGAAAGCCATCCAATATATACTGTGGTGGAGTAAGAAAAACAACTTGGTGTAGTAGGTGTTTTAAATTAGGTTCTCAATGTCTATTCAGTAGATGTATCCCCAAAATATAAAACTTTCCAAAATCATATCACTCTGGGACATTAAATTATATTTACGAAAGGTCAATATGACACCAATATGACTCCATCTTAGACTTTTGATGGTGGTGACAGAGTACATAGGTAGGGGAACCTTTAACAATCCTCTTGCAAACTAGGATTCTAGAGCTTCAACATCCTCCCTCACATAACAAAGAAAACCACCAGAGGCAGGTTATATTTAGACGTAGACTAATACAAACATTGCCTACATCTATGAGTGCATTTATGTTCTAAAATAATAATTAATCACACTTTAATATCATCTGGTCAACAACAGGAAGCATTAATGGATAAGGCTACATGTTAGTCATGGGTCTTTTTAGTAAAAGTCACAGACAGGTCACAGGCAGTAAACAAAAATTCATGGCCCGTAACCTGTCCAGGACTTTTACTATATACCCCGAATTAAAACTTGGGTGGGAGGGCCGTGTGTGCTCTTGGGGGGTGGTCTGGGGGTGCTATGGGTGCTGGCGGTGGGGTGGGCAGCGGCGTGTGGCCCGGGATCCCTGCTGGTGCTGGGGGAGGGGGCTGGTAGGGCTGGCAAGTGCTCTCTACCTGGCTCCGTATGTCCCTTCAGCTCCTAGGCGGCGAAGGGGCCAGGGGGCTCCACGCGCTGCTCCCACCACAAGAGCTGGCTGTGGGGCAGGGTCTGCGGGCAGCGCACGGAGCCCTCTGGCCCCTCCGCCTAGGCTAGGAGCTGTAGGGCCATGCCAGTGGGAACCAGGGAGCCCCCCACCCTGAGATAAGTGCCCCCCCACACCCCGCAACCCCCTGTCCCTAGGCCTGAGCCAGCACAGGGCGCTGCAGAGGTCACAGAGGACACGGAAAGTCACGGAATCCGTGACTTCTGTGACAGACTCACAGCCTTATTAATGGATGATACACAAATTTAATAACTGCCATGTGCCACAATACAGAGCTCAGACTCAAAAGCTAATCCTCAAGCAATTACCCACTCAGCACACAAAACCATAAAACCCTTCACAGCCAACCTATCCTATGTAGAGAGATCTGAGCAAAGAAATGGGTCTTAAATCATGCCTTAAAGTCAGCAATCTCAGGCGTAGGCTGAATGACAAGGAAAGTGAGTTCAAGTCAAGGAGACTCTACCAGGAATGTCCTCTCTCATTCCACCGGCAGAGGTCAAATTTAGGGACTATTAACAGAAGCTATCTGAACTGTTGGGTGCACACATTGGGAGAGACTGTCTCTCAAGGTATGTCTTCATGGAAGAATTAACTTGAGTGACCAGTATCCAGGTTAGCCTTTCTGGTTTTGCAGTGTGGTTACTCACAACCAGGCCTCGAGTTACTGTGTCCTCACTGATGCTCATGTGTTGCTGGAACTCCATATCCTATGGTTCTTTATACTGTAGTAAGAGGAGATATTCTATTATTCTTTTCCATTGAGTTGGGGAAGAATTTGCCCATCCTTCTGAGCACACAGAGAGAGAACTATGGGAAAACATTGGAGAATTATCAGCACTGGAGTGATTTAACCTGTATCCTCTCTGAAACATAAGCAGTTCACCAGCCCAACTGAAAGTGGCACCTGGACTGTAACCGCTACCCCAAAGGGGAGAGGGGTGTGTGTTTGTGCGTGCGTACGCATGCGTACCAGCCAAGACCCACACTGTATAAGATTGCATTTCAAAGCAAATGGGAAGCCAGTTTAACATTCCGAAAACGTGTATGGTTTTCTCACCTGAGTTAGAGAAAAGTGAAGTACCTGGTTCTCTACTAGCTGATGTTCAACGGCAGACTTCAAATGGAGCTCTCAAGTGGAACTCATTGCAGTGGCCCAATTATGATCTTCATCTGTCAACGAACCTCAGCAAAAGGTGAGACTCAGAGGCTGAGATGATGCACTTATAGGAAAGGCAGCTCCATTATTACTCACAGACACAACTCAGTCCCCAATCTGACTGCACATGCTCTGAAAGGGTTTCCTTAGAAGGATCCTCGAGAACATGTGGGCATAGAGAACAAAGGTGAGGTCTACATCTGAGTGTAATGATCATAACCCACCGGCCAGAGGTGGATGGAAGAGGAAGTGTCAGGTAACCGGGAAGAGAATGGTTTAGCTTAGTGGCCAGAGCAGGTACCAGGAACCACGTGTTGGAATCAGGGACCAGAGCCATGGGTCAAGAACTAGAGCAAGCAGGGCAGCAGGCAATGAGGGGTTCAAGGCAGGGGCAGGACAGAGGCAAGGATGGGTGACAGGGAGGAGCAGCAGGACCAAGGTAACACAGGAACAATCATAGGGGTGGGCATGAGCACTGAGCAGCCAGTGAGCTGCTGCTGGCCTAAATGGCTGGCCTCCTGGCCCCTCCAGTCAATCAGGTGGGATGACCTATCAGGCAGCCTGCTGCAGGCCAGCTGTACTGATGAGGCTGCCTGGAGGCTAGGCCCTTATTCCTGACAGAAAGCTCTTGGCTACCACTACTTCATAATCTTCTGGGCATAGGTCCAAAATAAGCTGTGGATTGCAAACCGCTGTGACAAAGGACTAGCACAAACCTCCAGTCATTGCAAACTCCTCAGAGTCTTCTCCCTACCCCCAGCATCTCCTGGGTCAGTTAGCTTCAGCTACTTCCCCATACCCAGCCCCCTATCTCATTCCATTCTTGACAGACAAGTATTTCAATATAAACACTATCATGGGACCATCGCCAACACCACACAATTAAATCAAACCCCGTGGGCTGTTGTACTGGGGTTCATTCTAACAATCAACTGCACTCTGCTGCCAACCATGCAGACAAGGAAAAGCTGGATGGCTCCACAAATAGGACACCTAATACATCCATTGGGGCAGCAGCCTTGTCTTCCTGTGTGTGAACTATCCAGTGCACCCTTGCGTGCAGCTACTTAAGTGTGTAGAGGGTTAATTCCATTGAATAACACTGACTTCCTTAAAAAGAAACTGCCTTCCTGTAGGCCAGGCAAACTCTTTAGTTGCTTGGATTGTCTGGTGAACAATACATAGTGGCTCTAGTGGTCCTAAAAAATGACCTATTGCCCATGAGACTGGAACACATAGTAATGGCCAATCTTTGACAAATATGCATGCCACGTTCCATGTCATGATATGGTGGTAAAGACCTCGCAGTCTTGTCTTGTCTTCACTGATGTTCCCAGTGGTGCAGCTGAACCAGCGTTAACACTAGAAGGAATTTGACATTAAAGTTTCCTTGTATAGACAAGGCCTTGGAGTGTTGCTATTGACTTCAAAAGAAGCAGGATTTAGTCCACCAGTTGGATCATATTAATGTCCTGGTATTGCAAAGGAATTCATCCAGCTACTTCAGCTGCTAATGGCTGATGCCCTTTGTAGGCTAGGAGCCTAGGCAGCGTAGTTCCATTTTGCATGACAAATTGGTTTGTTTCTACAGAACTATATTTATAAACTATCAGAACAAGCGCCTTCTTTGGTTATATCCTGTCTGACTTTAAATCCTCTAGCAATTCCTAAGAGATTTGCTTTGCCATGGTAGCTATTGGACAGGGGACTGAAATTCCTATTGCACTGACTCTGCTCTGGGCACCGCTGCAAAGCAAATTCATTTAAGCAGGCCTAGTGGTAATTCAAGGTTGAAAGAAAAATCAGTCACCTGTAAACATCTCACACTGCTACTTCTCTGAATTTTGGGTTGTGGGTATGTGTGTGCATGCGCACACAACTGTCTTGTTAAACTCTCAGGTAACTACAGTATACTGTATATATCTTTATATGTCAATACACAACCGTATTTTCTTCTTTCAAAATTATTTGCCTTTGAAATACACTTTCTTGTGATATTTGGAACAGCATCTGATGCCAGTAAAAAGGCTACAGTGTGAAACTTCTATGGACTTGCCAAATGTGAACTAACTTCCTGCCAGGAAAAGTTCTAGGAAAGTAAATTTTTGACAATGTGATCAGCTGCTGTCAATGCTCAGTTCTAATTTCTAATATTTCTGTCAAGTGCAACAGGTTTATGTTAATTTTACTATGTCATGTCAGATATACATACCTTGCCTATGACATTCCTCCTTTGGAGAATCCTGCATGATACTGATTTATTTTAACCTCTGTTCTGTGATATATTTTTATTTCAATATTTGGCATGTTTGTATGGAGAAAGAATTGCCTATGGGTTTATGAGCATGGAACACCCACTAAAATATTAATTTGAAAAGTTACAATGTGTATTTTATTGGTCTGTTTAGTTAAGTGTCAAATACCATTGTTTTCCTCTTTGTAGGCATATAATTTTTTGCCTAATTTAATAAAACCATTTATATTCATCTTTACCGATTCCACTGTCATTTTTCCTTCCTCAGCAAAGTGTATAATACAAACACTTTCATTGTGTGTTTGATCTATACTATTTACCCGGATCTATTTATCATTATGATGCATCACTATATTATAAAGCATTCAGGCACATTTATCAACACGACTAAGCTTCTGCCATGTAAGTTTGCTCAAGGGAAATAAAGCAACAACAAATATTTTAATGCAGCTCACTTAACAGTGCAAATATTTATAATTACAAAATCCTTAAGTGTGCTTCCTCCATACGTGGCACTTTTTGCTTAAAATTGCTTTCACAAATGTTGTCAAATTAATACTTCCAATTAATGCAGCCTCCTTGTCTTAATAGAAAAAAACTAAGTTCTCCTATTTCTTAATGTTTTCACCTGGATAATCTTCACCTGGATAATATTCACCTGGATAATCTCGAGAACGTTAGGGCCTTATTTGTGAACTCATTGCTATACTATTGCTAATAATACACTTTATAAAAAGGATGTGTTTATAAATAGCTTATATAGGGTTATCATCATCGTCATCATAACATTAATTCAAGTCCTGTGGCGATGGGCATGGCGAAGCGACAGGTGGAAATGATCACTGGCAGTCATAGCCACAATCTTGCATGTAGGCGGCCTTGGGACTAGTAGCCATTCAGCTGCATCCCGGGGCAGCGGAGAAGTTCGGCAGCATCCTAGGCAACTGAGCAGCCCTTTTTAGGGTAGCACTGCTCACCCTTTTTAATGGAAGGGGCTAGAATAGGTGCCCTAAACATTGCCTGCCCCATACTATCTGGCCTGACTACCACAACTGGCAGATCATCCTTCAGCGGTCAAAAAATAATAAAGAAGAAAAGACTCACCCTAGGAGCATGGAACGTCCGCACCTTTATGGACAGAGGTGATGCACAAAGGGCTGAGAGAAGAACAGCTTTTGTCTCCAGAGAACTTGCCCTCTATAACATTGATATTGCAGCAGTGAGTGAGACTAGGTTGGCAAGAGAAGGTTCCATCAGTGAGCTAGAAGGAAATTACACTTACTTTTGGAAAGGAAAAGCAGCGGATGAAGACAGGATCCATGGAGTTGGATTTGCCATAAGAACGTCACTCCTGAAACTACTTCCTGACCTCCCTGTTGGCCTGAATGAAGGGCTCATGAAACTTTGATTTCCCCTGAATCCTTTACGGCATGTGTCAAGGTTCCTTCCCCACTCTCAACGCTAGGGTACAGATGTGGGGACTTGCATGAAAGACCCCCTAAGCTTATTCTTACCAGCTTAGGTTAAAAACCTCCCCAAAGTACAAACCTTGCCTTGTCCTTGAACAGTATGCTGCCACCACCAAGCGTTTTAAACAAAGAACAGGGAAAGAGCCCACTTGGAGATGTCTTCCCCCAAAATATCCTCCCCAAGCCCTACACCCCCTTTCCTGTGGAAAGCTTGATAATAATCCTCACCATTTGGTACAGGTGAACACAGACTCAAACCCTTGGATCTTAAGAACAATGAAAAATCAATCAGGTTCTTAGAAGAAGAATTTTAATTAAAGAAAAGGTAAAAGAATCACCTCTGTAAAATCAGGATGGTAAATACCTTAGAGGGTAATCAGATTCAAAACACAGAGAATCCCTCTAGGCAAAACCTTAATTTACAAAAAGACACAAAAACAGGAATATACATTCCCTCCAGCACAGCTTATTTTACAAGCCATTAAACAAAAGAAAATCTAATGCATTTTCTAGCTAGATTACTTACTAACTGTACAGGAGTTGTAAGGCTTGCATTCTTGATCTGTTCCCGGCAAAAGCAGCACACAGACAGCCCAAACCCTTTGTTCCCCGACCCCCTCCAGATTTGAAAGTATCTTGTCCCCAAATTGGTCATTTTGGGTCAGGTGCCAGCAAGGTTACCTGAGTTTCTTAACCCTTTACAGGTGAAAGGGTTTTGCCTCTGGCCAGGAGGGATTTTATAACACTGTATACAGAAAGGTGGTTACCCTTCCTTTTATATTTATGACAGCATGTCACTCTCATCTATGCCTAAGCACCTACACTGACCAGCACAGAGGAAAACAAGGAGCAGTTCTACTCTGACCTGGACTCCATCATCAGATTAGCCCCTGCATATGACAAACTCATCCTGCTGGAAGACTTTAACGCTAGAGTTGGTAGAGACAGCAGTGACTGGATGGGTGTGATAGGATGACATGGAGTGGGAAAGATGAACAGTAATGGACTCCTCTTGGGTAAATGTACAGAACACAGTCTGTTCATCACTAATACTATCTTTAGGCAAAATGATAAATATAAACCAACATGGATGCACCCATGGTGCAAACAATGGCCCTGATAGACTATGTTATTACACGCCAATGAGACATCCGCGATGTCAGAATTACCAGAGCCATACGTGGTGCAGAATGCTGGACAGACTACAGATTGGTAAGAGCAATGCTGAACCTGCATATAATCCCTTCACAGTGCAAGTGTCCAAAATTTAATAGAACAGCCTTCAACATAGCTAAGCTCAAGCATGCCAACTATCAGGTGCAGTTTCAGCAGTCACTTGATGACATGCTTTTTTCCTGCCCACCAACCACTGGCAACCACCAAAAAAAAGGGAACGAGTTTAAACATGTGATTATTGACACAGCTAAATCAGTGCTGGGGCCAAAGAAAAGGGTACACCAGGATTGGTTCGACGAGAACAATGAGGACATCTCCAAACTCTTAAGTGACAAGCAGAAAGCATTTGTTGAATGGCAGAATGAATTCACTTCCATCTCAAAGAAAGATGGGTTTAAGTATCTGCAGAGTAAGGCCCAGTCTGAACTAAGGAGAATGCAGGATGAGTGGTGGGAGAGGAAAGCTGCAGAAGTCCAGCATTACACAGATACAAACAATGCAAAGATGTTCTTTGACTCTCTCAAAGCAGTCTACAGACCATCTAAATTGGGCACAGCTCCCTTGAAGTCGGCGATGGCACAACCCTCATCGAAAAAAAGGAGGGAATTGTACAGAGATGGGCTGAACACTTCAGTTGTCTACGCAATAGACCATCCACAGTCAATCAGCATGTCCTTGACCATTTACCTGAGAAACCCATCAAAGAGGATCTCAATCTCTCTCCTTCAGTTGAGGAAGTTATAAAAGCCATCAAACAACTCTGGAAAAGCATCTGGAAAGGATGGTATCCCAGCAGAACTGTATAAAGGAGCAGGCCCAAGGGCTATCGAGGTGTTTCATGCCATCCTGAGTAGCATTTAGGAGAAAGAAGAAATGCCACAAGACTTCAAAAGATGCTATTATTGTATCACTGTTCAAAAACAAAGGCAGTAAAGCTGACTGTGGAAACTACAGAGGCATTGCTCTCCTCTGTACAGCAGGCAAAAATACTAGCTCACATTCTACTGAACAGATTCATTGCAAACATAGCTGAGGAAAATCTGCCAGAAGTGCAGTGTGGTTTCAGACCAGGTCGTAGCACTATGGACATGATCTTTGCTGTAAGACAGGTCCAGGAAAAATGTTTAGAGCAGAACATGGACCTGTATGCAGTTTTCATCGATTTGACCAAAGCTTTTGATACGATCAACAGAGAGGGTCTATGGGCTATTTTACATAAACTGGGCTGCCCAAGAAGGTTCATACAAATCATCTCTCTGTTCCATGACCACATGACAGTGCAAGTACTCTCCAGTGGTGACTTTTCTGATGCATTTGAAATCTCAAGTGAAGTGAAGCAAGGCTGCGTACTTGCTCCAGTGTTGTTCAACTTGTTCTTTGCTTGTGTCCTCAGCCATGCAACAAGGGACTTGGATCAGGGAATATACATCTGCTACCAACTCAATGGCTTCCTCTTTGATCTTCGAAGACTCAATGCTAAGACCAAAACACTGGAGAGGCTTCTCATTGAGGCACTTTTTGCAGATGACTGTGCCTTGATGGCTCATAGACAAGGCAACCTTCAGGTCATCATAGACCGATTTTCTGAAGCATCCCAGCCTTTGGCCTCACCATCAGTCTTGGGAAAGCAGAGGTCTTGTTCCAGCCAGCACCTTATTCCAATGCCCCAGTGCCAGCCGTCTTCATTCAAGGCATACAGTTGAAAAATGAGGATCAGTTCAAGTATTTGGGCAGTACCATCTCAAGTGACTGTTCCCTTGATAAGGAAATCTCCTCCAGAATTAGTAAAGCCAGCCAGGCCCTTGGCCAACTTCGAACAAAAGTTCTTAACCAACACTATCATTCTCTCCACCAAATTGAAGATCTACAATGCAGTGGTTCTAACATCTCTCCTGTATGGGTCTGAGATGTGGACTCTTTATAGACATCACATTAAACAGCTTGAGCAATTTCACATGCGCTCCCTCTGCTCAATAATGAGCATTTGCTGGCAGGACAGTGTGACCAGTATTAAGGTCCTTGAGAGAGCAAACACAACCAGCACTGAGGAAATGTTATTGAGAGCACAACTTAGGTGGACCGGGTATGTCATCAGAATGGAAGACCACTGTCTCCCAAAATAGATCTTATATGGGGAGCTGAGTCAGAGCAAAAAGAAAAAAGGGTCATCTGTATAAACTCTTCAAGATAATTGAAGAGTGGTCTCCAGTGGGCTGGCATCAATCCCAAAGAACTTGAGCAAATGGCTCAGAACAGGACTCGCTGGTGGTCTCTAACAAGATCAGCATGTGACAAGTTTGAGCAGGATCGATTATCTCCAAGCTGCACATCAAAGGCGCCACAGAGCTGCATCATCAAACAACATAGATACAGACTTTCCCATGCCCTCAGTGCAGCTGATTCTGTGCATCAGGATTTGGACTGTGGAGTCATATGCGTAGCCGTATATAAGAACTGCAACAATACCGTCATCGTCAGCGATGGACTACCAACATATAGGGTTAATAGACCATTAATGGTGGTTATAAGCGTGTTAAGGCATAAGCAGTAGGACAGATGGCTATAAGCACATCAGAAGAAAGTGTTAGAGATGGTTATAGATAACCTATTGGACTCAGTAACCCTTACAATTGATTCATCTTTTATGAATGTATAAAGTTTACACCTTTATACTGTGCCCTTCATATAAAGTGTGACCACTAGTTCATGATGGTACAATACTATTTACATTCCCATAGCCTACTGATCTTTGAAAGAAAGACAAATAAGATGTTCTAGTGTCATTTCTGCACTAGCCTTCTTAATATGTTTTTAAATCCTTGGACAATCCATTGCTGCCTCAATGGTAACTTGCATTTCTATTGTTGCCCCAAGATCAAGCCGTAAGAGTTGGGACTGGGACCTTGGCTAACTTGTAACATGTGCGGATGCAAGATGTGATCCAGAAAGATATTCTTTGAGATGAGACTGGGAGTCCTTTCATCCAATCTGCCACCACCACGAATAGTCGGTTCGACTTCCTGAATGTTTTCGTGTGCTCGATGTAGAATGCTAGTACTCTCCGAACATCCAGTGAATGCAGCCTCTGCTCTTGGGTACTGGTGTGAGGCTTAGGATAGAAGACTGGTAGAAAAATGTCTTGACCGGTGTGGAATTGTGACGCTACTTTGGGAAGGAAGGCTGGGTGAGGCCCGAGCTACACTTTGTCCTTGTGAAAGACTGTGTAGCGGGGGCCAGAGGTCAGAGACTTTAATTCAGACACCCGCCTGGCTGATGTGATTGCTACCAGGAAGGACATCTTCCACGACAAATAGAACAGGGAGCAAGTCACCAGCAGTTCAAAAAGAGGCCCCATGAGCCTGGAGAGGACCAGGTTGAGGTCCCATGTGGGAACCGGTTGCCTAATCTGTGGATATAGGTATTCCAAGCCCTTGAGGAAATGTCCTACCATGCAGTTAGTGAATACAGAGCATGCAGACATTCCTGGGTGGAAGGCTGAGACAGCAGCAAAGTGCACTGTGACGGATGCTGCAGTTGGCCCTGCTGTTTCAGATGCAGAAGCTACTCTGGGATGAGTGGTATAGACACCTGGAGTGGAGGTGTGTGTTGCTGGGCACACCAGCAAGTGAATCTCTTCCACTTGGTGAGATAAGTAGCCCTGGTGGATGGTTTCCTGCTGCCGAGTAGAACCTCCCTTACCAGCTCCAAACGTAGGAGCTCCATAGGGTTTAACCATGAAGCTTCCAAGCCATGAGGTGGAGCGACTGGAGGTCTGGGTGATGGAGGCGATCGTCGTCCTGAGTGATCAGATTGGGGCAGAGTGATAGCATGATCGGAGTGTCAACTGACAGCTCCAGAAGTGTGGTGTACCAGTGTTGACAGGGCTACACTGGGGCCAGCAGAATCACCTCCGCTTTGTCCCTGCAGATCTTGAGCAGCACCTTGTATATGAGTGGGCCGAGTGGGAAGGTATACATGAGACGGTCTCCCCAAGGTAGCAGAAACTCATCTGTGATTGAACCCAGACTGTGTTTCTGGAAGGAGCAGAACGTTGGGCACTTCTTGTTGCTCCCAGCGGCAAACAGGTTGACCTGGGGAAATCCCCACCTTTGGAAGATGGGATGAAGAACATCGGGGCGGACAGACCATTCGCAGTTGCAGAACGATCTGCTGAGGTGATCCACTAACTCGTTCTGCACTCCTGGGAGATAGGATGCCTCCAGGTGAATGGAGTGGGCTATGCAGAACTCCCATAGTTGGAGGGCTTCTCAACATAGGGGGGAAAAATGAGCTCCACCCTGTGTGTTGATGTAGAATATAGCAGTGGTGCGTCCATCATCACTGCCACGCTTTGGCTTTGTAGTCGGGACTGGAAAGTTTGGCATGCCAGTCTCACTGCTCTGAGCTCCCTGATATTGATGTGAAGGGAGAGCTCGTCCTGCAACCACAGGCCCTGTGTTCGGAGATCTCCCAGATGTGATCCCTAACCCAGATGATGTGTCCATTATTAGGGACAAAGAGGGCATGGGCTGTTGAAGGGGAGCAGTGCAGAACGAGTTAGTGGATCACCTCCAACCATCTGAGGGTTGAGCCACCCTGTAGGGACTCAAATATGTGCCCTTGCACCGTCACTACCGAGTCCAGCCTGTCCCGCCCCGGTCGGTATATCTGGGTGAGTCACCCTTGAAGGGGTCTGAGCCTCATTCTGGCATGCCTGACGACATACGTGCAGGCCGCCATGTGTCCCAGGAGACTCAGGCATCCCCTTGCAGTAGTGGTCAGGTACTGCCTGAGGCTTTGAATAATGTCTGTCATGGCCTGGAAATGGGTCTCTGGCAGGAACGCCCTTGCCTGTACCAAGTCCATCACCACTCTGATGAATTTTATTCTTTGGATCGGTGATAAGGTTGAATTGTTGAGGAGGAGTCCCAATCTCTGGAAAGTGGACCTGACCAATCATTCATGAGACTCTACCTGCTCCTTTGTACAGCCCCTGAGCAGCCAGTCGTCTATGTATGGGTATACCTGCACCTGCCTCCTCTGGAGGAAGGCTGCTATGACCGACATGCACTTGGTGAATACTTTGGGGACTGTTGACAGACTAAATGGGAGGACCATGAACTAATAGTGTTTGTGGTTGAGCGCAAACTGGAGAAAATGTCTGTGCACAGGTAAAATGGCTATGTGAAGGTACACATCTTTCATGTCGAGGGCAGCATACCAGTCTCCTGGATCCAAGGAAGGGATAATAGTGCCCAAGGAGACCATGAAGAACTTCAACTTCACCATGAACTGGTTGAGTCCTCGCAGGTCTAAAATGGGTCTGAGACCCCCTTTTGCCTTAGGGATTAGGAAGCAATGGGAGTAGAAACCCTTGCCCCTTAGCTCCTGAGGCACCTCCTCCACTTCCCCTATGGTGAGGAGCAATTGCACCTTCTGGATAAGATGTTACTCATGAGAAGGGTCCTGAAGAGGGACGGGGAAGGGAGGTGGGAGGGAGGGGAGGAGTAGAATTGGAGAGAGTATGCCACTTCTACCGTGCAAAGAACCCAGTGGTCTGATGTTATTTGGGCCCCAAGTATGGTAGAAGTGGGATAAACGATTCAGAAAACATGGCTAAGGATCCGGTGGTGTGGCAGATGCGCCGTCCTCAGGCGCATCTTCAAAAGGCCAGTTTAGAGCCTGATGAAAGCTTAGACTAGTCATGACCTTGCTTCGAAGGGGGATTGGAAGGTTCCGTCTGCCATTCCTGCCCCTTCGTCTATAAAAATCCTGCCTCTGCCGATTGTGGTTGGGGCTTAAAGGACTTGCATTGGGTTGGTGGCGTATGCATTCCCAATGACTTCATGGTCGCCCTGCAGTCTTTCAAGCTGTGCAGCTTGGAGTTTGTCTCCTCCAAGAAGAGCCCCATGCCCTCGAAGGGAAGGTCCTGCAGGGTTTGCTGCACTTCTGGGGTTGCCCGGATGCTTGAAGCCATGATGTTCTCCTCATAGTTATGTCTGAGGAGAGACTACCGGCAGCCGAATCCACCGAATCTAGGGATGCCTGTAGAGAGACTGCGCTACAGCCTTCCCTTCCTCTATGATGGTGGAGAATTCAGCCCTAGAGTCTGCAGGTATCAGATCTTTGAACTTCAACATGGAGGACCATGAATTGAAGTTATACCTACTGAGGATAGCTTGCTGGTTAGCTATCCTCAGTTGGAGGCCCTCCCCCAGAGGCACAGACCTTTCTACTGAATAGGTCCATCCCTTTTGCCTCCTTAGATTTGGGGGCTGGTCCTTGCTGTCCCTGACACTCTTTCTCGTTAACCGCCGACATGACCAGAGAGCATGGCTGCAGGTGTGAGAATAAATATTCATACCCCTTGGAAGGGACAAAGTATTTGCACTCCACACCCCTGGCCGTTAGCGGAATTGAGACTGGGGTCTGCCATAGGGTCTTTATATTGTTTTGAACTGTTTTGATCAAAGGCTGAGCTATCCATGATGGACCTTCGGGAGAGAGAATATCCACCATGGGGTCCTTGGCCTTGACCACATCCTCCGCTTGCAACCCCATGTTGTGGGCAATCTGCCTAAGGAGGTCCTGATGTGCCCTACGGTCAATCAGAGGAGGGCCTGAAGCTGATGCCCTTGTCACAGCTTCATCAGGGAGGAGAACAAGGTGGACAGAGGGGGTACCAGGCCCTCCTGCTTGACCTCCTCTTGGTCAGTGCACGCTCCTGTGGCGGTTACAGCCTGGGGGGCTGTAGCCTGACTCTGCAGCTGGTCCCGTGTCGGGGTCGCCTCTACTGTGACTGGAGCCTGAAGGGGTGGTTGGGATAGAGTGGCCTCGAATCCCTGAGGCGTAGGCCTGTCCCTCGGAGAGTGGCGTGGCTGGTGTTCTGAGGCTACCAATCTCAACATCCTTGAAAAGGTACCAAGGGCCTGATGGTAAGCCCAGGGGGTCCAAAAGGGCCACTGCACCAGGGCCTGCCACTGTCACCTCTCGGACCTAGGTCGACTGTGCCTAGAGTAGGACGAGTCAGCATCAGACTCCGAGGAAGTGGATCCCAATTGCGAGGACCACGGCGGCAACAAGGGCCCATGCACCGACAACCGTACTGTGATGAGGCGGGAGACCGGTGCCTGGACAATCTCACTGGGGACCAGTGCCTGGGATCCGGCGATGGGGACCGGTAGTGGGTGGTCGGTGGCGGTAATCGAGGATGAAGACCTGTGCCGTGGGTCGATGCCAGTCCTCTGACGTCACCACGGGTTGGTGCCCGTCCACTGCTGGCTCAGGGGATCGGTGCCGGTCTGGCCTCGGTGTCAGGGATGGGGAGCGTCGCATCACTGGAGGTGCTCTCGTGGGGCTCGGTGCTAGGGAGCGGTGCTGCGACAAAGGCAACCGAGAGCTGTGCCAGGTATGGTGCCGAGCCGGGGACTGCAAGCGACACATCATAGCGGCCTTGCCCCAGACGGTACCGGTGTTATCGGAACCTGAGGCTTGTCCCTGAGAACCGGGGACTTGCAGCCGTCATCTTAGTGAGGTCTCTGGTGCCTTCAAAAGTGTCTGGGGTGGAGGGTGCTCTAACACCTCCACCTGGCACTGCCCTGCCAGACTCGACGGTCCCCTGTGGGGCACCAAAGTCAATGGCACCAAATTGTACTGACTTGGCACCGGGTCCTTTCTGGGGTGCACCCGTGCATCCCCTGATGGTCCCGCAGATATCGGGGCCAGCAAATGCCCTCTTTCAGCCTTCTTGTGTCTCTTGTCTGGCATCGGGGAAGTCGAGCAGTGCCGGGCTGCTATCCCTGGGTGTGATGCTGGGGAGTGCCAAGAGTCTCTTGCAGGAGAGTCCTTCCTTGGCACCATGTCGTGTACGGATGCCGGAGCACTCTGTACAGATGTGCCTGGTGCCGGGTTCTGGTGGTCCGCAGCCGGCTGTGGGCAGAGAGTGGACTCCATTAAAAGTTGTTTTAGGTGGAAATCACGCTCCTTTTTGGTTCTTGGCTGAGAAGCCCTACAGGTTTTGCACCTTTCCATTTGGTGTGCTCCCCCCAGACAGTTTAAACAAGAAATGTGGGGGTCACTGATGAGCATAGGCTTGTTACAAGCACTGCAAGGCTTAAAGCCTTTGGCTCACAGCATGCCCCGGAGCCCGAGGGGGGTTAGGGATTGGGGGGAGACCCCGCACGCAACCTATCATCTAACTAACTATAACACTTACTGGAAACTGTAATGACTAACCAAAGAACGCTAAGGGAGCACTTGCTGAAAAAGTGAGCACTGTTCCAACGACCATCATGGACAGGAAGAAGGAACTGAAGGGGGGGGGGGGTCAGGTCGGCAGGGTGATATATTGAGTGCCATGAAGGTGCCACTCCAGGGGGCTCCACAGCTGACCCGACGGGAGCTGCTAAGGGAAAACTTTCCGACGACCGTGCACGCAGCGCGCGCACACCTGATTGGAATCGACGTGAATCAGCACTCAAAGAAGAACCACTCCCTTTCCAAGAGAAACCCCAGCGATGGAAGAAGTATTGAATGTGCTATTGAAAGCCACTCTGGATACTGTCCTGAGGGTCTGAGTTTCATGTTTCAGAGCTTGGTGAAAGACAGGGAGAGGTGTGTGTCTGAGAAAAGTGCAGCAGTGGGATGTGAGCCACCTGGCCTAGGGCCTTTAGCAGGATATCACATGCAGTGCAGCCCCAATCTTTCTCATTTGTTCTCCTTATGATGCCTGAGGTCAGCAAAGCCTCCTCTAGTTCACAGGAGAGCAGAGGAAGGCCATGAGCAGCGGGAGTGGATAGGTGAGAATGAGGAGAGAGGGCAGGCTAGGCCATACTCACTGAAGCAAAGGCAGTTCAGTAAGGGAGAGCCAATCAACAGGTCTGCCGCTGCTGCCACCGCTGAGGGGAGAGGAGGAGGAAAATTAGAAATTTCAGTTGAGGTCCCCTTGAAGCTTTTAGAAAAGAGAAATGTTTCTCCGCCTGCTATTATGGACATACAGGGTAATATTATTTAACTTTGAGGACACAGCACGTGTTTCCTACATGTTGTATTGTCTGGTTGCACTGATAAATATTCACCACCGCAGCAATGTAGTATTTTAAACAAACAGTTTTGAATCAGTGAGGACAGCTGCCAGTAAATCTTTTATGGATCATCCATTTCCATAGCCGTGGTTCCTCAAACAGACAGAGTCATCCGTTCAAATACCCTTTTCTTTCTGCAAAAGGCTGAACCCCAACCTATTGGGTATGGATTTGGCCACGGTGATCCATGCATTTGTGACCAGTGGGATATAGTCAATATTGCAGTGCACTGGACTTAGAAAAACATATAATGATTGGCCCAAGCCACCTGAGGGCTTGCTTGACTCTCCAAACACTCTTGACCTCCCTCTCTGTTACATTCCTCTCGAACTACAGAATGGTGACAAGGCTTCCTCTGCAACTGGCCCAGGATTATAGAACTAACCGCTGAGACAGATCAGACCGGCCATGGATCACAGCACGTTCAGAATGGAATGTGACACTTACCTCTTTGGCTTCATGCCACAATCTTTTCTAAGAAAGGGACTCCTCCAGGTGAATGGAAGAGAAGGAAACAGTGATCTGTACATGTAGAACTGGTACAATTTTTTAAGCATTCAAGACAAGGGATTTCTCTCATTTCATTTGGTTTTTAATTTGGTTTTTCAGACAGGACACGGGACTGGCACTCAGGAGACCAAAATTCTGTTTGGGCTCTGCACTGACCTTCTCTCTGACACTGGGCTGGTCATTTCACCTCTCTGTGCCTCAGTTTACCTCAGACCATTTATCTGTCTTGTTGTCTTAAACTGTAATATGTTCAGAGCAGAGCCTGTCTCTCATTATTTGTTTGTACAGCACCTAGCACAATCCTGATTGGGGGCCAGTAAACACTACTATAATACAAGTAAACAACAATAAAAAGATCATTATTGGAAAGAGCAAGCAAGTAAACTTTGTGACTGGGCTGATAAGTTTTAATGACAATCTCACAAGGCTCCCCTAATAAATCTTTTCTCTCTCTAACTTCTATCTATCCCTTTATACAAAGAAGCTGAATTCCCACAATGAAATAATCTTAGCAAGATTTTAACTCCCAGATATCTGAATGGCTGATATGTAATTAGAAATGACAACATTCAGAGATATTCTAATTCCATATACTTTGTTGGCAGTACCTAAATATGCCATGGCATCTTGTAAAACTACTATTTATGGGGTAGCATAAACAGAGTTATAGACTCATTACCGCTAATTGATTGTCACTAGTTATAGTTTTACACAAAGTGTCTGTTTTGCCACCTAGTGGTTGCTATTGAGAAATTAATTTTGTTTGTACCTCCATCATTCCACTTCTGGACACAGACAAACACAGATAACCTGCTAAATCTGTAAGATTTTGGAGATAAGTAAAACATGAAACAGAAGTACACTCAATGAGCAGCAATTAGAGAAAAAATTACAGTTAAAACTAACTATAAAATTTAACATACACTGCACTTAAACACGGCACAGAAGTCCCTATAAGAAGCATTTGCATCCTTACCAGTGTTAGCAGATCAGAGCCTGAATACAGCCACAGGTTAAAACAGTCGCTAATCTCAAAGGTGGGAATTTTAGAAAGCAAGGATTCAGCATTCTGAATTTGTACCTGTTCTAACTAGAAAAGAGCTGCCTGAAAAAGAGTTTAGATCATGCCTCATAGTGAAGCCAAAGTTTTGGGGCTGCATTCAGCTGTGGTTTGGGAGATTCAGATTTCAGAGTCTGGTTTCGATGAACACGAGCATGCATAGCCTGATGCACCAAGAGTAAGAAACCAAGCATAAGCTTTCTTTGGTTTGTTACTTTTTAGCATATTTAGGGTGTCAGACTTACAACAACATTGACTGACATCTCCTGCCATAGAAGTGCAACGGAAACACAAGTTTTCTTTCCTACCACTGACCTCAGCATTAAGAGATGGATGCCCAATTGTGGTGATGTGGACACCTGTCTACTAAGAGATGGGCAGAAATTAGTTTCCCATCAACAAGTTGTTCAGAGATGTTGCATGAGGACTTCAGGGTTTCTCAATGGCAAGGCTCTAAAATGCTGTCCCTTTAAACCTCTACACATCCAGCTGAGAAGCAGCTAGTCCAAACCCCTGCCAGAGCAACAAAATGTCCAGGTATAGTCCAAAATCCCAAAGAATCAACCTATTCTCTGGGCTCAACCCTTTCCTGGGGTTCCACACTACTTTCCTTCATCTCTAGTATCAAGCACTCTCCTGCCAACCAGTCTGCCTGAGCTCTAGTCTTTGGTGCTTCAGCCCTTCACAGGAGCCAGCCTACCAATCTGCGCCCTGTAGCTTCTTCACCAGCCTAAACACTCTAGTTATAAGGCTCAGGTGTCTGTTGTTATCACCTGTTTTTTGTTTTTAATGTAGTCCCGCCCTCTCTGGCCACCCAAGTGAAGAAAAAGTCCCCCCCACCGCCATTACCCCATCACATGAGAGTAATTATTTATCCTAGGTGGCTGTTCTCTAGCATTTGGAATTTTTGGTAATAGATATTGGGGTATTTTCAAATGTGCTAGGTGATTTAGGTATCTAAGTCCCATTTTCATAAGTGCCGGAGTCATTTAGCAGCCTTTGTCCCATTGATTTCCAATGAGTCTTAGGCCCTTAGTGCCAAATTTTTAAAGGCATCTATAAGGCAGATAGGTGCCAAGTAGGATTTTCAAAAGCACCTATAACAGGGTAGGTGCCTAATTTCTATTGGTTTCATTGAATGTCCCACTGAAATGGGAACTTAGGCTCCTAAGATCAGTAATGGCTGAAAGTTACCCTCAAATGGCTATTCAGTGAACTATGTGAAGAAAGATACTGGTGTCAGTCTAGACCTTAATTTACAGCTGTTGACATCACAAACACATAACAAACAGTTGTTAACAACCGGTACCTTTGCTGACCGTTGATCGGATCCCTCCGGGTCAGGAATGAAACATGGTTGGGATCAGAACAGTGTAGGAAATCTTGCACCACTGCCACCAGAGCTGGACATAATATATGGAGATAGTTCTTCAGTCTCTAATGATGGTTAAATATAGCTCCTGAACACAAGTGAAGTCTTCATTTAAAAGAGAATGACTGTATTGGCATTATAAACACATTTTATTTCAGGTAGCCTGTAAAAACTCAGTGTGGGGGATGCATGCAGCAATCCAAAGTGGACACAACAGGTCTCCCTTACAGAGTTTCTTATTTTTTCTGTGGGGCTGGACCCCTATCTACCACATTAGTTACTTGTTACAAAGCTGTGCCTTTATATATTGGATTTACAGGTGGTGAATTAGTCTAAAAGCCAAAGTGTGTGGATCAATGTCTTTTTTCTTTTTATATCCCTGTACTCCCTCACCCTGTGCCACCTTGGATGGGATTCAGTGACCAAAATGATTGGTCTGTAGAAAAAAGGCAACTCCCCAAACCTTGAATGCTGGGTCTCTATTTTTTTAGGCTACCTTTAAATCTATGCTCCCATAGACACATTTAAAAATATATAATTTTTGCAGTTTTCCTGCCTTGGTTTCTCAAGCTGAGGTTTGTCCGGTTAGTATTTTCCAACCACCTTTTGTCCTTTTCAGATTGAATTTGAAAGACAAGGACAGATAAGCAGTTACAAACGTTTTGTAAGTACCATAAATTTTCAAGGGCTTGGCCTGCTCAAAGAATAATCTACATTGTCCTGGAAGTGTTTCAGTGGATTGCCTTGCATTATCTAAACCATATTTTACTTTGTATAGTACCCTTGATGTGCGGTGTCACAAATCGCTTTACAGAGAGAGCGTCAGCAGAAACCTAAAGGCAAAGTTTCAGAGTAGCAGCCTTGTTAGTCTGTATCAGCAAAAAGAAAAGGAGGACTTGTGGCACCTTAAAGACTAACAAATTTATTTGAGCATAAGCTTTTGTGAGCTACAGCTCACTTCATCGGATGAATGCATCCGATGAAGTGAGCTGTAGCTCATGAAAGCTTATGCTCAAATAAATTTGTTAGTCTCGAAGGTGCCACAAGTCCTGCTTTTCTTTCTAAAGGCAAAGAAAGTTTCAGAGATTAAAGAGACAAAGGTCTACAAGGAGGGTTTGGGGGAGAATGTTCCACAGTGATATGGGTGATTCCAAACTCGCAAGAGGCTGGATGTGTGATCAGCGTGTTAGAGTGCAGAGAGCTCAGGGAGAGTTGTAAACCAGATCAATACCTAATTGGATTTAGAGATTGACACTCAACAATGAACATGATCTGTACGAATACTTTTCAATGAAAGTGAGTATTCTGATTGTAGCATTCCAGGTCTCCGGAAAATCAGGGAGAAATTATTTCAGAATAGTATGAGACAGAGAATTGTAATAGCTGAGGCACAAAGTGATAGAAGAGAGGAGCGGTAGGGTTAAGATAAGGATGAATTCTTTTAACAGTGCAGGGGTAGTGATAGGCAGATGCATAATCAAGGAAGATATGAGTAAGAAAAAGACTGAGGTCTAGGATAAAGCCACTACTTCTGGTACTTAAGCACATGCTGAAGTGCTTAACAGAATCAGGGCCAAAGTGATATGTAGCCAGTCATAAGATTAAAGAGGGCTTTTTACCAAGTTTTTGAAGCTTGCATGACTTTGCAGGAAGTTCTGGTTAGCTGAGGAAATAAGTCAATACAGTCTTGTAGGTAGGAGATATAGATAACAGCAAAAGAATCAGGAGAGATAAATTATATGATTTTGTTTGCATGTGAATAACCACAGTTAAAGCTAGATTCCAGATGAGAAGAAGGCCAAAACAAAAAGAAAATATAAAGCGGAAAAAACACTTGACACAGTGCATTTGGGAAAGAAACAAAAAAGGAAAACAAGATGGAGTGTTGCCTTGATTACAGCGTGTAAGTACATTCACTGTGAGAAAATATTCAAGACTGACGGCCTTTCGGAGAGGCAGGTTTTAGTCACAGACAAGTTATTGGGCTCAATACAATGGTAAATGGGTGAAATGCAATGGCTTATGATATGCAGGTCAGACCAGATGATCTGATAGTCCCTTCTGGCCTTAACATTATATGAAAAATACCCTGCGCTAGAAGGCTTTTCAAATTAGCAGAGAAAGGCCAAACAAGAACCTATAGCTGAAAGCTGAAGCTAGACAAATTTAAAATTGGATGGAGGGCATATATTTTTAAGTCAGGGCAAGTACCATTGGAATAAACTACAACGGAAAAGTTGTGGATTCTTCATCTCTTGAGGTCATCAAATCAAGAGAGGATGCCTTTCTGGGAGATATGCTTCAGTCAAATACAAGTTATTAGGCTCAGTGGAAGAGTAATTGGGTGAAATTCAATGGCCTATGTTATACAGGAGGTCAGGCTTCATTATTTAATAATTAGCTCCCTTCTGACTTTAAAATCTGTGACTGAATCTATGAATCAGCAAGAGAGGTAGGAGTTGGCTGAATAGAAGAGATGACTGGCAGTGCCATCTTTTAACTCAAGAAAAAGAGAGTGAGAGTACTGAAATATCTATCATTAAACATGAGAAGATCGTTGACAGAGGTAAGGAACAAGCTGTTAAGCACTCAGAGTTGGGGCGTCCCCGTGGTATGAAAAGCACGCTTGATTCTTTCAAGGTGGGAGTGCTGGATCAGAAATTAACAGAAGAACACTTCCTCCAAAACTTTGTTGAGGAAATGAAGCCCTGAAGTTGGTTATTATAGCCAGCCCTCATTTTTACACATCAGGGTGTTTAGACTGTTAGCTCTGTAGCTACTGATGTTTGTAAAATAAATTTGTATTTTGTATTCTATAAATAACAGGAAATAACTAATTCAAAGATTTAAAAAAGCTAAAACTTAGGAGGCTTGAGGGCCTCTAGCTCACAGATAATTTACAGTTCAACAACAAGCTAAAGTAATACATATTCATATAAAAGAACTGAGCATTTAAAGAATGGAAAAGGAAAGTCTTACACACTGCATGCATCAGTGGATTTGCTTAGGCTCTGATCCTGAAAACGCCTTCTGCACAAGTTCAATTTTAAACATAGAATCACAGAACTGGAAGGGACCTCGAGAGATCATTTAGTCCAGTCCCCTGCACTCATGGCAGGACTAAGTATTATCTAGACCATCCCGGACAGGTCTGTCTAACCTGCTCTTAAAAATCTCCAATGATGCAGATTCCACAACCTCCCTAGGCAATTTATTCCACAGCTTAACCACTCTGACAGTTAGGAAGTTTTTCCTAATGTCCAACTTAAACCACCCTTGCTGCAATTTAAGCCCATTGTTTCTTGTCCTAGCCTCGGAGGCTAAAAAGAACAATTCTTTCCCTCCTCCTTGTAACAACCTTTTATGTACTTGAAAACCATTATCACGTCCCGCCTCAGTCTTCTCTTCTCCAAACTAAACAAATCCAATTTTCTCAATCTTCCCCCATAGGAAGATGTTTTCTAGACCTTTAATCATTTTTGTTGATCTTCTCTGGACTTTCTCCAATTTGTCCACATCTTTCCTGAAATGGGACACCCAGAACTGGACACAAAACTCCAGTTGAGGCCTAATCAGCGCTGAGTAGAGCAGAAGAATTACTTCTCATGTCCTGCTTACAACACTCCTGCAAATACATCCAGAATGATGTTTGCTTTTTTTGCAACAGTGTTACACTGTTGACTCATATTTAGCTTGTGATCCACTATGACCCTTCAGCAGTATTTCTTCCTAGGCAGTCATTTCCCATTTTGTATGTGTGCAACTGATTGTTCCTTCCTAAGTGGAGTAGTTTGCATTCGTCCTTATTGAATTTCATCTGATTTACTTCAGACCATTTCTCCAGATCATTTTGAATTTTAAACCTGTCCTCTAAAGCACTTGCAACCCCTCCCAGCTTGGTATTGTCCGCAAACTTTATAAGTGTACTCTCTATACCATTAACTAAATCACTGAGTATTTCCATCAAAGTCAATGGACAACATACATACTTACTGTCAAGCACATGAATATTTGCAAATCTGGGACTTAATCTGGGACTGCTGTGGATTAACTGTGTGCTCTAAACAAACTCTTTCCCCTGCTCTATATATTGTTGCCTTCATTTCCCTTTTGTTGGTCTATTTACTGATTCACGGGGGAAAAAAATAATGTTACTGGTCTAAACTGCATCCGAACACATGGCCAATGGAGGTGTAAGATAGGCAGGGGCGCCTCTACCAATTTTGCCGCCCCAAGCAGCTGCTGCTGAATTGCCGACGCGGGACACGGTCTGCCACCCCATTCTGAAAGCCGCCCCAAGCACCTGCTTGGAAAGCTGGTGCCTGGAGCTGGCCCTGATGATAGGGGCAAGTCTTGATATCCCAAGGCCATCACCCTGACTGGGCCTGTCTGTGATTTAGTGCCCCCCAAAGTTATATATTTACTTTACTTTCATATATGTCAAAGCAACACTTGGAGATTTACAAAGGTTATTCCTGAGCATAAACTACTGGATTCTAAAACCAAAATCCTACTCACATCATAAGGCCCTGTGTGATTTTCTGCAAGTTCCTGGTGAGGAGAAGAGTTGGAATTGTCTGTACCGCAGTAGCTTGCAGTATTACCTCTGTGCTTTCTTGTTATTGCCACGGTAAACAGTCTCAGTGAAATCCTGGCCCCACTGAATTCAAAAACAAAACTCCCATTGACTTCAATGGGACCAGGATTTCACTTTCTGACTTTTGATTTTCTCTAATCAACATTCTGGATGGTTCTCTGAAAACATCCACTCAATGTGCAGCAGCAGCCAAAAAAGCGAACAGAATGTTGGGAATCATTAAGAAAGGGATAGATAATAAGACAGAAAATAGAATATTGCCTCTATATAAATCCATGGTACGCCCACATCTTGAATACTGTGTGTAGATGTGGTTGCCCACCTCAAAAAAGACATATTGGAATTGGAAAAGGTTCAGAAAAGGGCAACAAAAATGATTAGGGGTATGGAACAGCTGCCATGAGGAGAGATTAACAAGACTGGGACTTTTCAGCTTGGAAAGGAGATGACTAAAGGGGGATATGATAGAGGTCTACAAAATCTTGACTGGTGTGGAGAAAGTGAATAAGGAAGTGTTATTTACTCCCTCTCATAACACAAGAATTAGGGGGTCATCAAATGAAATTAATAGGCAGCAGGTTTAAGAGAAACAAAGGGAAGTATTTTTTCCACACAACGCACAGTCAACCTGTGGAACTCCTTGCCAGAGGATGTTGTGAAGGCCAAGACTACAAAAAGGTTCATATAAGAACTAGGTAAGTTCATGGAGGATAGGTCCATCAATGGTTATTAGCCAGGATGGGCAGAGATGGTGTCAGAAGCTGGGAACGGGCAACAGGGGCGGGATCACTTGATGATTACCTGTTCTGTTCATTCCCTCTGGGGCACCTGGCATTGGCCACTGTTGGAAGACAGGATGCTGAGCTAGATGGACCTCTGGTCTGACCCAGAATGGCCGTTCTTATGTTGTTACACGTTTGCGGAGAATAAGGCTCCATGAATAAAATATATATGGCTTAGAAAGATTACTTTTAAGATTTGCTTCCCACTATTCTGAGTTTGCTTCTTGCAGTAGCTAAAAATAAAACCATACAAGATAAGATGCTGACTGGAAGGCATGAGATGCACTGTCCTAGGGATTGGGGTTCCACAACCACCGCTCCGAAGAGGTGGAGGCGGGTGGTGGTTGTCGGGGACTCTCTCCTCAGGGGGACTGAGTCATCTATCTGCCGCCCTGACGGGGAAAACCGAGAAGTCTGCTGCTTTCCAGGAGCTAGGATTCATGATGTGACGGAGAGACTGCCGAGACTCATCAAGCCCTTGGAATCATAGAATATCAGGGTTGGAAGGGACCTCAGGAGGTCATCTAGTCCAACCCCCTGCTCAAAGCAGGACCAATCCCCAATTAAATCATCCCAGCCAGGGCTTTGTCAAGCCTCACCTTAAAAACTTCCAAGGAAGGAGATTCTATCACCTCCCTAGGTAACGCATTCCAGTGTTTCACCACTCTCCTAGTGAAAAAGTTTTTCCTAATATCCAACCTAAACCTCCCCCACTGCAACTTGGAACCATTACTCCTTGTCCTGTCCTCTTCTACCACTGAGAATAGTCTAGAACCATCCTCTCTGGAACCACCTCTCAGGTAGTTGAAAGCAGCTATCAAATCCCCCCTCATTCTTCTCTTCTGCAGACTAAACAATCCCAGTTCCCTCAGCCTCTCCTCATAAGTCATGTGTTCCAATCCCCTAATCATTTTTGTTGCCCTTCGTTGGACTCTCTCCAATTTATCCACATCCTTCTTGTAGTGTGGGGCCCAAAACTGGACACAGTACTCCAGATGAGGCCTCACCAATGTCAAATAGAGGGGAAAGATCACGTCCCTCGATCTGCTCGCTATGCCCCTACTTATACATCCCAAAATGCCATTGGCCTTCTTGGCAACAAGGGCACACTGCTGACTCATATCCAGCTTCTCGTCCACTGTCAACCCTAGGTCCTTTTCCGCAGAACTGCTGCCTAGCCATTCGGTTCCTAGTCTGTAGCGGTGCATTGGATTCTTCCATCCTAAGTGCAGGACCCTGCACTTATCCTTATTGAACCTCATCAGATTTCTTTTGGCCCAATCCTCCAATTTGTCTAGGTCCCTCTGATCACTACCCCTTCCTGATTCTCCACGTGGGCACCAATGATACTGCCAAGAATGACCCCTTGTGCGGATCACTACGGACTACGTGGCTTTGGGAAGAAGGATAAAGGAGTTTGAGGCGCAAGTGGTGTTTTCGTCTATCCTCCCCATGGAAGGAAAAGGCCTGGGTAGAGACCGTCGAATTGTGGAAGTCAACAAAAGGCTACGCGGGTGGTGTCGGATAAAAGGCTTTGGATTCTTTGACCATGGGATGGTGTTCCAAGAAGGAGAAGTGCGAGGCAGAGACGGGCTCCACCTAACGAAAAGAGGGAAGAGCATCTTCGCAAGCAGGCTGGCTAACCTAGTGGGGAGCGCTTTAAACTAGGTTCCCGGGGGGAAGGAGACCAAAGCCCTGAGGTAAGGGGGGGAAGTGGGATGCCGGGAGGAAGCACGAGCAGGTGTGCGCGAGAGGGGAGGGCTCCTGCCTCATACTGAGAAAGAGGGACGATCAGCGAGTTATCTCAAGTCCCTATACACAAATGCAAGAAGCCTGGGAAACAAGCAGGGAGAACTGGAAGTCCTAGCACAGTCAAGGAATTATGATGTGACTGGAATAACAGAGACTTGGTGGGATAACTCACATGACTGGAGTACTGTCATGGATGGATATAAACTGTTCAGGAAGGACAGGCAGGGCAGAAAAGGTGGGGGAGTTTCATTGTATGTAAGAGAGCAGTATGACTGCTCAGAGCTCCGGTATGAAACTGCAGAAAAACCTGAGTGTCTCTGGATTAAGTTTAGAAGTGTGAGCAACAAGGGTGATGTCGTGGTGGGAGTCTGCTATAGACCACCAGACCAGGGGGATGAGATGGACGAGGCTTTCTTCTGACAACTAACGGAAGTTACTAGATCGCAGGCCCTGGTTCTCATGGGAGACTTCAATCACCCTGATATCTGCTGGGAGAGCAATACAGCAGCGCACAGACAATCCAGGAAGTTTTTGGGAAGTGTCGGGGACAATTTCCTGGTGCAAGTGCTGGAGAAACCAACTGGGGGCAGAGCTCTTCTTGACCTGCTGCTCACAAACCGGGAAGAATTAGCAGGGGAAGCAAAAGTGGATGGGAACCTGGGAGGCAGTGATCATGAGATGGTCGAGTTCGGGATCCTGACACAGGGAAGAAAGGAGAGCAGCAGAATACGGACCCTGGACTTCAGAAAAGCAGACTTTGACAACCTCAGGGAACTGATGGGCAGGATCCCCTGGGAGAATAACATGAGGGGGAAAGGAGTCCAGGAGAGCTGGCTGTATTTTAAAGAATCCTTATTGAGGTTACGGGGACAAACCATCCCGATGTGTAGAAAGAATAGTAAATATGGCAGGCAACCAGCTTGGCTTAACAGTGAAATCCTTGCTGATCTTAAACACAAAAAAGAAGCTTACAAGAAGTGGAAGATTGGACAAATGACCAGGGAAGACTATAAAAATATTGCTCGGGCATGCAGGAGTGAAATCAGGAAGGCCAAATCACATCTGGAGGTGCAGCTAGCAAGAGATGTTAAGAGTAACAGGAAGGGTTTCTTCAGGTATGTTAGCAACAAGAAGAAAGTCAAGGAAAGTGTGGGCCCCTTACTGAATGAGTGAGGCAACCTAGTGACAGAGGATGTGGAAAAAGCTAATGTATTCAATGCTTTTTTTGCCTGTCTTCACGAACAAGGTCAGCTCCCAGACTACTGCACTGGGCAGCACAGCATGGGGAGGAGGTGACCAGCCCTCTGTGAAGAAAGAAGTGGTTCAGGACTATTTAGAAAAGCTGGACGAGCACAAGTCCATGGGGCCGGATGCGCTGCATCCTAGAGTGCTAAAGGAGTTGGCGGATGTGATTGCAGAGCCATTGGCCATTATCTTTGAAAACTCCTGGCGATCGGGGGAGGTCCCGGACAACTGGAAAAAGGCTAATGTAGTGCCCATCTTTAAAAGAGGGAAGAAGGAGGATCCGGGGAACTACAGGCTAGTCAGCCTCACCTCAGTCCCTGGAAAAATCATGGAGCAGGTCCTCAAGGCATCAATTCTAAAGCACTTAGAGGAGAGGAAAGTGATCAGGAACAGTCAGCATGGATTCACCAAGGGCAAGTCATGCCTGATGAATCTAATTGCCTTCTATGATGAGATAACTGGCTCTGTGGATGAGGGGAAAGCAGTGGATGTGTTGTTCCTTGACTTCAGCAAAGCTTTTGACACGGTCTCCCACAGTATTCTTGCCAGGAAGTTAAAGAAATATGGGCTGGATGAATGGACAATAAGGTGGATAGAAAGCTGGCTAGATTGTCAGGCTGAACGGGTTGTGATCAACGGCTCCTTGTCTAGTTGGCAGCCCGTATCAAATGGAGTGCCCCAACGGTCGGTCCTGGGGCCGGTTTTGTTCAATATCTTCATAAATGATCTGGAGGATGGTGTGGATTGCACCCTCAGCAAGTTTGCAGATGACACTAAACTGGGAGGAGAGGTAGATACGCTGGTGGGTAGGGATAGGACACAGAGGGACCTAGACAAATTGGAGGATTGGGCCAAAAGAAATCTGATGAGGTTCAACAAGGACAAGCGCAGAGCCCTGCACTTAGGACGGAAGAATCCCATGCACCGCTACAGACTAGGGGCCGAATGGCTAGGCAGCAGTTCTGCAGAAAAGGACCTAAGGGTTACAGTGGACGAGAAGCTGGATATGAGTCAACAGTGTGCAATTGTTGCCAAGAAGGCCAATGGCATTTTGGGATGTATAAGTAGGGGCATTACCAGCAGATCGAGGGACGTGATCGTTCCCCTCTGTTTGACATTGGTGAGACCTCATCTGGAGTACTGTGTCCAGTTTTAGGCCCCACACTACAAGAAGGATGTGGAAAAATTGGAAAACGTCCAGCAGAGCACAACAAAAATGATTAGGGGACTGGAACACATGACTTATGAGGAGAGGCTAAAGGAACTGGGATTGTTTAGTCTGCGGAAGAGAAGAATGAGGGGGGGATTTGATAGCTGCTTTCAACTACCTGAAAGTGGGTTCCAAAGAGGATGGATCTAGACTATTCTCAGTGGTAGCGGATGACAGAACGAGGAGTAATGGTCTCAAGTTGCAGTGGGGGAGGTTTAGGTTGGATATTAGGAAAAACTTTTTCACTAGGAGGGTGGTGAAACACTGGAATGCATTACCTAGGGAGGTGGTGGAATCTCCTTCCTTGGAAATTTTTAAGGTCAGGCTTGACAAAGCCCTGGCTGGGATGATTTAATTGGGGATCGGTCCTGCTTTGAGCAGGGGGTTGGACTAGATAACCTCCTGAGGCCCCTTCCAGCCCTGATATTCTATTCTATGATTCTAAGAGGACACCTGAAAACAATATCGAAATAAATGCCGAGTGGCTCCACCCGAAATCCAACATACTTTAAAACGGTTCTGCAGTTTTGAAGGAAGTATCGTCAAGGTTTTCAATATAATTTTGTCAGGCCACACCTCTCTGTGATCATAAAGTAAAATAAACCAAACAACACACAGTGTTTATGTAGAACTTCCACAAAAGAAGTTTATTGTTTTGTTACTGTTGTGCCCCCTCTGCTGTCTCAGCAGCATAATAAATATTGTTACCATACTGTAGCTGATGATGCTGGTGCACAAAATGAGGAAGTAAATCAAAAGCTATCTTAATTTCAAACTTCATTAGAAACACAGGATAAAGATCAACATTTATGAAATGGAAAAGGGAAAAATGGTATGGAAAGAGTTTTTATTTTTCAAGCTTCCAAGAGCGTATTACAAACAACGGAGAGCAAAGTAAAGCTAGAAATGAAATACTTGACAGCATCCTTTTAAAAATTACATCTAAGAAACCTAATAAAAGTTGAATAAACAAACAGATACTAGAAATAAAAATTTTTACACATATGATATTTGTCTGGGATTTTTATTTCTTTAAAATAATTCATACAAATGGTTACAGTCACAAACATGATTTTAACCAAAAATATTGCTAGCCTACCACATTACCAGGAAGGAATCAATGTAGGCAATGAAATGCTGCTACTTTTCAGTAGTCTAGTGCCTTTTTCGCAAACCACCAATAATATATACTTTAACTGGTGACAAAAAGCACAATGCTTGTTTATACAAAACCTTTTTTTTTTCCTCAAAATCTCTTTGCAATGTTGACTTCATTTTGAAATAAGGGAATTCATGCCAAAATAAGGAAAAACTGTTTTTTCTTTTGTTTACTAAATCATTCTAAAAAATAAGACAAGCAGGTAGAAAAAACAATGCACTGTGTGGCGTAGAAAGAAAAATGGGAAAAATTCATTGTCCTGAGAAGTTTGCCAACTGCCTCATTTTTGGGCATGTTTTAACATATAAAAGAAAGGATTTTAATCTCAAAATTGGTTTGTTGAATGTCTCCCTTATGTGTTTTTTCCTTGTTGACAGCTAAGCAAAACAAACCCTTTTTAATGTTCTAAAAACTGTACACAGACAAGTACATTCATGATATAATTAACTACTAACTTCTTTTGCTTAACAAAGAACCCATAGGACACAGAAACAGTGAATCAGTCCACTGGACAGGGACAAACTACAATTTATATGGAGGAAAAAACGTTTCCAAATCTTCTTTTCGTCTCCCACCTTTTCCTTTTATACTGTATATTGGACCAGTTTCTAAAACAATTATTGTCTCCTCCTGTAAGTTCATGGTTTTGCCTTTATTCAAAATCCAGATTTTTTCCACACACTCTCTGAAGTTGAAATCTCCAATGTTGGGAATGCTGTTTTCTTAGGCTACAATTGGTCACTTGGGTGGTCTCTATCAGCTTCTGGTTTGACTGTTTGGCCGGGGGAAGGAGCATGTGGTGGATGGGCTACAGCAGGAAGGCCGTGTGATAAAGACATGGGGTTAGGAACTATTCCTTCTACTGCTGTAGGTATGCCAGCTGGAGCCACGCTTACAACACCTGGGGGATACCTGCTAAGAGAGGAAAATGAGAACAATTAAAACTCAGAGATGGCTGATGGCAAAGCCCACCTGGCCCAGGAATTGTGCCATCTTCAAGGAGAATGGCAACAATTTTTGTTTTGTGTATGTAAAGCTCAAGATGACTGCACCATATACAGGTGTTGTTAATTAAGGTAATCAACACTTTACTTTAACCAGATTAGAAATGGGAATTTGATAATTCCTTCACATTCCTGGCTTGCTGGTTCATCTGACAGCATGAGTGACAACATATATATCAAAAACATGAACTGAAAGAGCCATTCCACTCTAAAATTATGATCCTGACCCTTCACAGTCACTGGGAGTCTTACAATTGACTTCACTGGGTGCAATGTTGGACCCTATCTCCTTATTTTCCTTTCCTCTTGGCTTTTCTGAATTTCTCCTGTGGGACTGAAGCATACCAAAGGATTCTTTTGTAAAGTTTTGAAATCAGTTGAATGGGTTTCAAGATCATGTGAATCTGAAACAATGTCTTTTCTTTTAAAATAAACATACAAACTTAGTCAACTAGGACTGTGTTACAAAACACAGTGGAGTATCTTAGTCCATGAGTAGTCTCATTTAAACCAATGGGACTACTCATGGAGTAAGGTTCTATTCAGTCTAAGGGTGGCAAAATTGAGCCCTAAAAACTTGATTTGGTTTTTGAACTTCAAACTTGCTATAGACCTTCAGCATGTGGGAAGGAATGGGGAGGTCACAAACAAAGAACTGTGTTTGTGTTTTGTTACTTTTCCTGGGCAAGCATCATGGTTAAATATTGTAGGGGTTTGCAAGAGAATAACATTTTCAATCTGGTTTTATAGTGGCCGTGATATTATCAAGGCACCAAAAATGGCAAATCGGCAGCTCATGGTCTCTAGATTCTGTGCAACTGACATTTCAATAACAGCTATGTGTGTCTATCCTCTTTTGTGAGGTTACCAATTTTTTTTTAATCTTCAGCCAAATGCCTCCAGTTCATCTTTAGGGGTTCTCTCATACCAGCCACTTATTGTATCCTATAATTCTCTCCCCCACTCCAATCATAAAAACATGCAATTGTCTTTTGTTGTCCTCAACTGGCATTGTGTTTACCCAAGGGCCTTAATGAGGGTGTTTATTTTAAAAGTAGCAGTGTAATCTGCTGGCCTATTACTCATTTAGACTAAATGGCAGGAATTACAATTGAAGCCTATTGAAACTTTTCTAAATATCAGGGTGGAATTTGGCTGCAATGGCCAGCAAACTCAGAGGAGAGGAAGCAGCATGGAAGCAGCTTTTCTGCTTCATCACCTAAATCCCACAGAAGAGTCACGTCACAAACACCATACAACTAGAGCTCTGAATGGCTTTTGGGGAAGACATGGCAGGCCAGGAAGTTATCTGTTGGCCTGCTCACTTTGGTGGAGGCTCCCACAGATGTTAATGCTGTTCCTAATGTTGGGATATCTGTTGATTTAGAGGATCATACCATCTGTCGGCCAACAAATTTAATTCCTCATCCCCCACCCACACGCAACAGAGTACCTTCCATGGAACTCTGCAAGTGTTAATTTACAGAGTGCTTCTCTGCCCCTCCAGAGAGTTTATTCCAGATTGAATTGGCAACTGAAAATGAAATTAGTTCCTACTTTCAGTACTTCAATTTGAATCTTATCAAATTTACTTCAATGCCTATGAATACCTTACAACAGGGCACTGTTTTATTTATTCATATTTAATTTTGAAAAGGGTTTATTCAATAGTGTTTTGTACAAAAATTAAAATACATATCATGAGAGGACAATAATTCTCAAATTAAAAGACACTCCCAACATAGCAGCCCTTGCAACAAAGATTCTCCAGCTTCCAACATCAACCCCTCACCATCTGCCCATTCCTGAAATACTCATGGAAATACACTGTGCTGTCCATGTGCCCACACGGTCAACAAATTTGGGCTCTGACAAATCAGGAAGGGAGCAAATTCCAAAATTGTGTTCTCTTCATAGAGAATTTCCTTCCAGACAGCATCTCCCATTTAAACCATATAGGTTCTAGGTCAGGAGTCTCTATTAATCACAGCTTTGTTATGAACTGGGTCTGTTTCAAACTCTGTGGAGAAAATCATGCATTGCCTGCAGAATGATATCACCTTTAGTGTTTGCACAGTAATCCCAATTAATACTAGTAATGAACTATCTTGTGATCCAAATTCTGACCTTCAACCCCTCTTAGCAGAAAAGTGTTTCCTATAAATCTAACATCCAAGAGTCACACAATTACTCTTTTGTCCTGAATCTAAACTGGGCTTTATATCAACCAGAATACTGATAACATGTCTCTTTGCTGATGCCGCACTAATACTGCTCCTGTACTCCCAATTTATTTTGCCATGAACTTTTGGTAAATTCTGTCTCGTTACTTTATTTTCCCTAATTCAGCTATAACAGTGTTATTCCAACCTTTTAATCAATCTTACCTTTAAACACATGTCATGTAAATTCAGCAGTCATTTTATATATGCACCTGGCATTTGCAGCCCCGTTGCTTCACTGTTTCATTCTCTCTTACACTGTTAATCAGCTGATGAATTCTATCCAGAGTCTTACAGTCCCTCTCTCCCAACCCTTCATCTCTGGCATCAATAATCCAAAAAACAAGCCAGGTAACTGTGTCATAAACTAATCTAATTGCCCCAGCAGAACCAAGACATAGCTGATCTCACCTTTGTCAAGCTGCTCCTCTCCCCTCCGCCCCCATAGCACTTTATAACAAAATCTCTAACCTTCTGACCTGGGATTAACAATTTACCCATTTTCAATGTAATCCACTTTATTATTATTTACATTGTAGTAGTGCCTAGAGGCCCCAGCCCCACTGGGCTAGGTGCTGTACAAACACATGACAAGAGAATGTCTCCATCCCAAAGTGTTTATAATTTAAGTAAAGATTTTCTCTTCCAGGCAGAGTGTGTGAATCACTCTTTAAATACTCTTTAACATGCTATTCATTGTATAATTTATTCCAGTACAGGTAACAACAATAATATCTAAAGTATGGTTATGCTATTCTTGTCTGTATCTGTTTGAAGGCAGAAGACATTTCAATATCTGTAAACTGCATGATCTCTGTGTCTACTGTGGGTCATGTCAATGTATCTGGCTGTATCTTGCACTTTGTGTCATAGTAAACAGAGGTGTATTATTTAACAAGTAGTCCAATAATGAATATACAACAATAATACACCGCAGTGCATGCCTCTATTTTACCTAAGAATTAAGACTATTACATATAGGTTGGTTCCTTTCCATTTCTCTTACATAATTCATCAAACTTCTCAGGTACATCATTAATCTTTGCTTCTGGAACAGTAACTACAGTCCTCTTTGCCTGACCTTCTTAACAGACCGGCTACCCATGTTTAGCATACAATAAATGAGAGATTTCTTTTCTGCAAGATATTATGATTTTCAAAAGGCATTTGATCTGGATTATGTTCAGCTGGTAATTGCTGAACGTTCTTCTTTGCTTGTAACAACAACATATTTGATTCACTTAGGAGTTCTATCCCTTATCACTATTCAAATAATGATATTTCCAGGATGTTCTTGTTCTAAAATGTTCTTGTTAGTTTTAGTCTACCAAAAGGCATTTTATACATATTTGCATTTTATACATATAAATGATCATCCACATTCTTATCCATATGGTTTTTAGCACATCTGAAAAATCATGCTCCTTGTGAGAGACTGCACAACTCAACTGACTGACTGAAAGTCTCATACTGGAAACAGAAGATAAGACAGAAATAGTTGTTTCAAACCATCAATTTAACTTTTGTGCTAAAAGCAGAATGGAATTTAACACTAGCAAGTACTGTTATTTAAATTCATTCTTTCATAAAGCCTCAGCTTCAAATCCATATGTTTTTATATCACCACAACCAATATGGCAATTGTTCCCATTGGCATTTCTTAAAGACTACCCTACATTGGTTTGTACAGATACAATTTATCAAGTTATTTCAGAAATCTTCCTCCAAATTAAGAAATTGTACAGTACTTTCTTCTCAGTCACTCAGTAGTACTGCCCTCTCTACTGAATTTAGAAAATCTTAACTAAATGCAAAAGCTGTGTGTATTTATGGAAATATTACAAATTTTCATAGATTCATAGATACTAAGGTCAGAAGGGACCATTATGATCATCTAGTCCGACCTCCTGCACAACGCAGGCCATAGAATCTCACCCATCCACTCCTGTGAAAAACCTCTCACCTATGTCTGAGCTACCGAAGTCCTCAAATCGTGGTTTAAAGACTTCAAGGAGCAGAGAATCCTCCAGCAAGTGACCCATGCCCCGTGCTACAGAGGAAGGCGAAAAACCTCCAGGGCCTCTTCCAATCTGCCCTGGAGGAAAATTCCTTCCTGACCCCAAATATGGTGATCAGCTAAACCCTGAGCATATGGGCAAGATTCACCAGCCAGATACTACAGAAAATTCTTTCCTGGGTAACTCAGATCCCACCCCATCTAACATCCCTTCACAGGCCATTAGGCCTATTTACCATGAATATTTAAAGATCAATTAATTACCAAAATCATGTTATCCCATGTTTTCCTTTGAAACTGGCAAATGAAGTTGTGAAATGTTTTAAACTTTTACTATGCTTTTGAAAAAAAATGAATGCATGAACTTGCTATTTTCCTATTCCTAAAAATATTCTTGATACAGTTGGTTTTGGTTACACTTCTGTACTTATATTACTCCAATTAAATACATATTAAAGCTCTGATCCTGTAAAGTCTTATGCATGTGTTTAACTATCCTCTAAACGGAATTATTCTGTGCATAACTTTCCTATGCTTAACTTTCTGTTGAGGCCAGTAAAAATAGCTTTATTCTTTGATATGTTTTATTCTTTTACTTAGAGCAATAGATAGGCACATTTAACAAAAATAAAATAAATTACAAATTGTTCTGATCTGTATGTATATATAACGATTTTGATCAAGACAAAGTTAATACTTTCCTTGAAGCATAGAATACTTGCCAATATATAGATGATGACATTGGACCCTGAGGCCTGGATCCTGAAAGGTATTTAGGCACCTAGCTCCCATGGATTTAAAATACCTATATATCTTTCAGGACATGGGCCTGTCAGCCCAAAGCTACATTCTGATTGGTCACTTGGATCTTTCTGATAATGTTACAACTGTGCTTCACCCGGTGCACAACTAGGGCTTCAACACTGACACACACAGAGACATACACATACAACGTCCCTTCACTCATTATGAGTGAGGGGAAATGCTGATAGGGAGGGCAAAGAAAATAAACAGCCCTTGGAGCATGTGGGAGGAAAGGAACCTGGGGAAGATAAGGAAAAAAGTGAAGGACTGAAGAAGAATTATGACAGTTTTGAACTGTCCCCAACCTCAAGACGTTGCTTTTCAGCAGTAGTTTCGTGGCCTTGTAAACCACTTTAACTCAATTCACAGTGTAAAATCTCAGCTGGGAGCTGCAAGAATGGGCATCTGCTTTTTATAAGAGTAAATGGCTTGAAATTGGCTTGGAGCCATGAACAGCCACTTTTAAGGCATCAGCAGATAAAGAGATGGGGAAAAAGCAGTCAAAACAGTCCCAGGAACTTACAGAAGAGATAAAATAGCAAAAAATAGAGAAATTCAAAATAGTAGTGAAATAATATTTATAAACTTCTGCCTATTTTATCTTATCAATGTACTATGAACTACTACTTACAGTGGGAGGATAAAATGACTAGTCCCAAAAATGCTTTGTAAAGAACATTTAAAAAAGAAATGAAATGTACAATTAAGATGACACTTTCTCCATATACATTTATAACAGCAAAGAGCTACTCCAGAAAGTGCATTGGTGGGCTTTTTGTACATATCTTAGGGGGTTAAAAGCAACTAAGATGTGTACCAATAGCTTACTAATGTAACCCCGCTGTGGCTTGCAGCCATATTATTACCTTCGGCAAAATGAACATTAGCTTCCACTGAACTGATTGCAGCCAGTCAGGACTGCTTCCCTTGCACATACAATCTGCACTGTTCCAAACACTGGCATTGGTGTCTTCCGAAGAGGCAACGAATAGAAGCATACTGACTTATTACATCACTGATTTCAGTCAATCATGATCATGTATGTAGCAATTATATAGTAATAAAAATCTATATATACAGGCCGAATCCAACAATAATTTCACAAAATCCTTTTATTAAATGGTGGCTCTTTCTTTTCTTTAAGCTGGAATAGTTGTCTCTGAGATAAAGAGCTATTTCTTTTTCTACTTAAGTATCCTTACCTGTATGCAGCACCATTAAGCTCTGGATGAACTACTCCTGGATCCATGCTGGCCCAGTGTGTAGCTGCAGTCAAATGATCTTTGTTAACACAGTTTTTCAGGCTGTCTGGAATACGACCTAGAGAGTGGATATGAAATACAACATGGAATAAAACATGGATATATCATGTATACTAAATAATGAAGTTTAAGTATACTATATGGTATAAATAATAACATATGTTATAAATCTCTGTTTCATTTTTGTTTACTCTCTCCCACATCCAGCCTCTTCCTAAATCCTGTCACTGATTTACCTGTGTCATCTCTAAAGTCCATCTTTCCCAAATTGCAAAAACCTGTATCCATACTCTGGCTGTCCTTCAGCTCCAACACTGCAGTCTTCTCCTCTCGGTCTCTGACCTTTTCTTCCTGCATTCTGTTTCAGTAACAGCAAACACACACTTCTGAAAAACTGGGATGAAATCATACTTCCACTGCAGTCAATGGGAATTTTGCCATGGACTTGAATGGAACCAGAATTTCACCCCGGACTCTTATTTACCCTCTTCCTTACTCAAATTCCTCCTTAAATATCCACTGCACATTTTCACCTCTCAGTCTCCAAGTATTTCCTACATTTCTAAAGGTAAATTTAAATACATCTGATGATTGCTCTCTCTCTAACCATTTCCTTCAGTATATTTGCTTAGATTTCATGCAGCCTTCAAGTTACAACTCTTCAGCTTTTTACGGCCAGATGCAACATGAACCGAAGAAAATGGAAAGACTCCCAAATGATTTCAATGGGTGCTGAATTAGTCTTGAATGTCAGTTTTTGGGATGATCTTGGTTCCCTACTATAAAATAGATTATACTAATCCCGCTCCCATTGAAGTAAATGATTGTATTTCCATTGACTTTAATGGGATCTGGACTGGATCCTGTGTCTATTTTCGGCACCTATCCTGCAAGCATCTTCCTTCTTGGGAAATCTGAGACAAAGGGTTCATTTAATTTCATATATTGATCTTTTCAAATCACTATATTAGCCTTGCTGCCATTTAGACACCCCACCAGTCCCCCTTGCTAACATTTATTTTGCACTTTTGTTTATTTTAAATGTATTTTGCAATCTTCTTTCAACCTGTGACTTTTACTTTTCTGTGTCACACTCCCTTTTTTCAGAGTGGATCTATATTCATGTTCTGTAGGCTTTAGGTTTTTCCTTACCTGTGCTTATTCCTTTGTACTTTTTTCTACAGCACAACCACACTGGTATTTTTATTTATTTTTAAAATCTGAATGTGTTTCTCTTCCAATGGCATGCATATTACTGAGACATGCAGTCATTTATTATGTGTCTTTTTCCAACTATTCTCTTTCTCTCTGTTCCTCCCAGGGCTTTCATCTACTCAATTTCACTCCACACTTTCTATATCTTTTCTACACTTGTTCTGCTGAAATCCAATGTCTGCTCAATACCCTAATGTTGACTTCATTTTAATCTTACTACAAATCACGTGCAAAAGGTTAAAGTGACAACAGCTTCAATATAAATCAATGCTCTCTAACTTTGATATCACAACCGTCCTGTTCCAGAGCCTTTCCTGTGCACATTTGTGTGTGGGCTATTGCAGAACTTTTAATATATGGCTACCTCTTCCTCTGTAGAGCTAACTGATTCATATCCCATACCCCTGACCTAAGAACGACTCCCACCACCAATGCTGCCTCACTGATTGGCCATCCTAGAAATGCAAGGTGGTTTGCACATCCTATCCCAGAGATCAAGAATGTAACTCTTGTGCAAAAAATCCAACCTTCATTAATTTATGGCACTAGAATCCCTGCCAGCAAAGTTTCCTGAATTGTACAGCAATGTGTTGGCACTCAACCACAGTGCAAGTGAAATAGATAGGTCTTAACGTCTGCAGAGCACTCAATCTGAACTGCACAGAGAGAAAAAAATGACCAAATTCTAAAGAACTGACAATAGTGATTAGTGAAACATTTTCCAGCACACAGAATGCCACCTTTTATTTTGGACTCTATGGGATTCAAATCGAAACCAAGTTGCCCAAACTTCTCCCTATTTTATTAAAAACAACAGAGAGTCCGGGGGCACCTCAAAGACTAACAGATTTATATGGGCATAAGCTTTCGTGGTTAAAAAACCACTTCTTCAGATGCATGGAGTGAAAATTACAGAGCAGGTCTAATTTTCACTCCATGCATCTGAAGAAGTGTTTTTTTAACCACGAAAGCTTATGCCCAAATAAATCTGTTAGTCTTTGAGGTGCCACCGCACTCCTTGTTGTTTTTATGGATACATACTAACACGGCTACCCCCTGATACTTATTGTATTAGTATTTTGTATTGAAGACTTAACTGTTTATATAGGAAAAATCTGTAAACATTTATATGGTTTGCTGTGATACCGGAGTTATTAGGAACTCAGAGTTGAAGTGATTTTTTATCCTTGAAAATTACCCCTTCAGATGTTGAAATGCAAGATGCATTTAAATACAAACTTGGATGAATTTTGGAAGGTAGACAGAAGCCAAGAGAGAATAGAACAAAAGAAACAGCACCAATGATGGTGAGTGTCAGGTGACATGTAAGAAAGTCTACAAAAGGGTGCCTTCAGACCTAAAGCAAAAGCCATGGAAAAGGTCAGTAGACACACCTCCAGCAAGAAAAAGAGGGTGAGATTTTGGTCACAGGGGTACACTAAATCATTTGGAAAAATAATTAGGACTGTCAATTAACGGCAGTTAACTCAACCGATTAACTCAAAACAAATTAATTCAATTAAAAAATTAATCGCAACTAATTTTTTTAATTGACCACCCTGAAAATAATTACGTCCTGTCTCGTCACTTTTGTTTATCACTGCAAAGTACCAAAACAATTAGTAGCGGTGGGTACAGAGTTGGTGGGTATCTGCTGGTCTATTTACCTCTTCAAGCTGGGGGTTGGGGGGGGGATAAAAAAACCCAGTTTGGCCCATCTCAACGTCTAATACTCCAACAAAGAGAAGAATCAATATATGTGTTTAATCAAGAAAACGTTCAGTGAAGGAACAAGTACGAAAAGTTAGTACCTGTGATAGCCCTACGGATCTCTCGTGCTGCTTCTTCCCGCATCTCAATTGAAGCTTGTTCACTGTACCAGGCTGCATGTGGGGTGCAGATCAGGTTTGGTGCATCCTTCAATGGACCCTGACTAAAGCTAAATGAAATTTTAAAACAAGATCAAATGACAAAAAAAAATACGTTGGGAGGGGGGATGGGGAATGAAGGGATTTTTGCATATCTTTAGAATTAACAGCTACAACCACAGGATGAACTGTACCAATATTTTTGGGTGGATTTGTTTTTAAATTTTACAGTTAATTTGATGTATTTCTAGTTGTGTAAATAAGTAACAATTACTCTCCTTGGACTCAAGGGGTGGAATAAAAGAGAAAGCAGCACTAGATTCTGTCCAGTGCACCTATTTCTAATCACTGCCACTCACAGTCAGATCGAGAAAATGATACGGTGAGCCCAACCCCAACATCTGTTCAAGAAACGACTCCATTTGGGTCCATTATGACAAAATTTATCATCATTTTTACACCCCTAACAAAGCTTTGTTTCTTTAAAGAGACACTGTTAGCTTGAAATCTAGTCAATTAAAAAAAAAAAAAGGAGTTAAAATTAGTTCCAGGTAATACACTTGCCTGCATCCCCCTGACAATTTTTCCTATTTCACATTTTCCTGTTTTTAATTGGTTTCTCTTTCCTGTTGCAGTGTGAAAAACCCACCTAACAATACCAGAGATGGACTAACTGACCGACTGACTATCCAGGGGAAGCAATGAAACCAACTATACACAAAGTGCTGTCAAATGTACAAACTAAAACTGAGAAAATAGTGACACTTTCCCCCTCCAATTTCTTTCATTTATAATAATCTTGAAGTGTTACTTGCAAGAAGAGGAGAGAAAATATTTTTAGACAGAAGTCTGCTCTCAGAGTTGGCAGCAATTCTTAAAGTGACAGACTTCATCTCTAGTTTAAAATACCTGCCTAAACTTTCTCCAATACAATATTTGCACAACAACGGTTAGTCTCTATGGACTAAATGCTGTCCTCAGACAACACACACTGAAGCCTAAGGAAACTATGACCCTGATCTTGCACTTAAATCTGCGTTGATGGACCCTTGACCTACAGGGACTCCCCACTCTAGTCAATGGGACTTCTTGTGGGTGCAAGGATTTGCTTGTGCAGATCTGATGGCAGGAGTGGGGATATCTGAAAGCAGAATTTTGCCCCCTGGACATTAGACTGTGGTTTTGCTCACAGTATTGCTCTGTTGTAATGGTTACACTTAGAAGTAAACAAATGCAGGGCCAGAATAAGGATTTTTTTTTTTGATGTGGCATCCTGTATACTACAGATGCAAAAACTCTACAGGGAAGGACCCTTTTTATCACTATTTTTAAAAGGGTTATCTCAGATGATCTCTCAGACATCTGATGAGCGGAAAATCACGAAACAGATGTCTCTATAACCGATCCTCAATTCCTGAATCTGTTCCTCTTCAAGTTATGAGGATTGTAGCAGTTTAAACCATCTAATAAGAAATGCAGGCTTCTTCCTGCCCACACCCAGCAACTGCATGATTGTCAGTTCCTAGGTTTAATCCATTGCAAACCACTCCCAAACTCAGAGGTCAGGCTCAGGACTCATGGAAAGACTGTAATGGTGTTTTCTGTGTTTAAATCATACCACTAAAGCTACTAACTGGAGACACTGGTACATTTGTGGCTGCAACTGTGGACTACCTGATGGTATTCAGCAAACTAAATATAGTGTCACCAGCTCTGCTAATGGCATCAAAAATATCTGGACTCTGGTCATCTTTCTCAATTCCACAAACTTGCCTGCTTATAATTCTCAGGTACCCAGTAGAGAGAATCTGGGTGATGGATACGGAATCTATGCAATGAGGTGTCAGGGTCACACCCATACAGCTTCATAAAAGGATATAGTTTTTCCCAAAAAATCTCAACTCCCCCCACCTTACTGAAAAGTACTTATACCACCACTAACTTTCCTCTGGCAGGGAGAGCTGGCCAGGGCTTCCCCCTATGAATGACAGGAGAGGAGTGTGTTCTTTTCCAGGCCATGAGGCACAAAGCCATGCCCAGCATTTGAACCTGGGTTCTTGGGCAGGGCAGTGCACTTCACTACTGAATTACCCCCATGACATTTTTTTAAATCTTGTATTTAACCTTTTTTTCTGCTCCCTCCTGACTGTGTACACAAGCTCCATCTGCATTTGCATTAATCCAGAGCTGCACAGATGCATATTGCTTTACTAAGGAGGATTCAACTACTAGGTGGAAGGAACGCTTCTTTGCTTCATTGCTGTTGGATGCATCATGCACTAATACTTAAAAATAAGAAAGTGAACAAAATATAAAAAAAGAAAAAAGAAAAAAAAAAAGGAAAGCACCTGAATGGTTCTGACTCATGTACATCTAAGGCTGCCCCTCGTATCCTTCCTTCCTTCAGGGCCTGTGCAAGTGCTTTTTCGTCTACTAACCCACCTCGAGCTGTGTTGACCAGGAAAGCCCCTTGTCTCATCTAGGGAAAGTTAAAAACAAGGATGATGAAATAAAAATAAATGAAATAAAATCGTTGTGGCATTATTATTTACTCAAAGGAAGCATCCATTACAACAAAGGCTATTCAATTGGATTAACCTATCACCAGTTGTCTTCCCTTTTGGAAAGTACCACAAAATTTGATGCTTCAAATGTAAAACAATATTTCACAGCACTTATAACGTTTTGTTTCTTATAAGTAGGGTGTCTTGTAACAGAACCAATGCTTTACATACTGTGCAGTACACGATCAGAAGAGGTAAACATGCATATGAAGCTGACAGATTATTGTTATTTTTTTTATTTCACTGTGAAATTGTATGAGACGGAAGCTATTGCACATTGCTAACCAAAATCACATTGTGGTTTTTAAACTTTAATGCAAATGAAACGCTAAATGGATCTTTTAGAAAACTCAATGATTTTGTATCTTCCAAGACCTTTTGCTTTAGTTAACAAGATGTAGAAGATTTATACTTTATTTACTGCTGATACTTAAACTCACTTCCCCCTCCTCATGAGACTTTTCAAATCAAGACCCAGGAAATTCTCATTTTATTCAATTAGAAGGCATTGGAATGGTATTGGCTGGGAATATTGTGAGCTTTGGCAAGAGTCTGTGCACTGCGTTGCTCAGATTAGCATTATAGTCCTCCACACTCAGCTTCAGCTACAAGACTTCATGCCATAATGTAATCGCAACATGAACACAAAATGGAGATTTAAATTAGAAAAATGATAGTCTAGAATGAAGGTGGGAATAAAGACTTCAGGGTCTCACGTCAATCAGCACCAGTACTTAAGCATCCATAGCATGTTTCCCATACATAGGCCCCGACCCTGCAAACATTACTCCTGGGGGAATTCTGTGCCAAAATGTTAAAAATTCTGCACCAAAACATTTAAAATTCTGCGCATATTTTAAATTCTGTAAAATGCTGCATGTTTTATTTGTCAAAATACGCAATATAATCATGCTGGTTTCAATTATTTTGGTAATTTATTTAAACTAAAATACAATGGATGGAGAATGGGAGTGGGGAGCATTAGAGGAAATCTCCAAATCCCCTCTGATAGTAATGTAGCTAGGTTTGACCCTTTATTTCTAGTTATTAGTCAACAAATATATGCAGCCATATGCTCAGTGTTACATCATAGGCAACTGAAGAGCAAGTGAGGGCTGAGGAATCAAACTAACAATTTATATTGGCTACTGACCATCTCCAAAAACGTCAGCAGCAAACAGTTCATGAAGCACATTTTGATCAGAAATTTTTTTAGTCCAAAAATTTAGACCAGTTCTAATCACTAAAGCACCATAAGCATTTATGAGGCCATACTGTCCTTTACACCACTCTGGCAATGTAAAGGAGCCTTAAAACATTTACACCTGTTTTGTACTCCTGGGGGGAATTCACTAAGAACAGTGGGAACAATTCACTAAGCATTCTGCTCTGCCTGAGGGGGACAGAGCTTGCACCACAACTACCTCCTCAGAACCCCCCCAAAACCCTGCCCTTCCACACTGAGCATGTTACAATAGCAAGCGAGAGGGACAGAGTGTCTCTTTCTCTCTCACATGCATGACTGCCCAGCCCTGCCAGGCTTCCCACCCCGGCAGTGATTTATGTCTCTACCGGCTGCTCCAGGTGCCAGAACTGACCTGCCTGCACTGACCAAGAGCGGTGCATGACCGCTCTTGCGGCTTCCCTTTGTTTCCCCATCAGAAGTCATTTTTCTGTGCGAAGCAAAGAAATCTGCATGGCACATGAATTCTGCGCGTGCGAAGTGACACAGAATTCCCTCCAGGAGTAATACGTTCCTATGCATCAAACTGAGCATCTGTAGAAGTGTTTGCAGGATAGGGGTCATAAATAAAGATGGGTGCCCAAGTCCCCATCTTGACCTGATCCCATCATCTCAAAAACAACAACACGATTTTTGAATAGTGAATGAACTTTAACAACTTATTCTAAATGGGAAAAGGATTTTTACAGGATCATCAGTCGCTCTTTTGCAACTAACACCTCGGCTAGAAATGCCAAACTGATGCACAGTAGGAGTATTTAAAGGAAAAAGTGCAAGGAAAGGAATCTCCTCAAAGTCGTTTGGTAGGATGGTTGGAAACAAAACAACTAAGATTTACACATATCTGATAAGATCATAACAGAATTCATGTACTATATTGGCCAACCCACTCGCTCTAACCATGGTCTGACCCCTCTCACCTGCAGACCTTTAGCCCTGCCGGGGGACATCTATGGATTCCAGGGAAGCATACGTGTGCACTGCCCGATTCAGCACTCACATAAGTGACAGGACGTATTGGCCTTAAGTATCGTGTAGAACATTTATATATCCTCTAAAGAGCTTGGAAATTTTAATCATAGTGGATACTGCTCAAATCCGTTTTCCATCCACAAAAAGTCTGCCTTGACTTTTCGTCTCCAGTGCTATTTATACAGCTGTAAAGCTAGTAGTAGGATAAATCAAAACCAAACAGAATGTGGATGTATAACTGTATTCTAGAGGGAGTGAGCTACGTGAGTCACAGTCAACTGCAACGGTAGTTGCATATTAGGAATGACTCTTTTCTACTATTCTAAATTAATCCTGTGTAACTGCTATTATTATACAAGAGATATTGCAATAAATAAAATGTCTCCTTTACGAATTTGTAATGTGATGAACAGGTAAAGATGATTTCTGCTTCAGAAAAAGAGCAGTGAGCACTCATTGCCCTGGACTCAGTTTACTTGAGCTACATAGGAGATGGAAGGCCAAATGTGCTGGCTGGGCAATACACCAAATAATTTAGAGGATAAGTCAGCCTAACAAGGAAAGAGAGGCTCCTTCCTAAACTTTTCAAAGAGGTTCAAGGACATTCAATTTAAAAGATCCATTAACAAGCAGTTCAGGTTGTGACCTTCCCCTTTGTGTATATATAAATGAGACCTTTTCATTACATTAACACATAACACTGGATAATGTGGCATATTTTATCGTTGAAGACATATAGACCAACTATGGCATATGTAGGTATAAAAATAATGGCTAATTTGATAATTTATATACATAAAAATTAAGCCAACTAGATAATTATGGAATATACCATTAGATTATAAACCATTAGAAGACACTGAAGGGTTAACCCTTTTTCATAAATTAAGCAAAGAATTTATATTTTGCAATTTATTTGAGCATAAGCTTTCGTGAGCTACAGATCACTTCATCGGATGCATTCAGTGGAAAATACAGTGAGGAGATTTATATACACACAGAACATGAAAAAATGGGTGTTATCATACACACTGTAAGGAGAGTGATTACTTAAGATGAGCTATTACCAGCAGGAGAGTTGGGGGGGGGGGGGGAGAGAAAACCTTTTGTAGTGATAATCAAGGTGGGCCATTTCCAGCAGGTAACAGGAACGTCCAGCTATCTTCGAGACACCACTGACTTCCTGAGGAAACTACAATCCATCGCTGATCTTCCTGAAAACACCATCCTGGCCACTATGGATGTAGAAGCCCTCTATACCAACATTCCACACAAAGATGGACTACAAGCCATCAGGAACAGTATCCCCGATAATGTCACGGCTAACCTGGTGGCTGAACTTTGTGACTTTGTCCTCACCCATAACTATTTCACATTTGGGGACAACGTATACCTTTAAATCAGCGGCACTGCTATGGGTACCCGCATGGCCCCACAATATGCCAACATTTTTATGGCTGACTTAGAACAACGCTTCCTCAGCTCTCGTCCCCTAATGCCCCTACTGTATTTGCGCTATATTGATGACATCTTCATCATCTGGACCCATGGAAAAGAAGCCCTTGATGAATTCCACCATGATTTCAACAATTTCCATCCCACCATCAACCTCAGCCTGGACCAGTCCACACAAGAGATCCACTTCCTTGACACTACGGTGCTAATAAGCGATGGTCACATAAACACCACCCTATACCGGAAACCTACTGACCGCTATTCCTACCTACATGCCTCCAGCTTTCACCCAGACCACACCACACGATCCATCGTCTACAGCCAAGCTCTACGATACAACCGCATTTGCTCCAACCTCTCAGACAAACACCTACAAGATCTCTATCAAGCATTCTTACAATACCCACCTGCTGAGGTGAACAAACAAATTGACAGAGCCAGAAGAGTACCCAGAAGTCACCTACTACAGGACAGGCCCAACAAAGAAAATAACAGAACGCCACTAGCCATCACCTTCAGCCCCCAACTAAAACCTCTCCAACACATCATCAAGGATCTACAACCTATCCTGAAGGATGACCCATCGCTCTCACAAATCTTGGGAGACAGGCCAGTCCTTGCCTACAGACAGCCCCCCAACCTGAAGCAAATACTCACCAGCAACCACACACCACACAACAGAACCACTAACCCAGGAACCTATCCTTGCAACAAAGCCCGTTGCCAACTGTGTCCACATATCTATTCAGGGGACACCATCCTAGGGCCTAATCACATCAGCCACGCTATCAGAGGCTCGTTCACCTGCACATCCACCAATGTGATATATGCCATCATGTGCCAGCAATGCCCCTCTGCCATGTACATTGGTCAAACTGGACAGTCTCTACGTAAAAGAATAAACAGACACAAATCAGATGTCAAGAATTGTAACATTCATAAACCAGTCGGAGAACACTTCAATCTCTCTGGTCACTCGATGACAGACCTAAAGGTCGCAATATTACAACAAAAAGACTTCAAAAACAGACTCCAACGAGAGACTACTGAATTGGAATTAATTTGCAAACTGGATACAATTAACTTAGGCTTGAATAGAGACTGGGAGTGGATGTGTCATTACACAAAGTAAAAGTATTTCCCCATGTTTATTTCCCCCCCCCCCACCGTTCCTCAGACGTTCCTGTTAACTGCTGGAAATGGCCCACCTTGATTATCACTACAAAAGGTTCCCCCCCCCGCGCTCTCCTGCTCGTAATAGCTCATCTTAAGTGATCACTCTCCTTATCCTCTCCTTACAGTGTGTATGATAACACCCATTTTTTCATGTTCTGTGTGTATATACATCTCCTCACTGTATTTTCCACTGAATGCATCCGATGAAGTGAGCTGTAGCTCACGAAAGCTTATGCTCAAATAAATTGGTTAGTCTCTAAGGTGCCACTAGTACTCCTTTTCTTTTTGCAAATACAGACTAACACGGCTGCTACTCTGAAATTTATATTTTGTCACAATAAAACCAGCTAGTAGCATTGTAACTATGCCCTGGTCTATACTGGGGGGAGGGGGAGGTGAAATCGATCTAAGTTATGCAACTTCAGCTACGTGAATAACGTAGCTGAAGTCGAAATACTTAGACCTACTCACTGCGGTGTCCTCACTATGGTGAGTCAACTGCTGCCGCTCTCCCGTTGACTCTGCCTGTGCCTCTCGCGGCGGCGGAGTACAGAAGTCACTGGGAGAGCGTTCAGGGGTTGATTTATTATGTCTAGACTAGACATGATAAATCAATCCCCCCTGAATCGATGGCTGCCCGCTGACCTGGCGGGTAGTATAGACATACCCTATGTAAATATTAATAGTATCTCCAAATAATTATACTAATGACATTATTTTAAACAGTCATCAAATGTTAATGAAAATATAATAAAAATGGATGAATAACATGTTGTAGCCATGTTAGTGGATATTAGAAAGACAAAGTGGGTGAGGTAATATCTTTTATTGGACCAACTTCTGTTGGAGAGAGACAAGCTTTCGAGCTCACACAAAGCTCTTATTCAGATCTATGAAAAGCTCATCATGAGAGTGTGGGATGGGCGTCCAGTGCAGGTACTCTACAAGCTCGAAAGCCTGTCTGTCTCTCACCAACTGAAGTTGGTCCAATAAAAAAGATATTACCTCACTCACCTTGCCGCTGAAGAACATATTGTCTAAAATATGATAGGGACTGGAGCTCCTGTGAATTTGCTATATGAATAACAGCTACATTTAATATAAATATTATATAAAGTGAATTTTATATGTTATTACGAATATTTTGTTTTTCAATTTAACTAATACTTTCATGAATTTATACCATATCAGATGTTAAAGCAAAGACTGTATAACATAATGTATTCATACTCTTTATCCAAACTTCCATTTTATTTGAAGTAACGCATATCTAATATTTTATTACAATTTCTATTTTCTCAGTATAGAGTAATAAGTAAGAATATAAATGCATTTGACAAAATGCCATTTAAACGACATACTTTCTTATTTAATTTTAATGTGCAGATATCATTCAGCTTTAATTTTTGCTTATGTCTTTTGTTTCTGTACACAGCAGACCAGGCAGGTTTTCAAAGTACATACAACTTCTATATCTCAACACTAATAAGTCCTATTTACAAAATACGTATGTTGGACACAATCTCACAATTCACTGGAATGCTAGAGCACTGCTGAGCCTATGTGAAGTCCAAGTGATTTCAGTGGAGCTCCATGTGGGTGCAGGGGTTTGCCTCCACAGTGCTTCTTAACACACTGAGACTTTTCTGCTCAGTATTATATGATAACGTAATGAAAGAGTAATCATAATGTACATGAGTGTAGTATAAGAACCTATACTGAACAGAACAAAAGTCTAGAACAAAGACGTGACAGAGGACAGCTTGCTCCCTTCACACTGCATTTCCTAGCTTTTGAGAGAGTTTTAAACTCAGATGATCTTGTACTTGGATTTTTCTACATACAGCCAATTGTCCAATTAAAGTATCCATTATTACATCTCATTAACATGAAGGCATGATCGATCCTATGAGATTTCGAGCATCCTCAACTCATACTGAAATCCCAGTGAAGTCCATGGGCATAGCAGGTATTGGGTATTTCTCAGAAGCCGACCAATCATCATTTTAATTCAGTAGAGATATCTTTCATAGAACTTTTGTGTGGTATCAAATAAATTAATACAATAAACGTATATAGAGCATCAACAATGCAAAATGAACATACATGATTTCTTCGTTCAATTTACCATTTTTACTTATATAATTGCCACACTCATACATTTAAAAAAGCTACACCTTTTAATATACATTATATAGACACACCAAGGTTTGAGGCAGCAAATAAATACTGAATGCAAAAACCAAAATGTTTACCTTCTGAATTTCTCCAAAAAGGAACAATTGCTGCAGTTCTACACTTGGATATGTTTTAAGTATTTAGTAATTTTAGAATGCTTCATCTCAAGACCAAATCCATTTTATATATTATTTTCCCCAAATAACCTACTACTGTAGTGTGAGCAATTATCAGGGAAACATTCTGCAACCATTAGGAATTAACACAAGAGGTCGCCAGTTAGTCATGATCCTTAAGTTAGGGATACAGAAACTCAAACTGTAATTGAAGTATAAAAGTGAAGTGCAACTTTTGTCACTAATATAAAGAGGATGTATGTACCTGAAGATACAACAGAAGTGCTTTTAAGTAAATGTCAATGAATCAAGCAACTACATCTGAACAGTGTTCAGCATGACACACTATTTCAACAAAAGAGAAATTAGCAAGTAAAATGAATAAAAAATAACACTGTATAAGATATCATCTATTTCTTAACCAGTTATTAACCTGCTTAACAAATAGTGAAATAGCAGATGGAAGAGAAAATTAATACAGATCTGAATTTGCATGTTTACACACAGAAACTCTACAGTTTGCAGAAAGTCAGTAATTATAAAACTACACCCAGCCTGTAGGGTACGTTTGGATGGTTACCTGTTTAATGGTGAAGTCATTAATAAGATGATGATTGTGTTCATTCAAGTTGCAGTGCAGGGTTACACAGTCACTGTGAAATAGCAGGTCCTGTAAAGTGCTCACCCGCTGCAGTCCAAGAGCACGTTCAATGCCATCTGAGAGGTATGGGTCATAAAAAAGAACACTAAAGCCAAAGGCCTTTGCACGTAGTGCAACTGCTTGCCCAACCCGTCCTAGAATGACACAGACATACAAACAAGAGAGAATGTTTTTGGTAGAAAGTGGCATATTTGTATAATTATTGTTACAAAACATGTACGTGGTGCTGTAAACTTACATGGGATTTTACAGTACATAGGAAAGAGACATCCCATGTCCCATTAGAAATTCTCATTACATAGCTTTATATTTAAGGGTTGGTTTATGCCATCCCTGACCAAAACAAAGCAACAAGACTGCTCCATAAAATATAAACAAAATGGCAAGCTGTAATGCCACAAGGTGGAATGTATGAGACCTATGGTAACCTGGGTCTGCTTAACAGGTGGCACTATTTGCTGGACGTGCTGACGACAAATCACTGATGTTCCGGACTGTTCCCTGCAGTGTAGTTGTTGCCACGCCAGTCCCAGGTATATGAGAGAGACAAGGGGGGTGAGGTAATACCTGAAGAAGAGCTCTATGTAGCTCAAAACCTTCTCTCTCTCACCAACGGAAGATGGTCCAATAAAAGATATTACCTCACCCACCTTATCCCTGCAAAGTACTCATTTCTCCCCATGTCTGCACAGTCAGCTCGAATAAAAAGTTAAGTGAATGTTTGCTATTTCAGTTAATACGAAATAATTTCTTTAAAGTTCCCTCTCTGCCTGAATTTATGACACACTACACAGCAAGCTGTGACAACATGATTATTTCAAAAACAGGTCAATATTCAAAACATTCAAATTCTTGCAATTGCTATTAGCAGATGAGTCTACCCTCCCAACTTGTTTTCAGTTTATGCAGTCTTTAAAATCCTTTCAGCTCACCTGCCCTGCCCCTGCCCCCATCCCCATGTGCACTTTCTGAGATGGCACTTTCCACTTTTACATCCTTCTTGATGATGGACTTATTCTATAATGCCTACAAGAAACCTGCCATAGGTCTTCTGTTTGTTCATTGTCCATATAGCTAAACCATAAACAAAGGGGCTCCATCATAACATGCACTACTCCTGTTGAGTAGCTGCAGTGATAATCTTGTACTGTGTAATGTCTAGAGGCCCCACTGTGGTAGGCACTGTACACCCATCTATAACGAAAAGACAGTCCCTAGCCTAAAATAAATTCATAATCTAAGTAGTACAATCTACCTTATTGCTTAGTTCTTCCTCATTTACCCTTTCTTACTCTTATTACTTCCTTAAGTCATGTTTTAAATTGGTTTAAGGAAAGGATCCCACCTTGCATGTGTACTGGGAGGTCCTTATCTCACTTATTATAACACACAGATAAGTAATACTAAATCAAGGTCACGGGACTGGCATGTTCTGTGTGAAGAGAGTTTGGGAATACAAATGTTTTGAAGAAATACAACTATTTGTACGGTACTGTACTTTACATTCAGCTATCAGGTTGAGAATTTGAGACATAAGGATATTTCAGAAGTATCAGAATCACTAGACTCACCAGGAAAGACAATGCTCAGTCTTAAAAATATCAACGGAAAGTTTTGTTTTGTAACATCTGTGTCTATTCAAAATGCAACAGAAGAAGATGGAAAGACATGGGATTTTCCTAACTGTGTTTTAAGGGATTTCCCAATGTTCTTCAGTTTCTTTTTGAATAAACACAAGAAGCCACAAAAAGAGGTTTCTTCTTGACCATCTAACCTGAACACAGTAATTCTGGAGTGTCTGGTGATGGATATACTTAGAATATTGAGCAGTCAGTCAATATAACTGGTACTGTTTGCTATTCCCTTGGGACTTCTACTTAAGACAAAGTCTTCAAAACATATTGAAATAAAAGACTGTGTATACTAGTTGTTTGCTTTTGAGCATCTGTTTATAATGCTTAATATGCAGCAAGGGAGATTTAGGTTGGATATTAGGAAAAACTTTCTAACTATAAGGACAATTCAGCTCTGGAATAGGTTTCCAAGGGAGGTTGTGAAATCACAATCACTGGAGGCTTTTCAGAACAGGTTGGACAAACACCAGTCAGCAATGATCTAGGTTTACTTGTTCCTGCCACAGCACAAGGAGCTGGACTTGATGACTTCTTGAGGTCCCTTCCAGCCCTACATTTCTAGGATTCTATGAAAATCAGAAATATAGCAAACTTCTAGTGTAATTAAAATATTTTTCAAGATTCGGGACCTATATAGCTCAGTGTACATAATTTGTGAACAATAATTTCACAAAGAATGAAGTGTATTACATGTGCTATCTTCCTGTACCTCTCACCTTTGGAATACATTATGGGTGGGTCTGTTGGAACGGACTGACCAGTTTAAAACTGAAACCTTCTGTTGATTACAACCAATGTTGGTGTGTAGACTAATATATTAGAGCCTTCTAATGCATGTGTGGAACCTCCCACTGAAATCACCGGGAGCTATGTGTATGTGTTTGAGGGAAGAAACTGGCCAATGATGATTTAACGTGAGAAAAGTTTGCTGTAACTGATGGTCCAGATTTAACCATAATCTCTGTACACGGAACAGACTGCATCATGAATCGGCCAGGAGTTTAAGAACGTAAGAGCAGCCATACTGGGTGAGACCAATGATCCATCTAGCCCAGTGTTCTGTCTTCTGACAATGTCCACTGCCAAATGCTTCAGAGGAAAGCAATAGAACAGGGTAATTATCAAGTGATCCATCCCATCTGATCCATCCCTAACTTCTGGCAGCCAGAGGTTTAGAGATACCCAGAGCATGGGGTTGTGTCCCGACCATCTTGACTAATAGTGATTGACAGACCTATACTCCATGATCTTATCAAATTCTTTTTTTGAACCCAGTTACAGTTTTGGCCTTCAAAACATCCCATGGCAAAGAGTTACACAAGTTAACTGTGTGTTGTGTGAAGAACTACTTCCTTTTGTTTGTTTTAAACCTGTTGCCTATAATTTCCTTGGGTTTACTTTTGAAATTACCGTCAAACAACACAGCACAACTCTACAGCCTGTGACAGCTTTCCTTTCTATCCTGAAAATGTTTCTAACAAATAAATCTAATTTAAGGAAATTACCACAAGGATTAGTTACTAATGAAATGTTGATGTACATTTTGAACAAAATGATAAGTGTAGACAGCATGGGCAACATTCTGTTCCCCCGCCCCTTGTTCACCTCTCTTAAGTATAAGGGGCTAGCAAGAGCGTTATTGAGGAGTGTGGTATTTGCAGTATGCAGATAATACTAACTGTATATTGCCACCTTGTCTGACATGGGCAATGCAACTCAGCACCTCAGACAACATCTAGCTGAGACTGGGGCATTGGTGAAAGCAAGCTGTCTGAAGCTGAATCCAGACAAGACCAAGAGGATGATGGAAAGCAGGAAACAGCCACTGGTAATATCATCCCCTTTGACTGAGGGAGTGCATCTGCTGCTGGTCACCAGGGTTTGCAACTAAGGGGTGATTTGGACTTTGCAACTAAGGAGTGATTTCCCAGTTACTGTTAAATGATAATTGTAGCAGTAACCAGATTGGCTTTCTATTAATCCAAGTACTTCTATGCTCATCTTCAGGAATACCTAAACGCTTTTACCATCTGCAGCTGGCCAGGAGGTTGTGACCTATTCTTTCAGATTCAAGCCTGGCTACTATTATCCATGCCTTTGTCACCTCAAGATTAGACTATTTTAACATATTCTATATGGGACTACATCTTAAAACCATTCAGAGACTGAAGCTGATGCAGAATGTAGCAGCTCACTTAGGATATCGCATGCGCACACACACAATAATATAGTGTATATTATATGACACTATATACGACTACTCTAGAATCTGTAATGATTGCCAGTTGGTCTCTGGGTAAAGAAATAAGGTAACACAGAAAGCTTGGAATAATATGGTATTATTTATGTAGCATTCAAAAGATGCTACACACTTTCTAATGATACAGAGAAACAAAAATCCAGGCCTGAGAAAATTACAGTCTGAACAAACAAGCAGATGAGAGATGGGATGCAAGAGAAGCAAGTGATTGAGCAAAACAGTTTCAGAGTAGCAGCTGTGTTAGTCTGTATTCGCAAAAAGAAAAGGAGTACTTGTGGCACCTTAGAGACTAACCAATTTATTTGAGCATAAGCTTTCGTGAGCTACAGCTCACTTCATCAGATGCATTCAGTGGAAAATACAGTGGGGAGATTTATATACATAGAGAACATGAAACAATGGGTGTTACCATACACACTGTAACCAGAGTGATCACTTAAGGTGAGCTATTACCAGCAGGAGAGCGGGGGAGGTGAGAGGGGGAGGGAGAATGGACACAAATCAGACGTCAAGAATTATAACGTTCAAAAACCATTTGGAGAACACTTCAATCTCTCTGGTCACTCGATTACAGACCAAAAAGTGGCAATACTTCAACAAAAAAACTTCAAAAACAGACTCCAATGAGAGACTGCTGAATTGGAATTAATTTGCAAACTGGATACAGTTAACTTAGGCTTGAATAGAGACTGGGAGTGGATGTGTCATTACACAAAGTAAAACTATTTCCCCATGTTTATTCTCCCCCCCCCCCCACCCACTGTTCCTCAGACGTTCTTGTCAACTGCTGGAAATGGCCCACCTTGATCATCACTACAAAAGGTTTTTTCCCCGCCCCCGCTCTCCTGCTGGTAATAGCTCACCTTAAGTGATCACTCTGGTTACAGCGTGTATGGTTACACCCATTGTTTCATGTTCTCTATGTATATAAATCTCCCCACTGTATTTTTCACTGAATGCATCCAATGAAGTGAGCTGTAGCTCACGAAAGCTTATGCTCAAATAAACTGGTTAGTCTCTAAGGTGCCACAGTACTCCTTTTCTTTGAGCAAAACAGTGTTGATCAGTGAACTTTTTGCTTGTTTTACTTCTCTCATTCTCATTATTACTACAAGCTGAGGAAGGGTGGAGACTGGTTATTAGGCCTTGGGGAAGAAGCGACTTTAAAAGAGGGACATAAAGGATGAGCAGCAGGAGGCTCAGCAAACCAAGCGAGAGTGGAGGTGTCAGAAGTAGGGAATTTGTATGAAAGAAGGCATAGAGAAAAGAGAGTGCGTGAAGGAAATGAAAAGGCCAGTGAGTGATGCAGCTTGGCCAGACCAAAAGGTGTGGAAGTGATTAGTTAGGGCTTTGGAAGGACTGACTATGTGGAGAGCCAAAAGAAGGAGCTAGTCTTAAGAGTTCTTTGGAAGTGAGAATAAGGAAGGGCATTTCTTGTGAAGAAGGCAAGAAGAAGTCAGTGAAAGGATGTTAAGAGACCCCAGACATGGTTAATGTGGCAGACACATTGTATTATCCATAAAGGACAACTTTAGAATGATTGAAGGTTGAGCTAAGATGATGATAGTGGAAATATATTGCAGTGGTTGAGGCCAGGGATGAATATGGACAAAAGTGGCAAAGACATTTTGGAGGTGTAGAGAGAAACTTCAGCAGGATTTCGCAATGGCATCAAGGTGACATGGAAGTAGGAGAAGTTGGGACTACTTTATTTTACATGCACAGCATTTTCTATAGCAGCCTTTCATGATTCAGCAGTTGTGATGTCAACACATTTCAGTAATAAACTGAAACAAAACCAAAGATGAGACAAAATCAACTAGGACTGGAACTGACAGCTATGAAAAGTGGCATCTTCTGCAGAACACAGGGTACCCTAAGGCCAATATGCTGGTGAACAAGATTGCAAATATATTTTAATCTAAAACTAGAGATAGATCACTCTTTCATAGAAATGTAGGGCTAGAAGGAACCTTGGCAGGTCATCAAATCCAGACTCTGCGTTGAGGTAGGACCAAGTAAACTTAGACCATCCCTTGCAGGTGTTTGTCCAACCTGTTTTTTTTAACCCCAATTATGAGGATTCCACAACCTCCTTTGGAAGCCTATTCAAGAACTTGACTATCCTTATAGTTAGAAAGATTTTCTTAATATTTAACCTAAATCTACTTTGCAGCAGATTAAGCCACTTACTTCTTGTCCTACCGTCAGTGGACATGGAGAACATAATCAGCGTTCTCTTTATAAAAGCCTGCAACATATTTGAAGATTTATCAGGTCCCGCCTCAATTTTCTTTTCTCAAGGCTAAACACACCCTGTTTTTTTAAATCTTTGCTCACAAGTCAGGTTTCCTAAACCTTTTATCATTTTTGTTGCTCTCCTCTCCCCAGTTTGTCCACATCCTTCCTGAAGTGTAGTACCCAGAACTGGACACAGTAATCTACCTGGGGCCTCACCAGTGCCAAGCAGAGCAGGATAATTCCTCCATGTCTTACATACGATGCTTCTGTTAATACCCCTGAATGATATTAGCCTTTGTCGCAACTGCATCACACTGTTGACTCAAATTCAATTTGTGATCTACTAGAACCCCCAGATCCCTTTTCAGCAGTATTACACCTAGCCAGTTATTCCCCATTTTGTAGCTGCATATTTAATTTTTCCTTCCTCGGTGTGGTACTCTGCACTTGTCTTCGATGAATTTCACCTTGTTGATTTCAGACCAATTTTCTAATTTGTCAAGGTCACTTTGAATTCTAATCCTGTCCTCCAAAGAGTTTGCAACCCCTCCGAGCTTTGTGTCATTTGCTCATTGTGTCATTTTTATAAGCATACTCTGCACTCCATTATCCAATTCACTAATGAAAATATTTTATGAATCTTGAGGGACCCTTTCTGGTATGTTAAAAACAACAGTAGGAGGGAGAAATATGGGAAAAGTAGAAATGGTGAAATAAGCATTGAACAGCAAGTTAAATAGGATTATGCAATGTAAAACAGCACCAAATAAGGCTAATCTGATATTGGACTAATTAGTCAAGGGCCTCCATGATGGAACAGGGAAGTGATACTCCCTCTTCATATGATTCTGCAGCACCTGTGTGTCTGATTCTCAGAAAGATGTAGAGAAATTCAGGGTAGAACAACAACAAAATTAGATAAGTTGTTGGATGGACTGACTGGGTAGAAATATTAAGCGATGATTTAGGAAGGGGAACAAAGTAACTACCTATAAATATTTGAGAGTTATAAACACCAAGGATGGAGAAGTACTATTCACCATGATACAATGGAGTGTAATTAGAAGTAATGGGATGAAATTAAGAAGAGAAAGATTAAAACTATCAGGAGAAAACTATTAGATTTTGAAGTAGTCTTCTAAGGTAAATAGAGAAAGCCCCATGAGTTGGGGACATTTGTATTTAGCACGGGTATTGCTTATTCAGCATACAAGCTTGGACAAAGCAAATATGATCTAAGCACTGCAGGGGATGGCTTCCATGACTCTTCTTTTCCATTTTCAATTTCCATAATTCTATCACAATGGGTAAAAAAAACTGAAAACCAATTGTCTACTCAGAGTCAACATACCTAATCCAATAATGCCCAAGGTCTCCCCTCTAATCCTGGCAGCTCCCGAAGCAACTTCCCGAATCTGCTCAACACTCTGTACTCTTGTGCCTTCTCGCAAGGCCTGGTGAAGCCAGGTGGTTCGCCTGTAAAGATTCAGGATGTGGCACATTGTAGAATCTGCTGTCTCTTCTACTGATGCAGCTGGCACATTACATACTGCGATTCCTGAAAGAAAAAGAAGATTATACATTTACTGAATATGTCACACACTCTTTTTTCCCCTCACTCAAAAGTCACCCTAGAGTTTAACGAGTAAATTATTCTAGAGTCAAGGATATTGTAGATTTAATTTTACAATCCATAGATATTTTCACATGCTGTTTGTATAAACATCAGAGTTCATGGCTTGAATGACAGTGGTAGGACTTCAATATGTTTTAAACTTCACAGGAGTAATGAAGAGATACATGAAAAAAATTCCAAAAGGAAAGTTACAGAAGAGATATTGTCTGGTAGTTCAGGCCCCAAAACCACTATTAATAGAAACATATTTATGTCATTTCAAAAGTTTTCACAAAAACAAAAATTCTTTGAATGTAAACATCTCTGTGCAAACAGTGGAGCATCTGGCTAATGCATGACAGAACGCAAGTGCAGCTTTGTAATCTATTTCCATTATCAAAGCTATTTGTTAAATGTATGATTTTTAATATTTTTTTTAAGGAGGCTAGTTAAATGGAAATTAAAAGGAACAGTTCCAAAAGTGAAATGCTTGCAAGCTGCAGGGAAACTTTGTAAAAACACCATAATAGAAGCTCAACTAAATGTACACCCCAAATTAAAAGATTGCAAGGGGACTAAAAAAACTGCCACCATGGATAAACAACATAGTAAATGAAGTGATCAGAGGCAAAAAGACATCCTTTAAAACGGGAAGTGAAATCCTACTGAGGAAAATAGAAGGGAGCATAAACCTCTGGCAAGTCAAGTGTAGAAGTATAATTAGGCAGGGCAAAAAACAATTTGAAGAGCAACTATCCAAAGACTCAAAAACTAACAGCAATTTTTTTTTAAAGCACAACAGAAGCAGGAATCTTGCCAATGAATCAATGGAACTACTGGACGATCAAGGTGCTAAAGGAGCACTCAAGGTAAATATGGCCGTTGCAGAGAAGCTAAATGAATTCTTTGCATTAGTCTTCACTGCAGAGGATGTGAGGAAGATTTCCACACCTGAGCCATTCATTTTAGGTGACAAATCTGAGGAACTGTCCCAGACTGAGGTGTCATTAGAGGTGGTTTTGGAACAAATTGATAAATTAAACAGCAATAAGTCCCCAGGACCAGACAGTATTCACCCAAGAGTTTTGAAGGAACTCAAATATGAAACTATTAACTAACTAATTGTGATATGTAAATCAGCTTCTGTACCAGATGACTAGAGGATATCTAATGTGACACCAATTTTTTAAAAAAGGCTCCAGAAGCAATCCTGGCAATTACAGGCTGGTAAGTCTAACTTCAGTACCTTGCAAATTGGTTGACTCTATTGTAAACAACAGAATTATCGGATACATAGATGAACACGATTTCCTGGGGAAAAGTCAACACGGCTTTTGTAACGGGAAATCACATCTCACCGATTTATAAAAATTCTTTGAGGGTATCAACAAACATGTGGACAAAGGTGATCCAGTTGATATAGTGTACTTGGACTTTCAGAAAGCTTTTGACAAGGTCCCTCATCAAAGGCTTTTAAGCAAAGTAAGCTGTCACGGGATAAGAGAGAAGATCTTCTCAAGGGTCAGTAACTGGTAAAAAAAAAAAAAAAAAAAAAAAAGGTAGGAAAAAAACGGAGAAATACATGTTCAGTTTTCGGAATGGAGAGAGAGGTAAATAGTGGTGTCCCCCAGGGATCTGTACTGGGACCAGTGATGTTCAATATATTCATCAATGAGCTGGAAAAAGGGGTAAACAGTGAGGTAGCAAAATTTGCAGACAATACAAAACTACTCAAGCAAGTTAAGCCCAAAGCAGACTGCAAAGAGTTACAAATGGATCTCACAAAACTGGGTGACTGGTAACAAAATGGCAGAAGAAATTCAGTGTTGATAAATGCAAAATAATGCATATTGGAAAACATAATCCCAACTATCCATAGAAAATGATAGGGTCTAATTTAGCTGACCCTAAAAAAAAAAAAAAAAAAAAAGATTTTTGAGTCATTGTGGATAGTTTTCTGAAAACGTCCTCTCAATAGGCAGTGGCAGTCCAAAAAAGCTAATAGAATGTTAGGAACCATTAGGAAAAGGATAGATAAAACAGAAAATATCACAATACCACTATATAAATCCATGGTATGCCCAAACTTGGAATACTTCATGCAGTTTTATGAGGAGAGATTAAAAAGACTGGGACTTTTCAACTTGGACAAGAGACAACTAAGATGGGCTATACACATTGTAAGGAGAGTGGTCACTTTAGATAAGCTATTACCAGCAGGAGAGTGAGTTTGTGTGTGGGGGGGGTGGGTGAGAAAACCTGGATTTGTGCTGGAAATGGCCCAACTTGATTATCATACACATTGTAAGGAGAGTGATCACTTTAGATAAGCTATTACCAGCAGGAGAGTGGGGTGGGAGGAGGTATTTTTTCATGCTTTATGTGTATATAATAAGATCTTCTACACTTTCCACAGTATGCATCCGATGAAGTGAGCTGTAGCTCACGAAAGCTTATGCTCAAATAAATTGGTTAGTCTCTAAGGTGCCACAAGTACTCCTTTTCTTTTTGCGAATACAGACTAACATGGCTGTTACTCTGAAGCCTATAAAGTTGTGAACGGTGAGGAGAAAGCAAATAAGGAAATGCTATTTACTCCTTCACATAACAAAAATGAGGGGTCAACCCATGAAATTAGTAGGCAGCAGGTTTAAAACAAACAAAAGGAAGTACTTCTTCACACAACGCACAATCAACCTTTGAACTCATTGCTAGTGGATGTTGTGAACGCCAAAACTATAATGGGGTTCAAAAAAGAATTAGATACATTCATGGAGGATAGGTGCATTAACAGCTATTTGCCACGTTGGTCACAGATGCAACCCCATGCTCTGGGTGTCCCTAGCCTCTCATTGCCAGAAGCTGGGAATGGGTGACAGGGGATGGATCATCTGATGATCACCTGTTCTGTTCATTCCCTCTGGGGCACCTCGTAGTGCCCACTGTCGGAAGACAGGATATTGGGCTAGGTGGACCATTGGTCTGACCCATTATGACCATTCTTACGTTCTTTTCATACTGAGAAATCCATACTAAGGCCTGATCTTACAAACAGTTATGCCCATGAGTAGTCTCATTAAGCTCAATGGGACTAATTCACGTGTTAGTGTATGGAAAACCAGGACTGTATGTTTATTTATGGCTTCTCAATATATTTTTGCTGGAGATATTTTATTAGCTATATAATGTGCTCTGTGTTTATATTAGCCAAGGCAAAGTCAAGACATGTGCCTTGCACTGGCAACAAAAGAAGTGAGGTTTGTGCTGGTTCTTAGAGTCAAACTGCGTTAGTTAGAATCATAGAAGGTTAGGGTTGGAAGAGACCTCAGGTGGTCATCTAGTCCAACCCCCTGCTCAAAGCAGGACCAACTCCTACTAAATCATCCCAGCCAGGGCTTTGTCAAGCCCTTTTATACAAGAAAACTCTGTTTATATAAACTAATGATGATCTCAAACTGTTTTCGAAATATTAGTGAACGCTCGCCAGGCCCCCCTGGGGCAGGTATGATTATATCCACTTCATACATGGATAAAGTGAGAGAGAGCTTAAAAATGGCTTGCTCAAGATTGCACAACTAGTCAGTAGAATTGCTGTGAACAGAAACAGAAGCCCTGACCCACAGCCCCCAAGCTAACCAGTAAAGACACACCCTACCTAAATCTTCATATTGAGGCGTTGAGTCTGCTCCTACAAGGTGTTTGAAGATAATAGGAGTTTATGGTGCTAAGCACCTGGCAATAGCTGGTCTGTAGTGAGCAAGGCATGGAGGCAAGAAGGTGAGAGAAAGTAATAGAGAAAATCCTGCTGACTTCAACAGAAGTTGGATTGGGCACCAGAAATTGAATCCAAAATCTTTGTAGTCAATGGCAGCTATTCCCAAAAATGGAATAGACCCCAGGTGAGTTGGCTTTGCCACTATGGACACGTTTGCCACCTTGCAGTAGTTTTCTGGACAATAATTTCCTTGCAGTACTCAATATATGCTTCACAGTTAAGAAAACCCTTTTTTCTGAAATAACCCTAGCGAATGTTGTTGTTGTTTACTTTAAAAAGCTTTTGTCCTGCTTAAATGTTGCCTCTTCTCAGTTCCATATACTGTCTGCTCCCTCTCTATTTACCAGCTCTGACTCCTGACAAAGTTTGTGTTCAGACTGCTGATGATTCCTGTCATACCTTTTAATGGAGATGAATATGTATTTTTTTCTTCAACAACTAGTAGGGCATTTTTCACTGTGGATATTTGTACATAAATAAAAATTAAATAAGCTGCTTCAGCTAACAAAGGAGGCAGCTGACCATTCACTTTGGCCTGAGAGAATAACGACAACCTAGCTTTAATATTATGAACTTCACATCTTATGAAGCAAGAGAGACAGAACAGTATTCTCTTCAATAATAGGAACAATGTCAGTAATTTGATAAATTATCATCTCAAACCTATTTATCTACAGTGTGAATCCAAATTTCTTTATTCTGCTGGCTTGCACCTTTATTGACTTTTGAGATCAATAAAAAAAATCGATATAGGGAGGCTGCATAACTATTTTTCTTTGCTGTGCGGAATCGTCTGCTGAGTCACTGCTCTTAGATTTACTAAGATAAAACAGCTTCCTTTGCTGGCATATCATTCTTGGCATCCTATTAGCATGAACTGTAGTATGAATCCCAACATTGTAAAAGAAAAAAGAAAGAGGCAAAATGAGTATCCTTGTTTAACTGGAGGGTAAAATTATGTTAAACCTATCATATTAAATGGCTGTATTTGGTTATACAAGAAAGAACTGCCATTTTCATGGAACAAAAGTACAAATTGCATGGGACAATATTAAAATTCATAAACACATATTTTAATTCCCAGCATCTACCAAACACTGCTTTCTACAGAGTTAGAAATGTTTCATTACATGTCTGGAGAAAGAAACAAGGAATTTCCACTCACCTTTCAGCTTGTTGGAGCTTTTCTTGCTCATCGTACAGTTGTCCCTAGAAGGCTGTAGGGAGAAGGGTCACGTAACCTTTCACCTACGTTCTAGAGCTTCTTTTTCCCTTCTCCCACCTCTAAATAGTTTACTACATATAGGCAGCTGAAATAAGGAGCTCGCCCTGCGGGGTGAACCACTTGCAGCAGCAGGAGGAGGACAAGAACAAGGAGAAAGTGGACAAGCACAAGACTTACCATAGAGGGAAAAGGGTATGGCCTTCCCACTTACTGAGAAAACAGCACTATATTATTAGGGAGGGAGGGGTGTAGAATAGCATCTGATTTCTTCTACACACCTTCCCCCCCCACTGATCTCAGTGGTCTGGTCCACATACACACACCCCCACCCCTTAGAGAGCCCAAGAATAGCTGGCTTCACCCAAAGCCCCAGCCCTATTTGCCTTCTATAGGCTCATTCCCACCTCCCTGATTACATCCTCATCTCTCAGGTTTTTCTCAGCACATAAGTAGCAACTCACAAGTTTGTGGAAAAAGTCAGATTTTCAGGTTTTTGCATGGGAAACTCCTGGTTCCACATTTTTTGTGAAATACACATCAACCAAAAATGACAGCATGAAAAGAATGCAGCTGTAACCATATCTACAAAAATATTTTCTTCTAAAGTGAAAAAATTCTCTGTGATTTCCACTAAGTAGGCTTCTGATAAAATACCTGGCTTCTTCTGAATATTGTTGCTACTACCACAAAACCTACTTCCACAGCACATTTCATCAGCAGATGAAAGTGTTTTACAAACAGTAATTAACTCTCACATCACCTCTATGAGGTATGTATTATTTATACCAGTTCTGCAGAGGGGAAACTGAGTGACAGGTAGGTTAAGTGATTTTGCAAGTAATGGTAAGTCAGTGGTTGAATCCCAGTCACTAGCTCTAGCCAGATGGAGCTTAAGAATAAAAATCAGACTTTCAACTTTCATCCAGATTTTACTAACTAAAAAGCAAAACCGACAGTTATTTCATTGGGAGGGGACAATTTTATTCATTAAAGATAGGCATGGATCAATACCCTGGATCCTAATTGTACAGCTTAAATGAGTCTAATCAAAGCCTCAGACTTGAACGCTCAGAAATGTTGCCATTTAGCATTTAGATCTGAATCAAAACGTTCCCAAAGTCCGGGATATTCAAGTTTGGACAGCTATGAGGTAGGTTTGAATTGTGAACTTGTAACCCAGCAAGGATACCTGCCTGTATGTACAGATCATATTCTTGCCTGGAGTCCCATTTGCTTCCGTAGGATTCTGCACAAGTGGAACCTTCTGCAGGACTGAGTCTTAATTCTGAGACCAGAGTTAGGGTTTGGACCTAGTATTTTGCTTCAGGCCCACCTCTATGATGTAAGTTTACAAATGAACATGTCTGTGTTCATCACAATGAATGTGTCTAACCTTATTAATGTAAACTGGAGTTCAAGGTATGCACCAAAGGGAGAAGAGCCCCCTAAACATCTTCAGATCTAACCTGCTCCTGAGGCATTTGTCATGCTAGAAAAAAATCTATTTTAACTAACGTGTAAAAAATAGAAGCTAAGGAAACTGGTGTTGGGTGACTCACCCTTATTTACTAATAAACAACTCAGTACTACAACCACTCACTACTTCAGTGGGACTGACACTGCAATAAGTACTACACTAGGTAGTAAATGTTTGCAGGACTTAGTCAAAAGTGACTGGAAGAAAATCTTCAGGTAATTTGTTCCCAGTTTATTCAGAAAAACTGAAGAAATAAACTGGAAACTTGTACTTTGAGAATACAGCTTTGTTTTTGACTGTTGTGAAGCAAACAACAGTTCAAACCAGATTGCAGCTTTTGAATAATAGGAGAGTGAAGATCCTCTCTCCAAAATTCCCCAGTGGTTTTGTTTATTTTTCATGTAATTACAATTGATTCTTTGATAAAACTGATGTGCCTGATTTGTCTACCAGGAAAAGCTTCTGAACTAAATCTTACAGTCCAAGCACAGGTGCTAGGTCTATTTGTTTATTTTCAAACAAAATAGTATGCCATAATACTGACAGAATTATACACTGTAACTGGATTACAGTCTGTAGCAATTTAAATAAACAGACAGAAAGTCTCCTGTTTACTGTTTTAAAAAAAGTCTGCTCTTAGTCTTGAAATGTGTCTTGAATGGACAGACTGCCATACTGTCACAAATCCATTATCAGTTAATTAACTAACGTTAGTATCACCATAATGATTTTTGAACACTCTGATGAGAAAATTATACAGTTTATATATTATGTTAGCACAAATTATACAGCAAATGTTGATGCAAAGACTTAGATGCTATCACATTTCTGGAGGCAACTATAACATGTTCAAATAAAACAGCGTCTTTAATAATCATACCTAAATCCCCAGCAGATTTGATGTCAATGTTATCAAAACCACTGCCAATTCGGACAATTATTCGAAGTGCTTTGAATTTCTCCAGGTCTTCTCGTGTTAAAGTGATAGTGTGATACATCAGTGCACCCACTGCTTCATTTAGTACCTAGAATTTAAAAAAAATAAAAAAAAAAGAACAAACCTTGCTTTATGTAATCTGATTTTTTCCCCTTTTCATTGCATTTGGGTTTCATCATGTATTAAAATTTTGCAGGTCTGAAGGACTCTGTAATAATTACAAAAAATCATTTTATTTTTAAAAACTTTTCTCCAAATATTTTCAAGCATCTTGGTAAGCCATGTCTTTTTTCACTATAAAATTCAGAGAACAAAACACAAGCCTGATCCTGCAAAAGGATATGCTCATTAGGAGTCCTTGTGATTTTGATGGTACAAGTACTTTCAGGATCGCAAACCAATACAGGCGCACAGTTTAAAGCCTCGAAGGTCACAGGTTGGACACCACTGCATTATATCTGGGCCCGTTCAGGCTACTGAATGGCACTTGGAAGAGATTGGCTGGGGGGGCTGGGAAACAGTTTGAGACATTTTTTACGGAACATGTGGCCCTTTGTTTAAAACAGTGAGCTGTGTGTGTGTGCGCGTATATTTATTTATCGGCCACATGGTGGTAGCATCAATGTAACAAATAGGTGTGCAAGTGACTAATCTTTTTATATTTTATTTTTAAAGTTCAGGACTCTCCTAGAGCTACAGATGACTTGGCAGGATGGTGATCTCCAGTTACTGTATATTATTTCACACTAACTTATTTTCTTGATGATGTTAGAACTCTATGCACCTAGTATACCATACGATTAAAATAAACCATTAAAAATTATGGTTAAGGAGGAAAATATTGAGCTCTCAAAAAGCAAACTGGAGAACTCCAAATTTAGACAAAGAACTCCTGTGCTAATGTAAGTTATTAAAACTATTCCTGGTTGTTGGATTTCACCTGAATAAAGCTCATCTGAAGTGCATTACAAACCATATTGTTATTAATGGAAAAAGGCTACTTACTAAGGAAGGCTCTTATGCTTTGAAAATACATGTAGAAAATACATTTAATGAAGGAGCTCACACATTACTGAAGTTACTTACATTCATAGAAAGAAGGCTAAAAGGTTGCAAATTGCACTAAAAATGAAGACATGGTTTTTCTACTTTTATATATAAAATATGCAAAAGATGAAATTATAATACAAAATAAATACAGAAGGCTTTAACAAAAAAACAAAAACAACATTTAGAAAAATCAAACATGCTGCATACAGCTGACTAACTTAACTAGAGCATGTCTGCTAGCATATCTGTAAAGTACCATTGGGACCATGGTGATTGGTGCCTTAGAAATAGATTAGTATAGCATAGCATACTATAGTATAAAGTATGTTCTGACTGTTTTTCAGCATTTCCTGTAAAGAGGTTTGTGTACGCTGTAATGTTCAGCTAAAGAAAATGAAGCTTATTCTAGGTACTGTAACATGCAGCACTAATAGTCAAAGACAAGCTGATGTAATTTTATTACAAAACCATCAGCTAGTGTCAATTTCAGTAAGATACAGAAGATAGAAAACTGGAATTTCACATCAGCTCAAATGTGGCAGTATTTTCTCACTCTTGCTCTCTAACATGGGCTTTTTTTTACTCCGTAAACTAGAAATGTATAAAAATAGCACAGTTCCAGAAATGAAAGTGAATTAAAAAAAATGAAATGGCTCAAATGGTACCAATTAAGTATATGTCCATCTGCAGTCATTCTTGCGTCCATCAGATATTTTATCCTGCCACTGTGCTTTTTCAAATAGAACGGGTTTGTTATAAAAGGTCAGGTATAGGACCTTCTGTTACCTGCCCTCTATTTTAAGTCAGTATTTATTTATTTATTTCCCTTTCGTGGCTGACAAACCAATTTACGTCCATTAGATGCTGTAGCAAACTGCCTGCTTCAAAGTCATTGGGACATTCCTCTTTGCTCTGGCTCATACAGTTTGCTATCGGAACTGGGCAGCCAGGTCTTTCAGCTCCTCCTACTTTTCCCCACAATGACTGCACCAGTTTCAAAATGTGTTAAGTCCTCACAGGCCTTAACAGATTCTGTGCCACAGATGTGGTGGACATTTATGTTTTACAGAGCTTTTCAAATATTAACTTGAGTGCTGACTACTTAGGGCTACAATTCCTCTTAGTTTTCCTAATTATTTGTAGATATATTTTAGCATTGAACTATCACAGCCATTCTGGATATTATCAGCTGTTCACCACCATAAGAGCTTTAGTTTGTAATTTTTTGGGGGGCGATAACTCTTAATGCTTCCCATTTATACAAAAAGCAAACAGTCTTAGCATAATGTGCTAAAAGCCTCAAATAACCAGGTTGGAAGCAGCATTCAGGACGTAACGTAAACTTCAACCCTTATTTTTCTTTTTCTGGTGATCATATATTGCTGGATTCTGTTCAGATACCTGATTCAAACCCCATTTTAGTCAGCAGAAAGATTCCCATTGGCTTCAATGGGCTTTGGATCAGACCCAGCGTACAGAGAATACAGTCAGCAAGGGCTCAGCAGCACCCCCACATGGAGCTGGTCTGCAGCTGTAGCAAGTCACCCTCTGACTCTCTAGCCCTTAAAGGGGCACACACCTTTTCCAGCAAACCAGAAAACAGCCCCCACCCACCACTTAATGTGTGGTGAGGTCACTCTGCTGGCCATTACAGTTGCTTTACATGATTTAAAGGAGGTATTCTTTAAAGGAGCAGAAACAGGGTATGTGTGGGGGGGGGGGGGGGGGAAGGGGTGTTTGGGGCTCCTATGACTGGTGCGGCAGGGAGCCAACACCACCCTTTATATTCCCCCTTAATCCTCATCCCCCTTAACTGGGGGAGGGAGGCAGGGAAGGGGGATAGATTCTTCAGGTTAGCTGGGGACCAAGATGGGAAAGGGGGATAGCTGGCAGAAGCCCTTTGGGCGTCTATTGAAATGATTATGGAGTTACCTGCACTGTACACTTTTATCTGCCAGGTACTCCCAGATATTTAAGAATAAAGTTGCGACCTAATTAAACCACATCCAGTGTCTGGACAATGGTGCAATAGCTCTGAATAAAATTAACATTACAAAAACTATCAAGAAGCACTACCCATGCAAGCAGGACCTGATCGATCACCAGAAAAACCTGTTAGTTCGTGTTGCCTTTTTATGGTTTCAGTTTTCCAATAAAAAACTAACATCTGAATGTTGATCTCAAATATAGATCTCTGCAGTGTGTTTCACTGCCAATAATGCACTTGCCCAATGATATAACTTTATGCTGTAAAGATCCAAACTAATGCTCACTGACTTCTGTTGATTAGTGGCACTAACTTAGGCCCTAAAAACTGTGACACTTAATGCAAACTATATGCACATGTATACACCCCCCACAACACACATTATGTTATATATAACATTAAAAGAAAACCTGCCTTTATGCTCTCATGTTTACAATATAGTAAAGACTTAAACTTTCTGTTTCTATGGCAGCTTTTTTTTAAAAAACAAAAAACCACCAAAACAGTTTGCCTAAATGAAACCACTACTTCAATCCCAGAACTACTTGACAGTACATGCAACTGCTTTATCACTGTAGTCAATCTTAGATCACAGTCTCTTAGTACACTTTTCCCTTCGTACGTTTTCTCGTGTTTAAAATAAAAAAAAAAAAGCCCTCAGTTTTTAAGGAAAGTTCTTTTCAGACTACATAGTTTCTATGCATGGATTCACTTGTGTTTTCTATTAATAAATCTAGAATTATTTAACATTTAAACTCAATCTATTAGAAATGCAAGCTGGATTGAAACCATCTTCACTGGAAGATTCATTATGCCATGAATGTCACTGACAGTAACATATCAACACAATGAGCATGGTCTTAAAAATATTTAAAAAAACAAACACATGCAAAAAAGAGAAATCATCATAATAATCACCAGCATTTTTGAAGCACTAGTGATCCATCGCTAGTATGGTAGTGAAAGGAGCAGTGAGATGCTTGCTGATAACTAACTACATTACAGACTCCAAGCTGTCTGCAAGATTGATATACTGCTTCTTGGGCATGGCAGCACTTTAAGAGTTTTGACTTTTTACACTGGCAGCCTGCCCTGATGCACAGTGTTTCACAAGATCTGCAATGTTAGCACATGTAAATGTGACTGTGGCTGGAATTTAGGGGTGACTTGCTGTTGGGATACACCACCTAACACCTTTTTGTCTAATCTGAGTAGATTTACTAAACTTTTCTATAATTGTCAAAAATCTTTCATTGGGGGCCTGAGCCAAAGCCCAACTAAGTTAATTCAAAGGCTCTCATGAACTTCAGTGGGCTTTGGATCAGATCCAAGCTGAAAATTCACTCAGCAATATTGGGGAAGATCCCCAATACTGTACAGCAAAAAGGCTGACTCCAAGCCTTCCCTGTGGGTTGGAGGGTGGTTTCCAACACTCTAAGCTATTTTCTCACCCTTAAGGTGCCAAAAGGCTCATTTCCCCTTGAGGGACTAACACAAAACTTTTAAACATGTCATGTTTCAAAATAAATCCACTCTTCTTTCTCCATTTTTAAAAATCATTATGCTTTCCTTGTTTGCTAATTTCTAAAGTATTTATGGCTCAAAGAAGGGCCAGCTACCACTCAGCTCATATTCTTCTAGTTTCTAATCCTGCAGTAAAATTATACTACAGTATCTGTGATATTAAAGTAAACAACAATGATGTTACAAATGCAAGATTATGGCTTCAAAGAGAAGAAGCTAGCGGTGGAGTAAAATGCTTTTATTCATACACAAATATAAGATAAAGAGCATATCAAAGAAAAATCATGGAGCAGGTACTCAAGGAATACATTTTGAAGCACTTGGAGGAGAGGAAGGTGATCAGGAACAGTCAACATGGATTCACCAAGAGCAAGTCATGCCTGACCAACCTGATTGCCTTCTATGATGAGATAACTAATGGCTCTGTGGATGTGGGGAAAGCAGTGGCACGATATACCTTGACTTTACCAAAGCTTTTGATACAGTCTCCCAAAGTATTCTTGCCAGCAAGTTAAAGAAGTATGGATTGGATGAATGGACTATAAGGTGGACAGAAAGCTGGCTAGATTGTCGGGATCAACAGCTCTATGTCTAGTTGGCAGCCGGTATCAAGTGGAGTGCCCCAGGGGTCGGTCCTAGGGCTGGTTTTGTTCAACATCTTCATTAATGATCTGGATGATGGGATGGATTTCACCCTCTGCAAGTTCATGTATGGCACTAAGGTGGGCGGGGGAGAGAAGAGGTAGATACCCTGGAGGGTAAGGATAGGGTCCAGATTTGACCTAGACAAATTGGAGGATTGGGTCAAAAGAAATCTGATGAGGTTCAACAAGGAAAAGTGAAGAGTCCTGTAGTTAGGACGGAAGAATCCCATGCAGTGCTACAGGCTTGGGACCGACTGACTAAGCAGCAGTTCTGCAGAAAAGGGCCTGGGGAGTACATTGGATAAGAAGCTGGATATGAGTCAACAGTGTGCCCTTGTTGCCAAGAAGGCTAACTGCATATTTGGGCTACATTAGTAGGAGCATTGCCAGCAGACTGAGGGAAGTGATTATTCCCCTCTATTCAGCACTGGTGAGGTCACATCTAGAGTTCTGCATCCAGTTTTGGGCCTTCCACTACAGAAAGGATGTGGACAAATTGGAGAGAGTCCAGCGGAGGCCAATGAAAATGATCGGGGGGGGTGGGGGGTGGAGGACATGACTTATGAGGAGAGGCTGAGGGAACTGGGCTTATTTAGTCTGCAAAAGAGAAGAGTGAGGGGAGATTTGATAGCAGCCTTCAACTACCTGAAGGGGGTTCCAAAGAGGATGGAGGTCGGCTGTTCTCAGTGGTTGCAGATGACAGAAAAAGGAGCAATAGTCTCAAGTTGCAGTGGGGGAGGTCTAGATTGGATATTAGTAAAACTTATTTCACTAGGAGGAGGAGGAAGCACTGGAATGGGTTACTTAGGGAGGTGGTAGAATCTCCATCTTTAGAGGTTTTTAAGGCCTAGCTTGACAAAGCCCTGGCTGGGATGATTTAGTTTGCGCTGGTCCTGCTTTGAGCAGGCGATTGGACTAGATGACCTCCTGAGGTCTCCACCAACCCTAATCTTCTATGATTCTTTGACATAGTAGAATAATATTCGCAACATCTATTTTTTATTGTATATTTTTGAAATGTTTGCTCCACAATGAAAGCTCTCCTTTAGGATAATTTTAGCTCAACTTATAATAAGAAACCTTGTTTTTTAAAATTTCTACATAGAAATATGTAATGATTGTTTTCAGAGTCCTATAACAGTGGAATTCAACTGAATGTTAACCTTTTAAACTTCTTGAGCTTTTACATTAAACCAGAAATATGGAAATGTAACATTTTTTTAAGTGACTTTATTTTGTGCTTTTGACTGGAGCAATGAGATACAACAGTTGCTTTCTAATTGAATTCAGTAAGATTTTGATGCTTGGATTGTATGCTATGTGACATAATAAAAGTCTCCTTTCCAAGAGAGCATACAACTCTTATTAACTTTACTGTGAATTATGTGCATACATTATAAGGAAAATCAGAGGCGATTTGGTTATTTAATTTTCAGCACAGCAGTCCACTTAGTCAAAAAATCCAATATTTAGTAGCCTATCTAGGTAGCAAGACACATGATAATGCATAGTTAAAAGAAAGTGAGGAAGTGTATGCAGTTTGAACTGAACCCTGAACCCCAGTCCAGCATATAAACTTTGTTCTGACGATGTGATAAATCAGTCGTTACTGCTGCCCTCCCACCTTCCCTTCTGTGGCCTGAAAATTTGTGGGGATGACTTAATTTCCTTCTCTTTTTGCTTGGCCTAGATTGTTTTTCTAGTTTCATATCTTACGTGCTCCGAGGCCTTCCGTTTGGCACTACAAAAAGCACTCTGAGCTGTAGACTGTAACACAGTGATTGGGAAGCCCAAAAAGAGTAAAAGTTAAGTTCAGGGAGTTCTAGGCACCACAAAAGCACTAGGGATCTGTTTGACTCTGTAATTCTTTTAACGGGTACACAAGACACATTGTGAAAGTAGATGGTAAGAGAGGACTCAGAAGTGTCATGTATGCCAGAAAAGGGATATTAATGGCAAACAGAACTGAATGGGAAGGGGGATCTTGGAATTGGGAGAGAAGCGACAGGTTGCAGGTCTATAGAACAGGTTGGAAGGACGGTGTACTGCAAATATAAAGGAAGAGGATATTGCATGAGCCTGGAACATAAGAATGTGAGCAATGTAGCCTTTTGCATATGGAAGAAGAGACGAGAGACAAGGGAAGAATGCTGAATGGCTCAAATAGGAGAGAGGGAAACTCAGAGATTCAGGTAATGTTCTGAAAGAATCTTTGGATGTTTGGATATTTGGATAACCAAACCCAAAGTATTTTAAGTTAACCCACCACAAATTATATTCAGTGAAATCCCCTACTCCAGGGACGGAGAAAACCTGGCAGTTTAATGGAGGAGATTGTGGTCGAATACAGGTAGAGCAGCGTTATATTTTGTACCTTTGGGAACACTTTGGGATGATTTCATGAGAGCAGAGACCACCTAAAAAGCATATTTCACTGCATAAAGAAATTAGACAGTTACTGTGAATAAGAGCAATGCAAGTTGTTACAGATTTGTTTAATGAGCAATTGCTTAAAATCATTTTTACATCTGAGTGTGACTGAACTGAGTCTCCCCAACTGGATGCAACTCTAGGTCCCAGTTATCACACATTCCATATTACTTGGTTTGAATAAAACACTGCCTTTGGCAAAAACATGCTGCTTAACTCCACACAGTCATTGTTTAGACAAGACTTTGTTCTCTATACTGGTAAGAAAACTCAACATTTACAAAAAGAAAAAAGAAAAGGAGTACTTGTGGCACCTTAGAGACTAACCAGTTTATTTGAGCATGAGCTTTCGTGAGCTACAGCTCACTTCATCGGATGCTGTAGCTCACGAAAGCTCATGCTCAAATAAACTGGTTAGTCTCTAAGGTGCCACAAGTACTCCTTTTCTTTTTGCGAATACAGACTAACACGGCTGTTACTCTGAAACTCAACATTTACAATAACACGCAACTCAGAAATCAATGTTTAAACATGCTGACTGCCTGTCTTCCCAGCAGTAGTGATCCATGATGGTTAGTGAACATGGGGTAAAAAACTGAAATAGAAAATTCCGGTGTGCTGTTCTAGCATATATATTAACAATCTCTGAACAAACGTAATGAGTTTTCTAACCGCACATTGCAGTTGATGCTTTAAAAAAAGCCTTGGGACATGATCAGTAAATATGGAATATTTTCCAGGAGGTGTAAAGCCCCCACTACTTCACTATCCTACCGGTCCTCTCAGGCCTGCCAACAGCAATTCCAGGCCCCAGGGCCAGGGCCGTCCCTAGGGGGGTGCGAGGCCCAGGGCGGAAGTGACGTATCCTTGGGGCCCAGAGAGGTCACCCTGATTCGCCGTACCCTAGGGACGGCTCTGCCCAGGGCAGAACAATCAATGGGCCCCCTAGAAAGGTCCGCCTGACATTTGGGTGGTTCTGCGTCTGTGCTGGCTGGTGCCCAGGGAGCTGCTGCTGGCTGCACTGCTGGGTGCACTCTTCAGGCACAGCCAGGGCTTCTACATGCCCGCCCAGCTGCTTTCGCTGCCGCCAGTACCACCCTGCACGCACTTAGGAGTCTTGCAGCCTGCCCGGCAATTTAAAAGGGCCAGGACTCCCAGCTGCTGCTGCCGCCGCAGTACCAGCAGCCAGGAGCCCTGGGCCTTTTTAAATCACCGGGGTCCGTGGGCAGTTGCCCCATTTGTTCCCGTCCTGTCCCATCGGCAGCCTTGTGTCCTCCAAAGTAGCAACCTTGGGGGTTTGTGGCCCAGCATTTAGAACATGAGATGAAGTATCAGGAATGCAGAGTTCTAATACCAGCTCATACACCAATTCTTGCGGTCTTGAACAAGGCACTTAAATTCTGTACTTTAGCTTTGTTATCTGTAAAATGGGAATGAAAATTCTTAGACTATGTAAAGTGATCTGCTCAAGAGAAGAACTACAGAAGAATTATTTTCAATCATTACAGTTGAAAACTACTAGATTTGAAACTTTTTTCTGGTTTGAGAGGTTTTTCCTATATTAGTGTATGGGGAACAACAGGAAAATGGGTAAAGACTGGTAATGCTTGCCCACTGTTTATTATTAACATCCCAAATACAGGCTCTCCTCCAATTCTGTTGCTCCTCCCTCACTATCTGCTCTAAAATCTTCCCCTCATATATTACACCTCTAATCTTCACCCTGCTCTCATAGCAGACCTTTGTGTCTTTCAAAAAACCAAGAAATATATGAAACAGAAATTCTGTTTTTATTGAGAAAAATGCTTTGAGATCAGTAATTTAATCCCTTTTCCTTAGGTTTCTATCATCTCTCCCTCTTTCTCCCTTTCCTCCATACCCTAAAATGGTCTGATGTAAATACTTGTTTAGCATCAGGGTATGGTAGATGACAGATGTGAAAAAATACATATTTTGAATAACAGAATAATTTAGTGGTGCAGAGTGACAGTTGTTAGTATGCCCAGAAATCTGAATTTAAAGCGTGAAACAATTATTGAACAGTTCAGCAAATCACCTTGTAATTTTCTTTATTTTAAGCCTTTGTTTTTTTAAAATGGAAATACTGAAATACTGTGTTACATTTAAGATATAAACTTCATATGTAACATTAACTCCATCCTAATATTGTGTTGTTTGTGAATTTAGTTTTTAAACATTTTGAGAGAAATATTTTTTGCTTGTAAAGCATCACAGCATATTATTAAACAATAATAGTAATAATATGGATACTGTTAGAGTATGACCCTGAGAGGTGCTGAGCTCCCTCCTGTCCCACTGAAGACAATGGAAATAAAGGATGGTCAGCACCACTCAGTACTGGGCTCTTAATAAGTGATACAGTTAATTTCAGTGTTCCTGTAGGCAGCTACAAATTGGGATTTGTTACATAAATTCATTCTGTGATCCTGAATACTAGAAAACCCAAAATGTGAACTTTGACCTTTCCATCAGAGGTCACCAAAAGGTCAACAGTCTTCATCAGATTTCAGTCATTGGCGTGCCCTTTTCAAGCTATAATTTGAAACAAGTGCCCCTTTCAGCTACAATTTTGAACTTCTGAATGCTCATTCCGGCTGGACCATGGATTAGAACAAATACATTTGATATTTCTCTGAAACGTCATCAGTCTAACAATTTATACAAATTATATTAATTTCTTCCGTGGGGTGTTTTTGTTGGGTAGGAGACTTCCAATTTGGAGAAATTAAGGGCATTTATAGGTCAATGATTCTATTGATTGGATTTTAGTTAAGAAATCATTTGAAGGTACGAGGACTGCAGGTGCCAACATAAACAACCATGTCCAACTGAAGGGTGGACTGCTGTTATCTAGAAAAAAACAAGTCTAAAGAATAGTTATGTTCTTTGCCCATAACATCTCCTCCTAGCTCCTTATCAGTTGGATCCAGCTATTACCCCTATTAACTTCCTATGAAGATGGCTTAAAGTAGGACACAAAAATGAGGCGTTTAGAACTTTTTAAGGACAATTTAAATAAATTTAAAGCAATATGCATTTCATTGTGTTTTAAATATGGATGTACATAAAAATAGGAAACCCTCAAACTTGGTCAGGTTAATATATATTTTAAATTAAGAAATAAGAAATGGCCTTATGCGTGTCACAATTAATCTCTTAGATCCTTAAAAATTAAATAAAATTTAAAAATGTAAATGCATTTTAAATATTTATGATGTTGTTTTATTCTTCTGTATTTCTCTCAAATCATCCAAAAATGTCAGAATGGTAAATCTCATATTTGTTTCTAGTAGTTTCCAGTCAATTACACTTTTAGGTTCTCATGTACTTGCACCGTGTTGAAATGTCTGAGTTGCAAACACTACATGGAAATATTTATTTGTTTCAATGGGAAGTAAAAAGAATCATGATATCATTTCTGTTTGTCTTAGGGTTTTGTAAAATGTGATTATTGTTGAAAAAAGCTTATTACAAAACCTAAATTTTGGGACATATTTAAGTTGATATTGTCCCATTTCTTCCAAAACATCATTGATTCTGCATAAGGAGAGAGAGAGAGAGAGAGAGAGAGTGAGTGTACACTAAGGGCCTAATCCAGTAACCACTCAAGTAAATAGAAAAACTCCCATTGACTTTAATGGGCATTGGTCAGGACTAAAAATTCACCAGCTCGGACCCTTAACTTATAATTTATAATCTTTTATTAAAAGATAGCTCCTCCAGAAGTATACTATTTTTTTTTTTAAAGCGGCTTCTACTCTGTGGGAAATCAACTGCATATTGAAGAAAGGACATTCAGAAAAATGAAATGGGGGTCTCCTTCTTAGAGTGAGGAATTTATTTCTCTTTCTTCACTACATTCCTTTATATCTCAAAATAAATAAATAAATAAAAATCAAAAATCAATGGGAACTGAGTCAGAGGAACTAAGACAACACTGATAGTGTAGGAAAACAATATTTAAGATAATTCTTGATAATGATTCTGACAACAGTGGACTACGGTACAATGACTTTTAAAAGCAAGACAGGAAGTCCAAGAATCCACAACAGAGTGGAACTATTTATAGAACTTGAGGAGTATGTAGCCATTCCTCTGTTGAACATTTCCATAACGAAAAAAAGAACGTTTCCCATAAACATGATAAGAATGAAGAATACAAGTCTGCAATGTTGATAAGACATAAAAAATCCTTTAGACTTCTCTTTATATAGTAGCAAAACAGCTAGTCCACTATGTTTAAGAATATCATCAAGCTTTCCTTTATAAATTCTAATTTTCAAGAGAGTTTAAAACAACAAAAATCATTTTTTGGATAGAAATCTGATTGCCAAAGAAATAATGAACACAACAGTTGGTTGATTTGATTATACCAGAAAGGCACTGCATAAAATAGGAGTCATTCACTTAATAACTGAAAGGAAACTATTATTGTTTGTACTTTCAAGAGCTGTCTTTAATATATAGCCATCTGAAGGAGGATTAGGTCTTTCCAACATAAAAATGCTTGCCTTTTAAAGGTTTATCAGTGCTATATTTTGTAAGAATGTAGAGCAAATAAAGTTAATAGTTCAGTTATGGTTTCAGTTTCTATCTAACATTTGAAAAAAGAGCCATGAACTGTCACATGCCTAAATATTACAATAATTGGACAGGGACAAGACCAATAATATATTTGCAGAGGCGCAAGAACATTAGCTCAATTCAATACACAGACGAAATCCCTAACATTTGGGACATATTCAGCTCTGTATTCACATAGCTCCATCTGCATCAGGAAGCTCACTGCAGCAGACACAGAAACACTTGTTTAACTGCGCCTACCTGGCCTGTCCATCAAGTTAGCATGTGAGCCTGCACTAGCCTGCCATTATACCTCCTTCTGATCTTCTGGGAGCAAGGAGGGAAGACATCCTTGTGGGGTGAATCCCCGTTTCCCCATCTAGTTCTTCTCTGCTACCATGCTCATTGTACATGGTACCGATTTTTGGTAGCTGGAAGATAAGGTTTCCTTAGTTCCCAGGGTGGCAATATGGGCCATCCGAGGCCCTGGTCTGTTAGCGAGGAGCAAGAGCAGCAGGGTTTTCCCCATCCTATTGCTCCTGAAATATGGGAGTGAGGTGTTCTCCTCCCCTAGAAAATGCAAGGGAGCTTGGGTGGGGAGCAGGCCTTACCATGACACCAGTCCCCCAACAGGGAATACAGGCATACAAGCCAGCTGACAGCCCTACATAACTGTCTCTTAACAAACCTGGAAGGCCTCCCCTCCCCAGGCTGTTTCACAGGTTCTTGAACTTTTGGGGGAGTCCAGTGAAGTGGCTGATAGGAATGCCTGAATTGGAGGCAGGAGGGAGGCAGGAGCTGAGCGAAGCAGCGGCTGCAGCAAAACCGCCCAGCCCGGCGGAGGGGCCAGGGAGTGGGAAGCGCGGAGCTGGGGCCGGGGCTGCAGCACGGACCCGCTCCCTCCGGTCACAGGCACCCAGGCTGAGGCATGAACTTCCAGCCATGAGCCCCCCCACCACAGCCCCGTCGCGCTTCTCCTGCACGTCTGAATCGACCTCTGTTCCCCTTCCCCCCGTGGCCCCATTATCCAACCCCTTGGCCCCGGCCTGGCACCCTTACTTAACACGCTGCTCAGAGCAGCGTGTGGGAGCCAGACACGCTGAGGCACTGATCCACCGGAGCGTGCAGCCCCGTCCACCAGAGCACTGCTTTACCGCATTATATCCGAATTCACATTATATCAGACCGCATTATATTGGGGTAGAAGTGTATATGTAGTGGATGAACACAAGGCCAATGTCCCATCTAAGGCAAGGTGCCCGGGGCTATATTTCACTGTGTTTGAATAAAGGTATTATTCTCTGTTTCCCCTCTATATGAAGTTTGCCTAATTCCTGACCAATTTGGGTATCTTTTCAACTGTTAACCAAAATACTGTCACTTACATAATAATGTACATGTTCTCTTGTAACTGTAAAAATGCTTATATTATACTTGCCAACCAGGAGTGTGATTGAAATGTTTTACCTTTTCATGAATTTCTTGTGTGGACTGAGCATCACAAAATGCCACCGTGGCTACGTCCTTCAGAATAGGCATTTCTACTGTACAATCCCTGCCATCCAGCAAAGCTACCAAAGGGCGTGGGTGCATGGGCCCATTCATGATCGGAGGTCGAATGCCTACAATGAAATAGAGAAACAGTATTATTTATAAATTGAGAACACGCATTTTTCAAAAACAAATTAAAATTAACCTCTATATTTGTATGATAGCAAAGAAACATTTCAAGAGATAAAAGCCAGTAAATTAGGAACCGACTTGTTCTCAGCAGCAAACAATAAAATGCTGGGAAGCAGACACTTGACAGGTTTGTGTTGCTACATTCTGAAGCAATCGAGTAAAAGTACTAGAGCAGCCTCAAGATCCTAGGCCCTGAACTGCAAAAGACTGAAAACAACAAGGAAATAGTACAGTCATTTGCTAAAGACAGGACCTCACTGCACTACTGAGTAGCATCTGTACAAAGCTTGGGTCAGGTGTCACTCTGACAGGATTTCACCAACTCTGAAATCTCAAAATAGCGCAACAAAAATATTCTGCAGGCAGGTGACAGTGAAATTTATAGAACAACGTAACATGCATTCATACACTGAGCATTCAATTTATGATTACAGATAATGATCTGCCGAGACTGAAATCACACTGAGAAATAATTAATGCAATCCTGTGTGATTTGCTGAAGAGCCAGTGTAAAAGTTCATAATGCTGACCTAAAGAGTTCTCTTTTAAAATTTATGAATTTCGTAAAATTCTTCTTTGAGCTTTGTCAAAATTGATGCATCAGTACTTGGTGTTTTCCCTAAAAACAAAACCAATAGCAGCACTTAGCAACAACAGTATGATAACAAAGAAATATACATATTGAGTGGTGGGGGAAAGAATGAGTTAAGGATGCAGGCTTTATTTTCAAGATTCCAAGATGCTAGAAATGAAAAAAATATTTAAGAAACATCATGAAAATACTTTGAGTATCTTTTTAATGGCATAGAAATTATAAGTATGCAAACCTAATTGAGGAAAGACTCCTGTAAACTTCAATAACATTAAATCATTACATTTATAGGAAAATGACTCTCTCAAAGAGACAATGAAAAATGAATACAAGAGGTAGGGAATACTGTAGTCTTTTCCACTACAGTACATACAGTTTGAACTACTGCAAGAGAAGCAGTCTTGAAATTCCTCATGTACCCATTATAATTTCTATACATGTGTTGTAGTATGAATTTTATATGCTTCGCATTCGCTAAACAATTAGTCTTAAAGCTAATGCAAGAGAGCAAGGGGGGATGAGGGTCCCTGCCCCCTGCACAGGTTCCTTGTTTCATGGGGCAGAGTGTGGGGGCTGAGCAGCCACTGTGGGACTGCTACTCTGTCTACTGTGCACGTGGGTGGAGAACAGGGGGAGCCCTGACTATCCCGTGGAAAGTTGCTGGCCAAAAGAACCGAGTTGCTGTGGAGGGGGATCTACCATGGGCCCATACTAATAGTGGATTAGTTCCCCACTAGAGCTGAAGTGAGGAATGGGAGTGGGGGAACCATTAAACAAATGGTGACTCAAAGTCACAATGCATTCTCTGGTCTGTTCCTGGGGCAGCGCGGCTACTTGTTGCCCCTTACTCGGCAGGTTGTAAATATACAGTCTAGCCCTACAGTATGATTTCATATTTAAGCCATTTACTTGCTCAAAGAGTATTTTGGTGAAAAAAAGTATTAAAGTCAGCAAAATTTAAATCCGCTTAATACTTTTTCCAATTATTCCTATATTCATGCTTTTTCAGATGGCACAAAATCCCTTGAAAGGCATCTAGAAATAACTCTTGGCTTCAATTTAAATATTACTAGATAATTTTGTCCTCTTTTCAAAAGCAAACAGCAGCAGGATCTCTCAAGCTTAAAGCAGGAGGGCAATGGATTTTACAAACCCCTTCATATCTGGTCGCCGCCTAAATCTGTTTGGCCCCATTGCCTTCCCAACAGACTGGTCATGCCAATGGAGTTATATGATTACATGGCCGTCCAACATCTTGACAGATGAAAGAAGGTGTGACAAAGTTGATCTGATAGTGGTGCTTAGCGATGGCATGGGAAAAGAAAATGGAGTAGCCATGGCACTCTGTGGATGAGATGCTCATGAAAACCCTTCTCTCTCAAGAAAGGACCAAGCCTATCAATTTTCATTATCAATTACAGTGGGTCTCCTCCTTGGTAAATCAGCAGGGTTCTATTTAGAGATATTTCTGGCACACACCACCAAGAATTTCAGTGCTCATTTCAATATATATATACTTGGATCAGCTTCAAAAATTAAGTATGATAGAAACAAAACGTAGAGCTTTTCTTTTTGGCTCTTCTTGAATCATGTATCTAGGATAGCCTAATAGCCATTTGCACCATCCACAAAGGACCATGCGTTATCCTTGACATTGGTAGTATTTTCTTATAAATACATCATACGCTAGTGCATGACACAGAACGTATAACTTAACGAATATATAACTTAACACCACACGAATATATAACTTAACACCAGAAATTTACTTCCACTATCCTGACAACTACTGATCCTTTTCAATGGGAACTTCACTGAAAGCCCCCACTGTAAATTCACCTGGAACTTTGCCATGCTTTCAAAGTAAAGTAACTTACAGAATCGCTGCTGGTATCCTGATATGTAACCCAAAGTGCAATAAAGTACAATTACACTTTGAAAATGAACTGTAAAAATAGTAATTGTGGGATTCCAGGTTTATTGGCTTTCTTATCAACTGGTCACGTAACAAGTAAAAGATGTTTTTTCTAACCACCAGTCCAGCAAACCTAGCCTGGGTCTGAGAGACAAACTGGATTCATTTTGGCTCATGCCTCATCACCAGTAATAAAGATACTTGCAACCGGAACTTTGGACCAAAACTACAGATGATGAACAAGCCAATATATATAACTCAGAGGAGCCCTCAAAAGTATGTCTCTCTCACCAACAGAAGCTGGCCCAATAAAAGATATTATCCCATCCACCGTGTCTCTCTAATAGTTTTGCAACACTAACAGGAAAGTAATAAAATTTATTTTTGTCAGTAGGACAGCAGATATGACTCTGAATAAACACAGAGTGCAGAATGGTTGAATAAGAAAATGCCATTTTTACAATCACTTTCCAGACAAAGCCAATCTTAAGAGTTCACAAAATACTGAACTGCTAACTCAATAGAAAACCATTTTTTAAAATAAGGATTCCTTCAAAAGGGGATCACTAAAAAATACACAAGGCCTGGTTCTGTTTTCATTTATGTCAGTGTAACTCCATGGATTGTAACTGAGTTACACCTGACAGGTTTCAGAGTGGTAGCTGTGTTATTTCAGTATCAGCAAAAAGAACGAGGAGTACTTGTGGCACCTTAGAGACTAACAAATTTCTTTGAGCATAAGCTTTCGTAGGCTAAAGCCCACTTCATTGGAGGCATGCAGTGGAAAATACAGTAGGAAGATATGTATATACATACACATACACAGAGAACATGAAAACTTGGGTGTTGCCATACCCACTATAACGAGAGTGATCAGTTAAGGTGAGCTATTATCAGCAGGAGAAAAAAAAACCTTTTGTAGTGCGCCTCTTTAACATTGGCATAAGTGATGTATCAGACTCAGGCCCAAGATATAAAAGGAAAGGTAACAAAAATAACGAAGTACACTTCTACTCTACAGAACTTCAGATTGGGTGTAGCCAGTAGTCCCCTCAGAATTTAAGCCTAACCAGTGACTTTGACCATGAACATCCAGCTAATCCTTTGTTTGCCAAAGTGCTCCCTAAACTTCAGGCTAGATTTCTTGTTGCACAACTTCTCAGCATAAATACCATATAACTGAACTACAGACTAACTCAACACTTAAGTGAATTTACAGTAATTTCATCTCAATGGCAGTAACCATTTGAAGTTTACATTTGACAAACCTAGTTTCACTATGAATCAGAGTCTTCTGAACAAGAAACCATTTCTTCCACCATTTGGGTGCATTCTGTCTATATCTTATCTAGAAATGTCATGGTGTGCCATGTGTTTGGTCTCTGCAGCAAGCCCTCAGAGTGGCAGGATAAAGAAATGTGTAATCAAGAGCAATATTTTCCACGCTTGTATTAAAATAAAACATGCAACCTAATGCCAAAAAAAGAGTAACTTTAATGTGGATAAAATGGGATTTTTCAACCACAAATACTAAACTAAGATTTAAGAGCCAATTTTGCTTGGTTGGCTTTTGCAGGTATATGGTATATCATAGAATCATAGAATATCAGGGTTGGAAGGGACCTCAGGAGGTCATCTAGTCCAACCCCCAGCTCAAAGCAGGACCAATCCCCAACTAAATCATAATATAGGTAGAAGAAGAACTTTCAAACCATCTACCCCAGATCACAGCAGCTTCACAATGTATGATCAAAAAAAAAAATCTCAGTTTATCCTAACTCCAAACTTTCAGGAACCCCTACCAACCTGACATTTTTTAATCTGAGCTTGATTTCCAGGATCATGAATTCGATTTCTCAATGCTTTACAATCTTCAGTATTCTCAGGGAAAATAGCATCCTGTCACTTGATCCTCATTTCCATGTCTTTAACTTTTCTTGCAGTCTCCTGTAATCTTGAACCAAAGCTTTTAAACTTCTTATCCACTGCAACCTCTGTAGCCTGGATCGTGTTCAAATTTTTACTAAAAATTAAACACAAAAAATACATTAAAACAACATTAAGGGTCTGACTCATACGCACAAAAGCGAGGAAATTCAAAGTTGAAGCTTCTCACGGCATCCTTACTTTTCCCCCTTTCACTGCTAGTTTTCCACCACACCTGCAGTGCGCTGCCATCATCCATTAACATTCCACTGAAATCAATGGAATGTTAAGACATACATGGAACATCCAGCAGCACAGCAGGGGCACGCACTGTAAATGGACATACCTGGAATGTTCAGAGCAGCCATGTGATAAACTTTTTGCCTAGGTGTTGTAGGGTTCTGAGGACAGTTTGTGATCTCCTGTACCATACGGTGCTGGAAAAGCCAGGCACAGTAGTGTGCATTAAAGATGGAGTGAGAAGACTTAACTCTGAATTTGCTGGTTTTGGTGGTATAAGTCAGGCCCTTAATGTTATCTAAATGTATTTAAGAAAAAAAATCTTCTGCTAACAGCTCTAAATTCAACAGGCCTCATTCCAGCAATCACTGACACAAGTCTGTCTTGTCAATACATAAAATCATTGAGGCCAAAGTTTCAGCACCACTACAAGGCAATTGTGTCAACAACTGTTCATGTTTTACTGAAATAAAAGATAAATAATACGACAGTACAATACGCATACCCATGCACAGTAGCTACACATGTGAAGAGTAACTATTACATATGGACACATAACAGTGCCTTTTAGAACTGAATATTAGGATGATTATTAAAAAAAACCAAAACACACATTCAAATCTAGTGTGAAACCAGTTTTCAGTTACAGAATCGGACACAGGGTGAACCTAATACACAAGCAATGTGAGTGATTGCTTGGGTCTTCACACAGACTTGGGGATTAATGCCTGATCACCCGCTCTGGCACTAAGTTTGGAAAGGAAGGCATCTCATGCCCAATTCCCCTCATTCCTTTAGTTGTTGTGCCCTACAAATCATCCATCCAGCCCTTACATGAATCCACAGCATTTATTTTTCTTATTCTCTGGTAACTTAACAAATGGATAAGCCACCCAAAATTTGTTAAACAAAAATCCCAACACACACACACACACACACACACCATCATTCCTGAACTAAGACCTTGTACACCAATTTTCAGCTAGGGCTTTTTGGTGAAATAAAATGAAAGGTAGATGTAAACGCTGACGCTAAAATGAAAAATTCTCTGGGTCCTTAACAGACCATCTGTATTTTAGTCACTGATACTTTATTTTAAGCACTTTCTCAGCAACTATCACATAAAAAAAAACTGTAAGTAAAGTAGTCAGATTACACAAATAAAGGGAGATGTCTAATCAGGCTCTCATTTGCAGCCATTCATTGGTGTTTAAAAACAACATAGAAGAAATAGAAGAAAAACAGCTATTAAGATTAACAATATTACTTTTACATTTGTCTGCCATTGCTTAACGTAACACTACAAGAATCATTAATTTTTGTCAAATAAAGCATCGGTGTTAAAATGAAAGGGACACTGTCAGGTTTGTAGGCCTGAAATTTGACCTACCTTTCATTTTCTTATATCTGTTTGCAAAGTCCATGTAATTCTTTAAATGTGTTTTTCTTTTTTCAAAACAAATGCTTCAATTCTCTTTTTTCTGAAAAATATATCAATGCCAAAAAGCACAACACTCATGAGTAACCCTATAACAACAAACCAGAATGCAAGTGAAAAGGGGGGCGGGGAGGGCACTGGGAAGGAGTTTTTTCATTTTCAAGCGTCCAGGGGGATATGATGAATAAGTATGTAAAACAATTATTTTATTATGAAAACTCCCTTGATAACGTCCTTTTAAAAGAATGTTTCCTATTACACTTGTCTTTTAAAATGGCAAAGTGGTTTTAATTTTAAAACAATAAAACACAAAGTATTGAACTCCCTCCTCCCCCGCATTCAATTAATAGTTAAAGAACACCACACTACCAAGACATGCTGGGCAGCCAGGTAACTCATGAGCTTGTATCTGTAACCTGTGCACGTAGTTCCCTATTCCCTTTGGTTTCATCTCACTTTATTTCATCTAAATTGTAAATTCTTAAGGGTAGGGAATGTGTCTCTCATTTTTCTGTGAAACATCTGGAAGACTTTTGGGCATTATAATAATAAAACCCTTGGTAACGTCATTACTTTCTTTAATTAATCTAAAACAAACAAAAATACATCTTATAATATGACTACAAAGTTGTCATAAATTAGGTTTGCTAATACGCCATTAGTCTTAAAATTAGTAGAAAAATACCAAATTTTACAATACTCATTTGTGGTCTTGCAAGACTAACTTTGAGGAAAATTAGAAATTTTGGAATTTATTTTGGGGCCACATCACTATGTGTTTGTAGGACATGTTCTTACATGATCCTGTTGCGCTCTGGTAAACCAAATTCTGAGAAGAGGTAAATGGCAATGTACTTACAAATTACATATTGCCTGTAAACTGGTCAAAGAACTGGCTGTAAGAAAGGAAGAGGCAAAGTAGACTACCATGCACCATATGGATATTCAGGGATATGTAAAGTGCATGGAATTTACATACCATGAAATCATGGCCCAGTTGAAATTAATGGTAAAACTCCCATTGATTTCAGAGGGGCCAGGATTTCACGCTAAGGGGCAAGAAAGGAGATTTATCAAGGAAATTAGCAAATAGAAATACGTAAGAGGAGGCAGTAGTGAGCCCCACAAATTTCCACTAGCTGGCAGATGAACTCTTCATTTCGTTTCATTTCACTGGAAGTTCGGAGAAGTAACTGGTATATAGGGACATAAGGGCCAGATACGAAGCTTACTGAAATTGATGGAAAGAATTCCATTCACTTCAATGGGGTTTGGGTCCACCCCTAGAAATGCAGATGCAGCAAAGTACTTAAGCACTTGCTTCACTTTAACCATGTGAGTAAGTCCCCCTGAAGCCAATAGGGCTACTCATATGCTTAATGTAAAACACATGCTGAAGTGCTTTGATGGAGCAGCGCCTAGGTCAGGAGTAACAGTGATCTATGGGTATGAATGCACTCTGCTTTCTGTTTACCAAATTTGGGTAAAAATCAAGTAATTTTTTAAAAAACATAACAGACCTAAAAGGTGTGGTTTCTGGATCAGTGCTCACCTGATGATGTACAAAGCAGTCACACAAACTTGTCCTACATCCTCTTGTTAATTGTTTTGCCTGATACACACCCCATTCCTTGTCATTGGTATGTATATTACATTCATTTTCCACACCCAATGAATGTCACATTGGTGCAAATTACATTACTTTACCACTTACACCCAATATATGGCCAATGCCACCAAAATGTAGGTCATTGCAATATTTGGCCCAGTGATTTCCACAGGATTGAGATTCACATGCACCACAGCTGGATTTTGCCAGTGAGAGAAAGTTCCACCAGCACTCAGTCAGGCAGTGTTATACCAGACAGATGCAAAGGATACAATGACAGGACACTATGTGACTGACTACATGATACATTTTTCCTGTTGGACAAATCCAAACAAGACGACTCAGTGGTCCTTCTTAAATAGACAATATTTCCACACAGTTACCAGACAACAGTGGCTGTGTCACTATGGACACAAAGTCTTCAGGCAAACTTGTCAAAGGGTATAAAAAAAAATAATTTCCTCAACTGCTCAACATATTTTGCAGCCCATAAGCAGAAGTAATGGTTATGTAAATAGGAACAAAATAATGGCCTGACAAAATATTCTATTCATTAAACATTTACTTCAAACAGCCACATGAAATCTGGGCTGGCACCACTTTCACATCTGTCACCAAAATTCACACATGTTAATGTCTCTGTGCTAGGTACGCTATGATGATATGCCCAATGTTAACTAGAGCTTTTCAAAACAAACCTTGAAACAATATGAATCACACCTTTGTACTGTCAAATTAATGAATGGCGATAACACAATGTGTGACCGAAGAGAATGTTTTAATTGTATATCATGATGAAATAACCCAACACACTCAGAAACAATTACATGAAAGAGACCGTATCAAAAATAGTAATAAAAGCACAGTAAACCAGCTAACTATAGTGTATACTGAGTGCCAACATTCTGGAACTGCCATTTTGAGATGACAGGAACTTAAAAGCAGGCCTCATAAAAGCAAAACTATTTCAAGGACAGAGCTTTTCATGGACATGCAGGTTCAATGCCAATGCACAGTAAAGACTTTGTTAGGTTTTATCACTGATGTGAAAAGAGAAGGAAGGAAGAGAAGGACATTAGAGACTTTTGATATTTGTTATTTTGAGAGGTTGGATATTTGCAATAATGGCACGAATACGGTATTCAATTCGTGAAACTGAAGCTTTCTACATTTGTGGCCATTGTCTCACTAAACTATAGATTCATAGACCGCAAGGCCAGAAGGGACCATTGTGATCACCTAATCCAGGGGTCTCAAACACGTGGCCCGCGGAGTTATTTGCTGCGGCCCGCCAAGCTCCCCGCGCCCCCCCTCCTCCTGGAGTTATTTCCTGCGGCTGCCAAGCTCCCCTCACACGCCGCCCCCTCTCCCCCCCCAGCACACCGTGTCCCTGCTACTCTGCCTACCTCCAGGGTCTTAGGGCTTTCCAGGAGGGAGGGGGGAGCTGCAGGCCCGGGGGAGGAGACAGAGAAGAGGTGGGGCAGGGGTGGGGATTTGGGGAATTGGGTGGAATAGGGGCATGGAGCGGGCGGAGTTGGGGTGGGAACTTTGGGGAAGGGGTGGAGTGGGGTGGGGCCGGGCTTTTGTATCTTTATATGAAAAGGTGTCAGTGATGCAGCCCTTGGGCCAATGTACTAGTCCTCATGTGGCCATCGTGCTGATTTGAGTTTGAGATCCCTGACCTAGTCTGACCTCCTGCATAATGCAGGCAATGGAATTTCCCCTAGAACTAGCAACATATCTGCTCTACAACTGGAGCTTTTACTTCCTTAAACCCCCAAAGAACATTCCAATCAAGCTGATGGAAAAGCTAGAGACTTATGAAAGCACTTTCTATTCCAAAGTCACAACTAAGTTTCCTATGTACATTACATGGGTCCCACCTCCTTTCTCTCTTCATGCTTTGACTTAATAAACTATTAGGATCTAGAGCAGGGGTTCTCAAACTGGTGGTCGGGACCCCTCAAGGGGTCACGAGGTTATTACACGGGGGGGGGGGGGTCACAAGCGGTCAGCCTCCATCCCGAAGCTTTGCCTCCAGCGTTTATAATGGTATTAAATATATAAAAAAGTGTTTTTAATTTATAAGAGGGATCATAGTCAGAGCTTGCTATGTGAAAGGCGTCACCAGTACAAAAGTTTGTGACCCACTGATCCAGAGGAAGACAGAAAAACAAGTTGCCTGTTCATTTTAATGATTATTAGGGCTGTCAAGCGATTAAAAAAAATTAATTGCGAATAATCGCACTGTTAAACAATAATAGAATACCATTTATTTACATATTTTTGGATGTCTTCTACATTTTCAAAATATATCGATTTCAATTACAACACAGAATACAAAATGTACAGTGCTCGCTTTATATTTATTTTTGATTACAAATATTTGCACAGTAAAAAAACAAAAGAAACAGTATTTTTCAATCCACAATGCAAATACTGTAGTGGAATCTCTTTATCATGAAAGTTGAACTTAAAAATGTAGAATTATGTACCAAAAACTCACTACATTCAAAAATAAAACAATGTAAAATTTTACAGCCTGCAAGTCCACTCAGTCCTACTTCTTGTTCAGCCAATTGCTCAGACAAACAAGTCTGTTTATATATGCAGGAGATAATTCTGTACACTTCTTGTTTACGTCACCTGAAAGTAAAAACAGGTGTTCTCATGGCACTTTTGTAGCTGGCATTGTAAGGTATTTACGTGCCAGATGCGCTAACGATTCATACGTCCCTTCATTCTTCAACCACCATGCCAGGGGACACACGTCCATGCTGATGAGGGGTTCTGCTCAATAATAATCCAAAGCAGCTTTCTTTTTTGGTGGTTTGGGTTCTGTAGTTTCCGCATCAGAGTACTGCTTTTTTAAGACTTCTGAGTGCATGTTCCACACCTCATGCCTCTCAGATTTTGGAAGGCACTTCAGATTCTTAAACCTTGGATCGAGTGCTGTAGCTATCTTTAGAAATCTCACATTGGTACCTTCTTTGCGTTTTCTCAAATCTGCAGTGAAAGTGTTCTTAACAACATGTGCTGAGTCATCATCCAAGACTGCTATAACATGAAATATATGGCAGAATGCGGTTAAAACAGAGCAGGGGACGTATAATTCTCCCCAAAGGAATTCAGTCACAAATTTAATTAACGTCTGGTTTTTTTAACGAGCATCAGCATGGAAGCATGTCCTCTGGACTGGTGGCCGAAGCATGACGGGGCATACGAATGTTTAGCGTATCTGGAACTTAAACACCTCACAATGCCAGCTACAAAAGTGTCATGCAAATGCCTGTTCTCACTTTCTGGTGACATTGTAAATAAGAAGAGGGCAGCATTATCTCCTGTAAATGTAAACAAACTTGTTTGTCTTAGCGATTGGCTGAACAAGAAGTAGGACTGAGTGGACTTGTGGGCTCTGAAGTTTTACATGGTTTTTGAGTTTTGAGTAACAAAAAAAATTCTACATTTGTAAGTTGCACTTTCATGACAAATAGACTGCATTACAGTACTTGTACAAGGTGAACTGAAAAATATTTGTTTATAAATATTTGCACTGTAAAAATTATCAAAAATAATATACACTGATTTCAGTTACAACACAGAATACAACATATATGAAAATGTAGAAAAATATCCATAATATTTAATAAATTTCAATTGGTGTTCTATTGTTTAGCAGTGCGATTAATCACAATGCATTTTTTTAAATCATGATTAATGTTTCTGTTAATTGCAGTTAATTCATGCGATTAATCGACAGCCCTAATTATTATTATTATTTGCTGATTGTTAATTGCAGTGTGCGCTCAATTCTGCGCAAGTCCCAAATATCAAGACAGAAGAACCTGCCCTGGAGAATTTACAATCTAGAAGACAGAGGAGCAGACTTCAATGGAGCTATGATAATTTACATCAGCTGAGGATTTGCTACTAAAAAGGTAAGATGCACTGGAAGGCTCAGAGAAAGAGATCGCTTTTGATTACAGTATTTCATCTCCCTACATCAGCCTATTTGTCTTTTAATTTAAGTTTCTGGGTCTGGTGGAAGGAGTGGGTCTTTGTGCAAGTCAGCTGGTGAAACTAGTTTTACAGATTAGTTGCAAACACTATTCCAAGATGAAGTCAGATTGTTTGCCTCCTTCACGTGGTTTTTAATTTTAGGGCCACACTGGAGCTGGACATGCACTGCTGTATATAGAATGGGAGAAGCAAAAGAGTGCCAGGAACCCTTCATTTGCATCTCTATACAGAGGCCATTGCAGTGCTTTACTTGAGCATGGAAACAATAGTGCAACTACTAGCCATCTCAAAACTTGGGAGTGCAGCGAGGGCAGGATCATGTCTCTGACTGACCAGAAGAGGCTGGCTGGACACAGATCATAGAATATCAGGGTTGGAAGGGACCTCAGGAGGTCATCTAGTCCAACCCCCTGCTCAAAGCAGGACTGATCCCCAATTAAATCATCCCAGCCAGGGCTTTGTCAAGCCTGACTGTAAAAACCTCTAAGGAAGGAGATTCCACCACCTCCCTAGGTAACCCATTCCAGTGTTTCACCACCCTCCTACTGAAAAAGTTTTTCCTAATATCCAACCTAAACCTCCTCCACTGCAACTTGAGACCATTACTCCTTGTTCTGTCATCTGCTACCACTGAGAACAGCTGAGCTCCATCCTCTTTCGAACCCCCTTTCAGGTAGTTGAAAGCAGCTGTCAAATCCCACCTCATTCTTCTCTTCTGCAGACTAAATAATCCCAGTTCCCTCAGCCTCTCCTCATAAATCATGTGCTCCAGACCCCTAATCATTTTTGTTGCCCTCCGCTGGACGGTTTCCAATTTTTCCACATCCTTTTTTGTAGTGAGGGGCCCAAAACTGGACATGATACTCCAGATGAGGCCTCACCAATGTCGAATAGAGGGGAACAATCCCGTCCCTTGATCTGCTGGCAATGTCCCTACTTATACAGCCCAAAATGCTGTTAGCCTTCTTGGCAACAATGCCACACTGTTGACTCATATCCAGCTTCTCGTCCACTGTAACCCCTAGGTCCTTTTCTGCAGATCTGCTACCTAGCCGCTTGGTCCCTAGTCTGTAGTGGTGCATGGGATTCTTCCGTCCTAAGTGCAGGACTCTGCCCTTGTCCTTGTTAAACCTCATCAGATTTCTTTTGGCCCAATCCTCTAATTCATCTAGGGCCCTCTGTATCCTATCCCTACCCTCCAGTGTATCTACCTCTCCTCACAGTTTAGTGTCATCTGTAAACTTGCTAATGGTGCAATCCACGCCATCCTCCAGATCATTTATGAAGATATTGAACAAAAACGGCCCCAGGACCAACCCTTGGGGCACCCCGCTTGATACCGGCTGCCAACTAGACGTGGAGCCATTAATCACTACCTGTTGAGCCCGATGGTCTACCCAGCTTTCTATCCACCTTATCGTCCATTCATCCAGCCCATACTTCTTTAACTTCCTGGCAAGAATACCGTGAGAGATCGTGTCAAAAGCTTTGCTAAAGTCAAGGAACAACATGTCCACCGCTTTCCCCTCATCCACAGAGCCAGTTATCTCATCATAGAAGGCAATTAGGGTTAATCAGACATGACTTGCCCTTGGTGAATCCATGCTGTCTGTTCCTGATCACTTTCCTCTCCTCTAAGTGCTTCAAAATTGATTCCTTGAAATGAAAGGAGGAAATGCATATTGCTTCCTACCTAAAGGTGGTGGAGCTGGTCTGGCAGAGTATAATCCCAGGGAGTTCTAGGAGGAATTCTGGCTAAAGACTGCCAAATTTCTTACTTGCGACACGAGCTGCAGGATGGCTCTGCAACACCCACTCCTGCAAGGGCTGTGGCTTAAGTCACAATCTTGTTTATAACTAGCAGGAAACAGGGCTGATACAGACGCATAGCAATGAAATAATTAACAGTCAAAGGGCTTTAAATCTGGTCTTTATTTTCTCTGTAGTCATGGTCACTTTCCAATTACTGATGAGTTGAAGTGTCCCAAAATAAAGAATTCAACAAGAACACCATGCCACATGCTGCCGCATGACCCAGAGACATCCCTGAGAAGCACCAAAATGTAAGCACTGTATCCCTTGTATGAAGCTATTGCCACTTTCCTGTAAGATGAATGCTTCTGCAGTAGGCTCAGAAATTGCATATTATATATATTAAAAACCCTTTATTTTAAAATATGATGGTTTTTTTAGAGGACATGGTGGGAAGTGCACTTTCAGATGGTGGCACTAAGGGAAGTGGGCGTAACTTTCTTTTTCAAAGGTTAGGGAACTCCTACTGACATGAACAAGAAAAACAATCTGCTTCAACAACAGTACCAAGAGCAAAATGATTAGCTCTCCTACTCGTTCCAACAACAATCTATATTATGCCAAGATATATATATATCAAGGCACTTTACCAAAGGAGTATTGGATGTATCCTGAGTCTCAGAAGCAGAGCCTTTCACCTCTAGGAATGTGGTTCAAATCTGACCAAGGCTGGAGAAGCATGGCTGAGTTTCTCTATGAAGTGAGAAGAGCTGGAGGTCTCAGTCTAGCTCTTAAATGGCAACTGCCCATATCACAAAACAAACAAGCAGCACTATCCACCAAGCAGGGACAGTATTAGACTCACTGGGGCCCAAGCCAGAAAGCTGAAGTCCTACCATATGGGGCTGACACCCAGGGCCCTGAGCCCTTACACCTGGGACTGGCATCGAGGCCTGGGCAACTTAGCTTCCTAGGGGTCCCCGTGACATGAGGCCCCAGGCAATTGCACTGCGTGCTACCCCCTAATGCCAGTCCTGGTTCTTGTGACACAGGTGAGCCTTGGGAGTTTTTTTTTTATAGCATGTTGGAGGGGTGGGGGGGCTCAGAAAGAAAAAGGTTGAGAACCCCTGCTCTATCACACCATCATAATTAGCACCCATTGCTGGCAATTGATGAAGACTGGGTGGTCATGTAAAGTGAATTCAGGATGCAACATACTCAGGAACCTTTGTCAGTTTTGGTTTGTCGGTAAAACACCATATAAACCTGAACGACTGTGCAAATGAACAGAAAATAATAAACCTTTCCCTCCCTCTAAAGGTTATTCCCTCCAGAAGAGAAATAAGGTATACAACACAGAGAAGTTTTCATTACCACTGCCTGGGCTGCAGGTATTTTGTGGATAGAAGATGTCAGTTTATAGGGCTGTCAACCCAGCAGCTTTTATGAGAACTAATTACACAGAATATTTTAAAGACACCACTGAAGAGGCACGACAACATTTCACAATCCCGTCTGTAATGATGATTATTCTCCTTTGTGCTTCTCTCTGTGTATATTAGGTATTGGACAGGGATGCTGTATCAGGCAGGGTAATCAAGGTGGGGACAAACATCAAAGGCTACTCCACCCCTCATCCCAAACACGAAAAGCAATTTCTACAGCAGCACACCTGTACTTTGACCTAGAACGTTAAGAGGCACTCCTTGTTTTTCTTATCAAAAATGTTGAGAATAAACAAATATGGGGCTTTAGCAAACCAAATCAGTTTTACAATGTTGAGGGTTTTTTTTTTTTTTTTAAGATTAGCTGAATACACTGAAAAATAAAACTGAACTCTTTTTACATTTTGAACACTTAACTCTCGTCAATGTCTTTAAAATGTCACTTCTTAAGATTTTGTTTTTAGGAAAGCTTTTGTTGTGATTCATCTCCCCTTCAGCTAAATTCACACAGCTATTTGTGGCAGCAATCCTTCCAGTGAAAAAAATAATGACTCTTTTTTAGGGATGGGAGAAGGGAAGAGAAATAAAAATCTCTCCCCAAAGATTTACAACTAAAACTCTGAAAAATCCCCAGGCATTTAAAAAGATCACTGCCTTTAGAAACCTCCACTCAATACAGTATTAAGGTTTCTGTAAATGAGGACAATAAACTCTCTCAAATTACACTGCATTATGCTCTTCTGCATGCCAAAGCAACTCCATCAACACTGATCCAGTACAAGGGGCTCTTTAAAGCTCCTTTAATCCCCCGCCCCCGAAGACAGTGACCTCTTTGCTCTTCTCTGTTAATATCTGGAAAACAGTTGATGATGATCACAAATCAGAGGATAGCTCAGTCTTTTAAAAAAATAAATCGAAGAATCTGAAGGATAAAGGAATCAAAGACTCATCTTCCAGCCAATATATTCTGTAGGCTAACTCATGCTAGCTAAGCTAAATCTTCAGTAAACAGAATTTTTTAAAAGATGTTCATTCTGAAGGTAAGCAAACAGGATGTATAAAAATGACTAGTTCACTGAGACTGGGCCAGCAACAACAGTGTAACAGCCAAATAAAACAGGCAGTTTACGGCAACAGCTTGGTTTAGATTACCAAATTACATTTAATCACAATATAATAAATCATACCATGATGTGAGATAAATGTTCTAGTGAGTTTTTCTTCACATGCAATTTAGAGTTTCAGTTATGAAGGGGCTGGTCCCAGCACCAGAGTTAAAGTTGTGTTGAAAAGTACAGTGAAAGTGGGGACCTATTCCCATGATTTGATGAGAGAAGCCAAATATTTCCTTCTCACACATACCACTTTCTAAAGGGTTCTAGATGTGATTTTTGTGAATGTTTTAAGTGTTTCCACTGAACTGGTTAAAAGTCGGAAGTATTAAAAAATTATCTAATTTTGAATTTTTTTTCACTGGCTTTTTGATGTTTCTTGTAGTTCTTGATGTTCTCACATAGTTAAAAATGGTTAAAACTTAGAAACTTCCCTAATGGGACTAGTCACATGAGTAAAATTACTCTGTATGAAGGATAGGGGCCGTGCAGTGTAAGCTTTTTAGGCCACAGATATTTACTTATTTCTGTGAAGTGCCTAAGACGTTTCTTAGTGTTTAAAAACCCAACAACAGTCTGGGAAAATCATGGAAAATGTGTTACCGAGGGCTTGTCTATAAAGTGGGATAATGCGCTCTACTGGGGTGTGATTTCTAAAAAAGAATCAACATATTGCACATCCCTTGGTCTGTGCAGAACTTGCTGGTGCGTGCTAAAGGTTACCTAGTGTGCTTTAACATAGCACTAGTTCACACAGCACTACATTAAAGTGCACCTGCAGAGTTTACATAGACCCATTAATGCACATTACCCCACCAGGTAGACAAGCCCTGATTCTACTAAAATCAATTACAACAAAAGATCCATTTCTGGACAATGTGAACAATAAGCCTTTTCCCTTTCTATATCCTGCATTGCTTGATAAGTTAAAGTTACAGCTACAATACTATATATTCTTGTTTTTGAGCCAGAAATCCGTTGTATTTTAACCCTGCTGGAACATGAAAACTGTCTAATTTGATTCAGAAACAATTTTGAAAAACAAATCCAAGATTACAATCCCTAACAAATAGAAGTTAAACTGTCAGTCAGCAGTATCATTCTGACATCTTCCCGTCATTTTTTATCTTAAAAAAAATAAACTTATTATAGCCTTTGTGTCCACCAATCTGCAGACAAACACTTAGGAAATCTGCCCACAGCATACACGTGCGTCATATAAATGTCATCTCCCCCTCTCTAATTGAAACTTCTTCCTCCTCAGTGACAGCCTAAAACTTCTGCAGCATTAGAAAGGTTATGAAAAACAGAGGGCAGACAAAGCCTGACCTTAGTAACCTCCCTTCAAAATAAAGATTAGATTGGGTAGTAACTAGGTAGGATGCTAGATTGATGTTACTAATTTCTTCCCAGTAGTTGCAAAAAAAGCATTTTCCAAAGAAAGAAATTGTAATTGGTCTTCTGCTGTATGCCTACATCACATGATCCTCTGAAGCCAAGAACAAAATGTGGGGTAAGCAGGAAAAAACAACAATTAAGTACTCCAAAAGTTGCATACAAAAAAATAAAATTGGCCATTGCATTTCCAAAAAACCAAACTGCTAGTGCATGTACTCAAAAAAAGTTTGGAATCTTTTGGTTATCTTCCAAAGGTAACCAAAACACCATCCATTTAATGGAAATCAAATCAAATCAGACTATTTGATACATATTTTTTAGTACTCAAAAAGAGCCACAGCACCAAGGAAATTTTGGACAGCAAATGCAGCAGTTTCCCTCCCCTTGAAATCTCAGGAAAAAGGGAAGGGGGAAAAAAGGCCACTTGGCTGGCCAACACAAGTGAATAATTGTCAGAAAATCCCCCCAAACCAGGAAAGTATTATTACCATCTTCTATAACAAACAAGAAGATGGTGAGGATAATCCTGCTGGTGAGGCCAAGAAGGAAGAGCAACAGATCTTCATCACTAATTTAATTTTCCATATCACTTTGGAAGTTCAGCCTACAATTAACTCTGAGAGAACAACTGAAAAGTAACTGAATCAGCTAAGGTGTTTTCATGGTGGCACTTTACAAAGAAGGAGAGGGAAAAAACTCTAAAGTAAGTTAGTAAGGCAGCTTTCTAGCATTAGCTGCATGCAATGGTTTTATGCTTACTATTAGGTATTTACCTTTAGTTTGAGACAACAAATATCCCTCTTCACCCCAGAGTAAACTCTGAGCCAGTTTTAGCTCCTGTAGTGTTTTCCCCGTGGACTTTGACCAGATAGATTAACCTTTAAATTCTTTATGTCCCAAACAACTTAGATATGGGTGAAGAGCTATTACCCATCCTTTAACCTGTAGGGTAGAAACAAAAGAATCTTTGAGAATTACCTATGGACCACCTTTCTCAAGAGAAATTTTTACATCTGTAGAGTGACTCAGAGGAGAAGACACTCATTTAACTAGGAAGTAGTAAAGGAACTGAGATGAGGGGACACAGAATTTACAGTGGATAACCTTGATAATGTGGTAGTATTGTCCAGTTGCTAAATGTTTCTGGAAGCATATTTCACTTCACTGTTCTTATACCTTTGAAGCACCAGTTAATCTTACCCAGGATTAGCAGTTTTGGTTGTGATAACGGATATAATGTATTGTGAATACTAATCCTTTTTGGCCTCTCTCCACTAAGCTATTTCTCATTGCTAGAGTAGCAATCACTTTGGAATGGAAGGCTGCCACTGATATTCCATTCACTGAATGCACTTTCAAGTCCTGGAAGCTCATCATAATAAAAAATAATATCTTTTATGCAAATTACGAACAGGGCAACTCTTCATTCAACGTATCCAGCACTTGTGCCTAGAGCAGGAGCGGGCAAACTTTTTGGCCTGAGGGCTGCATCGGGTTTTGGAAATTGTATGGAGGGCCGGTTAGGGGAGGGGGCTGTAGCCCGGGCCCCACCCTCCGCTCCCTGTCCCCTGACCGCCCCCAGAAGCCCCGCCCCTGACTGCCCCCCGCTGCCCCATCCAACCCCTCCTCTCATTCCTGACAGCCCCCCCCCGCCCCCTGCTCCATCCAACCACCACTTCTCTCTGTCCCCCGACTGCCCCTTGCCGCCCCACCCAACCCCCCCCCCACTCCTGATGGCTCCCCCGGGACTCCTGCCCCATCCAACCACCCCTTCTCTCTGTCCCCTGACTGACCCCGGAACCCCTGCCCCTGACTGCTCCTCGCTGCTCCATCCAACCCCCCCTCCTTCCTGACTGCCCCCCCAAGACTCCTGCCCCCATTCAACCACCCCTTCTCTCTGTCCCCTGACTGACCCCGGAACCCCTGCCCCTGACTGCTCCTCGCTGCTCCATCCAACCCCCCCTCCTTCCTGACTGCCCCCCCAAGACTCCTGCCCCCATTCAACCACCCCTTCTCTCTGTCCCCTGACTGACCCCGGAACCCCTGCCCCTGACTGCTCCTTGCTGCTCCATCCAACCCCCCCTCTCAGTCCTGACTGCACCCCCAGGACTCCTGCCCCATCCAACCACCCCTTCTCTCTGTCCCCTGACTGCACCCGGAACCCCTGCCCCTGACTGCTCCCCACCGCCCCATCCAACCCCCCCTCCTTCCTGACTGCCCCCCCAAGACTCCTGTCCCCATTCAACCCCCCTGTTCCCTGCCCTCTGAGTGCCCCCCATCCACCCCCCCACACCTCTCCTGCCCTCTATCCAACCCCCCCGCTCCCTGCCCCCTCACTGCGCTGCCTGGAGCACTGGTGGCGCTACAGCCGCGCCGCCCGGCTGGAGCCAGCCACGCACCGCGCAGCACAGAGCACGGGTCAAGCCGGGCTCTGCAGCTGCACTGCCCCAGGAGCTCGCTGCCTTGCCGCCCACAGCATTGCACCGGCGGCGGCGGCGCAGTGAGCTGAGGCTGCAGAGGAGGGAAAACAGCAGGGGAGGGGCCGAGGGCAAGCCTCCCGGGCCAGTAGCTCAGGAGGGTGCCGTGGGCCAAATGTGGCCCGCAGGGCGTAGTTTGCCCACCTCTGGCCTAGAGGCCAACCAGGACAGGGCCCCATTCTGCTAGGTACTTTACAAACATAGAGAAAAGGACAGTCCTGGCCCTAATACAATCTAAAATATACGGAATACCCCAAACCTACAGAAGCCAGTAGACTTCACAAATTTCCCCCCTTAATAGCATAATCTCTTTTCTGATAACTTTAATATTACTTTTTATATTTGTTTTTACACATCTGTTCTCTGGGCAGCCTCCAGAGTTCTGTTATAAACAATGCTATGTGATGTGAATCTTTTACCACATACTGATATTTAACTTACTTAAAAAAGATTAAAAATGGAACTAAAGAATAAAAAGAACAACTTTTGAGTCAAAAGTTACCTGGAGGACAAGGTGGTTGGTGGCTTAGTTCTATCAGGATCGATCCTGTAGTCACTGCAGTCCATGGGAGCGTTCTTATGGATATCAATGAATGCAGGATCAGACCCTGTCTTTCAGATCTAGGTACTTGGGTTCAAATAAACATGGCAACTAAGTAACATGTAACATTATTTTGGTGATTTTATCCTAATCTTTGATAGGCATCTGCCCACATCATAAAATTACAACAGACTTGACATGACTGGCAGCTGTTGCTCAAAAGAAGTCCAGAAATATAAGGTGTATTTCTCATCAGACCTGAAGTGCATTTGGGAGAATTCTGTGGGTAAAACTTGTACAGATCTTGCTTGAACTATGTATACATAGTGTATCATTCCCTCCCTTTCACAAGCATTAAATCAACTGGAATATATTTAAATACATATTTTTAAATAAATAAAACATACAGCACAGACTCCTGGATTTATAATTTGATGACACATTCATGGAATCTACTTTTGTAAATATATGTCCAAAGCCATGCTGAATACAGTCACATCCATGCAAGAGGTACACTACAGAACGATGACATCAAGATTCCTACAGCACTTCAAATTCACTCCTTCATATTCTTACCCCCCAAAGAAGTGGACGCTCCGCCACTAGAGCAAACTTAAATATAAAGGAAGCACTAGAAAACGTACTGTATTATTTGGTGAGTACTGACGCTACATGTTGTTCTAGAAAGAACATAAAGAAAGACAAAGCTCCTACCTCATGGAGTTTACAATCCTGCACTAAGATAGGAAGAAACTAGACAATGTGATCGCTTTTCCATCTCTAATTTCTAAGAGTTAGAGCTAAACAGAGGTTCAGGCCGAGTGCCACCTTCGCAGGAACACCAGCAAGATACTTCCAAGGGTGGAGGGAGGGAAGTAATTTACAGCAACCAAAAAAGGGGTGCATCTTACCTGACCCCATACCCAGCTAGCTCCACTGGCCAGAGCATTGCGAGGAGAAGGGTGGAGCCATGTCCCTGACTGCTTCTCACTCTTTTCTGCATGCCCACCTGAGACTTGCTCACAGGGAGGAAGGGGAAGGAGGAAGAAAGGGGGAGCAGTGGTTTGCAATGCCAATCTCATGAGATGCAGTCAGTCACAGAGGAAGTTGCAAGACCTAACTTCTTTCACAGTCACATTAGCGCTAGTGAAAAATCTAGTTTGTAAAATGCTGTGCGCAAGAGAAAGAAGGGGGAAAGGTTCTTCCAAGTTTCTTCTGTGACTTCTGTCTTTTAGCTCTAGCAAAGCCAGTTTCAAAGATCTTCATGGAAGGCTCAGAAAGGTCTCAGAAGAAAGGTCTAGTATGAAACAAACTAGTATTTTTATTCGGATGCTACTGGGTCCTAAATAGCCCATATTCCTTTCAAGTTATTTAAACGGAACATTAAAACAGGTAAACTGGGGATTTTTTTCTCTATTGTTTTTCTGCATAAACAAGTGTAATGATATGAGGGGAGGGGGATATGGCTAGGCAGAAATGAACCACTTGGTTGTAGGGTAATACCACGAAACTAGTAAAAAAATAAATATGGATATAAATAAAGAGTAATAATCATACACAGTGCAAACTTACAGTACTTTTATTGCAATCTGCCAAAATTCTAGACAGACATATCATGTGTTAACTAACTGGTCTGAATAGCATGAAATTCAATTTACACTAATCAGCAAAACAGGAGGAGAGAATGAAATAAGTGGGACACGTGCATTTTATTTTGTAGTACAATAATGCTCCTAAGTCAGATCACCTGATTAGTTATTACATGTGTAAGGTTAAGTGGAATATCTATATTATCCTTCAAATGTATTCATTTTCTGATCATTCAATGAGTGACCTTTATGGACCTGTCACTCAAATTACTCACTTGAAAGTTGAAATGGAGTGGGCCAGTGTGAATTCTTATTCTAAGAAGCTTATGCAATTCTTCAGCCAGTGACTCTCATACATTAGAATGAGGCTAAATTTCACCATAAGGAAAATATGTTTAACTCCACTGAAGGCAACAGAGTTGCACCTGGCTGAATTTGTACCTAGACGTTCATAGGACCTACCTCTAAAACAAACAAAATTCATGAATGGCTTTTTGTCCAGCTTAATCTTAACAATCTTTAGATATGAATAAACAAATATCACTGATGTATCACTTTCTGCAGACAAGTGACACCAAAAATGCCATTCCAGACAACTTAAAGTAAAGTGGAAGGAAGCAAACTGGGTATCACTCACTATGGGACATACTGTAAATAGTCTGACAATTTCAGGAAACAGCGATCATCGTTACATTTGCAAGAGGAATGAACTATTCCCTATTTTCTCCAGTTCCCTGACTGTCTGATGGTGAAATCTATTTGTTTTTCCTGAGAAGCAGTCGCTGAAGTGTTCCACAGTCAAGTCAGAAAAGACATTGCTGCAGTAATCATCACAAAAAGCCTGTCACACAAGTTTGCTAATGGCCATAAATAAGATATTTTTGGGAACAGCCGTTGATGTTGCCAAGAACCTAGAAGCCTATTTGGTACAAACAGCCAATCGTGATCATGGTAACATATTGCTGCCTCAATGAAGTGTCTCTGCATAGGACCCAGTAACTCTTCACTAGAGAGGAGAAGTTCTTTTTTTAAGCCAAAAATGTAGGGACGGTTAACATCAGTAATAACAAATTAATTCATTAATAACTAATAATAATTAATTTCATTAACTAGGTACTAATTTTCAGTGCAGTATCTCTGCATAACTAGGAAGCTCCATTTGCTTTCTGGGTTTAAACTAATTAAAGGGAAAAAACCCTACCCACACATCCTTCCAGTTATTCATTCATATTGTTTTATACTGTACACTAATTAATATAGTAATCAACACTCTGAAGAGTATTAACCTCTAATATTTTAGTCTTTTAAAACAAATACGATAATTTTCAAGGACAGAGGGAAAGGTAATTTTATATAGCACTGGAGAGCATGCATACATTAACAATGGGGAAATGATGAAGAATATAAAGGGCTTCCATTTTCACATTCAAAAAATAAACAAATAACTACATAGACAGTAAAAGGAAAACACCTATAAAAGAATCATAGAATATCAGGGTTGGAAGGGACCTCAGGAGGTCATCTAGTCCAACCCCCTGCTCAAAGCAGGACCAATCCCCAATTTTTGCCCCAGATCCCAAATGGCCGTCTCAAGGACTGAACTCACAACCCTGGGTTTAGCAGGCCAATGCTCAAACCACTGAGCTATCCCTCCCCCCTAGAGCACCACAACAAACTTTTTCCATGCCATTGGAGCACAGAAATGTATAGAAGTCAAGAAAAAGTAACCTGGAATTAACCTGCTTTTATTATAAAAACATAGATAGATCATACACACACACACACACACACGTGTGTGTGTGTGTGTGTGTATGTATGATCTATCTATCTATATATAATGCTCGTGATTCATACCTATTTTACAGTAACAGAAAAAGACTTGACTACAATGCAATTTAAGGCATGTGTGGTATATGACTAATGGCACTTTGCCATTAAAGTACTTTTAAAAGTTGCCATTTTCTAGTACAAAGGAAAATATTATATTGAACAGCTAAACTAAAAAAGCACTGAAGATTAACATCGATTGGACTAATTCTTACTGAGAGTTTTTACTTGCTAGACATGTAAGAATAAAATTGTTATTCAGCGCTCACAAAAATACCACACCCTACATGTGTTATTCGTTGAGATTTTATTTTTCTACCTCACATATGGCCTTACTTTCCCCCCTTATTTATGTTGAGAAGTACCTTACTCTGCAAATACTCAATAGGGTAACTCACTACGTTGGTACTGTGACAGGGTCGGGCGAGATGTCTATAGGAGAGTAATAGAAGGCAGACATATTAGCCCTAGGCTAAGTAGGTCCCTTTTCCCTGGGTAAGGTAACAGGGAAGGTTCCAGAACAATCAGGAACCTTCTGGAGACAATTAAGACAGGCTGATTAGAACACCTGCAGCCAATCAAGAAGCTGCTAGAATCAATTAAGGCAGGCTAATCAGGGTACCTGGGTTTTAAAAAGGAGCTCACTTCAGTTTGTGGTATGTGTGTGTGAGAAGCTGGGAGCAAGAGGCACTAGGAGCTGAGAGTGAGAACGTGGACTGTTGGAGGACTGAGGTGTACAAGCTTTATCAGACGCCAGGAGGAAGGTCCTGTGGTGAGGATAAAGAAGGTGTTGGGAGGAGGTCATGGGGAAGTAGCCCAGGGAGTTGTAGCTGTCGCACAGCTGTTCCAGGAGGCACTCGAGACAGCTGCATTCCACAGGGCCCTGGGCTGGAACCCAGAGTAGAGGGCGGGCCCGGGTTCCCCCCAAACCTCTCAACTCCTGGTCAGACACAGGAGTCGTCGCCCTGGACTGTGAATTCAGAAAAGCGGCCAAGCTGAGGGCTGCCGTGAAGCTCCAAGGCGAGCAAATCTGCCAATAAGCGCAAGACCCACCAAGGTAGAGCAGGAACTTTGTCACAGTACTCTACTGAGTAAGTGTAGCAAAATTAGGCCTGCTGTGAGTTGTCTAAAAATTATTAAAATGACAAAACTGTAGCATTTCAAAGCCACAGCTTTTCTCTGTTACCCAAAGTAAGGAAGAGAGAATGGTAAAAAATTATAATTAAGATGTGGAATTACAAAATTATTTTATGTAGATGGATTAATAGGTTTTCAGTTTGCATGTTGGTGAAAAAGCACTACCACTTGGTGTGTTACAAGAAAAAAAGTTATAATTTAAAAGCACAGCACAGTGTATCTAAACTAACTGTGGTTATTTTAAACAATGTTAAATGGAAATGAATGACAAAGATTAAGAGCAGCAAATTTCATGGTAATATTGACATTTATAAGCAATATAGACAGAAGATTCAAATGTTTGGTCTTTACAGCCCAGAGAAATAAATAAATAAAAACCACCAAGTAAAAGATCCATAAAACTTGTATTATAAATGAACACAAAATAAAAACAAAATATTAAAATTTGTCTCTTCTTGCCCTCTTAATTTCTTTTCTCAAGAAAACAGCATAATAACTGCTTTTTTCCTCTATTTAGTTCTTGAGAACATATTAAAAGACATTACATTGAAAACTGGAGGAAAATTACAGTCGCAGAAGTGGCAGCTGGGATTTCCCGACATTCACTACTAATGCATTTTGCATGTATTTGTATTTTATTTTTATGTCTGAATTTTGCATGAATATTAAATGTCAGAAAATTCCAAATGCCGGCACTAATTCAAAGCAGGTTACTATAAACACACTCAAATGAACATACAGATTGTGTGTGCAGACACATTAAAATATATATACACACACACATATATTGCAGACGAGAATTCAAAGTTTATATAAAACGTATTCTTAGATCCATTTACTACTTTAATCCATGCACATCAATAGATAGAAGGCACTAATTACAGCACAGAGTCCTGTACTACCCCAAAATGCATACTTCATGAAAGATCTGGGGGATTACAAATGGACTTTTTGACCCTGGTAATTTAGAACGTTGTAGAACTGTATTAGCCAATGACATTTTCTTGTTTTCCCCTTATCAGCAACAGGTCTAAAAATATTTTCATGAAAAGAGTTAGACTTTTTGGACAAAGACCTGATCCCAAGATGACTGAAGTCATTAGGGAGTCTTTCTATTAACCTCAGTGGGCTTTAGATAAGGCCCTAGATGACCGATCCATACTGTAGATTCACAACTTAGTGTGTTTGAAATGCACTGTAAGCCATTTTCCTTTCAATCTTTGACTGTAAGGACAGTCCATAACCAACTACTCAAACTCCACTGAGGGCTTTGAGGCACCTTAAAAATGACAATTTAATTTGGGAGGTGGCTTCACCCCTACAGCTTGGTTCTGTCATTACGAATACTACTGTGAGGTGGTACACAGCACTCCGTATAAAATCAGCAATTTGCTATCTAGGGCCCTGATTTTGCAAAGACCTCCACACATACTCAATCGTATACATTCTGAGCAGTGCTACTGAAGTGAATCGGACTACTCACATGGGTAAAACTAAGCATAAGCGTAAGTCTTTGCAGAATCAGGGCCCAAAACTGTATCCATTTGTGCAGTATTATTCCAAGAGTTCAATGTGAAATGGAAAAAGGAACAACTTTGTTTCTGGTTTCCTATTAAACATTAATATTTTTAAAGTGACTCTAATACTTGAGATAGATTTGATTTTCCAGCACTGTTATTTAGTGCAGAACGGGGACAGCACAGGCAGCAACGAAGTAAGCCTCTACACGCTTCCTTGCCAAAATGTCTCCGCTGTGCTCTGAAAGGACCGCTTGTGCCAGGTGAGTGAGGTGTAAAGGTAGTTCAGCTTCTCAGCAATCTCTTCCCTGAGATTACAACAGTAGATTCCCTTGTTGACAAAGGCACCTATCTACTTGGCTTTTGACTGACAGCACTCGCCAACTCATATTACACTGTACTTCAAACACTCCACAGATGATATTGTTTTTTCACTCAGTATCACTTTGGGCAGGATCTGAACCACTGACATAGATATAAAAAGTTCCATAATATTTACATATGAATACCACATACTAAAGAAATAAAACATCAACTGTGCAGTAACTGGGAAGGCAAACACCACAATTATACGTTCAGCAATAGTTCTAAAACAGCCTTTGATAGTAGAATCTATTTGTATAACTGAAAGAATGAATGTTGGCCAGCAAATGGACAATATCACATAGAAAAGGTATGTGGAAGCTCTCACTTTCTACTGACCAACATCCAGATGAAGACAGAAAGAACTGCAGGTGCAATATTTTAGCCAAATCACAAATTATCAGAGTTTCTGGTATTCTCCAATTATTTGCACTATAATTTCAGCATTAGGTATACACTGAACATTTTATTTGGGACTTGAACCATTTGTTTATGGCACAGAGGTCACCGGACGACCAAGTGTGCTGTATTAAAATGAATTAAATGGTCTCAAGCTATTACCGAAAAGACAATCTGGACAATCTGACAATCTGAGTAGTAAACAACATTCAAAAGAGTGTCTTCTTGATTGCAGCTACCAGATACTGTGCCATGACACGGATCTGATAAAGGGTGTGACAAAAAAGCTCCTGATGTTTTTCTCTGTGTTCTGTCATGCGATCAATGAGGGGGAATTGTGTCCTGTTACGAATTCCTAAATTGACCTTCATGTGTCCCTCTGCAGGAAGCAAAGCACAGGAGGAAGCCAGACGCAGGAGCTGTGTGGAATGGAGAAGATCCTAAAACTAAATCCTCCTCCCCCTTTTAGACAGAAGCTATTTCTCCAGCCATTTTCCATTTGGTACGGATACAGTAGCTCTCTTTACTTAACAGTCATCTCAAAGTCTTGAAAGCTCATACAATGTGCAAACTCACACTACAAGAAATTATGTTCCCTCCTTTCCTCCCAGAGTTCAACTGTTAAGTAAAATTAGCATGTCTCCAGTCCAAATTTTTGCCTCTCAGCAGGCTTAAGAGTACTCACAACTAGCAAAACATGGTTGTAGTGCAGTCTGGCAACTTTTGGTTCCCTTGCATACTTGTCCTTGCAGCTTAATTGATGAGATTCTACTTCTTGGTTTGAACATAAAGATCTTACCACCAAATTTTTAAAGAGATGGCACTATAATGGTAGAAAGCACGTTTTCAGTTTGCCTTTGTGTGTGTATATATTATTTAGAACAGAATGTTCCGTCCTCTCTATATAGCTATTTGGTCAGACCACAGCCTCACTTTTTGCAAACTGTATTTATTTTATATTAATTTAAATTTAAAAACAAACAGTCATATGCAGGCTCTGAGCACAAAAAACAGATACAAATTGCAATTAGTTCACCCCCTCTACTAAGCAGCAGTTCTAAATACAATCATCCTCAATTCGTTTGCCAACACTACCATTTCTCCCATCTTTCATCAATGGCAGGCCAAAGAAAACAAAAAGAAGAAGAGCCATGAAGCATTCCATCTTATTATCCACCTTCAAATCCCTCCTCAAAACTATCTTTAGCTACGATACCTACAAAAAACTTGACAACGGTTAGGCTGCTGGTGTACTGTCATCAATATTGTCTCAATTTTCCTTGTACTCCTCCATCTGCCTGTATTCATCTCTGTCTTTTGGCTCATCATAGATTGTAAGCTCATTCGGGCAGGGACTGTCCTTTTGTTCAGTGTTTGTACAGCTCCTAGCACAATGCTGTCTGGTCCATGACTAGGGCTCCTAGGTGATATGGTAACACAAATAAATAAATAATTCCCTGAAAGTCAGCAAATGTGGCTATTTCAGACCTGGTGTGAGACATATTCCAGAACCCCAGAGCTCACACAGAGAACACCCTGACAGCTTTGTACTGTACCCAGGGGAATCTAACACCACCACCACTGATGTCAATTGTGACAGCATATCACAGCACACTTCACAGGGATTGAAGCGATGCTCATGTTTCAGTTAGACTGGGCAGGTCATGTGTTGAGGGTGGATGACACCATGCCAAAGCAGTTGCTATATGGTGAACTGAAAGTGAGCAACCATATCTGAGGCAGCCAAAAGAAGTGCTTCAGGGCCACCCTGAAGCATGCAACATTGATGATGACAACTGGGAGTCATCAGGAACAGACAGATCATGCTGGTGAGAAACAGTCAACAATGGGGTTACTCAGCTCGAGATTAATCACCATATGGATCCTGAGGCACAGAGGCCGAGTTGTAAAGAGTGGCAGATTCAGCAGGCACAGGCTGTAATCCCTTCCTCGATATCAAGCTACATACGTGCTCAATGCAGAAAGGACTGTCACTCATGCCTCGGCCTACTTAGACACAATTATATTCACAAGACATAATACCGTCGTCAATTTTATCTTCAGTCACAAAAGACAACAATAACCGAATCACAAACAGGCAGTCTCAGGTAGCCCAAACCCAAGAAACTGAAGGCCTGATTTTGGTTGAGGGGAGAGAGGGGCGCATAAGTTATTCAATAAAAAAAAGTCGGGAAGTAATTACCTTAGGTCTTGTCTACACAAGAAAGATGCACCAGTTAAACAAAATATGTTAATTTTATTTTACTTACTTACTTATTTGCAACCTCCTGTATGGGTATGCTTACTCTGGTTTCAGAGCGGTTGATTTTGGTTTAGCTTAGGCTGATTCCTAATCAATTTAAGGTAAACTGATTTAAGTCTGGTTTAAACTGAAATAAGAGAGTCGAAACAGGGGTTTGCACTGGATTAACTAAATCAGTTTGAAATCATACCTTTAGTTAAATAGGTGCAACCTTCTCATGCACACAAGGCCTTAGACCTGGGCTGAGCTGCCACAACACCGGAATAGAGCTACTCATTTACTGATCACAGAAGAATAATCAAGACTTAATATTGCATTTGAAAATACTTTCAAAATGTACATTTGAGAAGAAATCAATTACGCTAACTTTAAAGTCTTATTTCTGGATAAAAAATTAATCCCCAAAGAACCAAAGTATACTTAAGCTATACTAGCACAGGTAGTGGTACAGATGTTGCTAATACTGTACAAAAACTTTACATTGTCCACGATACAGACAAAAGCTTTCTTTTATGTGCTTCTTTCTTCCTTCTTTCCATTTAGTGAACACAAAAGAATATTGTCCCCCTTCCAACAAACAAAACACCACTTTTCCTAACAGAGCCATATAGCTCAGCGTGTTCAGAAACAGACAGATTAAGAGGCTTAAAGCAGGCCAAGAGAGACGACACTCACGACGTTATTAAACCAAAAGTGAAGCTGTATGATGCTCACGGTATTTTAGGCACTAATCCTTTCCAGCTGCCCATTTACAATGCACTGTAATATTTATATTATTTGTTCAGGTCTTTAAGACACCCAGACCACTGGTTTAGGTGTCTCTATATCATTCCAAATTCTATACCTGAATGAGGTAGCCAGTTCCTCAGTAGTGGGCCAAATTCATCCCTGGTGTGATTTCAACAAAATCAGTGCGTTACACCTGGGATAACTTAGCATGTCTGATCCTGTGCGGTGCTGAATGTCCTCAATTCTCAGTGACTTCATTGGGAGTGGAAGGCATTCAGCATCTCACAGGATCAGGTTCAAAGTCTGCTAGGAAAGGTGAAGATGTGACTGCTCTTCACTGTCTCACCAAGGCCAATACCCAGGCTTATCAAGCAGCTCTGTCAACTGAATGGACAGAGCAAGCAGCTAGGGTGTACATCTTGGACGGCTGCAAGATGATCATATGATGGAGTGGGTTAAAAATGGTGTGTGAGAGAGAGAGAGAGAGAGTGTGAGAGAGACTGGTGTAGAAGAAGAAAAGATAATATTTAGCGTTGAAAGGAACTCCACCTGGATATAAGGGGCTCAAACATGCACCCTCTGAACAAAGAGATGGTGAGACAGAGTCTGGTCAGAGGACTAACAAGGATAAACAACATACACTACCAACAGTGAACAGCAACCTATTACAAAAGTTTCAAAAATTTTCAATACTGTGGGAAACAAACTCCCCTGCAGTACCCTCGTCATAGCTAATTTGTGATTTCCTGTACTCACAGTACTAAATGCACAATAGAGCCTCTATTGTGAGCCTCCTCCCGCAAGCATTCAAAAAAGCAACACATTCTTTTTATCTAGACAGTGGAGTCTCATATACATTATGCTCTACCCAGCTAAAACGTTATTTTCTTAGCTGTTGCTTTTGCACATAATAAAATCTGCCATCTAGTTGCATCACTTCAAAGACCCCACAGGACAAGCAGCAATGGTGTTTTAGGAGCCAAACTGCTGACTACGAAGCTCAGCAAGAGGAGGCTTAAGAAGCTACATAAATATTGGGAGAAGAACAGGAGAGGATTCTAAATGGAGAACTGTCCCAAAATTTAACACACTGAGATGAACTTCAAAACAGTAAAGCCGCTGAGGGGGGTGAAGAATCAATGAGAGCCCCCTGATGGAACCAATGAACAAAAGTTACAGTAATATTAATTATGCATGTGCAGAGGGGAGAATATGTCCTTTAGCATACAAGTTACCTAAAATATTAGGATCCTAGGCTTTGGGCCACCAGTTTTTGTAAAAACATTTTGAATACTTACGAAATTTTTTTTAAAGATATTAGATTACACAATAATACTTTACGTTTCTGAAGAATCCCAAAAGTACATTACAAACAAACAAACACACAAAATTGCTTCAAACACTACTAAAACATAGCTCTAGGAGTGGAACAGAGATCACTATAAAACAGTTTAGGACAGACAGTGAAGACTACCTTAAGGAGTAATTTTAGATTGGCAGAATATAATTTCCGGAGTTAGAATTTAGCCAGGGCTAACATGCCAAACAAAAAATGCCATGGGATCTTTGGCCAAAATCTTAATTTTATGTCTCATCCAGAAGGCATTTTGGTAAGAGGGAGAATGATGCAGCTAGCATATTCCAACCAGCATAGGAATGCACACATGCAACATCAAACTGCTGTCAACCAGTGAAATAATTTCTTTCAATCCTGCTCATTTTAGGAACAGAAAAAATCAACATGAGAACAGCTGTGATACACGTTAATGCTATTCAGCAAAGTACAAAAAGCACATGAAGATATTTAGTAGACTACAAATGTGAAAATGCTCATTATCTGGGTGAAAATGAACAGTTTAACACATCTGGTACAACACATTAAAAAGAAAAAAAAAACATTTAAAGATCAGTTTAAGGGTTTGGTGACTGGCTTGTAGTTATCTCTACCAAACAGTTTTGTCCTGCATGACTCTGCAAAGATTAACGCTACGTACTGAACAAGGCCACACATCTAATGAAACATGACTCATTTGGTAACTCTGATGAAGTACTGTACACTACAGTTTCAGGTAGGAGACATTTTCTTTTTTCATTTTGAGATTGTTGCCCTGTAAACGTGTGAAGACACAAAGGTATTTTTGTACCTCTCACATTACAAATATTGGGCCAATTCTGAAAGTTCATATTCAGGCAAAACTCCAATGGAAGCCAACAGGAATTCTGCTTGGGAAAGTGTGATTTCAAACAAAGTAAGGACATTTGGATTTGGACCAACAGCAATGCTGCCACTGGCTGCCGCCCCCAGCTGCACCCTGTGATTCTAACAGGAGTCACAGAAAGTGCAGTGCGAGGAAATGCTGCCTCAGGCAGCATTCACTTTCGGCAAATTCTCCTGTAGATCAGCCACAATCTGGCTGGAGAGCATACTTGAACATACTTTTTAGTGTAGCTCCTTCCTGGTTCATTTGCTCAAACTCTGGCTCACTCATAGGCCACAGGGACATTTTGCAAGAGTGAGGAAAAGTGGCTACATATAGCAGGGGATGGAAACTTCCTGCACAGCTGCTTCTCTCCTGGGCCTGGCCCCACCTGGCTTATTTTTCTTACATTATCTTCCCTGCACCCCAGACAGTGTGTGCGGTGGTTACGAGATAGGCCACTGCTTGTTTGTTAAAAGAACGAGGAGTACATGTGGCACCTTAGAGACTAACAAATTTATTTGGGCATAAGCTTTCGTGGGCTAAAACCCACTTCATCAGCTGCATGCAGTGTAAAATACAGTAGGAAGATATATATATTGTGCACAGCCTCTACACAAATGTGCAACGTGGGGAAGAGATTGCAAGCACCCTTGCTCCTTTGTGCCTGCTTCATATGGCTAGGCAGACTAGTGCTTACACTTAGGGAGCCCATGCAGTATTTGCATAACTGTTGATACGAACCTCTTCTAAAGGGGGGCCATGCCTGAGCTGGCCTAATGCAGAGGGTAATGGAAGGTGCACCTCTCTTTAAGACAAGGGCAGAACAGTGACCATGCTCATATGGCAGTGTCCTGAATTAGGCTCAATGCCTCCACAAGCTCCTTCCAGAGTGGCGTACAACCATGCACCACCCCACCACAGGGCCAGATACAAATGCTACAGTTTGCCCAGAATCTTTAAATAAATATCAGGGCTCTTTAGGAAGCCTGTTACTGTACCATCCCACAATAACAAAACCTGTATTGTGAACAGGAACTGTGAATCCTGACTCAGTAAAGCAAGGAATTTTATTTTGTGCATTTCATATTTTCACATCAGAACCAAAACATACAAGATATGAACAAATACTAATAAGTGACTAGTCTCAGAATGAATTCTGCGAGAGGCGCAGGGTCAGAAAGCATGAACAACCTTCATTCCACACTTATGTAACTTTGCCAAGGGGGAATATAACTAATTTATTTGGGTACTGACAAGGGACACCCAGCCACTGGCCTGTGCATATAGTTATTTTAAAAGAATACAATCCATTCCATAAAATATCTAACACCAAATACAATTACAGAACCACATAACTTAACTTAAACACTAAAAAAAACCAACCCTCATACCTCATGTATTACAGAAATAAAAGCTTCCTTTGAAAAAATTCAAGTTTAAAACCAGTGTAAAGGTCAGTGCTCTCAGCCAATGTTAATCTCAGTCTAAATGTTTTTGGTAAAAGAATAAGTACTGAATATTTAATTTGTTTTCTTTAGCTTTCCTCTATGTCTCATAGTCCTGGCAATCTTGCTTTTTACAAACTTCTGACCTTGATGCCTCACATCATAGTCACCATCTTCCTAGCTAAGGATGACTGAACTTAAGACTCCAAAGTCTACGGAGGAGAGGAGCCACAAGGGAACAAAGTAGATACTTCCATCTCCTTCTGAAGAGGCCTGTTTGAGTACCCTTTATTTTATACTTGCTCAAAGCAACAAAATTTTCCTTGTTAAGTATCAGTAATGCACATCAAAATACGGGAAGTGTTATATACAAAATTAGAAAAACCCAATTATATCTATTAGCCACTACCTGGATAAATTGCCAATTGGAATTAGACAGGAAACATGATGGCTACAGGTAAGATACGAAAAATGTTTTTTAAAGGAAACAAACGAGTTTATAGTTTTCGTCATAAATTATTGCTCTATTACAGCAATTTTTATGTTTCGCACATCAAAAATAGTTAAACTTTTCATTTTACATAAATTCTTGGGAAACTGTGGTAGGTTTCTTATAAAAAGAGATTTATATAGATTTTCACTTCTTTACCTTGCTAGTTATCGTATTTCTTTACGAGAACAGTCACCTTTTTTGTAGATGCTGCTTACTGTGGCAAAAACTTCATCACACCTAGGGAAAGGTCTTGATTCACATCCCTTTTTGGTCCAGTGGCACAAAGAGAACTGAATCTGCCCCTCCAGAATACTCCATTTGCAGAGGCTAATTTAACACCTCTACGCAAATTCCCACCCTGACCAGGATGTATAGGGCAGGCTGGGGCATGAGGGAGTATGGCCAAAGCACAGTTCACTCCAGCTATTCTCTGACAGTGTAATAGCTCATAGAGGACAGTCAGAAGGCAGTGCAAATTATTGGAGCCCTGTGGCTGTTTTAAATTGTGCTGGGGATTGGACAGGCCCCTGGCCAGGACCAGAATTAGGGAGGCTCGAAAGTGGTTTAACCAAATTAAGTGAAGTAAAGCAGTACCAAATATTCTGGCCTCCAAACTTTACAAACCCCCAAGCAAACTGTTACACGTAGGGGCTCAGAACAAGCTCCAGCCTCCAACCTGCTCACAGTTTGAGATTTCCTTAGCTTTGCTTTCCATCAGATGCTGTCATCACAATGTTGTACATCACTTAAAGCCAGGAGAAACTCAAATGGTCATGGACTCCTAATCCACTCCCTGTACATTAGTCACTCAAGAGGGTGGGATGAGAATATTTTGGAATGAAAAAAAAAATGTAGTTGAAAATATTACTTCTAGAACTTAAAAAAAAAAAAAAACGCAACCCACAAACAATCTATAGTGTCCTAATGTTACTTTAAATTGCGAATTATGTTAGTAGGAGACAGTTTATATTTTTTATGTTTTGGCAATCTGAAAACGGCCTGTTTTATAATATGTAAAGAATTTCTGCTACATATTTCTAGTGGGATTACACACAGAAATCAGCTTAAATTGCCATCTTCATTTTTGAGTTGGTAAGAGAGGAGGATAATGAAAGTAACCATGAGTTTTTTCCTACCCCTCAGTAACGTATGCTCCAGACACCCTCATCTCTACAGTATGAATTTAGTTAATAGACTGGGCCCATGAGTGTATGGTAGGGAGATAAGGAGAAAGAGGTCTGTCCTATAATTTTTATCCTAACCTTACATTTTAGGCCACCTTTTATTCAATGTCACTCCATCCCGACTTTATCATTAAATAAATAATTACAGGGGCCAGGCCGTTAGGCAGCCTTAGATGAAAACGCAATGTTGGTATGGGATTTGAAAGCCTGACACACGCTGTAGCCCAGAGACTATCACCTCATCAATGTTCCCAGCTGGCCCAAGAAGCAAGAGCCCCTAATATTACTCTTGAATCCGGGTCTCTAGTTGTCATCCACCCAGAGTTCCTTACAGAAACTCAGCTATTACAAACTAATAGTGGGTAAGAAAGACAAAATGGAAACTAGCAATTGTAGCCCAAAATATTCAGATGACTTTGAATGAACAGGGAATAGTGGTATTTTATAGAAGTAAATTAGAAGAAAGACCGACCAATTCTTGTGTGTCTTTTCTTAAATACAACTGAAGTCAATGTCTTACCATATGCTCACTGGTCATTCAAAATATCTAATTAACAACCTAATAATATTTCATTCCCTTAACAGCCATATAAACACACATTTTAGGAAAACACTGAAGTTTTCCCAAAGGGTACAATCCTGGCTAATTATCTAATTGCTGTAGATGTTCTTAGTTGACAGAGATGGATTGAAACCATGCTTAAGAATGTTGGAATGCATGATACAGTATCCATATGATAACACATTATGGTGGCAGCCTAATTCTAATCTCTTTAATGAGATTTTTGAGCTAAATACTGTGACTGCTGTGTTCACATTATAAATAAAACGATAACTCTAAGAAATACAGATTAGTATATTAAAGCATCAGGCATTCTGAACAGGGAGTTGCGACAATTACTCTTTGATGGTGCAAAGACCAAAGTTTTAAAAAAAAGGGTAAAAGTCAAACAAACTGACATATGTAAGGACATTTTTGAATTTAATTTGTCACATTATTAACAACTCAGATATCATAGCCCATATGGTACGTCACACTCCCTATAAGAAACACATTTGCATGCACACTGAATGTTTGCATGCTGCAGTTTTCCCAATCTACATACCACAAGATTGAATTTAAAAATCCACAAAACGAGGTTTATTTCAAAATAGTAGCTTCAGTAACTGAATTATATATTTAGTACTGTAGTTAACTGCAAAGAGGTAGCTCCTGTCTGGATGGCTAAAGTAACAAATTATATAATATTTAGATTATATTTAAAAACATCAAAAATACACTGGTGTAATTTTGTTGCCATAAGGAGGTGGAGGTCAATATAAAGCAATAATATTACAAATAGCAAAATTAGGAGTTGGTGTTACTAATTTTACACAGATAGTATGAGGAGGTTCATGATATGGCACAAATATGCCACTAAACTAGACCAAAAATACAGAACAAGCAGGTATATTGTGAAAACATTCTCTCTACCCGTGTAACTTTCTCCATATTAAGCTTATTTTACTCTACTTTTATTATTTACTAGAAGGTATTCAGCAGATGCATTTAATGAGCTGATCCTTCCATCTAAAGCAGCAATGATTGATATATGTCTGATGTTTATTAGTGTTTTCTGGTTCCTTTTCTGCAGGAATATAATAATGAGATTGAAGTATTAAAATACATGGACCTGACTGCTTGCAAAGGGACTAGAATGCTAAATAAACATACTTACATTTTCTGAGATCCAGGGAAAGGAATCTCTGTGATGCATTAGAATCACACACATACATCCCAAATACTGTAATTCGTTTTAATTCACTGAAAAAAAAGTACACATTCACTATAGTCCTATTAAGCCCCATTAATTTAAATGAGGCTAAATGGGTGATTGCCTCACGGCTGTTACACCAAGGACTAAAAGCAAACATTCTTCTTAATAAGGGCAAGAGTTGTTAAAATATACACTGAAGTTCAATTATTTAATTTAAGCCACAACAGGTGAAATTTTTTAAAGTACGGCTGGTAATGTCTATGGCTACATACAGTCTACTTCACTATCAAGAGTGCAAAGGCAGCCATCTGATTTTAAAAATATTTTAAAAAACCCAAAGACACACAACAGACAATCAAATCTACACAGCAAATGAAGTTATTATTTTGGCTCTATAGCTTTCTCTTTGGGAATCACTCGCTGTTCGATTCTATATTTTGTTGTTGCTGACTGAAGCAGCATATAACAGTTTTCAGATTAACAGAAACATTTTAAGCTGGCAGTTGAGCCTAATACTGTAACATCACCCCATGCGTATGAGCTGTCTTTACCCTCAACAGCAGCAGCAATCCATAAATGCCTTTGCTAGCATTTTTTTAAAAAATAGGAACTCAAATTTGTGGAGGAAAGCCTTACCTCACAAATAAATAACCTATCCCCACACGTAGCAAAGTCATTTCAACATTCAGGCCTTAAACAGTTTGTTTTTTGTTTTTATAGTAATAAAATGATTTTAACTTCCTGTTTACTGAAAAATTAGCACAGCTTTTTCTACATGGCATTTTACCTGCCTTTTACTGCAGTTAAAAGCCAAGACACTGTTTAATCCCTGAGCGGGTGTATGGGGAGAAAAAGAATTAAAATCATGGATATAGATTTAAGGCTATTTTAGTGCAGTCTTTTCTTTTTTTTTTTTTAAAGGGTGAAATGAATCAACAGCCAAGTTCGAGTCCCTGAACTAGGCTTCACCGAGCCTGCTGTTTCGATTTTTTTATTTTTGTATTTAAAATCTCTCTATTCCAGCAGTTACTAGGCAAAGTTGCTCGACAGACAATGCCTGGCCACCCGCACCTCTCATTACAAATAACCTTATATTCGCTAACAAGTCTAGATCAAACAAAAAACAAAAACAAAAACCCAAACCACTCTCACACACACAAAGCGAGCAGGCAGCGAAGGGAGGGGGATGGGAGGGGAAGAAGCAGAGCGAGCCTTTATGTCCACACAGACATCGATGTCTCTTTAAAGCAAGCTCACAGAGGAAATCGGAACAAAATAGACAGTGAAATCGTTACCTAGTGGCAAGCCCTTGTTTAGTAAATGAGAACTTCCCATTGAGACAGCTGTCCAGTCTCTCTACAAAGAGAACTTCAGTCCAGTATCACCACACACAAATATCCTAAGCATATGGCGGCTACTTCTATTTTCCCCCGAAGTAACACACAGACACACACAGACTCACACACACACACACACACACACACACACAGCCCCAGCGCCGCTGTCTCTGAAAGTGGGAGAGGCGCTGCAGGCGGAGCTTAGGTCAGACGAAGCTAATCTCTTGTTTCCAAGCTCGGAAGTGCAATCAAAAGGAAACGGACGGGAGGCAGAAAGCAAAAATAGCTCAGGGCTGCGGCCCCTCTGTCAATTTCAAAACAAAAGCAATTGGGGAACACGTTTTTCACAGTTGCTTATTAGCAACAGAAAGGGGGGGGGAACACACACGCATTGGGAACCTGGAATTACTTTTATAGCTCAGTAAAACGGAGTTATTTAGATATATTTTAGCAGCTGAGCTGTTTGAAAAGTTTCACAGTGTAACTATATGATGTGTTTTCTCTTTAAACCAGGGGTTCTCAAACTGTGGGTCGGGACCCCGCAGGAGGTCGCAAGGTTATTACATGGGGGGGTCACGAGCTGTCAGCCTCCACCCCAAACCCTGCTTTGCCTCCTGCATTTATAATGGTGTTAAATATATTTTAAAGCGTTTTTAATTTACAAAGGGGGTCACACTCAGTCGCTTCCTATGTGAAAGGGGTCACCAGTACAAAAGTTTGAGAACCACTGCTTTAGTCCCACAGAACAAATTCTGATTAATGCCTTTTTATATTCTTGTATTTTATTATGCAATTTGGTTGAGGATTTCCTCCCTCCCCTATACATGAAGGACAATTTTTAAAATAAATAATTTCTTATTTTCTAAGGGCCCCACACTAATGGCAAATAAGAAAAAATGTATCTTAGTTTATAGACCCCTTTCAGTGGCTCACACTGTAAATAATTAGGGCCCAATTCTGCTTTCAATTACCTTGGGGGACGTCGACTGACTGAAATGGGAATCCACCAGTCTAAGTGAGGGCAGAATTAGAACAAAAGGTATCTTATGAGCCAAATCCTGCCATTCTTCACTATCAAGCATATTCCACTAATTCTAAAATGCCCACCTGATCACTGTGCTTTGTATGTCCCACCTCTGTGACTGGTCCCGGGTCTGTTACAGCTGTCATCTGGAGATCCTGGCTCTTCAGATCAAGCTTTATGAATTTATTTTCATGCTGCCCTGGTGAGATGACGGGCTATTGTCCCCATTTTACAGATGGGGAAGTGAGGCACAGAGAGATTAAAGTAAAAAGTATCCACTAACTTTAGTGCTCAATTTGAGACACCTGGCACCTCATTTTTCATGGTACTTAGCTTTATATAGCACTTTATATAGCTCCCACCGAGTGCTCAGCCCTTCTGCAAATCGGACCCCAGGGTCTTAAATCAGACATCCAGAAAATTAAGAACACACGATTAGTGACTACCTGTGAAAAGTTTGGTTTAAGTAATTTGAGTGGTATCATATGGGAAATCTGTGGCAAAGGCATGGATAGAATCCCAATTCTCTAAAGCAGCATTCAACTACCTTGATCATGAGACCACACTTCATTTTTCTGCAGTCCCCTGCCTTCATTCACCACACACCTTCCAGCTTCCACAACAAATGAGGCAGGGGTTGACAGGCAACAGTGTCCTTCGCTATACAGCACTGATTCAATCCAAGAGCAGGAGCTTCCTGAGAAATGAATGAGACAGGGGTCCTGTGGAAAAAAATACTATGCGATCCTGTAATTAAAGACTTTATTATAATGCATACATACATGGGGCTGAATTAAGGCTGCACCGAATTTATCTGTTAAAATCTAAGAGGACTCTACTGATCATGTATGTAGTGCTGACACAAAGACCATCCCACCTGCCAAATTTCCTGCTACATAGCTTTCCAAATAAAAAGTTGTCGGAATTTTTTAACATTGGCAAAACAGAGAAACATTTTCCCTTACTCTTGTTCTCAGAAATGGCTGAACCATTTTCGCTGATTTTTTTTCTTTCAAAAATGCCTGAGGCAGCATGTAAAATTTCAGCCCAAATGGTTAAAGTTTGCCAAAGTTGTAAGCAACTGAAAACAGGATGTTATAATGAGAAGAGTCCGGGGACCTTAATAACAACAAGTGGTGCTACCAGCCCTGACTTCAATATTAATAATGATGATGACAGAAGTTAGTGGGGGCTATGCAGAGGCACAGGGCTTCTGGAAAGATTCTGGAGGATGCACATCTTGGAAGAGTCAAATGCATTACCCCTGATGAAATAATCAAGCAGAAACTTTAGTAGCTGGAACTTGCAGAATTCCAGTTCTCAAATCAGGAAAAAACCCGCACACCTGATGAATTTGACTAGTGCCCTATACATCATATTACATCTATTACAACAACATAAAATTATGGAACATTTTCTCCAATATTTTGGGTCATAAATTAATCTACTGTATAAATTAGACAACGTTTTTTCTATTTTAAATTTTCTTCCATTGTTAATTAAGTATTAAAGTTTCAAAAAAAATGTAAAGGACTCCACTAATTTGCAGATACAATAATAAACTCAAAATTAAAACTGTCCAAAATATTCATCATGTCTTCCTTACCAGAAAGTTGCAATCAGGCAGAATTCATAATTAAAATATACCTAAGCAAGGAAAATGTTACCAATTAAATATTATTTTCTTCATCAAACAAGCTTAGGAGGAGGATGGAAAACTAAAGATTTTGTAAAGATCTACTGCCTGGCTGGGTCAGCTGACTTGCATAATGCAGTACACACTGAACTGTATGTGGAAGGGCTCTATGAAGAATATAATTAACTCGCATAATGGCCGTGCACTTGCAGGCCTAATCATTTACTTGGACCGGAGCTGTAACCATGGATTTATATTCATAAATAGCTACTACCTTTTCTGGAATTCTTTTCTTTTTCTGCATACAAGTCAGAGAGTAGAGTCTATTATTTTAATCATTTTACAAACTTTAATTACACTATCAATGTAGCTCAGATTTCAAAACGCTAAATGTTTCAGCCAAGAACCAATGCTAGAAATGGAAAGATTTTCTTTTTAACAGAAAAGTCTGACAAATGAAAAGTGACCACGGTATCGTTTTCCAAAAATAAACCACCAGGTTTTTATTTGCAGTACATAGCACTGTAAACAGGCTTGAGAAACCAGTTTCTGGAGTACTGTATTTTTCTTTCCCCCTGACAAGTGTGCATGCACACACAAAAAACAGGTTGCAGATTTTACCAACTTAAAGTAACAATCTACATTTTAAGGGTAGGGAAAGGAAGAGGAAAATGTGTCAGGATTTGATTGGATTAAAATATAACTTTACTTCTAGTACATGTATGTGTGTCTGTACAGACACACACCTGCAATTTAGGGTCTGATCCTGCTCCGACTGAAGTCTATGGCCAAGCTTCCATTGGCTTCAATGGAAGCAGGATCAGGCCATTAATTATCCAGGAACATTCAACTCAGATCCAGCCTCTGGGTTTCAGTGAGGAAAATCCATTCATTACAAGGAAGTGAGTTTGCTGTACATTTATCTCTGCCTGCTGTGTTATTCCATGTCAGCTGAATTAATCAAAGTTACTCCATCTCCTCCTATGCGATTTAATACTTTTCTGGGATGATCATTATGATATCATTACTGCATCTTTAAACCTTAGGCTCCTGTGTGATTTAAAAATGGTACTGGGAAGGTGATAGACAAGATTACAGCCTTTTGTGACCGCCTTCAATGCTTTGGAATGGTTTCATTGCATTGAGATGCCATGGTAATAGGTATATCAAAAGTACCTAACACAAATAATCAGAAGTACCTATTAGATAGTTGTCATAGTAATTTATTATACTTTGGTAATAATAACACAGCAAACCTGATGTCCAGATCATACTCCTACACACTCGGGGGGCTGGTAATTTTGTGTGGTTCCTTCCACAGAATTTCCTCTGTATTCTTTTGTCCCCATGGGAAAAAAGTGGGGGTCCAGCCTCCAAATGCTTTGGATCTCAAGAAACTGCTGGGAGCACAAGTGAAGCACCTAGGCTTCCATAGCAGGCCCAACTCCCTGGCCGTTTGGCTCTGCCCAGACCCTGCCAGGTGACTCCTGTCTCAGGGCATTCTCCAGTAAGGAGGAGAGCTCTACTAACTTTCCTCCTGCAGCACTGGGGGCCAGTGAGAGCTGGGCAGAAATGGCTAAAATGCATTCTCCCAATCCCAGCTACGTCCCATTTGTCTATCAGTAGGGCACAATCTGGGCCTGAGTTATTCATGTGGGGCTTAAAAATATATTTCTAGTGGTTAGTTGTTTTATTGTCATTTGTGCATGTTAATAAATGGCAGAATAATGAAAATACTGAAGCAAATATATATCAATTTACAGATATAATAAATTGCAACATAAAGATAATATATATTATTGTTGCATCACTAAAATTACAGCATGATTAATTAAGTATTATGCAACAATACAAGCAGGCATTGCCAGACAGGTGTATTTATCTGTTACAGGAGTCTCTATGATTGCCAATATGGGTATGAAGATAACATGAGGAATAATTAATAGCAAAATCAACATCAGAAGTAGAATTAGAATTCAATAATATTTTTACTGGGGAAACATGAGAAACAGATACAGCCAAGACCATTTTCTCAGTGGGGTTGCACAACTGGGCAAACGTTGTTCGAAAGTGGAACTGTTGTTTCAGGGAGGGGAGCGTGGTACAAAATATTATGACAAGGGGAGTGCTCTAAGTGAGGATAAGTTGGTATGAGGAACAGATGGAGTATTCAGTAACAGGAGGTTATTAATACTACAGTTTGGTATTCTCTACACTACCTCACGAAGGGACTCATATGCTTGCTCTTTTCTTCTTGTTTGTAGGCAGGCTAGCAAATAATATGGATTGTAAGTAATGCTGTAATTTTTTCCACAGAAAAAGTTGCCTTTTTATTTCATGGAGGAAAATTTCATATTTCACAGGAAAACACCGAGGACCAGATCCTCTGTTGGTGTAAATCAGCATAATTCCATTGGTTTCAATAGAGCTATGCTGAGTTAAACCTTTTGCGGAACCTAAATGTTGTAGACACATTTTAATGGCCAGTATCAAATAAAGAATAATGTACTAGAAAAGCATCATGATCTACCTGAAAAGAGAAACAAAGACACCTCATTCACCTTTTAAGTTATTAGAGCTTTACTTTATTAATAATCATGTTTTTTCTGAGGACTTGTGGGGAGGGAGGGTCAGATTCTTTTTTTCCCCCTTTCTTTCTCTGGTTTGTTTGTTCTTTTGCAGCTGAAACAAGAAGCCAGTGTTTTCTTTTCTCTTCTCTCTTATACTGTTCTCAGTGGTCTGGTTGTAGGCTCCCTATGAGCGAAACCAGGAGCAGACCAGCTGACTCCAACCCAGGCTCCACATCTCCTACCTTGTATACGCTCACTGATCCTTCAATCACAGCCGCATCTCTCAGACTATAATCTGCACATGCCCCGTATATGAGAAATGTCCACAAAATTTAACATTTTCTGTGAAATCTTTGATGATTATAGAAATAGTATTTTGCAGTAGTGAATTCTGATATGGTAGTCCTATGGCATTTATTCAATGGTAGCGCTATTTAACAACATATTTAACTATATTTCAATACTGAGAGGTGTTGGATTTTCCAGGTCACCAAAATCAGTTTCTTTGCTTCTTAAGAGTCAGCTTTTTTTGCACAGTGTGTGCATATGCTGTAGCGGGATAATATATTGTTTAAGAGAAGTATATCTGTTAAGAGTTGTATGTTTCAATTATGCACCAGACATTCGCAGGAATAGACCTAATCACAAGGGCATGACCTTGGGGCATTCACAAATTAGAATGCACAAATGTGCTTTCGCAGAAGGTAGCTGAATGAGGAAGTTTTATGTATTGTATTTTAGCAGTGATCCAACATATTCTGTGATTAATTTTAATGTGAAGAATGGGGTTCTATAGTGTTCTTAGTTTTTGTGATGGGATTTATTTAGGGTGACCAGACAGCAAGTGTGAAAAATCGGGACAGGGGGGTGGGGGCGGGGAATAGGAGTCTATATAAGAAAAAGACCCCAAAATCAGGACTGTCCCTGTAAAATCAGGACATCTGGTCACCCTAGATTTATTTCAGATATTCCTGCCCCATGTTGAACTAACATGCAAACTTTCCTTATTCTATTGTGAGTATCAGTGCTGGGTATTTCACACAGGCCTCACTTTGCCTCACTAGAAAACTTGCACTGTTCAGATGAATTTTAACGTTTCAGTCATTTTAAGACTGTCACAAAATTTTGAAATCATGAAATTTACAATTAACATTTCAATTAAATATCATAACTTTTATGGGTACTAAATCATGACAATACCATGGGGATATCTCATATGCACTTCCTCCAGAAACAGAACGCTGTTGGGTAAAGCAGGGATCAAATGTAGACTTGTAAACAAACTAAACTAAACTAAACTTAAAGGCTTGAAAACATAATATTAATAGAAATTATTTAATGAGATTTTTAAAAATTATTTCAAGCAATTTTTTATGATTCAAGCATTTCCCTAACAGTATTAATCTCAACATTGGAAAAACTGTCCTAATGCATAAAATCAGAAAGTAAAATAGGTTATTAATAAAAGTAAAACTGATTGGTCTATTTTCATTGGTCAAGCTGAGTGAAATGCAAAAAAGTAAGGTAACAGTATAAATGGTGAAAGTTAAAAATATAATTTCAATAATCAAAGATACTATATGCAATACAAATAGGACAATTTTTTAAACCTGTATGATTTTAATATGGCCATGTACTAAAAATTACACCCCGCCTCCCCACCAAAAAAAGCCAAAACTCTATTTTCTTCAGATTCCTTGATCTCTAACCTAACGCAGTGGAATTTAATGGTTTTCAAGACCTTTCTTACAACACCAATAGGAAATTAGAAGCTGTCCCATGTAGATAATATGTGCTAACTCTAGTGACATCTAAAGAATAGAGGACAACTTCCTTTGAGAGGGAGAGTTTCTAAACAGAAGGAAATTAAGATTTTCTTGTTAACATGAAAGGGGAAGACCATTTGGGGAAGCAATTCTGGAATGGTTCTGAGGATGAATTTGTAAGGGAAAAAAATGGAGGAAGAATAAATTACGTAAGAAGGCCATTGACTCTTAAAAAGAGGTGTTGGCAATAAGTCAAGTCAATTTAGGGGTTAGATAATATAGAGGGACCTTGGCTAACTATAGAAGGGGAGGCTCAATGAATTCTCAGAAACAGATTAAAATTCCATTTGATGAAGATGAAGTTCAGTTGTCTTAATTTAGTGTTAGCAAATCATCCAGGTAATGGAAATTGTGGATTCACTCCCTTCTCAAAGATGCAACAAATATGGCCAAGATCAGTAAATACTCTGGGGACTCTTCTGGAAATATGAATTGCCAGTACAGAACTGGAAATGCCTGTGATGTGCTGGATGAATGAAGAAATGGAGTTATGTTTCCTTTAAACCAATAATCACAACAGACTGTGATGTGAAGTTAAGTGCATTGCTAGATTAAGGGTCTCCAACCTCGATCTTGCCCTCTTCATAAATAAGTTAAAAACACAGGGTCAGGATGGGATTAAATCATCCACATTTATTGATTACCATGGAGTAAAAGGAATCAATTCACTGGGTAAACTCACCCAAGGGTACAGAGTATATAGCTCCAATCAAGAGGAGTTTGTGAACTAGCTGCAACAAGGCTTGTGTTCTGGTTGATGAAGAAGAGAAGACATGGCTGAGTGGGAGAAGAAAACTATAGAGAACCATGACTGGACGACATCCATGGCTCATCTGTTCATAGTGGAACAAGTCCAGACCTGAAGATACAATTACAGCCTGCCCCAGATGAGTGAGTCCCTTCTGGACCGGCAAATCTTCTTTGGGACTTGGTATTATTTGAGGCAGAGGAGAAATAGCATTTTCAACTGTACCTATGTCCGGAACTGAAGCACCCTTGGGAATTTAAAGAGTTAAAGGTATTTGTAGCCTAGTGCTATCCCTGGAAGGTTTGTATCTCTGAGAGAACCAATTTTTATCCCTCTGCTGACAGAGACACTGGAGCTTGTTCAAATCTCTATGAGTTGCAGAGACAGCAGACTGAGGCTGTTGGTGCCAGCAAAGCCCTTAAAGAAACAGGATTAGGCATTAAAAGGAAAAAAAATGCCTAGGATGAGCCCACAGTCATGTGGGTCTGACTGCCAATCCAGATGTCCAGTCCAAGATTGAAAACTCATATTAGAAAATTCTGTTACATATAATAAAAGAAAATGATACTTTAACAAAATGAATTGCCACTACATTTACTTCCATAGAGCAAGATTCTGGCATGCTAGCACTGAACAGTAGTTTACTTCTCATATATGACATCAGTGGGATTACTCAGCATAACTATGGTTGACAGATCCAGTCCCACACTGATCTGTTTTCAATGTGTGATTTCTTTTTAAAATGACAACAGTGTAAAACAGATGTTCTTTGTTATGATGTACTCCATACACACAGAAATAGCAAGTAAAATGACAAAGGCACAATGAAAAATTGAACCCATTTGAAGGGACTAAAAAAATCCAGAAGGTTTGTAACGGCTAAAACAACTCTAGAACCTCTACCTCTTTGAATTCAGTTCAGTTTGGTAGTAGCAGAAAGAGTTACTATCAAATGGCTGTTCAGGGGCCTATGTGGAATGAGTAAGTGGCCTCAAGGAAGTTCCCATTGGGGTGTGTCTACAACTTTGTTGGTAGTCTCAGCAGAAGCTGAGGACTCAGGGGACCTTGAGGACGAAATTTAGAATTATGTAAGTGGTGCAACTTAGTTTTTCTTATACTAACTTAGACTTAGGCCTACTTATGTCCACTAATACTCTTAAAGTTTAGTGTGACCAAATTCATATGCCAAGGAGCCAGAAGAAGGTAAAAGTTATAGCAGACTATGAAATATATCCAACTGAAACTTCAGTTTGACTTTGAGAAGGCAGAATATAACTCTCCAATATGGAATATACATATATATGATACTGGTGTAAGTCCTCTACCCTGGTGAAAAGTACTTGGGATTCTTGCTGACCACATATAATCAAAATCTTGATTTTTCATCTTCCCTGGAAAATAGCTTCTCCAACAAAACAGTGCCCTTTTGACCAACAGCATTTCCAGCAATACAGTACTAACACTAAGTGGCTGCCAGCTATTGAATCACCACACCACTTCCTGAAACACCCTGGGTTTTCTTTGGCATTCTCCTTTTGAAGCACTGACTGATCAAGTCCAACCCAAAACTGAAATAATGATTAGATCACAACCTAAATCTGTATGGATGCAGAATACTGTCTGTGACTTCGCAGCTACCGTTATTAACTCAGATATTACCGTAGACATAGCATATGTATTTGCAGATAAAGTATATATTTGACAGAGTGACATCAGTGTGTTTTGGTTATTTAAAATGACAATAAAACCCATCCAGAGATAATTACATAATTATTTCAAGTACTGTATTTAGTGCGCTACTGTAGAAATGAGTACTGAAATCTGATAGCACAGAAGTGTTTTACTAATTCATATAATTTTTCCTTGCCTCTTTTAAAAAACTATTCATAGATTATTATACATAAGAGCGAACATAATTTATGATAAATAAGAGAATTCTGAATCGCCCACTCCCCTGGGCCCAAATAAATAAATAAATAAATAGAAAAACCACACGGAGGCAAAAATAATAGCAAAAAAGCGGAATATGATAAAAGTCCAGTCTACAGTTATAACAGATGAGGAGGTTTAATATTTCATAGATATGCATACACACCTACTATTGTCTATATACACACACATATTACATAGTGTGTGTATTCATATACCAGCATAACATATAAATATACAAGATTATACACACATACACACACACTCCTTGCTCTGCCCCGAGGTATTCATTTAGCCAGTAGTCAGGCATTCCAACAGAAGATATTTTCATGGGGAGTCTATCTTTCCTTTCCTTTCTTTTTTAAAAACAGGAAAAAATGAAAGTAGAATCTTGTGTGACTTTTTACCCACTCATCCTCCCCCCCGGCTGCAGCCTTGATTGCTGAAAAGGAAGCTAAGAGAAATGCTTACTGCTATGCAATACCACTAAGAAACAATTACAAACTAAAAGAAAATCAGTGTATACAATCATTTAAAGATGGTACTGTAACTGTGTCCTCCATGTATATTGAAAATGTTAGCTCTGAATTTTTGAATAATGTAATGACAGAACTAAATAGGCTGCTATCCTACACAGCCCTACAAACACAAGGCTTGAACTTGCCATTCTTACTTAGGTCGAGTAATGTCTTATTATGAAAGCAGTTCCACTGCAATTGGTGATCACTGATACCAATTTGTTTACTAGTAGTATTTACTGCCAAATACTCTATAGTACTTTGCATTAGACAATAACTCAGTGCATGAAGCGTTATCACTGCAGTATGTTAAGAGTAAGTAACACTTTTTTATCTTAACTTTATTACTGGATAAACTCTGTAAGGGCCTGTCTTCACAAAGCAAAGAAACAGCTGCAGGGATACCGATTTCATGAAGTGATTTGCTGAGTGGCTGTCCTTGCAGTCGTTTAGCTCATCTACACAGCAATGACAATTAGACAGAACTGTTTTGTTGCATTCACAGGCAGCGTACCTTATAATCACTCTTGTACAAGTGGCTTCTGGACTTGTGAAACCACTGTCTCATAAAGCCCAGTACCGTTGGTGGTAACAGCAAATTTGGAGCAATTTTCAAAAATTAGGCACTGCAGTGTGGGGTGGATTTTGAAGAGTTTGTGGAGCTGGAGCAACACTTGTGGTTTCCTATACACACTGGGGGGAAAAAACACTAGAGTGCACCATTCAGCAAGACGTAGGCTAAAAACTCGATTCCAGGTGTTGCAAAACTAACACCAAAATACAAAATGCCCGAAACAACTATTGTTTGTGGATGCAAGGTTTTAATACATGTGTTGCAAGGTGAAAGTGTTCCAAACAATGGTTTCTTATAACATTTTTCAGCTTAGTGTAGAGAGCTCTCAATAGAAAATTTTAATACTAGAGTTGAAATCTAGTATTCGAAACATACCAAATGTCTGGCCTGCTGTAAACAAAAAGCTGTAAAATAAATACCAAAAATATTAATATGCCCTTTAAAATTAATGTAAAATCAAGGAATGGTCTTAGCTTCTAAATACAGGTGTAATGATTGAACCATGCTATTTATCTTCCCGCTTACATTTTCTTCATTTACTTCATCACTATAGACCTGATTTATTTTAATATACATGCTGTAGAAAGCAATACAGTATATATTACTTTCTGCTTGATCATTATAGGGGTGTATTCATGTGAAATGTTGCATGCCAGGTCACAAATATACATTATTAAAACAATTAGTATCAGCGGCACTAATGCCACTAACACACTAGTGAGTAAGTCAGTCCAGTATTTGAAAGATTTTAATTTAACAACCTGTTCTATAGAACATCTTAGAGCTCAATAGCTTTTACCTCTGATACCATTCCTTTCCTACCCCAAATTCTGAGGTGCTATCCTGGCCCTATGTACTCCTCAGTCCAGAAGCACTGAATGCCTATTGATTTGGGAATCACTCTGTTAATTTGTATTAGTTTGTACACAAAACTGTAAATGCTTGTAAAGCACGATGGGAGCAGCAAAGTTCAGGCAACCAGAGGTGCATGCATAAAAAGGAAATACTAGTTTGTCTTTGGGAACAGGTTTATAATGTTTTTAATTCAAATGATTTGATATGCATGTCACACATTGTGACTAATACAAGGTACCTTACAGATATAATGGTTAACTTATATATAAGTGTAATGTAGATGCATTTTTGGTAGACAATATAATCTACTGAATCATAATAATAAATAAATGTATGTAACTAACATATACATGACTATATTAGCTCTTTCTGCAATGCAGTAGGAGACCTGGAAACAAGAGAGAACAGTTTGAATATGCTTGTACTGTGCTGATCTTTAACTAAAGTGGCTTCTGAGACCCATGACCCAGAAAGGTTAAAGTTTATGTCTTTCCCAGAGGCTGCACCTACATGATTAACATTACAGAGCAACCTACATCAGAAAGAATTATAACAAGAGAAGACTAAGCAATAATTCATGGAGATAATAAATGGTTTGTATAAGAAAAAAACTATTCAGTTCAAATAGAGTAGTTTGATCAATTTACCTTTTATGTTTGCTCCAAAACTCCCTTCTCAATTTTTTTAGTGGTTTGAGAAGAAAAAGGAGGATTTGTGTGTGCGCGCACACACACTCTTTTAAAATCAAAACCAGAGCCAAGGACTTTCAATCTAGTCCTGAACCTCTCCTGAAAAGAGATTTCCAATTGTGCTGAAATCTATGGAGGTTTTGTGATGTGGACAGATGTCTACCAGGCACTAGGTTGAGGTCATCTAACTCATCTCATTTATGACCCAAGTCTGATTTGAGTCTAGTCTCCAGACTCTAAAGGTCTGCGCAATTACCCTCTGCATCACCTACCTCCTTAATTTCTTTCTCTTTAAAAAAAATGGAAAGGGGAAAAATACAAGTCAATCATTTGCTTCACACAAAATTACCTGGAATGTTTTCCCAACCAACACACACTTCTGCAACACACAGATGACATGATGCTCATAGAACAGAGATATTTTTGGTGATTCATCAGAATTATTTCTCACAATATATTCTCTGGGCTTTCCATGTAATCTGACACTTAGAAGGTAATTGTCTATTATTTCCCAAACATCTAGCCAAAAAGATACCAAATATTCATACATAAAACACATTCTGAAAGCAATTTTACTATATTAATTGAATTAAATTGCTGTAAGTGTTATATATTTATATAAACCATATTCTCAATAAATATTTTTCAACTACTTATTTCTTTAAACATTCAAAGTTAGATGCCATTCTGATCTGATATCATTTATACTGCTAGAGGAAAAGATAAAATTGGGTCTAGCAAAGCTGGAGGCAAAATACTGCAATGGATGACAAATATTCCTGGTGTATACATCAGTGGAACAACTGACTCCTAAGGGCACTGACTACACACTGCTGGGCACAGAATGGATTCAGAGGAGACTCCATATTCCTTTGTTAGAATCAGTACATGTAAGATCTGCAACATTCAACCAGCACATTTTACAACCATAGCTATCTGCCCTATTCTCCCTTCACCGCACACCTCGCCCAAATAAAACCTGCCAAAGACGCATGAGTGAAATGTTTGCACAATGTGGCTCTATTTTTTAAAAATAGCAGTTTTAAGCTGCTGTATTGATTCTGAATACTAAATTTTCTGAAACTTTTCCCTTTTGGTGTGCTGCAGGGTAGTCTAAATTTCTACATCTAATCTCCATCCATTGTTTTGATCACCAATGTTTCCTTTCAGTTCTAAAAAAAAAAAAAGGTTTTGGACAGCAGCATTAGTAGCTTCCAATTGCCCTGTGGAAAATCAGGAAAATATGTCACTGTGCATTATTGTATTGTCTTCATAGATCAAGATTTCTCTTAGTACTTTTAAAATTCCACTAACGGGAACAATTGCTTTGAGCATTTGCTACTTTGCCTGGTAAACTGTAATCATGTAGGACACTAGAATGAACTAATATTAACATGCTGTATTTCACATTGGTTTTTTTCCTTATTACGACCGGTGAAAGAAACGCACTGAACAATTTTTAAAAACAAAATTACATATTACACACAGCATATAGATAACACTAGAGGGAACTGTAAGATGTAAGGGTATGCAAGCATCAAGGGATTTATTTATCATCAAGGTAACTACAAAAAGGAATTACAAGTAGATTGTGATATCTGAAGTCTAAGATAGAGCTTTAGATTACAGTTCTCCTGCACTGTATTCTTACACACTGAATAAGAGTAAACTACAATTCCATATTCTGTTTACTGTATATACAATTGTTTATTTCCAGTGTAGAAGGACTGCTTTATGCCGAAAATGAGAAAAATCACAATTTAGGATTTTTTTTTGAGAGAGAGAGAGAGTTCACGCCAAACACTGCCAGACAGAATTAGGAATAAACTTTCTGTATGGGCAGGTTAGTCCATAAGTGCCCACTAAACTCTTTCTTGAACCTGTCCTGCAAAAGATATTAGATTAGATTCATAGATATTTAGGTCAGAAGGGACCATTATGATCATCTAGTCTGACCTCCTGCACAACGCAGGCCACAGAATCTCTGAAATATCTGATCCTGGTCAGCATCAAAGGCTACTGGCATAGATGGGCCACTGGTCAGATTTGGTGTGCAAACTCCTCACTCCTAAATTCCTTCCTTCGTAGATAGATGAAATGTAGAAGCTTTTCAGTTGCACTGTGAGTTCTGGTTCTGCAGGTGTCCAAACAAACTCAAGTATCTTGGTATTTATTTCAAGGACTTTTGTTGCTTCAGGGAACCACTTACAGAGGTCAAAGTAATACGAGTACTGGTATTTGGTATTCCAAAGTAGTCAAATCTGGAAATTATCAATGAGTTGATCACCATGGTCTGGTCTGCATGCTGATGAGTCTCAGGTGGAAGTTCTGGTACCCATTTCTTATGGGTATGTAGAAGATGTGATGAATCCAGAAGGAATTTAGAGATACATACCATCTTGCAATTTGGGGCACAGATGGTTTCAGTTGAGGGTGAGGATATGCTGTTGGTTAATTCTTCAAATGCCAATATCATTGTCCTTTTGCTTGGGTTTAGCTCCACCATCTTTCCTTCATCCAAATTATCCTCTTACTTACGCACTGGTAAACACCTGGGAGAGTGTGCAGCTTTTATTGGATGTTTAGAGCTAGGTATTTTCCATCCATTTCTGGCATTTAATTTCTGACATTGAAGTTAATGACATCTCTGGATCTCCTCCTCCGGACTGAAAATGGTCTTGTAAGTCAAAGATCAGGCCCTCTGTTTCTTCCTACTATTCTTGGTTTTTTGCCACTTCATAAGCTCTAAAAAGACCCCACATTTAGCACATCATGTCCCATCTCTCAACCTCCTACAAAAACATTCCTTTCATGAATCCTTCTTATGTTGAACTCAGCTCCAAAACAGCCTCCCCAACTTCTCACAGTTGAACTGTTTACTCCTATGAACTGAATATTGGAATTTGACGTTTCCTTCCGGAGGGCAAGGAACTTCTGTTTTTGTGATCTGCAAAGTGCTCTGTGCACTAACAGTGCTGTATACTTAATACTGTAGTTATGAGACATGGAGCAAGGCACAAATGATGGATTGGTCCACTGTCATTCACAATCAATTCTATTTATTATGAAAACAGCAGTTTTCTGTATTTTAGTGGGCTGTATTTTGTAGGCTACAAAAATAAACATTTATTCTTTAAAGATCAAACCCCGAGTCCATTGAATTCAAAGGAAGTTTTGCCGTTGACTTCAGTATGATCAGAGCTTGGCCCTGACATATCACATGGAAAATCTGCTATGAAATTTTGAAATTAATTATTTACTGTTTAAAATAACAATAATTAATTCAAGCTAACTTCAGCTTCTCAGATGCGAATTAAAAAAATGTAAGAACAGCCTACAGAAAAAACAAAAATCACTATTATCCAGACAAGTGTTTTTCAGTCTGTAAAAATTAAGAGACAAAGGGGATTTTAATTAAGCATCTAACAAATAGGAGTGGACAGCATACATCTGTGTGCCAAAATGAATTCTAATTCACAGTTGCATTAGGAGGTTGAAAGATTTTTAGTAATATAAATCCATATTTTATTAACATGTTTGCTGTAGTTCAAGGAATAAAATATAGCCTCTTAAAACACAGTTTTAAATCAATGTACTGTACATTAACTTGGTTGCTGGACTATTTTAAAATTTACAATTGCAGATAATTACAACAATCTGATATCATAAATTATCCAGGCTAAATTATCCCATTACAATTGAGCTACTTGTAGGGGGTAGTGCAGAGGCACACCACCTCACCAGATGCTCCTGGGGCACAATGCTTTTAGGAACAGGCAACTGTGCAGACCTAAAATTGGGTGCAGCACACATGCAGCTTCACAGACCAGCATAGAGGGAAGATGGGATCATAGTTCTAACCCTTCCTCACCCTCTCAGGGGAAACCAGCATCAGCACTAGCCTAGAGCAGTCATAAGTGTAAAGACCTTTTGCATGCAGTTACAAGGAATGGAGGCTCCTTGCACCTCTCCCACTTTGTCACAGGGACTGAGCACAGACAGGCCTCTTCATCTTGTTTTACATTTTACCAGTTAAAATTAATCAAATGCCAGTTAAATTTGATGACTGTTAAAGAAGCTCAGTAGATTTATTTGGCTAAGAAAACAAGTTCTTCGTTAGCTGCATTTACATCCCCACCCCCACAACATATTCAGATTAAGGAGTTACTTTTAACAGTTATCCATGTTTAATATTTCAGAGATGCAAGGTTAACCACTTCTCATTAGCACAAAGGTGGTACAGATGCTTTCTTGGTCTTCTCCTGACTGGAGATTGATCTAGGGATCTGACTAATAAAGTACCAACTTCAGATGCGACTTACAAATTCAGTCTCTCAGAAAGAATTTGGAATGACTCACAAGTATAGGTTTTGGACAGCCCAAAGAAATCTTAAAGCTACTCTTTTTATTAGTGCATCACTAGATTTTTGTGCTGATTATCATGAGTAATCACATATGCTTTAATTTCTTAGTGTTAATTAAACTGGTAGCATCTAAAACAATAAGAAAAGGAGTACTTGTGGCACCTTAGAGACTAACCAATTTATTTGAGCATAAGCTTTCGTGAGCTACAGCTCACTTCATCGGATGCATAACAGTATAACAGTATGCATCCGATGAAGTGAGCTGTAGCTCACGAAAGCTTATGCTCAAATAAATTGGTTAGTCTCTAAGGTGCCACAAGTACTCCTTTTCTTTTTGCGAATACAGACTAACCCCGCTGTTACTCTGAAATCTAAAACAATCTATTCTGATTTTACCATATTTATTGACGTATTGCATCTTTCTAAATCTCACTTTTGTAATGAAAGCTATTACTTACATGATGGGCTAGGTCCTCAGCTGATGTGAATGTGCCCATTTACATTTGCTGAAAAGTTATCCCTACGTATTTGCATATAAGCCAAAATTGATGCCAAAGCAAGGCAACTTTGGGTGGAAGTATGAGAAGAATCCTTCTATATGCAAGTCAAAGAGAAGACCACCAGTCCTACTCCAGCTCATGACAAACTAGCTACTCATACTCTTTCCTCAAAGTTTTTTGAAATGTTGGAACAGGTTAGTGTAAAAGGTAAAACTGTTCTCACATAGCTTTAACTTCTATGACCAGCATATATTAGCAAATCTATTGACTGACTCACTGACCTTCGTAACAGCAAAGATATTATACGTTTACAGAGATTAATTCTTCACCAGTGTGAACATCTGGCAAATTGTATAAGGAGTGAGAGTGTGGATTTTATCTGATGTATGCTCATTGGGGAAGAGGGGGAGGCCTACTTCAATCTTGAGCTGCTAAGTGCAGAAGACAGGGTGGGATGAACAGGGAAGTCTGTAGGCAGGTCATTGTTTTTAAGAAGTGCTTATGCTAGAATTAGTTTTGACGATTTACACAGCATTCATACACGAGTGCATGCACTAATCAATATATGCTGTATAGAGATGCCTTAAATTCAGTGACTTTCAAGCCATGTTTTTCAATAAATAATCCACTATTTTTTTCAAAATGTGTAATATGACTTGTTTCCTGGATTTATGTATCTGATTAAATATTATACCAAATATTTTGTATTCAATTATACCAAAAATTGATTGCTCATATACCTAGTTCAGTCTCTCCCAATGAAAACTCATTTTGTCTTGCATCTTTCATTGCTAACCTTCATACATCACACCCTTTCATTTACAAAAGACCAAGTAACTAATTAAAAAATTTGATGCTCACAGATTTTTTTTCTCAAGTCCTGTATATTTAGCCTGTTGGAAAACCTGGGCAATTTTAGTCTAGTGATCTATTTCCAGGTTTCATACAGCAAAAGAAAAAGGTTATTGTTACAAGATGTACTTTAGCAAAGTGTATAAACATCTACTGCAGTGCTTTGAGGAAAGGACGTTAGAGGCACCTGAAAGCCTATCCAAAGTGAAATTATGGCTAGTAAGAAGGGTGTTGGTGTTCAAAAACCAACTGGATAGCTGCTGAGATCTCTTTTAAAAATCTGTTACCTATATTTAACAATACAACTTGACCATTTTGTTACAGATGTTCACATAGCAATATCTGTTGTGATTCTTCCATACATGACACAATCTGGTAGATTCACAGAAATTAGCAGTATTTCCAAAAGCATCTCTATTAGCAAGCACAGAAATATCATGATTCACTGGTGTATTTAATATTTTCAAAAAGCACTTTTTGGAAAGCTTCAATATATACTAATTCACATACATGACATATTTTGCTCAACACCTGTACTGATACAGCGAGGAAGTACATTGCACTTCAAAATTTGCTCCACGGAAGCAGTGGCGGATTTAGAGTTAGTGGGGCCCTGTGCTCAGCTTCGTTTTTGGGGCCTCCCCACAGGGGGAGCATTCTCTCTTATTTCTCTCCCCCGCCCCCCGTTTTTTTCATTCTTTTTTTCCCTCCATCCTCCTCCTGGGGCTCAGGGCTGGGGGTGAGGAGGCTGGGAGGGAGTTAGGATGCAGGAGTGGGCTGGGGGTGGAAGGTCTGGGTAGGAGTTAGGGTGTGGGGGGGGGACTCAGGGATGGGGGGCTGGGAGGGAGTTAGGGCGCGGGAAGGGGCTCAGGGCTGGGGCGGGAGGTTGGGGTGTGGAGCACTTACCTGGGGCAGCTCCTGTTGGGGTGGGGGGGAGAGAGAGGGGGCTCCGCGCGGCCCTGCGCTTGCCTGCAGGCACCGCCCCCCCACAGCTCCTATTGGCCATGATTCTCGGAGCCGCCTCCGCCCCACCCCCCGCCAGGCGGGGCCGAAACGCAGGGCTGAGCCCCTCCCGCCCCTGGAAGCGGCGGCCGGAGGACTCGGGAGCTGCAGGGGCAGCTGGCGGTCGGAGGGAAGCAGCCGCCCTGTGCTCCTTCTGAGTCCTCCGCCCGCGTTCCCGGCGCTCCCGCCGCCTGCTCCCCTGAGGCTGCAGGGGAGCCCCCTTCCCTGCTCTCCTGCCTCCCACAGCCTCTGCCCCCGCAGCCCCCCCAACCCCTGCAAAGCAGCCTGGGGCCCCCTGTTGTTGGGGGCCCCATGCCAGGGCCCCCTGTGTTTCGTGGTAAATCCGCCCCTGCATGGAAACCATCTTCTCACGTTAAACAATCGTTTTTAAACCAAGGTTGTGCAGCAGTGTGTAGGTAACCTTATACTGGGAAACTTGAGTGGAAGTCTGAAGTGTGATTTGTCACTCTAATAATTTAAATATAGTCTAAACAATTCAATATTCCTATAAAATAAAGATCAGTTTAAATTGCACTAATAATCACTGGTATTAATATAGCTGACATCTTAATAGAGATCAGTTTTAATCAATTTAAATAAGAATGTAACTCATGTATTGCATTTTATCTGGCATTAAGTAAAAACTATTACAAATGAAAAATGTGGCTGCGTGATTATCAAATGTTTTCACACAAATAATGTCTGGAAGTATTAAAGTAGCGATGTTTCAGAGTAACAGCCGTGTTAGTCTGTATTCGCAAAAAGAAAAGGAGTACTTGTGGCACCTTAGAGACTAACCAATTTATTGAGCATGAGCTTTCGTGAGCTACAGCTCACTTCATCGGCATAGTTATAACTGTGATGGCACTTTCATTCCTAATCCCTATTTTTAGATATACTAGAATTAAAAAATAATTGTTTTGTATTAAATGTGTTTGCACTTTATCATCTCAGCCCCCACGGATCAAACTGCAGTACTGTCGCTTAAAAGAAGAAAGGATCTAGGTAGGTTCTAGTATAGGGCTCTGATCTGAATGAAAGAAAAATCAAAGACCAGAATGGCATTAAGGTTGGGGTATTTTTAAATTTGCAGTTAGCATATCTATAATTTGCCAGGATGGATGGCTCTGGTATTTAAGCTTCTGTCTCTTTTACATGAAGGGGATAAAAGTGTGACTTTGCCATTTAAAATTGTAATAGAGTGCTTTTAAAGGTGTTACCTAAAATCACTAGGAAAGCAAAAAAGGATGCTAAGAAATATGAATGTATGATCTTTGTTTTATCCATCCTGAAGCACAATAAAAGGATTCATTTGAAGTGGACACTAAGGTTGCTATAATTTTGGAAAGATAGAATTTTACCATAAACCAATAGAAGAAAAATAATTATGTTAACTTTCCACAGGACAGAAGATGTTTAATCAGGAACTTATTATATATGTTGTTCCAAAGTTAGTAAGATGATCCCCTGATGTACATTTAAAGTAACTTCAAAGGATAAAATGGATTAATCAAATGCTAATATGTACTTTGACATTTATTGCAAAAAGATGCACCTGGGAGAGAGAGAGAAAAATCTCCTTACTTCAAGGAACCCATCCCTAGGTTACACTTCTGATAGGCAGGAGATGCAAGAAATCAGCTTAAGTGATGGAGTTAATTAGGTAACTTTTTCTCTTTGAAATAAGCCTCAGAGCCAGTTCTGAGGGTCTAAGTGTGGATTCCTGTTAAAGCAAGTATGTTTTGAACTATATTTATTTTATGCTTTCTCTCTATTCTGCAATTTGCTAGTATCTCTGATTTCTTTATTTATAGCACCTGCCTGTAGGTCTAGGCATTGTTATACAATTAAAACACACCAGTATCTAGACAAAAAACTCTACGCAATAAGGGTTAATGCACCATATGTAATGGTTTACCCATCTTCAACATAAATATAAAATAAAAACAATAGCACAAAAGCACATTAAACTCCTCCACTCCTTCTCTGAAAGCTCAAGAAAAGAATATGAGCTTTAAACCACCACCTGGATCTGTTAATCTTTAGGGTTTGTCAGACCAGGGAAAGGAGCAAGTTCCAGAGTTCAGGGCAATGCCCTGTTGCTAGCTAGCCCTTTCCCCTTTCATACCAGAAGTCTATTAGCTCACCTGGTTACAACTGCCGATATCACCAGGAAAGACAGGCAATATCTCATGTAAATATAGCCCAAACAATTTAGGGCTTTATAGGTTAACATATATACTGTTATATTTAAGCTAAACTGAAATAATATAACTTAGGGAACCCAACTCTACATTTCCACACTTTCTCCCATTCCTTTGTAAAATGTAACCTTAACTTTGAAGTGTTATCCTCAAGTAGAGAAAGCAAAAAAAAGCTTTAAATACATAAGCATCATCATCAAACGCACATAATCTACTGAGGCCTGTTGTGCCAGCCAGAGTGACCTTGGTTGATGGCATCATACCAGGCATTGTAGAATGAAGTTCACATATCTGGCTCAATTCTGCAAATCTATGAATCTCTGTGGCAGCCCCACAGGTGATGCCAGGCAAGATCAGGGACTGACAGGAATGAGACTGGCTTGTAGTTGCCACACTCAATGCGAGATCCTTTTACCTTTACACTGATGCCATCTTTCCATTCTGGTGGTACTCTGCCAAATGCCCACACTTTTAAAAACATTTAATGCAGGCCAATGCTCACTGGTTCCAAGGCACCTGTAAGCAGCTTAGATGCAATACCATCAGGTCTAGCAGCATGTCCATTCAGTATCTTTTGGATGGCCTTTCGTACATCCCTGAGTGATGGAGGCTCAGTGATTGTCCCTGGATCTGCAGCTGTACAGTTTGCCAGGTCATGTAGCTCTGGACAGTCATCATCAGATGCATGGTTCAGCAAGCTTTCATAATGTGCTTTCCATCTGTACAAGACCTCATCCATTAATGAGCAGGGAGAGCCATCTGGTTTCATGACGGGAAAGGCTGTTTATGGTCGCCAACCAGGCATGTGGTAGCTCTGTAGGCAAGACGTAGATTGTTGTGCTTCAGGCCATCTTCTGCTTTGATGGCTAGGGAATTTATGTAAATCTCAGAGTCACATTTTGCCATGGCCTGGAAAATGTCTTTCAACCATTTACGTTGTTGGACATTTTCTCTTGCATACTTCTGCCCTTTTTGCTAATACAGCAAAGGCCTCTTCAGAAAGTCAAGGTTTGTTGCATTAGCTGATTGGTTCAGTGGCAGTGTGTGATATAGTATTACATATACCACTGCAGGCAATTTCCACATTGTCTGACAGGGTACTGAGGGCACATATGTAATCTTTGTTGGCCTGCGTGTATTTCACAGCTTTAACAGGATCCTTGGAAAGATGCTGGGCATTTTACTGTTGGTGGACATCTGGCTTGCAAGGAGTTGGAAGATGCAGTGAAAGCTGATTGACAACTAGTCTATGGTCTGAATTTGTTGATGCTTCTGCACTGCCAAAGACACAATTTCACTGTGCAATGATTTCTGATGGGGATGTGCTCAGTTTCTTTCATGGCATGTCCACTGTTTGAAACCCAGGTTGTGTGATGGTTATTGAGGACCCCATAACAGACAAACCCTCGGCCAGCACACAAGGTCAGAAGCTAAGTGTCACTGTTATTTGGGGAATCCAAACCAAAAGGACCTATCATACCTTGATCACTGTCAGCCACACCACTGAAATTTCAGAGCACTAGCAGGATGTCATGTGGCACTGACTAGATTTTTGCTGCTAGATGGTGATAGAATCAATGCTTTTCCGCAGATGATGGATCTTCTATTGGTGCGTATGCCACAACAACAGATGAGTGGAAGCTGAGCATAAAGCTTGCGGAGATAAGGTTCCATGTGGTTAAGATCTGTCCTAGAGATTGTCTAATAACCAGTGTAACACCTTGAAGTCTGGACGACCAAGTGGAGGAAGGTTGCTCCTCCCACAGTGACTTGATCACTTTGTGTCAGGCAAGCCTCAGTGACGTGAGCAGTTACCATCTTGTAGCAGATGAGTTTTTTGAGAAGGGCTGTCTTGTATCCAGTGCCATTTGGGACTAACACATTCCACACAACACAGAACACACTTCTGAGATCTGGTTTGGACTTCCTGTGAGTTGAGGCTATCAAAGCTGCACCTTCCCTGAGGGGGGTTTGGGTCCTGCCCAGGGGTGAGCTGGAGCTGGTTCACTGGAACCAGTTGTTAAATTTAGAAGCCCTATTAGAACAGGTTATCCCACAAGGGACAACCGGTTCTAAAAGGGCTTCTAAATTTAACAACCGGCCAAAAGTGTCGCCTTAGGCGCCGACTCCGTGGGTGCCCCAGGGCTGGAGCACCCACGGGGAAAATTTGGTGGGTGCAGAACCGGAGCACCCATGGAGTCGGTGTCTAAGGCGCCACTTTTGATGTGATCAGTGGGGGAGCGGCCGCTCCCCCTGCTCCCCCCCCAGCTATGCTACCCCAACCCTAGGAGCCAGAGGGACCTGCCGGATGCTTCCTGGGAGCGACCTCAGGTAAGCACCGCCGGAACTCCCCACCTCGGCCCCCGGCAGGTCCATCTGGTTCTTAGGGGCAGGGCGGGGTGGGCACCCACTACAGTGGCCCACGAAACCCTCCTGCTTGGTTCTGGGGGCAGTCAGGGAACGGGGGGGGGGGTGGATGGGGCAGGAGTCCTGGGGGGGCGTCAAGGAACATGGGAGGTTGGATGGGGCAGGAGTCCTGGGGGGTGAGGTGAGGGTGGGCAACGACCCCCTCGTGGGGTGAGGAGGGAACCGGTTGTTAAGATTTTGGCAGCTCATCACTGGTCATGCCTATCATATCCCACCCTTCAAGCAAAATTCTCTCTCAAGTCTAGGATTACAAAAAACAGAGGAATAAGTTCTATGCAACCACAGAGCAATATGAAAAAATATACCCTTAGATGTTCAAGGAAATCTGGTAAACTGTCTGATTTTGAACCAAGAAATTTCTTCATATATAAGCCTATTTTGTGTTGAAATTGAAGAAATCTTTGTGTTACTAATAAAAAAATCAATCTCATTCAATAAGAAGTTACTATTTACTTGTGCTTGGGATATAAGGAATGCAGATCTCCAGAAAGTAAATGTTTTGCCTTTTGTTGAGTAATTGAGGTACTCTGATCTTGAAAATGAGATTTTAAGCTTCTGATATTAGGCTATTGATATATTATCATCAATTCATTGTATTGCAGTTGAGCCTCAAGACCCAATTATGATCAGACCCCATTCTGCTAGTAGTGTGGTCAAACACATAAGAGGATTTTGGCCCTCCCTGTCTCAAAGAGCTTACAATTTAAAAAGTCAAGATACACAAAGAGAGAGAAAGAATGAAACGTACAAACAAAATGATCATGTGATAATAGACATATCTAATTAGTTCATGGTGTGGGTTTTTTATTTTATTGTTTGTTTTAATATAATTGCACCTCAGCTTACCTTTCTACTCAGCCATTAGCCTCTTCTTCTCTGCAGAAGAAAAGAATGAGGGGGGATTTGATAGCTGCTTTCAACTACCTGAAAGGAGGTTCCAAAGAGGAAGGATCTAGACTGTTCTCACTAGGAGGGTGGTGAAACACTGGAATGCGTTACCTAGGGAGGTGGTGGAATCTCCTTTGTTAGAGGTTTTTAAGGTCAGGCTTGACAAAGCCCTGGCTGGGATGATTTAGTTGGGGATTGGTCCTGCTTTGAGCAGGGGATTGGACTAGATGACCTCCTGAGGTCCCTTCCAACCCAGATATTCTATGATTCTATGATTATTAGTTCCTTTTTGGTTTTTAAAAAAATATTTTGTCTTTTCTCCCTTCCCCCTTTCAAATGACCTGTCTCTTCAAGGGTACCATAAGCAAAAGTTCTCTCTAACTTCATTTCCCCTTAGCTCTTTTCTCCCCACAAACTGAGTGAAAAACATCCCACCTATCAGAATAATGGAAGAGAAAACTGACAATAAAGACCTTTAAGCTTCTGCAAGTCCCACTTCAACAGGTTCCCTTGGGGAGGGTACACTGAACCATCAACGTCTGCAGCTACTGTGTTCCCCTATAAAGTGTACCTCCAGCATGTCCCCTATGGTCACACTGTCCTCCCAATTTCCTAGGAAGTATGCTGCCACAGCATTACCCCAGCAGGGATGAAGGGCTACTCTATACTCCTGAAAGAGTCTTCATGACCACCTCTTCCATTACCCTGATTCTATCACATTTTCCAGGCCACCCTGCCCTCATAATATCCCACGTGGACTAATGCATATTAACATTATCTAAATATCATTATTAACATTGCTTAGATATTTGAGCTATACATATACACACTTTACAGGGTTCTAAATTAACTGTAACAACCCCAGAAAGGAACCTGGGTGTCACTGTAGTCGGCTCAATGAATACATCTGTTAAATATGCAAATATAGTCAAAACAAACACTATGATAGGATGCATAAGGAATAGGATAAAGAATAATACAGAAAATATTATACAAATTAACTCTACACTCTAACATGGAATAAATGTGCTGTACTGATCACCCTATGTCAAAAAGGACATTGCAGAATTGGTCAGGGATCAGAGAAAGGTAAAAGAATGACTATGGGAGTGGAAAAACTCTCATATGAAGAGAAACTGAAAAGATTGGGAATGTTTATCATAAAAAGGTATAAGAGGGGACATGATAAAAGTATGTAAAATAATGAATGGTATAAAGAAGGTAGATCAGGAGCTTCTGTTCTCCATGTTTCACAACACAAAAACAAGAGGACATTCAATCAAACTGAAAGGTAGCAAATTCACAACTGATCAAAGGCAATTTTTTATTCAATTCATATTCCTAGACGGTATAACCCATTATCCCAGGATTTTGTTGAGACAGATAACTTAATAAGATTCAAAGAGTAATTAGATGTTTACATGGGTAACAAGATTGTCCGGAGATGTAACAGTTCATTATTAAGTATTACTATTATTTGTATTGTGGTAGCACCTTGTTGCAGCCATGGACCAGTACCCCACTGTGTTAGGAGTTGAACAAACAGACCAAAAGAAATTATCCCTGTCTCAAAGAATTTACAATCTAAATAGTTAGTGCAAAAATAATGAATAAAATAAAATAAATAGTTTTGATGGGATAAAAACTCCATGCTTCAACTAATCTCTAGGGATTAGGATGAGACCTTCATGGGGTAGATTGTTCTACAATTGCCTACTGCAGGATTTTCCTTTGAAGGAACTGGTGCTACCCGCTGTCGGAGACAGGATACTGGATCAAATGGACCATAAACTAAACTAGTCTGGCAATGCCTATGTTCCTATGTTCGCAAACATATCTGCTTTTATGACAGAGCATGCTTTGTGGAATAGACAGACACAGAATAGACATACCAATCCTGGAATTATCATTCCAAATGGAAATAATACTGCACAGTGGATAAAGTGAGATAGAAAGCTAGTTTTAAATAAATGCAATGTTTAGGTAATAAAAAATACAAATTCAATCAATGCTGAGTGGGCCATACCCAAAGATGTTTAAATAGGTATTTATCATTGTCATAGAAAGCAGAAGCATTGCATTTTAATTGCTAACTGCTATCATCAGATAAAGCACTTTTTCTAATAACTGAAAGCACAAGTGTAATGATTAAAATATACTTAATCTCACTAAGTACCAAATGCATTCAAATATACTGAAGTAATTTTTATTTCTAAACAATTTACTAAAGATATTGGTAAAAGGCAATATCTGAGTAATCCATACTTTATGCTGTAGGTTGTGTTTTCATTCTTACTGTATCAAAGAGTAAACCTGGAAATTAAATTGGCAAGATATACAATATGGTTCTTTCTAAATAGAAAACACCTCCACGATTTCCCTTTTAATGTTTCCAAAGTAAAGATGACGTTTAACACTTCCACAAAATACAGGTACACCTTTCTGAAAGTAAAGTATCTAAAATCCTATTGTCATGGATGGCAGTACTTTGTTGTGTTACTTGTGAGAGCAAGAAACGCTCAATCTCTATAAATGTTTTTGCTGAATTTTGCAGCATAAACAGACATATTCTATGATGTATGGCAGATCATAAAAACACAAGAATGGCTACACTGCGGCAGACCAATCATTCATCTAGCCCACTATCCTCTTTTCTGACAGCAGCCACTGCCAGATGCTTCAGAAAGAATGAACGAGAACAGGGCAATTTCAAGTGATGCATCCCCAGCTGTCCAGTCACAGCTTCTGGCAGTTGGAGGTTTAGGAAAACCCAAAGCATGGGGTTACATCCCTGACCATCTTGGCTAATAGCCATTGATGGATCTATCCTCCATGAACTTATCTAATTCTTTTTTGAAACCAGTTATACTTTTGGCTTCACAACATCACATGGCAATGAGTTCCACAGATTGACTGTGCACTATGTGAAGTTGTACTTCCTTATGTTTATTTTAAACCTGCTCCCTATTAATTTCATGAGGTGATCCCTAGTTCTTGTGTGACGTGAAGGGGTAAATAATTCCTTATTCACTTTCGCTGCACTATTCATGATTTTATAGACCTCTACCATATCCACCCTTAGTCATCTCTTTTCTAAGATGATCAGTCCAATCTTTTTAATAGTTCTCTCCTCATATGGAAGCTCTTCCATACCCCTAATCATTTTTGTTACCCTTCTCTGCATCTGTCAAGGTTCCTTCCCCACTCTGAACTCTAGGGTACAGATGTGGGGACCTGCATGAAAACCTCCCTAAGCTTATTTTTACCAGCTTAGGTTAAAACTTCCCCAAGGTACAAACTATTTTACCTTTTGCCCTTGGACTTTATTGCTGCCACCACCAAGCATCTAACAAATATATAACAGGGAAAGAGCCCGCTTGGAAACATCTTCCCCCCCCCAAAATCCTCCCAAACCCTACACCCCCTTTCCTGGGGAAGGCTTGATAAAAATCCTCACCAATCTGCATAGGTGAACACAGACCCAAAACCTTGGATCTTAAGAACAATGAAAAAGCAATCAGGTTCTTAAAAGAAGAATTTTAATGGAAGAAAAAGTAAAAGAATCACCTCTGTAAAATCAGGATGGTAAATACCTTACAGGGTAATCAGATTCAAAACCTAGAGAATCCCTCTAGGCAAAACCTTAAGTTACAAAAAGACACAAAAACAGGAATATACATTGCATTCAGCACAACTTATTTTATCAGCCATTTAAACAAAACAGAATCTAACGCACATCTAACTAGATTGCTTATTAGACCTTTACAGGAGTTCTGACCTGCATTCCTGCTCTGGTCCCGGCAAAAAAAACACACAGATAGAGAGAACCCTTTGTTTTCCCCCGGCCTCCAGCTTTCAAAGTATCTTGTCTCCTCACTGGTCATTTTGGTCAGGTGCCAGCATGGTTATCTTTAGCTTCTTAACCCTTTACAGGTGAAAGGGTTTTTTCCTCTGGCCAGGAGGGATTTAAAGGTGGTTAGCCTTCCCTTTATATTTATGACAGCATCTTTTCCAATTCTAATATACCTTTTTTGAGATGCGGTAAACAGAACTGCATGCAGTATTCAAGGTGTGGCCGTATCACGGATTTATATAGTGGCATTATATTTTCTATTTTATTATCTATCCTTTTCCTAATGGTTGCTAACATTCTATTAGCTTTTGTGACTGCTGCTGCAAATTGAGCAGATGTTTTCAGAGAAATATCCATGATGACTCCAAGATCTCTTTCTTGAGTGGCAACAGCTAATTTAGACCCCATCATTTTGTATGTATAGTTGGAATTATGTTTTCCAATGTGCATTACTTTGTACATATGAACACTGAACATCATCTTTAAATATATTTTATCCTGGAATAAATAAATATTACATTGAAATATAGTCACTGCTACTGACTAACACAAAATGCAGGTGAACAGATGAAATGTAGTTCAACTGCCTGGATATACCATAAAATACTGTTAAATAAATTCAGGGCCTGAATCTTGACTAGCCTATATGTAGTTTCCAGTCTGTATAATTTCAAAGTAAGCTACAACACACTTCATATTTAAACTGTGGTTGATCTAATTTTTGTCTTGAGGGTAAAGTCATTTTATTAACAGTTATAATTAGAATACAATCGGAGTAAATCTTTTCAAAAACCAAAGTACTAACTTCAACCTATTTTTAAAAACAAATTACCAGGATGCATACAAAACAGTATCAGGTGAAACACTTCCCCTAAAATCAAACAAGGTTTGAGAAGAGTTCCTAGTACCATATCTAATCCTTGTGTGCTACCCAAATCTACGAAAGGAGAGGTTATTCACCTTGTGCAGTAACTGGAGTTCTTCAAGATGCGTGTCACTGGTGGTGCTCCAATAGGTTCACCTGCAACTTGCCACTTTGATTGGAGATTTTTGGTAGCCTGCGCATCATGCGCCCCACTCATCCACGTGCCCTGCACCAAGGTTATATGGAACTGCATGGGCGAATCACCTTCTCCAACACAAGGACCCACAAGGGAGACCTTGAAGCAGAGGGGAAGGAGGGCAGGTAGTGAAGCACCCATAAGGACTCACATCTCGAAGACTTACGCTTACCGCACAAGGTGGGTAACCTCTCCTTTTTCAAGTAGTGTCCTGTGGGTGCCCCACTTCAGGTGAATCATGAAGCAGTATCCTCATTAAAGAAGTGGAAGGTTTGGAGCAGAGTCCAATAAAGAAGAGACAACTGCATTGCCTAAAGAAGCATCTGATCTTGCCGCAGGTACAAAAGTGTAACAGATGATTGTCAGTGAAAATGAGGTACGATCAGAGGCTAAAATAGGAAAAGAACAAGTTAAAAATTACTTAGACAAGTTAGATGTCTTCAAGTCACCAGGGCCTGATGAAATGCATCCTAGAATACTCAAGGAGTTGACTAAGGAGATATCTGAGCCATTAGCAATTATCTTTGAAAAGTCATGGAAGACGGGAGAGAGTCCAGAAGACTGGAAAAGGGCAAATATAGTGCCAATCTATAATAAGGAAAACCCGGGGAATTACAGACCAGTCAGCTTAACTTCTGTAGCTAGAAAGTTAATGGAGCAAATAATTAAGCAATCAATTTGCAAACATCTAGAAGATAATAAGGTGATAAGTAACAGTCAGCGTGGATTTGTCAAGAACAAATCATGTCAAACCAACCTGACAGCTTTCTTTGACAGGGTAACAAGCTTTGTGGATGGGGGAAAGCAGTAGACGTGGTATATCTTGACTTTAGTAAAGCTTTTGATACTGTCTCCCATGACCTTCTCAAAAACAAACGAGGGAAATGCAACCTAGATGGAACTGCCATAAGGTGGGTGCAAAACTGATTGGAAAACCATTCCCAGAGAGTAGTTATCAGTGGTTCACAGTCATGTTGGAAGGGCATAATGAGTGGGGTCCCACAGGGATCAGTTCTGGGTCCGGTTCTGTTCAATATCTTCATCAATGATTTAGATAATGGCATAGAGAGGACACTTATAAAGTTTGTGGATAATACCAAGCTGAGAGGGGTTGCAAGTGCTTTGGAGGATAGGATTAAAATTCAAAATGATCTGGACAAACTGGAGAAATGGTCTGAAGTAAATAGGATGAAATTCAAGGGCAAATGCAAAGTACTCCATTTAGGAAGGAACAATCAGTTGCACACATACAAAATGGGAAATGACTGCCTAGGAAGGAGTACTGCAGAAAGGGATCTGGGGGTCATAGTGCACCATAAGCTAAATAGAAGTCAACAGTGTAAACACTGTTGCCAAAAAACCAAACATCATTCTGGGATGTATTAGCAGGAGGCTTGTAAGCAAGACACGAGAAGTAATTCTTCCGCTCTACTCCATGCTGATTAGGCCTCAACTATAGTATTGTGTCCAGTTCTGGGCGCCACATTTCAGGAAAGATGTGGACAAATTGGAGAAAGTCCAGAGAAGAGCAACAGAAATGATTAAAGGTCTAGAAAACATGACCTATGAGGGAAGATTGAAAAAATTGGGCTTGTTTAGTCTGGAAAAAGAAGACAGGGGACATGATAACAGTTTTCAAGTATATAAAAGTTGTTAGAAGGAGGAGGGAGTAACATTCTTCTTCTTAACCTCTGAGGATAGGACAAGAAGCAATGGGCTTAAATTGAAGCAAGGGAGGTTTAGGTTGGACATTAGGGAAAATTTCCTAATTGTCAGAGTGGTTAAGCACTGGAATAAATTGCCCAGGGAGGTTGTGGAATCTCCATCATTGGAGATTTTTAAGAGGAGGTTAGATAAACACCTGTCAGGAATGGTCTAGATAATACTTAGCCCTTTCATGAGTGCAGGAGACTGGACTAGATGACTTCTTGAAGTCCCTTCCAGTCCTATGATTCTATGATCAAACTGCTGCTCTACAGATGTCTGCAGTTGGTACATCCTCAAGTAAGGCAACAGACATAGATAGTGCTCTTGTGGTATGTGCTTTTACTCTTGAAGGGTGCTGAACATGAGTTTTGTCATAACCAATCTTTATACAACCAGAGATCCATTTTGATACCCTCTGTTTAGAAATTACCAAACCCTTGTTTCTGTCTGGAATGGATACAAACAGTCTAGGAGATCTTCTAAATGGTTTGGTCCTATCTAGGTAGAAGGCTAATGCTCTCCTGTCATCTAGGGTATGGAATATGGTTTCTTGAATATTCCAGTGCTGTTTTGGGGGGGAAAACTGGGAGATGAATGGTTTGATTAATATGAAATTCTGAGGACACCTTAGGTAAAAATCTTGGATTTGCCGTAGCACCATTAAAGCCCCCAATTGACCCACCCTTCGGGCAGAAGTGATTGCTACCAGGAAGGCTGTCTTCATTTATAAATCTAATAAAGAACATATAGCTAGTGGCTCAAAAGGATGTTTCATAAGGCAACTAAGTATAAGGTTCAAATCCCATCTTGGCATGGGATCTCTGATTTGTGATAAAGCCCTTAGGAATCTTGCTGTAGTTGGGTGAGTGAAGAGTGAACACTCCCCTATGTGTATGTGAAAAGCTGCTATGGCTGCTAAGTTAACCCTAATAGGATTCATAGCAAGAACCAATGTTTTCAGTTCCAATAGGTAATCCAATACCCTGGGAAGAGGAGAGCGAGTCAGCAAAATCTGATGGCTGTTACACCAAAGTTAATATTGTTTCCATTTCTGGAGATAAGTATTTAATAAAATGTGTTGTACCTCTGAGAAGCAAGAAATCTCTATTTCCAAGAAGCATCGAGGAACCATGCTTGGAGCCTCAGAATCTGCAGGTTGTGGTGAAGTCTTTAACTAGCATTTGGGTCAGTAGACAAGGACTGATGAGAAGCCTCAACAAAGGGTGAAGGGTACAAGATCTGTCTTGGCCACGTTGATGCAATCAGTATAACTCTGGTTTGATCTCACTGAGAACCTTTAACTGTAACGGGTTGGTGGATACACAAAGAGAAGTCTTTTCATCCATGAGATGAGGAACGCATCTCCTATGGATTGGAGTTGAGCCACCACATCGAGCAATACTGGACACATTTTGTATTGGCTGCCATGGAATACAGATCCACCACTGGGAACCCCCAGGCTCAGAATGTCTTGTAGAGGACTCCGGAGTTTAGTTCCTATTCATAATTTAGAAAGAAATGTCTGCTGAGGCCATGTTCAATCATGTTTGAACTCAGTACCAAGTCTGTCTTAGATGACTGACTCCTCTTCAGCTTTGCAGTGCCTGCCTCACTCGGAGTCTGCATTGAACTCCTCTTGGGACCTAAGGTCACTGTAACCTTCTTGTGAAGAAGATCTTCTTGGAGTTTACTCCTTACCGCCTTCTGCTTAGAGGCAGATGTAGATGAGGAGTTCGGTATCACAGAGTACTTGGTACCATGATACCACCCACCTCTCCAATAGTCTCTAGTAACTGAGATGTTGATGTAGGCGGGGCAGTAGCTAAACTGGGAGCTCTGTGTACAGAGGGGCCCTCTGCTCCTTGATGCAAAACTGAATGTAAAGCTTGCTCCATCATTAGGAGCTTCAACTTAATTTCTCTATTTTGGGGGATCTATCTTTGCAGGAAGTGCAGAGCTTGCATTTATGCAGGATTTGAGTATCACCCAGACTGCAGAGGAGTGTCCGTCACTTACTGGAATAGCCTCCTGACCGGAGAGGCACCTCTTGAATTCTGTGGAGCCTGGCATTCCCAAGCAAAACTAATGAAAATTTAACCCCTAGAAGGGGAAATCTCTTAACTATTTAACTATTTCAGTGGGGGGTTTTGTTTGCTTTTTAAGAAAAAACAAAAGGAACAATTGTTCCAACAACTATAATGCTAAAAAAGTAAGCAACTATAAGGTCAGTATCTGAGAAAAAAGTTAAATATTTGAGAACAGGCACACAACAGGCTCCGTCTTGGGACAAGGGCAGTTGAAAGGGAACTGAGAGCGGCTCTCCTACAGCCCTATGCATCCTCTGCGCAGGGCATGAGAATGTGTGGGACACATGCACCGGCCAAACTGACCAAGGTGGAGCTCCCAAAGGGACACTACTCAAAGAAGAACTTTTGCTATCAACTTTGTTTCTGGTATACATCTTCAGCGCTACTTTTACTATTTGATTTTTAATTCATCTTAGTGGTCTGTGCTGTAAGTAATGAATATACCACTAGAAGGAGTAAAACACAGCATTTCGAAGGGAAGCAGCAATCTGATTGACATCATCAACATGATGATGTTATAGATGAAATTTTAACAATTTTTAAAAAGCTGAGAGGGTATAAGGGATGAAAAGACTAAAATCTAAGGGAAAGGAAAAGAAATGTCAAGAGAATGTGTAAAAAAGTGTACAAATATTGTGAGAATACAAGCTTGACTTATAAAAGATTTCAGATACCCTCTATTAAAGAGCAGTACAACATAATTCAAAGTTACTATAATATCTGCACAGTTACACCAGGTTCCTGATTGCTTTGAGACGACAAAGTAGCTACATGTGAAAGGAAACTGTACTTCACCTCACAGGCGCTGGCTTCCTCTGGGCCCTGGGGGTGCTCAACCCCCCTGCTCTGCCCCAGGCTCCACCCCCCCCTCCCAGGCCCCACGCCTGCCCCGCCTTTTCCTACCCCCACTCCACCCCCACCCCACGTCTTCCGACCCAGTTCTGCCCCCTCCCCCAGCACACCCCATCCAGCTCCTCCTCCCCCACAGTGCCTCCTGAACACCACAGAACAGCGGATCACAGCAGCATGGGAGTCGCTGAGAGGGAGGGGGAGGAGTTGATCAGTGGGGCCACTGGCAGACAAGGGGCACTGGGAAGGATTGGGGGAGATGGCTGCCATGGGTGATAAGCACCCACTGATTTTTTTCCATGGGTGCTCCAGCCCTGGTTTATGATTTCTTTACTGTATGTAAAAATCCTTCCTGTAAGGCTAGTATGTGACGTATATTATTAAGAAGTTTTCACTCTACTACTGCATAAACAACCAACCAGAGAACAATAATTAGTCCGAAATTGCTCCAACTCAGCCATCTCTTCCTAACTTGGCCCTGAAAGAAGTCCTAGGACAAATGAAGGACAAATGCTGTACCATAACAAGCTTACAAAACTTTTTTTGGTCAAACAGACTAGCCCTCCTTGACATAACTATTTTGAGGATACAAAAATAAGTACTATGTCCATCCTAGACATGAAAATGGGGGTACAAATATGAGTTGAATACTGTAGTACAGCCAAACATCCATGAGGTTCTTCTTCAAAGTTTCTGTGCTGGTACAGAAAAAAAATCATTACAATTGCAATGTAATAATTTAGGCTGAAAGAAACATCAACCTTGGGGAAAAACCTAATGCACTTTTGCAATGGAAAAGTTTCCCAGAAAGTTTTGGGGGATAAGAATCTCTGATCAAGGCAGCCTGCAGCTCTTTACTTTCATTGCTCTGGAACAAGAATAATCATAAGAGAGTGACTTTGATTAATGGAAAATTAAATATGACATCTGCTTAAAGGTTCAGAGGAACAAAATGAAAAGTGAGCTGTGCAGGAATTTAACAAAATTCCATCAACATTAGAAATATATATATATATACATTTTAAAAGAGGCACTCATATAACACCATACTGCCTATCTTCCAGTGCTTCTTCAGGGTTTCATGGTTAATGTGCATGGCCCATTTGACACAAGCAGGAATGGCTGTGCTGCTGAAACCCAATGTAAGCAATTTTTAAACCAAATATAAATCTCTAAAATTAAAAGAAAATAAGGACTCCTCTTCACTATGTATTATTGCAAAACAAAACAGATTGGCAGCTGGCACTTAGCTACTCTGATTCCAGTTCTGGGGAACCCACAAAGTTAATCTTATTTATTTGTTAGTCAGCAACTACATGAACCAGTGAAACTAAATGTCCTGAACAACAAACTGAAACATGAACACTTCTAAATTTCAGGGTTTTACGGCTGTTCATTTTTTTACTTCCATCATTGCCCTAGAGTCTATCTGTAGCAATGTTTCTTTCTGTCTGATCCAGTCCTTGGCACAATTCAGTGCAGAGACTGGCTTATTTGAGGTAAGAGATGACTAACAGTTTTCGGCATCCTGAGCAATGAGATAATAGTCTTGGCATTAATAGCTGGTTTCATAAATGGCAAGCGTACAGAGCAGGGAGATACTACTGCTACTATTCCATATTTTTGCCTTTTTCTCCTGATAAGAAAGAACTCTAAAGAAGCTATTTTATTGTATTTACCTACTTGGCTTGGTATAATAGTTAACAAGTTCATGTGATGAGAATGGCTCTGAAGTATGCATGCACTGTGAAATATAGTTGAAAATACTGTTTAACACTAATGTTGATATTTATGAGCCTCTTCTGGTAGTGGGCCATCCTGTTGAAAAGTGATATCGCTGACACTAACACTATGAGTTTATTCAGCATAAATGGCTGCAGATCATTTTTTAACCTCTTTCAATACTGTCTTAAAACAATCAGAAGGGTAATTTTTAAAAGTTACGGTGTAAAAATTTTTTTATATATTTACATGATATTTGTTATTCTGTTTTGAAGCCAGAATTAAAGCAGGACGAAAATTGGCTTACTGTGTTTTGTACTGAGGTTGTGGGACAACAAACATATTTACCTTTTTGTCAACTATTTTGAATAGCGCTCAGTAAAAAGTAATAACATGTCAGAGAGAAGACACAGAATAACTACTATATTTACTATTGGTAAAAAAAACTAACACAGCCCAGAATCACTCTTTTCTAAGGAGGATTGCAAGATATAAATCAATTTTACTGAGGTAGGTGTTTTAGAAATGCATAAACAGACAAACAGATTTTATCTCAGCTTTCATAAGGTTTGTGTATCACTTCATTTTTTAAAGGAGAAATTTTAATTTTACCAGCGAGCCACAGACTTTTACCAGAAGTTAAACGGACATTGCTGAGGCAAGTAGGCTTGAAATAAGATCTACTCATTTTGTGGCTGTGGATATGTGTATCATGCAGTTCATTTTTGTGTCTGAAAGTTACAGGAATGTTCAAGAATCCTATGTGCAAATGCAGGCTTCTCAGAGGTTTATATGCCCTGACATTTCACAGGTGTGAAGCTTCCATGTGGTATAAAAAGTACTGTATAAGGATGCTCATGTCATATATCTGCAAGTGAAAACAAATTTGGCAATCTGCATTTATTGCTGGCAAGTTGCCCAGCTGAGAAATAATATACATTAAACAGTCTATTAATTATTATTTGTATTCTAGCAGTGACTAGAGGTTCTAGCGGTCATCAGAGCCCCATTGTGCTAGACACTGTACAAACACACAGTCAGACAGACAGTTACTGCGTTCAGTCAAAATACATAAGACAGGAAGGGAAAAGAGGCACAGAGAGATGAAGGGACTTGACCAAAACCACACAGCTGGTCAGTCGTCAAATTGAGAATAGAAGCCAGATCTCCAGAGTCTGAGACCAATGCCCTATCCGTCAGACTGCTCTGTCTCCCGAACAGGCATCTTGGCCTCTCAGATCAGAAGTCCGGGGTCTATGCTGGTGAGGCACTATCAGCTGACCTATCCAGGCATTACTCTTGCACATCTGAAGGACCTTCCTCATCCTGGGAAAGACTTATTATTACAATGAAAGGGAAAGTGTCAAGCCCCCTTTTAGTCAGTGTGAATAATTACTGATGGTGCACAATTCCAATATAAAACTTTGATTAATGCTAAACAAAACAATTTCTTTGGAATAAAATTTGAGGAGAAAATGATTGTTTTGTATTTTTGGAACCAAATGTAAAGGCCAGGTTTTGGGGGATTTTCTTCAGGGGTAGAATTTTTCCACATATATCTGGAAATTACTTCTACTCCATCACAGGAACAGTGGTAATGTTTCTTTTTAATTTCTTATTCTTAACCTTTTAACCACCCATGAAAATATTTCACCCACTAGTTTGCAAAAGTCACCCAGTCAAATGTCTGAGACATTCTAGATTGGGAGTGAGCAATACCAGAAAGAAATGTCAGACAGTTTGGGTTGGGTGCTTTTTTAGCCAATTTTTGTTTAGTGTTCTCACGTGCAGACAGTTTGGGCTTAATAGCCTGCATCTGAGAAACACTGATTGCTGTGAGCACAGCTCATTATGTTTACAGGGCTGTCTTTTGAGACTACACCACTGAAGTTACTGGATCCCAACTTGGAGCAGATTTGGAATTCTGCAGGGCATTGGTACTCTCCAGCTGTACTCTCTTCTCACACAGAGAGGAGTATCCTTTTAGGCTAGAGCTGAGATGCCTTCGAAGGTAACTTGAATGCTAGCTGCCAGTGCAGTACCTCTTTTGTGGAGAAAGCGGAGGGGTAATTGGTTTAATAAATTTATAGGCTATGGAAAAGGTATTGGGATCAAGAGATAAAATATTGTTGGCTGTGACTCTGAAGCTCTTAATTCCAGCTTGAAAAATGGAGGCTATGGAACAGCATTTGCACAAGAAGCCAGATAAGTTGGTTTTCAAAGAGTCTCTGCAAGTACACATCAGGGACACTTCTGCTCAGCCCAGAAGTATCTTTCTGCAATTCAGCACCATTCCACTGCCAGATGGGACAAAAAGTACCAATGCAGTGCATACTGATGTTGTTTCATAGGCATCAGGGTACATACGTGTGGGAAGAAATAACAAACACTCCACTGCCTTCCTTTTAAAAAAACAAACTACTAACGTAAAGGAGAAAGATAGAAGCAGCGGCCATTGCTTTAATCAAACACCACTAATTAAACAGCCCAACTCATACAAAATTTTAAATATATTGGAGTATAGAAACACACAGTATATATTTAGGATATTTTTACACTGAAAGCACCTTTTATGCCCAACCATCATAGAAATCCGACTCCAAGTGCTGCAGTGCTACTGTCTATGCAGCAGCAGAGCAACTAAGAAAACTGATTACCTTGGGAAAAGAGCTATAGCATGGGAATACTGCTTTTTCTTTTGTAATTTATGAAAGCATGCTCCAGCTGATGGAAAATTATAATGGCTCTGAGGAAAGCAGCAAATCTCAGCAGTGTAAGAGCCCAAGGAAATCCGGTTTCATAATATTGAACAAAAACCAGAATTGGTATGTCCAAATGGAGAAAATCTACTGACTTCTAATGTGATCTCAAGTATAACCATATGATGATAGATTTTTTTCACACACTACACAGAACTTTTTCTAAGTCATTTCCAGAAAATGGAGGCAATCTACACTGTCACCTTCATCAGCGGTTTTTATTTTTTGCTCTAAAGAGTATATTCCATTGTGTGCGCATGAGAAAAACAAAGCAAGCATTAAGGGTTGGTGCAGTATTTTAAACATGTATTAAAAGTCATTAATTTCTCTTAATGTACCCTATTTAATCTCATCAGAAACTCCTTTAAAAATAAGAATACCTACTGAACTCTCTACAAAATGGCTCACATAAAACTGTAAATCTACCCATAAAAACATCTAACTCACATGACTGACTCATGAAATGACTCTGTGGAATAGGTACAGAATTATACTGCAAGTTTTAACACCTTTCAATTAATAGTCAAATATGTAGTAAAGGAAGGATGAACATTAATAATCTACTTCAAGGGAAGAAAATTTATAGTGCATGTACACACAGAAAGCTAGTAAGATATAAAAAGTAAATGTGTTCAAGTGACACACACACACACACACACACTAAATAACTGCCAATAAAGTGTCTACTTAGGAGTGCTTTTTAATATTGTGTCCTCACCTGTATCTGAATGCTCTGCGAAGAAGAGAAACTGACACCAGTATTGAAGATTTGGAGTACATCTACACTGACTAGGTAATTTTGACAACTGGATATGCCCTCTTTCTTGGCTTCCACAAATTATCCATCTGCTACAATTGATGTGATATGGCATCTACCGTGATTAGCTTAGTGCTCTACCTGACTTCTCAGCCACTCATCACATGGCCTACAGGCCCTCCAAACACAATTTACAACTTTTTTGGTTGGTTGGTTGGTTGGTTTGGTCAATAATTCCCTTTTTGCCATCACCAATGATAACTCAGTGGCATGAAAAAAGGATTTGGGTTCATCTACTACGTTCAAAGCCTAATAAAGGTTATTTAATTCTTCCAACAAACTTTCAGTAAGAATGTGACCATCTAGGACTAGTATGAACGGGTTAATGGTAGAAGCTCAGAGGGCTAAGTCACAAAATAAGGAAGTAAAGCATTAACTTGGGAATCTGATAGGTTGGGAGGGGGGGCATGTTTGAACTGCAAACATGGAATGTGTTTGAGGCCAAGAAATCAAGTTGAGACTTAAAAAAAAAAAAAAAGTTCAATGGTTTAACTCTTGTCTCCCAAAAAGAGAGTCTACAACTTTTTATTATTATCTGTCTGAACAATAGGTTGAATAACAGTGAAATTAATTAAACTTAATAAAATAATTTTCTAGATTACAGTTGAAAGAAGATAAAAATGCATACAACCCGAAAGAACTATAATAACAACAACTTTCTGTACTTGAGTTTAAAGTAGGGGAAGAACTAGAGCACAAGACAAAAGTCTCTTTACCTAGCAGAATCTGAACAGAAAAATAGATTAAAAAAATTTGTGTCATAGTAAATGTCCAGAGAAAGTAAAACATCTGCCTTCAGTTCCCTTTGTAATTAGACTGTATGGTTTCTAGTTTCATCTGAAGGGTGTGAATGGATTTCAGACTTGACAGTGTCTAGGCATGGTTGTGTTTTAAACAAAATGCGTCAGACCTGTCCCTAGGGACTAAAATCATCTTCTGCCTTCTTACCATGAAAACTGAGCCCTGCCTGCAGCTTTAACTCCCCACACACCGTCCCCTAATCACACAAAAAGGAGATAGGTCACCTTCCAGAGGGGGGACCTTTCCAAGACATACAGGTGTTTAAACACACAGTGTTAATATGTTACAAGAGTTCTAAGAGCCCAGACCATTAATGTCAAAAATAGATTTTAAAGAGAAAATGTTTTGGAGGCTAATCTTCTGAGACATTTTGATTAACGGCAAAGATGCCCCAGAGCTAAGATAGAGAGGTGAATGGGAACAATTCTTTAGATGAATTTCTGATGTATTCGAAAGGTCACATCAATGGTACAAGAACAATATTTTTAATAGAATGCTAGTAAAACATTTGCTAACTAATATTGCACAAAAAAAACAATACAACCCCCCCCCAAACCCTAAAGGACTGGATGGGCCAGCGTATTGGAAATTGTATTGGTTACAGAGCCAAAGTCCACAGGGCAAATCTGATGTAGGCTGCTAGCGTACGGAAGTCATTACATTAGCATATAGGAGGGATGTTCAGGGGCCTGTATTAAACCAGCTGTTTGTATTTTTGTGGCCTCAGTTCAATTCCTAGTTGACTGTTATGTGCATCACTGCAACGTTTTGAGGTTCAACCCAGATTAGTAAGGGGTTGTGTCGCCACCTTCCCTGTAACCTTGGGTGTCTCTGTGGTGTGCAGCCTTGATTCAGAGCCCTGACACCAGTAGCATGCTCACAGCACCATCCTGGCTTTCCCCAGCCTTGGTTACTCCTTGTAAGGCGACCCCAACATCCTCCAGTCCTGAATTTCCCCCAAACTGTCTGCCCTGTAGTGTCCAGCCCTCCCTTGGCTTGCTCACAGAAGTTAAGTTTGCTGTTCCTTTAAGGAGACAGTAAACAGAAGCTTGTTAGTTTAAATGGAGTTTGACAAACACTCTTATTACGCTCACAGCACTATGTTGGTTTATTTTAAAAGTAAAGGAAATTTATCACTGAAGAAGACATAGATTGATGTGATACCAAGTATCAGGCATAAAGATAGAAAGGGTTATTAGCAAGCAAAACTAAAAATATTCTCCTAATATTAAATCCTGATTTAACAAACTGAAGTCTCTTGTTCAAAAAAGCAGCGTTTCTCTACAAGTCTCTTTTCTAGAAATGGCTGATCAGCCTTTCTGGATAGGAATCTTTAAAGAGTCCAAAGAGCTTGGTTTCTTTGTCTCTTCAGGTAGAAGGATAACTTACGGGCTTACACCCCCTCTTCTTTACTGACCAGTAAACCTTTGAAATGTATTCTCAGATAAAGTTTCTTTTCTCCTGCTGACAAGAGATGCCATGCAGAATGGTGAAGCCTTCATGCTGGTTCCTCCCCCATTGGTGATAGTTGAGTGGTTATCTCCCTCCCTTGTTAGCTTGATGACTTTGTTTATCTTTTATGGGAATACATTTTCAGTGTCTCTCGATTTACCTTGGAGACACATTCAAGCAGGTAGAACCATACTCCTTTCTCTAGGATGAGGTACCTGATGTCCTGCCTGGCACACACTTTAAGAACATAATATCAGCATGTTTGTAATTTTGCATATGTTGCCTGTACATAAACCACAAAATAATATTAATGATCAGAGAGTTATGAGTTTTCCAGTGATACATTACATGCCATCCTTTCGGTAAATATCACAACAACAGTAGGCCAAGTGTCACTGGAGTGCTCAGAGGGTCACAGTCACAAAACCCACCATCACAATTGGCTCTGTGCACTAGTTGGCAGTCTCAACAGGACTGAATGGGAATGGAGATTGAACTACCTTTCACTCTTAGTGGTCCTGCCAGCTCAGGGTTGAGATACAAGGGAGGGGAGAAGAAGTAGCTTGCATTGTTCTTTCTTGGACTGTAATAACTCTGTGGATAACGTGAAGATTATTCCAGGCTCTAGAAATGACAACCCCCAGCACTAAATTCAATTTTAATTTTTATAAAACAACAAAATGAAGGTGTCATTAACTTGTGATTAAAGAATAAAATAAAATAAAATAAAAGACCTTCAACTACGAAAGAAAACTACTTCTTTTATATAACCCTACCAAGTCCAAGTTTAGTTATTAACCTAGAGTTTGTCCACATGATCACTTAGTTCACAGCAAGCTGGGATGCAAATCTACCCCACAGTAAGTATCCATGTGGACCCTGCTGCCTCACACTATAAGTTCCCTCATGCATTTTAATCTACTCCCGTTTCAAGCAAGGTAGATCAAAGCCCTCTAGGGAATTTTCAGTGCACGGCAGTGGGCTCTGTGTGGACACTTAGTGCGCAGCAGGCTAGTGCGGAGTAGATTTACACCCCAGCTTGCTGCGAACTAAGTGTTCGTGTAGACATGCCCCTGTTATTAAACAAAATAGCTGACCATATGCATAAGTACTAAAAGAGAGAAGGAGAAGTGTGATGGTCTTCAAATACCAGAACAGCCTACCATAGCAATGAAACGGTAGAAGGCAGGTAGACAAGGGACGGAACTGTACCAGGAAAGCTCATGAACTCAAGGTACAGGTTATTGTTATTATATGAGACAGTGAATTCAGGTGAGAGATGGAGAGGACAGAGAAAATCCTGCCTACAAAAGGAGCCTTAATAGAGCTCTCCTGGCAAGATCCTTCAGTCTTCTTCATGTGACTGGAGATGTTCCTTGGCTTTGTCAGAACCCTGTATCTGCTGACCAGTTCAATATTAATGCAGAAGACTTGGTAAGAATGAGCTGTTTCTGAGGGCAAAGAGCCCCATTGGCCTTTTTGTCTGTGATGGGCCACTACGCCACAGATATAAAGAACCCATTCCTCTATACCGGTGGTACTGGAGCACAGAAAGTATTTCAGACGTCTTCATTTTGTACTTTTTCTTAACATTATCCTGTTTCGGTAAAAGTGAATGGTTAATTTGGGGAAGGATGAGAAATGGTGAGAACACAGGGCTGTTGGTATGTAACTGCTGTGCCACCACTTAATTATTTTTTTTTCTTTTTGGTGAGACAGCACAAAAGTAACTTTGAAAACGAGGCCACACACCTGCATTTAATTTTCAAATACATTTTTACTCTCAAAATTCCAGGCATGTGAAATATCACTGTGCCCCTATTAACAACTGTTATGTAGGTGATGTACGTCCTTTCCAGCTTGTTTTGACATATCAGCAATGCCACATGGACTGACCTTTTCAAACATGTGAAAAGCTTGAGAGACGTCATGCAGCATCACAGGCACCAGTGCCCCTGATGTGCTGATGGCATCTTCACCTGTATCTTCTTCTCAGAGGACACAACCAAACACTGTTATAGAAATGCCCTGCCCAAACATGTATTTATTGAAGCCAGTAAATAGCTCTGCACCAGTGGCATATAAAGCCACAAATATTCACATTTCAAATGTTAACTATGATAAGATAGGGCTTGTATACATATACAATGTATGTATTATAAGTTCTCCCACAAAGATCTACCCTCAATGTATGTGTCTCTAATGCTTTATTTCTTTTGATTAGGGTCTTCTGAGTAGAGGAGGTTTGGGGGTTTTTTTGCTTTCCTTTTTGTTTGTTTTTAACTAAACTACTGTCTCCACATTTAGGTTTGCACACAGCATGCTGGCTCAGTGGAAAGTCAGTCACAACCAAAGAATTTCTGGTCAAATATGAGAATTTTGTGGGGGGAAGGATGGTTTGAGTATGGGTGTGTTTTCATACATTTTCCAAAATATCTTTTGATCCACCGCGTCCTCAAGCACACTCTTTAATAAATACAACTCAGACTTTTTCACATCCCTAAACAATGTATTACAACCAGATTTGAACTTTAAATTTAACAACAGAGTACAGCATAGTCAATTATTTTTAAGGTTGAAATATTTCGTATTGGGGTGTTCTACCACATTAAAAAACAATAAAAGCTATCCAGCTAATTATCCACAGAGGTAACAAAACTGTTAAACTGCACACAGATGTTGAGCTACACTAAAAGGACAGTTATTTTGCCAAAATCACTGCCAAATTAAAGTTCCTATTTGGAAACTTTCACACATTTGTGTCTGGTGCAGCTGCAGCTGTTTAATTGCACATAAATTTTGTTTTCCCCTTTCTGATTGTTATTCAAATGACATTAAAGTGCAATTACAGCAGAATGACAATAACTGGTCTCTTAAAAGTTCAAATTGTGGAAAAACTGTTTTAATTTAATTCAATAAAGTATTAGAATGATGAAATAGATGTATACGTTTGTATGCACAAAAATGTTCTCTTTATGCACATGTATGTACATACAGTACAATACACCTACTACATATACACGGGGGACAATTTTCAAACTTGGATGCCTAAATTTAGACATCTGAAAAAGGCCCTGATTTTCCAAGATGCTGATCAGACACAAATCCCACTGAGTAAATGGCAAACACAGACGATGAGCAATGTACCTCTGAAAATCAGGCCAATTTGATTTGCCTCACATTAGAAACCTAATCACTCAATCCTGCAAAGATTTAAGCATGTGATTACACACATAACTAGTCCTACTGGTCTCTTATGAAAAGGCCCCTTTACACTTCTATAGCAGTGTAAATATGTAAATTATATTGAGAATATATTGCTGTGTAAATGAGAGTCACAAGTGTACAATCACTCATGTCCTTAAATATTAAGCTTTAAAATGTTGTCCTGTACCCTTTAGACAAGTTAAAATAGTAATACAGATAAAAAACATAAGATTTATGAGACTTTCAACCATGTGCTGATATCAACATAAGAATATTTCAATAGAATTTTTAACACTTTGAGATGATAACATCACCATATAAATATTTCACATTTATGTTTTACAGCTTTTGGTAAACAAAAATGGAATACTCATGTGTGAGTTCAGTATTAAAAATTTTCATGATGATGTTATGCTTTAAAATTGTAACATCTCAGTATACAAAAAATGGAAAAGCAAGAGATATTTAGCTACCTATATTCTTAAATTTAGGAAGTAAAATTAGCCCTTTAAAGGAAGATTTCTTTCTCGGGGCAATTATTTTAAAGCAATTACATACAAGACAGAAGAAGGTTTTTTTGTTTTTTGGGGGGTTTTTTTCTTGCTTTTTTAATCTGAGCACCATTATCTGTATAACCCACTATAGTTTTGAGAGATGCCCTTTAATAGACCTTTTCTATTCAAATGCAAATACAAATAAAAGCAAGTAAAAAAATGTGGGTTTATTCAATTTTAGTCGATTCTGCTATTTTCGGTATTTTGTATGCAACAGGCCTACAAGAAAGAAACACAATGCTGTTGCATCTGAGAGAGACTCACACATTCCTATCTAATTTGCAAGATTTTCTAAATGATTACCGAGAGAGTTATTATTAATTACAGACAGAGGACCCAATCATGCAAATGCTAACTCGCATGAGTTGTCCCACTGAACACAAGAGGGCTGCTTCCTTGCACATTTATAAGTATCAGACTGGTGCCCAAATCTGAAGCATACCAAATCAACCCCATCCCCCACCTAAACCCCCAGTACCAAGCTTTCTACATCATCCACCTATATTTTCAAATACTGTAACTCTGAGCAGATATTTCTTATTTTCTTTTCAGTGCAAAGTGGGGATTCCTCTACATTATCAACTTTTTAATGGCCAGGCTACAAGCTGTACCTCATTGAATATTTCCATTCCTATGGTTCTGCTTCCCAACTTATGCTGAGACATATTATCCTTCGTCTTAAAGCTTTATAACCTAAACAAAAAAAAAAAATTCTTTCAGAAGCCAGCTTGGTTTGGGCATCTTTCCAGTCCCTTCAGTATACAAGGTTAGCCAGAGATCAGATCCCAATCACAGTGAAATGCAGCATCAGAGACTCTGTCATATAGATCAGAACATTGGTCAGCCTAGTCCATATCCTACTCTGGAAGTGGCCAAACACATGACATTTGAGAGGCAAGGGAACTCTAATATTCTCCATGGAAGAAAAAAATCATTCCTGACCCACCTGGTCAGTCATCTTGTATCATAAAGCCTGAGGTTTTTGATCATTCCTATTATATTAGTTTCCATAGCTACTATGTTAGTAGTCATTAAACTATCCAGCTCTTTTTATCTGGGCCAGATTGTAACTACAATGCATGTAGGCCCCTATTTCAAGGGGAATATTAATGCTTATTGGTTGAAATGGATACTTACCTTACAGTAACTGGCTCTTCTGGAGGTGTTGTCCATCTATATATTCCACTCTTGGTGTGCATGTGCCCTATGTGCCCAAGTTCGGATTCTTTTGGCCTACAGAGTCTGTTGGAGCCATACTTCACCCAGAGTGTCCTCGGGCCTCCCACCTGAGTGCATAAGTGGTGGGACAATCCCAGACATCCCTCAGTTCCTTTGCCAATACAGAATCCAAGTATTAAAAGACTCCATAGTAGCAGGGAAGGAGAGTGGGTCATGGACTATATATATGGCCAACCCATCTTAAAGAAACACAGTTACTAGAAGAAAAGCAACTGTTTCTTCAAGTGCTTGCTCGTATATACACACACACCAGACGTGGTGACTCACAAGCAGTGACAGGAGATGAGTTCTATGATTGAAAGACAGCTTTGCCAAAATGAGCATCAGATCTTACTGCCTCCACTTTAGTGTTAGGTAAAAATATGTACTGAACCCCCATGATGCTGCCCAGTAAATTTCTAAGATTCGAACACTCCTCAAAGAACCGGTAGAAGCTGCTTGAGCCCTTGTGGCATGGCCTGTAACTTTCAATGGTGGGTCTAGGCTAGATATCTCATAGTATAATTTAATGCAAGTAACATGCAGCTATAGCCTGACCCTTTACCCAATCTGCATATGCTATAAATAACATAGGGGACACGCTGAAAGGCTCAGTTCTATCTAGATAGAAGGATAGCAGCCTAAACACACTGAAAGTGTGAAATTTAGCTTCTCCTCTGTTGGAGTATTGTTGGGGAAAGAAGACAGGCAAGGTTATTATTTGCTGAAGATAGAGACTAGAGGCTACTTTTGGCAACAACTTAGGGAGAGGATTCAAGAGCACACTATATATAGGAAATACAGTTTACAGAGCTCCCAACACGAGTGCTTGTATTTTTCTCACCTTTCTAGCAGATGTTATTCTACCTGAAAGGCTGTTTTGATGGCTACGTGGAAAAGGGAATATAGAGCTAAGGGCTGGATGGCACATATGGGCTCAAAGGGTAAACTCACCAACCCTGTCAGCACTAGGTTGACATTGCAGGAAGCGGGAGGCTTTCTGATTTGGGGAATACACCTTTATTCAGCCTTTAACAACAATTCTTTAACAACCAGTAGATGGTATCTCAGGAATCTAAATATCAGTTGGAGATAATGGATATTGCTGGATCCACACAGTAAATCTCTTCAACTTGTTAGCGTATGTATGTCAAGTGAAGTCCTTTCTAATACGGATAAGCATATTCTGCACCTCTGAAGATTACATGTTGATGGAAAAGAAATCAGAGCTCTGAGGCCTAGGGTAGTAACAAATGTGCCCTAGCTTGGTACTGTGCTGGAGGTAACTGGAGGTACAGTACGTGGAACTTTTACCACCAGTAACAGAGGTGTCTTTGGTACCGCACAGAGAAATTTACCAGCACCATAAAGGATCTTGGTACTGAGAATGCTGGAACCGTGGGCAGATGAATGGAAGGCACTGGTACAGAAGACACTGAAGTGTTGGTACTGGATGAAACATGAAGCTCTGAATGAGTTAGTACTGGGGCATCAGAGGGACCCTTCTTGGGCCTTGAGCTACCCTTTTCTTTGGCAAAGTGAGAGAATTTCGCTCAGAGTTAGGACCCAGCCTGGGTGACGTGGATCTACCTGCCTGAGAGAAGCAGTGCTCCTTTCAACCCCTGACCTCAGAAGCTGTACTAGTTGAAGAGGAGGATTTCTCAGAGATATGACCCTCAGATCTACAAGCTCACAGAAACACTTTTTAAAGGATCTGAAGAACTATTGGTATCTCCAGTAAAAACAAGTTTCTCTCTTGCTTTTGGTGTTCTTTTTGAGAACTTGCAAAAGGCATAATAAACACCAGAAGTGCCATCATGCAGGGGTATTACTGCCCCACAAGGAGGACAGTTTTTAAAACCTGCAGACTTGTATTCTGCAATAAGACCTCAATCTGCTACCAGGAAAGTCTCACCAAAATAAATAACTAAAAAAGGAACACTATGAAACACACTGTGACTAAAGACTAATTAGTAATTAAGCGACTATCAAAAGCTATTTACTACTATTTATACAAGAAAAGGAGATTGCACAGTGAGCAAGAAACTCAGACACTGCTTAGGTTCCGACTCTTAGGAATGAGCAATAAGAAGCAACTAACGTTACTAAAGTTGGGGTTACCTTGCCCTCTGTTTCCTTGGGTGGGAGACACATGGACACTCAGGGTACAACACTGTAACAGGTTTATCCAGTTATTATTCTGCTTAAGGATATAATGTATGTTATCATAGATTTTAACTTCAGATTTCTTCACCAATTATACATACCGTCTAGCACAACGTTCAATGTAATCTTTATAATGAGTATGTTTAAGGTATTTATAGTACCATAATGGTTACCCTGGATTTTCAGAACCCAAACCAGTGGTAACTAACTGATTTTGGGTTTTTTAGGCAGTATCAGGAATAAATTAATGGGGACACAGCTTTTTTGTTTGATAAATGATTGGCACATAACATCTACCCTTCATAAACGTGGATGGATTTTTAACTTTGTATTTATGACAAATTTTTAAGATCTTAGAACTCTAGGCAGGATATATTGTTCCTTAAAAGAAAAGAAAAAGCCTCTAAAACAAGCATACCAAGAGATAATTGCCTATTTTAATACAACTAAGGGGCATATTAATTCTTTTACTGTAATAGGGATTATAAAAATACTATTCTATGCATTTTAATGCTACCATCACTGTAGCAGAAAAGTGTTGCTTTGCATTGTTGTTTCAACCTCAGAAGACAGATGAAAAATACTGAATCTTAGCCAAAAGCTGAATACACCATTATCTCCTTTTGCACAGCTGCATACACATATCATAGGCTAGAGTGGTTTTTCTACCATTTTGTTTAGGGCTACAAAAAATATCCTAAAGGCACAGACAACCTGGAACTTTGTTCAAAGATGCATGTAATTAAATTCCTTTTCAAGACATAGAACTACTTTATAACGCCACATTACCATACTTGTAGTAAATAACGGACGGCTGAACTCTGAAATATTGTTGTTAGTTTTTGTTCTCTGCTCATTCCAGTTAGTTTAGCCAACGCCTGAAACTGTTAATCTTCTATTTTAATTTTTTTCAAACAAGATAAATAAATGAATAAAATGGACATTAGTTCAAGCTAAATTTGTAATGTAATTCATAGTTTTCTGCATAAATATCTACATAATGTCATAATGAATATTACCATAATGGAATTAATGATCTACTACTGTGTTCTTTACAGTATTGGTCAGTATCAAACATTTTCAAACTGAAATAACATTAAAATATTCAATGTATCTTTAATCAGTAACAAACTTGTCACTAGTTAAACCATCTACTTTTTCACCAAAAACTGCATTATTGTGAGTTTTTAATAGTTTATTCTTTGTATTGTATTTGTATTGTTTGTATTGTAAATACCAGTACTAGGATTAGGCATAGGACAGGAAGTTGGAAGATATGGCTTCTATTCCCAACTTTGTTTCTGACTCACTGTGCTGCCTTGGGGAAGTCAATGAACCAGTCTGTTTCAATTTCCCCATATGTAAAATAAGGCAGTAATAGTTACCTACCTACTTCACATGGCGGTTAATTAATTAGCATTTGTAAAGTGCTATATGAATTCTATGTACTGTTGTTAAAAAGGATAGAAGAAACTATTATACAGTGGATTCTGGTTATTAGCAATCCTTATCATCAACATTTTCCCAAGAACCAGTCCCATCCCACTGACTTTCATGTTAACAGAACTTGGATATTAGCAACTGGTATGCCATTTATTGACAACTTTTTTAGAAGCGAGGTTCCACTTGTAATGAATTTTCTGGCTCTGAATCCAAGGCAGGACATGAATACTCATGCACATCTCCAGGACTACAGTGCACAGACTACTGCTATACATGCGTTATGCTTTACAGCTAAAAGAATGGTAAGAACCATTAGGAAAGGGATAAATAATAAGACAGAAAATATAATGTTGCTATATAAATCCATAGTATGCCCGCAAAAAGACTGGGAATGCTCATCTTAGAAATGAGACAACTAAGTGGGATATGATAGAGGTCTATAAAATCATGACTGGTGTGAATAGGGAAGTGTTATTTACCCCTCCACATAACATACTAACCAATGGTCATCCAATTAAATGAATAGGCTTTAGGTTTAGAAAAAACAAAAGGAAGTACTTCTTCACACAACGCACAGTCAACCTGTGGAACTCACTGCCAGGAGATGTTGTGAAGGCCAAAAGTATAACTGAGTTAAAAAAATAATTAGATAAGTTCATGGAGAATAAGATGGTCAGAGGCACAACCCCATGCTCTGGGTGTCTCTAAGCCATTGTCTGCCAGAAGCTGGGACTGGATGACACAGTATGGATCACCTGATAACTACCCTATTCTGTTCATTCCCTCTGAAGCATCTAGCAGTGGCCACTGGTATAAGAGACAGGAGATTGGGCTAGGTGGGCCATTGTTCTGACCTGGTATGGCCATTTTTGTGCTCTTATGCAGGTACTTTATGCAGCATTCATAATACACTGTTGTGCATCTTTCCTGTATGTCATGTCTTCCAAACATATGGACCTGTCTCTTGCCAATAAAATTCGGGTTCTGGTCCCTATGTGAGCTAAGCAAGTAGCAGACAACTTTGATATCTCAAAATCTGTTCTTTTGCACATTCTAAAGAATAGTGATGACATTTTGAAGGCGTACAAGATCAGCACAAGTGGAGGCTGCAAGCATCAATGTGAATGCAAGGAGATGGACACTGGTGAAGACCCGTGGCTCCAGTTTCAGCATAAACTTGGCCAAAGTGGTCTTCTCTCTAGGCCTACACTGAAACAAAGAGTGACTCATAGCTGGCAGCAGAGCAGGGGAAGAAGTTCAATCCTTCAGACATCGTCTCAGTCAATGGGAAGCCCAAAACAACATGGTTCAACATATGGAATGCAGCAAGAAACAAGATGCTGTTCTTCTGATAGAGGCTGAATGGAAGGCGGAAATCCTGCCCAGCATTCTGGATGAGTTTCATCTGTGTGACCTCTTCAGTGTTGACAAGACTGCTCGCATATACTGGGGCTTTCTGGACAAAGGCTTTGGTATGCTGAAGTGAAGAGTTTGCAGGAGGCAAAAAAGCTATGTACCACATTTACACTATTGTAGTGTGGAAAAATGGAAGGGACATGAGAAATGGCCTCTTACGGTTATCTGAAAGAGTGAGAGCCCTCACTGTTTCCGTACAGAACAATCAAAACTGCCTGTGATCTACAGGAATTCTGATAATGTCTGGATGACTAGTCATTGTTTCAAGAATGGCAGAAGAATTGGAACAGGAAGTTGCACCTACAAGATGTCACACATGTCTGTTGATTGACAATTTTCCAGTCGATTCATTCAATGAAGATCTGTTGCACAGTTGGTTGAATTTTTTGCCTCCCAACACAACGTCACTCATGCAGCCGATGGACATGGGTGTAATTAAAAACTTCAAAGGTGACTACTATGCTCATCTGAATGTCTATATCATTGCCTCTCTTGATGCTGATGCACACCTTTGAGTGCTGGATGTTGCAAAAACCACAATACTCTTTGATGCATTTCATCTCACTAAGGAATCTTGGGGCACTGTTCTCTCCCCGACTGTTAACAACTATTTCAGAAAGAGAGATTTTATTCTACCACATATAGTGCTGGGCTGATGGACATCAATGTACTGGCCAACATTGCCATTCCTGATAATCTGACAGCAGATTTGAGATCATTGTTGAGTTTGATGGTCATGTGGAGACAGCAGGTGATCTCACTGCTGTGGAAATTTGAGATAGTAACAGCTGCTGATCACCCCCAGGTTGGAGAGCCACATGCAGATAGTGCATCAGCTGAGCAACCCAAAGTGCCTCTGCTTCAAGAAGAGTTTTATGCCGTGGACATTTTCCGCAAAATATACCAGAATTGTAGCTTTGAAATTAGCTATAAAGCTGCGTGCAAAATTGACAGGGATTTACAGCTGAGGGTGCTTTGCTCACTGTAAGGACAACTGTAGTATATCATTGCATAATTGTAGTAATATATACAATTCTGCAATGATATACTGCATACAATGATATACAATGCGTTGTAATTGAAATCAGTATATTAGAAAATGTAGAAAACATCAAAAATATTTAAATATTCGATTATACAAGTATTATATTGTTTAATAGCACGATTAATCGTGATTAATTTTTTTAATTGCGCAATTAATTTCAATTAATTTTTTTAATTGTGTGACAGCCCTAATATATATATATCTATATCATGCTATTAAACAATATAATACTTATATAATAGAATATTTAAATATTTTTGATGTTTTCTACATTTTCAAATATATTGATTTCAATTACAATGCATTGCATGTCATTGTATGCAGTATACCATTTCATAATTGTAGTAATATATATATATATATACATTGTAATATATATATTAGGGCTGTCAAGCAATTAAAAATTAATTGAAATTAATTGCGCAATTAAAAAAATGAATCATGATTAATCATGCTATTAAACAATATAATACTTGTATAATAGAATATTTAAATATTTTTGATGTTTTCTACATTTTCAAATATATTGATTTCAATTACAACACAGAATACAAAGTATACAGTGCTCACTTTATATTTATTTTTATTACAAATATTTGCACTGTAAAAACAAAAGAAATAGTATTTTTCAATTCACGTAATACAAGTACTGTAGTGCAATCTCTTTATCATGAAAGTTAAACTTACAAATGTAGAATTATGTACAAAAACAACGTACATTCAAAAATAAAATGTAAAACTTTAAAGCCTACAAGTCCAATCAGTCCTACTTCTTGTTCAGCCAATCGCTCAGACAAACAAGTTTGTTCACATTTGCTGAAGACAATGCTGTCTGCTTCTTGTTACAATGTCACCTGAAAGTGAGAACAGGCATTTGCATGGCACTGTTGTAGCCGGTTTCGCAAGATATTTACATGCCAGATTTGCTAACGATTCATATGTCCCTTGATGCTTCAACCACCATTCCAGAGGATACGCATCCATGCTGATGATGGGTTCTGCTCGATAACAATCCAAATCAGTGCGGACTGATGCATGTTCATTTTCATCAGTTGAGTCAGATGCCACCAGCAGAAGCTGGATTTTCTTTTTTGGTGGTTTGGGGTCTGTAGTTTCTGCATCAAAGTGTTGCTCTTTTAAGACTTCTGAAAGCATGCACCACACTTCATCCCTCTCAGATTTTGGAAGCCACTTCAGATTCTTAAATCTTGAGTCGAGTGATGTAGCTATCTTTAGAAATCTCACATTGGTACCTTCTTTTCATTTTGTCAAATTTGCCGTGAAAGTGTTCTTAAAATGAACAACATGTACTGGTTCATCATCCGAGACTGCTTTAACATGAAATACATGGCAGAATGTGGGTAAAACAGCAGGAGACATAAAATTCTCCCCAAAGGAGTTCAGTCACACATTCAATTAACACTTTTTTTTTTTACACGAGCATGATCAGCATGGAAGCATGTCCTCTGGAACGATGGCCAAAGCATGAACAGGCATATGAATCTTTAGTGCATCTGGCACATAAATATCTTGCAACACCAGCTACAACAGTGACATGAGAATACCTGTTCTCACATTCAGGTGACATTATAATTCAGAAGTGGGCAGCATTATCTCCTGTAAATGTAAACAAACTTGTTTCTCTTAGAGATTGGCTGAACAAGAAGTAGGACTTAGTGGACTTGGAGGCTCTAAAGCTTTACATTGTTTTGTTCTTGAGTACAGTTATGTAACAAAAAACCCTACATTTGTAAGGTACCCTTTCATGATAAAGAGATTGCACCACACTATTTGTATGAGGTGAATTGAAAAATACTATTTATTTTGTCTGTCATTTTTACAATGCAAATATTTGTAATAGAAAGTAATATAAAGTGAGCACAGTACACGTTGTATTCTGTGTTGTAAATTGAAATCAATATATTTAAAAATGTAGAAAAACATCCAAAAATATTTAATACATTTCAATTGGTATTCTATTGTTTAACAGTGCGATTAATTTTTTTAATTGTGATTAATTTGGAGGGTTAATCGCATGAGTTAACTGCAATTAATCAACAGCCCTAATACACACACAATTCCTTTTTGTTTTTCACATATGTCATGTAAGCAACTGACTGGGAGGGAGCATAGAGTCTGAATGTGAACAGAAGTTACCATATTTTGGCATTTACACAGGGTAAACTTATAGTATTAAAGGAAACTAAGTATTGAATGGTTTCAGAGTAACAGCCGTGTTAGTCTGTATTCGCAAAAAGAAAAGGAGTACTTGTGGCACCTTAGAGACTAACCAATTTATTTGAGCATGAGCTTTCGTGAGCTACAGCTCACTTCATCGGATGCATACTGTGGAAGCTGCAGAAGACATTATATACACACAGAGACCATGAAACAATACCTCCTCCCACCCCACTCTCCTGCTGGTAATAGCTTATCTAAAGTGATCATCAAGTTGGGCCATTTCCAGCACAAATCCAGGTTTTCTCACCCTCCGCCCCCCCCACACAAACTCACTCTCCTGCTGGTAATAGCCCATCCAAAGTGACCACTCTCTTCACAATGTGTATGATAATCACACATTGTGAAGAGAGTGGTCACTTTGGATGGGCTATTACCATTTGGATGGGCTATTACCAGCAGGAGAGTGAGTTTGTGTGTGGGGGGGGCGGAGGGTGAGAAAACCTGGATTTGTGCTGGAAATGGCCCAACTTGATGATCACTTTAGATAAGCTATTACCAGCAGGAGAGTGGGGTGGGAGGAGGTATTGTTTCATGGTCTCTGTGTGTATATAATGTCTTCTGCAGCTTCCACAGTATGCATCCGATGAAGTGAGCTGTAGCTCACGAAAGCTCATGCTCAAATAAATTGGTTAGTCTCTAAGGTGCCACAAGTACTCCTTTTCTTTTTAAGTATTGAATGTTTGAATTTTTCAGGTTTATTTTTTAACACTGTATCTTATAAAAATGTAATACATAAATGTATTTCAATGCCATGCTTCTATAACTACAGTGTATTGTTGTTCCACACATCTATATATACACAAAAATGGGGGGGGCAGTTGCTTACTGGCAACTTTTGAATAATGGCAACATTTTGCTGGGAAGCAAGAAGTTGCTAATAACTGGCATCCACTGTATTGTATTGTATCTGCTTGGATTACTGTTAAATTGTGGGAGAAAGGCCATTGTATTTTACTGATGAGGATGGCACAAGAAAACTACAATGAGATAAAGAGAAGATGCTGTACAATCATTTTTAACTGTTACAGGCGAAGTCTTTATTCTTTCTAAGTACTAATACTATGCCATAGAAGTGTAAACTATCTCTTGTAGGAGAGTCTTAAGCACTTTAATAACATCAGTGAAGTAATCCCCACAAAACTCATGTGAGGTGCATATAATTGTATATTTTTTTACATATGGGTAAACTGATGCATAGATACCAAATTTGGTGTCACTCTTGTATGGCATTCCATGTAAATACTTTAATGAGCTAATTTGTATATTTTCCAATAATTTGTATATACCCATACATTTTAGTTAAAAAAAATGTTGATTTTATGATTGTGAAAGACATAGGCTTGACTGCCCTGGTGATAGAAGTCCTCTACAGGGCAGTAGCAGGGCAAGTTTCCCCTACACACTCTCTCGTTGGCATGTCTTACCCTGAGCTTGGGGAGTGGTGAGGGTGGAGAGGGGAAGGTCTCCTTCTAGGAGAAACAGGGTTAATCTCAATCTTCCTGGTCCATACTGTCCTTAAGTGTCTTTGCAGAATCTGCCAGTTAGCTCAGAGCTTATGGTTAATTTGTGATTAGGAGCTGGAAATGAGAGTCACTCAACTTATCTCATACAGAGACCACTAAACATCCATTAGATGGGGACAACTTTAATCCTTAATGAGCTGGTCTGGATTCAAACTGGTGAAAGACTTTGTAGCTCATTAGAAATGTCATGAGGCAACCAGTTTCCATACAAATGTCAGATATGAGGGGGTTCCATGTATATTAAATGTGGCAAATCCCAGAATCCCAGATCCAGTTTCTAGCCACTTGACTGTACTCATGTGCTACACTTTTATGTTAAAATATGTAGATTGTTTCATTTTACATCAGAGAATGAGAAAGACGCTGTAGCAATCACAAATACTTATTTCATTTAACAAATTTTTGCTCTGACTAACAAGAAAAAAAAGCAGTTATTTGTATGCCTGTGTAAGAAATAAGAAGGCATGTGGCACAATCATCACGTGACCCATAATGTAATGGTTCTTGGTAACTAAGTACTGGTTTTATTCATGTAACTAAGTTTTAAATATTTTATGGATTTTTTTATTACATGCCCATCAGCAGGTGTACACATTTGTGTACACCTTGGGCACATTTAAAAATAATTACTAATGCATGCAGTATGGACTAAAATATTACCCACTTCAGTACCCATCCTTCACTAAAACTATTCATTTAAACAACAACAAATTCCCATGCCCCAAAGACAACAGATCCCCTTCTCAAGATTAAATATATCAGTCTTGCACACCATGTTGAAGGTAGTCATACTCAAGCTTTGGTAAACCACAAAAGGAAGAGAATTCCAAAGCAATTACTAATATATTTACATATATCAGTATGAAAAAAATTGACTTAGTACCAGGAAACTGATCATCACCAGTCTATATAAAAATGTTTTACTGTTACCCTTCTCATCCTCTCTCTCTATTTTATTTAACACTCATTGCCTCTGGTCTTAAACTAAAATCTCGACACTTCAAACACTTATGACATACTTAAGTTTACACATGAATAGTTCAGTGGAAGTCAGTGGGAATATTCATCTATGTCTAGTTCAGCACAAGCAAGGTGCATTGATTTAAATCGCCCATTTTAATTGTGATTTAAATCAGCAATTTTAGTCATATTTTACATTTGTATTTTTCAGTTATTTTCCTAAAGAAAGCTTCATTCTCACTGGTTGGTAACCATTAAAATATGGTTATAATTAAATATAATCCTCACACTAAATGTGGTGCTTCTTTTTGCTAACCAGGGGGATACACTATATCTGTACACCTTTATTTAATCAATTATATAGCTTAACTTAAATATATTCAGATTCTTAAATTTTTACATTGTTTAGTGTGTTAGAAAATGGTGAATGATTCAGTTCTTATTTATAAGATGATTAATTTTTCACTTCCAATTTATGTCATGCTGTATTTGGATGGAATTTCCAATTCAATTTAAAATGCCCAAAACAGAATTTTTATTTTATTTTATTAAATAGAAACTATTTTAAATGTGCTAGATACATAAGCAAAAAAGTTTATTAAAAAGTTTATCAAAACATGTTTTGGATTTAAAATTAACTGACAAACAAAGGAAGTATTAACAGTAGTTAGTGAATTGAACTGATTGCTTCTGATCACTATGTACTTCAGGATTTTAGAACTGGTAGATCTCATCCTCTGACATCATCTTTTTACTCATAGTTTGGAAGAGGAAGCCAGGCCTTCTGCTTTTTCAACTCCCAATTGCTTTCTTAACTTTCAATGAAATAGAGAGACATTGAACTGAACAAGATGAATAAACTGCAGAAGTAGTAGCCTACAGAAGAGGCTACTATTATCAAAAACTCATTCAGCACTTTACCAAGCTCTGGCTCCAGGTGCTTGGCCAACAACTCAAGCCACTGATCTGGTGGAACTTTCTTTAAAACTTGGCAGCAAACATAAAATGATTAGTATATTTTTTTTATTTAATTTTAATAGATTATAATAAGTTTGGGCCTTAACATAGGTTCACAACACTGGTATTCACAAGAAAAATCTCCTACTACTATATGTAGTATGTTAATATTCTTTATCATGTCAATATTTTCCTCTTTAGTAGAGATTTTTCTATACTATACAGTACAAGAGAGAAAACCAAACTCAGGCTCAGAGGAAAGCACTGGTTTCCACAGTGAAATAATTCTGTTTATTGTCAGGGTTTACCAACAAAAGGGCCTCCAGTTATTCATGTTCAAACACCTATATTCAGTGGACTACATCAAAATTTCCATTCAGATATCTATAGAATATGATCATGGATTACTTGAAACAATATTGCATCCATTTAAGTGGTCTCTGATATGCTTTTACAGCTATAGGCTAAAACAGATACTAACATTAAACAACTGGTTCAAATTACAGACGGAAACTTAAATAAAACCCTACCACACCTTTGTTCTCACTTCTGAGGGTAGGCTGGCTTTTATTCCAATACATGTTGTATTTTCTAGTTATCTCTTCTGATTTGATTAAGAATGATATCACTCCATTTTAGTTAAGCAGTTTTTATGTGTCTGGTTGAAAATCTGCTGTAAAATCTATCAGTTGCCACAAAACTGTGCTCCAAAATTTAAACTTTCCCTTAAGATAAAATTAGGTTTCTAGTCCTAAAGTCAAGAATGTTAACTCTTTTGCTGCTAATCCTTTTAGCAACAATATACAGCTAATGTGCTTATTCCTCTTAGGCTAATTCAAATCCCTTATCTGAAACCTTAAAACCTTCAGTAACTTTGGACCGGGCTCCATCAGAGACCACCTCTCTATTCATGACCAATGAAGACAGTAGCACTCTTCTGAGTCAATGTAGCTAGCAGTACTCAGGCCAAAGGTTGAAAGAGCCCAAGATATGACATTCTTGGTCAATGATCCTGTCTATGGAAAGGCTGACTAGAAGAGATAAGAATGAACCCAAACCAAAACTGTTTTCAGAGCATGCTATAATACTGACCGTTTTGCAGAAATCTACCTGAAATAAAGACAAGCAATTACACTAATAGAGAGGGAGAGAGGAAGAGAAGCTGCCTAACCTAAGAGAGAAGAGCAGAGACTACTAAATCTTAATTACTGTATTAGGTGCTCAGGCATTAGTGTGATCTGTGTCCCAGAAATACCTCAGATAGAATCAGATCCATGACTATCAAGGCCCACTATGAGCAGGCCGAGCCTCAGAGTTAAGACCTGGGCTGAAGCCAGGTGGCCGTGCTCGGGGAGCAGCCAGGGCTCTCTGAGATATCAGTGAGAGGTTACTGTCCAAAGGGAGAGCCAGGTTGCATAGTCCAGGGTGCAGGCAGGTTCAGCAGTTAGGTATCAGTCTGGGGGAAGGCAGTGGATGAACAGACAAGGCGCCTAGACAGGCACGTAGGTAGCGGGCAGACTAAGCGACAGGCTTGGCTAACCAGGGTTCAGGCAGGTCAGAAGAGTGGCTTGGGTAAGCAGGAGTTTGGTCCCAAAGGAGGATGGGGCCTGGACAGCAATGGGCCTAAGACTAGCTGCTCAGACAAGTAATGGGGCAAAAACAAAAAGCTTTATTATACCAAGATGTGTCCAATCAGCAGTCTGCTGCTAGCCAGCTGATCCTGCTGAGTCAACACATGTAGACCCTGTTTGTACGATATAAACTGTAGTTTAGAGCAGTGGTTCTCAAACTAGGGCTGCCGCTTGTTCAGGGAAAGCCCCTGGCGAGCCAGGCTGGTTTGTTTACCTGCCGTGTCCACAGGTTCGGCTGATCACAGCTCCCACTGGCCGCGGTTCACCACTCCAGGCCAATGGGGGCTGCAGGAAGGGCGGCCAGCGCATCCCTCAGCCCAGGCCGCTTCCTGCAGCCCCGATTGGCCTGGAGCGGCAAACCACGGCCAGTGGGATCCGCGATCAGCCGAACCTGCAGACACGGCAGGTAAACAAACCGGCCAGGCCTGCCAGGGGCTTTCCCTGAACAAGCAGTGGCCCTAGTTTGAGAACCACTAATTTAGAGATTTGAGCTTACACATGGTAGCACAGAATGTAAGGCTCTCATTTTGCAACCCAGTGGACCTGGGTTTGAAATCTATAGCACCTATGCATTTTGGTTCAGTCCATTGTAGAGAGTGGTCCATCTTGGGAATTCATATCTAGGTTTAGTCTCTAATCACCCATGGCAGCTAATGTCTTCATTTACACCTATGCAAAGTATATCTAGAATACAACTATTCTGAGCTGGTTACATATTACACCCATTTTGCACAGGTATGAATTACCACACAAGTTGCAAGAAAGTGGAGAAATAGACGTGTTATTTTGATTTTTAGTTCCAGCTCATCTCTAGTAATTTCTCTCTTTTTTTTAAATAAAACAATGATACACTTAAATGGACAGGATCAGAGCAGAGATTTAAAAATAGAAATGTTTACCAGAACTGAACGATTTCAGAATGAAGCAACCATTTACCTGAAAGACTGTTATATGCCAAGTCTGTCCACAGACAAACTATTTTTCCTGGTAGGTGGGATGGTCTAAGAAACTTCAGGTTGTTTTCTGCGCAGACTATGAGCAACAGTCTTTAACTAAAGAGTGGACCTCTTTTCAAACCCCTTGTCTATTTCTGAGAGCAGTAATGAATGAACTTTGACTTTACAAAGTGCCTTGGCCTTTCAACTCATTTCTAGAATGTTTAAAGGCACCTGGGGTTCCAATCTCAATCAAGTATCCCATGCAGAGACTGGCACCTTTTAGGAATATCAGTTTTGTTCTTATGGTCAAAATCCCTTTAAGAGATTACTGTCCTCAATATAGGTTTCAGAGTAACAGCCGTGTTAGTCTGTATTCGCAAAAAGAAAAGGAGTACTTGTGGCACCTTAGAGACTAACCAATTTATTTGAGCATAAGCTTTCGTGAGCTACAGCTCACTTCTTTTTGTCCTCAATACATCAGTTGAGTGACTTTGGTATCAAAGGACAACATTATTTTTCCAGATTAGCTGAAAACTAAGCTCTTGCTGAAGGAGGAAGTGAATCAGACCTTTGATGCAGAGTCTGTCCTATGAGACAATCTGCAGGCATACAATTAATAGACAGTATAGGGCTTGGGACTGACTCAGAGAAATTCACTCCTGTACGGACAACTAGCACAAGCCCTATACACTACTTAAATACCCTTAAGACATACTTTTGAGGGCTTAAGTGGTACATTTGTACCTCTTCCATAGAGCAGGTGACTGTCAAACTCAGAGAGCACTTTCTGGTGAACAGAGCGCACAAACACAGACACCTCAATCTTGCAAACATTTACATGTGTATAATTTAAGCGTGTGAGTAGTTTCACTCAGGCCATGCAAAAGGACCCTTGCCCATATATGACTGACATATACAGACACCCATTATTACAAGTGGGGCTGCTTGCACCACTTATTGTTAAAGTCACCCTACACTTCCCAATATAAGATCCTGTTTTCAATTACTTACAATTTTGCCAAACTTTAACTGTTTGGCTGTAATTTTCCATGCCATTTGTCTGTCAGGCTAATTTTTTTTCCTGAAACCTTCAGCCAAAAGAGTTGAGCTATTTCCAAGAATGAGGCTATGGAAAAATACGTTGTTTTGCAACATTAAAACATTCTGGCTACCTTTTCTTTGAGAAGCTCTACCATCCCCATGCTTGGGAGAAGGAAACTGAAATTTGGCAGAGACGAGGCCTTCTTGTCAGGGACGTGACTTTTGCTGTTCATGTGAAAACCTTCCCAAATTTGGTCATGTCATAAGCCTCAGAAAAATCTCAGTTTGCACATGCTCAGTAGAGATTTAAAATCTAGCAGTTAAAATCTCTGAAGTTTCCATGATCACTGAGCATGCTCCAGTCCATTGTGCTTCCTTATGTTGACCAGAGGGCACATCCACCATCCCCACTGAGCAAGTTTCATCCCCCTCACAGCTCCTACATGTGTTTGTGAACATGTACTATCCACACAGAACAATTCACCATGCTCCACCTCAGGACAAAAAGAGCTCTGATTATTTATTATTATTATTATTATTTTTATTAAATCAAACTTTTCACATGTGGTCACTAATTCTATGTTCTTCATTTTCTGGGTGTCTGATTTAAGACTCAGGGGTCAGATCTGAAGAAGTGCTGAGCACTCACAGCTGCAACTGAAGGTAATGGGAGCTGTACTTTAAAAATATAAAACACTAGTCATACCGATTTTGAGGACAGTTTGTACAATTGGGTCTTCATATGGCTCCATAGACCAATTCTGGAAGAATGACATTTATCTCACTGACCACAAAGCCATTTGCGTGGTTGTGTTGCTTAAGCTGTGTGTTGTTTCCATACCCGCTGCTGTGCTTCCAGCTGCACAATGTGGTTCTTCTCAAAATCATGAACGCCTACCCTTATGTCGTAGTGTCATTTGATGCAGTCAGCAACCAGTTGCTCGAAAGTTGAGTGAGAAATATTTGTCTTGTGCAGATTTTGTTTCAGAGTATTTTTGAAGTGTTTCATCTGCTCTCCACTCTTATGGTTGCTAGAACTTCAATTCAGAGTATAGAATCTGTTTTGATAGATGGGTCCCAAGCATACAAATTACATGTCTAGTCCACCTTAATTGGGTGCAAATCAAATGAGTCTTGCTACCGTGAACCAGCTTTTGCCAAAACTTCCATGTTGAACACCCGGTCCTGCCATTTGATTACCAGCAGTCATCGTAAGTGTTGCAAATGGAAACTGTCAAGATTTTTAATGTGCCATTGATAATAAGTCCATCTGCAGAGCAATGTCATGAGGACAACAGTATTATAATTTTTTTTTTGTCTACGGATAGATTCTGTGTTGCTTCCAGGTTTGGTTATAAAGGCAACCATATGCGGAGCTAGCTTTCTTAATTTGTGCATCCACTTCGTGGTTCAAATATAAAGTGCTATAGCAGTGGTTCCCAAACTTGTTCCGCCGCTTGTGCAGGGAAAGCCCCTGGTGGGCCAGGCTGGTTTGTTTACCTGCCGCGTCCTCAGATTCGGCCGATCGCGGCTTGCAGTGGCCACGGTTTGCTGCTCCAGGCCAATGGGAGTTGCTGGAAGCGGCGACCAGTACGTCCCTCAGCCCGTGCCGCTTCCAGAAGCTCCCATTGGCCTGGAGCAGCGAACCGCGGCCACTGGGAGCCGCGATCAGCTGAACCTGCGGACGTGGCAGGTAAACAAACCGGCCCGGCCTGGCCCGCCAGGGGGCTTTCCCTGCACAAGCGGTGGAACAAGTTTGGGAACCACTGCGCTATAGAATGATAAGTGCTCTGAAAAAATAAGGTCCTAGGCGTCTCAAATTGGGCACCCAAAATTAGTGGATACTTTTGATTTTAATGTCTCTATTCCTCAGCTCCCCATCTGTGCATTAACCACTCAAATATTTTTTTTAAATTGAAATTTAAAATAATGTGCCATACTCTAATAGCAACAAGCTATGCTGGGGTCTATGTAAAAGTGTTGCACTTCTTAGGTGGTTTATGGCATGAAGGCCATATACCTAGTAGTAACACATTAGCACCATCAAGGACCAGGGTGCCATTATGCTAAGCATTGTAAAAGCACATAACAAAAGCAGTCCCTACACCAGAAAGCTTACAATGTAAGTTTATTACAAGATGCAAAGGGTAGATGAAATAGGCAAACAGGAGTCAGAAGATGAGGGAAAAATAAAATGACCAGGATGTGCATAATAAGTTGCAGTCTCCCAGCTCATCACCTGCCATTACCATAGTTTTCTAATACAAACCTTGCTGTGTATTATTGTTATAAAGGTATTCACATTCACAGGATGTAGCTTAATTGAGGAAGTAACGCATTTGCTAGAATGATAGTCATTTGGCACTTTACTTCGATTCTTACGCAATAGCCAGTAATTTCTGAATCTGGATTATCACAATTTTATTAGGCAGTCTGATTTTCTGAGAATACCATGGAAGGGAGGGGTTCCTTTTATTTTTTAATCAAAGTTAGAATTTTATTTTAAAACTATCTTAAAAGTATGAACATATTTAGGGAGAGTCTGGTCTAATACAGGCTGAACATTCTGATATTTTTGTGAAAGTACGTGTGTGCGCAGGGGAGCAAGGAGGAGGGGGATGAAGAGAATTGAGGGTGAAGACAGAGAAAAAAGTTTTTCATAACTGATTACAAGTTCACATAGTTCACATGGTTACCCGCTCCTGCCCTGTGCGGCTTAAAAGCCAGCCCTGGGAGAGAACTAGGGCTGAGGGCAAGGCTAGGCTGATTGGGGAAATGGCAGCAGCTTGGCCACGCCCCAATCAGGTCGCAGCTGGGCCTATAAAGGGGCTGCTAGACTGAAGCTTAGCCAGTGTCTGTCTCTGTCTCTAGAGAGGGAAGGACCTGAGGGAATACCTAGATTGGAGCAGGGCTGAGGGGGAAAGGCCAGGGGAGCTCCAGCCTGGAAACCCCAGCCTGGAAACCCCCAGGCTGCGAGGCCTAGATTAGGGCCTATTAGGTACTGGGGTTGCAAGGGGGCAGCCCACGGGTAGACAGAGGTAGCAGGTCCAAACCCCCTGGCCCGTGATGAGTGGCTAATAGTCTGCAGTCTGCCCGGGGAGCAGGGCTAAGCGATGACTGGCAGTAGCCAAGACTGAGGTGAGGTGGGGGTTCCCTGGGGAGGGGAGACCCTCAGGGATTGTTGGGGTTTACTGCCAAGGCAGCACCCCAGTGGTAGGAGGCACCGGGTCCTGGGAGGGACTGGGGCTGGTGGTAAGGCAGATTACCAGATCGCAGAGGGCGCTCCAGAGGCTGACGAGCTAATTTCCAAAGACAACCAGTGAGAGGCGCTGCTGGGCGAGTCCAGCTCTATTACAGGTACAAAAGAGGATCAACTGAGAACTGTAAAGATTATTAACAAATTCTATAAGAGGGACTTAACTTCCTTGGAGATGGAGAGGTTACTTACTTAGTATAGTAACTGGAGCTCTTTGAGATGTGTATCCCTATGGGTGCTTCATTTCAGGAGCACATGCTCCTCATGTGCCTCTGATTGGGGGTTTTCGGTAGCAGTGCCTATTCAGCCTGCACATGAGTTCCAGGCCTCCTTGTGCCCCGTACTGAGGATATAGAGCCGTGCAAGCGAACAGCCCTCATTTCCTTCTCTGTCACAAAGTCCCAGGAGACTGACCTGCAAGTGTGTACCAGGACATAGTGTGTTAGAAAGTGTGAACTGACACCCAAGTTGCAGATTTGCAAATTTCAGTGTCTGGCATGTTTTTCAACAGCACCTTGGAGGTAGATTGAGAGATGGTAGAGTGGGCAGTTACTCCAGAAGTAGGCTGAACATTAGCAGTCTTGTAACAACTTAGAATACACCTGGAAACCCATTTTGAAAGGTTTGCAAGGAAATTGAAGATCCTTTCGATCTGTCCATGGAGGAAAACATAAAATCTCATTTTCTAAATGTTCTCCTTCTATCTGGATTGAAGACTAGCATTCTTCTCACACCCAAAGCATGAAGAGCAGATTATTCCCTGGATTGGTGTGGGTTAGGGAAAAACAGCAGGAAAATGTCTGACCCAGTTAATGTAGAAATCAGATGATATTTTACATAGAAATTTGTGATGTGGTTGTAACAATACCTTTTTCTTTAAAAAGTCTGTAAAGAGGAGATCTGCCATTAACACCTCTAATTCTCCAACCATTTTGGCAGAAATGATGGCCATCAAGAATACCATTTTCATAGGTAAGTGCAGCAAAGAAAATTTAATTGATAGTTTAAATTGAGGCTTGTTCATGAGGCAATTAAGGACCAAGTTCAAAACCTAAATTGAAGTAGGTCCTCTTATTTGTGGAAATAGCTTAATCAGTCCCTCAATGAACCTTGCCCCATGAGATAAGCAAACCCTGAAAATCCCTCCACAGGTGAATGGAAGGCTGAGATTGCTGCCAGATGAACTTCGACAATTTATAAAGGTCTTGTCCTCTTAATTACAACAGGTAATCAAGAATAGGTAGGTGAAAACTCTGGTGCACAAACCAGTGATGAAATCTCCTCTACTTTTGAAGGTGACTAGCTCTAGTAGAGACCTTTCTGCTGTTTAATATGACCTGTTGTACCTCTGTCAAGCAGGAAACCTCTATCTCCAACAAACATTGAGGAGCAAAGCTCTGAACTGAGGAAAGCCCAGGTTGGGATGGAGAATCTGGCCAGACTACAGGATAACAGATGGCAAGCAGCTGGGAATAATAATGGCAAGAGCAAAGCATGATGAATCGGGTAAGGATACCATACTTGGCTTGGCCAAGTTGGTGCATTTAGAAAGACTGCAGTTTTATCCTGCTTGTTCTTGTTCAATACCTTCAAAAGCAGTGTCATCAGAAGACATGCATAGAGGTGGCCAAGAAGTGAGAATGATATTGATGACCCAAAGCCCTTCTAGAGCAGAATTTCCTGCACTTTCTGCTAACAGCTATTACAAAGAAGTCCACGTCTGGGAACTTCCAGGTTAGGAAACTATGCTGGAGAGTCCAAGATTGGAGTTCCCACTTGGAATCCAAACATGCAGGCAACACTCTCTATCATGACTTCAACAGATTGGTTCTTGATGAAGGAAAGAAACTGTATGCAGACATTGCTCACTGCTCTTACTTCCAGAAGGCTGATGTGGAGGAGAGATTTTTGGGCAAACCATTTGCCCTGAGTAGTGTATCCCTAGATATGCTCTCCCCCCGAACATCTGAAGTTATGGTGACAGCAGGAGGAACTGGGTGGAGGGGAGTTCTGTACATACTTTGGAGGGGAGTTCTGTACATACTTTCCACCAATTGAGCAACTCCAATACTCAAAGATGAATAGATGCCATTGTGATGGTTCTCAAGGTATCCTGAGAGTCACCTTGTTACCCCCTGCCCGCCACCCACATCATGAGGGAGATTTGCTTGTGCTTAACTGGGTTTCAGCTCCCTGACACCACCAACCTGTGAGCCACCCAACCATTCTCCTATGGGCAACACTAGCCCTTGCTTTGCTTTGCAGGTGAACAATAGGTGCACCCAAGTCCCTTTGAAATGTTCCCCTGTGATAGCCAGCCTCTGATATTGACCCATAGAATTAACAAGTTAGCTGTCCCAAGGGACTAGAGTACACACTAGATTGTATGATTCAACTCAGGATCAGCATCTTGCTTAACATCACAGCACTTACATATAGTGAAAAGGATAAGATGATTACCAAAAATTCAAGACATAGTGAGTCAGGATGATGGAAACAAAAGGTTAATCATAACATGCTTTCTAGAGCTGAAACTTAACTATTAGGTTAATCTCTTGTCTTATAAAGTTTCTCCCAAAGCCTTTTGCAGCATCTTCAGCCAAGGCTGGTTGTGATTGCCCATTTTCTTCCTAGGCCCAGGATAAAGTGATGTTTTCTTTGCTTTCTATTTATATCCTCAAAGGTATCTGTCAGTTCTTAAAGTCAGGATAACCACCCATGGCTTATTTTTTCCTGTCTACTGCTTTCCTGTTGATTTCACATCTTTGACTTCATGTGTAAATGGATATCCATTGTGTTAGCTTATAATGCTTAATTTACTTCTCCCCAGGGAGACAGGTGAATAAACACCTCATATGATAGAAAACCATGGATTTTGTGAACCATGTCTTGATACAGACTTTAAAAACACATTTTCAGCATATATACACATTTCATAATGTTATTAAGGATCAGTGCAACCCCTGCTTTCTCTTCAGACCTCACATGACATTCCCTGGTAAACCAGAGTGCACATACCAGAATCAAGATAGTCTTGTAGCCCCCCTTCCCAGCTGGGATTAAGGATTCTTGGGTTAAAGACATCTTGTCTAAACTCTGTTTGTATGGCAACTTCCAACTTATTTGTGTGTATTATAAATCTTCTTACTGTATGTTCCACTCATCTGATGAAGTGGGCTGAAGCCCACGAAAGCTTATGCTCTAATAAACTTGTTAGTCTCTAAGGTGCCACAAGTACTCCTGTTCTTTATTCTAGGAAAGTATATTTGAAAAAAAAACCAGTCAAAATTAGGTTATTTGGTAAGAATACAGGATGTGGCATGTGACAGGATAACACAATTAGTCCCTCTTTCTGCTACTTTTTAGAAGATAGGCTTGATTTAGAAGAGCATTACAATAATGCATCATACTGCACATACAGGTTTTCTAATGCTAATTGTAAATGAGGAAGGCATCTATAATGAATCAAGTCTGTTTCTGTTTTCCCTACACTTCTGGTACCCACAAAGTGAAGGGGGGGCAGGGGAATGGGGAAGAGGTAGGAGGGGATGGATGCCTACTGAAAACATTTCAATTTATTCAAAGACCAAAAGTTAAATGACAGTGCCAGTCTAGGTATTTTGAACTTGCCCTCAGACTGAACTCACATAATTATGATGTGACTCTTTTTTCAAGCTTGGTTTATTTCTAATAACTATTCAGTTGGTAAATGTTCATGGTATCTTTAGTACATTTTTTGTGAAGGGGGGAAAAACCCTATGTTTGGCTTTCCAATTAACTGATATTTCCATTTACACACACACACACAAAATATTTCCCTTTTGTTTTTTTTTCCTATTTGGGACTCTTTTTTTATTTGAGAACTCAGAAATGGCAATTAGCTTCAGATCTAAAGGAATAATAATGCATTTACATTTCAGATATGTATGACAATTCATTTCTTCAAGTAAAAACTGGATTATTTTCTGTCCCCATTCCTAACCTCTGTAAATAGTTTCGCACTCATTTAAATCCTGAACACAACTGAGTACATGACTAGAGATCCAGGTTAAAACAATAACATCTACTTGCTTAGGAATAAGAAACACTTTTTGATCTGAATTCTTGCAGTAACAAAATCTAAGACACATTTAAAGGAAAATGGACAAATTGAAGTTGTGAAGCAGAAAAATTTTTGGTCCTGGGCTGCACTACTAATTGCTTTTGGACTTTGCAAGGTGACTGAAATGGCAGAATACTAAGATTCTTTTCTCAGTGTTATTCACAAGAAAAATATTCTTTATTATGACCACAACTCCAAATGTGCTGTGACTTTATCACAGGGCTTTTAAAGTGTTTTTTTTTTTTAATTGAAGACATGGAACTTAAGCAAACTTACTTTGCTTATAGAATAAATCTTTTTTTTTTTTAATGAGGTGTTTGCACATATGGACTTTAATAATATTCTTAGCCTTTGGTTTGGCAATGATTGCTAATGTGAATTTTTTTTTCTACTATTTATATCTAACATCCCTGGGCTAGATCTTCTCCCCAAAAAACACCTCATTGGCTTAAACTACAGAAGAAAAATTCTAATATTGGGCATTTACCAGAAAAAGTCAACTGATCCCTCAAATATTTCATTGAGTGTATAGATTTGTTACACGGAGGTGAACTTACTCATGTGAAGTGTTGCCAGGATCAGGTCCTTAGCTTATTCATTAGAATAACTTAGGCAGTAATGTATCCAGTCAAGTACACACTCACAAACTTTGCATTTTCCCTTACAAAAATCCTTTTCTTCTCTCTGTACATGTCACTAAGGCCTGGTCTACACTAGGAGGATATTGCAGACATAGTTATACCGACACAGCTAACCTGCAAAACCCTCTTTGTGTGGATGCAGTTATACCTATCTATGGTGACCAAATGGAACATGTGGGGCTGTTCCAAGCCACCTGGCATCTTTGCTCATACCCCACGCCCCTGCAAACATCTGTTCATACCTCCAGTTGAGCCAAGTAGTAGAGATGGGGGCAGGGAGGAAGAGGAATGTATATGGGTTGGGATCTGGACATCAGAGCACTATGTGAGTACATTTGGGCTCAGACCCATGAAGTGAAGTTATTGGACTATGATCCAGTTAGCAGTGTGATGCCCCTTTGGCTACTATTTCAGATTTTGGTATGGGGGAAGGGCAACTCCCAGCCAGTGAGGGGAGAGGAGCAATGGGGAAGAGGTTGCTCCCAGCAGGTGAAGGGAGGCAGGGAGGAGCAAGTGATGGGTCGCTCCCGCCAGTGAGGAGGGAGAGGAGTGAGCAACAGGGGACCAGGGGTGTAGGGAATGTCACTCACACTGATGTAAATTTCCTGGGACAAACACCCAGTTTTGCCAAAAAAGTTGCAATGTCAGGGACAGGGCTTAAAAAGGGGACCGTTCCGGTCAAAACAGGACATATGGTCACTCTAGTTATACCACAGTGTATAGGTGTCCTTTTACTGGTAAAGAAATCACACCCTAACTGCCATGGCTATATTGGAGTAACTTTTAAGGATAAGTGAATCTTAAGCCTGGTTTGTGTTAAGGAGAATTCAACTTCCTTTAGAGTTCAGTTAAGACTGGTATCTGAACAGGTGACAGTGTAACCCAACATAAAGCAACCTGACTATCCTCTTATCAGAGTCTAAAATACACTGGGCCTGATGGATCCTGAGCTGATGTAAATTTTCCAAACCTCATTACCCTCAATAGAACTAAGCTAATTTACTAAGGACTTTTTCTATTGCATCTTCCATAGCTTAAGAAAAATCATACCTGATCAGATCAATGGCCCATCTAGTCCAGTATGTTTTTTTTAATGTAATAACAAATGCCAGAGTACAGTATTCTCCTCGGCCTGAAGAAAGAAGGATGTAATCTAGCTGGTATAAGCATTATAGTTTTCATTTGAAAATCAGTACTAAAAAAAGTACACAAAGCACAGTGTAGTAGACTTTTTCCTGCAATTAACACAGAGGTCTACTCAGGCCTAATTTTAAATCCCAATCTGAACCCGACTAGCCAACAACCAACCCAAATCCAACCTGAGCCCAAGTGTTGAGTTGTCTTCAGACTCAATCAAACATGAACCCAAACACTTGCCCCCCAAATCTCGGTCATTGCCACCTTATCACTGGGGCGCAGTCTCACAGGGGTTTTCCACTCCCCATGCCCTGTGGTCACAATCATTCTCTGGTTGCCTTCTGCATGCCCCACTCCAGCCCGCTGCTACTGCCTTGCTGCGTTGCGGAGTGAGCACGCTGATGAGTTGCACTGTCTTTCAACCCACAGCACACAGACCAGTGAGGCAGCAGCAGCTTGCAGGCACAGGGCATGCAGCCCCCACCATGGTGACCCCATGGGCAGAAGGAGGCGATCAGAGACTACCCAACCAAATCCTGAGAGAGTGTTGGGTTGTTGTCAGACCCAGCTTCAATTCAACACTTGTGGTTGGGGCCCCTTGGGTTCAGGTCAGGTTGCAAGGCTCTAGTTAAGGTAACAGTATTTCAAAGAAAGATAACATGACCCACTGTAGGGACCAGCACAGAAAATAAGCATACAAAATGCACAAATAATTAGCAGGTGTTCATGCAGCACCTAGCACACTGGGGTATTACTTTGTTATGAATATTAAATAATAAAAATACTGAAGGTGAAATCCTGACTATTGAAATCAGTGCAAGTGTTCTGGTGACTTCAATAGGGCCAGAATTACACCACGAATATATTTGCAATATATATTGGTCTTTTTTCTCCATTCTTAATTGAAGATGCATAATTGTTAAAATTAAGGCCTGCCCACTTAGCCATTGAGGTTTTCAGTGTCTGTCTACTTACCACCTTTGTATCTGAACACCTTGTAATCTATAATGTATTTACAATCATAACACCCTTCTGAAGTAGGAAAGTGTTGTTATCCCCATTTTACATGTAGGGAACAGAGGCGAAAAGAAACTCAGTGACTTGCCCACGGTCACATGGGAAGTCTGTGGCAGAGCAGGGAATCAGACCTGGAGTCTCAGAAGTTCCAGACTAGTGGTCTAACCATCGGACCATCCTTCCTCTTAATGAATTGAGGGAAATAGGAAATAATTAGGAAAAAAACCACAACACATTCCTAAAGCAGAAAATGGACAAAAAAGAATCAACTGGCTAAGCAGTCACCCAAACAGGAACAAAATTAAGAGTGTTACTGGGCCATCTGGAGACTTCATTAATGCTCTGAGTAGAAAATCAGGGACACTCCACAGGACCCAGGAAGAAAAAATTTTTCCATACAAGAAGCAAAACCTAGTGATGTGAAATGAGTAGAATGTGTGATAAATTCATTCCTATATTACTTATTATGCATTAGTGTCTTTCTGTTACTGACTTGCTACAATGCTATTGCACTTCACTATTGCATGATCATCTTAACACACTCTTTTGCCTTAATTAGTTTATGTTTCAGTTTATCAAATATACTTTTGGTTTCACTTTTGCAGTCTAGTCATAGAATCACAGAATATCAGGGTTGGAAGGGGCCTCAGGAGGTCATCTAGTCCAACCCCCCGCTCATCAGAACCATCTAGCCTACTTCAGAGTGGAGCTTCTGGTGTAGGTTTCAACAATGGAAATGTGGCAAAAATGGTAGTTTTATTCAATTAATAAGCAATTAAAGTGTTTATTTTGTATATTTTTAATTGAATTCCAATTCCCATCCAAGTGCAGCTTGACACAAATCACGAGTAAAGGTTAACTAACTATTATCTAGTAAATAAGAAATACATCGTTCACCATTTTCTAAAAATGTAGAAATTAAGAATCTGAGTAAATATACATTAAGCAATAGAACTGCATAAATAAGTGTTCGTGGTTACAGTGCATCCTTGTGGTTGGCAAAAAGAAGTGCAAATTTACTGTAAAGGCTAGTTGTAAATATTCAAATCAACATGTTCTAAGAGTTATACCAACCAGTGGGAATGAACCTTTCTTTGAGAAAATAACCAAAGCAGTACAAACAGAAAACTTAAATTATTTAATTCAGGGCTTTGGAGCGGAGCCCGGAGCTGGAGTGCGGAGCAGCTCCAGAGCAGTGGAGCTGCAGGTTTTTGCCTGGAGCTGGAGCAGAGCCGGAGCTCGCTCTGATTTAAAGCCCTGATTTAAATCCAGTTTTCCTGCTTGTGGATTTCAATTAATCCACCCTGATTTCATCAAATAAAAAGTGTGTTTTCTAGCACGAATCATGTAATGTAAATGTATGGGTTTGTACCATAAATAAAACACTGTGTAATAGTGTCTCATAAAATAAGCTTTATTGTACTTTTCATACTGCCATCCTTTTTTTATTTTTAAATGCAAATGGCCACGCTCGCTATGTATGTGCAGAAGGATATGATGAAATAGGGAGTTACTAGCTGTGCCTTTTAGCTATGAACTTAGGTGGGTAAACTTGTGCAAAGTGCTTAATCAAGGCACCTATACAATAGGAAGAACAATCCGAGTGAGGAATTAGGACCAGTTTTCTCAAATCCAGTTGCAGAGCTCAAGGAAGTGAATGCCATCTTGCACAAAAACGAGATTTTAGTATACCTTAGGTACGTGGATGGACGAGTCTATGTAGTAACATGACTATCACTCATTTTCATTTGTTAAAAAGTGACTAGTGATTTTGAGTGCCCAATCTGAGATATCTTAAAAGGCCTGTTTATCAAAAAGTGCGGAGTAACCATTCTCTGAAAATCATGTCCCTTTAAGTTGTCTCAAATTGCACACTCAGAAGTGCAGGCACCTCAAATTGCTATTCTTCTTTCAAAACCTTGGCCCAGATGTAAATCTTAATACTGTGTAAATAACACTGCATTCTTCACCAGCCAATAGTGGTACTGGACTGAGTTAATAGACAAAAAGAAAAGGAGGACTTGTGGCACCTTAGAGACTAACCAATTTATTTGAGCATGAGCTTTCGTGAGCTACAGCTCACTTCATCGGATGCATACTGTGGAAATTGCAGAAGACATTATATACACAGACACCATGAAACAATACCTCCTCCCACCCCACTCTCCTGCTGGTAATAGCTTATCTAAAGTGATCATCAAGTTGGGCCATTTCCAGCACAAATCCAGGTTTTCTCACCCTCCGCCCCCCCACAGACAAACTCACTCTCTTGCTGGTAATAGCCCATCCAAAACCAGTTAATAGATAGTCCACTATAAAGTTATTGTAAGGAAATATTTATCATTCCATATTGATTTTTATATTGTTCATCAAAAGAACTAAACATTTTCCTATTCTTACAATATTTCGCTAAAGATTTTTGAAGTCACCTTATTCTATTCCAACTGACAATAAATCTGTTGTTCCCCTAACTCAACTCAAATGGTTTCTGTGACAAACAAGCCTCTTGTCCACAATTCAGTTACAAGACACATTCAATCCACAGTCTGAAATAGCTCATTCTAGAAAAAACAACTTCATTTCTACTAAGTATACATACTCATTTCTTATTTCAAAAAGAAGACTGGTATATAATTTAGTACGTATTGCAAAAAAAAAAATCACACTCATAAATGTTTTTTTTTCTTCAAAATATTCTTGGCATTCTGAGCTACAGAGGCTCATTTTGTCTAGTTGTAACATCTGTCATTTCAAGAAAATGAGTGTTTGTAGTAAAATAAACTTCTCTAAACACACTTTACCTGATGTACAGTGGATTATTTTCAGGATAATCAATTTAAAAGTATGTGTGTGTCCCCATCTATGCAAATTAGAAGCTGGATTGGACAGTGAGAACTAAAGGACACCTAAATACACAAGAATACATTTACAAAACAATGCATGATGACTTAGATGTACAAGAACCAGTATCTTCAATGGGTTTGTGAAGCCAAATCAATAGGCACCACTTGGAAAAATATAACTCTCACTGAGAAGCTTGAGTAATACAACTACCTAGCTGTATCTTAGATCTTTTGTTTTCATATAAACTATAAAGACAAATCCTGATTATATGTGGGATTATACCCTGATTATTTATTAGAACTCTGTTTCACCCTATATGAGTGGATGAGGTCCCCTATTAGGTTTTATTCCTATTAGGTAAAATGAATGTATTTGGTGTAAGCCAAATAGAAAAAAATGAGACCATTTTAAAATTGCCTAAGGTCACTTCATGGGCAAAACAATGTATTTAAACTGAAGAGATGACAACATGTTTAATATGACTGTATAGAAATTGCTTCCCTGATGACAATACATTAAAATCCTCATTGAATATTCATAGAATTTTTGACAAGACTGAATGACATATAATCCTAGCCTCGGTAAGCATTGACTTGATATTCTAACTCTCTTAGAGTAGATGCCACACTAACCAGGTCATCTTTGCATTTCTTACAAAGCCAGCAACAGCTGTACAAAAAACAATTCAGTTTCCAGTTTTTAATATCATGTTAAGCTGACACAGACAGAACAGCAGGAAGAAAAAAACCACATTCCAAACTTCACTATGTATGTGAGAAGGGGGGATGGAAGGAACACATTGTTTATCATAACTGTAAAATGATTGACCAGAATAGTAATAATTTATTTATAGTATGGCAACAGAGAATTATAAAAATAGCAAAAAGGATCCTTGAAATGACTTTCACTTATTGAAGTATGACCTGTGCATGATAAATAGGTAAGCAGAGTTTAAATTATGTGAAATGTGTCCATTCAGAATGCATTAGGATGCCATTAAGAGACAGGAACTTAGACATAGGAAAAATATTAAGATGGATAGATCACTTAGCAAGAATAGGACAGAGAAGAATTTAGTTAAGGTATTGAAAAAACAATTTAATACCAATACCCCTGTAGATCTTGTGAGATTTTTCGTTCAAGAAGAAGTCTTAGTTATTTCTTTGTCTAGTTTGAGATCTATTGACTCCTCTAAATTATAATTACGTAGCTGCTTCTGACAGAAAACAACCTTTCTCTTGAGACTAATACTTTTCTATTATACACACAAAGTAAAAGTCTTGTTTGTTAAGCAAATAAGAAAATTAATTGCTGAGATGTCTACCTATGGTATTGTCGGAGTTTGATGAATACTGTGCTTCAGTCACATCCTACAAACTGTGTATTGCAATTGGCAATTTTATAATATTGCAAATAGTGATTTCTAATATAGGCGTTATGTTTTCATTCCAACGTCACACAAACGTTATAATATAATTTAATAGATTTTTGGATAGGGCCATAGTAGCAAAGCACTTATCTGTAAAATGACACATTCTGTGCTCCCCTTCCTTATGCTGACTCCCATAGGTGCTGAATCCAGGGGTGCTCCAGGGCTGGAGTACCCATGCATGGAAAAAAAACTGTTGGGCAGTGCCGCCAATCAGGGATGTCACCAAACAGATGTTCAGAGGCCCTGCCAAACAGCTGTTTGGCAGCTCAGGGAGGGGTTTGGGGGAGGGCGGAAAGCAGCGAGCAGCAGGCAGGCAGGGCCTCAGGGAGGGAGCGGAGTGGGGGCAGGAAGAGGCGGAGAGAGGGCAGGGCCTCAGGGAGGGAGTGGAGTACCCCAGGGAAAAGTAAAACTCAGCACCTATGCTGAGTCATAACTTATTCCATGAATAGTCCCACTGAAATAAATGGGACAAAAACTTGTGCAGTAAGGTACTATGAACTGTGAGTAAGGTGGCAGAATCTGGCACCAAGTCTCCAAAACAGCAAATTACATAAAACCACTCGTAAAGGGTAGCATTTAAAATATACTACCATTTTGTCAAGCCTAGAAACAAACATTTTAAAATAATTGGACAAAAATATAAGATGGCATTGCAGAATAACATAGGTTCAGATGGCATTGTACAAGAAATGGAACAGTGGCAAGGTTCAAAACATCAAATTGATCTCATTATTTTGCATGTGAGCCTTGCACTGGCATCTGGTTAACAACTCTTGCCAATTTTCCCAGCCCCATGTTTAAAGCTAGTTTTGACAGAAGTCCTCAGTTGTCTATCTTCATTTTAGGACCTATTATTTACCTCTGTTTTCACACTATTGCCTACTCACATTTATTTGCCATCAAGGTACCTTATCTATGGCTACCATGCAGGAAGCTAGTAATAATCCAAAAACAGCCTGGCAGAGTGTATGCCAAGACTCTAGCGTGGCTAGCAATTCTCATCAAATCCATCATTTCTGCAAAGCCTTTAAACATGACAGGCAACAGTCTAGAGATTATTCTTGAATCTGGGCCTCCAAAATGCCAGCCCACTTCAATGCCAAACAAGCCTGCTGATCAAGAAGTGTTTGCATTACTTAATAGTTTTCCCAGTCCAAACAGCTTATAATAAATTTTTTCATTCCTTCTGAATATAAAAAAGTGTTTAACCTACAGTGAAGAAACATTTGGCATTAGAGGGAATTTTGTGAAGCTATTGCTCTTCCCCATGCATGTTGGTAATATATCTTTATTAAAAAAGTGGAACTCAAAACAAAACAAAACATTTAAAAATTAATCAGGGTGAGTCTTTTGGGACTCTGTAAAAGCTATGTATCATTTCAACATGCAAATCTGAAATGGTTCAGCCTCAGAAAAATGATGGTCCAGATCCCCAGGTACGGTAGGATTGGTATTGCTCCAATCTGAGACAGGATAGATAGAAAATTATTTATATGTATATAAAACATATATTTGATTGTATTGTAGAGGGAGATTTTGACAGCCCAGCAAAATGTCTAGAGAACTGCCAGTAACTGAAATATCAATTGTTACACTAATTGCCAAAAGCAGCTAAGCTACTAGGCCTTTGCAACAACCTTTGCATAACTAAGCAGGCCGGGAGGGGAGGGGGCGTGACCACGAAAAATGAGCATGATCCTGTGCCATCCTGTTTTTCTTCTTTTAAACTGGTGAAATATGTGGCTTTGAAAAACAGAAGGAAGCCTGTTTATATTTGACTTCTGGTCTGTGTTTGTCAGGGCTGATAAGACTGCGAACTCTGCAAAAACACATCTGTTCAATTAATGGCTGAAAAATTCTTGTTTAACTTTTGCCTTATTTTTTTGTTTTTGATTGACAAGCTATGTAACACTAACATGCATAAAAGGGGGGAAAGTCTGAGTTAAATAGACTCTTCGTGGACGTGCCTCAAGATCCCCAGCGGCAGAGAGAAGGCTGGCCACTGGAAATCTGTCACTGAACACTCAAAGACCACTGCAGACCTATGGGGTAACTTGATTTGGGGTGCTCTAAACCTCCACTCCAGACCTTTGGGGTAACTTGATTTGGGATGTTCTAAACCTGTTACTTGTGTGTTTATATGCTGGAGAGTAAATAAAGTAAAAGCCTTAAGTGAAAGCACTCTTGTTTGCACTGTTTATACCAACCACTTGTCAGACAGACATGCTGTGTTCCCCCCCTTGACTTTTTCCTGACACCGCTTCACAAAGAGTAAAAGTTACCAAGAGCTTTGGGTTCAGAGAACCTGGGGTAACAGTATCACCCTCCCTCACTATTTGTATTAATTTATTCTTTCAGACAGTAAGCTCTGAGACAGGTACTGTATCTTCATACTGCATTATAAATAATATCACCCTCATTATTATAATAATTTCTGTCTATTCCACCAAGTATATAGGTAGAGCCCTTCACAGATACAAAATTTGTATCTACATCTGATCCATGCTCTGTAAAAATATAGTCCACAGATTTGCAGGGTTCTATATACAGGTTCTTATACTACACCCATCACAGTAATATTTGGGCCTCTGAGTGCAAACAGCAGGGTGTTTTTTTAATATATATTTCATTATTTGCTTTTGGTATACTTTGGAAATAGACATAGGTTGATCAGGTAAGGTAAATATCAGCCATTAATTTAGAATATAAAGGAAATACTTTTTTTAAAAAAGCAGTGACTAATGCTCGCATTATACACCATCATAAAAATCTGATATCGGTGGGGCCCCCAAAATGCAGGACAAATCTCATCTGACAACCTGCCCCCACAGCCCGGCTGGCAGCGCAGCAAGGCTCAGGCAGACAGGATGCCTGCATGCCAGGGCTGGTGGCCCCACACTACTCTTGGAAGCGGCCGGCTGCTGGCATGTCTCTGTGCACCCTAGTGGGGGAGAGGTGGCTCTGCACGCTGCCCCCACCCCGGGCAGTGCACGGAGACCCACTGCCACCCTCCCTCTAAGGAGCGTGCAGGAACATGCAAGCAGCAGGGCTAAAGCGGCTCCCTACCCGCTCTGCCTCTCTCCCTCTGTGCTGCACGGCTCCCGGAAGCGGCCGGCATGTCCCTGCGGGGGGGATGTCTCTGCACTCCCCTGCCCCCTCCTACACCCCTGCCCCAGCTTGGAGTCCGCACCCAAACTCCCTGCATCAGCCCAGAGCCTGCACCCAAACTCCCTCCCAGAGCCCGACCCTTCACCCAAACCCTCTGCATCAGCCCAGAGCCTGCACCCAAACTCCATCCCAGAACCCAACCCCCACACCTCCTCCTGCACCCCAACTCCCTGCCCCAATCAAGGTACCTCACTTTATTTTCATTTACTTCCCATGACTTATAATATAGGAGGAGGAGGAAGAAAAAATGGTAGAATCTCCTTCCTTAGAGGTTTTTAAGGTCAGGCTTGACAAAGCCCTGGCTGGGATGATTTAACTGGGAATTGGTCCTGCTTCGAGCAGGGGGTTGGACTAGATGACCTTCTGGGGTCCCTTCCAACCCTGATATTCTATGATTCTATGAAAAATGGATGAAAAATGAGGGGGGGGGGAGATGAGAGAATATGCTTTTTCTTGGCTGGGTCTCGAGAGGGGGGCCCCTGAAAATGAAGCTGTGTACAGGCCCCACTAACTCTAAATCTGCTACTGCTTCTGACCTGTCCTTGGTTAGGCTGACCTACATGAAACTTGATTCCAACAATGCATTAATTTCCTACTGAACACGGCATTGCCTTCAATAGGGAGAATCTATTTAATAAATTGACACTGACAACTCTGCTTTAGGCTTAGAACAGTTTTTTAAATTAACTTTGGAATTTAAATTCCAACTTGACAAGAGAAAAACACTGATTTTAATCCAATTTGGTTTCAGAATGAGTAAGTATTATTCTGTTTGGTAGAATCCACTAAAAACAAACAAACTCACATTTTCCTCAAACCAGTAAATGGTAAATTTAAAAAAATAATAATTATTATTTCTTTTTGTAAAGTAAGCAAAGTCTGCTGTCACATTACTTGTTAAGAATAAAGTTACTCATAATAGTTTCTGTGGCAGTGGAAGCAATAGTTAAGCTGAGTTCCATTCAATATTGTAATCTTCTCAAATTCCTGGGTCTGAAATTTCTCCATGCTTGTATTATGGGCTGGATTCTGTCTGTTGATAAAGCTTATTTTGTATTACAGTAAACAGGGAATTAATGAAAAAAATTAATCACTTTAAAATTAAGACAGACAATGAGTATGGCTTTATGGCTGTCAATATTTGCTAACTACTTATGCTGAACAGTCTGCTCCACCTTGCATTTTGCTGTGATGCTGGGAGTACCTTTCCCAGACCTGAAGAAGAGCTCTGTGGCTCGAAAGCTTGTCTCTCTTACCAACAGAAGTTGGTCCAAAAAACAATATTATCTCACCCACCTTGTCTCTGTAATATCCTAGGACTGACATGGCTATAACTACACTGCATACTTCAGAGAAAGACAGTTGAGGACCCCTTGGGGAGATGGTTCTATTATCATACAAATTCACTTTATTCTGACCCATGGGGATGCAAAGGAAAGCTGACACCTGGGCAGGTTTAAAGTGTTTTTGAAATACTGAAGGAAATTGAAAAAACAAATTTTGACTGGATGGTGCATGTATATGTTTTACCTTATAATGTGTCCAATGTCTCTAATATTGGGAAAGGGCCAGAGATTAGACATTGCATCTACATAAACAGAATGCTATGAATAGAATTCATGACTCCATAGAAAACATGCAGCTACTATGGTAATGTAAGAGTCATATACAACACTTCAAAGTAACATCAAAGATTGTTAGGTATATAAATCAGGAATGAGAGAAAGGAGGATGACACAGAAGTGCGCACATTGATTAGAGATGGGCTTCTGAGAGACGGTGATTCTAACAGAAGGTGAGTGGGAACTAACCTGAAGATGGAATGACATGAATCACTGAGCATGAGGATGTAAGTAGTTACTAATTAAATCTTGCTGACGATACGCAGATAGTAGTTAACTAACTGCAAGACTGTACCTAATTTAGCCACACAGTTGCCCAGAGTTAGACTAGAAATAATTATATATGGTATATTTTTTATTTAATCTGTTTTTCTCTCTGTTGTCTAATAAACTTTTTTCTTAAAGATCTGTTTGGTCTTGGACGTTTTAATGATAAATTTACTGTGGTTCATCCTAATGTGCAGTAGAGGGGACTCTGGACCTAAGCATTAAGCTTGGCTTCTGAAAGGCACAGACCAGGCTCCTACTCCATAAAGGCTCTGGCTCCAGCTCTGGCATCAGTCAGCCAAAAGCACAGAAAAAGCCTATAGAACACAGATGAGAGGTGAGCTGGAAGAGCTAAAATGACAGCTTGTTCTCAACTCAAAGCTTTTGGAAAAGTTTGAGTAGGATCATTTCAGATATTTTTTAAATTATGAGTGAAAATAAAATACAATACATTCCACCTGAAATTGTGTTTACCCAACTAAAAAGGCTCAGCTTACAAATCTTACACTTGATTTGTTTTATAGAACTTGCTAAAGAAGGAACTACAAACCCAGCTGAATCTTTAGAAAACAGGTTTGAGATTTTTAAAGTACTGAATATTTTCTGCTTAGTCTTTCATGGGAACCTTAACATAGAGTATGTGGAATACTGTGCAGATAATCAGGCCTGAGACGGGCCTTCCTCAGGTAAGGAATACTACGTTATAGATGCCTTTGTGTTTCTTACATCTTTTTACTTCTTTATTACATTAAAATAGGGACATTATAAGCAAAAATTAACACATTAAGGTTTCAAAATTAAGTCAACAAATAAAACTTGCTTTGCTTAAATTTGACCCAACTCTATAATTGTCAGTTGAAAAGTTCAATTCAAACATTATTAAATTCACATTCTGCTAACCAGAGTGTGGGAAAAGGAGTGAGGGTACTGGAAGTGGAAAACAAATAGAGGGAGATTAAAAGAAAAAAAAAACAGAAAAAAATTCTAAGGTTAAAAACTGTTTATAGAGCACCAATTGTTGCAGCCTAATGCAGATTCTTTTGGGGGACTTGGATGTGTTTTTCTATCCTTAATACAAAACACAGATTTCCCATTAGCTAAATACAACCTTTGGTTGTTTAATTTGAATTACCCTGATTTAAAAAAAACAAAAAAAACAGCCATGGGTTTAAATTACAATTATAAATTTTTTTTGTTAACTATGTGAATTCAAGAAATAATTTATGAAGATTACAAAAACTCCTGAAATCTAAGAGCTTATTTTCAGCACAAGAATAATTCAGCCACATACACAGTATTACATACATAGTATTTTCTAGTTATACTTCTATTGTTCACTGTAAATCTTTAAGCACGATATTACTAACAAGCACCAGTTGTGCTAGTATATGAGTTAACGTTGCAGAGCCAGAAGTTTGTCTGCTTCATTACTAAGCCTTAAAAAGCAGCATGAATTTTGTTTATATATAACAAATATATTGGGTTATTACATAAGCAAAAAGAACGAGGAGTACTTGTGGCACCATAGAGACTAACACATTTATTTAGGCATAAGCTTTCGTGGGCTAAAACCCACATCATCAGATGCATGCAGTGGAAAATACAGTAGGAAGATTATATATATATATATATATATACACACACATACATACATACATACACACACACACACACACATACCCCACATGAAAAAATGAGGGTTGCCATACCAACTCTAACAAGACTAATAAATTAAGGTGGGCTATTATCAGCAGGAGGAAAAAAAAACTTTTGTAGTGATAATCAGGGTGGCCCATTTCAAACAGTTGACAAGAAGGTGTGAGTAAAGTAGGGGAAAAATTAGCATGGGGAAATAGTTTTTAGTTTGTGTAATGACTCATCCACTCCCAGTCTTTATTCCAGCCTAACTTAATGATGTCCAGTTTGCAAATTAATTCCAGTTCTGCAGTTTCTTGTTGGAGTCTGTTTTTGAAGTTTTTTTGTTGAAGAATTTTAGGTCTGTAATTGAGTGTCCAGGGAGGTTGAAATGTTCTCTGACTGGTTTTTGAATGTTATAATTCTTGATGTCTGATTTCTGTCCATTTATTCTTTTGCATAGAGACTGTCGGGTTTGGCCAGTGTACATGGCAGAGGGGCTTTGCTGGCACATGATGGCATATATCAAAAACAGACTCCAATGAGAAACTGCAGAACTGGAGTTAATTTGCAAACTAAAAACTATTTCCCCATGCTAATATTTCCCCTACTGTTACTCACACCTTCTTGTCAACTGTTTGAAATGGGCTATCCTGATTATCACTACAAAAGGTTTTTTTCTCCTGCTGATAATAGCCCACCTTAATTTATTAGTCTCGTTAGATTTTTCATGTTCTCTGTTTATATATCTTCCTACTGTATTTTCCAATGCATGCATCTGATGAAGTGGGTTTTAGCCCACAAAAGCTTATGCCCAAATAAATATGTTAGTCTCTAAGGTGCCACAAGTACTCCTCGTTCTTTTTGCTGATACACACTAACACGGCTACCACGCTGAAACCTTACGTTAGTAAAGTTTGTCACTTATACAATGTAAAAACATAACCACAGTAATAGATTTAAGGTAATTTTAGCATCTGAGTTAAAATTTGTTGTACTGAAGAATAAAGTTTAGACATTTCCCTCCCCCTTCCCAAATAACAATAATAATAATAAATAATAATTAATAATAATTAATAATTAATAAAATAAAAAATCATCTTCCTCACTTGCTTATACTGACAACTCAGAATGACTTTTCTTTGGTGGAAGTGGCAGATTACTGCATGTCTAATAAATTATCTTCAGTGCTTGTCCATGTGCAGCAAACATTGGTTTGAATTCCTTTTTTATGAGAGGCTTAAAATCCATGCAACAATACATTAGAAATATATTAAGGGACTAAACTAGCTGGATATTGAGAAGTTTTCAACAAAAGAAAGGATAAACATTTCACTGTTATGCACGAACAAGCACTGAAAATGATAATGCCATACAGCTAAAGTTTCAAACACAGTCTATAACACACAGTGGATACTTAGATGTCCGTTTTCCATTATTTGCACCTGACTGATTGCAATGGCAAAATTGTGGGTTAAAAAAAATTACAGGTACAAGTTGAGGGGCCATATTGAGAACTGTGAAAGTTTGGTCCTTAACGTTCAAGAAAAAAAATCTATATTTGCTTTATTTTCTCTTGGTAAGTGATGTCTCATCTATTTTTGAAATATGAGAAAGCATTTTGAATAGTGTAAAATAAATATTGTTACCTAAATTCCAAAAACTGAAATGAACCAAATTCCAAGAAACACCCTCTTCCTGCAGTAATACCAATATGAGGGGCCAAAGAGAGTGAGTGAGCGAGAGAGAGACTGTGAGACACACACACACACACACACACACACACACACAGTGTTCCTGAGAAAATGCACTTCACTTAGGGCTGGACTTCACTAAAGGAAGACTGACTCTGCTGAAGTTGATTTAGCAGGTCTAGTGAAGAACCACTAAATCCAGGGCAGAGTGCTCTCCGGTCGACCCTGGTACTACAGCTTCCTAAGATGACTAAGGTAAGTCGACAGGAGAGCATCTCCTGTCAACGCAGCGCACTGAAGACACTGGGGTAAGTTGACCTGATCTACGTTGACTCCAGGAAGCCACAACTCATCCCAATCATGCAATTTGTGGGGCTTCATAAAAAAGGGAATCCCATTCCATATAGACACACGCATCTTTCTGAAGGAATGGCAGTTCTGTTAGTCCCCTGCCATGCTGCCATTGGTCTGCCTGTGGCTGGTCAGTGACAACTTTAAAGGGAGACAATAGAAATCCACTGTATTACCTTCTGTCACAACATTCACAATGAAATCCTCAAGCTCTCCAGGATCAATACCTTGGAAAAGGGGTTCACACCTACTCAACTCCCTCCCTGAACCATGCAGTTGGGCCTGTCAGGTTAACACAGCTGGGAAATAGGGGGCCCAACTCACTTTGGCACCTGTAAGCCTTTTCCTCTGGAGGCCTGAGACAGTAACTGGTTAGTGACTCAAAAACAGCTTTGTCAAGACAAAGCATTGTTCATTCTTTCACTCAAAGATACACACCATGAAGAGTTAAAACCACAAATGGAAACAGGCAGGCTGAAGCCAAGAGATCCCACAGGGTTGCCAACTCTGACTGAAGCTATTCCAAGATATTTACCCTTCCCCTTCCCTCCCCCAACATGATGTAATGTCATTTTCTTAAAATATCCTATTACAATCTCCCAGATTGCTTTCAATAGTCACTGGGAGATCCATGCTGATTCTGAGAGACTCCAGGCCAATCCTGGAGAGTTGGCAACCCTAAGTCAAATTGTGGGTGGCCCGCATGCTTCCACTCAGAGTGATGTACAGGAAACCAGGCCTGCCAACCAAGGGGTCACTCAAGAAAAACAAAAAAGGTTCTGTGGTGCAGCTCACACAGTAACTACGGTAGGTGGTGATGATCCTACTGAGTGTATTTTGATGCTACAGCCTTAGCCATTGTACACTCATAATAGTCTGTATAATTCTGGCTATAGAATTGCCAGACAGATGGAAACCATGAAGCTTGACAGACAACATGCTCAACAGGATCTTCTTTCTTTCTTTATCCTCCTGCAACTTCAAGTGCAACTTCAAGGGCAGCTATCTGTTTTCAACATTTATTGCAGGGCTGGTCTGTTCAGGCTTCTGTGTGTCATGTTGATGGATTGGGCTTTTTTCCCTCTATTGTTCTGCATAATGTTTCTCACCCTCTTTTTCTCTTCCCAGGTGGCATCCACATTATCACTTGATGTGGAGTCATGTTGGTGGCACCCTTAAAGCGTGTTCTAAATATGCCTATCAGTCTTCTTACCATGTTTGGTGCTTTAGTTTGGTTTGCTCTGCTTAGTAGATATATGTATAGTATTTGCAGCATATAAACTGATACAATTCCAGTAATCTAGAGGATTCATATCAGTCATGAGGTGTTCACAGCATATTTTCACAGTCAAGCAAATGGATTACAACATACTTATTAAGTAGTAGTAATTGATTTATCTGTTCTGTTTGCGTCAGTGCCCAAGGAAGTTGCTACAGATCAACATTGGCACTGGTGGCAAATATTTGAAACTTGTGAGATTCTATTAATGCCTGTCCCTGATCTTTTCATCATATAGAAAGCTATCTGGTAAATCTACTGTAAGGGACAAGACTGGATTCTCTCTCATTTTCTTTGGCAGTGCTACTGATTATATTCAGGAAGAATCTCTTGTAGGGAAAACAGTACAAAACTTCGCAGGGCAAATCAGTATGCTCAGCTTTACACACATCACATTAGTGATTTAGTAGCATTTGTTTATACACCACAAAGAGCCCTGCAAGCAGCTGCATGAAACATCAGAGAGCATAGTATAACACAGTGTCTAAAGTCTATTCTCTAAATTTAATGTTAGTTCAGTCTGTAAAAGACTGGATGCAGAAGATGCTGCAGTTTTATATTTGAATTTGCTAGACAGGAAATTCCTACAGTTTGCCTTGGTTATGGACTAGAAGATCTAATATGTCTTTTCTATTTCTTTCTATTATAAGCCAACATTTTAAATGTCAAATGAAATGCCCATGAATTTTTGTCAATTCAAGCAGCCAAAGAGAGAGAGAGAAACATCTTCAACCTTTGGGCAGTGTCCACTGCATTAACTGTCGGGATAGAATAACCACAAATCAAGAATGCAAGTTTACTGGGAAACTTATTTAGACACCTAATGAAATAAAACCATTTAAGGGGATTTAAAGGCAATCAAACACCATCTCCCCATAGCAGGCTAAAAATAAAAGTCTCAAATATTCTACAGTAGCTAACGGACAAAGCATAATGGCAGGCAAGTTTAGTTGTGTTATGAAAACACTGACCTTCCATTCAACTACCAAAGACAAACCACCATCAGAGACGGGACTCAAAGACTGAGATCATGGAAGCACTACAGAAGAGAAAAACATAAGTCAGTCAGGGAAAATTCAAGTTCAAATCAGTACACAGACTCTAGTTTTTAAATGTTCTCACTTTCCCATCCTTTTTATCGACACAGGGGACTAGCTTAAGTAAACAGAAACCTTAGCCCTGATAAAACAAATCACTTGTGTCTTCTTCCCTCTTCATCCAGCAGAAGCTGTAAGGAAGACATCTTCATATAGTCCAAAAGGCCTTTTACTTTTATGCGCTCTTAACTTTGTAGCCTTGTCTACATTAGAGAACTTTTACAAAAATGTGCTATTACTGGAGAGAATCCTGAAGAAAGAAACAAAAAACAAAAATAAAAGATTTAGAAAACCTGACCTATAAGGAAAGGATTAAAAAACTGGGTATGTTTAGTTTTGAAAAAAAGAAGACTCAAAAAGTCTTCAAATCTGATAAGTGCTGTTATAAAGATGTAGTGGGCTTAATCTGCGTCAGATTTGAGTTAGATATTAGGAAAACTCTGTAACTAGAGTTAGTTATTTAAGATCTGGAATAGGCCTCCAAATCAGATTGTGGAATCCCTATGACTGGAGATTTTTAACAATGTTTTGGACAAATACTGTTCAATTGTTTTCAACCTGTGGGTATCTACAGACGATGTTTAAGATTTCCAAAGGTGTCTACACCTCCTTTTGAAATTTTTCAGGGGTCAGCAAATGAAAAAAAGATTGAAAACCACTGGTCTAGGTCGATTTGATCCTGCCTCAGTGCAGGGGGCTGGATTTGATGACGTCAAAGGGTTCCTTCCAGACCTACATTTCTATGATTCTACAGACTCCCATCCATCTATATATGATTAGAACTTCTAGTGTAGGTTCTGCTCCAGGTCCCAGAGATGTATTCAGCATTGTGTCAACTGGAAGTAGGTGGGGAAGAGTCAACTGTGGGTCAGAAGATGAGATCTTTGTCTCGCCATCATCTAGATCAGTAATATTTGAAGTAGGGTAGAAGAGCTAGCAGTTTCTCATGCTTAGTGGCCATGCTGGCTCCTAAGACAGACTCCTAGACATCGTGATCCCTACTGGAACTTTGAGTGGATGTCAGGATATGATGCACCTCACTTGGATTTACTTGGGAAGCAAAAAGGGCAGAGTTCAGTCATCTCAAAGAAGCTAATTAGGCCTGATTCAACCAGGATTCCATCTCTGGTACAAAAATATCTACCCTGTTCCTAATTGTAGGCTGGAAGCTCCTTTGCTGAGAGGAAACTGCTCTGTTATCTGAACATCTTTCTGAACTGAGACATTTAAGTGATCTCTAGTATATATGGCTCCAGGAAGAGCCAGAGAAAGCCTCAAAAATCAGAGTGAAAATTCTCAGCTTGTTCAACCATGATTAGAAAGATCAGGTAACAGAGACGCAATAATTTTCTGCATGTGACACACCTATGGGCACTTCTTTCGGGTAGAACCCATCACAGCTCAGTGGATAAATAATGTAAACATGATAAGTTGCCTTAAATGGTTGAAATATACAACAGAGAAAGATGGCAGAGCAATTTCACCCTGACTTCTTCCAGCATAGGAAGGAAGCAACACTGCCCTGTGGAGGAAAAAGTAAAAAGTGAGCCAGTAGGTGGGTGCCAAGAAGCTCAATTCTCATCAGTTGGTATCTGCCTATGAAACATACAGGGATGAACTAATTCACTCTTCGCTAGTTTAGTGGGTCACAGAATGGAAACAAACATACACACTCCAAACTTAGACCCTTTCCAACAAACCTTCACGGACACATCTTTAAACTATGAATTATAAGTACTATTCGAGGTTTATTTTTAACAAACATTAACACAATTATCTGAGATACTATGTGATGATCCCTGCAAATCTATATTCTGTACTACAAATTAAAACCACTTCTCAAGCATAAAATTGGGATTCTAATTCATAAACTGAATGAATTTTAATTCATGGCTAATGAAGTGAAATTTAATTCATAATTCATTTCATTTTAACTCACAAATTCTCATTCATAAAAAGGAACTGTGCACCTGACTCCCATATCTCAAGTTAATATTGTTAATCCCTCAGGAAGTCACCACTAAAAAATCTCCTTTAGGGCTTGTCTGTGGTACGGGGATGACAGCAGCACAGCTGCAGTGCCGCAGCTATGCTGCACTATCCCCATAGTGTAGACAACTTACAGCAACCGAAGGGGTTTTTCCGTCACTGTCGGGAATCCACCTTCTCAAGCCACAGTAGCTAGGTCAGCAGAAGCATTCTTCCATCGACCTAGCTGCATCTATGCCAAGGGTACGTCAGAATAGCTGTGTCATTCAGGGATGTAGTTATGTTGATCAAAATTTTAAGCGTAGACCAGGTTGTATAGTAAAATTGTCTACATAAAAAGATTTTAGCAGTAACATCTGCATAAGAGCTAAGCATGTTTCCAAACAGTTGTCAATGTGCTAATTCCTTAAGAACCAAAGAAAACTGATATTCAGGAAGTTTAGTCAGTGAGGCTGTTTTAATATTTCTAGCAGTAATTCTGGAGTGGTGAACCTGAATATCTGAAGCTTGTATAAAGATTCAGAAGCTGCTAAGAAAATCAGGTTCAACTTTGGGTAACAAGTCTGATACCGAAAAAAGCACAGAAGGTGGAAGATGTGTGTGTATGTAGGTGAGAGGGATTTCTTTCCTTCTTTATGAATGACCTGATGAGACATTCAAACCCTCCACTGAATGAACAGTGGTCTCAAGTAGCAGGTTTGAGTTACTATAAATGGGCTTTATGTATTGTATATAAACAACCACTTTTGCAGATTTTTATATTTACAATACTGTCAATTAATAGTTAAAAGAAGGTTTGGGCAGCTTGCATATTCAGTTATGTTATCTTGAAGGAACATTTACAATTAACTTTCCTTAAAATCCTGATGTTATTGGTTTCACCATATTATTCGCAAACCACACTGTACAATCAGCAAGTAGAAGCTGGGCTAGGAAAAGATTTTCCCGCTATGAGTCCTATGAATAATATAATTTATAATACTTTTCACTCGGGGTGAAAGTAAGTCGAGTGACTTACTGGTACTCTGGGGCCAGCTCTGGCCCCCGGAAGGGGCGGGGCCTAGGGTGGAAGGGGCAGGGTTGAGGGGGTCAGAGCCAGCCCCAGCCCACCCTGTAAGGTAAGTGCCCCCCCCACCAGGGTAGCAGCAGCAGCCCGGGGCTCTGGGGGCTATTTAAAGGGCCCGGGGCTCCCCTCTTCTACCGCCCTGGCCCTTTAAATAGCCGCCGGAGCCCTGGAGTAGTGGCGGCGGGGCTCCAGTGGCTATTTAAAGGGCCTGGCCGGTAGAAGCAGGGGAGCCCCAGGCCCTTTAAATAGCTGCCAGAGCCCTGCAGCCGCTACCCCACGGCTCCAGCAGCAGGGCTATGGAGGCAATTGGCTCCAGCCACTGCAGGGAGCCCCAGGCCCTTTAAATTGAAGCCGGGCTGACCCAGTATGGTGCACCGGCTCTTGCCGGTATGCCGTACTGGGGCGTACCGGCTTACTTTCGCCTCTGTTTTCACTTCTATGTCATCCACACTTTATAAGCCCATGAGAGGTACAGAAGTATTACAATTTTAATTATACCGATGGGGAAACTAATAATTTGAATTGCTCACAATCACAGAGGAAGTCTGTGGCAAAGCTAGGAACAGAACTCAGATCTTCTGAACCACTGTTGTGCATTTTTACTAATAGATCTTTTTTTCCTTATCTCTGGCAGGAAACTAAGAAGTGACTGAGTCTATAATTCTTATTTTTATTTATTTTTATTTATTTTATTCTTATTTCCATTTTGGTTGTTCTGCCATTTCTCCCCAGGCACAAGATTTTAAAGGGAGCAGATTGGTTCTGCTCCATTTCCCCATGTCTCCAACTCACCAGGTATAGTGGCTTGGGGATTCCTTTTTTTATTTTGGGATTGTATTTGAGCCATATAAAAAATCTCCACAAATTTGGCATGACTTCATAACACTGACAGTTTCTTCTCAAGAAAGTTCTAGAACTAAGAATAGTTATTTTAGCTAAGGGCTATTATCCACTGATGAGCAAAGTGAGGAAGGTTAGACAGCACCTGTCTCGATTATGCATTGATTTGAGCACAATGCCATCAAAGCAGCTCACTTTCTTCATTACCAAACCCTGAATAAAATATTGCGTACAATGTTTTTACGTTTGGAGACAGTAATCCCTGTGATTGTTTCAGGGAAGATTATATAGAGGGCTGGCAGCTAAGGAGACAAGATATGCTATAACAAGGTACATAGAAAAATATTTAAGTACAGAATAGCATTTCTTTCAAAATTTTTTGATTATTTACAAAACCACTATTGCATACTGCAATATTTTACTCAGTATGACATGATTTTTTAGATAAGATGCTCAGTCTAAAAATTACAGCATTTGAGCATTATAGGGCACTTTAGAACTTCAATAACTGAAAGTAGTAGTCATTAAAGATAAAATCTCCATGCAAATAATATATCAACAGCTGTATTTCTTTCTAATATGATTAAAATATTTACAGGCACCATATTTTCAAATTTCAATGCAAGTAAGAAAATTTATGGAAGTAAAATGAACCTCGTGCATAAATGCTGTTATTTTACATTTGACAGATTTCCATGTTTAAAACTTCTTTAAGAGTAGGTGCTTCTTTTAAAGTATTTTATGCTGCTTAGAGTAGTATCATTACCAATTTCATATATTTTGAGAGAGAAGAGAAATAGACAAGGTGCTATTTTTTATACATAGTGTATGTGTAAGTTCTTTGGGGGCAGCAACTCTCAGTCTATATATATATATACACACACACACACAAAATATAAATAAAAGCTTGGTTGCTCAGGCAGCCCTAGCTCGATGGAAACCTGACCACACTCACAGTACTGCCCCAGAATCTGGAGCTGAAGTTATTTTGGTCATATTCATCTGCCCCGCAAAAGTTACAGTCTAATTCAGATGAATATGATCAAAATAACCTCAGTACCACAGCTCCAGCTTCTGGAGGCAGCACTGTGAATGGTCTTCCCTCAAGCCAAGGCTGCCTGTGCCACCAAGCTCTGATCAAAGGGTGAGAGCCACTGGAATCCTTGGTGAGCTTGTTTTTCTTATCCAACTGTCTTCAAGACAGAGTGAGGTGTGTGAGGAGTTTCCACCACTTCTTCATAGCGGTTCCAAATTAGGTTGCAAAAGCACAGCAACCTTGGTAGGCAGTACCAGCTATTTTCCTATAGGAGCCCTTGAAAGAGCTCCATGTTTCCAAGAGATGGACCAGGCTAGTAGTGGAAAGAATATATATGGACTACTCAGTTGTGTTACTCTTTGAGAAGGGAAACTGCTCGTTCTAACACATGTTTTTCATTTTCTGTTGTTACAGTAAATTGTTTTTGATGATGTTTTTAATTTTGCCTGGACCGACTCACTACTTCTGAACTCTGAAGCTGAAAAAGCAAACTGCCAAACCATGAGCATATCTGGTAAAGAGGCCTTGTAAGTCCAGTGTCGCTTTACTTAGCTTGGATTATGCCTACGTTTCATCATTTAACTGAGAATGCATTATGATCATTAAAAATCATTCTTTCTGATGTTAGAAACCCTCTCCATACAACATATACATAATGTAAAAAACAGAACAATGACTGATCACCCACTAGCTGACAAGTATGTTAGTTCTTGGGAGTTAAAATGAAAAGGTGTGTTTCAGGCCTGTTTGCTTGAATGTAATTTGAGTTGCACAACAATTTTTACCACTGTGATTCTCATGTATGGTACAAAGAATATCCTGCTAGGTATTGTAAAATGTGTAATTACCATGAGTTAATGTTGATTTAACTTCTATTTTAATGTTCAGAATCTCAGATTAAGGGATCTGGAAAAATAAAAACTAAAAGCTTCAGTAATGTGTTTCTCATTAATGGAGTAAAAATTGCAACAAGTCTTTAATAGCTGCTTAAGCACTTGCAATGACTCAGTTAACTACAGCATAACATAGATGATAAAACATCGGTGGAAAAGGAATCTTTCCAAATATACAATACTTGGGAAGCCTGACAGACAAAGAAATTGCCAACACTCTTTAGGAAAGTTGAATCCAAGAAAAAAAAACTGAGGAATTCATAGAATCATAGAATATCAGGGTTGGAAGGGACCTCAGGAGGTCATCTAGTCCACCCCCCTGCTCAAAGCAGGACCAATCCCCAACTAAATCATCCCAGCCAGGGCTTTGTCAAGCCTGACCTTAAAAATATCTAAGGAAGGAGATTCCACCACCTCTCTAGGTAATGCATTCCAGTGTTTCACCACCCTCCTAGTGAAAAAGTTTTTCCTAATATCCAACTTAAACCTCCCACACTGCAACTTGAGACCATTACTCCTTGTTCTGTCATCAGCTACCACTGAGAATAGTCTAGATCCATCCTCTTTGGAACCCCCTTTCAGGTAGTTGAAAGCAGCTATCAAATCCCCCCTCATTCTTCTCTTCCGCAGTCTAAACAATCCCAGTTCCCTCAGCCTCTCCTCATAAGTCATGTGTTCCAGTCCCCTAATCATTTTTGTTGCCCTCTGCTGGACGTTTTCCAATTTTTCCACATCCTTCTTGTAGTGTGGGGCCCAAAACTGGACACAGTACTCCAGATGAGGCCTCACCAATGTCAAATAGAGGGGAACGATCACGTCCCTCTATCTGCTGGCAATGCCCCTACTTATACAGCCCAAAATGCCCTTAGCCTTCTTGGCAACAATGCCACACTGTTGACTCATATCCAGCTTCTCGTCCACTGTAACCCCTAGGTCCTTTTCTGCAGAACTGCTGCCTAGCCATTCGGTCCCTAGTCTGTAGAAGTGCATGGGATTCTTCTGTCCTAAGTGCAGGACTCTGCCCTTGTCCTTGTTGAACCTCATCAGATTTATTTTGGCCCAATCCTCTAATTTGTCTAGGAATTAGCACAGTCCAGAGAACATTATTCTCTGGAGTCTTTGTAGAGATATGCTTTCACTAGGTCAGCAGGAGCTCAAAAAGAAAAACAGACTAACAGAAAGGACTGTAAGTTCTAAAAGTTCCAAATGGAAGGAAGATTGATAAAAGGTAAGAACATAAGACCAGTCATACTGGGTCAGACCAGTGGTCCATCTAGTCCAGTACTGTGTCTTCAAAGAGTGCCAAATGCCAGGTGCTTTAGAGGGAATGAACAGAACAGGTAATCATCAAGCGATCCTTCCCCTGCCCATTCCCAGCTTCTGGCAAACAGAGGCTAGAGACACTTCAGATCATGGTTTTGCATCCCTTCCCATCTTGGCTAGTAGCCATTGATGGACCTGTCCTCCATGAACTTATATAGTTCTTTTTTGAACCCTTTTAAGTTTCCTTTGGATTTTTTTTTGAGGTTTGTTGCTGTTGGTGATTGCTTTTGTTTGGTTTTTCCTTTTGCTCCTCTAGGAGACTCTTAGACATCCGATGAAGTGAGCTGTAGCTCACGAAAGCTTATGCTCATTATTGGTTAGTCTCTAAGGTGCCACAAGTACTCCTTTTCTTTTTGCGAATACAGACTAACACGGCTGTTACTCTGAAACCTTAGACACAAGAGCTCTCTATTTGCAGGTCCCAATGCCAGGGTTTCACAAACTGTTGGAATGAACAAAGAGTAGCGTTTAGAACAGAAGACTACAAGCAACAGCTAGTCATACTTTATGTCCATGAGATAAAATTGTTAGACACGGGACATTTAGAAAATGATCAGTAAGTAAACAGTTCTGAAGGAATGTCAAAGAGTAAACACACACAATAACAAAGATGGGATAACTGAAGTCCCCAAAGCATTCAAAAAAACCCATACAGAGGTTTCCATCATCTCTCAGGAAATGAATTAATCATGGGGACTAGCTTTTCCAACTGTATGCAAGGAATAGCATTATCATACCTTTGCATAACAGACCCTTATTCAAAGAACAGAAGGAAAGTCAAGAACAAATTCTATACATAAAAATGTCATATCAAAAATGGTCTTTCCTGAAACATATGAAAGAATTAGTGTAACAGCTGGCTCCTTCCAAAATATGAGGATTCATCAGACAGTTCACTCAACCAGCTGAAATGGAGAAATTATCCCGTGTCAACCCTCAGGGTTTCTCAGTGCACTGTATACTACAGAAACATTTGTACTAACTGAATTCCCCAGTCAGGTTTAATATTTCAGTGACAACAGCCATCAATATGGGAAATTCACCAACATTTAGTCATCAACCAGACGCTGAAAATAACAGAATTCTTTATTTGCCTAAGCCGTTATATTCTATATAACTTAAATTGTATGATTAAATGTCAGAACATTTTAAAGCAAGGTTGTGGGGTGGCGGCAGAGGGGGGAAAGTCTAAGGTTTTAAATGCTAATAGTTGTAATTCAAACCTTTAAATCATATAACCACAAAGAACAATGTTGCAGATTACTGATAAAGTAGGTTAAAAACATTGATTAAATTTGCCATATATTACAAACCACAGTAAAACCAGCAACTGACAGGATTGTTGATGAATCTCTTTTACATATACTGATTCATGCTGTGTGGGTATGATTTTTATTTCCTTTACTAAAATGATCTCTCTCTCTCTCACACACACACACACTTTCTCTCTCTAGGTGTTTGTACCAAACTAACAACACCAATGCACCTCCACATCTTTTTCTTCTGTCCACAGGTATTTCTTTTGTAGTAACAACCTTATCCTATAATTCTTAAATTAAACACAACAACCTGCAGCAAAGAATCAAAGAACTTCTCCCCTCCCATCTACAAGGATATTTTCTGGAGTCAAGGACTAGGCGTACCATAGTGTGATGCATGTAAAAAAATTAAGTGTTTATAATAGTATCACAAGTACAGGATAGCTGCATTTCTCTCCTCTTTCTGATCTTGTCCTTACCCCTCTCGCTGTGGAACCTGTGTACATGACCTCATTCATATCAACCACTTATCGACCTGAAGGATCAACTGGCTTTAGGGCACCTACACTTCTTCCCTTTAGAAACCTGCAGTCAGTGATAAATGACCAACAGCTTTCTTAAAACAAAATTGTTTTATTTAATAGTTGGAACAAAGCATTAGATAAAAAGGCATTTTAACACAACAGAAAACATGTGTATTTAATTCATAAACTTCAGGTCCAGAAGGAGTTATTAGATCACCTAGTCTGACCTCCCATATATCTCAGGCTATTAAATTTCACCCAGTTACTCCTGTACTGAGCTCAATACTTGGCATCTGACTAAAGCGTAACTTGTGTTTGTCAAAAGTATATCTTCCAGAAAGGCATCCAGTCTTGATCTAAAGACATCAAGAGTTAGAGAATCTACCACTTCCCCTAGTAGTTTGTTCCAGTGGTCAATCAGCCTCACTATTAAACATTGATACCTAATTGCTAAATTAAATTTAGCTGGCTTCATTGGTTCTAGTGATTTCACTCTGCTGGATGAAAGAGTACTTTATTAAAGTAACAGGCATTTCTCTGCAAAGAACCAAAGAATGAATGCCTGTAAATGGTTGGCAATCATGTAGTCACCAAAAAGTTTAGTACTGTGATAAGATTGTCAATGATGGACATAGACTGAACATCCAGCTAGACCATCTTAAGGAACTAACTAGATGTCCATTGGGGTGGTGCTCAATTTGCAAGGGGCTATATCCTTTTGGGATTTGCCTTGATGATTTCTCCTCATGAAGGTATTCACACACTGTAATCAAGTAACCTCTCAATCTTCTTTTCGATAAACCAAACAGATTGAGCTCTTTTAAGTCTCTCATTGTAAAGCATTTTCTTCAGCCCTACAATACTTGGCTCTGTTCTGCATGTTCTCCAATTTTTCAACTTCCTTTTTAATAAGTGGAAACCCAGAACCATAACACACTATTCCTGTACCTCACCAGTCATGCAGAGAGAGGTAAAATCATCTCCCTACTCCTATTTATTATTCATCTGTTTATACATCTAAGGATCGCATTGGCCCTTTCCGCCATAGCATCACACTGGAAGATCATGTTTAGTTGCTTGCCCTCTGTAGCCCCTAAATCTTTTCCAGGATACAATCCACCATTCTGTAGGTATCACCAATATTCTTTGTTCCTAGATGTAATCTCCTCAAATCCTACAAGAAAAGGAGGACTTGTGGCATCCGATGAAGTGAGCTGTATCTCATGAAAGCTTATGCTCAAATAAATTGGTTAGTCTCTAAGGTGCCACAAGTACTCCTTTTCTTTTTGCGAATTCAGATTAACACGGCTGGTACTCTGAAACCTGTCAAATCCTACACTTTCCTACAAGTGGGATTAGATAATTAAGTTACAGGAATAGAACAGGAACAACATTCTCCTAGCAAGTCCAGATCCTCCAGTGTAGGTGTGTGTTTGTGGCCCTCTAAATCGGTTTCCTTTTTGTTCAGACTGGATTGGGTCCTCTCCATGAGAGTGGATTAGAGGCATTAAGTCTACTCGCTTTGTCACTGTCTCTTAATGACCCTTAAGTATAAAAAGTTAGGTGACGATTACAAATGGCCATTTCTCTCTTTCCCCAGGTGGATAGGCTCTGCTATCCTGACAGATCCCTAAAATGAAATCTCTACCCCTTTGTACTACAAACACAACATGTTAGTGACAGATCCAGATACAATATTACTAATTATTAAAGAGCACCCCGACATTTGTCACAAATACATATCAATTCTGTTCAGTACTAGAGTGCAGTCATTTTCTATATGGAAGATTGCAGCCTTTAAGCCTCTTAATTAACATGGTTAATGATCAAATATCACCCCTTGATTAGCAAGTTTTTTTCCAGTTAATATTATTTTTGCCATCTCAAGGTACATTAACTGGAAAATTGGCATCATTTATTATTATTCTAACAACAGAAAATGTGGCAAATTTAGTATAAGGGTTTTCCTGGACAGGTATCATCATCAACTCAGAGTCTACTTTTCTGCTGTGCATTCAATCTTCACAAAAAAATTCATAACTTTAAATTTTCCTGCTGTCCGCAAAGATATAACAAGGGGTGAATGATTACCCACTTTTTCTGTTTGAACAAAAGTGTTCCAAGCAACAAATTGCACAAAGATAAAACTCAGCAGACAAACAGATTTTACAATAAGTTCAATAAAATCTACCAAATTATGTTACTGTAAATATCATCCGTCATTAGAACAAAGGTATAAAGCTGTAAATGACTACTTCCAAAATTATGAAATTACAAATTTCATAATGCAATTTGTTTCATATGATGACTGAAGTACACTATTAATCCAAACTCTGATAATAGACAGATATCTTAGCAATTTTTTTCTTATTTGTTTTATTGTATTTTTGTTATATTGTTTAATACATGAAGGTGTCTTCAAATGGCACTGATCTGCATTTCTAGATAAATTCCCCTTGGTCTGTAATTTACCTACATAACCTCTGAAAACCCTGTAGTAGTGCATAGTAATACTTGATTGTTAAACTGGCTGTTGGGCTCAGGATTCTGTACTACCCCCTTGATATTGTTTTGTAATCTCTAATTGCCTAGGTTCAACAAAGTAAGATATATTGGTCTGAGCTTGTACATTGTGGAAATGTGTTCACTGTCATGAACCTGGAAAAACTGATTGTACACACCTTCCATGGATTTTACACACCTTCCTCAATGCAGAAACCAGATTAAATGTAAAAGTGCCTCCTTTCCTGATGTAAATAGCTATCTCAGAGTAATTTTCAGTTCACTATGTAGATGTCAGTTCACTGAAATGTCATGTTTATTTCTTTCTATACATCTAGGTGTTTTCACTTTGCCATCTCAGCAACAACGTCCAAAGCAGTATCCAGTGACGAGACTGCAAAACACTCCTGTGTCTGCTGCTGAACCTCTCTCTTATGGCGGTAAATAACAACAAAGCTGAGACTAATTAATATTGGGTTTTGCTGAAGTAATTTTAATGTCTATATTTTTTTTAAGAACAAAAACATTTTGCCAACAATTGTTTTAAAAAGGTGGCCTAAAAAGGTCACATGTCTAAGATTTTTAAAATACATAAAGAAATAATGTTTGATGTTTTGAGAAAGTTCTCTCTACTTAACCCCACGCCCCCAGGGAATTAATAATATTAATTGAAATGAGTCAGAAATGCTGGCTGATTAAACCCATCATATTCAGTGACATCAGTGGAGCCTTTTGTGCAGCACTCCACTTACATTTATGTCTTTTAAAAATAAATAAGTAATTGCTTGCTCAACTCTCAATGTGACCCAAGAACCCCTTAATGCCAAGCGACAATGGGGTTACAAGAATGTCCTGATTTTGAGCTACATTCTGGTTCAACAAAGACTGTCAAGTGAGGTCTTAAATGAAAGTCAGGGTCACACTAGTCATAAATAATATTTTGAAATGTATGCACCAATACTCCATAAGGAGTTATGTGTATATACTGAAAATATGTTCTCAGAGTCTGCACCAGCAGAGGTGAAATAACAGGTTTTCTGTCAGACAAGAGCTGTTTTTTCACCTGTCTCTCTGTTGGGATGTAAATTAAGCATTGCTAGCTAACACAATGTATGCCCATTTACAAACAAAGACAATGAAGGGATGTGAAGTCAACAGGAAAGTAGCACATCGGAAAAACAAGGGACGGGTAGTTACACTGTCTCTGAGTGCAAAAAATGAATTTTGCGGATAGAAGAAGAAGCCAAAGATGACACCCCCTCATCCTGCAGTGCATGTACATTCATGAAAATGTGATCTCAGCCAGCCTTGTCTGAAAAGCTGTAAAAGATGTTGGATGAGAAATTTCTTCAGACAGGAGATTAACCTTTTAGTTAAATTTATTCTCTAGAAAACATGTTGTGATTTTGTTTTATATGTGACCATTTGGTTTCCAGTAGCCTTACTCATGATCATTTAAACCTTTGATAATACACTTATTCTTGCTTTCACTATAAATATATCTAAGTGCTGTGATAGTGACAAGTACCACTTTCAAACCTTAAGGGAACAAAAAGGAAAGCTTTCTCCTACTAACCTTTCCAAAAAATTTAAATACTCTATCATACTGCAAATAATTCTCCTCTGCGTGTATAGCTTAACCTCCATGAATAGAGAAATGGTGTTAATATACAGAAATGTTACCATGAGTCAATAAAACTAAACTATTTTCTTTCCCAATTCCTTTAAAGTGAAACTTGTAAATGCCTCGACATTTTGTAGGAGATTTCTTACAATACAATTAAGCCTGATGAAAATATAGAAAAAGATCATCTCTTTATTGATTATACAGCTTATGAACATACATGCATTTACTGAATGGAGTTTAGATTTTGTGGAGAACTATTATCCCTTAGGTTTCAAAAGGGAGCAACAAAAGACTAATGCCAAAAACCACAATATGAGACTATCACTAGCCACCACAGGTAACTTTCAGTTCTAGTCATTATCTTGTTTCAAGTTCAATATAAATATCTATAAACTATGATTGAAATTACCTGTTTGATGATGCTCAAAAGAGAAACCCAGTTAAAAAAATCAACTTGTTGCAACAGGGATAAAATTCCTTAGCCTAGCTCAGTACATTTCAATAATGGTGCACATTAATGTAGAGCAGTGGTCCCAAACTTTTGAGGGTCATCCCTCCCCCCTTACTCCTGTCCACGCCCCCCTCCCAGAGTTGGGCCACGGCTCTGGGTGGTGGGACATGGACGGGGTAGGGGGGCCAAAGCTGGGGCAGCAGGTGGGGGTGGAGCTGGGGCTGGGTCGAGGTGGGAGCCGAGTCGCAGCTGAGCCTGCGGCCAGATGCGGATCCGCTCCTGGCCCGGCCCCCAGCCTGGGCCTTGGGCCAGGAACGGAGCTATGGCCAGTGGCCGAGGCTGAGGATGGGGCGAAGCCCGGGACCGGGAACATGGCTGGGTGTGGGACTGAAGCAGAGCTGGGGGTGGGGAGGCGCTGGGTGGCACTCCCTCCCCACCCCACCCCCCCATGTGGGCTGGCCCAGGCCCCTCCGCACCCCCCACCAGATGTTCCTCCATGCCCCCCTATGGGGACATGCCCCACAGTTTGGGGACCTCTGGTGTAGAGCATTAAAGCACAATTTTAGAGAACAATTAAATACCAGAAGAATACATTACATTAAAATATCCAATAAATATTGAGAAAAGCTATCAAACCTGCACTCACATTTATAACAGCTGAACAAGTGCAATTATTGTATTACTATTGACCCCCAAATGAAAGAAGAATGGAAAACAATTTCAAAGTGCAGCACTGGGTAATCCCCGTCTTCAGCAATAGTGTGACCATCTACAGTCTCAAAAATAAACATATGTTTAGATTAAAATGAAACAATTTGATTAACAATGGGACATAGGTTAAATGGTGCCAAGAAATAAAGGAAGAGAAGGTTAGAAGCAGATAAAATTGAAAACACAGATCTAAAAGATTAAAAATCTAGCAAGTCTTTGTTTAAGATGGTTTCATTAGCCAATTACTCTTGGTGCATGGCTGACTGTCTCTCAATCTGGATCTTCCACAGAAGTATGAGGTGCCAGTTTCCCTTGTCATCCTTGGTGAAAGTTTTCTCCTCTCTTTATAGTCCAGGAACCCTTTGAAAAGCATCTTTCTTAAAATGTGCTGATTCTGCTTCAAGAAGCAAGAAGGCTTCCTGGAGGTACAGTCTGCATTCCACCATTGATAGTTAAATAGTTCCCTCCTTCCCTTATTAGCTTGTTGGCTTTTGTTTACCTGTTATGTAAATTTTCCTTCATTGTCTCTGCCTGGCAACCAGGCTGGTTAGACAAGCAAATACACAATTCTTTATGATCCAGGCATGCGGACTCCACAGCTACCATGTGAGCTTCGATGATTCTGTTTACAGCATATATAAATTGCAATTCCATTTTCACTGGTCACCCTGCTTCATTTATATTCAAGACCTGGCGTGACAAGGTTTGAGTCACCACTGTGGTGCCTCCTGCTGGCTGTCCTGGGAATTAGCTTAGTCCACCCATGCGCCCTCGTCTGGTGACATCTCGCCACCATCACTACTGCTCCCAGATGCAAGTTGTCCCAAAGAACACAGTGTCCTCTTCAGGACACAGCCCTCCAGCTGTGTCACACTCTGTTCTCCCCCCTTCCAGGGGAACTGCTGTACCCAATGTTAAGAAACTTCATCATCAATCCCTAAAATGTTTGTTCTCTTTGGAAATTATACCTAAATAGTTTAACCATTTTTATGGTGAATAGTGATTGTTCACTGCTGACTACTATTCCAGAAAATCACTGTGATATTTGATATTGGTAAATGGCCCAATTCAAGTGCTAAGAATGCTTTCTTACTGCATTCCCCTAATTTGAAGAGAGTTAAGAAAACATGAGATGGAAACTGATGAACTGGATTCCCACAGCCACTGCCTTTCTTGGGGATATGCAGCAATATGGGGGAACTGTAGTCCACTGTCCAGCCACTTCCTCTGTGGCAAGTGGGAGTGAGCGGGGTGACCCACTACTCTGGGTCACCACCCAGGGACCCTGTAGATGGCAGCCATGTGTTGAGTCCCCTCCAATCCCACAGTCTAGTTCTCTGGGCCACTTCCCTGCAGCCCCAGCATCTTCTCCACCCTTGTCTCAGGGCCTCAGCATACCAGCAGTCAGCCAGGAGCTTCCCTTCGCTCCCCAGATCCTGCCCAGCACTGCTCAGTTCTGTTCCAGGTGCTAGCTGCCCTACTACAATGATATTGTACAAACTGCCCCTTGTGAAGTATCATTTGAAAACTAATAACACACTGGTCAGTAATATCATTGTGGAATGTGTGTGAAAATGCAGCTTGTGAAATAATGGATGTCCTGGGATATTATATTTTAAATTCTGTATTTGAACAAAGTAGAAACAGGTCTGCCCAGGTGTGATGGGATGTCTTCCCCACACTAGCCCATAAAGGGTTAAAAGAATCCTAGGGAGGCTGCGCAACAGACAGCCAATTGGAGAGGACCCTAGGGAGGCTGTGCAGGAGACAGCCAATTGGAGAGGGCTACGAGGAGCAGCCAATCAGGGCTTGACAGGCCCATATAAGAAGATCCGCAGACCAGAGCTGGTCAGTCACTCCCTGGAGCTCAGGGAGGAAGGAGAACTGGCTGTACCCCAGAGTTCAGAGTGGGGAAGGAACCCTGACAGTCTGAAGAGCTTTACTTCAGGTCTGCTTTCCTGTGACACACACACAATTGATAAATTGATGATTAATAGAAATTATCTGACTCAGCTTTCCTCAAGATTGTACATGGATCTTTAAACCAGCTAAATAGTGACAAAAGAGCTACCACAGAATGCATCTGCATATCCAAGCACTGAACTTACTAACCACTTTGCAATTCTCAACTGGCATTTACAGAATCATTCTTGCTTTATAAACACAAGAAACAAACTATAATCAGGGAAAGAAAACATCTGTCTCTAAACATCTCTGGGTTTTTCCCATTTTACAGAATATCCATATCTGAGTATAGTTTCTCTCCACACATGTAGCAATACTAGGTGTAATAAGATGGTTACTACTGCCCCACTTTGAAAACATAATTAAAAAATCCTGAATGGGGTTTCCATCCAGGGCAATAGAGAGGCCAAATGTATGAAGTAGCACTGCTTTATTGACTAGCAGTGAAAATGAAATAGCATCACCATGGAAACTCATTTACTACCTCCTTCCTCAAGACAACAAGCAATTGCTCAGATAAGATATTTTAGGAAATCTATAAAAAGAGAAAATTGTGTTCTGTACTTTCCAGTTATTTAAAATGTGTCCGCAAAGTATGTTTTCAGGAAATGTGTGGATATCAGTTTCTTTCACAAAATAATTTTATCACAATATAATAAAGACTTCTGGTGAATGTCTGACATCAATGATTGTTCTGAAGTTTTAACTTCACACTTTGAAATTAGTCTTAACTACTCTCTAACAGTGCTAACTCTAGAAAACAGTGAGTTTCTAAAATCTTTTCTTAATGAGACAAAGATGACCATTTAAAGGGATACTGACAAATTAAAATCAAATTAATTTAAAAAATGTGTTATAATAATTCAGATGTTATTCCTATTCCTCAGTCCCCTGACCAATTTTTGTGCTGTTTTCCATATACTCCTTGTTCCTCTGTGTCAAACCCACACAAACAAAAGGGGAACCTGACTGTACAGAAGCAACAGGGAAACTGACTTGACAAAGCACACAAACTGGGGAAAAATAGAGATTTTTTTCCATTAACCTCTTTTAGTCAGGATAACCTAAATGTTATTTGCAACCGTAGTATATGTAACATCTTCAGAAGTAAGTTGATTTTTTTTAAGTTGACTGTTTCCCTTTAATTGAAAATAACTATATTTTCAGTGAAGATCCCATGTTTACACATAAATCTCTTTTCAGTAATAGATTAAACACAGTATGAAGCTATTAAAACTGTAATGCATATTATTTACAATAAGTGAAGGTTTCTGAATTAAAATTACATATTAATTAATCCATATATTACAGCAAACACAAATTCCTGTAGAAAATCTCAAAAACTATTAAAATGATTTGATTTTCATAACATCACCTCAGATCAGCTAGGAACGTAACCTAAAGCAGTTCCAGCTGCTATACATACACTTGAATAATTATTGAACTTACATTTTTGATGCACCCCTGAAGGGTCCCAGTTATATTGTAAATGTTTTTATTTTGGTTGGCAGAAGTCACTATGCACTCATTAATTTAGTATCAGCTTTAATACTAATAATAATCTCACTAGCATATCAAACAACCCATATTGCTGATTATCCCCAAGGAAGGCAGTGGCTGTGGGAATCCAGTTCATCAGTTTCCATCTCATGTTTTCTTAACTCTCTTCAAATTAGGGGACTGCAGTAAGAAAGCATTCTTAGCACTTGAATTGGGCCATTTACCAATATCAGATATCACAGTGATTTTCTGGAATAGTAGTCAGCAGTGAACAATCACTATTCACCATAAAAATGGTTAAACTATTTAGGTATAATTTCCAAAGAGAACAAACATTTTAGGGATTGATGATGAAGTTTCTTAACATTGGGTACAGCTGGTTATGAAAACAGACAACATATGTGTTGTTTGGCTATGAATTTTTCTTTTTACACCCTGAAGCAGAATATTTATTTTCACAATACAGCCTCGTTACCGTTCACCACTCCATAGGTATGTATGTTTTATAAGTATCAGAGGGTCTCAATTTTTTATCTATTTTCATAATGCGGACACCTTCCAAGTGGTGAGATTGTCTCCAGAGTCCCTCCCCTTCCTTTCATGACGACACAGTGCATCTCCCTTCCCAACTTCCCATGACCCTATTTATGTATACACATAATCTTATACAGTGTTATATACGCCCCTGCTTGCTCCACAGACCCTACTGACCATGTTTCCTCTCCAGCAAAGGAACTCTGCAATGCTGTGCAGCACTGTAGCATTTATGAGGTTCCTGGATTCAAGCTCCTTTCTCTCCACTATTCAGAACTCTCCTGACCACTTCCCACCTCTACCAAACACTCCCTGAGCTTCCCCCTACCATTGCTCAAAACCCTTCCCTCATCCAAGCTCCCTGCATCTGCTGCCCCAGACTCAACTCCTCTCTTTTCTTCTGAAGGCCCCCTCGTTTTCCTCCTCTATCCAGCCCTGCGCCCATGACATGATCCCCAGTTTCAAGCTTCCTCACCCTCCTTTTTTCCCCCACTCCAAGCACAAGTGACTTGACTTCTCTTACTCCCTTTCTGCAAGTCACAGCTTCTGCTATTATCTTTACTATTCTCCTGCCCTTAGCCCCAGTTCTGAATACCAGATAGATGGTGGTCTCTGTCCAGCTTCACCTCACCATTATAAGCCATGTTACCTTCAAAAGTACTAGGACCTCAGCCAGATAAGACCGGGGACATGGATGTTGCTTAAACCAGGCACAGATCCACAAAGACTAGAAGATATCCAGAGTTGATGCTGAACTTACACATTACCAGGCTTAGCTGATTGGGCCTGAAGAGTCTCCCCCTTCAGTAGCACAGTGTGAAGCGGCCCACCTGGTCCTGAGGATGATCCAGACAACACCTGAGTCTGATGGGTACAATTTCTTCTTTTGTCTTCTACCTAAAATACTCTGTACTGTCAGTCTAACTAAAACAAAAATAACCCCTGAAAGGGCAGAAGAAAAAGAAAAACATCATTGAGGGAAATGTCAAGAAGACTGTGAGAGATCCAAGCTCCCTGTACCTTTGGTGATTAACAAGGAACTGAAGGGCAGTGAGTCGGTTCCCCTTTCACATTCTTGGAATCCTTTATAAGGGGTGGAGATGAGTGCTCCCAATGGACGCTGCTCTGATTCTGCAGCTCAACACCAGGAGGCACTGATCCTAGAAGTCGGACTACACAGAGGCCACATGAACAACAGGCAAATAATAGGTAAGTGACCAAACAAGTATACAGAAAAAATAATGACTTTTCACAATTTTGCAAAACACTCAACACTTAAGGAAATATTTTCCCTGCAACACACAATGCTTTTTTTTCTAAATAGGTCCAACCAGAGATTATTATCCAGAAATTTTAAATATAACTTCAGTTTACTGAAGTACAAAATACTGCATATTTTGATAGCTAAAAGGCTAATATTTACATTAAAGTGTATCTTAGCTCTTCTGAGTTCAATTTTGGGGAAAAAAACAATGGCAAAATATGGATTAACCATCTCCCTCCGCTTTATATTTTTACATTAAATAGTTAAATTTAATCATATTCAACTCCTGTCATCCCCACAAGCCAGGAAGACAAGTCTGAGAACACCTCCAACTTCTGCTAACAGAGACTGTCAACACCTCCTTTGATGAGTGGAATCTACTAACCTCCCCAAAACATACTATAGTGTGATCAGTACTAAAGACATCACAAATTACCTCCCATATCCTAATCAAGACGCTAACAAAAAACAGCCTCTAATGATACTATCAGCTACTAGTATTCTGGAACCTTCTCAATAAAGCATGGCACAGAGAATACGTGTTGCTCTGATAGATGGCTTCCTCTTGTCCATTTTCAAGGGAATGCTATCTATACACATTCTGCTGTCTGTATCTGACATCTAACGCCATTCATCACCAATTTCTCCTCTTCTCCTTCCACGAGACTGAAGGGGTGAAAAGAAATAACCTGCAACAGCTTAGGTACTTCCTCTCAGACCAAAAATAGAAAGTCTTTATGGTGAAAAGTAACTCTATCTCCAAAACCCTTATTTTAGAATTCCACAAGACTCAACCATTTTCTCTCCCAACATTATTCAATGTCTTTATGAAACTACAGAGCGAGTTGATGAGATAGCATGAGCTTAAGTGCCAGCAGTACAGCTGAGTGCTGTCTGTGTACATCTCCTTTGTATGAACCACAAATAGTATCTTCTCCCAGCTCTCAATGCCTAGTCAAAATTAGTATGTTGATGAAGAGCAGCTGGCTAAAGCTCATCCTTGCAAGACTAAAATAATGCTGTTAGGAACAAAGAAGCACTTTGAAATTTGCCTTCTTTACAACATACTCCAATGTCATCTGCCCTCAGACTGTTAAGTAGGTCAACAACCTTAGGTGCCCTTTAGGACTCATGGATTCTACTGAATACCCCATGAGCTATAGTAGCAAAAACTACTCACATCTGTGACTAGCCAGAAGATTGTGCCCCATCTTACTGGTCAGAGACCTAGCCATGGTGATCCATGCATCTGTTACATCGAGGATTCATTTTTTTTCAGTTCATTTTATTGAGGAATGGAAGCCACAACCAAAAAGTCCACCTGAAAAACAAAGCAGCAGTCCATCTAGTTACCAAAACAGATCACTCTAAACTCATCACCACAGTGAGGAATTCTCTACCATGGAACCCTGTGGAAGACTGAGTCCAGTTCAAGGTCTCTAACCTGATATACAGAGCCCTCCATGGGATTATCTGTAATGCCTATGAGATTGCTTCTTCCTCTGCCGCCATGACTTCTGGGACAGTTTACTTTCTCCAATAGCTATCAACCAGTAGAGGGGAACTCATGGGTGTGGAAGACAGAACCTTCACAGGAAATGGTCCTAAACCATATAACTTTACTACGGTAAGATATAAGAGTGACTATAAACCCCACTGCTTTCAGAACTAAATGTAAAGCTCATTTCTTCAACTTAGTTCTCCCTCAAGTTGTTCTCAATGCACAATCTACACAGAGGATACAGCACATACTCAGACAAATAAAGCAGGAACAAAAGACCCTATAAACTAATCAAGCTATTACTTGTACAGGCTGGAAACTAAGAAGAGACAGGTTATTCAACAGACACTCAGAGTTTATGGCAATAAGGGACCTGTCGATAAATAGATAACTACCACAAAAGCTCTCCTGCATGTAAAGCAACAACTATCCTTTCAGGGAAAAAGCCGTGGCATCTTTATTACCTCCAGGTCACTAAACATTCACACAAATCCCCAATATCCCACCTAATATGGTCTGTGAGTTACTACATTTCCTGCAAAAAGAAAAGGAGGACTTGTGGCACCTTAGAGACTAACCAATTTATTTCAGCATGAGCTTTCGTGAGCTACAGCTCACTTCATCGGATGCATACTGTGGAAATTGCAGAAGACATTATATACACAGACACCATGAAACAATACCTCCTCCCACCCCACTCTCCCAGACGTTCTGGTTAAACTTGGATTTATGCTGGAAGTGGCCCACCTTGATTGTCATGCACATTGTGGGGAGAGTGGTCAGTTTGGATGAGCTATTGCCAGCAGGAGAGTGAGTTTGGGGGGGGGGGCGGGGGGGAGGGTGAGAAAACCTGGATTTGTGCTGGAAATGGCCCACCTTGATTATCATGCACATTGTAGGGAGAGTGGTCACTTTGGATGAGCTATTACCAGCAGGAGAGTGAGTTTGTGTGTGTATGGGGGTGGGGGAGTGAGAAAACCTGTATTTGTGCTGGAAATGGCCCACCTTGATTTTCATGCAGGTTGTAAGGAGAGTGGTCACTTTGGATAGGCTATTACCAGCAGGAGAGTGAGTTTGTGTGTGTGGTTTTTGGAGGGGGGTGAGGGGGTGAGAGAACCTGGATTTCTGCAGGAAATGGCCCACCTTGATTATCATACACATTGTGAAGAGAGTGGTCACTTTGGATGGGCTATTACCAGCAAGAGAGTGAGTTTGTCTGTTGGGGGGGCGGAGGGTGAGAAAACCTGGATTTGTGCTGGAAATGGCCCAACTTGATGATCACTTTAGATAAGCTATTACCAGCAGGAGAGTGGGGTGGGAGGAGGTATTGTTTCATGGTGTCTGTGTATATAATGTCTTCTGCAATTTCCACAGTATGCATCCGATGAAGTGAGCTGTAGCTCACGAAAGCTTATGCTCAAATAAATTGGTTAGTCTCTAAGGTGCCACAAGTCCTCCTTTTCTTTTTGCGAATACAGACTAACACGGCTGTTATTCTGAAACCGTACATTTCCTGCATCAGTTAGTAATACAGTAATTGACCTTTGTGGATCTGGGATCTACTGCTTTGGGACTTGTCAGATTAATGATTTGATGGACAGTTGAGTCCCTTCCCCTCAGCCAATCAGATCATGCTGGGAGTGGAATTCAAGACAGGAGCCATCTTCCCAGGACTGGACAGTGAGGTAGCATCTGTGGTGCTGGGGGAGCAACGGAAAATGGTATCTGACTAGAGGAAGGAAAGGACAGAGTATGGCATCTTTCACCTGGGAGACAGAAAGGCTCTGGGTGAAGAGATTACAGAGACCCAGTACACCATGGCTGAGTGAATAGAAGACTGACATTTACACAGACTCTCATCTCCTTGCTCTATGCCCCCTAGTGGTGACTCTAAACATTCACATAACACAACACTGGGGATCCAGCCCAGGAAAGGTAAAGCCTGTACAATGCTTATAAGGAGTCAGGAAAAAAAGGCCAGAAGAAGCACTGCAGAAAGGGAGTGCTGATGAGGAATCTTAGTGGAACCCAGTTAACAACCAAAGGTAGCCAGGTTAGGGTTCAAGAAGGCTTGGGACCCAGAAGTGAGCCCTCATCCATAGGATTGTAGCAGGCACTGGCTCCAGTATTGCCAATTACAAGTGCTCAAAAATCATGAGAGTCAGGCCACACAAAATCATAAAGATTTTTTTAACTGTTTATAAGCCTTTAGGGTGAACTTGGGTCCCATTGTCAAGGTTTTCTCTGCAACTATGAGAGCTAGAAACTTATTTAAAAAAACCTCCTGATCATAATCAGACAATTCCAGGAGCTGAGGCTTTAAGACAAGCACCATATAATTTGAGACTTGAGATAAAAATCACAATTTGGCAACATGGTTGTTTAAAGTTCCAGCCTGCAAAGTGGAAAGCCTGGGGCGTAGTTATAATTTTGTTAATTGTGTTATTGTCTAAAAAGGTTATCTATGTGTTTTCAATGCTGTTTAATGTAATACCTTTTATTGAATTACCCAGTATTCCCAGTAGCTCTTGTCTAACCATCTCTCTGCCAGATTGGGAGTAAAGTTCCTTGTTTGTTTTGTGACCCCTGTATGTGAGTCTCATTCCTGTGTGAACCCATCAAGTGTTAAATGCCCACATGGCTCTAATAGTTGGTGCATTTTCAGTGCTTGCCTCTGGAGAGTTTATGCTAGTGTAGGTCATGGCTACTGACTCAAACCAATTTTGTGTGCACCACTGCTCATGCAGATTACAGCTTATGCCTTCCAAGATAAGGGGGGGGGTCAGTTACAATACTTTCCTTTCTGATATTCCTCATCCATGATTTAAGAGATGTATCCATCAACTATTGCAGTTTACTAATTTCAGGTTCCGTTTCTGAGCCGACCAATTCTCACCACTCTTCTTCCTGTACTAACAGTATACCTGCCACTCTAAAACCTTCATTGTTTAAACTGGCATAAGGTAAATAAATTATACTTGTAAAAATAGTGATCTAAAAAGTGGACCTGGACTTAAATTGCGCCATTCAATAAAAACTACAGAAAATACGGTTTGTCTTGCTAGCTAGCTAGTTTGTTGCCACTGTTTTGTTTTAAGAACATCTTGCACATTTTTTCCCTCCATTAGCTCCTGAGTATTTCCTAGCGTATCCTTCCGGACTATGACTTGAGACAGCAATTTTTTTAACTCCAGATTCCAATTCTTTCCCCATCTCTGTCTAGATAATTGAGGATAATAATTTTCTCTTCCTACCCTCAGGTTATATCAGTCCCCTTCTCATAGTAAGGCTTCCTCGTCTGTTTTTGTTTCCCTAGTTAGACTAGTGTGCCCTCTGTGCAACAACTGGCCTCCTGCTTCCAAAACAGCAGTTGAAAATCTGAGGGCAATCATCTCCTAGAATCCACTAATCAAAAATTTCACCATGTCTCTCTTACCCAGATGCCACTTTTCTGAGTAGCAGAAACAGCACTAGACCAGCTCACAGAAGGGCCTCTCTTCATAGTCATTCTGTGATTTTTTCTCAAGGAGAGATGAAGAAGAAAACTTCCAAGCTGCCTGTCTGCCTGAACTTGGTCTCTCTTTTTTCAGATGGGTGTAAAAACATCTGCTTGTTTAAAAAGGACCTTGATCCAGTTCTCTGGGTGGCCACAATACTATTCATAAAGCTGTACTGACATAATCAATGGTACTGGTGAATAAACAAAGTTGTTTTGTCATTATATGGCACTGTATAAGTTGAAGCCATAATTGGTAAAGACAGGCATGTTAATTTCGGCCCCATTCAAAACACAAGGGGGAAAAAAATCAATGTTTGGCAATTGCAAGAACACAAAGTCAGTAGATGAAGTAACATTTTTTCAACCTTCTAAACCAGAATTACAAACAATAGAGAATAAAAGTAAACAACTTAAAAACATTTTAGTGTTCTTTTAAGCGCTCAATTTAGACAGACTACTTAATCTAAATAATATTTAATATTATAATAATGCTCCATTGCCCTCAAAATGTATTAAGACTATTAAATATGCATGTGAAGCAAGAGCTCATGTTGCTGTATATCCAGCATGAACTTTTTAAAATGTACTTCCATCTTTTCTACTTTAAGGAACAAAGATATTTAATACATAGGTCAAATTTACAATCACCAACAATCATGAGAAATGCTGCAATAATTTGTATTAACTATTTTTATAATGGCTTACTATTAACTTTGCCATAAAAGGTTTTCCACCTCTGTAAGGAACATGGGTATGATAAAAAATATTCCAGTGCACTGGAAGTGAGCACACAGAAAAGTCACTAGCCATCTGAAAGACCAGTTTTCTTCCTATTCTTGGTATGCATCCGTGCTCCAACATTGCAACGACTGCCTGGTAAAGTGCCTCAAAATTATACAGCACCTGTACAGCAGCCCAATACCCTAAAACAACAATATTTAAAGAAAATCTGCTACTTCTTCAATTTTCATACACAATTAAATGTAAAAGTTAAACATCAAACTTTGGTTTCCTATAGATAGGAGTAAAAAGAGCACACATGCTAATTTAGAATCAGGACCCATTTCACTGTTATTTACTATTTGCATTTTATCAGTTTTATTTATTTTCCATCAGAAACTATGGTCAGATAGTCCTTGAAAATTAAATGGATGGGATTATATAATTTCTCCTCTCCTATCTATCCTTTACCAAGGGATTCCCAAAGACGTCTGATGTCCCAAAGACCCCCTCTCACCTAACCATCTAAGAGGCTAATAGGCTGGTTGTAATAGGATGTACCTATGAAAGGATGAAATCTTGTGCATAAAAATCAAGTCAGTTCATTATGAATTCTCCATTAATCCCTTATGGTCAATTTGTTATTATTCATAAGAGGTAAATTATACCCACTTTCCAACTACACATAAATTGGGAACCCCAACCCTTATTAGCGGCCTACATTTTTACTACATTTTGACTACTACCAAACCAAAACACACAAAAACTTGCCACTAGAGGTTGCTAACACATTCCTTAGATTGCAGAATCCAGAAAAAATTAATGGATTTTCTTAACTAACAATGCACTGAATTAGATGGAAAGCCTCAATAACTACAAGTATAAATTCCATATTCCACTTCTCTGAAAAACTTTGAAAGCAAGACTTAACAGAAAATGCTTGTTGCTCTTTTACTCTTTCCACAAAACTCAAGTGAGAAGCAAAATTTATGACTAGGAAAATTAATAAATGTGTTTTGACTTGTGAAGGCTTGGAGCCAGAGACAGAGAAAGTTAGCTCAAATCTTAGATAAAATCTCATCGACAAACTGCTTTTCTACATGGGGACCTAAGGAGATCGATGACTCTAAAAGAGGACAAAAATGTGAAGACGCTTATTTACTTTAGCATGTTTAATAGAGCTTCTAACACAGACAGCTCAAATGCTTTTAGTACTGGGACAACTTTCTGACAGGTTTCAGAGTAACAGCCGTGTTAGTCTGTATTCGCAAAAAGAAAAGGAGGACTTGTGGCACCTTAGAGACTAACCAATTTATTTGAGCATGAGCTTTCGTGAGCTACAGCTCACTTCATTGGATGTATACTGTGGAAATTGCAGAAGACATTATATACACAGACACCATGAAACAATACCTCCTCCCACCCAACTCTCCTGCTGGTAATAGCTTATCTAAAGTGATCATCAAGTTGGGCCATTTCCAGCACAAATCCAGGTTTTCTCACCCTCCACCCCCCCACAGACAAACTCACTCTCTTGCTGGTAATAGCCCATCCAAAGTGACCACTCTCTTCACAATGAGTGAATGTGGGGAGAGTGGTCAGTTTGGATGAGCTATTGCCAGCAGGAGAGTGAGTTTGGGGGGGGGGGGGCGGGGGTGAGAAAATCTGGATTTGTGCTGGAAATGGCCCACCTTGATTATCATGCACATTGTAGGGAGAGTGGTCACTTTGGATGAGCTATTACCAGCAGGAGAGTGAGTTTGTGTGTGTATGGGGGTGGGGGAGTGAGAAAACCTGTATTTGTGCTGGAAATGGCCCACCTTGATTTTCATGCAGGTTGTAAGGAGAGTGGTCACTTTGGATAGGCTATTACCAGCAGGAGAGTGAGTTTGTGTGTGTGGTTTTTGGAGGGGGGTGAGGGGGTGAGAGAACCTGGATTTCTGCAGGAAATGGCCCACCTTGATTATCATACTCATTGTGAAGAGAGTGGTCACTTTGGATGGGCTATTACCAGCAAGAGAGTGAGTTTGTCTGTTGGGGGGGTGGAGGGTGAGAAAACCTGGATTTGTGCTGGAAATGGCCCAACTTGATGATCACTTTAGATAAGCTATTACCAGCAGGAGAGTTGGGTGGGAGGAGGTATTGTTTCATGGTGTCTGTGTATATAATGTCTTCTGCAATTTCCACAGTATGCATCCGATGAAGTGAGCTGTAGCTCACGAAAGCTCATGCTCAAATAAATTGGTTAGTCTCTAAGGTGCCACAAGTCCTCCTTTTCTTTTTGCGAACTTTCTGACAGATTCCTTCTAAAAATATTAAATAAAACCTAAAGACAATAGCAAAATAAAACACTTCTTTCTTCAAGAGCCCCAACAGTAAAACACTAGAGTAAATACTGCAATAGATCCACATCAAAGTTCGCTTTATATGGTTAACAGTGAGCACTATTCTGTAGGGAAAAAGTGTTAAAAGTTGGGAATGTTCATTATATTCATTTAATTTAGATCTGAGTAACAGTTATGCCTTTCGGACAGAAACACACCAAATGGAAAAGGAGAAAATGGAATAATGTATAGGGATTAAAATGTGCTTTGGTGCTTTAATCAATTGACTGAACCAGCCCTCTGTATCACACTTACCAAAATAACCTGTTCCTCGTAAACTCCAAAAGGATTAGGTGAAGTTGAAAGGTATTTTGCCACAACTCCAGTTTCTCTAGGAAAGACTGTGCTCTAAGACTCCTATAGTTATGACAACATGGTTTGCTGAAAAATAATAAAAGTGCTTTGCACTTATTTAATACTTTACATTTCCAAAGCAGGGAAACTGAGGCACAGTAGGGCTTGTTGATTTACAAAAAGCCACACTGTGAGTCAATGGCAGAGTAAGGATTAGAAGTCAGCATTCTTGCCTGCCAGCCTCATGCCCATTTCATTAGACCACACTGCTTTTCAAATACATAATAAGATGTTTATTGCAGCCTAGCCAAAGTTTCTTGAATATCTCTTGAGTCAATGTCTGTTTCCTGTACGCTGTTGGATGTTTATATAAGAGAGTATTGCTTTTAATCTCTATGTATTTGCTTTGTACATGCCTTGAAAACCAGTATACATGCCTTAAGAAAACTAGCTCTTTTTCCCCCACAAAATGAATCACTTGCCTTATGCCACTGATCTCTCTGTCTGTGTTACTGCAACAGAAAGGGTGGAAAAACATTATTCTTAAAGGTGTGACCTTGTCCATTTAGATTCTTTTAAATAAACATAGGGATTTTGAAATTTCAGTTATCCAAAACAGAAGATAAACTTGTCATTTTTTCTTAGCTTCTTAGGTTGGAAAGCAGGCATGAAAGGCATGAACTGGTAATGAAAATTATGTCTATTAAAATAAGTTACAAGAAAAAGTTCAAGAAATTGGAGTCCTGGAACAAGGAAGAACTTGTGCCTTCTAAGACCATGAAGAAATCCCTTCAGTGAAAACATCAGGATTTTAGTTTCCATTTTTAAATACTGAGCAACTTCCTTTGCTTTTTCTGAGTGACAGAAACTGAACAGAAACAAAAAACAAAAAACATGTCATCCTGTTAATATTATGAACGTTTCCTTTAAAAATAAATTGCAGTTCTTTTTATTGCTGTATGTAATGCTGTTCTTGATCAAAAGAAAATGGAAAATTAATTATCAATATTCCCCAATCTTTCTTCCCCTCTGGGTTCAAAGGAAGAACCCATTAAAGAAGAACCCATTAAAGCTCTCAAAAACACCTCCGGATTTATTTCCACCATTTCCACTCCACTGAAACTGCTCTCAAAATATTAAATGACCTCTTCTCATGCCTCTACTACATCCTCATCTGCACACATACAAAATGGGAAATGACTGCCTAGGAAGGCGCACTGCGGACAGGGATCTGGGGGTCATAGTGGACCACAAGCTAAATAGGAGTCAACAGTGTAACACTATTGCAAAAAAAGCAAACCGTTCTGCGATGTATTAGCTGGCATATTGCAAGCAAGACACAAGAAGTAATCCTTCTACTCTACTCCGTGCTGATTAGACCTGAACTGGAGTATTGTGTCCAGTTCTGGGCACAACATTTGAGGAAAGATGTGGACAAATTGGAGAAAATTCAGAGAGCAACAAAAATGATTAAAGGTCTAGAAAACATGACGTATGAGGAAAGATTGCAAAATTTGGGTTTGTTTAGTCTGGAGAAGAGAAGACTGAGAGGAGACATGATAACAGTTTTCAAGTACATAAAAGGTTGTTATAAGGAGGAGGGAGAAAAAAATGTTCTCTTTAGCCTCTGAGGATAGGACAAGAAGCAATGGGCTTCATTGCAGCAAGGGCAGTTTAGGTTGGACATTAGGAAAAACTTCCTAACTGTCGGAGTGGTTAACAACTGAAATAAATTGCCTAGGAGATTGTGGAATCTCCATCATTGGAGATTTTTAAGAGCAGATTAGACAAACTGTCAGAGATGGTCCAGATAATACTTAGTCCTGCCATGAGTGTACTAATTAATTAGTTCACTCATGTACATCTTTTCATGTACTATGTATATATACCTGCTACTGTATTTTCCACTCCATGTATCTGATGAAGTGGGTTCTATCCCACGAAAGCTTATGCCCAAGTAAATTTGTTAGTCTCTAAGGTGCCACAAGGACTCTTTGTTGTTTTTGCTGATACAGACTAACACGGCTACCACTCTGAAACCTTTACCATAAGAAATCTGATCTTTCTCTGTCTGCCAGAGCTCTGGTCAGAGTACATCACAAGTTGCTGACCTAGTCCTGTTTAACAGAAAATCTTGATCCACCATTCCCCTAACCGTTCCAACAACAGCACAGAGACACTGCACTGGACTAGTTCTGCAATTCCTTTACTCCACCACCTGTTGTATTTCCATTTTAACTCCACTCCCACCTGGTTGCATGGCTAAGCAGAAGACCCCATTGCACATTCAATCTTGACATTCAACAGGGGGCTCCCAATTGAGTGGCTTCCTAGAATTTACTTAAATTGGCCTTCTTTATTGTGGTACCCCTCATCCCCAAAGCAACCAGGTTAAATTGCTGTTGTCCATCAGCCTGACCCACTTAATTGAAATAGAAGAATCTGGGGTGGATTAAGAAGAGGAGGGAAGCTGCATACTTTGCTTCCTGGGTAACTCCTCTATCCTGTTTCTCTCCATTATTTTTCTCTTCCTTTCCTTTCTTCTGAACTCTTCTTTTCTTTCTTTCTTCAAAAAGAGTGATCAGATTAGGAAAAAAGGAAAGTTGGATAGGGCTGAGCTGAATTGCTCCATGCTTCCACAAGTGAGGAGGTAAAATGATTGAGAATAAGGATGTGGAGCACTGTAGTTTTTCTTTTCCGTAGAAAGACTGTCAGTCTTTTTTTCCCTATGTGAATCATGATAACTTAGAGTAAGAACTTCTGTAGGATTTGGGTAAGGTTGAAAAAGGAGTGACATGCAACAACAATCATTTGAAGACTGAGAAGCAAATTCTAGAAATAAAATAAGTAAAACAATGTAGACTATGGATTCTTCCCAGAAGTGAATTGTTTTATTTGAACAGACTACATTAAATCTGCTATTTATTTTTTCACAGATTAGTCAGTGTAGAGACTTCATGTGAAATTCATAAATAAAAATGTCATATATACAGTGGTGCATACCAGCTTACAGATGGGTTAGAGTGTGTGCTTTTATAATAAAGAGAAAGGGCATTTAGCTCTGCCTCATGAAGCATGAAAGGGAATCTGAAAGAAATAAAAGCATGACCTTAATACAGTAACTTACTGTGTTATGGATGCTCTTGTCTAAAAATTCATGGACATTCCCACTTTAAAAAAAATTTAAACCATTTTTAAATGCCAAAAATGGATAAAAATTATGAAAAAATGGACTAAATTCTGCCATGTATTTCAGAATTGTGTCGACATCTGGTTCAAATAAGAAAGGCCCTTAGTAATGAATACATATTAGGTATGCCTTCAAATGTACATATAGAGCTTAGGCTCTCAGATAGAGTTCTTCTTGATGCAGTATTGGAAGCCATTTCCCTGGTATTCAGGCAGAAAGCACTGTGGAAGAGGCTGCCAGAAAAAAAAAATCCCTCACCACTGTTTGTAATATGGCTATCACTCTTGTAAAAAGCAACTCTGGAATCTGAATTGTTTAGCTGTCAAATTATGGCTCCTGAGATGTAATGTTGCAACAGTAAAAGTACATAAAGAAAGTATGTTTTAAAAATCAGGTCTTCATTTTTTTTCTGTTTGTTGTGACCTTGAACAACCAAGGACTACATTTATTAACAGCCTTTGGTGCTGCTAATCTGCAGAAGCTAAATGGGTGATACACACGGACTTCTAACTTTCACCTTTCCCACTACCAACCAAACCTAGTAATAAAAGTTTGTGTTTTTTAAACTGTTACTTTAAAGAATCAGTGTCCTTCAGTAAATGGTCTTTCCATTCCAGTAGGCTTTGAAAAGGAGCAGGGATCACTTTTATTTATTTGATGATATGCTGAGAAAGATATGGAAAATAAGCAGCATATAAAGAAAATTATTACTATTTGCCCGAGGTCCCTGCTTCCTAGTCAGTTACTGAACTTTCTATCTCCTGACAGGTTGCTGGGATTTTTAATGACTTTCCACAGTACACTGACTTTTTCTCTGAATACACTGGTCTCCCAAGGAGCTATAATGCTGAACTTTTGGGGTTGCAGTGACCCAGAAGTCCATGGAAGAACTAAAATTGACCCTATATGTTCTGTTCAGAAAATGAATAGTGCTGTAAACAGGGTAATTTAGAAAGACTGAAGAATTTTTAAATTAGTCTCTGAAAAATCTTAACACTGGTCAGCTGGATAAGACAACAAAAATCCCCCCCCCCCCGCCCCAATTTGTTCTATTTCAAAACACGGGTCAAGATCCTTTGTTTACAAATTAAGTCTTTTAGCCAGGATATCCCACAAAGGGAAATCAGGCATTTCACATCCATATATAATACGTTATACATTTTCTTTATTTTCAAAAAGGAGATATATATATATATATACACACACACACACAAACTTACAAATGAAAGGAATGCAAGCAGCCATGACAAACTGAAAATTGCTGTAACAGAAGCAAATTCAGTCTTCCCACAGGACAGAGTCTACACTAAAAACATAACACAGAGAAGAACAAACCCCAATCCTCTGGAGTTCAACTCAGGAGACAGATGCTGAGGAAAATACATACAAAATATAAGCTACCAATAAAGAACCAAACTAACCTGGGTGCTAATCCAAAAAAGGAATAAAACAGTTTGAAATGAACTATGTTAATCTTTGAATCAATCTTCTACTACTTTGTGAAGAGGGGGAAAACAGAAGGGAATGGAAAGAACAGCAAAATGAACAGTTATTGAGTTGAATTTATCAAGCTTTTTGCAATGGACTCTGTTGAAGCTTTATGGGAAGCAAAATACGTTTTCATAAATCTAAACTGGGCTCTTTTCTTTACAAAATTAGCTTCAAAATTAGCTACAAGTCTATTTCAGCATGTTATTTCTTTAAAATCACAACAAGGAGACTCGCCGCCCCCACAGTCTATCAAAGGGGTGGAGAATTTTATATGGAAGAAAAACATTTCTAAAATTATGAAGAGAAACAACAGTTGCTAGTTAGTTATTGTGATTCTCATAAGCCTGTTAAATTCCCTGATGTTCTGAAATTTGACACTTTGTAGCACTAAAAATTTATGTAAGCAAACTTTAAAAGAATATTATTGAAACAAGAAGTTATTTGCCATCTCTTTTCATTAGACAACATTAGAAGTTGGATAGTGTAGAAGATTTAACTGTATTATATACAAAAGCAGCGGCACACCAGTGAGCACTTCATTAATTAAAAGCCAGAGAAGGAAGTTTGCTAAACGAAGCAAATGTTCTTATCGCTTCTATCTATATTCATTAAAACTGACAGGAAACCAAATATCACCATCTGTCTACTTGCAATAAAGACACTAAAAACAGCTCCAGGCTAACAGAACAACATAAAACAAAGTATAAAACTGCAGACTTTAAAGTTTCATTTGTAAATGGATGAGAGAGAAACTGACTTTGAGTTGGGGAGGGGGAGTGAGGGGGCATGGAGGGATTTTGCACAACACTGATAAAGGATTAAATATTTTAGAATATGTTCGACTGCTAGTCTAAAGCTCTGCTAGGTCCGGTATGAACTTAATATTTGCTTGATATTTGTCATTGAGATCAATGGTTCGGCAGAAAGACAAGCGTTCTATATTAGCTCATCTGCCCATTTAGAGACAACCTTTAGCAAAACCATGCCTGAAATTATAGTAGACGCATATGAACTGTAAACTTTCTCCTATCTGAAAGCTAGAACAGACCCAGATAATACATTTTTGTAATTTTGTTAGGTACTGACACCTTATGTTTACAGTTACAAGATAAGAAGGTACAATTTATTAAATTATTCATGTTTTTTATATCATTGTGTTGCAGCAGCTCAGGAAAGAAACTGAAATATGATTTTATGAAAGCAAAAGAGGATCACAAAGTTAGTGACTTATATTAGAGCAAAATATGGCTCACACCAGCAGTCACAGAGGTCAATGGAAGGTCAATGCTTTAAGGTAGTTTACAGCAGTTGTATACTTCCTACATTCTAGTAATTGCCTTTTTTGGCACTGTAGGAGAGGAAGGGAAAAATAAATAGATGGTAATAAGATATTTAATGAAGGAAATGAAAATAAACTACTGCTAGTGTTTTAAACACTCGTACTTCATATACCATAGCTACATATTGTAAATTCTGACAATGCTCTGTCTGCATTTTCCATAGCAATAAAAATGACTTTCATTCAATCTCAAACTTGCATTAAATATTATCTCTATGTACACATTTTAAAGACAAAAATGGTTAAAATAATGTAAAGTTGATGCACACAAAAAAAGCAGGAAAATTAATTTTTAAGACTGCCATTCAGTCTTCAACTCAGCCCCTGTTGTGCCTCGGTATTGAAGCACATATCGCACCCTGTGCTCAGATTTCTGTAGTACCTACAGTTGACATAACTGATTGGGGTGGGAAAGGAGGAGTAATGGAGTAAAGAGCAATGAGTTTTACTATTATGTCTCTCAACCCTAATATTATTGTAAATTATTTTTGTGGTTTAATTTTCTCTTACTTAACTGTAATTCATACATTCAAAAAAAGAAGAAAAGGCTCTCATTAATATCCTGTGAGACCAAAGGCTACTTTCTGATACAATTTCGTTGGACCAATTACAATTCTTCCACTGATATTTTAACAGCACTAATAGAGCCATTAAGAGCTCAATGGAAGTATGTGAGACATTTCAATGTGCCAGAAGTACGGTATTATGCATGTTTAGTAAAGAAACCATTAAGAAATTATACATCGTAATAAAGTCTTTGGGTGTAAGGTATTACTATAAATCAATGTGCAAATGCATAATCTGTTTTTCCCTCAGATTCAGGAATTTTCCTTTGAAAATGCATTGACTCTATGAGCAGTAGCAACAGTAAAATTCTTTCACTGAGATTGTAACAAGATACGTGAAAATGGAAGGGTGAATACTTTCATGTTAAGAATAGAATGTACAGACACAGTACATTTATTAAGTCAGCGCCAATGAAATCATATTAGGTACTTTAAAAGGATATTTTAGGTGCTAGGCCAACACTGGGATCACAGGAGATTATACGCAGAATCACTCTTAAAAAGATTCTCTAAAACCTTTTAAAATGCATCCACTTTATTTATTCTTTTTAAAAGGTTGAAGCTGGTGGATGTTTGTTAATTGGATTTTGTATAATATCCCAATAAACAGAAGAGAGTATTGTTATTGTAATCCCTCCAAAAATATGCATAGTGTTTTCAGTGCACTGGTTCTACCAACCTATGGCTAAGAATTTACACAGTAAAAATAGTGAACACATATTCCAGAATACTATCCCTTAAAATATTTTATTTTACTCTTATACACTTCTTTAGAGCTCAGTTATTTTTAATAATTTTAATGTGAGAGAGATGTTGTGGAAACTGTTTTACACAAACTCATGTTTAATCACTGCCAGAAGTCACACACATCTCAGAAGCAGTTACAATTATGCAAAAGGAAGGTCCAGGTTCTTCAGAAATGCACAAATACAGTGGGAAAGCTCAATTTCCTCAAAAGATGTTAAAACTTTCATCTTAGAGAAACTGCATTTCTACAAATAATGAGCCTGATTCATCCACCAGCATAAAACTGCCCCAAAGCCAGCATAGACTGCTACAGTAGGAATCCCCCAATGCAGAAGAATTTTTGGGGACACAACCAGAGAAAAGAACTAGGAGGAGAAAAGGATACCAGGGTTGCCTTAGGCCTATTCCCAGCTGCCATATTGGCCTCTTGGGACTATTAGCAGCCGGTGTAAATTAGAGCAGCTTTCGCGCTGCTCTAATTTATGCTGGGAACCAGATTGGCACCAGGCCAACCCCCAGACCAGAGAGCCCAAAGGTATCTTAAAGCCACCTTTGTTCTCTCCTTTCCTAGACTGTATTGAGAATAACTTGTCACAGCCAAGGAGCAGGCTCAATACGTTAAAGCCGTTGAAAAACGTACTCTTTTCACCTTTGAACCATCTTCCACCCATCTATGATCCTGATGCATGCAATAAGATCCCAATAACCAGTAGCAAACTCCATAAAATTGCATTATTTATTCTGATAAACATATGGACTACCCTACTATAGCATTTCTGCACAAATAACATTCTTGAATTCACTTTAAACACAATAAATAAGACGGCAGTTTGTAAACAGTCAAGTTAAAAACCCTTCAAAACCTGGTTTATAAATGCTAGAGTAACAACTTACTAGATATAAAAAAATGGCCCTCTCACACCTCCATGACTTAAAACATGAAGAACAGTAGCCTTCCATCTACATATTGATTGGGTGCCAATAACGATGATATCTAGGCACCATATTATTTTTCTCACTGCCTTATAAACACTGACAGAGAAATAGTTTCTCCTAGTCAGACCTTTTAATCTAGACAAAGCAAGCAACAAATCATTTACTTTGTACACTGTTCTTTCAGTATATTGAAGGTATTTAGCTGTCCTAGAAAGTAATGGCTGCAAAGCTCTGCATCAACCTTAATGCGGTGTCACTGAGACACCAAAGCAGCACATCTAAGAATACATAAGGTCTTGGGCTTGTGAAAAGCATCAGAAAGACTGTGTGCAGAATCAATGAAAAACTGCAGAAAACACTCTCCTCGTGTGGGAAGCCATTCTACAGCGGCCAGCTGTTTTACTATTCTCACAGAATCTCCTTCATTAGGTATTTCACAAATTATCTCCAGCTCCATAGGTCTTCTGTTTGTCAGAGAATAAAATTAATAATTGTAAATTGAGCTCCCAGCTTTGCTTCCCCTCTCATGTCCCTTTTTGTTATCCACCTCCTTTTAAACACAAACCACTTTTGTCCATGAAGGAATGAAGTAAAAGAGCTGTTTGAAAATGTTGTGGGAATAGAGCATGGCTTAGCTACACTTCAAGATGAGCAGCATCTATCCATCATCCTTTTAAAAACCCCAAAACTTTACCGGGCTACTTTATTATTATTATTTATATTACCCTCTCCCCTAGGAGCCTAGTTATGGACCAGTTCCCTGCTATGTTAGGTAATGTAGCATGCTCTCTGCCCCAAGGATCTTCCAATCTAAGTATAAGTCAAGAGACAACAAATGGATACTGACAGACTGGGGAGTACAAGGAGTCAGCCTGATAGGCTCAGTATACCAGCAGTTACTACAACATTTTAAGCTTTCAAATTACTCCCTTCCACCTATTTTCTTCCCAGCTTCTTATTCATTTATTTTTATTTCCCACTACTCTATACCCTGATATGTCACTGCCTCAGTCTTTTTCAGATGTCTACTTTCCTTCAGTCTTATTTTTCTATATTGTGCAATAATCATTCCCTCTTTCCTCTTCTCTCCTGGTCTCCCATGTCCATCCCTTTCTTCTTTCTTTCCCGTGTTTTCCATGCTCCCCTTCACATTTCAGTCTCTTCCTTCTTTCACCTTCCTATCAACTCTTGGGAAGCAATGGAGCCGGGAGTGTGTTTCTGGAGTGGGTAGTACAGAAGTACCAGTTAGGTGTTAGGTTGCACAGCATTGCTCCTGATAATTATGGCATCACTGTGTAACTGTCCAAGTAAGAGTCTCTGAGTTTAGTATCCATTAAAACAAGTGTTTCTGTTTAGGTGTAAGGAAATCAGTGAGAAAAATGAAAATTGTAGAAACCTGGATTTTATCATACCTGCAATTATTCCAACAGTTTTAGTTATGTGGGAATATTTATACCTGTTTTATGCCGACCATACGAGATCATTACAGTGGTCTCTTTTGGCCTTATGATCTATGAATGTGTAACAGTCTCTCTCTTTCATCATCCACACATTAGGTTACTATGTGCATGTCTTCAGTTCTGGTGAAAGTGAGAATCAAACGTGTCACCTCAGAGGGAAGTAAAGCACTCTGATTCAAGATTTCTTTAAGAGTCATAGGTCATCATAGGTTTAGGGAGCCTCAGAATAAATATACATGTCCAGCTGACAACAGAGACCGCTTGAGCAAATACTGTGTCTGTGTGGATGGGTAGAAAAGCATCCTTCCCATTAGCATAACAAAATACAATTTTCTTTATTCCCAAGGAAACTTTTATAATGTAACATATTAAACATGTAAATATTTTTCTAAATTTTTAATTCTTTTCAACAGAAACAGAATGGATAGTTAGTGGTTTTATCTGCTGACAGATTTTGGCATGAGCCTATTGATATCCATTTTAAACACTGATTCTCAAAATATAGTGTCTGTGGCTGCTGAACAATTAATTTACAAGGTAAACGGTTTGGGAAATTACTATTGCTTGATCCATTAAAGGATCTAGCATTTATTTAATTAAGATTCCAAGGAACCTCAGCAGAAAATTTCCTCAAAAGCTATATTCAGTTCTACTTACCAAAGTCTTTGCACTCTGCATCCAGTCTTAGATTCTAGGTTTAAGCAACACCCTGCTTTTCAGCTGTAGTACACACAACAAGTCAGATCTCACCAAACTCATATGGAAAACGGCCCACACTGATGATGCCCAAAGGACTCCACTGAACATTCTCAAAAAGAACATTGATACCTATGGCAACACGCCCAGAACCTGACTCTTGCAGCTCATTTTTTCTCAACACACACATGCTTCTATGCTTTTGCCTGTGCTTCAGTAAGAACATTTTGGTGGCTCTGGCATAGGAGGGCTGCACTCAAGAGAGTAACATTTTTTTCCCTACGTCACACGATTGTATTTATCTTTTATGCAGACTGCTTAGCTAAAATATCTGTTTGTCTAGAATGTATAACTGATTTCAAGAGTTTAACAATTAGACAACAAGCACCACAGACAAAGAACCACATGCACAGTACATAGGTACAATACTGCACTAAATACTTTTGAACGCAATGTTCCCATGTAGGAATAGTGCAACAAACATTTATCATGAGCTTCTGAAACAGTTCAATCCACTCTGAGCTGGATTAACTCTTTGCCCCTGGAAACGCGCTTTTCTCAGCATGTATTCTGAAGGGAACAATGGAATGTGCCAGAACTGCTGGCAACAAGAAGTTAACTGAATGAAAAAAAAAAACAGTGAAAAAAGAATCAGAGAGACAGTTTTTGGCCCACAAGAATCATGTGAACTAGTGTATGTGTGAGTGGGTAGAAATCGTTTAAATGAAGTCTCTGCTGACATCTTGGTTTTTGAACTGGGTACCTATAGTATGAGACACATGAAGATTTTGCATGACTTAGCAAACTATAGTAAAAATTTTGGGGAATGGGAAGGAAACCTGATGCTTGCTCTTCAGTTTAAGAGTATGGTTCAAATATATCACAATGGAACTCGGACGTTATCATTCATATTCTCCATAAATAGGTACTAGAAACTAGAAAGATATGAAAGCTATATTTCACATAAGATAAAAGTAATTTCAAATAGTAATTTGACACTTTTTACAAACATATTATGTCAAAATACAAGCAATAGAGTTTAAAATCCTAGCTTCCAAGTAATTGCCTTCAGGCCATTAAGAAAAAAATACATAAAATACTTCTTCAGCCACAGTTTTTTCTTTATTTGTAACAAATAAGTTTATATCAATTTTGTCCAATATCTGTAATGCTATATAATTTTAAATCACATATCTAGTACTCAGTGACACCATGGGAAAGCACAAGTTAATGCAGTATTAATTAAGTCCCTAATCATCCATGTAGAGCCATGCACAGGGCAGAACCTCTGCATGTAGATCTCTCCCTTCCCAAATTGAAGGGGACTGCTCAGCCATATGTACAGAACCATCCTTCTGCCCCTGGATCCCACAGAGGACACTATTTATCATTCCTTTACGGGAAAGACTGGAGACGATGTGGGCCAGAGGGAAGACTGGCAGTCCAGATGTGGAGAGGGAATCTATATTGCTTACCCTTCAGCCCCACAGGTTAAGCAGAATAGACAAGACAGCCCCTTCACTGATTTCCCTTGCCCCATCATGTTGCCCAGGGTCCTCAACAGCACATGGGTGTATTTGGCAGTGTGGCTCCACTGGGATCCACATGGAGTTGCTAGGGGCCAGAGATGTGGAGTTACAGAACTCTGGGGTGGTTTTAACCTGTTACAGATCTTGAGCAGGCCCTGCAGCTTACTCCATGGAGGTGCCAGGCAAACCCCACCCCCACTTATCCTGATGGGACACTGTGGGAAGGATCTCCCCAAGGAAATCCCTCTCGGAATTTTTGCCCCAAAACTCCTTCCTTACCATGGGAGGGAATAATCTGAATGTCATTTTTTCAATCTGAAATGTAAAGCAGGGGGTGGGGATGGAGACCTGGGGCCAATATTTAGAGGGTAAAGTTGTCCCATAACTGCTTCTATCTATTTTTAGAAGGAGGACAACAAAGGAAGGAAAAATTTCAGGAAGTCTCATGACTATCTAATGTTCCTGCTGCTAATGTCTATCAATTATTTTCAGGTTGCTATTCTTAGTACCATTTCTAATAAACTATAGCAAAAGGTTAAAATTATCAGCTCTTCCATGCTTGAAGAGATGTTAATACTCTTTGTCCAAGAATAATTTTACAAATATTCATCACACCCTTAGAACATACAGCAGTGCGGTCACAGTCTAGAAACATCTCCAAGTAGATGCTCTTTATCTATATAAAATACTGTTGGAACAGCCAGAGCTCAGTTTGTTGACTGAAATTATAATCTGTATCTTTCATTTTCACAAGTATCTAGTATGTCAGGGTGGGCGAAGGAAAGTTTTATTTCCCATAGTCTTTGCATCCCACAGCAAGATACTCATATAATACTCTAGAAATCTTGCCAAGAATTATTTTTTATGTTTACTGCTATGATGTTGTTGTCAAAACATTGACCTGTAAAATAATATATTAGTAAGAAGAGAAATAATAAAATGCAGGATGGATTAATTTAAATCAAAATAATTTAATATACCAATTGTAATCATTATTTAAATCAGCAAGCAGGAAATCCTACCTCAGCACCTCATCGCCTCATCGTGGTGCAGCAGTGACCCTGGCTGTCTGACAGCTATGGTAGTGGGCCATATGCCCTGGCAGGTCTAACCATGCTACAAAGGTGTCGGACTACCCAATCCAGGAAGGGGGATTGCTCTCTCAGAGGAAAGAGCGCTTTTCCTTCTCCTTAGAGGTTGAAGGCTAGCTAAGCTTGAGGACGTACGCATGCCTGCCTGCCCAGCCAGTGGGATGGCTTGAAGTCAACAGCTAAAACAACACAAGTAAACGGGCCTCAGTTCCCTGCGTGTACGTGCAGAAGAAAGGCAAGAGTGTGAGAACAATGGCGGATGTGTTGTGATCGGCGCAGTGTTAATGACAGCTGAAGACCGATCGATCCAGGTGTGACTTCAAAAATAAAAAAGGCTAACAGTTTCATGACCCAACAAGAATCCACTCATTAACAACTCCATAGCACCTCCATAGGATCTCAAAGTATACCAGAAACATTAAATAAGACTTATAATACTCCTTTGTATTATGATTATTCCCATGTTACAAATGGGTAAATTGATCCAGAGGGTGGTTAAATGACTTGCCCAAAGTCACATAGCAAGTCAATGGCAGAGCTGGAATTTAACTCAAAAGATTTTACTCTTTTTCCTGTGTTTTAGCCACCAAACTAAACTGCCTCACGTATAACATATGATGAAACTTCGTTATAATGATGACTACATGTTGGACACAATTTTTAAGTTTGACACATCAATTAACAATAATTTGCAAATATCAATAAAAAACAACTAGCAATAAAACCCACCTGTCAATAGTCAATGGAATACTAAACTACATATCTGAATAGGTGCACGTATTTTTCCCTACCTCCTTTCATCATGATATAGCGAATATAATTTTAATTTTATTTCAGCTGCTGAAATCCCAAAGTAAAGATCACACAAAGAGCCAAATACTCCCACGCTTTCACTGGAGAGAACCTTATTCGATGAAAGTACCCTCCTTAATTCCACTATGAGTAAGGGTGACCGAAATCGTCTCACGGTATCCAGCAGTAAGCACCTACATCCAACAAAAGAAGCTAATCTGGGAAACTCTCCTCAGTGTTCAAACTGATACTGTTCCTTTAGCTTTCCTGTGCTTATATACTGTATTGTGAAAATCCTGTTGCTTAGCTACTATTACAACAGCGGCAAGCAAGAGAATACGAATGAAAAAATAAGTCAATAACCATGTGTTATAAGACGTTCTGGGTTTGAGCAAAATATCTAGTTCATTATGGAATATTCACTAAAAACAATTAAGAAAACATTTAATTGGATGTTTAAGCAGTCAAAAGTCAGGAAATAAAGTTAAGCCTATACATGCAACTGTAACATCATCCCTTCGGTGTATATATTATAACATAGCCTTTAATTTCATGATCACATAATATTTTTTCAAATTATACAACGTATCATACATATTTTTCATTCTTGAATAATGACCAAATATATGGACAATGTAAATCAATTTAGGTTGCTTGTGTATAACAAAATAATGTAATTATTATCCTATATTATTTTATTTAATCTGTAGCCTTGGAGATAGTTCCAACTGTGGAATTTATCAAGTTGGATATCACTGGAGTGCCTGACCTTGAACAGTTTAGTAGTTCCTTCGGAATAAGACCTACTCCTCTGAACACAAGGATCTGCACAATGCCAGAACCGGGCCCCTGTTCCACTGGAGCTTATAGGTGCAGACCTGCTAAAGACTGTGGAAACAGGACTTCCTGCACTCCTTAGCAGGCAGTGGTGGATTAACCCAGGGGCCCCGGCCAATTTGGGGACCCCTGCAGGAGTGCTGGAACCTGAGTAGAAGTGGAGGGGGCCACCGGCACCAGAACTGAGGCTCTGCCACCTGCTCCATCTCTTCCCCTGAGGTCATGTCCCCTGCTCCTCCTCTTCCCTCTGCGGCCCCATCCCAGCCAGGCCAGAAGCCGAAGCCAGGTCATGGTAAGAGCCGCCTAGGGAGCCCTGGTCGCTGTGGGGAGCCCTGGACCTTCCACCTGCCTGGGGTGGGAGACCGGAAGGTCTGAGAACAGTCCCTGGCCTGTGTCCCCGCTCCCCGGGGAACACTACCCAGGGCAAGGGAAGGGTCCAGAGCTGCCCACAGCAGCCTGGGCTCCCTAGGCATCATCTCTTAACATGGCCCAGCTCCGACTTCTGGCCTAGTCATAGGGTGGAGCCTCTGGGGGGAGAGGAGGAGCAGGAGGCAGGGCCCCATGGCAAAGGAGGAATGGAGGACCCAAAAGTTCTTTGTACCCAGGGCCCCAATAAATCTTAATCCACCTCTATAAGCAGGCCTATAATGAAGGTCCATAATGAAGACTCTGAGGAGAGGGCATGGGGTAGAGGGAAGATGCAAGGCCAGTCAGGGATCAGGGATCTTCTGGGGCCTGAAGGATCAACTAATGTTGAAACTAAATTCATATTGGAAAATATATACATCAACTGCATCAAGTTTTCTACAACATGAAAATCTTTACACATAAGATGAATAAAAATTTTCCTGCAACTTGGTTTTAATTCCCCTGGCTCCCCAAACTTCAAATCACCTCCATACATGTTGAGGTGTACCACTCCTGCTATAATGCTTTTGCCATAATGCTCATGCTTTGCAAACTAAGCAATCACAGAGAGAAACACAGGTCCCCAAAATTTCTTAAACACAGTAAATTGTGACAAGAGGAGTGTAAAAATCCTTATACTCTCAGACAATTTCTTTACTTAAATCTGGCAGCATAAAAATCTGCACATTGCACTTCGTAATAAACTAGCAGCAAGTGATGTAGAGGTTAGTGACAACATTAACACGTTACTACTAAATGAAAATCACAAATCTTTAAAAACTCTTCATCACCCTTGTTTTCTGTGGTCACTGAAAGTATGCATTTAAAATAACTGCAGAATACAAGTACTGAATTAGACTACTACATCAGAGACAAGAATACTGTACGCTAACTTTATAACTTCATATTTAAACATATCTAATTTTTAAATTGACATTGCAGCTAAAGGTTAAAGTTATCAATATGTGGCAAGATAGTACAGACAGAAACAAGTATCTCATAGAAATCATTTACCTAGCAACTCCTTCCCATCTCTAGCAAGAAAACACTATATGACACGTGGTTTGAATTTAAACACACACACACACAATTAAGGCCCTGATCTCCAAACACTTACACCTGATGAAGTAACTTGAATCATGTGAGTAGTTTAATGAGACTATTTGTGATTAAAGTTATGCATGTGCTTAGGCCCGGATCCTGCCAGGACCTCTGCAGGGGCAGACCCTTGCACCTGCATGCAACTCTTTGAAAGTCCTGCTATTATAATAAGAAAAATTATCAAGATTGTAAAATTGGCTGGGAACATCATTATTTTAACCTATGGAAAAGAAAAACAAAACAAAAAAATCCAACCACAGCAACGACCAAAAATCTTTATTCTCATGTTCGATCATTTGGAGAACTAGCTCTCCAATTAACTTTTTCCTTTTAGATACTTAATAAAAGGAGGGAAAAGATTCTAACTCATCTGGAAAATAAAGGAAATAATTCACATTTAACTACAAGTTTCAATAAACAGAGGGCTCAATAGTGGGCTAGCCAGGGGCACAGAGTAAGAGGCCTCAGGCTGCTACCCTGCCCCTGGAGCATCCAGTTCCCTTGCTGTAAATTGCACTGGGACTATACCTGGTGTAACACATGCTGGTGGGCATGTTGTGGGAGGGAGCAAGGTTCTGTCCCTTCCACTCACCGGGGGGGGGAGGGGGGGCAAATATCAGCTCTGCAGAGCCTGAATCCCTCTCCTGTGCTGCTGCGCATGATGTGGGTAGCTAGTGTGGCGCTCCCATGATAACCTGGCCACAGTTTAGCCTAAAATGTTTAGAATTCCATCATTTTCTATTTGCACTCAAAAATCCTCAATACGTATATAATTCCATGTAGTATTATTCTTGTTGTTCTATGAAGAAATTCTGAAAGGTTTACTTTATATAATTATATAGCCAAAATCAATGTCCATGTACATTAAAAATCAGTAAAAAGATTATATGTAGTATATATAATCTTTTAAACACTTTATCTAATGAAACACAGTTATATTTTCTTTGAAAGCATGTGATATATGCATAAATACAAGATTAAAGAAATATAATCAGTTCTATTAAATAAAACATTTCATTCACAATAAAAAAGAGATTTTATATGAAACCAGCTGAATTACTTATGTATACAAATATTCATGGTCACTTAGATATAATAGGCTATTAACATTTCCACTTTTATATAAATTCAATCGGAAATACGTAATTTCAGGCAAAATAATTGAACTTGCATTATATTCACTGATGGGAGGATATTGACCTTTCCTTTGCATTTGTGGACAGCCCTCTTGCAGTGAAATGGGTGCAGTTTGTGTTCTTTATTATTAAGATTTTGAGACCCCATACTGGGAACATGCAGCCCTCCTATAAATTCTGGCTTCCTGTGTAGCAGTGCACAGCTGAGACTGGGTGACAGGCTAGGAACAGTGGATTTGCAGCAGTGCAGATCCTCTGGCTACTTCCCACACGCTGCTTGTGGCAGGGATCAGAAATGTAGATTCTGGTCCTGCTCTGAGGCTGGGCTAACAGCCATGGAGTAGCTCCATTAGTACTCCACAGTATTGGTAGGAGAGGAGAAGGAGTCCTTCCTCCCCAGCACTGGAATAACTCTCCAGTGTTTGGCCCAGGATGTGGGCCAATCTAAGGTTTTAAGCCGAGAATAAACACTCAATAACTAGGGGTAAAATTTTGGCTACAGTTAAATCAATGGCAAATCTCCCCTTGACTTCAATAGGAGGCATAGCTCAGTGGTTTGAGCATTGGCCTGCTAAACCCACGGTTGTGAGTTCAATCCTTGAGGGGGTCATTCAGAGATCTGGGGCAAAAATTGGGGATTGGTCCTGCTTTGAGCAGGGGGTTGGACTAAATTACTTCCTGTGGTCCCTTCTAACCCTGATATTCTATGATTCAGTGGAGTCAGGACTTTACCCATATCTAAGATGGACACATTAAAGGCCTGATGTCAATGGAAGTTTGGCCTGAAAAAGATGCTCTGGCCCTTAACCTTAAATTAGACACCTGGTGGCTTAACATTTGCTGTGAGTTACCTGTGTCATATCGAAGTCAATTCGTGAATGTAATGCAACTTCAACTATTATCCAGTGCCTGGGAATACTACTGAGAGTGGGAGTTTTGCCTGAATAAGGAATACAGAATTGAGACTACATTTACTGAACAGAATACATTTTGAGGATACGCAGTTAGCCTACTGCAAGCTTTCACATTATCCGAATCGTGCAAGATAAAACTAAAATGCTGAAAAAATTACTATGCCATAAAATATTTGGGAACTTGTTCATTGCTAAAAAGTATCAAGATCAGAAGTAACCTTCCTAAAATTAGACATATTAGGGAAGCTTAACGGTTAAAACTTTCAATGAAAAAAAACATTTATTCATCTGAAATGCAAGCGGAAAACACAGTATAAACAGACGACTGCAAGTTTACCAAGCAATTCCCCTGAAAGGAATTACAAGACCAGAGATATGATACAAAAGAAAATAAATGCAATACTTTTCCTGAAACTATAAACAAAAGTATTTGCAACAGGTCAAGAAAAAAATCTGCAAATATAAAAAATAATCCTACTGTCTTTTAACTTCATTTTTATTGTTTGTTTAATTTCAATAAAGGTGAAGTAAAACACGTTCAGATGATGAAACACACACAAGTTCATTTCTAACTAACTATAAGTTGTTGTCTGATATTGCAGAAAAAGCATGAAATTGTGAAACCAGTTTTAAACAGTTAACGGATTTTGCTTTACCGGCAAAGAATCTGATGATCTAATTAGATTCTAACTTATTGTTTTTAATAAAGCGTACAAACCTCAGTTTTTAAATGATTAGATAAATGCACAGCACTGATAAACTCAGCCTTCAGTTTATTTTGGTCAATTTTCTACTACTCAATAACACATAATGAAGAATATACATAAAATTCAAATCCCAGTTGCAGTCTCTCCTCAGGACACTAGTACAAAGCTGAACCAAATCAAATGAACACAGTTTTGTTTAAAAAATAGTGACAATTGCGGCCCAAATAAAAACAATTTTATCAAAGCTCTGCTTTTTGGCATTTCACATTTTAATAGTATGTGCTCTGAACAAGGAGGAAGAAATCAGCTCCTGTTATCATTTTTACATGGGGCTGTCCCAGTCCTGCCCTCGAGGCAAGCTCTCTGCACAAACTTCTGCTAAACAATAGCCTTTGTATATCCTCATATGGACATTTACATAAAGGGTTTCTATTCATACAACAAAGAATCCCTTCAAAAATCGATGCATTTCCAAACATATGAAAAATATTTATGATCCCTGATTCACAACAATAGAACAAATCAGGATGTGTCATTTTGTGCTGATAAACCTGTGTCTGAGAGTTCAGAAAAGCAGAAAACAACAGCTCAATCCCAGCACAGCTTGTGCTTATTAAATATACAATCCACCCCCTTTTCATCCTCTCATAACACACTCGCAGGAGAACTGCCCAGCGTGGGATCAGAGGCACCCCACCCAAGGCTTTTCACATCATAAAAATGAATCCAGCCTCATTATGACAGTCACGGGAGACTATTTAATATTTGCTGCTGATTATGTGGATGAAAGAATGAAAGGAAAATGAAAGATGATACAAACCTTGCATCCCCACCTTCAGGTTTTCAACCAGAATATGCTAGTGCTTGTGAAAATATGAAGCAAAGAGGCTCAAGACCAATCAGTGTATACAGGCATTCCAAGTTAGCCAATCACAATCACCTACCATTGGATGTTAGCCAACCATATCATAGCTCATTACTCAGTCAGACAGCAAAAGGCTGGGGGAGGGGAAATAATAATAATAAAAAACCCTTTCAGATATGGCTAATATAATATAAACTAGTCAAGATTAAGAAATAAAGGCTTGTCTTTGTGTTACACAGTAAGATTTCTTTTTGTCTGAAAGAAGCAGTCAGAATGCAATTTTGCATTTTCTAAAATTTAAATTATAAATTAAAACTTTAAGAGGCCCTGCTGCAATTGTATTACCTCTGTACAGAAAGGGACTGAAAATGAACATGGATTTCCATTTAGTGTCAGAAAAGGCAAATATTTAGAGAGTCCAAAATGTAAGTCCAAATTAAAAAACAAACACACAAACAAAAAGCTTATTCCTAATAAAATACAGGATCAGAAAGGAGAAACAGAGTGGCTGTTTACCAACAATTTTTTCATATATCAAAATGTATACAATACATAAAGATTCTAACAGATCGTGCATTCATATTGTGAACCCAACTTGGCCTTTTTGAAAAAAAAAACATGTTATAACCACACAACTACATTTTGGCACATTAAGATTTACATTACCTTACTATGTGGAAAATTACCTTATTTATGTGGAAAAGTCTAAAGCAAATGTAAATTATCCTCTTAATCAGTAAGCCAAATCCAACAACTTTAGAAAAAATAACTGCATTATCCCATCAATTCTCCTTTTCATTTTTATAAATTAGACGTTAACCATTTCAACATTAGATCCCCTCTCTTTAAAAACTCATTCGCTAATATCTAGTTCTAAAAATAAACGATTGAGTCCACACAGGTCACTATCAGTAAATCTTAAAACCAGAAAGCTAACTATCATAAATGGATAAATAGAGAAGCTCATACTGTTTCTTTGTGCTTCACAAAGTTTCCAAACTTTCATAGGTTTGAAATTAACAAAAAAGAATGAGAAAACCGGATTTTCTCCTTTATGATGCAACACTTCTTTCCATCTCCTCTCCCCAAAAGATAAAAATCATATTTGTTGCAAACTCTTGCTTAAACAGGCCATGTTATTCATTTGTTCATTGTGTTTGCAGAAGTCTTGAGGACAATCTACAGTAGAAAGCTTTTCTTTTGCAGATCAAGAAAGACATATTTCTAAGGTGCCCCAACAGCCAAGAACTCTGTGGTGCTAGTAACTGCTGACAGGCAACCAATAACAGTGACAAATTATACATTCATGGCATCTGCAACAATCGATAAACTGACTCACCAAATTAATAAAATATAGATCACAAAGCATACATTTTTATTAAAGAATAATTTCATGATAACCAAGTACTGTGGATGCTTCCAAGCATAAGATTTAATTACATGCTGAGCAAATCTGGCATTTTGTGATAAACTGCAAAAATAATCTTTGCAACAGCAACTGGGAAAGAACATTGCTGACATAGTCTATAAACATGTTTTATAAAGCACAAACCAATATAAAAAAAATCACTGAATGGTGGTTACAGAATCCTCTACCATATCCACAATAATAATTACTTTTTAGAGTTCCCTTGTTCTATAATTTATTTTTGCTAACATCTTGTTGATTTTTGTGTTTAAAATCATTTTTAAAATTATTACCTACCAAGGGGCATTATTATACTTCAAATAAATTCTTAACAAATCAGACTTCTTAATAGGGATCATTACAGGGACATACACTTTCTTTCTAGTATAATTATTATAATGAGAATACATATTTCATAGATTCCAAGGCCAGAAGGGACTATTGTGATCAACTAGTCTGACCTCTTCTATAACACAGGGCCACAGAACTTCCCCCAAAATAATCCCTACAGCGTACCTCTTAGAAAAACTTCCAATCCTGATTTTAAAATGGTCAGTGATGGAAAATCCACCATGACCCTTCATAAATTGTTCCAATGGTTAATTACTCTCACTATTAAAAATTTACTCCTTTCTTCCAGTCTGAATTTGACTAACTTCCAGCCATTGGATCATGCTAGATTAAAGAGCCCATTATTAAATATTTGTTCCTCATGTAGACACCTATAGATAGGGGACCAGATGTCCCATTTTTAAACGGACAGTCCCGTTTTTGGGACTTTTTCTTATATAGGCACCTATTCTCTCTCCTCCCCCCCCCGTCCCATTTTTTCCACAGTTGCTATCTGGTCACCCTATCTATAGAATCATGATCAAGTCATCCCTTAACCTTCTCTTTGTTAAACAAAGTAGATTGAGCTCTTTGAGTCTCTCACTTTACAGCATCTTTTCCAATCTTTCAGTCATTCTTATGGCTCTTCTGTGAACCCTCTCCAATTTATCAGCAGCCTTCTTAAATTGTGGGTACCAGAACTGGACACAGAATTCTGGCAGCAGTCAACCCGGTGACAAATACAGAGATAAAATAACCTCTCTACTGCTACTCTAGGATCCCCAGTTTATGTATCTCAGGATCACATCAGCCCTTTTGGCAACAGCAACACACTGGGAGCTCATGCTCAGCTGCTTATCCACCACAACCCCAAATCTTTTTCAGAGTTACTGCTTCGCAGGATAGAGTCCCTCATCCTGTAAATATGGCCTACATTCTTTGTTCCTAGATGTACAGATTTACATTTAGCTGTATTAGAATGCATATCGTTTGCTTGAGCCCAGTTTACTAAGTGATCCAGATCTCTCTGCATCAGTCACTTTCCTCTTTATTATTTATCACTTCCCCAATTCTTGGGTCATCTGTAAACATTATCAGTGATGATTTTATGTTTTCTTCCAGGTCCTTGATAAAAGTGTTAAATAGTGTAGGGCCAAGAACCAACTCCTGCAAAACTTCACTAGAAACACACTTGTTCAATGATGATTCCCTGTTTACAATTACATTTTGAGACCTAGTAGTTAATCAGTTTTTAATCTATGTAATGTGTGCCATGTGAATTTATCATTCTAGTTTTTTACTCAAAATATTGTGCAGTACCAAGTCAAACACCGTACAAAAAAATCTAAATATATTACGTCAACATTATTAGCTTTATCACCCAAACGTGATATCTTTTTTCGGTGAGATTACAAGTTAGTTCGACAAGATCTATTTTCCAAAAACCCATGTTGATTTGCATTAATTACATTTTAGTTTTATATTAATCAAGTCCCATATCAACTGCTCCATTATCTTGCCCATGATCAGTGTCAGGCTGATGGGCCTCTAATTACTCTTTTTAAAAACTGACACAGCATTAGCTTTCTTCCAGTCTTCTGGAACTTCCCCAGTGCTCCAAGACTTATTAAAAATCAACATTAGTGGTCCAGTGAGTTCAAAACTCTTGGATGCAAGTTATCTGGAAATGCTGATTTAAAAATGTGAAACTTCATAGCTGGTGTTTAACATCCTCCAGAGAGACCAGTGGAATAGACGTAATTTTATCACCATATGATGAGAGTAAATCACCTGTTTTTTCTCCGAATATAGAACATAAATACTTATTGAACAGTTCTGCCTTTTCTAAATTATTATTGATAATTCTACCATTTTCACCTAGTAATTGACCAATACAATTGTCAGGATTTTTTTTGTTTTGTTTCTAATATATTTTTAAAATCCTTTAATTATCCTTCACTGCTGGCCACAGATTTCTCCTTGTGTCCCTTTGTTTCCCTTATCAACTTTCTACAATTCTTAACTTCTGATTTATATTCATTACTATCGAATTCCCATTTCTTATATATTATTTTTTATAGCTGCTTTCTCTTCCCATCTAAACCAGGTCAGTTTTTTAACCAATACGGCCTTCTTCCTTGATTGTGGGATTGTAGCTTTTTGGGTATCTAGTAAAGTGTTTTTAAATGATTCCCAATTAACATTTTTTTAATTAAATGCTTCCTTCCAGCTGATTTGTCTCAGAATTGTTTTCAGCTTTGTGAAACTGGCCCTATTGAAGCATAGAATCTTTTTAGACATTGAAATTCAACATGAACCAATACTACCCACTTCAAGGTCGGAAGTAAAGATGACAATAGCTTCAGCATCACATCTGAAGTTTGTTCGGCTACAACTGTTTTGTCCCCATAAACCTCCATTACAAACTCAAATCAACAGTTATTTAATGTATAAAATGTCTACAGTGCAGACTGATGTCTGTGGGACTTTCCAGCAACTATAATTCCTCAGTGTAGGCTCTGATACTGTGAACATTTAGTACATGCTTAATTTTAAACTCATGAATAGTTCTATTAAAATGACAATTGAGCCCTTAAACAGACTTCATCCAAAGTTAGAAATCCTCTTCTGACTTTAAATCCAAATCAAAGACAGTTTTTAATGCTACTGCTTATAAATATCTGAAGATTATCTGTATAGTGCCCTGGACCTGGGTGTGACAAACGGACTTTTTGTTATTGTACTATAGCCAACCGTATGGATGTTACTTCTTTTCATTAAGGGTGAAATGACCATATTTTCATAGACTTTTAAGGCCAGAAGGGACACATCTAGTCTGACCTCTTACATGACACAGGCTGTAGAATTTCACCTAGTAATTCCTGCATCGAGCCCACACTTGGTAACGTGTACTCTGACTGCAACGGAACTCTGACAATCCTAGTTGTCCCCTCTTAGTAACAGTATCTCACAAGAAATAAAACATTTAAAATGTTGGAACTCCTGTGGTGTGAACATTACCAAATAAATCTATTGCTTGATCTTATTGTTGTTACTCTTATTCTCTCTTCCCCATGCCGGTGCTAATAATCAATCTACAACGTATGCCTCAGCCGCTGATTCTACTATGGGTAGACCCCTGAATCTAAAGAGAGCCCCACTGACTTTAATAAAGCTGTGTGGGTGGAGGCGGGGGTACCCCAAATAAAATAGCTTCCAGGAGCAGGGCCTTAAAAAGCATGCTTTATACATAGGCATGCATATTACGCTCATTATTGTGAGTTCTGAGAAAATTTATGGCAGAAACCCTTTTATTCATCTATTAAAGCAGCATATTTATAGTGTTATATAAATAACAAAGTACTTCAGATGGCATAGTGAACAATATCTGCAGTAGTGCACACTATTTTTTCTTCTTATTTATTTGTGTTGTGGTAGTGCCTAAAACGACAACCAAGGAGTGGCACAATCACTGTGCTATGATCTACATCAGGGGTCGGCAACCTTTCAGAAGTGGTGTGGTGAGTCTTCATTTATTCACTCTAATTTAAGGTTTCGCGTGCCAGTGATACATTTTAATGTTTTTAGAAGGTCTCTTTCTATAAGTCTATAATATATAACTAAACTATTGTTGTGTGTAAAGTAAATAAGGTTTTTAAAATGTTTAAGAAACTTCATTTAAAATTAAATTAAAATGCAGAGCCCCCCAGACCAGTGGCCAGGACCCGGGCAGCGTGAGTGCCACTGAAAATCACCTTGCGTGCCACCTTTGGCACATGTGCCATAGGTTGCCTACTCCTGATCTACATGTACACATGTAACAAACAGACTGTCCTCTCCCAAAAGAGCCCACAATCTAACAGGGGACTACAACAAGCTGATGGAGGGAGAGGGAGGAGAGGGAGAACAAGATAATACTGAGACAATTATGATTAATATAAGCAGTAGTAGTTATGGTCTTAATAAGTAGGGCACATGACCCCTGCCTTACAGTACTTTGAGAATGACCACACCACACATTAACCAGGGGTCCATTGTCTGGTTTGCTGGAGGAAGGTGTGTACCTCTTTAAGAGAGACAGAGTGATTTAGCAGCAGTTTCAGAGTAGGCTGTGGGCACATAGATCCATCCCCCTGAAGAGAAGGGAGGTTACATAAATACATGCTGGGCAGGAAAAACCCTCTCTTACCTGGACCCTCCCATCAATGGAAGTGGTGAAATATTAGTTGGGTCAGGATCTACTGTGGGCAATGTACTAGTTGCTCCTTTCTCAGGGGGTTGGGAAGGAATATTTCCCTCACCAAAGGGGGGGGCGGGTCCTCCCTCCCACAGCAGGTTCAGGGGGGCTTAGTTGGGGCAAACATGGAACTGGAGTTAGGCTATGGTGTCACAACTCATTATATTGATGTGGAACAGATGTCCAGTGTAGGTACTCCATTCGGGGGGATTCCAGTGATCAGATAAATGGATTGGTAAAGGATTTAAAGGAGGCATTTGTTAAAGGAGTGGAAATCGCATCGTGCAGGGCTTGTACAACTGGCACGGTAGAAAGCCAACCCCCCACTCTTTGATAGCTGACCTTAACCCTCACTCGAGGGGAAAGGGAATGGTAAGGTCCCAAGCACGGGTAGACTGGGGGCCAAGATGGGAAATGAGGAGGGCTGATGGAAGCCCTCTGGCTATATTTGAAATGATTATGGAATTACCTGCATTGTACAGTTTTACCTATCAGGTATCCCCAGACAGTTAATAATAAAGTTGTGGCCTAATTAAACCACATCCAGTGTCTCTTGTCCATTTTCTGGCATAGCGGGAAAATGAAAACATAATTGTTAAGAGAGAAAATATACTAATGTCTCTCCACACAGATTTTAGATGGTGATAGAATTCATCACCATACTAAATAGTCTCAAGACCTTCTGATCCCAGGCCCATGAGCAAACACTGTTCATAAAGTCAAAATCTGTTGTACGGAAGAATTAAAAAGACTCATCCTTTACTTAAAATGCAAGTTTGGGGTAGAATATACTCATCATTTTGCAAAACTGCCAACACCAATGACATTCCTTCTTTACTGCCATAATCTTCATCAAAATCTGAAAATATGCATGGTTAAGATAGCAGATATTGCAGGGGTGTCATTTGCATATCAGATGGGAAAAAAGATTCACAGTAAAAATATATGAATAAGAAAACAAACTGATGTTATACCGAAGTTTAATGTACTCCTTTAAAAAACCACGAGTTTAATCAGAACAGCAATTGATAAACATAGTAACACTCTAGAAATAACAGGGGAGATATGGCCTATGTACTACTCCCTAAATTTCCCTCTCTATTCTTTCAAAAAGACATTTATGCTTGCAATTTTATTAAAACATTCCATATATTAGTTACCTTCCAATGTAAAGGTATTTAATCTCATTGGGAAACAGACAAGTATGTTTGGGGAAGGGCTACCTTTTTGTTCTGTTCATAGATTGCAATGGGATCCTGGTCCACTACTAGGACTCGTAGGAGCTATGGTAATACTAATAAATAAATAATAATAATAATAATGAGGTCTTCATTGCTTTTCCCCCCATGACACAAGAGCAAGATGGTGGATATGCAAAGGCTAGTCTATGGCATTTGGCTTTAACCCATATTTCTGGCTAACATCCTTAGAAGAAAAAAAAGATGTCTGCATTTTGCGCAAAACTGAAGGTAAAGTCTTTTGCACAGAATGATATAGAAGTAAATAATTTATCATGAGATAAACTGTAAGGTAAATTTATGTAGCTAGCTCATAATGCCAGCGGCAACAGCTCTGAATAATCTTATCTAAACAGGAGAGCAAAGATATATATGCCCAAATTCAGCCCTGGTACAAATGGGTACAGTTAACACTGAAGTCAACAGAAGTTGCACCCACGGACTCCAAGGCTGAATTTGGCCCCCTACTTATAAAATCATGGAGTATTCCAACCCAGATTTTCATAAGTAACATGTTGTTAAGGTCTTTATATTATTCTTAACTTTTGATTCTGCTGCATGGGTTCATTAATTTTCATAGGCAAGCAGTACACTATACCTCAGTTTGCTTCTGCACTTCTCTTTGATTGCTTCCTGTAGTTTATAAATCAGATGTCTGTAATTATCTCCAACAGTATACAGTACCTTTTAGGAGGCCTGAATTAACTCATATTTAACTTGGCATTCCAGAAAATTGACAACACTTGTATCTGCTGACAGCTGATCTGTAGCTTATTTGGAACTGGATAATCTTGGTATTTCAAAGAACTGACTGTAGTTTAGTAATCAGGACTTCACTGATAAAGGCAGAAAAGGCTTACTACTGTATAGAGCATATCTGCCTTTGGCACTTTATATTCCCTGAAATTCCTAAAAACCAGTTCCGTTAAAAAAAGTAAAGTGTTCTTAGAAGCATTGCCAATACGAAGACTTTAAACATAGTGTTCTGCTTGTACCTGTCTGTCTCTTCGTAGAATGATCAAGCAGAATCTCTTTAAAGCAGTTCAAGAGAGTCCTTAATGTTCAGGATCTAAGAACAGCAGTTCTGAGGGCAATCACAACACACTCAGTGAACAGCTTGCCCCAAGGGACAGATCCTGGGTTTGAGTAGTCCAATGTGGACATATACTTATTACCAAAAATATGGGTTTTCTGGGTAAGTATGGCCAGTGACCTCAGGGCTTACGTTTAGGTCTATCCTTTAATATGCTACATTTAAATTTAGAAACAATTTATTGTATGGAGCCTGAATGTTTCATTCTGAACAGTTCTGCAGGCCCAAGTCTGACACGCATAATTCAAGCCTAACTAATGGCAAAATTAATCAATCTTCAGATGGCAGTTTTGCTTTCAAGCTGGCTGCAGTAGGGCAAGAAGTTACAGTTCAAACGAAATAAACAGTGAATTTTGACACTACCCAGCAAAACCTGTCTGATGTATTGATATTTGTGAACTTTGTATAGTTTTGTGTGTGTTGAACGTGGAAAAGTGAAGAGACTGCTGGCCAATGCAGAGGCTTTAGACATAACTCATCAGCAAATCAGATGGCTTTAGAAGTGTGTGTGTGAGTGTGTGAATATACACGTGTAATCTTCTGTTCTCTTTGTTTTTCAAAACAAAAACTTAGAAAAAATGTTTAATTCTACCAAATTTTAATGTACACTATTTCAATAACAATAGTCTTAAAACAACATTATGGATCTATCTTAAGTCTACAAAAGAAATTATATCCAGAGTTAAAGATGTTTCATTTTCAGTTCTTGTTATGCCTAGGCGAGGAACTACCAGATAGTTACAAACAGTGGATAACATTAAACATCTCCACATCAATTACAAAACAACTGAACTCTGAATTCCTTCATTTACACCCATAAATACTCAACTTTATTTTATTTATTTGTATACAGTAATGCTCAGCTACTACAATGATGCATGTAGCTTAAAAACTTGAATAGAAAATAAAACATTTGAATGCTGAGGTCCTCAGAAATTGCAAATAACATTATTCCTAATCAAAGCATTTCTAAATATAAATGAAAACACATTTATTTTCTTTCCTATACAAAGTTCTAATGAAAATAATAGACTAGGAGACCAAACCATTGCAATTAAAAGTTGTGTAATAACGTTAATGCCAGTATGGGGAGGGGTCATTTAAACTGAGAAAAGTAACACACCTAAGGTAGGAGCAATCCCTTTCTGCTTCCTTTGTTACATAATAACATAAGAACGGCCATACTGGGTCAGAGCAATGGTCCATCTAGCTGAGTATCCTGCCTTTTGACCGTGGCCAATGCCAGATGCTTCAGAGGGAATGAACAAAACAGCTAATCATCAAGTAATCCATTCCCTGTTGTCCACTCCCAGCTTCTGTCAAACAGAGGCTAGGGATACTCAGAGCATGGTGTTGCATCTCTGTCCATCCTGGCTAATAGTCATTGATGGACCTATCCTCCAGGAATTTATCTAGTTCTTTTTTGACCCCCGTTTTATTTGTGACCTTCACAACATCCCCTGGCAACAAGTTCCACAGGCTGACTCTGAACTGTGTGAAGAAGTACTTCCTTTAGTTTGTTTTAAACCTGCTGCTTATTAATTTCATTGGGTGATCCTTAATTCTTGTGTTCTGTGAAGGAGTAAATAACATTTACTTATTCATTTCTCCACATCACTCAAGATTTTATAGACCTCTAACATATCTCCCCTTAGTTGTCTCTTTTCCAGGCAGAAAAGTCCCAGTCTTGTTAATCTCTCCTCATAAAAAAGCTGTTCCTATCCCTAATAATTTTTAGAGACTAACCAATTTATTTGAGCATAAGCTTTCATGAGCTACAGCTCACTTCATCGGATGCATACTGTGGAAAGTGTAGAAGATCTTTTTATACACACAAAGCATGAAAAAATACCTCCCCCCACCCCACTCTCTTGCTGGTAATAGCTTATCTAAAGTGATCACTTTAGATAAGCTATTACCAGCAGGAGAGTGGATTTGTGGGGGGGGGGGGGGGGAAGAAAACCTGGATTTGTGCTGGAAATGGCCCAACTTGATTATCATACACATTGTAAAGGAGAGTGATCACTTTAGATAAGCTATTACCAGCAGGAGAGTGGGGTGGGGGGAGGTATTTTTTCATGCTTTGTGTGTATAAAAAGATCTTCTACACTTTCCACAGTATGCATCCGATGAAGTGAGCTGTAGCTCACGAAAGCTTATGCTCAAATAAATTGATTAGTCTCTAGGTGCCACAAGTACTCCTTTTCTTTTTGCGAATACAGACTAACACGGCTGTTACTCTGAAACCTAATAATTTTTGTTGCCCTTCTCTGCACCTTTTCCAATTGCAATATATCTTTTTTTGAGATGGAGCGACCAGATCTACATTCAGGAGTCAAGATGTGCATGTACCATGGATTTATACAGAAGTATTATGATATTTTCTGTCTTATTCTATCCCTCTCCTAATGGTTCCTAACATTCTGCTAGCATTTTTGACTGCCACTGCACATTGAATCCATGATCTCTTTCTTCAGTGGTAACAGCTAAGTTAGACACCATCATTTTGTATGTATAGTTGGGATTCTGTTTTCCAATGTGCATTACTTTGCATTCATCAACATTGAATTTAATGTGTCATTTCGGTGCCCAGTCACACCGTTTTGTGAGATCCTTTTTAACTCTTCACAGTCTGCTTTGGCCTTAACTATCTTGAGTAATTTTGCATAATTGTTTATGAATATGTTGAACAGCACTGGTCCTAGTACAGACCCCAGGGGCACACAACTATTTACCTCTCTCCATTCTGAAAACTGACCATTTATTCCTAACTTTTGTTTCCTATCTTTTAACCAATTACTGATCCATGAGAGGACCTTCCCTCATATCCCATGACTGCTCACTTTGTGTAAGAGCCTTTGGTGAGGGACCTTCTCAAAGGCTTTCTTAAAGTTTAAATGAACTATATCCACTGGATCATCCTTGTCCACATGTTTGTTGCCCCATTCAAAGAATTCTCATAGATTGGTGAGGCATGATTTCCCTTCACAGAAGCCACCTTGACTCTTCCCCAACAAATCGTGTTCATCTAGGTATGTGATAATTCAGTTATTTACTCTAGTTTCAACCAATTTGCCTGGTACTGGCTTACTGGCCTGTAATTGCCAGAATCTACTCTGGAGTCTTTTATAAAAATTGGCATCACAGTAACTATCCTGCAGGTATCTGGTACAGAAGCTGATTTAAATGATAAGTTATACACCACAGTTAGTAGTGCTGCAATTTCACATTTGAGTTCCTTCAGAACTCTTGGGCAAATACCATCTGGTACTGGTAACTTGTTACTGTTTAATTTATCCATTTGTTCCAAAACCTCCTCTAATGACACCTCAATCCAGGAAAGTTCCTCAGAATTGTCACCTAAAAAGAATGGCTCATGCTTGGGAATCTCTCTCATATCCTCTGCAGTGAAGACTAATGCAGATAATTCATTTAGCTTCTCTACAATGGCTTTATCTTCCTTGAGTGCTCCTTTAGCATCTCAGTCGTCCAGTGGCCCCACTGATTGTTTGGCAGGATTCCTGCTTCTGATGCACTTTAAAAAAATTGCTATTAGGTTTTGAGTCTTTGGCTAGTTGCTCTTCAAATTCTTTTTTGGCGTGCCTAATGATACCTTTACACTTGACTTGCTGGAGTTTATGCTCCTTTCTATTTTCCTCCATAGGATTTAACTTTCAATTTTTAAAGGATGCCTTTTTGCCTCTTATCACTTCTTTTATTTTGTTGCTCAGCCACTGTGCCACTTTTTTGGGCCTATTACTATGTTTTTAAATTTCGGGTATACATTTAATTTGAGCCTCTATTATGGTGTCTTTAAAAAGTGTCCATGAAGCTTGCAGGCATTTCACTTTTGGGACTATACCTTTTAATTTCTGTTTAACAAACATCCTCATTTTTGTGTAGTTCCCCTTTCTGAAATTAAATGGTGGGCTTCCCTGGTGTTCTCCCCACCCCGACAAGGATGTTAAATTTAATTATATTATGGTCACTATTACCAAATAGCTCAGCTACATCAATGATTCTCAATCTATTTACCACCATGGGCCGCATATGCAGCTCTCTGTGTTATGTGGGCTGCATCCACACAATATATATTCTACCTGTATGGCCCTGAGGATATCACATTGGACACAGCTGTGTGCTGATTGCACACCATTGAGCTACATTCATCTCTTGAACCAGATCCTGTCCTCCAATTAGGACTAAATCAAGAATTGCCTCTCCTCTTGTGGGACTTCCAGGACTAGCTGATGCAAGAATCAGTCATGTATGGTGTCAAGAAACTTTAATATAAGACACTCTAGTTCACCCATCTTAGTATTTAGACTTCTATCATTTGTATATAAGCACTTATAAAATTTGTCACTTTTTAGCTGTCTGCCATTATGTGATGAATGGAATGAGACTCTCATTTGACTGTTTCGCATCAGATCCTACCTGCACTTTATCATCTTCCATCCTCTCCTCCTTATTAGGATATAGAGATCCCCATTAATAGATCCTCCCCTGAGGGATGTGTCTAAGTGGAGCCCATCCTTCCTGTATAGGCTCCTCATTTCCCAAATGGTTCCCCAGTTCCTAATAAATCAAAATCCCTCCTCCCTACACCATCCCCTCATCCATGTATTGAAACCCTGCAGATCTGCCTGTCTAACTGGCCCTGCACATGGAACTGGGAGCATCTCAGAGAATGCTCCCATGGAGGTCCTGGACTTCAATCTCTTACCTAGCAGCCTAAATTTGGCCTCCAGGACCTCTCTCCTACCTTTCCCTATGTCTCTGGTACCTACATGTACCACGACCACCAGCTCCTCCCCAGCACTACACATAAGTCTATCTAGATGTTTCAAGAGATCTGCAACCTTCGCACCCGGCAGGCAAGTCACCATATAGTTCTCCCAGTCATTGCAGACCCAGCTATCTATGTTTCTAATGATCGAATCCCCCATTACTATTACTTGTCTCTTTCTAATAACTGGAGCTCCCTCCTCTAGAGAGGTATCCTTAGTGCAAAAGGATACCATGATATCTTCAGGAGGGAGGGTCCCAACTATGAGATCATTTCCCTCCGCCCCAGTTTGATGTTCTCGTTCCCTGAGACTCTCATCCTCCTCAACAGTACAAAGGGTGTCAGACCGGAGGTGGGACCGTCCTACTCCGTCATGGCAAGTCTCATCTATGTACCTCTCTGTCTCCCTTAGCTCCTCCAGTTCAGCCACTCTGGTCTCCAAAGCCCGTACTCAGTCTCTGAGGATCATGAACTGCTGGCACTGAATGCACACATACACCACCCACTTATCAGGCAGGTAATCATATTGTGGGGTCCAGGAGTTTATTTGCTGATCCACAATCAGTGTAGTCAACACTTAGGTCTGGTTTCTATCTGATACATTGTCCAGTGAATATAATTTGTAGAAACATGTCATGTTATCCAGCTTTTAGAAGTTGATATTGTAAATGCTAAGCAAGCTTTATTTATTTATGGCAAGGTCACAGGATGGTAGCCCTGAGGCCTATCTGCATCTTGTGTATTGGCTATGGCTGTAATATATCTAGTATGGTACTATTTACCTGTAAACAACATTACATTGAAATGGAGACTCTTAGTGGAGGTAACTTATTATGTCGTGCCTATTGTCTCAAGGTATAATCAGCAAAATGAAAGATGTGAGTTGCCAAGAGTCTACACTATTTGTAAATAGAGTGTCTACAACTATTAGACTTTATAACTGACTTCCCTATGTGGGGTCTAGAGGATTCCCCTTTTTCAATCCAATAGAACAGCATATTAGCTCTTTTGCTGCCAGATGAGAGCTAATACGTTTTGTCATGATTGAAGATAATGAAATATTACAAAATACACTATTTTTAAATTCTGTAGAGAAATTATCTATTTAAATTAATTGGTGAGTTAGCAACCAAATATACAGTTTTGGACAAGTTAAAAATTAATCTTAATATACATTAAGGTCTTTAAAAATCAAATATCCCATTCAATTTTTAAAAACCAGTAGGAACTATATAACCGCTGCTTAGAAATATCTTTAAACAATACAGTATGAGAAGAACATAATACACAGAGTTTTGTTTGGTTTTGTATATAATTAAATCTTAAAAGTCCCTTTTCTAATGTACAACAGTAAAATGAGAATTAAAAACAAAGAATCTCTCTCTCTCTCTCCTCTACTCCTGCCCCACGCCTGCCCCATTCATTTTGCTCCCTCCAGTGGAGGCTACTATTACACTTTCCTCTTCCTACCAGACAAAGCACTAGAGAAAAGACTGAACAAAAGTATTAGCACGATGTTTCTGTTAAAGTGAACCCCAATTAAATACTTATGTTGATATTTGCATTGTTGTCATTTGTGTTTCAGTGTTAACAACCATGGGGATGAAGGAGAGCAGTTTATGTCTCTCAGAGACTTTATCTGTTTGCAGTCTCAATACAACACTGTATAAGTGTCATTTGGATCACATTCCGAAGGTTTTTCTGTGTATGGGGTGTGTGCAGGTGTATGGGTTGGAGATGTACAATCATAAGGGTTAGAAACTTTTAAAGATATATACAAAAGTTTAAATTCTGCAGACATTTTGGGGGCCAACAGGGAAGTACTGAAATAGTGTTGTGACTCACCTCAAGTTCTCAATATTTGTACAATAGTGACAAGACACTGCAAAAAATTTCAAGTTTCAAGTTTTTGAGGACATATTTTAAAGTCCTGTGGGATAAAAGGTTTCTAAGTGCAACAGTCTAAAAGTGTTGTTCCAAAGTCACCGTTTTAATACTACATACACCTCTCCCACTGGTTCCTACGCACTTCTGTTCTCTATCTGCTGAATGAAAGATCAGTTGATGAGGAAGAGCAGCCTCCATTGTGTCTGAAGATTCTCACAGCACTTATAGTACTTGGATTTTGACAGTATGGTTAACTTTTATTTAACACAGAAGGAAAAGTCGACTGAGTTTAAGAAAACAGTTAAGCAGTCAGTCTAAGTAGCAAGAGATGATCTCTCTAGTTCTCAGAACAGATAGACATCTTACAGACAAGCAAACTATTATAAAGAAATAATTCCAGATTAAACTAGTTCAAACTAGAGTCTCAAGGTGCAAAGTAAACAACTTTGCCTTTTCAATAACCCTAGCACTTCTAGTAAAGTAATAGAACAAACACGTGCCATTCAAAATAATGATATTAATACTTTATATTTCTGCAGCATCTTATATCTGACAAGCTCAAAAGAGCTTTACAAACAGTTACGTGTGACCTAAGAAACTATTTTTATTCTGTTTTACAGGTGAGGAGACTGCTGCACAGGGCGATTGAATTGCCTTTGGTAATACAGAAAGGTTCTGTCAGAGCAGAGATTAGAACCCAAATCTCCTGATTCTAAATCACATACATTCCAAAACTAATACTGTGAAGAGCACATACCTAACAGTTTCCAATGAGCATTTCAATACAGTAAGCTACCCACAAGTCAGAACAAGAGTCAGCAAGATAACCATAGGATTTAACAATAAAAGCTATTTTAAAAATAAAGGAAGAGGGAAAAAAGGATTAAAGTTAGTGTTGTCTTTAACACCAACAGGTTACTGGTACATCAGCCAATCTACAGTTGGATGTGCTCAAGAAAGGTGGCTCCAGCTCCATCTCTTCTCTAAAGCACACAACTTGTACTAGTGTAATATACATTAATGTAGGTTAACATTACATAATGTCCACATATAACACTGTGATATTGACATGGGTGATTCTAGGACAGGTTATAATTAGAATTGCTTTTAATTTTATTATTATGAAATGGATTTATGCAATTATAAGATATTATTGTGTCATCGTGACATATTTTCCAAGAAAAATTTATGAGGCTAACAAAATGAAAGTACTTCAAAAAAAAGGGAGGGGAAAAAAGAAAAAAATATTCAATATGCCAAGATGACTCTGCTATGAAATTTTATGGCATCATAATGGGAGAATATAATTCTATCATGTAACATCAGGCAATTCAAACTTACACTGTGGAAAAGTTGGTGATTAAGGGGATTCTTATGAATTTTCCTGTATACTATGGAATTGAAGCTTTCGATTCAGAAACATGTTTCCAGCCCTTCTGTTTGCACAATAGATTTCACAACATATATTGATGCACTGCTGTCTTGAATCTGAAGCCAAAAAGACTGAAGCAATAATACCTCCTGAGATGTAAACCTCCTATGCTCATTAACCACTTTTCTGCTAGATACATGTGAAAAGATAAAATGCCCATTCAGGCCTTCTGGATACTACTTCTACATTTTTGTTTCCTTGGGCATTTTTTGCGAGAGTTTCTTGAACACACCCTATCACTAATCAAAGGCAAAAGAGAAAAAGGTTTTTTTAAAGGTGAAAGATTTAAATAAAGTGACTGACTGAGTGTGCACATTTTATAAAAATGGGACAACACAGGTGACAGTGGGATTCCAACCTTGGAGAATCATCTGCAAAGGATGGGGAAAAGAGAGAGAAACAAGGAGCAAGAGAATAGACAGACATAAAATACTAATGTTATGCAGATTTTTGAAAACAAGGGAGTGTGATTTTGAATTAGTATACTGCTACAGTTGCAACACTGATACTATCCATTGAGAAATCATATTTAATGCAGATTAATATTGTTAAGATATAAGGAATTATTGAAAAATATATTCACTTTATAATTAAGGCAGAGAGTAGAAAGCAGATGGATGGGTAGCCTTATTGCTGACTTTTCAGGAAAAGATAAACATTTAATATGCCAGCAAACTTCATTGTGACCTTGGTGTATGAAAAAAATAAAAAAGTAAATGTAGATGTTTAATAGATTCAACTTACCTTTGAAATGCTGAGGGATATGGGAAAAAATTGGAAACATAACTAAACTAGAGAGTTTTTTCCAGTGATCATGTCCTAAAAAAAAAAAAAAAAGGGTGCTGGAACTCAATTCCAATACCATTATTCATACTGTACTGGAAATACCTTATTCAAGCTCCCCCCAAAAGTGCTGGAATGACAATCTAGTCCCCCTCAGAAGTGCCAGAATGGCATTCCAGAGCATTCTAGCATATCTCAAGTCCTATATTTTCCCCTCCCAATTACTATAACATACCATTGGCTATTATATTTGGAAAAGGGACAGAGATTAATTCACTTCTTAAGGCACTAGGACAAATGTAAATATTAATGATGTTTTCTGACTCTATGATAATGAATAAGTTGACACTTAGCCACAGAGAAACTGGAGGGTATAACCAGTGATGAGCTGCCAGAAGCTGAAGAACCGGTTCCTTCAGTCACTCCAGGTCTTTGGCAGCACTTCGGCGGCATGTCCTTCAGTCGCTCCAGGTCTTTGGCGGCACTGAAGGACCCGCCGCCGAAGTCCCGCCAAAGGCCCAGAGCGAGTGAAGGACCCGCCGCCAAAGTGCCGCCGAAGCTTCGGAGTGCCAACGGGTGAAAATTCAGGGGAGCCTCCCCAGCCGAGAGCTCAGGCGGGATGGACAGGATGGTCCCACGGGCCGCATGTGGCCCGCGAGCCGGAGTTTGCCCACCCCTTTAACAACCAGTTCTAAACTGGCTTCCAAGTTTAACAACCGGTTCATGCGAACCAGCTCCAGCTCACCACTGGGTATAACTGAAATACAGAAATATAGAGCAAAGGGAACCTTATGCTGAAGACTGTTGATATGAGATACATCGTATCATGGAGAGACTGAGGAGTCTAAAAACTTCAAGAAAAGGACAAACAAGAACTATTGTGTTATCATATTTTCTGGTTTCTCTCCTATAACTGCAAGGGTTTGGGGCCTATGTGGGTGAGGGTAGAGAATCTTAGACCAAGGCATGAAACTAGGTATAATTATTTTTTTATTTAATTTGATCTTTTCTCAATTTTTTTTAATGTATACTTTAATTGATTTAAGAAACTTATGGATCTTAGACTATTTATGGGACACACTACTACAGTCTAGCATTTGGAAAGGAAAAAGATCCCTCTCTCTCAGAGGAAAGGATATGAATGGGGAATCTGTGTTTAAGCCACACTCAGATTCTCAGTCAAATGCATGAACCAAGAAGTTCACCCTCTAAAAGTGCTCTGGCTGCAGTCAATCCCGAACCTTGACTTCTGTCTGTGGGCTTTGCAGGGTGAAGGTGACAGAAAGAGAGTCTATAAAGATGATAGAGGAGAAGGGTTATGCTACCTGGAATGAGGTAATAGTTTGGCTGCAGCTTTCTGGACATATTAAAATTTGAAGAGGTGAGACTTTGGTTCACATTTTCACTATTATTTAAATACAACCCCAAAGTCTAATTGGTGTTTTGCAAACATATCATAGATTAGTTCCTTGTCTCAAAGTGCGTACTGTACAATCTAGATAGATAACATACCGACACAAGAATAGGAGAATGGATGCAATTTAAGCTTTTCTCCCCTTTTACTTCTTATTCTCCATTTTACATTTTTTAAACAGCATCATATTTAAATCTGTTTTCTCCCTTTCATAGTTTAATTAACTCAAACATATTTTCCCCTCTTATTCTTCACTGATTCACGTTGTGTAAGCAGCACCTCACCAATCTTGGAAGATCCGGCCCCACAGGGAGTCCTATTGGAATCCCCAAGGCATGCAGTTGCTTAATTGGCTCGCACCCATTACTTAGGTCAGGAAGTGGCTGGGGTGGGCCGTCCAAGCAGTTGCACACCATTTGTGTTGCTGCTGCATCAGACCCTGCTCTCACCTGTCTCCTCCAAGTTGTTCCTGGTACCTGTTCTGCTCCCATCCTGGTCCTGGTCCCCACCTCGCTTCTGCCCTTGCCCTCAGCTCCTGCCTTGTTCCTGCTTTGTGCCTGATCCTTGCTTCATCTCTAGCTCCTGACCCTATGCTCTGTTCTGACCATGGGGTGCCAGTTCCAGTTCTGACCTTGGCTCGTCTCTTTGCTACCTTCGCCAACTTGATTTCCGACCACAAGGCCTAAACATCACTGCTCTGACCACTAGGCATGATTGCCTATGTCTAGGTTTCTAACTTTTTTGTGTTTCTCCAGCTTTCTTTTCACACTGCTCTTCTGATAGACACCTCCTTCCCTTGCCACCCTTTGCCCTTCAAAAATGACCAACTGTCCATGGAACAGGGGCTCTGCTGACTTAAGTGGAGTCTATAGGCAGATTCCTGAGGCTGTGACACAAGGTTACCATCTTGTTCCTTCTGCCATTACCAGTTTCATCCTCCTAGGAGTTGCATGGATTCTTTCATAGGCCTCCTCTGGGAGGCTGGTACTGACTCCTGGCACCTGTGGTGCTTAGTAATTGGGTGATCTTGGGACTTGATTTTCCAGCTGAATCTAGGCCCAGTGGAGGGGTTGGCTCACTTGATTTCTTGTTTCTTTTTATTCCTACTGCCTCATTATTAACTCTTGAATCAACTGCTTACTCTTTGAAGATGCCTGCTAGTTTAGTGAGCCATCTGGGAGGCCTTTTAGATTTGGAAATATCCTTGTATTTCCAGTTAACTCTGATTGATCTTGTATCCTTGAATTTCCATTTGGAATTCAAAGCTGTATAATTTGACTACATTTGAAACTACAATTTTTGTTCATGATTCAGTCATTTTCCATCTTGATCATGGCAATGGGCTTTCTTACAAGGCACCTCCCCCCAAATATTGAAAAAGTCCACCTTATTTATCACTACTCTCCTAAAATTTACATTCACCTACTATTTATTCAATTACATTGGTTTCCATTGAAACCAAGGCTTAACTTTAATACATTATTGCCAACTTAAACTTTTAAATCCTTGAAACTTTGACACTTCTCTCATAATTTACATATGGCCTCCTGCCTCTCTTTATATTTTCCATCTTTGCCATCTGCCTTCTGCTCATATGGCACCAATCTTGTGGAATGCCTTACTCTGTGATATTCAATAAGCTTATAATATAAAAAAGAATGGTTACTTAACTTACAGTAGTTGCAATTCTTTGAGATGTGTTGTCCACATGGATTCCACTATCAATGTGCATGTACCCTATAAGTGAGAGATCAGGTTCTTTTGGCCAGCAGTGTTCATTAGGACCATGCCTGCACTGTGATGACTGCCTTGTCAGGTGAAGAGGAAGAAATTGCCATTAGAATCAGTTGACATTCCATCTCCTCCCGCTGTTCTTTCTCACTGACACATTCCTGTTGGTGCTAATTGTGGGATTAGGATAAATGACCCTCTTGAGTAAATCCAGTGGCTTCTAGGGGAGGAAGATCTAATACTTGACGGGGGGAAGTACAAGAAGATTTCCTAATGGGTGCATACCCAAGGGAGCCCAAAATGGTCTGTGCCCATAAGAGCAAGCCCCGAAATAGTCTTCTCAAACAGAGGAGCTACCTATCAGATTTCTTAGGGCTCTCTCAAAATCCAATCACAACATTAATAGGAGAGCTTGTCAGTATCACCGTAGTATTAATAATTGGTAGAGTGGCAGTAGTACTTATAATGGCAGATAAAGAAAGTAAGGGTAACTCCAGTTGTGTGGTCCCTGAGAGATTATTTGGTACAGAGAATGTCTTGGGCACCGAGAAAGTCAGTGCCATAAACATCTGGATCACTGAGATTGACATCTGACTCATGGGCCAGTGAGGTTATCGGTATCCAGTGTGCCAGTGTCAACATTAGTACCAAGGAGCTGGTACCAGGAGAAGTGGGGACTATGGATTCAGGTGGCACTGTGAATATTCTGTGATGAGCCAGAGCCAAAAGGCATCAGAGGAACCTGATCTTGACCAAGAATTGCCTTTCAGCTGAGCGGCACGAGCACATACAGAGATATGTCATCTGACTAGACACTAGAGAGGATGACCTTTATGTATGCTCACTCTGGGAGTGATGCTCCGGTAACAAATATGGCAATTTCCTGTAATATAATTGGGAGACTTTATTGAATTAACTTTAAGTATATTTGGGGTCCATTGTGTTAAATAAATGTTTTATGTATTATTGTGAGCGGGGATTGTATGTAAGCTGTCTCTAGGTGGAAAGATGGGATCTGAATCCCAGGAAGTGTTATGAACTTTAAAGTACTATCTTGAACAATGTGTCAGGCAAGAGTGGGCTTTTGGAACAAACATTGTCACATGGTTTGCCTGGGGAATCTCTAGTAACAGGTAAATGCAAATTCTCCACCTTCCGCTAAAACCCAGCCTTTTGAAGCTATACCTTGAGGAAATGACCATTGTTTGCTAATTACACGTTCCCAGAATCTACATATCAAAGACACAAGCTACAGAAAGGAAGTACTTGTTCTGGTTCTGAATTAAGGCTGAATTACTTGAAACCATAGAAAAATCCCTCGGTGGGGTTTGAAGGACTGACTTCTACCAGAATCTTTCTTGGAGTTGGAGCGTGATCTCTGGTAAGATTATTAGCATGCATATAGGTTCTTTTATTGTTTTAATATGTTTTTCTGTAATGCTTTCTCTTTAGGAATAAATGTTCTTGCTTAGAAAGTGCTGTGTGATAACTTAACTGCAGGCAAGTAAGCTGTTCATAGCCTTCAAAGAAAAACAAAGCACAGACACTGACCTGTTTAAGCATTCTGGCTTGCTCGGAATATCACAGTTCAGGCAGGGAACTATGCAGTGTAAAAAATCCCCTGCCAAAGAGAGAGAGAGAGAGAGAGAGAGAGAGAGAGAGAGCGAGCGAGAGAGAGACATGATTCTTTACCCAAGAGAGATGATGGCTGAGGAGCCAGGAACCCAGAGTGAGTGCCCTTAAGGGACCTTGGAGAGGGACTACAGTTGCCCTGAGCTGTGACAGCTCCTTCCGAACGCTTTCTGGTGACAGATTGGTGTTGCAGATCTTGACTGTTCTGTTAGACTCAGTAATTGAGAGATTCAATCTTGCTGATGAAGAATGAGCCTGGGATGTCACTGTACAACTGCAGTTCACATGAACTCAAGTTGAAAGTGACTGAGCAGGCTTGGCAGGATTTTTAGCCTCGGGCTCTGAAGAGACACTTAATGAATACTCTTTAAAAACAGAGAGAGAGAGAGAGAGAGAGAGAGAGAGAGAGAGAGCGAGCGAGCTTGGATTGGGCTTTCCTGGCTTTCTGAGTCCATTTGGAAAACGAATGGCAATTGAACATGTGATCCTCACTGAGGCAGAAGAGGCACCTGAAGTGTCCAATTTTGAGAAAAATAGCAACCTCGCAAGAGGGATACATTTTAAATCCTGGGGATTTAGTCTCAGCCATAGAGTCTAAGTATTTGTTACCAAGGATAACTTCTAATCTAATAGCTAACAATAATAAATTAGGATTTGATATAACAGGCATAAATAAAAACTACTAACCACAATAACTAATAAACTAGCATAACAACTAATCACACAGGATGCAGGGAAAAAACATTCACTGCAGGGGTTCTGTCTTGCTGCAACAGGCAGTAAAAAAAGGACTAAGGGAAGGTTAGGCCTGTTCTGTCCTCTATGTGTGAAGGACAGGTGGTGAGGACATCCAGGGTGGAGTGGTAGCCCTAAATGATACTATGGGTCAAAAGAGTCCAATATCATGCCCATGGGGCACATACATACCAGAAGTCGTATCCATGTGGACACATCACTCACAAAACCTGTAAATTCAAAACTTAGAAATTCTTTGAGGGGGTCAACAAACATGTGGACAAAGGTGATCCAAACAATGCAGTGTACTTAGACTTCCAGGAAGACTTTGACAAAGTACCTCACCAAAGGCTCTTAAGCAAAGTAAGCAGTCATGGGATAAGAGGGAAGGTCTTCTCATGGATCTGGTTAAAAGACATGAAACAAAGAGTAGAAATGGTCAGTTTTCAGAATGGAGAGAAGTAAATAGTGGGGCGCCCCAAGAATCTGTACCGGGACCAGTTCTGTTAAACATATTCATAAATGATCTGGAAAGTAGAGTAAACAGTGAGATGGCATAGTTTGCAGACAGTACAAAAATACTCAAAATTGTTAAATCCGAATCAGACTGAGAAGAGTTACAAAGGGATCTCACAAAACTGTGTGACCAGGAAACAAAATGTCAGATGAAATACAATGTTGACATAGGCAAAGTAATGCACATTGGAAAACATGATTCCAACTATACATACCAAATTATGGGGTCTAAATTAGCTGTTACCACTAAAGAAAGAGCTTGGAGTCATTGTGAATAGCTCTCTGAAAACATCCACTCAATGTGCAGTGGCAGTGAAAAAAGCTAACAGAATGTTAGGAACCATTAGGATAGGGATAGATAATAAGACAAAAAATATCATAATGCCACTATATAAATCCATGGTATACCCACACCTTGAATACTGTGTGCAGTTGTGATTGCCCCCTTTCAAAAAAGATATATTAGAATTGGAAAAAGTACAGAGTAGGGCAACAAAAACTATTAGGAGTACAGAACAGCTTCCATATTAGGAGAGATTAAAAAGACTGGAAATGTTCAGCTTAGAAAAGGGTGGGGGTGGAATATGATAGAAGTCTGTAAAATCATGAATGGTGTGGAGAGTGAATAAAGATGTGTTATTTATCTCTTCACATAACATAAGAACTAGGGGTCACCCACTGAAATTAATAGGCAGCAGGTTTAAAACAAACAGAAGGAAGTACTTCTTCACACAATGCACAGTCAACCTGTGGAACTTGTTGTGAGAGGATGTTGTGAAGGCCAAAAGCATAACTGGGTTCAAAAAAGAATAAGAGAAGTTCATGGAGAATAGGTCCATCAATGGCTATTAGCCAAGATAGTCAAGGACGGAATCCCATGCCTGGGTGTCCGTAAGCTCTGACCTGCAGATACTGGGAGTGGACGACAGGGAATGGATCGCTTGATAATTGCCTTGTTCTGTTCATTCCCTGTGAAGCATCTGGCATCGGCCACTGTTGGAAGATAGAATATTGCACTTGGCTTGATGGACCATTGGTTTGACCCAGTATGGCCATTCTTATATAATCACTTTATAGCCTTAAAAGGAATAAAATTATTTTTCAACTATAAATGGAAACAACTGCTCCTTAATTAACTCTCAGAATCAATTAAAAGATATCCCAATTGTAACATCAGAGAATTTAAATCATTTTCCACTAGATTCAGGAGAGAGAGCAAGGAATCTTGATACACTACTTGACTCAAACATACTTTAATACAGCAAATTTCAGCAACGGTAAAAAAAAAAATCACGTCATCATCTCAGAAGTCTTGCCCAAATTAAGATATATCTCTAACACTTGAGGCTCTGAAAAACAGGTTCTTGTTTTTATTTCCTCTTGACTATATTGAAGTAATGCCCTTCCAGCAGACTAGGTTAATATTTATTTATTGACAGCATCCAAGATTGTTAAAAATTCAGATAACATAGCGATCAGTGAAACAAAGAAATATGATGCTATAATCACTTTCACTGGGTTATTTGTTGAGAACATAATTAAAATTACAAATATGTATTTTGACATTTAAATATATTACATATTAATTATATATATTGAGCTCTGGACTATATTATGTATTTGCTATGTATGTTACAAGATGTAGGTTTGCTTTCTGTTCCCAAAAACAGACATGGTTGGATCTTCTCTCATTATGTGCCAGTACTCTGGAACCCACTGCCACTTTGTGCGTGAGTGAGACAAACTAACTTCCTATCAATATTTATTTATTTTTATTTATTTGTTGTCCAAACCATTATGTTAAATATTTGTGATCTTAGAATTTGTCTGCGTATTATTTGGTTTTACTGTATTTTTCGCACAGTGCTTCAAGGCACTGTGCTGAGAGGCAACATAAAATAAGGCTTACTGTTTCCATTCTCATGCAATTCTTTGCCACAGAAAAGAATGGTGAATGTCCATCTGCCACGTGGTTTGGTTGGGGTCAGATAAAAAAAAAGGGAGAGTCCACGTGTCAACTATCATTGAATAGGGCCATGGATTAAAGGGAGATCTGGAGATCTCACAATGATTCATGCTCAGAGTCAGATGTTCTACCTCATCCTTGTACACACATGAAAATGAAGACTGAAGAAGGTAATATCACAAGAAAGGGAGGACAGCTGTGGCTTAAGCAAGGTATGCAGGATCTTAGTGTCTTTGCCCTGGACATTGACCAGCAGTGAAGACTGACACATATGTGAACAGGAGGTCCTAAAGGTAACAACCAAAGTCAGAGATTTAAGCTTCATAGTCCCTTTTAGGGGAAAACAGTGTAAACTTGTCTACTGGGACCCTAAATTGTACAGGGATTAGTCTTTTGTACAAGTCTACTGTAAATGGAAGCATCCAGCTGAGAAACTCAGTACTCTTGGGATACGTGCCCTTCTGTATCTTTTATAATTTGTGGCATGTCCCAGTTGTTAGACCTGTCAAGTTCAGGGTATAAATATTCTTAATTTATGATTTTCTAAGAGAAACAGGTAGTGGGAAAGAAGAATCTTTCTCCGTTTTGTGGGGGTTTTGAAGGAGAAAGGGGGGTTCTTTTAGAGTGTGATAACTATTCCTGGTTTCCCTTCAGAGGCCTCAGAAATGATCTTTCTTTATCAATCCAGCAATCTAAATATCTTAATGTGAGTTATCCCTCATAAGTCTAAACTTTAGCGCCCTGGGTGAAGATCATTATTGGTTTACTGACTGACTAACAACAATATATTCCACATAATATATTCTGATGAAGAACCGCTTAACATTTTGCATTGATCATTTTTAGTTTCTATTGTATGTCATATTTTAATTTTGTAGAACAGACATCTAAACAGTAGCAATAAGCATACTAACCTTTCAATTGCAATACCTCATTTCATCCAAGAAACATTTTCTGAGCTTCAATTCATAGAACTGAAGAACTGACCATAGACCAATCCAAGAAAGAGGGATTACTTAACAGTAACTTTGTCAATTACTCTGGGTTTTGTTTGATTACCAAGGAGAACTGACAACAATAGTTCCTTTGAAATGGTGTCATAGACGTGACCTGAAAAAAGTTATCATCCATTTACACTGTTAAGGAAACTGTAGAGCAAAATCTATATACAGATATGAATACTCTGATGTCTGAGACAGAGAAGGTCAGGATAGCAAGATTGTCTCCCTCTCTCTCTTTGTTTTTAAGTGATGCTTTAAAAGCAAAGTATCTTATGATATTTGTGGCTAATTGGACTAATGCAACAGAACTGGGATTTGTCCTGTGAAAAGAGTTGATATAACGACAAAGTCACCTCACGGATAGCAGTTTTCATAGGCTGTGTTTGAGGAATAGCACTTTTGCCACTTCCTGATGGTGTCCAGGCCAAGAGGCACCTCGCTACCACTTGCCCTGAGCTTGAGGAAGCCTCATCTGTGTCTGCTTTGGGCCAGCTCCCCAACTCCACCAACCACAGGCAACACAAGCACTCCCCTCAGCCTCCCAGGTCTTCATGTTGTTTTACACATTAGTGATTTGCATACCTCAAAACTCTAGCTGTCCAAGCATCTCCCTGGAGCGTCCAACCACTAGTCCACTGGACACTTAACAGTGTTCACAGCTTGCCAGTTCCACCTGAGATCACCGTTTTGCTTTACACACAGTACTTCTACATGCTTGTAGTGAAATTAAGTATACGTTTTTTTAACAAAGCATAGACAGTCAAGTAATAGCAAGTATTGGAATCAAGTGGTTACATATAAAATAAAATCATAACATGCATTCTAGAGCCAAGACTTAATTAACCAGTTACTCTCATGTCTAACCAAGTATTGCTCACCCAAAATCCTTACGGCACTTTACAGCCACGCTGGCTAAGACCCTCTTTTCATGAGATAAACACGCTGTCAGCTTGCCTTCCCAGTATGACTCTGTGTATATAACAGAACAATCCTTTTTGTTTATGAATAAACAGGACATCCCCTGCCGTTTGTTTCACAATCTCTTATTTTGCCTGTGGCTCAGTGTGCAAATAGGCATACATTGTGAGGCATACAATATACAAATAACCAGGCAGGGACAGAGAGATGTCTGTTACCTCAGAAATGTTCCTTTCATGCAGAAGGTATGTCAGCTCCTGGTGACTTCCCTTAAGTCCAAGATCTTAAGAACATAATTTTTAGTTTAGATACATTTTGCGATGCTTATGATGACCAGTAGACTATTGGGTCTCAGTAGAGACTTCACTCCACCCTTTGGTGAACTATTATACATATATCCGACCCACAAAATCCCTATGCACCCCCTGGGCCCTCTCCCAGTTGGCATCAAGGGGTTCCTGGATCACAGCACTACACAACAACTTCAAAGAATTAGCCTTTTTAATCTCAGTTGAGACTTCTAGATTTGCAAGTTAAGTGCTTTCCCATTGGGCACTGTCACTACACAAGTGCTCAAGTTCAGGTAAATTCATGGAAAAATCATGGAGCAGGTCCTCAAGGAATCCATTTTGAAGCACTTGGAGGAGAGGAAGGTGATCAGGAACAGTCAACATGGATTCACCAAAGGCAAGTCATGCCTGACCAATTTGATTGCCTTCTATGATGAGATAACTGGCTCTGTGGATATGGGGAAAGCGGTGGTGTGATATACTTTGACTTTAGCAAATCTTTTGATATGGTCTCCCACAGTATTCTTGCCAGCAAGTTAAAGTAGTATGGATTGGATGGCTCAACGGGTAGTGATCAATGGCTCGATGTCTAGCTGGCAGCCAGTATCAAGCGGAGTGCCCCAGGGGTTGGTCCTGGGGCTAGTTTTGTTCAACATATTCATAAATGATCTGGATGATGGGATGGATTGTACACTCAACAAGCTCACTGATGACACTAAGCTGGGGGGAAAGGTGGATACGGTGGAGGGTACGGATAGAGTTCAGGGTGACGTAGTCAAATTGGAGGATTGGGCTAAAAGAAATCTGATGAGGTTCAACAAGGACAAGTGAATATTCCTGCACTTAGGACGGAAGAATCCCATTCACTGCTACAGGCTGGGGACCAACTCGCTAAGCTGCAGTTCTGCAGAAGAGGACCTGGGGGTTACAGTGGATGAGAAACTGGATATGAGTCAACAGTGTGCCCTTGTTGCCAAATAGGCTAATAGCATGTTGGGCTGCATTAGTAGGAGCACTGCCAGCAGATCAAGGGAAGTGATTATTCCCCTCTATTCAGCACTGGTGAGGTCACATCTGGAGTATTGCATCCAGTTTTGGGCCCCTCACTACAGAAAGGATGTGGTCAAATTGGAAAGATTCCTCAGAGGGCAACGAAAATGATTAGGGGGCTGGGACACATGACTTATGAGGAGAGGCTGAGGGAACTGGGATTATTTAGTCTGCAGAAGAGAAGAGTGAGGGGGGATTTGATAGCAGTCTTCGACTACCTGAAGGGGTGTTCCAAAGAGGATGGAGCTCGGCTGTTGTCAGTGGTGGCAGATGACAGAACAAGGAGCAATGGTCTCAAATTGCAGTGCGGGACGTCTAGGTTGACAAAGCCCTGGCTGAGATAATTTAGTTGGGATTGGTCCTGCTTTGAGGAGGGGGTTGGACTAGATGACCTCCTGAGGTCTCTTCCAAGCCTCATCTTCTATGATTCTAAATTTCAAACACAAGAACATTTCCGAGGCATGTGTGCACAAAACAGCTTGCCTGCTACATCCAAATGGATGACAGAAGTCAATGGTTTTCCCGATACTGCACCAGAGTAGGTTCCAGGAATAAAGAACTGTGGTTGCCATCAGAAGGCCCACTCCAATCAAATCAGAGTCCTTTAGTGTTAAGGCTGTGTGGTCTCAGAAATGACTGCCATGTTTTAAATTGCTGTACCCTGAAGGTCAGGGGATGTCAATATGTAGCAGATTGCCCATAGACAGAACAAGTCTGCAGATCCAGTGACCCAGCATTGGCAGATGATAGTAGAGCAGGCTCCAAGAAAGCTCTTTATGGCCTGACTTCAAAAACAAGGCATTAACCAGTATTTAGAACCTAGATGTCTTAAAGGAAGAATAGCCTTGTATGATTTCAAAGTCAATAAGTGGTGCAGCACTGAATGAGTCTCATTATGTAGGTTTAGAGTAGCAGCCATGTTAGTCTGTATCTGCAAAAAGAACAGGAGTACTTGTGGCACCTTAGAGACTAGTGGGCTCTGTTAATCAGCACCTGGGAATAGGTTTCCAAGATTTCAGTGCTAAGGATGTCTCAGCACCCAAGGGCACCTAGGTTAAAGAACCCAGCTAAAGGGTTTCACAGCCAATAAAGGTTATGCAAAAGTTCCTACTAGAAACGCCAGCATGGAAAAGTGAACATTTCTACTGATTTTGTCGAGTAGGACTCTGATAAAATCAGCACTAAACCAGTACAACCCTGTGGGACCTGGGAGGCTCAGCTCAGAGTTAGTGATACCAGAATTTCAGAGCCAAATTAGGTTGACTTGGAGGATCTGGAGACTGATATTGAATAGGGCAACCAAAAGGGACACAGGGATCTCAGCACCACATTGATGATAGCAGGACCTCTGCACCAAATTTAGGTCTATCTGCAGACATCAGTGCCAGAACCTCAGTGCCAAATCAAGCCAACTTGAGGGCCTGGTTCTGCTTTGACAATGCTGGGACCTTGGGACCAAATTTACATCTTCCCAGCGGTCCCAGGGATCTTGGTACCAAATTTTGCGAATACTAGGACCTCAGCAGTACTGCTTTGACAACAGCAAATCTGGCCAACTTGCAGATTTCAGGGCTGCTTTGACGGTGCCAGGACATTGGAACTTCTGAGAAAGACAAAGCTGTGAGAGCCAAATTAGGTGAACCCAAGGGGAATCCAGAACCCTTAGTGCTGATTTAGGCAAACATGGGGGAAATGAAAGCCCTGCACACTGGACTCACCCCAATAGAATTGGGGATCTGAATCCTGGTTAATCATAGAATCATAGAATATCAGGGTTGGAAGGGACCTCAGGAGGTCATCTAGTCCAACCCCCTGCTCAAAGCAGGACCAATCCCCAATTAAATCATCCCAGCCAGGGCTTTGTCAAGCCTGACCTTAAAAACTTCTAAGGAAGGAGATTCTACCACCTCCCTAGGTAACGCATTCCAGTGTTTCACCACCCTCCCAGTGAAAAAGTTTTTCCTAATATCCAACCTAAACCTCCCCCACTGCAACTTGAGACCATTACTCCTTGTCCTGTCCTCTTCTACCACTGAGAATAGTCTCGAACTATCCTCTTTGGAACCACCTCTCAGGTAGTTGAAAGCAGCTATCAAATCCCCCCTCATTCTTCTCTTCTGCAGACTAAACAATCCCAGTTCCCTCAGCCTCTCCTCATAAGTCATGTGTTCCAGACCCCTAATCATTTTTGTTGCCCTTCGCTGGACTCTCTCCAATTTATCCACATCCTTCTTGTAGTGTGGGGCCCAAAACTGGACACAGTACTCCAGATGAGGCCTCACCAATGTCGAATAGAGGGGAATGATCACGTCCCTCGATCTGCTCGCTATGCCCCTACTTATACATCCCAAAATGCCATTGGCCTTCTTGGCAACAAGGGCACACTGCTGACTCATATCCAGCTTCTCGTCCACTGTAACCCCTAGGTCCTTTTCCGCAGAACTGCTGCCTAGCCATTCGGTCCCTAGTCTGTAGCTGTGCATTGGGTTCTTCCGTCCTAAGTGCAGGACCCTGCATTTATCCTTATTGAACCTCATCAGGTTTCTTTTGGCCCAATCCTCCAATTTGTCCAGGTCCCTCTGTATCCTATCTCTGCCCTCCAACGTATCTACCACTCCTCCCAGTTTAGTATCATCCGCAAATTTGCTAAGAGTGCAATCTACACCATCCTCCAGATCATTTATCTTGGCACAGAGTCACTAAGACTACCAGGGTCCAAAAGACCACACTTACACATTGCCAGATTGAGTCGACTGGGTCTGCAGAGCCACCTCCATCAGCAGGGATATGTGAGTAGCCCTCCCACTCCTATGGGTCATCCAGATCATACCCATGCCGGACTCTTTTTTATTCTTCTGACTGAAGAAAGCCTGTGTTGTTTAACTAACAAGAAAAAAAAGCCTAACAGGGCAAAATAAAAGAAAGAAGCCAATGAGGAAAGCTTGAGGACACTGTGTGTGATTCAAGCTTGCTGCACCTTCAGTGGTTAAAAAGGAACTAAAGGGTGATTGGAGCCACTCCCCTTTTTATTCCACCAAAATCCTCCTTGAGTAGGAGAGAACCAAATGGCAAAAAGAGACATTGCTTGCTAGAAACAGTCCACAGCTTGACGCTAGACGCACCATATCCCCCAGGTGGGAATGTTCAGGAGCCACTCGACAAACACAACTTGCCTTCTATCTATCCAGTACTTATATAGGTCTCATCAGTGTAGAACCTGAGTCTCTTCAAACCCATTTTCTTCTTTATCTAGGGAACTTACTGACACAAGTGATACAACATCAGAATTGTAGATTGGCCAGTAATTTTCCATTAGTTAAATATTAGTGTATGCTTCCCACTGCTTCATACAGTGAGATAGTATTTGCTCTTCAGTGGTTAACTGGTACTTTACTCTAGGATTACTCCTCGTTTACATTTTGAAATTAATCTTCCAGTGAATATTTATTAAATCTTATCATTAACTATCATATCGCATTAAAAGAAAACCCTATTATCAAAATGTGAAACTCTTCTTATCTGTACATGTACTAGCATTAACCATTTGCATAACAAAGGTTAACATTAAATTTTCTCATTTTTTAAACAAAATTGAGATATGCAAATTATAAGACAAAACCATGAAATGTTTAAAAATCTGAAGTCTGCATTAAATTATAGGTAAGAAATTACATTATTACTTCTTTATAATAGTGTTGGCATATGAAAAATTAAACACTCTACATATTGTATATGATCCTCAGAATTCTTGTCAGTACCAAATATTTTCTTTAATTAAATGATTGTCCAGTTGCCAAGGTGGGATAGCAGCAAAAACAGAATCTGAATAAATTCTGGGCTCAAGCTCTTTGAGCCAATGAAGAATGAGCATGTCAGTGTTCAGCATTGCTATTAGTCTCTATAGAGGGATGGAGAATACTCATCACATTATTGCATAAGCATGGCTGTCCCTCTCCTTTGGTCTAAAACAACTGATTAGGGAGTTTGCATGTTCCATTCTTCCTGATGCAACTGAATGCAGACTGGTGACATTTTTCCACGGGGAGGAACATAAACAATCTCTGAGTAAGTCCAATGTGGGGGAAATTGTTAGGGATGACTGACAGCTTGGGTTCTGATGTCAAAGGACAGGGAAAGAGGGCCACCAGTAAAGTAGAATTAGAAAAACAAAAAGGGTTTTGATGTCAGATAGCTCGTTCTGAAAGAAAAAAGGGGGTGGGGCAGAAACCACAAAAAGCTACTATATGCGGAGTAGCAAAGGAAGAAGGAAAGGAAAGTGTGTATTTCAGAAATGCAAATATTTTAATATTTCAGGAAGGCAGTTATGAAAACTGGAAGGATGTATTATATATAACTGAAATATACAACTGTGAACCACAAAAATGACTATGCTCAAAATAATAGATAAATAGTTACAATCACCAACCATAAGGTTTCAATTTAACTGTCATGCAATTCAACTACTCAATATTAAGGTGTCAAACCTTTAAAAAAATATTCTTAATGAGGAATACAAAAATCATAATGAGTTCAGAATGTACATTTCTACAAAAATACATAGGCAGTGAATTTTGTTTCTTTTCCCCCTCTCTTAAAAGTGTGTACACTTAAGGAAATGTATTGTTTATGAAAAGTGCTGAATTAAGTCACGGAAAATGAAGTCCTCTTTATAGTTACCAAGGTACAGCACATGCAGTGGTAGTTCAGGACGCCGTACGTTGCCATGTTAACGTATTTTCACCCTGACCCAGAAGGACTGAATTCAGGAGGCAAAGTGTAACTCAGTCTCCATGCCCACTAACTCTTGGCCTCTGTTAACACCACTATTAACATTACCAAGGGTTTTTTGGTATTTTTTTTAATATATGTGTACATTTGTAAAACACTTCTAGAAGTCTTCACAAGAACAAACTCCAGATGAATGATTTTTATATTTGCCACTATGTGAATTAATGTCAAAGTTTGGTTACTTAAGACAAAGATAAGAAAGTTATCTGAAAAGAATGCCAGACAGACTACAGTAAGGTAAAAGTGAGTGTGGGGCGGGGGGGGGGGGGGAGGTGGCAGACCTAAATTTCACAAAAAATATGTTGCATTTCTATGCTGCAGATACTGAGGCAAAGCCAAAGAGGCCAATCATGTTGAATCTATTCCACATCTCATCACCAGCCAGAGATTCCAGCTGGCAGGAGCAGCTAAGGAAGCAGCCAAAGCAGGATCTGCTGCACTGGAGAGGAGGGGGTAAAATGGAGCCTAGCCAGAGCTACTCATTGGACACAGCACTGTGCAGGGGACACACTCCACACACATTCTGGGGAAACTAGCACCCAGGTGGCATCCCCAGTCCCCTCCCCCACCCCCCGATGTAGTCTTGGTAAAAACAGCAGAGCGGAATCAGCCGGAGATTCCAGTCCTGTGCGGATTGGCTCTTTTCTCCAACTCTCTCCCTTCCTCACAGTCTCTTCACCTTAGCTTCACTTCATACCTGCCCTTCTTTTCCCCTGCCCTGTCCCTCTCACCCTGTCCCTTTAATGTCTCCTCTTGCCTTTGCTTTTCTTTCCATTTACCTGGTGTCCCCCTAAATAAATCCACCCACATAAATAGATACATACATTAAATAAATAAATAAATGTGGAACTCGTTATGTTTACACCACACACACAGAGAGAAATTAGATTTAAAAAAATCTCAGAACACTCTTGCTGGAAGGTTGCAACGTAATACTTTATTTCCTAGAATTCAGAATAACACACAAAGACCAAAAACAGAGAGAGACCAAGGAGGCCGCTCCCTAAAACAGAGCGGTACCTTACTCTTTGTGGCTCTCTACAAAGTGACTGCTGCTTGACCCAGAACACACGCTTCCCTAAGGAGTCCCCAAGGCTGCAAGCAGGATTAGGAAAACCCTTGAAATTTATCAGTAACAGCTTGTAGTTTTACACAGTTTTTAATACACCACAGAACTAACATAACATCTGCTATCATCACGATGTTCATTCTGTTTATGTATTATCCTCTTCCCTCACCCTGCATCGATCTTGTCTATTTAGATTGTAAGCTCTTAATGGCAGGGACTATATACTACTCTGTGTTTGAATAGTGCCTATTCATCTCACTCTTGGTTGGTTCTTAAGCACTACCATAGTAACCATGATTAATAAGAACAATAATCACAACTCTCTGTGGTTCCTCCATTACACCATAGAGTGACATATTAAAACTTTTAGGCCCTTAAAGTCACTTAACTTACCAGTTGTTTCTCCAGTCTCATTTCCCTAACTGTTCTTCAGCTGACCAGTGCAGAAGAAAAGGTTCAGGATTTAAAAAACAAACAACCTATAACTGCAATGTGTTATGTATCAGAGTGTAGACATTCAAAAAATCTGCACTCTCAGAGCATGAAAGCATATATTTATGTGAGGGCACACACAACACTTCACACAGACAGAGTTTACAAAAAGAATATTGAGGAATAAGTGATTTTGGGGAGTGGTGAATGTCTAAAAGGGTGGCAATAACTTTAACTTTCAATTTTTATAGATCGTTTGTCTGCCCAAAAGCTCTCATTAATGTCTTCTCCCTGCCGTATGATCCCCAGTTCAACACAATATGTCGACAATTACAGTATTTTAAACCTTTCCCATTGGCAAGTCCCATATGAAACTATGGCAATCACTGTCCTGGATTTGAAACAGTACCTCTCTTACTTGTCATCCAGATCTGCAGATGTTCAGTTTAAGGATGATTTCCTATGAAACATCAATTTCCCGTGTCTTAATGAAAGTATCATCACAGGAGAAATTAACTCCATACACTAATCCCCCAACGTTTAAAAATTGTGCCATCTTAGAGAGTTCTAGTAATATGGTTCATGTAACCGTATCAGAAAAGCATTAAAATCAACAGAGGGATATTACTATTTGTTTAGTAACAGCACTTATTTTACATCTACAGAACATTGTAACAACAAACTAAAAGCCACTTATTTCACCTTTGATTACTACTGCCTTAAAAAAAGCCTTCACTCGTAAAACTGCTGCGAGAAGAACTAGTGCTGCATCTTTTTATTGATGCAGTTTATAATCATCGTCAGTTAGAAACTTAGTGTTTCTATATTTAACTAAAAGGAAGGATGATATTCTATATTACTATAGTCAACTCACTGTCCAAGAGAGCTGTTTAAATTACTATAAGCTGACAGCATATTTGAAGTCACAGTCAGTAATGTAACAGTAATATCCTGTAGCAACCTCTCAGGGATAAAAGAATCCATGTCCTTTACGCATGATAAAATCTAGTGACACAGCAAAATATTGCTACTGCAGTGTCCTCAAGGTATGCCCTTTGAAGAGTCCTATACTGCTTGCTCACAAGTGCTGCGATAATCCATTAAGTAAAAATCATTTACATGCACAAACCAGCCTAACTGCTGAATCATGAAGTGAGCATACAATAATGACAGTTTATGGCTTTTTAGCACAGCTATGGCATTATTTTCTTTCAAATTTTCTATGTAAGTACATTTCATTTATTTCTTAAAACAGCAACAGCAGTCCCTTGAATAACCAACTACGAGTTCTAAATGTTATTATTCAATAATACAGGAATCATAGCTGCAGCAATTATATTCTGCATATTCCTAGCACTTTCCATCCTGTTCTAAAATAATTGTATAAACATTAATGAATTAAGCCTCACAAAGTAGGAAAGTATTTTCCTCATTTTATATCTGGGTCTGTAAGCACAGTCCAAATCTCTGAATCCAAGTCCTGTGCTCTAACCACAGGATCATCCTTCCCCTTTATATCAGATCAGTATGGATGTGTTAACAAATACACTCACTTCTGGGGCTTCAGAGCCTGAGCCCAAAGGTCCACACTGCTGTTTTTAGTGCTGTAGCGTGAGCCCTGCCATCCTGAGTCCGTAGACTTAGGCTCTGAGACATGCTGCTGTGGGTTATTATATTGCAACACCTAAAATGTCTTTTTAAACTATCTCAAGGGTGCCTCAAGCAAATGGATCGGTACCCTTTTTAGCAATTTTATAAATCTAAATAAATAATTTAAGATGATCTTACTTGGATAGTTTCCATTTCTATCACCTTTAAATGAGATTGTCAATAGTGAATGTAGCACTACGGGGGATGACTTTTATATAACGCCATTATAACATTTTTTGTTTATTTTTATCCTGTTTTTAATTCCGCCTAAAATTGTTCTCCATTTTACTACTACTGCATATTGAGCAGAATTCTTCATTAAGTTTACAGAAAGTATGTATCAATGTGTACAAAGCAGATGAAAATATTCCTTCCACTGTGCACTAAATTGCATCTATTTAGGCAGAATTCTTTAGTTTTAAGAAGATTTTTCTGCCAGTACCAACTGTGTTAATGAAACTTCTTCAAATGGCTTACAGATCTTAAAGTATCTACACCAATTGCTGAAGCCATAATTTTGCCAGCATCTGCAGTTGCTTCTGCACATATTTGCCCAGTGTTACTAGCAGCCGCTTAGATCCCTCCATTGTTAATATTTCTTACGTTAACAGGGTCCTGTACAAAACCAGCATCAAACAACTATAACTCCCTTAAACCTCTGTGAAGATCAAATTAGAACCACTTTGAAATTTGTTGGGTGGAAACCCTAACATTAAAATATAAATGAGTCAATGGCTCCAGTTTGGATTTAATATTTTTCACACACATTTAAAAATAATGGTATTATAGGATGTCTACAAAATGTACAGAGTTAGAATTACAAATAAAGATGCATATTTGATATATCTGGTACAGGGGGACTCTTTTTGCATATGTTTGAAAGTACCTGGATTAACATTCTGGCCCTATTGAAGTCAACAGCAGAACACTCAAGGGGGCCAAGATTTTATTCCTAGCCTTAACAAGTCCAGGGTAGATGTACATGCTACAAGTAATACTACCCTTTGGATGTGTATTCTATTGACACTAAATCCATTTTCACTGGAAAAAAATCCCTAATGTTTGAAACTATCAGAAGCTCCTATAAACTTATTTGACTGACCAAAAAAAAAATGGAATAGCCATTACTGGAAAGCACCAAAAGCTTGATTCACAGAGGAGCAGAGAGAATAATATGCTATGAATGCCAAGAATATGTCAATGTCATTAGTTTGCTCTTCTACACTGTTCTGCTTCATTTGTGCTTTCCTGGCTCTCTCTTTCTCTGAGTCTTCAGACTTTCTCTGTGGAATCACTTTCCCCCAAATTTGCTATGTAATCCTGGTTTTTAAATAAATCAATTTACTTTAGAATCTGCAGTGAAAGCACCTGTGCAGTTTTTCATGGGTTTTGTGGGGACTAAGCTTTCATGTAACAATAATAAAGATACCATATTGTGCATATTAATCCAGGTGTGAATTTACTTCCTTTTCTAATCCATTCAAACCTCTAAGCACACTATTCAATGAGGTGTTCTCTTCTAAACCAATTTGGGACCATATAAATGCTGGCATTTTTAAGCATGGACAATCTAAATTACTGTCTACAGCAGACTTTGAACTATGTTTGAAAACCAATAAAACACTAAAAGAAAAAATACTATGGGCCTTTTCTGCCATAAAAAAACTTCTGGGTGCCTATAACGTCCCAATTAGACTACTGCTAAAACTATTTGATAGTATAAAGCAAGCTCTCTTACTATATAAGATCTATGGGCAGCCCAATTAGAACTTCAAAATTTTACGGAATGTGATAAATACCCAACAGAAACTCTCATACGTGCCGGAACTAAGGGTGCTGCCGCATCCCCTGGTTTAAAGTGGTTTTCTTCATGTATAGGGGTTACAGTTTGATTCAATGATTCTCAGCACCCCCACTATAAAAATTGTTCCAGCACAACATGGAAACCCTGCAGTTCTGTACACAAGTTCTTCTAAATCATTTCTTTACCTATTCCATTTATTTTATAAGTGAACTGCTGATCTAAATGGAGGAAGGAAGACAAATGTTTTTGGGGGCAGGAAAGGAGCAGTATAAGGACAATGGAACTGACTGGTTTGAATTGGAGAGGGAGGGTGGATGGGGGAATTTAATGTGTTTATTTTAAATGAATGAATAAAGATATGAGCCTATGATCACACTGATCACTTTGCTTTTATGTTGTACCTCTTTCCCCTAACCTTCACCTGCCTTTGTCTTTTTAGCAGACTACCTTTATACAATAAACTGTACAAAATACAGACTCTCACCAAAGACAAAATTAGTGATCAAAAATTAGAACTAGAACTGAGAGTTACAAACCACATGGGAAACTCTCAGAGGAACAACTATGCAATCAGTGTGACAAAAGATTGAAATAGAGACATTTTCTACTCCAACATACATAGGAGTGTGAGAAAGAGTCTTCCTAACTAGTCCAGGAAGAAGAAGGGGGTAGTAGAAACAGCACCAAGATGTAATAAATTGCCAATAAATCAGAAATAGATTGAATGATAGACTGAAGGATGAATCAAACATATTACAGTGAAGCCCAAAGAAGGCAGATACTTCACATATTGTATCATCCTCAAACAGATACTCTAAGGAACATCTTTTGAACTCTGGCAACACTTGTATAGATTGACATGTCAAAGTTTTGAATTTAAAAACAGAATTTGTCCTCTGTTTCAATACAGCTGAAGCTAAACTGATTTCAGACATGGTTTGGCTGATCACTGCAGCCAGAGCCAAACCCTTTTAAAACTATTTCAAAACCACCTTTGAGTATCAAGTGAACAATCATTGTTTTATGTACAACAATTTACACTTACATCGAGCCTTTAATCCCAAGGGATTCCAAAACTCTTGACAAACTATATAGCCATCGTATAACACCACTGAAATGCAGCCACCTCTGCAATGGAGGGCTGTAGTCAAGTGGTAGTAAGCAGCACATTGAAAACTAGTAGGAGGACACAGACACTTTTGGTCCAGGACACCAAGGAAAAGAGTTACATGCTTACAGTAAGTTTTGTGGGATCTTTAAAGTCCACCTAGAGCAGAAATTAACTTTGTTTTTAAGGTATTATCAGAAATACACACACACACACACACACACACTGACAGATAACTATGTAGTATTCCACATATTGGCTTTGGAAAGGTGAAAGACTGAGGTAATCAACCAGTATTTGAATCTCTGGTTCCAGGTATTCCAAAGCTGATGTTTAGACAGTTATATTATAGCTTCAGGCTACCATATGATATATTATCACATCTAACTGTGATTTGTTAAATATATATCACAACAGGATTTGACTCCTACTTTCACTGGGTAAAAACAGATATTTGGCTGGTCATCTTCAATTTATCATGATAAAAAGTCTTCAAAATCTGATTTTAAATGTAAAAAACTAACCTTAATAGCTTGATTGTGTGTTTAAAAAATAGTTTTCTTAAATAAGCATCTTTTTCATTTTTTATTTTTTGTGTACAGCTGAGACACTCCTACTAGTAAATTTTGAAAGCATCCCAAAACAGTGCAACTTATTTGTTCAAACTTTTAAAATGAGGCATGTTACATGTGTGTAAACGTACATACACACACGTGTCATACACACACACACACACACACACACACACACACAAAAACTTATCTGGGTCTACAGTTATGGTATATGTTTTAAAGCAAAAAGTTGAAAGATACTCACATCCAGCACCTGGAGAAATAAACATTACAACCTGGAGCACATCATTGTATGATAGTTTGTGTAGAATAGTTGCACTTAAAATGCTCCTTCCGTTTTGAATAATAGTGGCAGCTCCAGTGGTATTCCCCATCTCAAGGAAAGAGAATCTCTTTCAAACCTGTAGAAGCTTTCAAAGAGGAATAAACTTCTCAAGTGCCAACACAGTGTGTATCTTTGTATTTGTGCACGCCAAATACACAGAGAACAAGTGCCTCATTTATACTTTCACACACTTATTTTTTTTTAAAGTACATAGAAATGTTAGGGGACTAGATTCTACCCGTATCAACATGCCAAGCTAAATCTGAAATAAAAAAACCAGACACAAAACCAATGCTTACTGTAGTTATAATCTATTTACTAAGCAGGATTTTGTTATGTCAGGGTGGTCTCTGCTCATAGGCCTTTGTTTAGCTAACTAGATATCCTGACAAAGGAGGGCCAAACACAGCCCCTTCCATAGCTAATCAATGACTGGGGATGCTCAACAGTCATGAAATATGGCCACTCACCGAGGCTCTGAATTCACATAACCTGCACTGTGTTGCTATTAGGCTGTTAAGACATTCCAGGAATTTTATGCTTTTATTTTGCAGTGCCTAAGAACAGAACATGTTTAAAAATGATATGACTAACAGTAGAAGCTGGTGACATCTGAAAGTGGGTAGGTTTATTACAAGGCTTGTGCAGATCACTGAAGCACAAGGCAGACATTGCCTACCCTGCCTGCTCTTGATAAGCACTCTCTGTTATTCAGCAATTAGAAAGTATGAAACTAAAATAGTGGAATGGGCTAGTGATGTTGGGGACGTTTCTAAGAACAGCAGCATTTGCCAAAACGAGCTTAAAGCTTTTATTGTTGCTGTTTTCATTCTTTTTCTTTTTAAAACATCACAGCCTAATTCTAAAACGCTTCCCCACTCTCCACTTATGCATCTGTTACAAATTTTCTGATCATTCCTAATCCGAGTCTCTGTAGCAATAGTTATACACTTTGCAAGGTGGTGCCGAGTCCATGATGCTGTCGGGAAGGCAGCATTATTTACATTGGGACCAGGACTGAACCGACTGAATGACAAGCACCAGAAACAAGGGTACAAATAATAAACCAGGAAAGAGTGGTAAAGAGTCTCTACATAGATCACAGGAAAGAAAAAAATTTAATTTGCTGTTAGGTAACAGACAATTTCAGCTTGCGTTCACACATGGTAAGTTATCCATAGAGAGAACCACAGATGGGACAGTCCACAAAGTTAGATGATTGCCTCTTGATCCGGCCACCACACATCTTGCACAGGTCATTCCTTACCACTGGCAGCATGTAGAACCACAGGCTGATGTGAACATAGGGTATGTCTACACTATGAAATTAGGTCAAATTTATAGAAGTTGGTTTTGTAGAAAGTGTTTTTATACAGTCGATCGTGTGTGTCCCCACACAAATGCTCTAAAGGCATGTAGTCGGTGGAGTATGTCCACAGTACCGAGGCAACTGTCGACTTCCGGAGCGTTGCACTGTGGGTAGCTATCCCACAGTTCTCGCAGTCTCTGCCACCCATTTGAATTCTGGGTAAAAATCCCAGTGCTTGATGGGGCTAAAACATTGTCGTGGGTGGTTCTGGGTACATATCGTCAGGCCCCCGTTCCCTCCCTCCCTCAGTGAAAGCAAGGGCAAACAATCATTTTGCGTCTTTTTTCTTGAGTTACCTGTGTAGACGCCATACCACGGCAAGCATGGAGCCAGCTCAGCTAACCGTCGCCGTATGTTTCCTGGGTGCTGGCAGACGTGGTACTGCATTACTACACAGCAGCAGTTTATTGCCTTTTGGCAGCAGACAGTGCAGTATGACTGGTAGCCGTCGTCGACGTAGTCCTGGGTGCTCTTTTAACTGGGCGCCTGGGCAAACATGGGAGTGACTCAGCCAGGTCATTTCCCTTGTTTCGTCTCATGGCGATTGAGTCCTACCGGCAGTGCACTGTCTTTTAATCTGCAGCTAGCAGAAGACGATGGCCAGTAGTCATACTGCACCGTCCTCTGTTGAGCACCCAGGAGATGATGATGGCTAGCGGTCATACTGCACAGTCCGCCACTGCCAGCAAGATGTATAAAGACAGATGAAGTGGCTCAAAACAAGAAATAGACCAGATTTGTTTTGTATTCATTTTCTCCTCCCTCCCTCCCTCGGTGAAATCAATGGCCTGCTAAACCCAGTTTTGAGTTCTATCCTTGAGGTTTTGAGTTCTATCCTTGAGGGGGCCATTCGCTTTCTCGCAAAGCCACCCTCTTTGTGGATTTTAATTACCTGTAAGCCATGTCATCAGTCGTCCCTCCCTCCATCAGGGCAACAGCAGACAATTGTTCCGTGCCTTTTTTCTGTGCAGACACCATACCACAGCAAGCATGGAGCCCGCTCAGATCTTTTTGGCAATTAGGAGCACATTAAACACCACGTGCATTATCCAGCAGTATATGCAGCACCAGAACCTGGCAAAGCGAAACCAGGCGAGTAGGCGACGTCAGCGCGGTGACGAGAGTGATGAGGACATGGACACAGACTTCTCTCAAAGCACGGGCCCTGGCAATGTGGGCATCATGGTCCTAACGGGGCAGGCTCATGCGGTGGAATGCCGATTCTGGGCTCGGGAAACAAGCACAGACTGGTGGGACCGCATAGTGTTGCGGGTCTGGGATGATTCCCAGTGGCTGCGAAACTTTCGCATGCATAAGGGTACTTTCATGGAACTTTGTGACTTGTTTTCCCCTGCCCTGAGGCACAAGAATACCAAGATGAGAGCAGCTCTCACAGTTGAGAAGCGAGTGGCAATAGCCCTGTGGAAGCTTGCAATGCCAGACAGCTACCAGTCAGTCGGGAATCAATTTGGAGTGGGCAAATCTACTGTGGGGGCTGCTGCGATGCAAGTAGCCAATGCAATCAAAGATCTGCTGATATCAAGGGTAGTGACCCTGGGAAATGTGCAGGTCATAGTGGATGGCTTTGCTGCAATGGGATTCCCTAACTGTGGTGGGGCCATAGATGGAACCCATATCCCTATCTTGGCACCGGAGCACCAAGCCGGCGAGTACATAAACCGCAAGGGGTACTTTTCAATAGTGCTGCAAGCACTGGTGGATCACAAGGGACGTTTCACCAACATCAGCGTGGGATGGCCGGGAAAGGTTCATGACGCTTGCATCTTCAGGAACTCTGGCCTGTTTCAAAAGCTGCAGGAAGGGACTTTATTCCCAGACCAGAAAATAACCATTGGGGATGTTGAAATGCCTATAGTTATCCTTGGGGACCCAGCCTACCCCTTAATGCCATGGGTCATGAAGCCATACACAGGCGCCCTGGACAGTAGTCAGGAGCTGTTCAACTACAGGCTGAGCAAGTGCAGAATGGTGGTAGAATGTGCATTTGGATGTTTAAAAGCGTGCTGGTGCAGTTTACTGACTCGGTTAGACCTCAGCGAAACCAAAATTCCCACGGTTATTACTGCTTGCTGTGCGCTCCACAGTATCTGTCAGAGTAAGGGGGAGATGTTTATGGCAGGGTGGGAGGTTGAGGCAAATCGCCTGGCTGCTGGTTACACACAGCCAGACACCAGGGCGGTTAGAAGAGCACTGGAGGGCGCGGTGCGCATCAGAGAAGCTTTGAAAACCAGTTTCATGACTGGCCGGGCTACGGTGTGAAAGTTCTGTTTGTTTCTTCTTGATGAAACCCCCCGCCCCTTGGTTCACTCTACTTCCCTGTAAGCCTACCACCCTCCCATCCCCCCTTCGATCACCGCTTGCAGAGGCAATAAAGTCATTGTTGTTTCACATTCATGCATTCTTTATTAATTCATCACACAAATAGGGGGATGACTGCCAAGGTAGCCCAGGAAGGATGGTGGAGGAGAGCAGCACTGGGAGGTGTGGTGGAGGAGGGAAGGACAAGGCCACACAGCACTTTAAAAGTTTAAAACTTTAAAACTTATTTAATGCCAGCCTTCTGTTGCTTGGGCAATCCTCTGGGTGGAGTGGCCGGGTGGCCGGAGGCCCCCCCACCGCATTCTTGGGCGTCTGCGTGAGGAGGCTATGGAACTTGGGGAGGAGGGTGGTTGGTTACACAGGGGCTGCAGCGGCGGTCTGTGCTCCTGCTGCCTTTTCTGCAGCTCAACCATACGCTGAAGCATATTAGTTTGATCCTCCAGCAGCCTCAGCATTGAATCCTGCCTCCTCTCATCATGCTGCCGCCACCTTTCAGCTTCAGCCCTCTCTTCAGCCCGCCACCACTCCTCCCGGTCATTTTGTGCTTTCCTGCACTCTGACATTGTCTGCCTCCACGCATTCGTCTGTGCTCTGTCAGTGTGGGAGGACAGCATGAGCTCAGAGAACATTTCATCGTGAGTGTTTTTTTCACCTTCTAATCTTCGCTAGCCTCTGAGAAGGAGAAGATCCTGTGATCCTTGAAACACATGCAGTTGGTGGAGAATAAAAAAGGGACATTGGTATTTAAAAAGACACATTTTATAGAACAATGGGTACACTCTTTCACGGTAAACCTTGCTGTTAACATTACATACACAGTACATGTGCTTTCGTTCCAAGGTCGCATTTTGCCTCCCCAAAACGCGTGGCGAGCCCCTCCACCCTCCCCGTGGCTAACAGCGGGGAACATTTCTGTTCAGCCACAGGCAAACAGCCCAGCAGCAACGGGCACCTCTGAATGTCCCCTTAAGAAAAGCACCCTATTTCAACCAGGTGACCATGAATGATATCACTCTCCTGAGGATAACACAGAGAGAAAGAACGGATGTTCTTTGAATGCCAGCAAACATACACTGCAATGCTTTGTTCTACAATGATTCCCGAGTACTTGCTACTGGCCTGGAGTGGTAAAGTGTCCTACCATGGTGGATGGAATAAGGCTGCCCTCCCCAGAAATCTTTTGCAAAGGCTTTGGGAGTATATCCAGGAGAGCCACGAATGCCAGGGCAAATTAGTCATTAAACATGCTTGCTTTTAAACTATGTATAGTATTTTAAAAGGTACACTCACCAGAGGTCCCTTCTCTGCCTGGCGGGTCCAAGAGGCAGCCTTGGGTGGGTTCGGAGGGTACTGGCTCCAGGTCCAGGGTGAGAAACAGTTCCTGGCTGTCGGGAAAACTGGTTTCTCCGCTTGCTTGCTGTGAGCTATCATCTTCCTCCTCCCCAAAACCTGCGTCTGTGTTGCCTCCATCTCCATTGAAGGAGTCAAACAACACAGCTGGGGTAGTGGTGGCTGAACCCCCTAAAATGGCATGCAGCTCATCATAGAAGCGGCATGTTTTGGGCTCTGACCCGGAGCAGCTGTTTGCCTCTCTGGTTTTCTGGTAAGCTTGCCTCAGCTCCTTAAGTTTCACGCGGCACTGCTTCGGGTCCCTGTTATGGCCTCTGTCCTTCATGCCCTGGGAGATTTTGACAAATGTTTTGGCATTTCAAAAACTGGAACGTAGTTCTGATAGCACGGATTCCTCTCCCCATACAGCGATCAGATTCCTTACCTCCCGTTCGGTCCATGCTGGAGCTCTTTTGCGATTCTGGGACTCCATCATGGTCACCTCTGCTGATGAGCTCTGCTTGGTCACCTCTGCTGATGAGCTCTGCATGGTCACCTGCAGCTTGCCACGCTGGCCAAACAGGAAATTTAAATTCAAAAGTTCGTGGGCCTTTTCCTGTCTACCTGGCCAGTGCATCTGAGTTGAGAGTGCTGTCCAGAGTGGTCACAATGGAGCACTCAGGGATAGCTCCCGGAGGTCAATACCGTCTAACTGCGTCCACAGTACCCCAAATTCGACCCAGCAAGGTCAATTTCAGCGCTAATCCCCTTGTCGGGGGTGGAGTAAGGAAATCGATTTTAAGAGCACTTTAAGTCGAAAAAAAGGGCTTCATCATGTGGACGGGTGCATAGGCCCATATCAGTGTTGCTTTCACAGCATTAGTGTTTTCTCTATTCCCAGTTTACAGGAACATAGTTTGTAAACAACTTTGTGATCTTTAGCTGAAAAGGACTTCACAAATGTCAGTCAGTATAAAACAGTGGTTCTCAACCAGGGGTAGGTGTACCCCTGGGGGTACTCAGAGGTTTTCCAGGGGTACTCAACTCATCGAGATATTTACCTCATTTTACAACAGGCTACATAAAAAGCACTAGCGAGGTCAGTACAAACTAAAATTTCATACAGACAATGTCTTGTTTATACTGCTCTATATACTATACACTGAAATGTAAGTACAATATTTATATTCCAATTGATTTATTTTATAGTTATATGGCAAAAATGAGAAAGTCAGCAATTTTTCAGTAATAGTATGCTGAGATACTTGTATTTTTATGTCTGATTTTGTAAGCAAGTAATTTTTAAATGAGGTGAAACTTCGGGATACCCAAGACAAATCAGACTCCTGAAAGGGGTACAGGAGTCTGGAAAGGTTGAGAACTACTCATATAAAAAACCAAATTTTTAGTAAAATTAATGCAAAAAAAGAGACACGTGATACTAAAATAACGGCTTTTTAGGAAACACACTAAGCGGTGTGGGAATAAGATAATTATAAGATAATTTTTTGGTTCAGAAGAGAATAATGAAATGAAACTGAACAAAACAAAATTTAGGCGGGACATTCAGAAAAAAAAATCAACAATAATGGTCAGCTGGACACAGGTGTCCAAGAAGAAGTGGTGGATGCCCCATTTGTCCACCACCAAAGAAAAATGCATAAAACAATCAGAAACATTCTCTAGGCCAGGGAATAATCCCAGAATGGCAGGGGATGAACTAGTGGGCAGGAATGTCAGTTTCTATTAATGCAACACCAAAACACGTCTCAGAATAAAATATCAAATAGTAGATATAACCAAAACAGCCACTTTTCCCTCCTACATTTGGCTAGAATAGTGTGTCCTTTTCTTTCTGAGGGATGTTACTATCATTTCCATTCCTTTGTCACCTTGCTGTAATGAGCACAGCAAGGGGTGCATAAATGTCTCATTCAGGAACTCAACTACTGAAGAATACTACTGCCTGCTTGTTGATTAGCGTATCAGTCAGGGAGCACACAAATTGGTGCTCCATTAACACAAATGATAGGGAGATGCTGGCAGGAAATCCTCCATGAGAGGTCCTCACCTATGAAATATACTTCAAAACTCTTGGATTTTTTTTAACCTTCTGGACATGCAGCAAAACTAGTTTTTTCTTACAGGCATTTTGGGGAGGATGGAGGTCTATAGAAGGAGGGGCTGAGACTGAAACATGATGTGGCAGGGGAGTGTCTTGAAATATTGCTGTGTATTACTATTATTTCTCTTACACCAGTACTCAATCAAGGATCAGGACTCTATTATGGGATGCACTAGCACTGGCATTGAACAAACTGGTAATAAGAAGACAGCCTCTGCTCCAGAGAATTCACAATCCTGATTTATTAAAGAAAGGTGCAACAGGTGAATTAAAGAGACAAATGGGACTGGAGGTGCAGCTGAGAAGGCAAGGTAATGGTAAAACAAGCATATATTGTGTCATGTGCAATGGCCTCAGGTTGCCCACCATTCTCAGGTAGCATGTTCTGTAGGCATCATAGACGGTAGCCTTGTGTAGAAAGCTTCTGTTTTTTCTAGTGTGAGTCTACAAATTGGTATATGTATAAGTGGAAGTTTGTATCAAAATATTTTAGCAATATATTTTAGATTTTTATTAATTTTTTTTAATATTGGGAAGTGCCTAGAGCTGTGGAGATGTGCCAGGCCAACAGAATAAAACGAATAAATAAATAAAATCCAAGCCTATCTTAAACTGACTGAACTTATAGCAGCCAGGTTTGTGCTATATCCAGGAAATATCTGGAAAATTGTTTAACGCAAATTAATAACAACATTTCAAAATCATAAAGACATTCCCATAATATAGATGCTTCTAACACCTTTCACATTTTTTTCTGGGTTAGTAGATGTAAGGGAAATTTTATATATATATATATATATATATATATATATACACATACACACACACACACACACACAGAGACAAACTCTCTCTTTTATTTTTATTGACTGGGGGTGGGAGGGGATTTCCACTGAAAACTTGAGATAACTCCTGAATCCTCTGAACTGTCATGCTAGGATTCCCAGTCACAGAAGCACAATGGCAAGGTGGTAGGTAGTGATATACGAGGTGGTTTGCTATTCAATGCAGTTATGCAGGCAACATCTTTATGTGAGCTTCTGCGGTTGTCTTTGAAACTCATAGGTGCAAAAGAAAAAAAGTGGAGAGGAAAAGGGACCATCACTGCTATAGTCCAGAAACAGTAATCTATGAAAATATGCCATTTAAGTGTAGGCACTACATGGGTTGCTAGGCTGCCAAGAACTGCCAAGCAACAAATCACAGCATGTACAGTTTAAGACAATCTTATAACAGAGTGTGCTAGGCATGTTGTATTTTTAAGAAATCAATAATCTAAATTGCGATAATTAAGTGCAAAATTTGATCATATTTTTCCAAGGGGGAAAAAGTAATAAATCATGATTAGTGCATTTTCAAAGTAAAATTCAGACCTATTCTTCAATCCACTATAAAATCAAATGAATTTCAATATTAATGAACAAAGCCACTCACACTGCACAACATGTAATTAAAATTCCTACTACTTCTATTTGAGCTCCCTCTATTCACTGCCCCACCAAATTATTAAAACAAAGCAGTTACTATGGTAACTAATTCGTTCTTTGCATTATTATCCTGTTTCTAAACATCACAGCCTCACCAGTCTGACTTACATGCCCTAAATTCCAGTTTGATATTCTGAACTTTTGTGGTGATTGTCAGAAAAGCCTTTTAGGATCTATGCATTCATGCAGACAAGGATAGCTAGAGTGCAGCTGCTTTTGTTTATTGCAAGCAGAAATAACTGTTACTAAATTATTTGAGTTTGATAAATTGATTGTGCTCACATGCAAGTGCCGAACAACACTTAGGGAACAACCATGGGAGTTCGCAGAGCACTAAACAGAAAGAGGCAAACATGACCATCTGCAGGTTAGATAAACTGGAAAAAAAATAAAAAGTACAGCTGGCACATGTTGTGCAAACTAAATAACACCTGCCTAAGTGGTATTTGATACCCAGAAAACACATGGGTGTGATTGATTCAATCTTCACAAAAAAAAAAAAGAGAAGAGTGAGTCAATGGAGAATGAGAAACAGTAATACAATTTCAGGGGAAAATATCTTATTGGCATTTTAATAAAATTCCTTTATTTAAATGCATATAAGTGGCTAAAACTAAAGATCTTGATAGTGTGGCACTTTGATCAATCATGCTTACGCTTATTCTTTTAAATTCATGATAAGTGCAGTGTTAATTTATATTTCTTTGTATTCTGTCATCAAATATTTAAAATGTCTGCCTCAAAAAATCTGATAGGATTAGAGGAAATCAGTCTTTCCCATTCTTCCCTCTTCTATCCACATCTGCACTTTTTTGATTTCCTAATGCAGTTAGTTAGCATGTCTCCAAGTATTCACCGAGTCACCAGTTTAAAAGTCTCCAGTGCTAAAGCCATCTTTGCTGCTGTTGTAACTCATCTATATCAGGTACTTTTGAGAACCAAGCTTATTTGAAGCAGTAGCAAATCACAAAATAGGGCACTTTATATGAATTTACCAAAAATTTCATTTCTTCTGATAAAGTAGCCTACAATGGGTGTTCAATCTGCTAAAACTTTGTGGGCAGAACCAGGTCTATCAGCCATGAGAAGAGGGGAATAACTCCTTGAGATATATAGAGGATAGGAAGTCACCCTCTGGAGACAGTTACCAAGATGTTTCCATTTTCAGCTTCAGTGTTCTGAACAATTTATTTTAAGAATTTTAAGTCTCAAATAGTCCTCTCCCATCTTTTTTTTCTTGAGAACCAAAAAGGCTATTGAGTACAGACTTTTCTACTGTCCTGTCTGCAGGAGGAGCTTAATAAGCTACTCTTATAAAGAGAAATAAAATGAACAGAGAGCTGCTGGTTTTATGAAGGAGTTTTAAAACACTTAAAAACTATATTTCATTATATCATCACTATAAAATCTAGTCCTCTGATTATATCATGGCTGAAAAAAAGTTTCCCTTTAACTACTACAACTTAGGATATTTTCTTCAAAATATAAATATATACTAATTAATATATTGTACAGTACATAATATATAAATAAAAAGAAAAAAGAAAAGGAGTACTTGTGGCACCTTAGAGACTAACCAGTTTATTTGAGCATGAGCTTTCGTGATCTACAGCTCACTTCATCGGATGCATAGCATATCGTGGAAACTGCAGAAGACATTATATACACACAGAGACCATGAAACAAAACTTCCTCCCACCCCACTCTCCTGCTGGTAACAGCTTATCTAAAGTGATCATCAAGTAGGGCCATTTCCAGCACAAATGCAGGTTTTCTCACCCTTCCCCCCCCACACACACATGTCTTCTGCAGTTTCCACGATATGCTATGCATCCGATGAAGTGAGCTGTAGCTCACGAAAGCTCATGCTCAAATAAACTGGTTAGTCTCTAAGGTGCCACAAGTACTCCTTTTCTTTTTTCTTTTTACGAATACAGACTAACACGGCTGTTACTCTGAAACCTGTCATAATATATAAGCTGATAGATATACATACACAATCTTCGCTCTTCATTTTTTCTTTAAAACTTCTGTAACCTAAACCAACAATTTGAATGTTTCAGTAAAAGAGAAATCTTCTCAGAATATGCAATGTTCATTTAGGCTTTTTCCGTTAATGTTTTTCTATGTTTTCTTGTTAAAACAATACTTTTCTTTCCATTAAGGGATGCTGTTCCGCACCATTTTGGGCAAAATGGCCATTTAAGCCAATTTTCTTTTCATACTAGTCGCAATGCAACTTGTAATAAGTTAGCAACTTCGTAATAGCTTAACTATTTGCAAATTCTAAATCTCTCTTGAGGTGGCACTTAATGAAGATTCAAATTACAAAACCGATTTAAAGAGGCAATCTTCATCCAAAAGGGTGATGAAACCATCTTTCTCTGTGAAATGTGACTAGATACTGCATATTAAGAACACAATCGAAAATCACATGCTCATGCACTTAAACAGTACCATTATATATATATATATATAATGTTTGGACTGGGGAGAAAGAAGAGCATGAGGGAAGGTAAATGCTCACTAATGAACAAACTAAAACTATTTTACCATTCTGTTCTCAGCCTACTCGTAGTAATATCATACTCGTATTAAGAATTCCAAAATATGCTTTTCCTGAGTTTATTGCTCTGAATCTCTTTGCGGCAATCTGAATTCAACTGGGCATTTTATGATGCTTATTTTGTCTAAGTTTAATGACAACATATTTACAGATTCTTACGGGGAAATGAATCTAGGAAAACAGTTTGGAGTTGCTCCAAAGTGCTCTGAAAGCACTGTGACATCAGAGTGGAAAAAACTATTAGTTTACACAGTTTACTTTTAGAGTAACTTGATCACAAGTAGGCTTGAACCTGAAACTGGGTTATTCATTGAAAATTCAGATTGGCTTATCTACAGAAAATTCAGGTTGCCTCAAATATCTTCATTAGTTACAGTCGAAGGATTTGATGGCTATTCTACAGGGAAAGATTTCTGCAGCTTTTACTGTCTGATTTCCAATTTAATTTGTATTGGATTGCTGGGGGAAAGGGACATTTTTCCAGTTCAGAATTTTTACTTATTTATTAACTAAGGACATTTAAGTTTACAAGATGGCATTTTTGTGTAGGTTAATTGGTACTTCACATGGAGGAGCAACTTTCACTTGGAAAAAACAATAAAATATTAGGGATCTTCTAGCTCCCTCTGCTGCCCTGATCTTTCAGTAAAGCTTCCCCAGTTACTCAGTCAAAAAGCATCACAACTAAACATTCCACCGTAACGCTTTCAGGAAAATGACATTTACTAAATATGCAACGCAAATTCACAAGAATAATATCTGTCAATGTGTAACACCGTGACCACTTTCCAGTATGAAGTTTTAATCTAACTTGCAAATTGTCTACACATTTTGTTTTTTCATTTCTTTTATAATAATCTGTGTGAATTTACAAACTAGAAAACCTAGTCAGTACACACATTAAATAACTACCTTGATTCTGTAAAACCTATTCTTATTCCACAGAATATAAAACTGTTCAAGTGATCAAAACTGATTTAAGAAAAGGTGGAAAAGTAAATGAAGTAAATTGTATAGTAGATTTCCTTTTTCAAAACTTTTAAATGTATTTATTTTGGTATCTTACTGTACAAATTTTAGCAATTCTGCTTTGATTTGAGGTGGAGCATATATGAAAGGAATTTCCTAAGAAAAATATCTGCAAATTTACCATTATTCCATCATTAATACATATTAACTTATACTCATTTAAGGTTGGGTGCTTTCTCAGCTACACACAGTAAATAAAGTAATTCCCATAAGCAAACATTTGCAAATTTGGATGCCTCAAATTGGGCAGCTAGGTGCATACTGGGTAACCTAAATAAGTCGTCTGTTTTTCAAAAGTGATAACCCATCTGCAGCTTCTGCAGAAGTGAGTAAGAGGTCTGAACACTCAGCACCTTTGAAAAATCATCCCGCTTTTATTCATGTATCTAGTTATGTACTTAGGTGCCTAATTTTAGTCAACCAAATTAAACTATATGAATGAATCTGATTTTTGATAATCAGAGGCATCTCTCTCTCTCTCTCTTATCAATCTGGACAAAGATAGTGGCCTAGGTCCTAGCTTCACATCTCCAGTGGGTGGTTCATAATATAAGCAGCTCAAATAGTCTCCATCAGTGGTTAGTTTTTAGAGAACATTTGGTATTTGGCAAGTCTGATGCTTATTACTCATAAGGAAGATGCCACACACTGTTCCTATAGATGCACAAGAAAAAAGCCTGGATATGGAATGTTTTTAACTTCAGGTGCCCATCATTCAAGAAGAGTATTGATAAATTGCAGCGCGTTCAAAGAAGAGCCACAGGAATTATTACAAGGAGTGGGAAACATGCCTTATGTCGACAGACACAAGGAGCTCAATCTATTTATCATAACAAAGAGTACGTTAAGGGGAGACTTGATTACAGTATATAGGCAACTACATGGGGAACAAATATTTAATAAAGGGCTCTTCAATCTAGCAGAGAACGGTATAACATAATCCAGAGGCTGGAAGATGAAATTAGACAAATTCGGACTGGCAGTAAGGCAAATTTCTAACAGTGAGAGTACTTAACCGCTGAAACAACTTATCAACGGTCATGGTGGATTCTCCATCACTGATCATTTATAATCAAGATTGGATGTTTTTCTAAAAGATCTGCTCTTGAAATTCTTCTGCGGAAGTTCGATGGCCTGTGTTATACAGAGGTCAGACTAGATGATCACAATAGTCCCTTCTGGCCTTGTAATCTATCAATCTATGAACCAGGCTCCAGACAGGAGACCCAAAGACTACAGCTCCCTTCTCCTAGACCCAGTCACTTCCAGCTGCCTCCCACCATGATCTGTTGAGTTCCCAGGAAGCTACAAATATCTTGCCAAAATTGGCATATCATTGTGACATTCCAGCAATGGACAGTAAACTACAGACGGTTTTAGAATGTAAGCAAATATACTGCACTGTTTACAGTTGTTACAATATACAGTACAATAATAGCCTAATTAGAGCTAACTAGCCTACAAGAAGCCAAGAAACATACTTCAAATTTTCCAAATTACACAAAAATGAACATATTTTATTTTTGCACTGTGACACTCTTCCAACTGTTTTGCCAAATGTATACTATTTTCAACTATTCTGTGCAGAAGCCAGTTTCATGGGAGAGGGGGACAAAGGACAATATAATTGGTAACTAATTAATCTTTCACATCCTTAAATATCCATTTCTCTTCTAGGAAGAAACTGCTAAATGTTACCTCACAATTCTGTAATATGAGTCAACACCTAAAGGTTTCCAACAGAGGCTACTCAGACTGCACACAATTATACATGTACGTCTAAATGGCATTCATAATTACAATGCAGTGGGTAAAAGGCCAGAGTTTAACTTTAATTCTTTGGCTTTTTAAACCGACAGTATTCCAGTTCTGTCATTTAGAGATATAACAGTAATTTATAAAACAGCATATAAACTGGAATGACCAAGTACCTATTAATACCATCACTGTTTTGAAAAGTTATTCAAGAGAACACAGCATGCCATTTTACAAATTGTGAGCATCTAATTTTGAAAATCAGGCCCACAAAATTAAATCCACTGTTGTCCCTCCCCCAAAACTGAAGACTGGTAAACTATTTTTGTCACATACAAATCTACAACTAGAACACTACTATTCTATCATTTTAGAGAACATTTCTTCTCTAAGTACTGTCTGACACCAATGCAAAAGTACATTAAAATTAGCATGTTACAAAAACAACTTTTGAAATGTCACATAGCTACAACAGCAATAACTAGAGACATTATCCTACACTTAAGTGGATTTGACAGTGAAAAATAAATAAGAGTTTAAAAAATAATATGAAAATATCAGATATTTAGAAATAAATATAATAGAGAAAACAAATAAGCACACTGGAACTGATAAAGAAGAAAGCTGACAATGAAGATGAACAATCTTTAAACAGCTGTGTAACAACAGTTTCTTGAACTCTGTAAAACATCTTACACATTTTTGCAAAATGTTAAATATTTAAGTAGTTCTATAGAATGCCAGCATGTCCCTGACAAAGATGTAAAACTCTGTGCATTTAGCTACTGAATCTTAATAGGGCCACATTTACTTTCTCTTCTGTCCCACTATTCACTATAATTCACAAAATTGCATGGATAGTGAACAGCACATAGAAAATTCAACTCTCAAAAATGATCCACTGACAAACCCCAAGATACATGCAGTACCTCAAGTTTTCAAAATACAACTCTGATGTTCTGAAAAGCAAAACTGAATTTCTGTAACCATAAAGATGTGGGAAACTACTTGTGCCTCAAAGAGAGGTTAACATTTTTAATATAAAAATTCAAGCATCCCTCGTCTTTTTGGATTTTTCTGTTTATACGTATTTCATATAAAACCACTGCACAAATTTTCTCCCAACCTATTCTGATGTGAATCAAAAAGCACAAAACACCAGTGTAGTCTCAGACATTATACAAGAATAAATTATTTGTGGCATGAGATAGACTGACTGATCCAATTGACTAAAATCCTTCCAAATGACAGGCTGGCTCTTTTTTCTAGTACTGATTATTTAAAATATATTTCACATCCTGTGCTATCTGAATAATCAGACAGTTTCTTGAATTTATTTGAATTTAACCTGTAGAAGAACACCAAAGAAACCACCCTCCTTAACAAGCATGTCTTAGCACTCAAAGTAAAAAGAACCTGCTGGTTCACACTATAAGATCTATCCTTTTGCAAGGTTTGTACAGAATTTACTAAAATATCAAGCTGGTAATGGACTGCCTTTAATGCACAACAATAACATTGGAGCTCAAGCACTAGATGTGGGTTATATGGCTTTCATCTCAAAAGAATAGATGTGCACAGTTATGATAATCTCAGCCAGTCAGTCAGTGATTGTGAGTCTATCATGAAAAGCCCTGACTAATTAAAAAGAAGTTTAATTACTGGAAGAAACAGAGTTCCAACCCCCAGCAAGATCATTAATTCATAAAATTGGTTAACGCAGTCACGTTTTAGATTGCAGTATCTAACCTTCAAATATGCGATCTAGGCGTTGCCGCTTCACTTTGTGTTTGTCCATAAGAGACATGAGAGCTGAAGTTCAGAGAATGTTACCACGCAGTTTGCTGCCAAACTCTTCAAGAATCAGCCACAAATAAAATTACTGCTGTATGTTTTTCAAAATGTCTGTTCACCTGCAAAAAGAAAGACATATCTGAAACTACAAAATGCAGGTAAACATACTCAGATTTTTCATCTTATTCCAAAATTAGTGATCTAAATATAAATTTAGACAGGTCAGAAAACATACAGGATTCTTAAAATATATTAGATAACTTAATATTTCAAAATAACCTTACTTTTGCAACATGTATAAATTGTAAGTGTACAAATAAAAGCTTAAAAACTCAGGATGGGAAGAGTTCACAGAAAGACAATTCCTCTTTTACTCTCATTTGGTTGTCTAGTATGTATTTTTACCCACCTAACACACACTCTTTCTGTACACATCTAGGATAGATAAATTATTTTAAAGCATTTACAGGTCAGTCCAGTAAGTCTAAGGAACATATTTCCCAAACAATTAATGAAATTACTATTTTCAATGCCCACTTGCAATGCCGAGCATAGGCATTCCATGTGATAACATTTACAAGAAGTGAGGACATGAACCTTTCTTGCGCTGACCTTTTAAATCTTACAATAAAAGGGTAAATCAGAGTTCAATATATAGACACTAAGGAACCAATTTTAGGGCAAATTAAATAAGAGGAAATGCAGCAAAATGACAATGCAGAATACCAACTTCTGTATCAGCTCAAATGGCAACTAAGTGCCAACTTTATGCATGATCAGATAAATTATCTGGTAACTATCATGACTATCCACTTTTAAAATTCTGTGTAACTGAGTAAAGATATGCAAATAAGAACAATAATATTCAAATATTTGCAATGTTGTTGTAGCTGTGCTGGTCCCAAGATGTAAGAGAGACAAGGAAGGTGAGGTATTATCTTTTATTGCACTAACATCTGCTTGTGTAAGGTACAAGCTTCTGAGCCACACAGAGCTCTTCTTCAGAACTGGGGAAGGAAATCAGAGAGTTCAGACAACTCTGATTTCCTTCCCCAGACCTGAAGAAGAGCTCTGTGTAGCTCAAAAGCTTATACCTTTCACCAGGAGAAGTCAGTCCAATATAAGATATTACTTCACCTAATTTCGAGACTAACAAATTTATTTGAGCATAAGCTTTCGTGGGCTACAGCCCACTTCATCAGATGTAGCCCACGACAGCTTATGCTCAAATAAATTTGTTAGTCTCTAAGGTGCCACAAGTACTCCTGTTCTTTTTGCGGATACAGACTAACACAGCTGCTACTCTGAAACCTTCACCTAATTTGTCCCTCTCAATACTTAGATATAACTACATCTTTCTGTTTCTGTGACATTGCAGCAACAGTCTGCATCTTAAGCCAAATCACACAGAACAGAAAAAAGACAACAGGAAAAATACCTTAACAAAATGTAACCAACATGCTACATTGCATGAAATTCACCTGAATAAGCAGAAAAAGTATGGGAGGTTGACTATACAGAGTGTGATAATGCTATCACGTTGATTCCTGCTTTCAAATACTAAAGCGCACATCGAGTGCCAAGGTTACAGAACATTATGTCAAGAGCATAACACAGCCAATGAGTTAATGATTAGACCTTTTCCTGCTTCTTTATATTACTAAACCAACAGCTTTGAACACTGTTGGATAGCATTACAGTCATCTTGAGAATTAATGATTCTAGAAATAAGTCTATCTGCTCACTGCTTTCTAAAGGTACAACTTCTTTTTAAGAGCATAAAACTATTGTGCATATTTCATCAACTAGTCATATGAAGAGTTCATGAAATTGGAGACAAGTAATAAAATAAAGTGAATTACTTTAAATGTAAGAAATTACACTTATTTGAATTAAAACATGTACAGGCATTTATCCAAGATGTTCTGAGTACATCTAGACTGAAACAAACTGACTTTATTAGTTATTAATTATTATTATTATATTAAGCCCTTTGCTTTCACATAAAACAATTTCAGGAATAAGTGTGCCTATCATCCTCCTTGATCAATTTCTATCCCCTTCTTCACATTCCTCCAGTGGTTTCCTCTTGCTTTGACATCAGATTCATGTTCCATGTCCTCTACTGAACATATGCATAACACATTCCAATTCCAATTTGGAATCCCACATAAGAACATAAGAATGGCCATACTGGGTCAGACCAAAGGTCCATCCAGCCCAGTACCCTGTCTACCAACAGTGGCCAATGCCAGGTGCCTCAGAGGGAATGAACCTAACAGGTAATGATCTAGTGATCTCTCTCCTGCCATCCATCTCCACCCTCTGACAAACAGAGGCTAGGGACACCATTCCTTACCCATCCTGGCTAATAGCCATTAATGGACTTAACCTTCATGAATTTATCCAGTTCTCTTTTAAACCCTGTTATAGTCCTAGCCTTCACAACCTCCTCAGGCAAGGAGTTCCACAGGTTGACTATGCGCTGAGTGAAGAACTTCCTTTTTTTTGTTTTAAACCTGTTACCCATTAATTTCATTTGGTGGCTTCGAGTTCTTATATTATGGGAACAAGTAAATTTACCTTATTTACTTTCTCCACACCACTCATGATTTTATATACCTATATCATATCCCCCCTTAGTCTCCTCTTTTCCAAGCTGAAAAGTCCTAGACTCTTTAATCTCTCCTCGTATGGGACCTGTTCCAAACCCCTAATCATTTTAGTTGCCCTTTTCTGAACCTTTTCTAATGCCAGTATATCCTTTTTGAGATGAGGGGACCACATCTGTACACAATATTCAAGATGTGGGCATACCATGGATTTATATAAGGGCAATAAGATATTCTCTGTCTTATTCTCTGTCCCTTTAATGATTCCTAACATCACGTTTGCTTTTTTGACTGCCGCTGCACATTGCGTGGACGTCTTCAGAGAACTATCCATGATGACTCCAAGATCTTTCTCCTGATTAGTTGTAGCTAAATTAGACCACATCATATTGTATGTATAGTTGGGGTTATTTTTTCCAATGTGCATTACTTTACATTTATCCACATTAAAATTAATTTGCCATTTGGTTGCCCAATCACTTAGATTTGAAGTTCTTCACAGTCTGATTTGGTCTTAACTATCTTGAGCAGTTTTGTATCATCTGCAAACTTTGCCACCTCGCTGTTTATCCCTTTCTCCAGATCATTTATGAACAGGTTTAATAGGATTGGTCCTATGACTGACCCTTGGGGAACACCACTAGTTACCCCTCTCCATTCTGAAAATTTACCATTTATTCCTACCCTTTGTTCCCTATCTTTTAACCAGTTCTCAAACCATGAAAGGATCTTCCCTCTTATCCCATGACAACTTAATTTATGTAAGAGCCTTTGGTGAGGGACCTTGTCAAAGGCTTTCTGGAAATCTAAGTACACTATGCCCACTGGATCCCCCTTGTCCACATGTTTGTTGACCCCCTCAAAGAACTCTAATAAATTAGTAAGACATGATCTCCCTTTGCAGAAACCATGTTGAATTTTGCACAACTATTTATGTTCTTTTGTGTGTCTGACAATTTTATTCTTTACTATTGTTTCAACTAATTTGCCCAGTACTGACGTTAGACTTACCGGTCTGTAATTGCCGGGATCATCTCTAGAGTCCTTCTTAAATATTGGCGTTACATTAGCTATCTTCCAGTCATTGGGTACAGTAGCTGATTTAAAGGACAGGTTACAAACCATAGTTAATAGTTCCACAGTTTCACATTTGAGTTCTTTCAGAACTCTTGGGTGAATGCCATCTGGTCCTGGTGACTTGTTACTGTTAAGTTTATCAATTAATTCCAAAACCTCCTCTGGTGTCACATCAATCTGTGACAATTCCTCAGATTTTTCACCTACAAAAGATGGCTCAGGTTTGGGAATCTCCCTAACATCCTCAGCCAGAAGACTGAAGCAAAGAATTCATTTAGTTTCTCCACTATGACTTTATCATCTTTAAGTGCTCCTCTTGTATCTCGATCGTCCAGGGGCCCCACTGGTTGTTTAGCAGGCTTCCTGCTTCTGATGTACTTAAAAAACATTTTGTTATTACCTTGAGAGTTTTTGGCTAGCTGTTCTTCAAACTCCTTTTAGGCTTTTCTTATTACACTTTTACATTTAATTTGGCAGTGTTTATGCTCCTTTCTATTTACCTCATTAGGATTTGACTTCCATTTTTTAAAAGATGCTTTTTTATCTCTCACTGCTTCTTTTACATGGTTGTTAAGCCATGGTGGCTCTTTTTTAGTTCTTTTATTGTGTTTTTTTAATTTGGGGTATACATTTAAGTTGAGCTTCTATTATGGTGTCTTTGAAGAGTGTCCATGCAGCTTGCCATGTATGTTATGGGTGATGTAATGTTCATGAAGAGTGCTGGAGCCCAACTATAAGAATAAGTCAAGTCTTATTTCCAATGTTATCCAATGTTTTGGAAAGAGTTTTTTAAATTTTCATTTTATATCCCAAATGGAATAAAATAATATTAATTATTTCTCTTATGTGCAGGATTCAGCATTCTTAAATACTAGGTGTGACTGTATCAACAGACTGCACGTCCAGGCATTACACCAAATCCAACTGAGACAGCAAGCTGCAGTAGGTCTACAGGCTTTGAAAGAAGCAACTGCAAGAAAAGCAGCTTAAATTACGAATGTGATGAAGTATCCATTATCCTATTTATTTGGGCCATCCAGCAAAAATACTAAATGCTAAACTTTTTTTTAAATTTGTAGATCTTTGATGTCAATAAACTACAGATACATTTTGTTCCCAATGTCAGCATAAGCAATCATAAAGCCAATGTAACTGACTAGAAGAGGCTCTCTCCTATGTAGAAGGATCCTCTGGTGGTGTAAAGTTGGCATAAAGGCTCTTATGCCAATCCACTCCTTCCTGCTGACAGAAGAGACTTGTCTGGGGGGTTCCCTATAATCTCTGAATCCTAAACTGCTGCTTTGGCTCACTGGGGCTGTCAGCAGCTGGCATAATTTGGCACAGCTCTCAGGCTGCTATAATTTACGCCAGGGTACCAAGCTGACACAGCAGACTCACTACTGGGGGAGTGCAGCAGCCACCTTTGCATCCTGCCCTGAACTGTGCCATATGCTCCACATCCTGAGTTAGAGCAATAGGCCACAAACTATTACCCTAATCCACTGCAATAGCATATCCATATATACTGTGTGCACAAGATGTGGGACCTGGATTTCACATGTAGAGCAAATAAGATACGAAACTTTGAGGAAGAACACACTTTTATTATTAAAACCACTTCAACACACCTTAAAGCTTAAGGAAGGCAAAACTGTAAACGAGAAACATGGAAACATAAATGAGCCAGTACCAAAGTGTTAGGCAACACAAAACAATCAGACTTACATGACCTCTATGTCTCAGGTTTCATAGCAGGGGGCTTGGAAACCTGATCCCAGCTTTGCCAGAGCTAACAGAAGCCAGGTATGCCAACATGTAGCCAAAGCTGTGGAATATTGTGGCTGAAATTATGATTGACCTGTATTACCTGCTCCACATACACCCTCTGGGGTACCAGCCTCCTTCCCCACATCCTCCCCAAATGGGCTGTGAGAAGCAAAGAAGAATCTCCTCAGGGCAGATCCAGTCCACAGGAACAGACAGGACTTCCCTAGGAGCAGTGAGTGAGGAAAGACCTAGCTAGGCAAATAACTAACTAACATATTTTTAAAAAAGAAATACAATAAAGAAGATCCAGTTTTTTAACAGTAAGGGTAATTAAGCATTGGAACAACTACCAAGGTACGTGGTAAATTCTCCATAACTTGGAGTCTTTAAATCAAACCTGGATGTCTTTCTAAAATATATATGCTTTGGTTCAGCCACAAGTTTCTGTGCCACACAAGTATCAGCGGGTAACCATGTTAGTCTGTATCCACAAAAACAACAAGGAGTCTGGTGGCACCAATCTGAAGAAGTGGGTTTTTTATCCACAAAACAGTATGCCCAAATAAATCTGTTAGTCTTTAAGGTGCCACCGCTTTAATACAAAATCACCGGGTGAAATTCTATGACCTGTGTTATGCAGGAGGTCAGATTAGATATCATAATGGTCCCTTCTAGCCTAAAAATCTTCGAATGTGTTTATCTGTGAACATGTGCATCTCTCTCACTGATCACTTTGCTTGTATATTGCATCCCTGTCCCTTGGCCTTTGTCTTTCTTGTCTGTTTAGACTCTACAATCTTTGGAGCAGAGATGGTGTCTTTTGTGTGTACAGTCATAACACAATGGGGTACTGATCCTGCTTGGCACCTCTGGGCACTACCAAAATACAAATAAATCATACATTTTAAAATCCTAAGGATCTAGGCTTTACCATGCTTAAAAACTTGTTGTAAAGTTATACCTTTTTATGAATCATTCTATGTAGGATCACAGGCCTCATGTTTAAAATATTTAAATATTTTCTTTAATTTTTATTTTGAATGATGGTTCTTCTTCAAACAAAAATAAATCCACTGGCCATGACAGAAACAAAAATAATTTCCTGCAAATGCCAGCCATGGCTAGATGTTTAGTCATTCTGATAATTTCTATAATTTATTTAACTTCCCACCTCGTGAACACATATGTACCTAGTCCACATTGTATTCTTTCTTTCGTTTAGCTATCCACAAAAAGTGTTTTCTTCTGTAGTCACCCTGCGTAGGAACCTGAATGACAATAGTGAAAACAGACCATCTGTAACCCGTGATCTACAGTTGATGCTGGTTGAAAGTGTTACCCAGCTGTTTTCTCTCTTGCAGCAGCTCCAGTACTTAAAAAAAAAAAAAAGTCTAAATCATCATGTTAATACTAGTAGTTTTTCTTCCAAATATAATAAAAACAAATGAGACAATATGTTTTAATAGGTAACAAGTTGTCACACGTTTTTTTTAAAAACGTGTTGATTAAAATTAAATGCTCACGTTAACAACATAGTTATAATTCTACACCACTGCCTGAGAATGTAAAACATAATGAGACTAACACACAAAGAACATGACATGGGAAGCATTTTCAGGCAAAACAAAGTTTTATAATTAAGAGTGCCTCAGTTACTGCAATTACTAAACCACAACATAAATAACTGAATTGGAGAAATTAACAAAAAATGCAAGCCACATTGACTTGAGCCATAATGAATTGAGAATCAGACCACAAAACACTAAATAGTATTTAATAGTAATACATTTCTGTAGTTCAGTATTACAAGACAAAGAGTAGATTCGAAATGACTCATGTCTACACTGGAGCTTGAGGTGTAGTTACTAGCTTGGTTAGATATACCTACAGTAGCTCTGACTGAGCTGGTGCGCTAAAAATAGAAGTGTAGCCTTGGCAGCATGAGCTGCAAGATGGGCTAGCCACTCCAAGTACATACCTAGGGTCTTGGATGGGATTGTACCCAGGGTGGCTAGCCCATCCAGCTGCTCTTGCACAAAATATATCAGTGTAGCTATGAAAGCACTCACTTGATCAGAGCTTGGGTATGTCTACTCGAGCTCAAAATTACACCTCCAGCTCCAGTGAAGACACTTCAGGAAGCACATTTACAAGAATTTGATACAGAAAGACATTTAGGGTTTGAGCAGGAGTGCTGCACCAAAAAAATTTAGTCTAATTTAAATTTGGTAAAGATTTCTGGAGATTTCAAATATGCAATGTTGGAAAACAATATTAAGGAGAAAAGGAGTACTTGTGGCACCTTAGAGACTAACCAATTTATTTGAGCATAAGCTTTCGTGAGCTACAGCTCACTTCATCGGATGCATACTCTGGAAAATACAGACGATGTTTTATACACACAAACCATGAAAAAATGGGTGATTATCACTACAAAAGGTTTTCTCTCCCCCCACCCCACTCTCCTGCTGGTAATTTTTTCATGGTTTGTGTGCTCCCTATCATGGAGAGTGTGCTCCCTATCAGGGGAGACTAAAGATTAGGGCTGTTGAGCTTAGCAAAGAGACGACTAAGGAGGGATATGGTAGAGGTCTATAAAATCATGAATAATGAGGAAAAGGGGAATAGAGAAGTCTTATTTACCCTTTCCCACACAATACAAAATGAAATTAATAAGTTACCGCTTTAATACAAACAAGAGGAAGCACTTTTTCACACAATGCACAATTAACCTGTGGAAATCATTGCCGTGGGATGTTGTGATGGCCAAAAGTATAACTGGGTTCAAAAAAGGAAGTAGATAGGTTCATAGAGGGTAGATCCATCAATGGTTATTACCCAAGATGGTCAGGGATGCAACCACATCCTTGGCGTGACCCTAAACCTCTGACTGCCAGAAGGGGACGACAGGGGTGGATCATTCCAACTGCCCTGTTCTGTACAGTTCCCCTGAAGCTCTAGTGCTACTGCTGACCACTGTCAGAGACAAAATACTGGACTAGATGGACCATTGGTCTGAGGCAGTATAGCAGTTCTTATGTTCTCCTTATGTTCTTATACTTAGAGATGCCAACCTGATGAAGCCAAAACATGTAACATGGGATTTTATAGGTGTGAGAAAGGCAAAAATAGGATAAGAAATGATCAGAGGACATTTCAAAAGCCTGGGATAAATGCCTTTATTGTTCAAAAGAACTCTACAACTGTAATTTCAAGATTCTGCATTTCTGATGTGAATAATGGACAGTAAAACCGTAGAACAACATGGAGTTTGTATGGAACAAAAGAACTTTGGGTCTGAAATGAGCAATGCTTTCTCATAATGGGAGATAGTTAAGAGGTATCCTTCTATAGTTCACTGAAATTATACGTGATGCATTACATTCAAAAAATGTAATAGCAATCTAAAATTAAAAGTAGCATTTAAAATTGAAATATTAAAAATTGATATTAATATTACAACTAAATTAATATTTTGGTGCCTGAAATCTGATTTCTTAATTCTGAATATAATGCATTTTCTATAGTGTTTAATTATTATTATGGGTTCTGAAAGTAACATTTTTTTTAAATCTAGTAAAGCACCTCAAAATAGAGGAAAACAAAGAGTGCTTGTGCCATCTAAAAGCTAACAGAATTTTACTAGCGTATTTCTCAAAAATGTGGTGATCTCAAGACGGCTAACACAATTTAACATTAAATATTTTGTTCTTAAATTTTCCAGAAAGGCCCATTTCATTATTGTAGTCTCTTTTGAAGACACTATAGTATGCTTTCCCATAAAATCAAAACAAGCCACAGTATAAAATTATCACACTGCTTATGATGTACTGAAAAATTTTCATGTGAAACTTTCGGTGAGGCATAAGTAAGGCAAAGCAAGGCATAGTGAACAGAATAAGCAACTGATATCTGCTGCTGAAGAGTAAGTGTTCAAACCAGACTTTTGTGAGAAACTGGAAGGGACAAAAAGACCACAATCCTGTCTTGCCCAAAAAGCATACTGTTGGCAAACACACACAAGTAGCTGCTTAATACACATACAGAAAAAAGACATTGTAGTTAAGCAACTTTCCCTTACCATTAGATGTCACTACAGTCAAAGAGAAGCTATGCAAGAAGCTTCAGCAAACTTCAGGATCAATAAATTAGTTAGAAACAAAACTAAAAATTACTGAAATGCAGAACTGTAATATCGAAATAGATATATGCACATATATGGAAAACCATGGCCATACCTTCTAATGAGATAGTATAAAGAACCACTACAATTAAGGCAAACAATAATGATCAATGTAAACTTCCTTTTTCTGGTAACCATAAGCCTTTGTTTCTATAACAAATAGTAAAATGCATTATTAGCTCCAGATTTGTCATGAGCGTATGATACCATTACCTGCAACTGTGAAGAAGATAGATTTTGCATTATCATTTTGTCACGACTGTGGGCCTTACTTAAGGCTCTCTTTCATATGAGCAGTGTTAATTCTGGACTGTAGGACTGCACTCATCACCTAATGCAAATTTATGGCTATAAAAGCACCATACAGACAAAAAGAGGTCAGGAAATACCAAAAACAGGAATATCTATAATCACTGTCCATTTGGCCACTCTATACATTTTTAACTTAAAAAAATAAAGTATATATGGCTGAGAAATATTCCAGATATTCTTACCCTCAATTAGTATTTCAATAAAATTATCTACTGGATACGACTCGACCATTTCCGAACAAATGGCAGGGTGAGTAGTTCCATCCTTACAGCCACACAGACTGGACAGAACCTAAAATTTTTGGATTGGAGAAGCTAAACCCAAATTTTCTATTCCCAGCTCTGCCACTCACGTACTGTTAGACCTTGGACAAGATCTCTCCTTTCCTCATTTTACCCACTGGTAAAATAACCAAATATGTATAATATTGATCTATCAGAGGCCGGTACTGTGATGGTTAATTAATGTTGTATAAAGCACTAGAAGAGTCAGATGAAAATCATTTTAAAAAGTGATACAAGTGCATTGTAAGAGTAGCAGCTAGAAAAGCTGAGCAAAGTGTTAAAGAAATCACTTCTATTTTTTTAAGTTTGAAATACAAGAAAATTAAGTTGAAATCATGAGACCATTCTCCTCTCAATTGTTCCTGAAAATGTTGAAGAAAAAAATTAATATTCCATCACCTTGGTAAAATTAGATAAAGGCAGACAGTAACTCTGTAAAATGTTCTAGTACCAATAACTGATATCTTGATAATCCTGAAGGATGATCTCAGAAGATATTATTGAAATTAAACTGTCTCTTCAAAACTTGAGAGAGAGTAGATTCGCAAGACTTGGATGATATGAATCATGAAGCTAATATAAAAAATGGACGAAAAAACATTCAGAAAATATAAATGGTATCAAAAGACACTGGGTAAGCATGTTGGAGTACACAGACTATACCCCTGGTTTTGGCAGAGAAAGTGTAAATGTCTTACCTGGGAAGGGCCACAATTGTTTAAACTGTTGACAAAAACACTCAGAAGGGAGTGAGACCAGCAGGAAGAAAGGGAAGAACTTCCTTCACTCTATCTAAAGAGGTCAGTTGCAAAAAAAAAAAAAAAAAAAAAAAAAAAAGTGGGAGGAGTGGAGAGAGGAAGAAGATATGTACTAGGGAAAGATCCTTCTTCCTCCCAGCTGTTCCCAGCCCCCGCTCAGTGTCTTTGTAAACAGTGCAAGCTGTTGTGTCCCTAAGCTAAAGGTCTTTATCCAGGTTAGCCCTTTACCTGTCACAGCCCATAGATAGGCTCTGCACGCCCCTTCAGAGACAAAACAGAAAAAAATAGGTCCAGAAGAAATATTAAAATATTGAGCTTTCCAGTGGAAGTTAAATTAGAGAATCCTCAGATTTAATGAAAAAAGCACTACTCAAAGTGCTGGACCTTCTCCCAAATTTAGTAGGATCTGAAAGGGCATAAGTCGCTGGCACCTATATTGACATCACAGCTAATTGCAAGGATATTTATTGTGCGTTTGTCGGGCATCAGAATTAAAAGTTATATTAAAAGTGGCGAGCAAATTTGATTACAGGGTCAGCTTGTAACATTGAGCAACAGCATTTCCAGCTAATTTTTCTATGACCCCAATGTGACAGAACATACCTGTGTCCACACCCTATTGTAATAATCTTTGTATAAAGTATGCATTGTAAGATATCATCTGAAAACTCATAATTTGCTGGTTAATACTGTCCTGATGAAATATGTGTGGCACCATTGTACATGACGTTATAGGATTCCACTGAATGGTGATCTTAACACATGTTCCAAATGGAGGACGGCAAACAAGTCTGTCTCAAACAAAGGAATGTGTGCTCTCCTTAGTTTGCATATAAGCAGTAAACAGAGTCACGAAACAGGAAGGGAAACAAAAAGTTCCAATAGGTGAGGAAGAGCAGCAGGGAAGATCCTTTCCTTTAGAATCTCTGTCTCTTGAATCTCAGCTGAAAATGTTTTCCAAGAGGGGGAGCGACACTATAAAAATGAGCAACAAACACCCCAAGGCACCCCTCCTCTCTCTCTCTCTCTGTCCATTGATTCACTGCATGAGAAGAGAAACAGGAAGAAGCCATTAAACAGACGAAGGGGTCCTGGCCTAAGAAGTCAAGCCAGTAAGACAGTTGAGAGCATGTGGTGGGAAAAATGTTGCTTTGAATTTAACATAGCTTGTTAAGTTAGGCATTCGCTGTGTTTTATCTTTTTTTTTGTAACCATTTCTGACTTTTATGCCTCATCACTTAATCAATCTCTTTGTAATTAATAAATTTGTTTTATTGTTTTATCTAATTCAGTGTGTTTAAATTCAAGTGTTTGGGAAACTCCTTTTGGGATAACAAAATGTGTGCACATTATTTCCACTAATGAAATAAAGGACTTATATAAATTTGTATTGTCTAGGAGAGGGCTGGGCAATACAGGACATACATTTCTGGGAGCAAAAATCTGGGGCCTGGAGTGTGTTGTGGTCACCCTGTGGTATAATTCAGGCTGGTGAGAGCCTAGGTGTGACTCACAGGGTGCAGTACACACACACACACACACACACACAGAGATATAGCTTGGAGTGATTAGCATACTGAAGGCTGTTTGTGAACAATCCAGACTGGAAGCTATGGAAACAAAGCACTGTAAAGGGCACCCAGGGTGGAGGGCAGGGGTGACACAGCCACTCATTAGTCTGGATTATACCCTGGGTATGTCACAGCCAGTTCTTGATAATCCTTGCAAATGTTGTGCAGTGAGGCTCAACTATGTTAGGATCACATCTGTATACAAATTTTCTTTGCACAACACACCATTTTGAAGCTTTATGGGCCAAATAAGCTGAATTTCATTACTAGGATGAATATTAAGAAATATGGGTCAATTTAAAAGTAGTCAACATGAATTTTAGAAAAATGTAACAGTGGACTTAGCTAGCATACGCACCAAGATTTAATTTTCTTTTCTCTCCCATTATTGCATTAAAAGACAACACAAAGGACTGCACACATTTTAAGGAAAAATGTCATGAGTTCCATGCTTACTTTAAAAAAAAATTCTACCCTTTCATGTAATTTTAAAAGTCATTTTCTCTAAACTTAACCCCCAACTAGACTCCTATGAAAAGTTTCCACAGTGTGCAAAATCTTGTTTAATATTATTGTTTGGTTGTTAAGGTAAATTTTTAAAAAATCTATAGTATGAAAGTAATGAAGTTACTGTTCTAAAATTGTTGATTAAAAGAAAAGTTTAGAATACGTGGGTGGGAGAGGTTTCTTCTAACTTGGAAACTTTTGTGTGTGCTAAATCCAATTTATAGTAGTGAAGAATAACATGTCTCTCATTTAAGAAAACTCACAGGATTCTGTTTTTATGTTATTAACATTATGGTAACTTACTTACATGTCTCCACCTGTTGAAAAGAGATTACCTAGATATTTACACAGCTATGTAAATGATATATTCCATTATGCATATTGGAAGTTCTCAAACCTTTCCATAGTGTGGCCCACACCTTAACAGAGAAGTTGTTTTGTGAACTCCTCCCCCACTATTCATGACCACACACACACCATCCCCTTTACCAATCGTCTTTGTGTGGACCACCTTCACTCCCTTTCACAGCTGCATAATATCACTGTCACAACAACAATTGCTATGTGGTTATGCTTATGTGGAAAATTAATAACACAGCCTTTTAAAAATATGATTTAGCCTCTTTTAATGTGAGTAAGCAGGTGGAAACAAAGTTAGCACCATCTGACTGGCTAGTTCTCTGTGGACCGGAAACTGAGAACCACTGATATATATTACAATGATTTATTGTACCCCATTTTAAAAGTAGACTAGTTATGGTGGCTAGACTCAATATTTGAGATCACCTGTCTGCACCCTTATTCAATGGATGAGTAGAGAGAACAGGAGAAGACTAGAGTCAGTCAGTGTGATGAGAGGCCTTCTTAGGATGGAATCTTGGCCTCTCCTTTCCTTTACAGGAAGACTTGCGGATGGCTATTTGTAGATTAATCTTCTCCTCTTCTATCTGCACATCAGTCATTATGAGACAGAATTCCCAGGGAAGCAGAAAAGATCTTTCCTTATGATGTCTTGAGGGAGGAAACAAGGGCTAGAGGAATGGCATTTGTCAAGGTTCCTTCCCCACTCTGAACTCTAGGGTACAGATGTGGGGACCTGCATGAAAACCTCCTAAGCTTACTTTTACCAGCTTAAGTTAAAACTTCCCCAAGGTACAAACTATTTTACCTTTTGCCCTTGGACTTTCGCTGCCACCACCAACCATCTAACCGGTATTATTATTATTAGGAAAGAGTCCGTTTGGAAACGTCTTCCCCCCCCCCTCAAAATCCTCCCAAATGTTACCCCCCGCTTTCCTGGGGAAGGCTTGATAAAAATCCTCACCAATTTGCATAGGTGACCACAGACCCAAACCCTTGGATCTTAAGAACAATGAAAAAGCAATCAGGTTCTTAAAAGAAGAATTTTAATTGAAGAAACGTAAAAAGAATCACCCCTGTAAAATCAGGATGGTAAATACCTTACAGGGTAATTAGATTCAAAACATAGAGAATCCCTCTAGGCAAAACCTTAAGTTACAAAAAGACACAAAAACAGGAATATCCATTCCATTCAGCACAGCTTATTTTTCTCAGCCATTTAAAGAAATCAGAATCTAGCTAGATTACTTACTAAGTTCTAAGACTCCATTCCTGTTCTGTCCCTGGCAAAAGCATCACACAGACCGAGAGAGAGAGAGGCTTTGTTTCTCCCTCCCCCCAGCTTTTCAAAGTATCTTGTCTCCTCATTGGTCATTTTGGTCAGGTGCCAGTGAGGTTATCCTAGCTTCTTAACCCTTTACAGGTGAAAGGGTTTTTCCTCTGGCCAGGAGGGATTTTAAAGGTGTTTACCCTTTCCTTTATATTTATGACAGCATTATGTACCCATAGGCTCAGAGGTCACAGCCCAGGGGTCCTAGACTCCTCAGAAGAGTGGTTCACTTTGGCCTCTGAGGACCACCCCATATGTGAGAGAGACATTTAAGAAGAAGATGGCTCATAGAGTGGAAAAGACCACAGAATGGACTCAGACTGGAGGAATCTGTATTCTAAAAATGACCCAATTTGAAAATTGGGAGGTCGGCAAATAGGCCAGTTTTTCATCACATGCACAGCGACCATTTTGATAGGCCTTGTGTCAAACCCTATAAAGTCCTTTCATGCTTGCTGGCTTCAGGGTCCACAAAAGGCCCAGTAGTTGCCAAGGTCCCTGCCCACATATGACATAAGTAGGGTTTAATCAGTGGGTTCCCTTCATCCAAGATATTCATTCTATTCTATATAAGTTCTTATGCTGCCCTCATCACCATAGTATCAGCATGCCTGACAGTAGCACATTAAGTGATGTGACAGACATCTGTCACATGTGGTTTGTTCTCTCTCTCAGCCTCTTGCCAGGGGGAGAATTCTATATGCAGTGCAGTGTTTTATTTAGGTATGGTTTTGGTTTTAATGTTATATGTTTATGCTGGCGAAGACAGATTGGAGAAATGCACCTTGCACTTGGAGTGGAAGGTTGTGAGGTTTGTGATGGTCCTTAGTTCATTGGGGAGTTCATTCCACCGACTTAGGCCAGCCCCTGAGAAAGCTCTATCTCCCCTGCACAGCTGAGCTTAAAACTTTCTGCCATAAACTTTCATTGTACCTCAGGAGTGGAGCTGACGACCATAGTCTTCATCCAGGCGCTTTAGGCAATCTTTTAGATATCTTGGGCCCAGGCAACTGAGCACCTGGAAGATTAGGACAAAGATCTTTAACTTGACATGATGTTCTATGGGAAGCCTGTATAGAGAGCAGAGAACAGGTATGATGTGCTTGCAATAGCCTCTGTTACTGAGGAAGTGCACTGCAGCATTCTGCATTCGTTACCAGGAACTGAGGGCTTCATGCCCAGGTATAGGTAATTCCTGTCATCCAGATGGGATGTGTGCAGGTGTGTACAACTGAGGGTCAGGTTATCATCTGTCAATCTAGAACAAAATCGACTGACTGGCCAAAGGTGGCAGAAAGTATTACTCACGGAAGCTGCTACATGGGGGTTTAGTGGCAGAGGAAGCCAGGAACACTCCTAAACTATAGACTAAGTTGACCAATTATGTGTGTGTCTTGAAGGAGACCACATCATGGCTGCAATCTCTTCAAAGTGCTTTTCTATTCTCCCAAGTATAACCTCATCTTGCTCAGGTTCAGCTTCAACCAGCGGTTCTTCATCCATGAGCTGAACTTATATAAACACTGGGCCATTGTCAAGGTTCCTCCCCCACTCTGAACTCTAGGGTACAGATGTGGGGACCTGCATGAAAACCTCCTAAGCTTACTTTTATCAGCTTAGGTTAAAACTTCCCCAAGGTACAAATTAATTTTACCCTTTGCCCTTGGAATTTCCACTGCCACCACCAAACTTTAACTGGGTTTACTGGGAAATGGAGTTTGGACACGTCTTTCCCCCCAAAATCCTCTCAACCCTTGCACCCCACTTCCTGGGGAAGGTTTGGTAAAAATCCTCACCAATTTGCATAGGTGACCACAAACCCAAACCCTTGGATCTTAGAACAATGAAAAAGCATTCAGTTTTCTTACAAGAAGACTTTTAATAGAAGTAAAGGAAATACCTCTGTAAAATCAGGATGGTAGATACCTTACAGGGTAATTAGATTCAAAACATAGAGAATCCCTCTAGGCAAAACCTTAAGTTACAAAAAGACACAAAAACAGGAATAGTCATTCTATTCAGCACAGTTCTTTTCTCAGCCACTTAAAGAAATCATAATCTAACACATACCTAGCTAGATTACTTACTAAAAGTTCTAAGACTCCATTCCTGTTCTGTCCCCGGCAAAAGCAGCATACAGACAGCCCCAGACCCTTTGTTTTTTCTCCCCCCTCCCAGCTTTTGAAAGTATCTTGTCTCCTCATTGGTCATTTTGGTCAGGTGCCAGCGAGGTTACCTTTAGCTTCTTAACCCTTTACAGGTGAGAGGATTTTTCCTCTGGCCAGGAGGGATTTTAAAGGGGTTTACCCTTCCCTTTATATTTATGACAGCCATCTTGGTGGTAATGGTATGGTTGTATCTGGCAAAGGATAGGTAGAGCTGTGTGTCATCTGCATAGCGCTGGCATTTTAGTCCATGTCATTTTACCAATTCATCTAATTGCTGCAAGTAGTTGTTGAATAGGACCAGAGATAAAATTGATCCATGTAGGACTCCACAAGTGAGGGGTCTCATGTTGGAGGTGCAATTTCCCTTCACTACTTGTTGGGTGTGTCCTTTCAGGAAGGCCTCAAACCATTGTAATGCATTACCCTGGACACCACCACCTTTCTCAGAGGAGACAATGGTATTTCATGGTTGACAATGCCAAATGCTGCAGAGGTCCAGGAGAATGAGAATGGACATCTGTCTACTATCCATTGACAGAAGATCATCCATCAGTGCCATTAAAGTTCTTTCTGTCCCATGTCCTGGCCTGAATCCTGATTCTGTGCTGGGTCTTAGACATTAGCTTCAATTACATAAGCTTTTTGTTGGTTTTTGGTTAGCTTCTCTGTGAGCTTGCTCAGTAACAGGAGGTTTCATACTCGGTGGTAGTTATCTAGAACCAACATATCCTGGTCATGTTTCATAAGTGTTGGTCAGACTATTGGTCATTATCTTTGAAAACTCATGGCGATCGGGGGAGGTCCCAGATGACTGGGAAAAGGCTAATGTAGTGCCCATCTTTAAAAAAGGGAAGAAGGAGGATCCTGGGAACTACAGGCCAGTCAGCCTCACCTCAGTCCCTGGAAAAATCATGGAGCAGGTCCTCAAGGAATCAATTCTGAAGCACTTAGAGGAGAGGAAAGTGATCAGGAACAGTCAGCATGGATTCACCAAGGGCAAGTCATGCCTGACTAATCTAATTGCCTTCTATGACGAGATAACTGGCTCTGTGGATGAAGGGAAAGCAGTGGACGTGTTGTTCCTTGACTTTAGCAAAGCTTTTGACACAGTCTCCCACAGTATTCTTGCCAGCAAGTTAAAGAAGTATGGGCTGGATGAATGGACTCTAAGGTGGATAGAAAGCTGGCTAGATTGTCGGGCTGAACGGGTAGTGATCAATGGCTCCATGTCTAGTTGGCAGCCGGTATCAAGTGGAGTGTCCCAGGGGTTGGTCCTGGGGCCGGTTTTGTTCAATATCTTCATAAATGATCTGGAGGATGGTGTGGACTGCACCCTCAGCAAGTTTGCAGATGACACTAAACTGGGAGGAGTGGTAGATACGCTGGAGGGTAGGGATAGGATACAGAGGGACCTAGACAAATTGGAGGATTGGGCCAAAAGAAATCTGATGAGGTTCAACAAGGACAAGTGCAGAGTCCTGCACTTAGGACGGAAGAATCCCAGGCACCGCTACAGGCTGGGGACTGACTCACTAAGCGGCAGTTCTGCAGAAAAGGATCTGGGACTTCCAATGGACGAGAAGCTAGCTATGAATCAACAGTGTGCCCTTGTTACCAAATAGGCTAACAGCATGTTGGGCTGCATTAGTAGCAGCATTGCCAGCAGATTGAGGGAATTGATTATTCCCCTCTATTTGGCACTGGTGAGGCCACATCTGGAGTATTGTGTTCACTGGTGAGGCCACATCTGGAGTTTTGGGCCCCCCACGACAGAAAGGATGTGAACAAATTGGAGAGAGTCCAGCGGAGGGCAACGAAAATGATTAGGGGGTTGGGGCACATGACTTATGAGGAGAGGCTGAGGGAACTGGGATTATTTAGTCTGCAGAAGAGGAGAGTGAGGCAGGATTTGATAGCAGCCTTCAACTATCTGAAGAGGAGTTCCAAAGAGGATGGAGCTAGGCTGTTCTCAGTGGTGGCAGATGACAGAACAAGGAGCAATGGTCTCAAGTTGCAGTATGGGAGGTCTAGGTTGGATATTAGGAAAAACTATTTCACTAGGAGGGTGGTGAAGCACTAGAATGGGTTACCTAGAGAAGTGGTAGAATCTCCATCCTTAGAGGTTTTTAAGGCCCAGCTTGACAAAGGCCTGGCTGGGAAGATTTAGTTGGGGTTGGTCCTCTTTGAGCAGGGGGTTGGACTAGATGACTTTCGGAGGTCTCTTCCAATCCAGTCTTCTATGATTCTGTGTTTGTTGGTCAGTAAAGCAGGACCAGATCCATGCTGCTTGAGAAGTCTTCCTGAATATCCATGGTATTTTCAGCAAAGTAGGACGATAGCTCTTTGCAGCACGTGGAGCCAAGTTCTGTTGTGGACTATAGAAATCGAGTGACCAGAGAGATTGAAGTGTTCTCCGACTGGTTTATGAATGTTATACTTCTTGACATCTGATTTGTGTCCATTTATTCATTTACGTAGAGACTGTCTAGTTCAACCAATGTACATGGCAGAGGGGCATTGCTGGCACATGATGGCATATAGCACATTGGTAGATGTGCAGGTGAACGAGCCTCTGATAGTGTGGCTGATGTGATTAGGCCCTATGATGGTGTCCCCTGAATAGATATGTGGACACAGCTGGCAACGGGCTTTGTTGCAAGGATAGGTTCCTGGGTTACAGAGTAACAGCCGTGTTAGTCTGTATTCGCAAAAAGAAAAGGAGTACTTGTGGCACCTTAGAGACTAACCAATTTATTTGAGCATAAGCTTTCATGAGCTACAGCTCACTTCATCGGATGCATACTGTGGAAAGTACAGAAGATCTTTTTATACACACAAACCATGAAAAAATGGGTGTTTATCACTACAAAAGGTTTTCTCTCCCCCCACCCCACTCTCCTGCTGGCAATAGCTTATCTAAAGTGATCACTCTCCTTACAATGTGTATGATAATCAAGGTGGGCCATTTCCAGCACAAATCCAGGGTTTAACAAGAACGTCTTGGGGGGGGTGGGGTAGGAAAAAACAAGGGGAAATAGGTTACCTTGCATAATGACTTAGCCACTCCCAGTCTCTATTCAAGCCTAAGTTAATTGTATCCAATTTGAAAATGAATTCCAATTCAACAGTCTCTTGCTGGAGTCTGGTTTTGAAGTTTTTCTGTTGTAATATTGCAACTTTCATGTCTGTAATCGCGTGACCAGAGAGATTGAAGTGTTCTCCGACTGGTTTATGAATGTTATAATTCTTGACATCTGATTTGTGTCCATTTATTCTTTTACGTAGAGACTGTCCAGTTTGACCAATGTACATGGCAGAGGGGCATTGCTGGCACATGATGGCATATAGCACATTGGTGGATGTGCAGGTGAACGAGCCTCTGATAGTGTGGCTGATGTGATTAGGCCCTGTGATGGTGTCCCCTGAATAGATATGTGGGCACAGTTGGCAACGGGCTTTGTTGCAAGGATAGATTCCTGGGTTAGTGGTTCTGTTGTGTGGTATGTGGTTGTTGGTGAGTATTCGCTTCAGGTTGGGGGGCTGTCTGTAGGCAAGGACTGGCCTGTCTCCCAAGATTTGTGAGAGTGTTGGGTCATCCTTCAGGATAGGTTGTAGATCCTTAATAATGCGTTGGAGGGGTTTTAGTTGGGGGCTGAAGGTGACGGCTAGTGGCGTTCTGTTATTTTCTTTGTTAGGCCTGTCCTGTAGTAGGTGACTTCTGGGAACTCTTCTGGCTCTATCAATCTGTTTCTTCACTTCCGCAGGTGGGTATTGTAGTTGTAAGAATGCTTGATAGAGATCTTGTAGGTGTTTGTCTCTGTCTGAGGGGTTGGAGCAAATGTGGTTGTATCGCAGAGCTTGGCTGTAGACGATGGATCGTGTGGTGTGGTCTGGGTGAAAGCTGGAGGCATTTAGGTAGAAATAGCGGTCAGTAGGTTTCCGGTATAGGGTGGTGTTTATGTGGCCATTGCTTATTAGCACTGTAGTGTCCAGGAAGTGGATGTCTTGTGTGGACTGGACCAGGCTGAGGTTGATGGTGGGATGGAAATTGTTGAAATCATGGTGGAATTCCTCAAGGGCTTCTTTTCCATAGGTCCAGATGATGAAGATGTCATCAATATAGCGCAAGTAGAGTAGGGGCGTTAGGGGACAAGAGCTGAGGAAGCGTTGTTCTAAATCAGCCATAAAAATGTTGGCATACTGTGGGGCCATGCGGGTACCCATAGCAGTGCCGCTGATCTGCACGGCTGAGGTTATGGGGCAAGTGATGCTGCTTTTCCACAATTTCAGCCCGTGCACGTTGGCAGAAGCACTCTACGTTGAAGTCCAGTCTGTTGTTTCGACCTTCAGGAGGAGTCCACCTAGAATCCTTCTTTTTGTAGTGTTGGTAGGAAGGTCTCTGTGGATTAGTATGTTGTTCAGAGGTGTGTTGGAAATATTCCTTGAGTCGGAGACGTCAAAAATAGGATTCTAGGTCACCACAGAACTGTATCATGTTCGTGGGGGTGGAGGGGCAGAAGGAGAGGCCCCGAGATAGGACAGATTCTTCTGCTGGGCTAAGAGTATAGTTGGATAGATTAACAATATTGCTGGGTGGGTTAAGGGATACATTGCTGTGGCCTCTTGTGGCATGCAGCAGTTTAGAAAGAGACTCACCAGCAACCACACACCACACAACAGAACCACTAACCCAGGAACCTATCCTTGCAACAAAGTCCGTTGCCAACTGTGTCCACATATCAATTCAGGGGACACCATCATAGGGCCTAATCACGTCAGCCACACTATCAGAGGCTCATTCACCTGCACATCTACCAATGTGCTATATGCCATCATGTGCCAGCAATGCCCCTCTGCCATGTACATTGGTCAAACTGGACAGTCTCTACGTAAAAGAATAAATGGACACAAATCAGATGTCAAGAATTATAACATTCATAAACCAGTCGGAGAACACTTCAATCTCTCTGGTCACGCGATTACAGACATGAAAGTTGTAATATTACAACAGAAAAACTTCAAAACCAGACTCCAGCAAGAGACTGTTGAATTGGAATTCATTTTCAAATTGGATACAATTAACTTAGGCTTGAATAGAGACTGGGAGTGGTTGAGTCATTACACAAAGTAAAACTATTTCCCCTTGTTTATTCCCCCCCCCCCCGCACTGTTCCTCAGACGTTCTTGTTAACTGCTGGAAATGGCCCACCTTGATTATCACTACTAAGGGTTTTCTCTCCCCCCCCCCCCCCCCGCCACTCTCCTGCTGGTAATAGCTCATCCTAAGTGATCACGCTCCTTACAGTGTGCATGATAAACACCCATTTTTTCATGTTCTGTGTGTATATAAATCTCCTCACTGTATTTTCCACTGAATGCATCCAATGAAGTGAGCTGTAGCTCACGAAAGCTTACGCTCAAATAAATTGGTTAGTCTCTAAGGTGCCACAAGTACTCCTTTTCTACTAGCTGAGTAGCTAGTCAAACTGCTGAACGCTAATGCAATACCAGTTTTGCCCGACAAAAAAAATCAGGAGTATATATGTATCACTCAGCTCGTCTCTATTGTTTTTAATCCTGGAATTGTGAATTTGCTCCGACACTATTTCTAGCTGTAATTCTGTGTACTCTAAAATGGGTTTAATCAAATTGCATTTCACATGTGCTCATTCAATTGATATCATAAGGATAATTATTACGCTTACATTTTTCCGTGTGACTGCTCACATCTGGGTTTACATTCTGAAGCAGTTCTAACCCGTGTTTCCAATCCATAGCATCATGAGTCTGGTTGTATTTTCATCAGTTACTATTATTTTGTTTGTTGTCTTGCCCAGTATGAAAGAAGCCAAAAATAATTGTATGGCTGCAAAATGTTTTTTTAACTACACAGTTCAAAAACCAAAGTTAACGGACATCTACAGTCAATCATTTGTAGGAGTTACATATAGGTCAAAAGAATCAAGACTCGATGCAGAGAACATGTATACATCACTGTCCTATCTTAAAAAAGTGACAATGATCTCCACTTTAAAGATATGAATTCTTAGTGTATTACATACCAGAATAAACTAACTTGAAAATAAATTAATAAAAAGTTATAAAAACTGGGTGTCCCAGAAAGTATGCAAATTAAGACATTAATGAATGTTTATACTAATTGGTAGTTTTTAGGCTGTTTTTGCCTGATGATTTTATTTCTCCAGTAGTAGCTAAGAGAGTGTCCACAAAGAATAAAACCCCTAAAACCTTTCCCCGAACAATTCTAATATTGTTTGAGAACAGCCTTCTTTATATAGAATACCTTTTGAAATAAACAAGATTAGGAGTTTTGTGTTCCAAGACTCGTGTAGTCCCATTGATGCCCTTACCATTCTAAAACAAAGGAAAAAAATTACTTAGGATAAATGAAGTCTTAAAACAGATTAAAACATCTGCTGTATTTTATCTGGTGAAGTTCTACCTGGTTTGAGGTATTTTAAAATGTCTATTTGAAGTTCCAAAGAATTAGCCTTAAACAGGAAGTAAAATGCAGAATTCTCAGATAATTCAAAATTCAACAACAGATGGCACAAACTATGACAAGTGTTCTTTATTTCTTTCCCCTCTTTCCCTCCCCCTCCCCCCGCATCCAAACTGGTCTTCTCAAAAGGTACTGTTCCGTAAAAGAATGCTAGAGGATAGTCAATTCTTCTACTCTTTTATCAAATGACACTGGCAATGCATATACTTAATAATGAATTACTATTTAGAATAATTCCTCAAACAGCGTCAATCTAAAATCCAATTTGTAATCTGATACTTTAAATTTATTTAAAATTACACAAGCAAAAAGAAGTACATGAATTTTTGTATGTATAATGTGAAGAGAAATGAAAAATTCAGTTATGTTTTGGGCAAACTTGACAACGTCTCTTTAGAGGAGAGTTCCAATGATTTTTAATTTTTTTAAATGGGTATGAGATTTCAAATCACTAATACCTGTGTAGACTTAAAAATTGCCAGAAAATACATCTAAACGATTAACTGAAAAATTTGCCAAATCTTAATATAAAACCTTCAGGGTTTTTTATTTCCCCTGCTGCAGCTGATGACATTACTAACACCAAGCAGTGTAAAGAACACAGCTGTGCTCTGTTTTAGGTGTTATTTATGTCATCAACTCTGTCAGGGGAAACACAGCACCCTGAAGGCCTAAAAATAACACTTGGAAAGTCTTTCAATTAATCTATCAAGGTATGTATTGGCAATTTAAGTCTACACATCTATTCTGTGTGAGACAGAAAATCAACCGTTTTTAGAATTAATGCTTTTTAAAGAAACGCTTCTGTTCATGTTTCTATTTGATTTCTAATTCTGCAACAGAGAATCATCACTGATATGTTATGTAAGCTAATCGAGAAATATATTGGTCAGACTCATGGTAATATAAATTAGTTTTCCTTCATTTCTTCTCCCAAACTGTTGTGTAAAATAACTCTGCCACTTTTTGCCCCAGTCAGCACTTTGAAGGCTGTTATTTCTGTGACAATACAAATGATGCCCATACTATAGTGGAGCAATTGTTATCGTTTTAAAAGCTGAATAATCATTCCCATAAAAACAGGGTTAGAATTTATTCATAATGTTCTGAAAGTGACCAGTGATTTTTTACAATTCTTTTATTAGGTTCCCAATTTAAGATAATTACAGGCACCTGATTTTCAGAAAGCACCGAGGACCCATCCTTTAAAAATCTGAACTTGGTGTCTCAAGTTGGGCTTTTGAAAATTTAGGTAGTTGATGTCTGCCACAAAATGAATATTTTGAGAAGTCTGAGCAACCAAGGAAAGGGAGAAATGTGCACTTTTCTCATTTTAAGTGTTTTTGCAACCTCTTTTTGAAAACTTGTTCAGGTGAAATAGCTGGATTTATCAAGTTTAAATTTGATAATAAAACCGCTATGTTTGAGGGTGCCATTCCTTTGACTGCTCTGGTAAAAAATTGATTTTGATTTAATTTAGTTATGACATGTTCAAAATCACAATTTATTCATAAACAGTTTACTTTAAATGAGGATTTCTCACTAAGCTTGCAAAGCACATAGCTGAAGAGAACCAGACTATATGTATATGCATAGATTATTTTCAGTGTACACTGAAAACAGAGAACATAGACAATGACTGAAGGAGCCCTTGTAAAAGTCACTGCAAACCTGACAAGGTATCCCAGGGCTTTCCACTGATGTGCTGCCAAAAAGTTCCAGATTATGCCATTTATTTTTCCATTTTTATAGACTTTAACTCTGGCCCTCTGGGCATATGCATTATGATATAGTCTTTAATTGCAAGAGCATGCATTTTTCAAATACAAAATCTAAATAATATTTTTTCTTACAACCTGAGATATGTTGAGAATATCTTTTTTATCATCATCAAGCTGTTGGATGGCATATGGCTCTTACCTACTGGGCCACAGTTCCTGAATTCAAGTCCCTGAGGTGCCATGCCTGGGGGACTGAAAATAATTTTTTCTTTGACAGGGCTACTGGTCTAGTGGATGGGAGAAAGAAGTAGATGTGATATATCTTGATTTTAGTAAGGCTTTTGACAGTCCCACATGACATTCTCATAAGCAAACTAGGAAAATATGGTGTAGAGCAGATGAACTTACTAAAATGTGGGTGCACAAGTGGTTGAAAGAACATACTCAATGAGAAGGTATCAATGGTTCGCTGTCAGACTGGGTCTGGTACTATTCAATTCTTTCATTAATGACTTGGATAATGGAGTGGAGAGTATGCTTATCAAATTTGACCCCAACTTGGGAGAGGTTGCAAGTACTTTGGGGGACAAGATTACAATTCAAAATGACCTTTACAAATTACAGAATTTCTCTGACATCAAAAAGATGACATTCAATAAAGGCAAGTGTGAAGTACTACATATAGGAAGCAAAAACCAAATGCACAACTACAAAATGGAGAATAACTGGCTAAACTAGTAGTACTGCTGAAAAGGAAATGAGGATTATAGTGGATCAAATTGAATATGAGTCAATGATGTGATGCAGTTGCAAAAAAAAAAGGCTAATATCATTCTAAGGTGCATTAAAAGGAGTGTTATATGTAAGACATGGGACGTAACTGTCCCACTCTAGTTGGCACTGGTGAGGCCCCAGGTGGAACACTGTGTCCAATTCTGGGCACCACATCTTAGAAAATATGTGAACAAATTGGAAAGAGTCCAGTGGAGAGCAACAAAAATTATTAAAGGTTTAAAAAATCTGACCTATAAGGAAAGGTTAAAAAAATTGGGCATGTTTAGTCTTGAAAAAAGAAGATTTAGTGGGGACCTGACAGTCTTCTAATATGCTAAAGACTGTTATAAAGAGGATAGTGATCAATTGTTCTCCATGTCCACTGAAAGTAGGACAAGAAGTAATGGGCTTAATCTGCAGCAAGGGAGATTTAGGTTAGATATTAGAAAGTTTTCCCTAACTATAAGGGTAGTTAAGCTCTGGAACAGACTTCCAAGGAAGGTTGTGGAATCCCTGTCAATAGAGGTTTTTAAGAACAGGTTAGACGAACACCTCCTAGGGAGGGTCTAGGTTTACTGGGTCCTGCCTCAGTGGAGGGGGCTGGACTTGATGACCTCTCGAGTCCTTGTTACCCTACACTTCTTTGATTTTTATTATTAGTTTTGGAAACACTATTTTTCATTCTCCTAATGATCCTGTACCTTTAGTGACTTAGACATTTTATAATAAGTTCTTTTCTCTCCAATGTATTTAAATAATTTAGTCTGCAGCATATACTATACCCTTTTATATTTAACTAGCCTTGCTTAGGTGTATTTCAAGCAAGGAAGCAGTTAACAATGAAGGTAACGCAACTGCAAACCTACATGTATACATACAGCATCAAATCATTGGTATTCTTCTATACTGTTATATAAAAATCGGTAGTGTGATGATTACTTACCATTTACTATGTATTTTTCAGATAAATTACTTTGATGGATTCTGTCTGGCCTACACAGAGTAGAGCACAGTACAACATATGCAAATCCATGCACAAGATTGTAAAAAATTGCTATATGCAGTGTTGTTGTAGTCATCTTGGTCCCAGGATATGAGAGACAAGGTAGATAAGGTAATATTTTTAATTGGACCAACTTCTGATGGTGATAGAGATAAGCTTTCGAGTTTAAGAAAAATGCTTTGGCACTGTTATTTGAGGAACAATATTTGGTCCTTGTAATTAAATACTGCTTCATAATACATATACAGAAGAGTAATAATCATGAAGATAAAACTACCAGAATTAAACATTTGGTTTCTCTTTAACAAAATCTTATAAAAAATACACACCTTTGCAAACAAAATAGTTAGCAAGTTTGACAATTTTGAAGTAAAGAACAAAAGAATAAGAATAGGGTAGACAGTAGATGTGCTAACAAATGGATGCATATAAACCTTATATGCAATTCTGAATTATGTAAGCTAGGACATACTTTTCACTGCATAACCTAATGACTAAAATAGCTGTGGCATGAATTAATAATAGGAGTCTATAAAGGTTGAATTGATACTGACATCTGGCTATTACTACTATAAATGACAGATTAATGGACAAAGGCATGAGATCCCCAAAGTCTTTTTAGATATTTAATTACAAAGGAAGTAACTTCAATTACCAATAATCATATTAATTAGCACAGTTAAAAATCCCATAGAGCAGTAAATGATTTCACAGGAAATTTTGGCTATAACAATGACAAGTTAAGTAATAACTTACACTGCTGCTAGCACAGAATAAGTGATTTAATGATCTACATAGAAAGTTTTATTGTACCAAGATCAATATCTGACCCCTATTATAGACTAAAAGCCTTGCCTAAAACCAATTATAAGAACCATTGTTGGGAGTCTCCATTACCAAGATACTTCCTCCTAAATTGTCACTCAATAACAATTAAATAGATAATGTAAAAAAGTTTATTCTTTCTGCCTCCCAAGAGCATTACGACTGTTGATATTTAATGTTGTTTAAATCAACAGCAAATCTTTAGTACTTGACTTTTTGGATGATGGAGAAGAAGACAAGACATTCTTTGTTAGAATCTCTTTCCACACGGAACATTGCCTTAAAAATAATTCAATAAGCATGAGTATTAACTAACAACATGCTATTTCCTTTACAATAAATGTGATAACTCAACAAAGATTGTATATGCACAGTTCTTTCCAAGCTAGGTACTTCCAAAAAAGCAAGCACTTCCCCCTTTCAAAAGGTAAACTCCATCTAATTCCATTTATACACTGCAATTGTAATCAGCTAGAAGGCTAAGTGATCGAAGATAATGGTTTTAAACTAGTGGTTTAATCCCACCCTCCATTTCTCTCAAACAGCAACACTAACAGGAGTAAAAAGAAAAGGAGTACTTGTGGCACCTTAGAGACTAACCAATTTATTTGAGCATGAGCTTTCGTGAGCTACAGCTCACTTCATCGGATGCATACTGTAATAATCTAGCACTTCCACTAAACCCATCTTTCTCCAAAATTCTTGCAAAACAAGGAGTTATTACTTGAAAAGGCAGGAAAAGGGGAACAAACCAATCCTATCCCAACTGCAGAACTACAGAGGCAATTAGGTGGGTCCCCAGAGCGGGTAATCTGTTTCACAAGAATCTGATTTCTATGTAAGAAATTACTCTAACCACACATTCACCAACAAGATTGGAAAAGCTCTGTACAATGGTACCATTTCAATCATCAACAAACAAAACAGTGAAAGAAAGGGGGGAAATGGTTACTCACCTTCTCATAACTGTTAGTTTTCAAGGTGTATTGTGTATGTCAGTTATGCTGTAGGTGTATGTGTGCCATGTATGCCAGTGCCAGAGAGTTTTCCCTAGTGGTAGCCACAGAGGTGCCCCGTACCAAGCTCCTTCTGCTCACTAGTGAGGGTAGAAAGGGAAGAGTCACCCTACCTCTTCTTCAATTCCTTTGCACCAGAACCAATAGTTGACTCCAATGCATCAGGGAAGAAGGGTGAGTCATGTAATGTACATATGCAATACATCTCGAAGAGTAGTTACAAGAGGGTGAGTAACAATTTTTCTTCTTCAAGTGCTTGCATATGTCCAATGCACTGTAGGTGACCCCCAAACTGTTACTTCAGAAGGTGGGGGACAGAGTCTCATCGGAAGAGTGACTGTACGGCTGCCTTCCCTATATTTGCATCTTCTCTCGATGCAGTGGACAGTATGTAATGTGTGAATCGAAGACCGTGTTGCTGCTCTACAGATGGCCATAACTGGGACATGTGCCACAAATGCTGCTGATGTTGAATGTGAGTTTGTCACGAGCTGTTACTTTGTCAGCGTAACACATTGCAACGTAGATGGTGTTCAATTTTAAGAACCTTTTCATTGTGATTGGATGGCCTCTCATAGTTCTGCATAAGAAACAAAGAGCCCGGAAGCCACCTAAAAAGGCTTTGTCTTATCCAGACAAAAAGCTAATGCTCAATGAATGTCTAAAGGTGTGGAGCCTCTGCTTGTGCAAATGAAGTTTTGGGAAGAAAACTGGTAGGTAGACTGATTCAAGTGGAAATCAGAAACCACCCTTGAGAGGAATTTGGGGTGTGGTCTCAGCTGAACCTTTTCCTTGTAGAAAAGTGTGTATGGTGGATCAGTGTCCAATGCATTCAGTTCTCCCACGCTCCTGGAGCAGGTGATGCCCACTAAGAAGACTACAAAATTACTAAAGATATTTAAGACCCAGGCAGACTGCAAAGAGCTACAAAAGGATCTCTCAAAAGTGGGTGACTGGGCAACAAAATGGCAGATGAAATTTAATGTTGATAAATGCAAAGCAGTGCACATTGGAAAGCATAATCCCAACTATACATATAAAATGATGGGGTCTAAATTAGCTGTTACCACTCAAGAAAGATCTTGGATTCATTGTGGATAGTTCTCTGAAAACATCAACTCAATATAATGGTTTGCCAAAGGAAGTAAGGCAACATCATTAGAGGACACAAAGGTAGACTAGACAGACATATCAGGGTTTAGAATACAACATTGCTACACTAATGAAGGATGATGTGCCAGATGACCCAAGAGGCCATTTCCAAACTTTTCACCAATATTTTTACCATCAGAATTGGTAATTCCACCAGATCTGTAAATAAAGGGCATGCTCAGTACACTGCCATCTTTAGCTTACACAGAAGGGGGTTTGGCCAGTTGCATTCTTGAGAGTATCCCACTCCCAAAATCTGTGGTACACTACATCTGCATATGGAGAGGAATGAGGGAAGGGCTGCAGGGTTGACCGTCATTATCTCAGAATCTTTTGGGGAATATGCAGAAATGGTAACGGAGCCCCAAGCTGTATTTACTTTTGTGTGGAGTCACTCTTTAAAAAAGACCACCTTCCCACTTTAAAAGGAAAGTCTCGAGACAGCCATCTGACAGTCAGGAGAGCAGGGGCACCAAAGTTCACAAAATCTCATTGCCCTGAATTATGAAGAAACCGCATGAGAGAAAACTGATGAATTCTATCCCTCTAGTCCCTTCCCACAGATTTTCTATGAAGTGGAGGACTTCCTCCCTCCCTCCCCCACCCACCCAAGCCATCCAGGAAACTTTATGCAAGAAAACTATTAATATGATATTAATGTTCTACAGTTAAGCAGCCAAAAGTCAGAAAATGTGAAAATTAAGGTTGATCGTATCTTAGCTTTCCCCTTTTGAACATACACTTTGTGCTAGTTACATGATTACAGTTTACGTTCAATGCATGTATGAATCTAATGTCATACAATATCTATATTGTATTGCCATTATTTCTTGAGAAATAGTTTGATCACAAAATTGAAGCCCATAGCACAATGCATATGTATGTGCAAAGGACAAAGTTAAGATGTTTTCAACCTTTACTTTTGACTTTCCTGACCTTTGATTACTTAAAATATGCAAATTGAATATAAGGTACACATGTTGAAAAACTGGTGCCTAAATTTCAGCTCCTGAATTTATATTTCTGCAACTAAATAAGTAAACTTACAAAATAACTTTAAAAATCAGTTTCTGATTTAGGTGGATAATATTTTTTAAAAATATTGTTCTAAGATTTTTGCCTTTAATAATAAAAACTAACCCTCGTCACACTTTTAATCCTCAAAGCACTTAATGAACATTAATTAATCCTCGTAAAACCCTTGTGAAGCAGGTAAGTATTATTACCCATTTTTCACAGATGAAGAAATGGATGAAGAGAGATTAGACAATTACCAGTGCCGTAGAGGAATCAGTGTTGGAATACCAGAGCAGGGATTAGAATTTAGGGAGTTCCTGCATTCCAGCACTGTGCTCACATCAACAGAGAGGACCTCTCATTAGAAAAGTTGTCTGCTCCTTTATGGGAGTAGCACAGCTACCAGAAATTTCCTGTTTAAATGATATGTCTACGCCTTCCTTGTTTATTTGATCAGATCATGAGGTCCTGTGTGTGGAATACTTTTCATGTGCAGACCTAGATTTAGTTTAGCCGTGGAATTTGACAACACCATCTTCCCTCCCAGTATTTTAAAATTTTGATTTCACAAATTTTGGGACTAAAAACTTTCCTCTTTTGCTCCCATTCTACAAACTTTATTTCAAATGCGCATCTTAAATTTTGTATCTTGCTTACGGGAATCTCAAATAAAAACTAGTACACAGTAAAATAATTAGTATATTGAAACTAGATTTATGGATAGACAGAACTACACTGTAACACAAGAATGTGTTCTGAGATAGTGTGAGAACTGCAACTTGCTGATTATCAGATCAAAATCCACAAACTTGGATGACTTGGATTCATGCTGATTAACATGGAAATCTGCTATGCATATTTTTTAAAAGCACTAATTGAAACTAACTGAAACTAGAAGATCAGTTTTAACACTACTCCCTGAAGTGGAGGATTATTTTGTGCAATATCACTTTCTAATGGAATGAAAGAAAATGAGAGAGCAAAAAAAGATGTGTGAGGCGGACAAGGGAAGTTAGCTTTTCTTTGTTGAACTTACACAAGTTACACTTGCAAGGAAAAATCTTTATCACTATGATAAAGTGCAGCATATGATATTATAAAGAGAAAACAGAAAAAAGTACTATTAAAAATAGTGAAAATAATTTATGCCAATATAATCAATTTATCAAACTGGAGTTAATGAATATCTACTGTGAATGAATATGCCACATAATAGTTCTTGGAAAATCAAGTGTGCCATTTAAATAGTTTAATAGAGTGTTGAACAGAAAATCAATTACAACTACCCTGAAACAACAGGCTGCATCATCAGGAACAAGTAGGAAGAAATAAAATGTATTACAATTAAATGATAAGTCTAAATATTAAAAAATTGTAAACACTTAATATACATTTTAAAACTCTAGGTAAAAAATTTTTAAAACACCTAAAAAAGCCTAAGTACCATTTTCAAAAGCTACTTAGGCACCCAGGCTTCAGTCTCATATACTGTCAATTAGACTTAGGCACTTTTGAAAATTGTACCCTCTATAATTTATATTATTTAAATGCAGGAACATTATTTGAATCTGACATTATTACATCATTTGCTTTATACAAGCACATATACCATTGTTCCAGCAAAGTCATCTGCCTCTCAAACACTGCCCAGTAACCAAACTGTCACCTACCAAAAAGTGTTAATCAGTCTGTTTCAGTATCACTGCTGAATTAGCACTATCCAGCCTCATATTTCCTTTCTGTGAGCAACCGTTTCTCAAACTATTCTGTTAATGAGTTTGCTTTTATAAAATTAAGATTTTAGCTTAAGGAAATGCTTTCAAGAACAATTTTTACTCTTTTTAGTTCTAAAGTATGCAAACTCAAACTAAGACTTTAATTTATGAATACATCTGGCCAACAGTTAGGGAAATATGTAAACATAGTATGCAATACATCATAACAGAATAAAAAGCCAAAACAATGAATGAAGAATTAAATGGGGAAAAAGTTCCTCCATTTTCTATTGGATAATAAAAAAGTAAAATTTAAAACAAAGGCACAATTATGAGTTTGAGATAAGCAAGGGCCTTATTTCAGTGGTGCCCAAACTTTTCCTGTCACCCACTCCCCCCGCCCCCCCCACACACACCTCTTATCAGTAAAGATATCTGTCCATCTCTCCCCACCCCCTTACTGCCCAGTTGGCTCAGCAGAGGAGCTTGGGGCTGAAGGCAGAGAGGACCGGGGGGCAGAGTGGGGCTGGGTGGCGCTCTCCCCCCGCCACCTCCGCCACCGTGGGGTCTGGCTTGGGCCTCACTGCCCCCCCAAAAACACTGGGGGAACACCCCACAGTTTGGGGTCTACCGGCCTATTTCAACAATACTGTAAAATGCATTAGAGTTCTGTAAAACGGTGCAAAGTAGGAAACGCGTCAATATACACTATAATTGCAAGGAAGCAGAGATCCCCTACAATATCAGAGGCAAGCCATGTGATTAATCTAGGGAGAGTCTCCTCCATCTCAGGCTCAAGGCTTCCCCCTCTGGCGGTGGGGTGTCTGGAATAAATCAGCCCCACTCCAGACAGTGTTCATTTTCCCTCTTGGGGTTTATTTGTCAATATTTTCCAGGTAGGCCTCAGGGCAGGCCTAAGGAGTACTCCTCCGCCAAACAAAAGAAACAAATTCACAACGCAAATCAAAGGGGAATAGCTTTTCTTACCCCTGGGGAGGCTGCGGGTGTGGGAGGCAATGGTAGCTGTGTCATTAGCCCCATGGCAGTCCTTCCCCTGAACAGGCAGTCAGGTAGCGTGTCCCTCCTCCCTCAGCCCTGGAGAGGCCTTTCTCTCTGTTGCCACTAGCCCTGCAGCAGCTCATCTCTCTTCCTCCTCTCTCACCAGAGGAGGGGTTTTTTAAGGTCTCAGGAAGCCTTTATTTGGACTCATATGTCCCTGAGTTGACCTGAGGTAACCCCTTTTCAGCCTATAGGGGAAAGGGACTTTAATCATGCTCTAAGTAAAACATTCAGATGTTATTAACATTAAACATGATAAACTTGATAAAGAAATATCAAAGGTAACTTCCACATTTGGAAGAGGTTCGAAATAATGATTATTATTGAAAATAAGGGTTAACAATGAAAGTATAGTTACAGCACCTTAAAGAGACACTCATAACACATTGAAAATCTGAAAAAAAGTCTATTGGAAAGGATCCTGCATATTTATCATTTCAGGTGAATGAGAGGACAGTTTTCCTTTTCAAAAAGTAAAACTTCCATGAAAAAAGCCCTCTTTATTTCAAGATCATCATTCCTGCTTATTCCAAACCTGAAATTATAATGCACAGTTTGTGTCTTCAAAATAACCTCTGGAGCATCTAATTGTGAAGTTATACACCGAACATTTTGGCATCAAGTTTAGCATAAGAATTAGAAGCAGATGAACTCTTAAAGGGTGAAGACATTTTCATGCAAAATTTCCCTTGTTATAAAAACCATCAGAAAAGAGATTTAAAATATACATCTTTTACAGAATATATTTGGTACCTATTAAAATATGTACAGCATATTATAATACTCATTGCATAAGTTATAGTTAAGATTCTAAACATAGATTCATTTCAAGAAATTTTAATCCATGACAATGGGCCCCATGCATATATGTAATATTTTGGTGTTAATGCTCACAAATATATATATATATATGGTAATGAATATAGTAGGTAATGTGGCAGCATATGTAACTTCTGTGCATTTAGTATCTTTATGGATTTAAGACCACAAATATAATGTATTTTAACTTAAGTTACTTTTTAAACTTAATTTTCTTGGTGTGTAAAAGAAAATGATTGATTGATTGCATATTCAAATAAACATACCATCTATATGTATTGAATGTGCAGTGTAAGATTCAAATTAACAGAGTTAAAGGCACTTGCCCACATTGCAAAGTCTGTACATAGCAAGTGATATTTTGAAAAAGATTATTTTTAAATAATCTAAATAGAAAAAGAGTATCAGAATATCCCTTTGCTGGGAAACAAACCAACCAACCAGTTACCTACCTTTCCGTAACCGTTGTTTTTTGAGATGTGTTGCACGTGACCATTCCACTGTAGGTGGGTGCATGTCTTGTGCACAGCCATCAAAGAGCTTTTTTCCTCAGCGATGCTCATTGGTGAGGGGAGGGAGAGGGGACTTGAGCACTCTGCGATGAGCTGCTGAGTCCGCCGCATCCAAACTGTCATGAACAGCTGTCCTTGCCAACAGTTTATCCTCCTTTACCATGAAAATGAACTCCTGCCTGAAGTCCGCCAGTAGCCTGTCCTTAAACTTTAAGATGTTTTCCAACAGGGTGAAGTTGTACAAACTTAGGAGGGCTTTTTGGTTAGCAATTCTAAGCGGTAGGACTGATGCTTTGTGCCCTTGCCTCTCCTGCTCACTAGCTACTGTCACCACCAAAGAGCACCGGGTCTAGGTGTGGGTGGAGGTATTCAAAGCCCCTAGAAGGGACACTATCTCCTCTCTGCCCATTTTGCTGTAGGTGGGAGGAAAGAAGGCATCTGCCAAAGTGTTTTAACCAGTCCTCCAATTGCTTCATTAATTGGAAGTGGTACTCTTGAGGTGCAGCAGATGCTAAGATGTCCACTAGCTTGTGGGATTTCTCACAGATCTCCTGCACTTGAATGTCTACAACCAAAGCCACCCTTTTAAGGAATTCTTGGTGAGCCTTGTAATCCGCTGGCAGTGTAAAATCACTAATCATCTCTCCAGTCTCATCTGGTGATAAAAATGAGTATGCTGCGGCAATGGCTGGTCTGTCTCTTGCGGAGAAGGAGCTGTTTGAGCAATTTCCAGTTGCTTGGTCCCAGTATCATGCATGAAAGAATGTTATGTGTGGTACCAATGATCCTGGTGCACCCTCGAAGAAGCCAACTCGGATGTGGAGAGGTCCTAGTGGGAGGGGGAAGGGACACCTTGCGGTGTCCGGAACAGCCACGGATATGGTGGTGGTGAGCCCCATGGTTGTACAGGCTATTGCCCATTACAGTGTGTTCACTGCTAGAGCTATTGAGATGTCTCAGATGGAGGATAAGCTTCCCATCTGGTATGGGACACAACTGACCCAACTTCAGAATCTGATGAAGATGGCTGAGTCCTGTGACTATGGTGGAGCAGAACCCGTGGGGACAGGACACAGGTAAGGTGAACCCAGAGATGGCAGTACTGGGATTGTTAGTGGTGGCTTGCCCCTGAAAAGTACCAGCCTCCGAGGCACCAGAAGTGGTATCAGTACTGCATGTTCCTGCGGGGCTGGTGTAGGGATGACAGTTGCCAGTACTGACGGAAACCCTTCCTGCACTGCCAGTGACACCGGTACCAAAAGATTGAGTGGATCTCTGCTAGCAGCGTAAGATTCCAGTGTCATCAGTACCAGAACTGGATCCTGAGTTTGGTGAATAGAAACTTCAGGGTTTGGCCTCCACATACCTGGCAGACGTTCCGGAGTCAATGAACCCCCTTTGCTGCAGAGAGCTCCAGGGAATGCTTTCCCTCCGAGTCCCTTGCAGAGGCCTTGCTTTTAGTTAGCCACAGTACCGAACGTCTTGCTGGGTTAGGTATCATGTCTTTGGGAGATCTGTGTCTCTTCTTTTGTACCAGAGACATCAAACATGGAGCCGAAGACATTTCAGGAGGCATACGCTGTGCTGACGGTGCCCCATTCAGTGTGTGCTCTGAACCCAATAGCTCCAATGGATAACCCTTGCTGCTGTACCTTTTTTGGAGCATGGCTTAAATCCTCAACTAATATGACACTTATCACTGATGTGGGACTCCCACAAACATTTTCAGCAGCTGGTGTGTGGATCACAGACCTAGCAGTCTAGCACATGACCTGCTGGACTTGAACCCCGGGTGAGCACAGATGTACCAGTGCTGGTACCAAAAGTCTAATTTGGTCCAAAATGGACCTAACAGCGAAAAACTTAACAATAATGATATACTAAATCTGACTAAGTACCAAACATGAAACAGACTATATACAAAGGGTGAGGGAGATACCCTTGTGACACCAAGAGGGGAAGCGCTCCAACAACCATCACTGGCAGCAAGAAGGAACTGAGAGGGGTTGGAGGCAACTCCATCCTGTTATATCGGCATTCAAGGGTGCACTGTGACAGAGGGTGCTCAAGCCATCCCAATGGGGACCAATGAGGGAAAAAGTTCTGCAACAGCTGTGCATGAGGCATGCATGCATCTACAGTGGAATGGACATGTGCAATCATTCGAAGAAGAACATTAATTTCCCCACACACAGCTCACTCAGAAAATAGCTCAGTGGAATTTTACCAAACAAAAAGAAAACTTCATCTTTTTGACGGAGAATAAGCATGAGAAGCTGCAGTCAGAGGACAATTAAAACACGTTATAAACACCTATAACTAGCAGCTTATAAAGGAATTGCCTGCTCAGCTGTAACTACAATAATGCTAACACAACAATATAATCAGTGGAAGACCACATCTTAACAGAAGGATTGTCTCATGGATTACTCCTCTCCTGTTAGCAATTGTGCAGACCACCTGCCCTCCCATTCATGATAGAACAATTACTTTCCCTACGGTAACTGAAATTCTTTGAGATTAGCTGTCCACACAGATTGCAGTATTGGTGTGTATAGGTCCCAGGCAAGATAAAAAAAAGGCACTCCAGAAAACATCTAGCCATTTGTGTATCAAGTGGAAAAAAAATCTTTCCCAACCCCTGCAGGTGGCCAGCTGAAGCTCTGAAACATGAAATTTGATTACAGTCATTAGTTTAATGCAGAGCTGCAACTTTTATGAGCATGTTGAGGCAATGCAGGCAATCCCATTTTCCCTACGGCCCATGAAAGAATGGGATGAATCCTGGGGGTGGGAGGGAGGGAGACTCCATAAACCCACAGACCCCAAGGACAGAAGAGGTCACTCCAACCATCCAACCCAACCACCTACACACAAGCTGCAGAGCCTCTCCAAGAAGCTGGAACAAATAATATTATTTGGAAGGATATTTGGTCTTGTATATCTGTCTGGTCAAATGTTTTCTGTTTAGTAGCAAGATGTCTTGAACTGCAGCAGAACAACTCCTGCATGTACCTGTCATCCAGTCAACATCCCAGGCTGTCAGGTGCAATGACATCAGGTCTGAGTGCAGAATTCAGACACCAGTCTGTGAAACCAGGTCAAGCAGGATGAGAACATAAAAATGACCATACTGGGTCAGACCAAAGGTCCATCTCGCCCAGTATCCTGTCTTCCGACAGTGGTCAGTGTCAGGTGCTTCAGAGGGAATGAACAGAACAGGTAATCACCAAGTGATCCATCCCCTGTCGCCCATTGTCAGCTTCTGGCAAATTGGAAAGGGGCTTGGCCTCCTTACCAACAGATTCAGTAGATCCAAACACCAGAATAGTCTGGCCCATGCCAGACTATCATGATGATGCAGATGGTACCTTGTCTCCGTTTCCTCAGCACCCTGAATATAGGTGGAAAGGCACACATCAGACTGGGAGTCCATGGAATGAGGAATGTTGAGCTCCTTCTGGAGTAAAACCTCTGGCATTTTTTCTAGTAACGTGTCAGAAACAGGTCCACTTGCGGCAACCTACATCTGGAAAAGATGCTCTGGAGGACTGGTTTTCAGGGACCATCCATGATTCTTAGATAAGTATCTGATGAGTTGGTCCGTGAAGGTATTCTGTAGCCCAAGAAGGTGAAGGACCACTGGTGTGACCTGACAACAGACGATGACAACAATAATGTCAATGTTGATGTCAATGTATGTGACATATGTGTAAGATCAGACCAATCTGAGAACCGCAAACATGGTTACAAGATGCAGGCTGTTGTACCCTTGCCTGGCATTGTTCAGGTTTTTCACATAAATTGTTAATGTGCTTTGCCTCAAAGTGGTTAAAGGCGACAAGACAAATCTGCTACCACCATGCTTTGCCATGGACTGTTGCTTCCCAGTTGCTAGGGTCAACCTGACATGCTTTCAAGTTTGACTTCAGCATGTCTTTAATGTTTGTACTGGCCACCATGAGAATGGGTCCCTGGCTTTAGCAGACCATAAAATATGATCTTGGGAAGACTCAAGTTGGACATATGGATAAGACGCCCACACCAATACTACTGAGCTTTTACAAGCATGATTTGAATGCCAGACATCTGACAACAATTAAGGATTTTTATATTGGGAATCTTGTTCTATCACTTGACCCTGCAAACACACTGAAGACAGTGCATCCAGAACTGATCAAGTTTCCTAATGTGGCAGAGATATGTTGTCCATGTCTCACAATTACATATAAGCACTGTAAGCATGACTGTCCAATAGACATTTAGCATAGTGCTTTTGATTCCCTATCATTCCACAGGATGTATGACGCAACTTCAAATGCAGAGCAGGCCTTGCCTATGTGATGAGTAATCTCACCATCAGTTATGTCATTCTGTGACAGCATACTTCCTAGGTAGCAAAACTTCTCCATGGATTTGAGGAGCATTGTTGATCTTAATAATTGGGCAGAGTTCCGCATCTCCCGGTACAGGTTGGTACAGTACTTCAGTTTTCTTTAGGCTAATTGTGAAACCAAAATGATTGACTACACAAGTGAAGTGATCAGTTATAAATTAAATATCAATTGAGTGAGCAACCAGTGGACAGTCATCAACAAATAAAAGCTCCTCAATAACTAAATCTGCCACATTCATATGAGCACAGAAGTATTGCAGATTGAACAATTTCTCATCAGTATGCCACTGGATAAATACTCCTTGGTCAATGTCATGAAATGCATCCATAAGTAGAGCTGAAAAAGGGTGGGGGGAAAAAAAAAGAGTATAGGAGCCAGCGTGCAACTTGGTTTGGTGCCATGGGGACCAGAAAGGAGAAACATATCTCCCCATTTTTCACCACTCTGGCCATCATCCCGTCATGGAAGGAACAAATGACAGAAAAACTTTGCAGGGCATCCAAAGAGGAACAAAAATTTCCAGAGTCCAATTTACAGAATCAAAAGCTTTAGCTAAGTCAATGAACTCCACATAAAGACCACACTTTTGCTCCCAGTACTTTTCCTGAAGCTGACGTGCTGTGAAGATAACGTCTGTAGTGCCCATGCAGACCAAAATCCACATTGAGACTCAAGGAGAATGGCTTCCACAAGATAAGTGGAAAGTCTATTCAATATGGCCCATGAAAAGATTTTCCCAGTCACAGAGAGTAGGGAAATGCCAGAGTGATTATCACAGTTTCCCCATCACCCCTATGTTTATAAAGGTGGACAATGTTGGCATTCTTGAAATCCTGTGGCAATGACTCTTGCTCCCAGATAATGAGGTGCTGTGGAAGAGCTTTAATTGCTTCCTCAGAAGGGTGATTAGAAAGCGAACTGAAATGTTCCACCCATCAGTCAACTATTTCTTTTTTAAAAAAGAAAAGGAGTACTTGTGGCACCTTAGAGACTAACAAATTTATTTGAGCAGAGCTGTAGCTCACAAAAGCTTATGCTCAAATAAATTTGTTAGTCTCTAAGGCGCCACAAGTACTCCTTTTCTTTTTGTGAACACAGATTAACACTGCTGCTACTCTGAAACCTGTTATATTTCTTTTTTGTCAGTCGATTGCCATTCAGAGTGCATGAGGGAATTATACTGTTGCACCTGGGGCCATACGCAACACAGAGGCCAGCAAAAAAGTTTCTGCTGCTTTGTGGTCTGCTGCCAATATTAACTCCCCCACGTTTCTTTCCTTCCACTGGTTTTTCATTTACCAAAGTCTGGTCTGAGCCATCTGTTTTGCTTGATGATATGCAGCCCTCCTAACTGCTGAAGCCTTGTTCGCTCTGTAGCTCGATGGATAGCACGCAGTGAGTTCCTACAGCCGACATATTTTGGGAACATTCTCATCAAACCAGTCCTGATGTTTCCTCTTACCGAAGCCAAGAGCTTTAATAGCCATATTATATGTCATGTCCGAGAAATGCGCTGATGACAGAAGCAAAAGGACCTTTAACAAGGCTGATGTGAAGAAGCATAAGCCTGTCACAAGTGACTCAAGTTTGAAGGCAATTGAAGAGCAGATGGAAAACCCCACACCAGAGCATCAGTGTTCATACTCAGATTTGCCAGTCCAGTAAAAGGTGTAACCAGCACCCACATCTTCTACCTGTGACTAGCCAGCAAATCTTGTCTCACAGAGTGCAGAAATGTCTACACTGTACCATGCCAACACTCAACCGAATATAGCAGTTCTACACTCAGGTCCATCACTTCTATCAAGGAGTGTGCAAACATTCCAACTTGAAAAATTTATTTGGATCTTCTCTATATTTAGACCGCAGAAAAAGCTGGATGACCCTTCATGTGCAGCACTCAGACAGGTTTGGGTGAAATGAGCTTTTTTTAGGGATCTTTTCCCACCCCCTTCCCAGTTTGACAAAAGCAGTGCTGTCCTTACACAGGACTGCTCTGACACCTACGAAGGATACAAACATGGCCTCTGCTCCAGCCTACTATGAATCACCATCAGTCCCAGGCTGCCTCTGTGCAGATTCTAACAAAGGACTTCCAGCAGCAACCTCTGTCTGTCCCCTATCACCACAAGTCGTGGATTAAGAGGCTGCAGAGCCAGTGTTGCAGTGCTGAATCATCTGTACTGTGACTGGATTATATTGATAACATATACACCAACTACAAAGATGTATGGCTTCCTGGCAGAATGGAGAGAACCTGGATCCCCCTCATCGATCCCCCTCATCTGTTCATCAGTGCACCACTGGGGCACTGTCTGCAAGCACTTTCATTGTCAGACCCTGGATGAGGGGCAGAAAAGTCCCACACGCAAGCCAAATAGCTCTGAGTTTCAGCACATTTATGGACAGTATAGTCTCCAGAGGGAACCATTTTCCTTGAATTCCCAAGTAGTCAAAATGCACTCCCTAGCATTGCATAGAAGTGTCCCATCATTAGAGTCCTTGTGTCACGTATTGCAAAGGAGTTAAAGAGTTGCTATGGGCTGGCCCTGCCCCTCCAGACCTGTCAATCACATCAGGGGTGGAGTAAGGGTGTAAAAGCAGGAAGTTCCAGAGAGCTGCTGGGCAGATCTGGGAGAAAGTGGACAGCAGTTCTACAACTCCCAAGAGACTCCAGGAACATTTCAGGGAAACTGCCCTCAAAGTCACACTGATCCGACAGGGAGACAGCAGACTCCAGTATTCTGGCTAGTAGGTTTGTCAAGCCCAGAGGCAAGCCATTAAGTGGTCAATACTGCTATCCTCAACCCACCCTAGAGATAGGGAATCTAGATTATATTGAAAAGACTTGGGGAGTGACAGCGAGGAGCTCCATCCTCTTCAAACACAGTCAAACTATTCTGCTCAATTTAGTATCACTGAGATTCTTGTTTATGCAGATTGAGGCACCCTATGGGTTTTGCAGCACCCAGACAGCTCGAGGCATCCATCTGTAACCCAAGAGCTGTGACAAATGGTGGAGAACGCACGTCAGGGATCACCCCTGAGATAAGGGGAAGGCTTTTTTCAAGTTACACCCATGGGTGGCCTAAGCAAAATGGACTTTTCTTAGCTAATAAACCTATAGTTAGTTTACTACAGAATTGGCTACCAGTGTTGTCTTTGGTGTGAGATCTAGAATGCAACTCAACCTGGGTGAGTGACTGGTTTCTTGTGACTGGGAGTAACCTGGAATATTTGTTGATTTTTGGTATAAATGACCATTTATCACTAAGTCCAATTTGTCTGGGTAACAAGATAGACTAGAGAGTCTAAGGGGATTGTCTGCAACTACCTGGTAAGACTGTTAGGATCCAGGAGTTCACATTTGGTACTGGCTTAGTGAAATCTAATTATAGAACACACCACCAATTTGGGATGTCTGCCCTGCTTCTGACAATCTGCCCTGAGGTAGGCACTCATGGTCATGAGCCACTCCAGACAGCATGTCATGTGTTCATGGAATAGTTCACGCACATCCTACTGCTGGGTGAAAGGCCTAGGTGTTAAAACATTGCCCAGAGATGTTAGCGGAGGGGGTCCACCCCATGGAAAATTATATGGCTACAGATGGCCTACAGACAGCATCATGCAGCAATAAATTAAAAACCAGAGGACCTGACCAAACAGAACCTGGCACTGTTAGCAGAGACACACCAGCTCAGCACAGACCCCTAGAAAAAAAAATTACAAGCCCGGGCCCTGGTAGGAAAATCCTGCAAGTCTGTAAAGATGAGAAAACTTTACAACCTGATCAAAGGGCACAAGTACAACAACCTGTGGAATTGTTCCCTACAACACTCTTGTCTGGTCCAGAAAAGTCCCCTCTGATCCCCCATCACATTGGAACAAAACTAGGACAAAAAGGGGAGGGAAAACCATCACCCCTTACCTGGAAAATGTGGGATGTTGTCCATCAAGAACTTCAAGCAATGTTAGCTCTGGTAGTCATAAAGGTGTCCTACAATGAGTGGAGGAGCCCCACTATCCTCATCCTTAAGCCAGACAGTATGGTGCACTTCTGTATCAATTTCTGCAAACTCAATGTGGTATCTAAATTTGATGCCTACCCCCTGCCAAGGGTGGATGACTTGCTGGAGCAGGTAGGGGTGAGTGTACAGATCTGCCCCCAATCTGACCACGGGTACTGGCAGATCCTCCTGATGCCAGATTCCAGGGAAAAACCAGCAACTGCAACCATCAAGCTCTAGAAGGATAAAAACTTGCAACCCTATGGGCAATTTGCCACAGCCCATCTGGATGACATTGTCATCTATAACCGAAGTTGGGAGGAACACTTGGAACACGTGGTGGCATTACTTCAATCCCTCGTGAACGCCGAACAGCCAATCTCATCAAATGCAAAATAGAAATTGTGAAACTATGTACTCTGGGTAAGTAGTAGGAGGCAGCCAGCTGTGACCCTTGGTAGACAAGGTCCACACTTTGATGAACTGCCCTACTCCTTTGACAAAAAAAAAAAATGCAACAGTTCCTGGGATTAGCCAAGTACTACTGATGTTTTGTACCAGGATTTGCCACCATTGGATCCCTCTTGACGGAGTTCATGAAAGATGGACACCACAGGAAAATTCAGTGGATGGAAACATGTGACAGGGCCTTTAAGACAGTCAGAGTGCTCATGTAGAGAGCTGATCCTTTTTAATACAGATTTTTAAAAGAGTTTCTGTTACAAACTGGTGCCTCAGACACGGACCTGGGGGAAGTGCTTTCTGTGACACACTGCACCCCATGTAACACCTTGTACCTCCATATTCACCACTTTTGTATGGTTAAGGATATATTTTGCACAAAGTATGCCTTGTGGGGTATCATTTGAGAAGTCATAATCTGGTGAACATTATTGTCTTGTTAAATGTGTGTATCAATATTGTATATGAAGTTATGAGATTTTGCTATATGTTTGTTACTGAAACATGTTGTAATTCTGGGGAACACCCACCACTTAGCTCCTCAGTGTCAACAAAGGACTGGCCACAGGTGTTAGAAAACTATTAGCTACTGAAGCGACCATTTGCCATCAGGGAGGCCTGTAAACAAAAAAAATTTGCATTTCATCCCCAAGATATCTCAAACATCATGTACGCAGAAGGTGTGAACAAGAAATGTACAAATCACCTGGAAATCACTTTGAATCTAACACATGCCACAGACTGATTGTCTGCACTGCAGCAGGGGGGTAATCCTCAAAGACGAGGAGCAGGGCATAAAAGAAGAGACAATGGCTTCCCCATGACCCCTCCTCCCCATCTGTACTCATGGGAGCAAGATCATTTGAACAACAAAGAACCATCATTGAAATGGGGTGAGTGTTCCTAACTGGAATACTTTCCAGTTAGCATGGACTGCTGAAACTTTTTGGGTGAGACACACCTTTTTGCTTTCAAATCTTATTCAACTTGGCAACATTTAGGAATCAGATTGCAGTTTTATCCTTTTGTTTTCTTTTTAAACCAATTTTGACTTTCATGCTTATATTACTTAGAATCACTTAATTTCTCTCTCTAGTTAATAAACTTATGTTAATGTTTTATCTAAACCAGTTTGGTTTTGGTTGAAGCGTCTGGGGAATCTCTATTCAGATTAACCAAGGCTGTAACAATAATTTTCTTTGATAAAATGACAGACTAATTAATGAACTTGCTCTGTGCAGTAGTGTGCTGGACGGTGCAAGATGCACATTTCTGGGATGCAAGCCTGGGACCGAGGGACATGCGTGCATCCACCTGTGTCTATTCATGAATGGCTGGGCATAGCATTCACATATTCAGCTGGGACTGATTTTGCATGCTGGTGGCTGAGAGTGAATAGGGACTGGAGGGATTTGCTGTTCACTAGCAACGCATTCTAAAAGACAGCCTAGGCTAGAGAGCTAAAGGGGACATAATAATACAATAGTTCAGGTATCACCCTGGGGGATGACAGTCTCTCAGAAGTTCAATGGGGAGGAATATCCAATACCATCTATCACTAGGAAGCTATTTTTCCAGAGAGAAAGCATACTCAGTCATAGAAAAAGAGGTTCTAGCTGTGAGATGGGCCACGGACTCTGTTGGGCAGATACAAGGATTTTAGCTGTTCTTGCAAAGGTCAAAGGTGAAGTCTAGCATGCTGCATGACATAAGTGCATGTCACTATATACACCATGACTCTGAGGTAAGTCCTTACTAGTGTGGTGGGATGAGCCTGGAATAGCCTAATGAAGTCCATCATAGTCAGGAACCTCTGTTGAGGTAGGTATGCTTTTACTGACTTGTAATATAATATAGTTCCAATTAACTGTATACTCTGAGTTGGAGACCCAGTGTGGCAAAGATGCTTTTGTGTCTTTTGAAGGAAGTTACACATTTGCTGTCAGGATTTTCTCCATACAACCCTGTTATCAACACCGAGATGCACCTGGATTCCTGGCCTCCTCAAGTGGGCACCCACCACTGCCAAAAATTTGGTAAACACTCACGGGGCCATAAATATTCACCACTTGGGAGAACAGTAAAGCCGTGGTTGATAGAAGTAGGCAGCAGGACAGGGGCAGGTTCCCTATGACTTCCAATTTATCTTCTGGAATGCCTCAAGGATTCCCCCCTCAATTCTACCAGACTCCCACTGTTCCATCCATGGGGGTGAATGGGTACGTTCCAGGGAGGAAGTTCTGCTCTGTCCTTCTGAAAGAGAAGGAAGAAAATGAAAGCACCTCTTCCAGCAGACATGCAGTTCTGTCAGGCATACCTTGTCATGGCACCAGCACCGGGGTGCTTTGGTAATGACCTCCTGTAGCTGCTCTGGTATTGGCCCACTGAAAGGTGTCTGGACATCATGTAATGCAGAGATGCCAATGCACAGAGCCCTCAAACTACCTAGGGCAAGATCTCAAATCAGTACAGATGAGCTTTTTGGTACTGAAGTACTAGTTCTTGGTAATGAGGTACTCGATATCAGAGCTCCCAGTACCACAGGTATGGTGACAATAGCAACAGTGCTTAACTGTTGGCACCAGAAGCAGAGCGGTCCTTGGTGTAAGACGAGACTGTCAGAGACAGTTTGGTTTTTGGTGCAGGTGCACCAGGCAGGATTCTACTTTCAGGCTTTTTGAAGAGTGAGCCTGGGGAAGCTTTCTGTCCCTTGTGAGGAGAGAGGGAACAGTGCCTGTCCTGGTCCCTAGAGCAGTGCTCCTTGCAGACCCTTTTTAAAGATGTCAGCAAGATGTTTCATGACTGGGCTTGTTAGAGGTTACCCCTGAGTTTGGGTGGCACCTCAGCTCACCAGGGCACTCAAATGTGTATGATGGGTCCAGTACCTGGAGCTTCTCAGAGGATCTGTAAGGGTCTGATTAGACTTGCATGGACCTCTTCAGGAGAAATAATTTCAAGTTTTTCTACCTTTCTTTTTGAGTTCTTTGGGAGAAGCACTTGCAAATCATATACTGCTCTGGCGCATGGCCCTCTCCCAGGCATAGAGCATGGCTATCATTCACTGGCATCATTATGTTGGAAGAGAGACAAATCTCGAACCCCAGCTATTTTGTGTAGGCCATTTTAAGTTCTTGTAGCGGAGCAGCCTTTGTACCAGGGGCACATACAGGCATAAGGAAAACCTATGACTATTCTAAGTTTAGAGGTCGGGGGGGGGGGGGGATATGCCAACAGGCAATGAAAATTTACTTAAAATAAACTAACAACAATAACTAATCCTAACTATAGAACTGATTCAGCTGAGGCCTGATCTACACTTACAAATTAGATTGACCTAGCTACATTGCTCAGGGCTGTGAAAAATTTCATGCCCTGAGCATCATAGTTGGGTCAACCTAACACCCTGTGTAGATGTGGCTAGGCTGATGGAAGAATTCTTCCGACAACCTAGCTACTGCCTTTTAGAGAGATGAACTAACTACAGTGATGGAAACCCCCCGTCCATCAACACAAGAAGCATCTGCACTATGGCACTACAGCAGCAGCACCATAGCCATGCTGCTGTAGGTTAGACATGCCCTAACAAAGTGGTTCTCAACCAGGGGTATGCAGAAGTCTTCCAGGGGGTACATCAACTCATCTAGACATTTGCCCAGTTTTACAACAGACTACATAAAAAACACTAGCAAAGTCAGTACAAACTAAAATTTCATATGGACAATGACTTGTTTATTCTGCCCTATGTACACTGGAAATGTAAGTACAATATTTATATTCCCATTGATTTATTCTGTAACTATATGGTAAAAATGAGAAAGTCATCAATTTTTCAGTAATAGTGTGCTGAGACACTTCTGTATTTTTAAGTAATTTTTAAGTGAGGTGAACCTTTGGGTACACAGATCAGACTCCTGAAAGGGGTACAGTAGTCTGGAAATGTTGAGAGCCACTGCCCTAACGCATTTGGAGAAAAGGATGTGGATACTACACAGTTCCATTTTGCAGACAAGGGTGGTAAAAATGAAATGAGTGTGGGTTGCAGCCTCCCCATTCCTCATACACTTGTCTATGGGAAACAAGAGTGTAGCCAGGGCACAGGCATAGCCCCAACAGACACTGCTATTCAAAAGAACCTCATCTTGTGCATCACTCAAAGAAAAACAAATGAAATACTTGCCCTCTCTTTCACAATGAATGACATCCCTATGACAGATAGCAATTGTTTACTTGGAAAAGTTATGTTAGGAAACTGTGTGTATACATATATTTGCTGCTTTTAGTGTGATACGTGTTTTGATCTTTTTGAAATAGTTAATCACAGTCTACTTTTGTCCCTTTCTCCTCTTCCTCCCATCTATCTTCCTTCTCTGTGCTCAAAATAAGGTAAGTCAGCAACATGTTACCATTCAATTCTTTGCAGACAACCAGCAAATGATTTAATAATCACAGTTTCAGGATCTCTGCTCTAATCAAAAGTTTTCTATAGACATATGTCAGGGTTCCTTCCCCACTCTGAACTCTAGGGTACAGATGTGGGGACCCGCATGAAAGACCCCCTAAGCTTATTCCTACCAGCTTAGGTTAAAAACTTGCCCAAGGTACAACTTTGCCTTGTCCTTGAACATTATGCTGCCACCACCAAGCGTTTTAAACAAAGAACAGGGAAAGAGACCACTTGGAGACGTCTTCCCCCAAAATATCCCCCCAAGCCGTACACACCCCCTTTCCTGAGGAGTCTTGAGAATAATATTCTAATCAACTGGTTACAAAATCATCAAATACCCAAACCCCTGGATCTTGGAACAATGGAAAAATCAGTCAGGTTCTTAGAAGAAGGGTTTTATTAAAAAAAAAGAAAAGAAAAGAAAAGAAAGGTAAAAATCATCTCCGTAAAATCAGGATGGAAAATACTTTACAGGGTATTCAGATTCAAAACACAGAGGATCCCCCTTTGGGCAAAACCTTAAAGTTACAGAAAACAGAAATAAACCTCCCTTGTAAACACAGGGAAAATTCACATAAAACAAAAGATAAACTAATCCGCCTTGCCTGGCTTACCTATACTGGTTGCAATATTGGAGACTTGGATTAGGATGGGTTGGAGAAGATGGATTTCTGTCTGGCCTCTCTCAGTCCCAAGAGAGAACCACGTAAACAAAGAGCACAAAACAAAAGCCTTCCCCCTGCCCTCCAAATTTGAAAGTATCTTGTCCCCTTATTGGTCCTTTGGGTCAGGTGCCAGCCAGGTTAGCTGATCTTCATAACCCTTTACAGGTAACAGGATGTTGCCTCTGGCCAGGAGGGATTTTATAGCACGGTATACAGAAAGGTGGTTACCCTTCCCTTTATATTTATGACAACATCTGTGAAATGTCTGCAGTTCCAAAGCTACAGTTGGCTGTACTCTGCCCTTAATTACATATCTGAAGCCAGTAGGTAACAGTTACATAGATGTAGCGGAGAATAGAATCTAGGTCGGTGATGCTTGCAGGAACTGCCATAATTAGGCTACTGGAAACTGTCTCAGGTTGCCCATCACCAGAGTTTCCAAGTGTCAACTATACTGGCAGTTCAGAACCACTCTGACAGCAGTAGTCTTAGGCACAGGAAAAAAATGTCTACTCCAAAAGTGTGCAAAAATAAGAGCAAATACTGGATTGGATGGATCCTATGATCATCAGACAGATTGACAGTCATAAAATGCAGTTGTAAAGGCTGTTTCTAGTGGGGTCCCACAGAAATCAGTTCTTGGACCTACACTATTTAACATTTTTATCAATAACCTGAAAGAAAACAAAATTGATGAAGTTTGCAGATGACACAAAGATTGGGGAGTGGTAAATAGTAAAGGAGGACAGGCCAATACTACGAGCAATCTGGACTGCTTGGTAAGCTGGCGTAAGGAAACATACTTTTCAATTTGTCCAAATGTAAGGCCATACTTCTAGGAGCAAAGAATGTAGGCCATTCTTACAAGATGGAGGGGACTAATCAGGGAAGCAGTGCCACTGAAAAGATTTGGGGGTCATAGCTGATAATCAGCTGAACACAAGCTCCCAGTGCAATACTGTGACCAAAAGGGCTAATATGATCTTCAGATGCAGAAACAGGAGAATATCATGCAAGAGTGAAAAGGTTATATTACCTCTGTATGTAGCACTAGTGCAACCACTCCTGGAACCACTGCTGGAATACTGTGTCCAGTTCTGGTTTTCACAAGTCAAAAAGGATATGAATACCTTGGAGAAAATTCAGACATGAACCACAAGAATGAATAGAAGGTTAGAAAAACATGGCTTATAGTGAGACTCAAGGAGCTCCCCCTATGTAGCTTAAAGAGAAGATTAACGGGTAGTCTGCAAGAACCTACAGGTGGAACAGCAATTTGATAATAGAAGGTGTCACAGCCTTACTAGAACTCCCACAGCTGGACACTGTTAGGATATAGATATTCAGCCCTGTCTGTAAAGGCCTATACTCTAAGAATTTAGGTGTATTCTTATCACTTAGCTAGTTATAGAGGTATAAAAGAAAGAATCAAAATCATTGTCTGCCGGTGTAAGGGCCTTCTCTTACTGTGACAGTCTGAGGCCCTGTTCTTAGGCTGAGATCTCTGGCTAAGCAGCAGAGGCAGCCATAAACTGGAAAGCGAACGGTCACATCTGCACATTCCAACCTAGTCCCATTGAAATAAGGTGCTATTGAGCTGTTAGGAATACAATCCTGTCCTGATAATGCTTATCGTCTCCAGAGAAAGGGAAGTGCCTAGAAAATGTAAAAGGAAACTTAGTTTGATAGCATCCTGTCTGGCAAGAACTCACTTATCAATAGCTGGGATGTGAAATCCTCACTTTTATATTGTTTTGTCATTATAGTTCCCACTTTGCTATTATTTGTCTGCATAATCTGTCTGGTTCTGTGATTGTTTCTGTCTGCTGTATAATTAATTTTGCTGGGTGTAAACTAATTAAGGTGATGGGATATAATTGGTTACATAATCATGTTACAATATGTTAGGATAGGTTAGTTAAATTTCAGGAAAATGATTGGTTAAGGTATAGCTAAGCAGAACTCAAGTTTTACTATATAGTCTGCAGTCAATCAGGGCGTGGGTGGGTGTCGGGGGGGAAATGGGAACAGGGAATGGGGGTGGGGAAATTGGAATCATGTTTTGCTAAGTGGGGGAAATGGGAACAAGGACACAGGTGTAAGGCTCTGTGGTGTCAGAGCTGGGAAGGGGGACACTAAGGAAGGAAACTGGAATCATGCTTGCTGGAAGTTCACCCCAATAAACATCGAATTGTTTGCACCTTTGGACTTCGGGTATTGTTGCTCTCTGTTCATGCAAGAAGGACCAGGGAAGTAAGTGGGTGAAGGAATAAGCCCCTAACCAGGCAACTGTGGTTTTGGTCCCACCACGTTGTCCCATGTGTTCTTAAGCTTCACATCACCTGAGTAGTCTCTTTTTTTGGTCTCTCTCGCAAGCTTCCTGGGCACAGGCCCTGTCAGTTTTCCTTCATGGAAATGGAATCCTGTGGCTCAGCTACCCTAGGCACCCAGGTCCAGCGCTGAGTCCCCACACCCACACTCCCCAGTAGCTGAAGCACATCCGCCCTGGAGCTCCAACCTTCGAGGCACTGTGGGTTTACAGTTAACCTCTTCAGAGACATGTGATTATGGAAGCAAACAGACAAACAAGCTTTGCAAAGGGCTCCAAAAACCAATCACTCTTTACTTTAGCTAGCATACAAATACACACACCTAGACAATTTCCTATGGTTACACTAAAGCAGTTTTACTCAGGAAATTTATATAATGGATTTATTTCAGTCTTTCAGTTGCATGTGAGGATGGGTTACACATGCATTTGGCATGATGGTTGCAGAAGGTTATTAAATAATTAAGATCACTATTAGATGAAGATCAGCCAATCAGCTTCATTACTAACTGTCAAACAGCACTGCTTTTACACGGCATGAGAAGTTTTTAAACCAGAATGAGGACTTACATTTTAAAGTTACATGTTTAATATTTAATTTTCTAGCACTGAGAAGATTTATCCTTGTTACATTACCTCCACTGTACATTTCCCAAAAAGGAATCATCTGACACAGTCATTTAATTTTGTCTCTTCACACATTAAAGGATTTCATTTAAACCAACTAAATATGTATGCACTTCTTTATGCAGAGGGCAGGGGGGTGGGTAGCAGGAAATACAACCTTAGTGCTTAATCAATGAGCCCCAGTAATTACACTTGTATGAGAGTATTTTTCAGAAATAAATAAAATGAATACCTGTACTCCAGTCTGTCAAAGTAGTGGATTTTTTTAATTCCAAATATTTTATTTTCAGCAGTTGCTAAATACATTACAGTATATACTGTATTCTATATATAAACACATAACATACAAAACAATTTGTAACTCTTCAAGGGGTCATTATACTCATCCTGCCATTTCACTTCAGAAATGACAAACTGACCTGGCTATATCCCTGCAAAAGGAGTTTTATCTGTTAATTAATAGTATGATTATACAGAAATGATGCTAATGTATTTACATCATTAGCCTTTGTGTAAAGCCAATCTTTTAAGCTTCAGGAATAAGGCTAGTTCTGTGTCAGCATATAGGCTCCCACAATAAAATATAAAATTTAAAACCAAACAACTTTGTTAAAACAAATATTAGAAGAAATTAGTTGAAAGATTATGTTTCATCCATAAGACCTTAGTTAAACTGGAAAAATTTCAAGAATAGCTTTAGAAAAGAAAAATTTGGTACAAAGAAAGAAAATGATTAAACAAAGAGAATGGGAAAATAAAAATAAGGGGGGAGAATAGTATAATGGAAGGTCAGGTGCACTAAAAAGTAACTAAATGGATCTCAGGGTAAAATATTGTTTGGTACTCACCAAAGGCCAAAAAAAGAACACCTCAAGGACGAAAGGGTGATTCTGAGAGAATAGTCGTGTGGTAATTTTATGTAGTTTGTATGAAACAGCTCAAGAATGCTGGAAGAGAAAAGAAAAGTAACACGAAACTCCAAATGTGTAAAAAAACTACACACAAGGAAACACCTAATTAAAAACCCCAAAAGTAAAACATGAGAATATCTACTGTGAAGTCTATCATTTAATATGATTGCTAACTAGTTTATATAATATAGTACTAATCAAAAGTATCAAACTTGACATAATTAGCACAAGAGAGCAATAAAACAAACCAAATTAATTATAAAACTAAGTATTAAAGAAGAAAGTTTTAAAACACATTTGAAGACTATCACAAAATTATTACAGGTAATGCTGGGTAAAATGTTACATCAAGCTGGCTCAGGGCCCAGTCTTGTAATTCTTATTCAGGCAAGATACACAGTGACATTATACTAATGACTACAGATTCCGGTTCAGAGGTGCTGTACTTGGAAAGTGCAAGTAGAAAGACTAAGCCTAATGAAGGTTATAAAATATTAGAAAGATTACAGATCTGAACAAAATCCTGCCCAAAATAATAAAATTACTAATACAAAAAGGAAACACAAATCCAAGTTGGAGATCTGGTTAATGTGTTTTCTTGCCACCTTAACCTGAGTAAATATTAATTTGCTATTCTGATCTAAAGTATCCTTCAAATATTGTATACTACACACGCTCACTCAATGCCACAACATTTGTGCGGAGCACTTTACGACATTAAATTTCAATGTTTATAAAAATAAATTTAGCAAAGGTAGCAATAATACTTCTAAAGTACAGAACAAAGTAGCAGAATCACCACCAAATTTATAAGGCAAACAAAGAAATCCCACTGGAGAAAGTTGTTGTAGATTGAGAGGACAACAGAGAAACTGATCTCATCTGAAAACCGATGCTTTCAGCACCTAAAACTACTTATCCCTGTCTTCAAAGTTACAATCAATTAACATTGATGATACCTACGGCTTTGAGAACCAAAGCTAGTAAAAACACAACTCTCAAAGAACCAACATCAGTCATTATGTAAAAATCAGTTCTTAGAGCATGTACTTGCAGTTAAATGATTATAAATTATGTAAAAGTTTGTTTACAGTTTAATATGAAGACAATATGTAAAATTAGAGAAAAAAACTGACACACATTCCACATACAATAAACTCTAGGGTTCTACCTACTTAGACTGTAAACCCTGCAGGACTAAGACCACTCTGCTTTCTGTGTTTGCAGATCACCCAGCACAATGGGACCAGTGACCAATCAACCACCAATTCTCATTTCATAGAATATTAGGGTTGGAAGAGACCTCAGGAGGTCATCTAGTCCAATCCCCTGCTCAAAGCAGGACCAACACCAACTAAATCATCCCAGCCAAGGATTTGTCAAGCCAGGCCTTAAAAACCTCTAAGGAAAGAGATTCCACCACCTCCCTAGGTGACCCATGCCAGTGCTTCACCATCCTCCTAATGAAATAGTTTTTCCTCATATCCAACCTAGACCTCCCCCACTGCAACTTGAGACCATTACTTCTTGTTCTGTCATCTGCCACCACTGAGAACAGCCTACCTCCAGCCTCTTTGGAACCCCCTTTCAGGTGATTTCCTCTTTAATCTTTTCACTTCTCCCCTTGTGTCCATTGGCTGCAGATTTGTGGTAACAACCCATTGGGGAGAGCAAACACCTTTCCCCATGCCCTGTGACCAAACACTCTAGGAGAGAAGGAGAGGTGTAACTTCTACAAACTCCTTATACTTCACCAACTCTCCTTAGAGGTTATGGGGCTCTCCTCTCCTCAGGAATGTCTGTACAAAATTACTCATGCAACCTTAATCTTTAACCTTAACAATCTGTTAATCTTAACAAAAACAAATTTACTAAAAACAAAGAGAAAAAATGGAATTACAAGAAAAGAAACAGTTTGCTTAACATATCTAGACTTACATTTCTCATAAGCTAAACTAGATAAAGCATTCTTAACTGAGTTGCAGAGACAAAAAAGAAATGTGACTAGATAACACCCCTTGCAAGCAATCCCCTCTGACTTCTCTTTTGTCAGACTGTTAACATCACTTAGTGTCCAGAGAGCAACTCTTTTGCTGTGTCCTGTACCCAATTTTCAAGTCCCTGTGACTGGGACATCTTGCATGTTCAGACATATAATTCCTGGCCACTCATGCATGCCTCATGTGATATAATCCATTAACAAATCAGGATGAGGTTGGATTAAAATTTACATGCAGGATCTTTTCTTGTTTAGGAGAAAAGCCACATGATTAGTGTCTCCTAATCACCTCTGGGAGTTTCCCCCGCCTTTCTGTCTCCGAGGCCAGTATGTCAAAAGACCTAGTGATTTCCATTTGTTTTGATTAAGTATGGTGATCAACTTTGATCTGTACCATTGTTCTTTTCTATAGGGGTTAGCTCACACATTCAAGCTGAATACTCTTGGTCTCCATCTCTGCTGAACAGAGATAAATAAATTTTTAAAGGGTCACATCAAAGTTTATTAAATTTACCTTACCATAAAATGTAAATTGACAATCCTTAGATCCTCTTGTCAAAGGCACCACTCCCAGTTACGGCCTTTGCACTAGGACCATATAAATATGCATTACTATTGACTGAACAAAGATCCCAGACTACTTTTTATTAGACAACAACAGGGTAAGGCATGTCTGTACTACATCTGGAAGCTTCTTCACTGGAGGTTTTCAAAAGGAGGCTGGATAGTCACCTGTCTTGGATTAGACACAACAAATCCTGCATCTAGAGCCGTGCCAGAAGGGGAAGACAGCCAGAGCCAGGCGGTGGGGCTGCAGCTGCCAACCCTGCCAGGTGGTACCCCAGGGGCTGACAGTTGGAAAACTCAATGCAGTGTGCACAATGACACTGCATCAACCTAACTACATTAACCTAAGCTATGCCTCTTCTGGAGGTGGAGTTAAGTCAGTGTAGTGGGTGATTTACACTGGCAGAAGTAACATTGTAGCGTAGACACTTATAGAATTAGCTTACGTCAAGCTAATTCTGTAGTGTAGACCAGAACTAAGTCTTGATTTCCTCGACCAAAATTTTCTATCCCTCCTCCTACACTGAATTCCATATGTTGTACATTGGCTAACAATGTGACTAGAACCCTCTGCTCCAGAGGAAGCTGCAGTAGTGATGGTCTGTGCACTTGAAGCAACTATCACCGTGGTATCTAAGAACCAAAAACCAAATGAAGCATGTCCCAGAAACCAGGAATAGAAAAGCAACAACCATATCAGCAGTAGCATACCTTCACAGTCTCCTGGAAACTAATGATATTGTCAGATTCTGACTTGTTAAATTTCAGCACTGGACTCTATTTTCTGCTCACTGATTGGCTATTTGCTATTACCTCCTCTTGTCCCATAACTCCTAGCCCTCTTCTTGCTGCCTAATAAGCTCTTCACTAATCTTCTCCCCACTGAAATTTAAATTTTAATTGAAGGTCCAATACATAATGCAGATTATAGAGCATTTTTTGGAATCTGAGAAAATAAGGCACCATATAAATTAAAATTATTGAAAAAAAGGATCTTTTTTAACCTCATAAAATTTCAGACATGATTGCCTAGGTTAATCCCCCACCTTTTATGATTTTTAAATGTTTACTCTTTCTCCTTACCACCTAACTTGGTAACAATAGAAAAAAATTCTCTGAGATGCTTCTATAACAGCCCAGTTCTGCTCTTGATCTACTTTAATGGCGTAGCACTGGACCCTATTTCACTTCTACATCTATGCATAAATTTCTGTTGTCCAACTGCAATTAATTAAAACTGGTATATCTGCCCTTGGGTCAGATATACTCATGCTGGCCCAGAAAGAGAGGCATTTCCCCCAGGAGAGCAGAAGGTAGCGTTGTTGCTGCTCTATGAAGGCTTCCATAGGGTCCGGGGAGCAGCTTTAAGTTCTTCCAGGGGCATCACAGGAGCTCCATTCAGAGAGGCTGCTCAGGTGATATGCTGAACTTGTGCATCTCCTGACTAGCCTGGCCACTTTTAGGACTGTGATGGACTTCTGCACCCCCACAGCCGCCATAATCTTGCCCAGTTAACTTTCCACACTGAGGGCACTACAGAACCTCTTGTAGCCCTGGACAAAATCCAGCCCTTCTTCAAAGGACTAAGAGTATGTTAAGTCAATCATTCATGATCAAATGCAAATATACTGAATGGATTTCTAGTGGGATACACTTGTTTCCATGTGCGTACACCAAACACAAACTTATGCCAAACATTCACCTCAAGACGTTTCCAACCCCTTTTTCACTAATGTTTTGGCAGAAGTTGATATATTATGTTTAAAATATGTATTTTAAATAAATTTAAATTTCACCACAATTTTTTTTAAAAAATGTGCTTCTCTGCAGTTGGAGAATATAAAAACATCCTTAACAAAAAAGAAATATGGTCAGATTTTGTAGTCTTTAGTCTTGCACAACTCACACTGAAGATAAGGGAAGTTCTATCTGAGTAAAATTTCATATGCAAATCCTTCCTCTGATCTTTTGCGGCTCAAGTTTGCCACACTTACATTGACTGGTACCTTATTCCATGAGTAGATACACTTATTTCAGTTGGACTTTGAATGGAGAAAGGAACTTGATGTGAGTAAGAGTGGCAGATTTGGGCCAGTATTATTTGATAACAATTCTCTAACAGTTGTTCCCAAGATTCTGGTGGTTCCTAGAGATATTGTCTCATGGACATCTCCCTTCCTATTGGCAATTGTGCAAATCATCTCCTCTCCCAATGGTAATCATGTAACCTCCTTACATCAGCTACCGCAGTTTCTTACTTAGAAAAGTAATAGGAGGAAAGTATGTTTACAACTTCAGTGATAAGTGTTTACTCATTTTTGGTAAAAGTTAACCACACCATTGCTTTTGCTTTTCATTATTTCCCCCGGTCCCATCTATTCTGTTTTTACCAGGTGAAAACAAAGTAGAGATCCAGCACTATGTGATCAGCCAGCTCTCTGCAGGCCAGTTGGGAAAAGCTGTGATATGGTGTTTTTCATTTCTTCCTGTCAAACTATTGTGTAGCATTGCTGGGCACTGTTAAACTACTGCATTTCACTTCAGAAATGCCTGTAGTTTAATTCTGGCAGAGTGATTCATTTCTCTGGATGGATGGATATATTTCGTTCAACCTTGCAAAATAGTCATGAAATTTTATTAGCTCAAGCATAAAAAAAAAAAATCTACTTGTCCTCCCCTACCATGATGAAAAAATAAAATGATAATTTAGTCTCCTTCATGAAAATACAATTATTCACCCCAAGCAAGCAGAATTTTGCAAGGCCAGTTTAGAAGTGTCTAATACATACAGGTCTCCAAGAGTGACGTTCACCCACTGTGGTTAGTCCCATTAACATGAACAAAACTATTTACGTAAGTAATGCTCACACATCTGAGTAAATGTTGCAGAACCAGGGCTATAATTTATATATAATATTTTACATAAGGTTTGAAAATAAATTCAAATTCTGTGGAATGATGTAATTAGGATCCAACTCACAAGAGACCTGTATGTTTTAATTGTAGCTTCAGGCAATTGGAAAAAACATAATGGCCAAAAATTATGACCCAAATCTTCAAAAGAGCACATGCCTAAAAAATGGCCACAAGCATTGACTCACATGAGCAAGAAATAGGTTTTGTGGTCTGTGTAGATACATACAAAAACATGCAACCAATTATGAAGATTTGGCCCATTTCACCTATACATTTATCTTACTGGCACTAGTTATTCAAGTAAACACTGATGTCTTTCCAAATATATTTCCATCTCCCTGTTATAAATTACTTTGCACTAGATTTACTTTAAAAGAAGGAAAACACTACCCAAAATACTTCAAACATTTGAGCTGAGAAATTCTGATTTTAGGCTAGTCCTTATCATACATGTTCGAGGTAGAAAAGACCTTTTAAGTCATCCTAATACAGGACTGTTCCCTAGAGTGTATTCAGTTGTGATTCATTCCATTGTCTCTTGTTTCTGGGTGTAATAAAAGGGTTATACAGTACAAGCTGCAAATGTGCAAATATCATGTAATACACATTTTGGAATTATTGGACCAAAATGTTAAGCAGTACAGTACTACAACCAAAACACAACATAAAAATGGAGCAAAATCCTGTATATTTTTTACTTTTAAATCATAGAATATCAGGGTTGGAAGGGACCTCAGGAGGTTATCTAGTCCAACCCCCTGCTCAAAGCAGGACCAATCCCCAACTAAATCATCCCAGCCAGGGCTTTGTCAAGCCTGACCTTAAAAATATCTAAGGAAGGAGATTCCACCACCTCCCTAGGTAACGCATTCCAGTGTTTCACCACCCTCCTAGTGAAAAAGTTTTTCCTAATATCCAACCTAAACCTCCCCTATTGCAACTTCAGACCATTACTCTTTGGGATGTATTCATCAGCTACCACTGAGAACAGTCTAGATCCATCCTCTTTGGAACCACCTTTCAGGTAGTTGAAAGCAGCTATCAAATCCCCCCTCATTCTTCTCTTCCGCAGACTAAACAATCCCAGTTCCCTCAGCCTCTCCTCATAAGTCATGTGTTCCAGTCCCCTAATCATTTTTGTTGCCCTTCGCTGGACATTTTCCAATTTTTCCACATCATTCTTGTAGTGTGGGGCCCAAAACTGGACACAGTACTCCAGATGAGGCCTCACCAATGTCGAATCGAGGGGAATGATCATGTCCCTCGATCTGCTGGCAATGCCCCTATGTATACATCCCAAAATACCATTGGCCTTCTTGGGAACAAGGGCACACTGTTGACTCATATCCAGCTTCTCCTCCACTGTAACCCCTAGGTCCTTTTCTGCAGAACTGCTGCCTAACCATTCGGTCCCTAGTCTGTAGCAGTGCATGGGGTTCTTCCGTCCTAAGTGTAGGACTCTGCACTTGTCCTTGTTGAACCTCATCAGATTTCTTTTGGCCCAATCCTCCAATTTGTCTAGGTCCCTCTGTATCCTATCCCTACCCTCCAGCGAATCTAACTCTCCTCCCAATTTAGTGTCATCTGCAAACTTGCTGAGGGTGCAATCCACACCCTCCTCCGGATCATGAATGAAGATATTGAACAAAACCGGCCCGAGGACCGACCCTTGGGGCACTCCACTTGATACTGGCTGCCAGCTAGACATGGAGCCATTGATCACTACCCGTTCAGCCCGACAATCTAGCCAACTTTCTATCCACCTTATAGTCCATTCATCCAGCCCATACGTCTTTAACTTGCTGGCAAGAATACTGTGGGAGACCGTGTCAAAAGCTTTGCTAAAGTCAAGGAACAACACGTCCACCGCTTTCCCCTCATCCACAGAGCCAGTTATCTCGTCATAGAAGGCAATTAGATTAGTCAGGCATGACTTGCCCTTGGTGAATCCATGCTGACTGTTCTCTCGTTGGAGTCTGTTTTTGAAGCTTTTTCGTTGAAGAATTGGAACTTTTAGGTCTGTAATCGAGTGACCAGAGAGATTGAAGTGTTCTCCAACTGGTTTTTGAATGTTATAATTCTTGACATCTGATTTGTGTCCATTTATTCTTTTACGTAGAGACTGTCCAGTTTGACCAATGTACATGGCAGAGGGGCATTGCTGGCACATGATGGCATATATCACATTGGTGGATGTGCAGGTGAACAAGCCTCTGATAGTGTGGCTGATGTGATTAGGCCCTTTGATGGTGTCCCCTGAATAGATATGTGGGCACAGTTGGCAACGGGCTTTGTTGCAAGGATAGGTTCCTGGGTTAGTGGTTCTGTTGTGTGGTGTGTGGTTGCTGGTGAGTATTTGCTTCAGGTGGTGGGGCTGTCTGTAGGCAAGGACTGGCCTGTCTCTCAAGATCTGTGAGAGTGATAGGTCGTCCTTCAGGATAGCTTGTAGATCCTTGATGATGCGCTGGAGAGGTTTTAGTTGGTGGCTGAAGGTGATGGCTAGTGGCGTTCTGTTATTATCTTTGTTGGGCCTGTCCTGTAGTAGGTGACTTCTGGGTACTCTTCTGGCTCTGTCAATCTTTCTTCACTTCAGCAGGTGGGTATTGTAGTTGTAAGGATGCTTGATAGAGATCTTGCAGGTGTTTGTCTCTCTCTGAGGGGTTGGAGCAAATGCGGTTGTATCGTAGAGCTTGGTTGTAGACAATGGATCGTGTGGTGGAAAATATTGGAAAAGCAGTATGACTTGCCCCATAACCTCAGCCGTGCAGAACACAATGCCATCCACAGCCTCAGAAACAACTCTGACATCATAATCAAAAAGGCTGACAAAGGAGGTGCTGTTGTCATCATGAATAGGTCGGAATATGAACAAGAGGCTGCTAGGCAGCTCTCCAATACCACTTCCTACAAGCCATTACCCTCTGATCCCACTGAGGGTTACCAAAAGAAACTACACCATTTGCTCAAGAAACTCCCCGAAAAAGCACAAGAACAAATCCGCACAGACACACCCCTGGAACCTCTGGGGTATTCTACCTGCTACCAAGTTCCATAAACCTGGAAATCCTGGACGCCCCATCATCTCAGACATTGGCACCCTGACAGCAGGATTGTCTGGCTATGTAGACTCCCTCCTCAGGCCCTACGCTACCAGCACTCCCAGCTGTCTTTGAGATACCACTGACTTCCTGAGGAAACTACAATCCATCGGTGATCTTCCTGAAAACACCATCCTGGCCACTATGGATGTAGAAGCCCTCTACACCAACATTCCACTCAAAGATGGACTACAAGCTGTCAGGAACAGTATCCCTGATAATGTCACGGCAAACCTGGTGGCTGAACTTTGTGACTTTGTCCTCACCCATAACTATTTCACATTTGGGGACAATGTATACCTTCAAATCAGCAGCACTGCTATGGGTACCCGCATGGCCCCACAGTATGCCAACATTTTTATGGCTGACTTAGAACAACGCTTCCTCAGCTCTCGTCCCCTAACGCCCCTGCTCTACTTGCGCTACATTGATGACATCTGCATCATCTGGACCCATGGAAAAGAAGCCCTTGAGGAATTCCACCATGATTTCAACAATTTCCATCCCACCATCAACCTCAGCCTGGACCAGTCCACAAAAGAGATCCACTTCCTGGACACTACGGTGCTAATAAGCGATTGTCACATAAACACCACCCTATACCGGAAACTGTTTCCCCATGGTTATTCCCCCCGTTCCTCAAACGTTCTTGTCAACTACTGGAAATGGCCCACCTTGATTAATCACTACAAAAGGTTTTTTTTCCCCTGCTCTCCTGCTGGTAATAGCTCACCTTAAGTGATCACTCTCGTTATAGTGTTCTGGTAACACCCATTGTTTCATGTTCTCTATGTATATAAATCTCCCCACTGTATTTTCCACTGAATGCATCCAATGAAGTGAGCTGTAGCTCACGAAAGCTTATGCTCAAATAAATTAGTCAGTCTCTAAGGTGCCACAAATCCCCCTTTTCTTTTTGCAAATACAGACTAACATGGCTGCTACTCTGAAACCATTCTTTAGGAAGAACTCTACACAGAATATGCTTCTCTTATACTCTAATGGTAAGATTTTCAATGAGTTTAAGGAAGTTAGGTGCTCAACTCTCACTGAAAGTCCATTGGACTCTAGCACCTTATTCTCTTAGGTGCTTTTGAAATTCTCATCTAAAGTTATATTAGTAGTACATATTTTACTCTTTAGCTACATACAAAGTGAAGGCACTCATACATTTCTTCCTTCTCTCTCTATTAAGTTACTAAACTAAACAAACTATATTTGTCAAAAAAGCACAGAACACAGGGGAGTACAATAAACCATAGTAATGGAGAATTAATGCCCATCTGTAAAAATATAGTTTGGAGGTCTAGTATGAGAGAGTAACCAAGAACAGGATTTACATTTCTGTGCTTTGCAGTATCTCCAAGTCCGGATATAACTGAAGTATTGCTAAACATACTTAGGATTACCTGAATAAAGTCAGTAAGAATTTTCCATAACCATGAGATAAACTTCCTCCACAATCAATGGTTAGCAATATTCACTGTGTCCACAATTTCACCCTCTTACAGGTGGTAAACAGAATAAATACAAGTGACATTTTATCCTATTTTATCATCACCAATTTCATTTGGTGTAAAATGGCAAAACCGCACATTTGAAAAACAAACATTAAGAAGTTATTGTGCTGTTATATCATTTTCTGTTTTTTATTTCCTCATTGTTTATTGCTAGGGACATTAGATTATGTCATAAGAAAAACCTGTAACTTAAAGTGGAACGTAATATAGCAGGGAAAAATGAATACAAGAAACAAGATGACTCTGCTTCCATGAACATATTACTAGTAATGAAAAAAAGTGGGAAGACAAATGCAGAAGATATATAAGCAGAACTATCTCCATATATTTAGTAAGTTGCCCATGAGGCATCATTAGGTGTTTAAATAATAAAGCTTAGATAAAAGGTTAGAAATGATAGTTAAACATTTTTTGAGTTTATACTGCTGTCCCTATTTACTTTTTGTACACATTTTGTTTCTCTCTATTGGTTCTCAGCTGTAATTATATTATCTGCAGTCATGTGGAGACATTACATTTCTGGGCACGACAGAAAAATGTAAGATAAACAAACTAGGACAATCTGTCTAACTATTTTTGCTACTGGTGTTATTTCCACTAGACTAGCATAGTGGATGGATCATTCAGCAAGAAATCAGTTAACATTAGGAGCATGACTTCAATGCGCTTCATGCTCTATGGTAATATTTGTCCTGGTACTCTTGTTAGTACTCTGCAACCTCTACGAGACAACCATAAAGTACACTACAATGACGAAAAAACAAAAACAAACCTGAAACAAGCAAGAGTTGCCATTAAAAAGTAGTTACGTGCCAATTGTTACCATACAGTAGTATCTGAGATTTCCTTTTTAAGTATAGGGGAAAACTTTGGTAAAGTATATGTGGTAACTGTATAGCAATAGTTAGCAAATGTAGACATTTTTAAAATTGATTCTATTATGTCTATACATACATAGTAAGAAAGACAAGGTGGGTGAAGTAATATTTTACTGGACCAACTTCCATTGGTGAAAGAGACAACCTTTTGAGCTTACATGGAGCTCTGAAAAAGGTCTGAAGAAGACCTCTGTGTAAGCTCAAAAGATTGTCTCTTTCACCAACGGGTCCAATAAAAGATATTATCTCATCCACTTTGTCTCAAATATCCTGGGACCAACATGGCTATAACAAGACTGCATATACTTACATATAATATTTGAAAACTTGGGGTATTTGTAGGTGTCTGCCACACACCACCAAGTCACACTAGGATATAGAATGACTGGTGCCTTAAGCACCTATCTATAATGTGTAGGAAAAAAGGCTGTGTGATCATGTCAGACTTCAGTCAGAGTGACACATTCTGGAGGTCTCATGCTGCCAGCAGGCAAACATCCTTGGAATTTCTAATTATTACACATGAAAATTTCCTATCTCAAAAAGTGCTGCACCCAACAAATGGGAATTCTGTAGTAGACCTTGTATTGAGAAATAGAGGAACTGATCACAGAAATTAGTGGTAGCTTAGGTACAAGTGATCATGATTTGATCACATTTATAATGTGCAAACAAAATAAAGTCCAGACCAGTGATATATATACTTGGTGCTTTAAAAGAGCCAATTTCATAAAACTGAAAACAATTATGAGCTAAATGAAAAGGAAAGAAGAATTTAATCATTAATGTGAATGATAAGTCAGAATTATTTAAGAACACTTTACTAGATGCCCACAAAGCACAATACTACAATTGAGGGGAAAAGGTCATTCATTAACAAAAAAAAACAAACAAACAAACAAACAAAAAAACTTTGTTTAGAAAGTGAAGGCGGCTATAAAGAAATAAAATACAACCAATGGAAGAAAGGGGAAGTTGACAGAAATGAATATAAATTAGGAGCTAGTAACTGTAGAAAATTGTTAAGGGAAGCAAAGGGACACAGGGAGAACTCTATGGCCAGCACAGTTAGAGACAATAATAAGGAGTTTTTAAAGTACATTAGGAGCACAACAAAAAATCCTGACAATGGTATTGGTCCCTTACTAGATAGAAATGGTAGAATTATCAGTAATAATGCAGAAAATGTTAAATAAATATTTTTGCTCTGTATTTTAGAAAAAAGTAGATGACGTAGTCATATAATATGATGATGCTCTTTCCATTCCACTAGCAGTCTCAGGAGGATGCTAAACAGAAGCTACTAAAATTAAACATTTTTAAATCAGGTCCAGATAACTTGCATCCAAGAATTTTAAAACAACTGGCTGAGGAGCTTGCTGCACCATTAATGCTGATTTTCATTAAATCTTGGAACATCAGAGAAGTTCCAGAAAACTAGAAGAAAGATAATGTTGTTCCAATATTTTAAAAAGGGATGACCTGGGAAAGTGTAGACCTGTCAGCCAGATACTGATCCCGGGAAAAATAATGGAATGTCTGATATAAAACTCTTAATAAAGAATTGAAGGAGGCTAATTTAATTAATGCCAATCAACACAGGTTTATGCAAAATAGAACCTGTCAAACTAATCTGATATTTTTTTTATGATATTATAAAATTTGGTAGATTAATGGTAACAGTGCGGATGTAATAAATTTAGACTTCTGTAAGGCATCTGACTTCGTCCCATGTGATATTTTGATTAAAAAATAGAATATAAAATTAACGTCACACATTAAATGGATTAACAAGCTGGCTAACTGATGGGTGTGAAAATGTAATTGTAAATGGAGAATCTTCGATTGGGTGCATTTCTACTGGAGTCCCACAGGGATCTGTTCTTGGTCCTATGCTATTTAACATTTTTCATGAATGGCCTGAGAAAAAACAAAATGATCACTGAAAGTTTTCTGATGACACAAAAATTGGGGAAGCATAAATAATGAAGAGGACAGGTCACAGATACAGAGCGATCTGGATAGGTTGGTAAGCTGGACACAAGCCAACAATATGCATTTTAATACAGAGAACTGTATATATGCATCTAGGAACAAAGAATACAGGTCATACTTCAAAGATTTGGGTGCGGGGGGGGTCTCTATCCTGGGGGGGGGGGTGGATAATCAGCTGAACATGAACTTCCAAAACAATGCTGTGGTCTAAAGGGCTAATGCGATTCTTGGATGGATAAACAAAGGAATCTTGAGAGATTTTTTTTACTTCTATATTTGGCACTGGTGTGAAAGCTACTGGAATGCAGTGTCCAGTTCTGGTGCCCATAATTCAGAAAGGATGTTGATACATTGGAGAGGGTTTAGAGACGAGGCACAAGAATGATGAAAGGATTAGAAAACCTGCCTTATCGTGAGAGACTCAAAGTGCTCAATCTACTTATCGTAACGTAGAGAAGGTTAAGGAGGTGACTTGATCGTAGTCTATAAGTATCTACAGAGGCAACAAATACTTGCTAATCGGCTCTTCAGTCCAGTAGAGAAAGGTATAGCATGATCTAATGGCTGGAAGTTGAAGCTAGACAAATTCAGAGTGGAAATAAGGCATACATTTTCAACAGCGAGAGTAACTCATCATTAGAACAATTTACCAATGGTCGTGGTGAATTCTCTGTCACTGACAATTTTTAAATTAAGATTGAATGTTTTTTCTAAAAAGATATGCTCAAGAAATTTTGGGAAGTTCTCTGGCCTATGTTATACAGATGTCAGACTAGATGATCACAATAGTCCCTTCTGGCCTTGTAATCAATGAACCAGACTCCAAGCAGGAAACCTAGAGACTACAGATCCCCTCTCCCAGACCCAGTCACCTGCAGCTGCCTCCCACCATAGTCTGTTGAGTTCCCACCAAGCTAACCATAGCTTGCCAAAATTGGCATATCATTTGTAGTCAGCATCACAAGATATTTTACTTGCCAGACACGCTAAAAATTCATATATCCCTGCTTGTTTCAACCACCATTCCAGAGGACATGTGTCCATGCTGATGATGGGTTCTGCTCGATAATGATCCAAAGCAGTTCAGACCGAAGCATGTTCATTTTCATCACCTCAGTCAGATGCCACCAGCAGAGGGCTGATTTTCTTTTTTGGTGGTTCAGGTTCTGTAGTTTGCACCTTGGCCTTTTGTTCTTTTAAGACTTCTGAAAGCACGCTCTATACCTCCTCCCTCTCAGATTTTGGAAGGCACTTCAGATTCTTAAACCTTGCGTTGAGTGCTGTGGCTATCATTAGAAATCTCATATGGTACCTTTTTTGAATGTTGTCAAATCTTCAGTGAAAGTGTTCTTAAAAACGAACAACATACGCTGAGACAATCCAAGATAGCTATAACATGAAATATATGGCAGAATGCGGGTAAAACAGAGCAGGAGACATACAATTCTTCCCCAAGGAGTTCAGACACAAACTTAATAAATGCATTTTTTTTAAAAAAAAAAGTGTCATCAATATGGAAGGATGTCCTCTGGAATGGTGGCCAAAGCATGAAGGGGCATATGAATGTTTAGCATATTTAGCACATAAATACCTTGCAATGCTGGCTACAAAAAGTAGCATGCAAATGCCTGTTCTCACTTTCAGGTGACATTGTAAATAAGAAGTGGGCAGCATTGTCTCCCGTAAATGTAAACAAACTTGTTTGTCTCATCAATTGGCTGAACAAGAAGTAGGACTGGGTAGACCTGTAGGTGCGAAAGTTTAACATTGTTTTGTTTGTGTGTGCAGTTATCTAACAGTCATGTGCAGTTGTGTAAAAAAAAAAAAATCTATATTTGTAAATTGCACTTTCACGATAAAGAGATTGCACTACAGTACTTGTATTAGATAAACTGAAAAATACTATTTCTTTTGTTTTTTTACAGTGCTAATATTTGTAATCAAAAAAATAAAGTGAGCATTGTACACTTTGTATTCTGTATTGTAATTGAAGTCAATATATTTGAAAATGTAGAAAACATCCAAAATATTTAACTAAATGGTATATTATTGTTTAACAGCACGATTAATTGCGCAATTAATCGTGATTATTTTTAATAGTTTGACAGCCCTAATTTTATTTAAAAAATACAAAGAGGGGCTCTCTCTTTCCCATTTAGCTGTTTCTTCCAAACCCTCCAGCATAAATCCAGACAAGAGAGATACTTCCTTGTACTAATATGTTTGGGCTGATACAATAAGGTATTTAATGCAGCTGCCTTATATTGGTAAATAAAAAACAAACAACCGGAAGACAATGTCTAATATTAACTAGAAGTAAAACTCAAACAAAAACAGAAGTGGAATTTTGGCCTGAAAAAATAGATTAGATGGATAGATATAGATATAACAGGTAAGATATTACCCTTCGCCAAGTTTCCCTAAATCAATTAAGACACGTGAAATTTCACATCAATAAGTAGCATAAGCAGGCCTTGAAAAATCCACTTGCCCAGCACAAGTAGAAATCTTCCATAGGTAAGTGCTTCTTTATGTTTTGCTGAATCTAAGTTTTTAGTGTAAAAAATCAACAAAACAAAAAAGGTTTTGAGCTCTATGGTTGAGAAAAATACCTTTCAAATGTGAACCAAAAATAACCTGTAAAGTGATATCTTCCCAAGTCTGCAGAGGAACAGCTTAATTGCTACCATTCTTAGGGAGTTGGAGGGCAACTGCTACTGTTAGGGTACCCAACATACAAGGGGCAGCCTGGCATAGTTTGAAGCCGGATGCCCTAGCAGAGGGCTGTCCTCCCACCCCTCCCACCATCTGAAGTAGGGGAGGCTATGAAAGTTACTGCTATTTGGAGCAGGGACCCAAGTGAGACCAACTATCCCAGCAGAAGGCTTTGTATGGCAAAGGACTTCAGACATTGCAGAAAAGGATTCTGTAGGGTGCTGCCTCTCAGCAGAACCGTCTGCTGAGGAGTGGAAGTATGGACATTCACACACAGGATCCTCTACCTGGGTGGCAGGAGGGGCCCACATGCAGAGTCCTCTCTGCCAGGGTGGCAAAAGGGTCCAACTCAGACTTCTCTGCCTGGTAAGGTAGTGTTGGCAGGGGCAGGCAGACCAGCACTTGTGGTCTTCAGGGTGGCCAGACCCTCCCTAAACTAGAGCCCACTTTTCCCTTGTTTTGGACAGGCTAGGATCTGGTCCTGGAGGAGACAATCCTCACCCTGCCCCTTTTTTCTTCCCTTCCCCCCCGCAGAAGGCTCCATTTGTGGGGCCAGCATAAAGTGATTTATTAGGGAGGGGATTTTCAGTATTTGATAGGATTAATTGAATTAATTGCAGAATTAATTGATTTATTGGACTCTGGTAGCCTTGCATACACTGTTTTTTTTTGAGGAGATAGGGTCAGCCCAGCATTAGTTATTGGTGGAATGGGCAGCATTAAGTTAGAGAGAGAATGGGGGGAGGAAAGAGAGGATTAATTGCGGAGTAAGAGTTCAGCCACTGGTAGACATGGGTTTTAGGGTCCAAGTAGTGGGGAGCACCTGGCTAGCAGTAGCCTGGTGGTCCTGGCTCAGGTTTAGAGTGTGCCTTGGGGGCCCAATGTATTTTGGTCTGAGGAGCTGAGCTTCATCATATTCCCACCCCCCAAGCAGGATCCAAGTATCCACATTTCTCCTGAATATTTTTTTAAACTTAGAAGCAGTTATTTCACTTGAACAATATATTTAACAGAAGCTGAATAATAGAACAGCTAAGAGCTTGTCTGACCCAGTTCTGCAGTGATCTGTCCTACTTTCCCAAATACCAATCTATTCCCCTTTTCAGAACTACCCTCACCTTATGAGTGCCCCCAATTTCAGCACTGACAAAACTACATCATAGAACAAAACGAAAGGAACACAAGGCATAAAACACTTATTGCCATGATTATATTTTTCTTCTACAGTGTCTATCAGGAGATCTCAATGTGTTACAAATATGAATTAAACCTTTACAACCAAATGAGTTAGGTGATCTATTGGAGAGATCAACTGAACAATGGAAATGCAATCACCTATGGGGTGAATTAAGCAGCACAGCACACTGTACAACAGTATGGAAATAGTTAAATATTCCTTTGCCTAGTCAGGGCACTTACTTGGGGGGGGGGGGGCAACCAGATACCAGTCCCTGCTCCAATGAATATTTACATAAAGTGAAACAACTATGTTAGGAGAAATTGAGAGAGATCCACCCCAGCATACTCTATAGCTCAGTGGTTAAGGCACTCCTCTGCAATGTGGGAAATCCACACTTAAATCCCTACTCCAAATCAGGCAGCATGGGGACTTGAACCTGGGCCTCCCACATCCTGGCTAAATACTCAGACCATAGGGCTGAAGGGTAACAATGGTGGCAACGGTACCACCACTGCCTCTAGTGTTTTCAAATTACCTTTTAATAGCAAAATAGTTAAATGCCCCATACTCAAAATCAAACATTTAATTTCAGGTCAAATGACATTTTGTTTGACCCACAATGATTTTCCATCTAGACAAACAAAATGAAAACATGCCTCAATCTGAACTTAAATTAGTTTCTCCCCCCACCCCTGCCCCACCCCACTTTGGCCAGTGGACCACAAAACTGTTTAGTCACACAGCTCTAGTCAGGACCCTATTTTCATGTATAATCCAAAAGACATCACTTCAAATGCAGCCCAGTGCCCATACTTGGGCACAAGTATGGACTCAAAGCAAAAATGCTACCTACTTCCTGCAACACCTGCATGTTCTTTGGAGGTCTGACAGGATCAGAGCACAAGATGATAGGTTCCAGCGCACACTTTATAAAATAGTCCTCAAATGAATATAAAGGGTTTTGAAAAGCCAACAGCTAAGAAGTTTGACCAATACTGATCCTTGCAGCACCTTTTCCTATTTTATCCTTCAACTGATACTTTCTAGTTTGCTGTCTCCCTAAGATATAATCCTCTTTCAGTTTTCATTCCTGAAGCTCTTCCATCTGTTTTGACTGAATTGCTATATCAATCTTTCTCTGTGTTACAATATCAAAAGCTTTCTTGGATAATTTATCAGTCTCTTGGACATGAACTTTGGCCTCTATTCGGCCTCTGACTATTAAGACAGATTTCGTTTAACCTCTCAGCATGAACAATCACATTTTCAGAGTTAAGATATTAATGGATGTAGAAATGGAGATTCTCTGTCCTCAGAGCTTTCGTGAAAATCGACCCACAAAGTAGTGTTCTAGAGCCTAAATTAATTTGACTGATTATAATAATTTTTCTTTATCACAATGTTTCTTGGTAACAAAAAAATGGCACTGCACACATCACCAGAGATCAAGTTGGACCTGAGAATTTTTCTCTGGATTTTATGTCACCTGTAGCAGAAGACATGTTCAGATGGATACTAAGCATGAAGGATGGAACCAGAGTCACTCTAAATTCAAACAAGTGATTATATTCTCCAGAAACAGTTGTGATTTTTTTAACCTTTAAATAAAGATCACCCCCCCAGCCCCCCCAAAAAAATTTTGTTTTACCTGAGTTCTGATTCCGTGTGTGTGTGAGTGTGAGAGAGAGAGAGAGAGAGACACAACATCTTAGCTAACCAACACTTTATACCCAAATTTACCTCTGCTCCATTTAAACCTGATCCTCTTATTTATTTTAGAATTATATATTATTTACACATATACACGTCAGGAAGACCAAATAACTTAAATTTGGTCATAGAGCTTGCTCAAGATATTAATCCCATATAATTAAGGATTTCAGCAATATTCTAAATCCTCATTTGGAGTCTTTTTCACATTAGAGCCTCAGCAATTTCAAAGGTATGATGAGCTTTACTGTTAAAATGCCAGAGCTTGTCTGGATTTAGGAACTGGAGTATAGTATCTCTGCCACACTACAACTCTCACTGGAGGCAAACACAAACTATCCTTTTGAGCTTTTACATCAAAGATTTCAAGTGTGACCCTGAATTTTTAGAACTTCTTAGTCTTGATTTGGCCTATTTGAGTTTGGATCATCGGAGTCCTGTTGCTTGTTCTGCAGAGCCCCCTTCCTAGTTCTGGTCCAGTTTTTAATCTTTTCAGGTCTGTATAACAAACTGCTGAATACAGATATATAGGGCTTGATTTTCAAAACTGGATTTCCATTTTTGCAGGCAATGAATTGTCAGGAAAAAGCATGAATGAACTGCAGGTACTGTTCACTAAAGCAGCAAAATCAGAGCCACACACTATGAAAAAAATCAGACCCATTGTGAGAACAAAAAGGGAAAAAAAGTTACAGTATTTTACACTAGAATCCAGAAAAGGCTGTTAAAACTTTGCAAAAAAGTGTTGCTAATGGTGAAAGTTTAAGTTGACATTTCCTTTCTAAATTCCTATTTCAAGAACCCATAACTTGTGTCTCAAAAGGACAGTGGATTAAGATGTGACTAAAATGGACGGTTGATTCCAATTTGATTTTTCGAAGATGTTCAACAGATCACTTTAAACCTCTTTTCAGGTTTCAAGCAAAAAATAATTGTGGGTTTCAGATTTAAAGAGTTGGTTGAAAAACTAAAATATTTTAGATACTTACACCAAGATTCTCATGAATGGGTATGTAGAGTTCTGTACGTTCTGAAGACACCAAAAAGAAGTGGCAAAGAAATACCAGTTTACGCAGTAGAACCCATGAGCAGTGGAATTACATTGAAGAATGTGATAGTCTTGTTTCATACTAAATCCATAGTTAAGGTAAGCTGCTTGAAGACCACCATAAGTCCATGAATAACATTTTTATAGTCAGTTGGGCCCATCCCCCTTTTAAAGTAGTCCTGTCTCCTCAAAATAATGTTTCAAATGAAATTATATTAAAATAATTTAATATTACATGGCCATGAGAACACGCTAAATATTTTCTAGCCATTTAAACAGTTACAAATTTTACCCCCAAAAGTTTTCAATCTCAGATCCTTCTTTTTCAACCCTTTACCCTGTCTGGATAGCAAGGTTCACTTAAATATTACTTGTCATGGTGTGAATACCAGGGTTGCAAAATGGCTGCCACCTCTGTACTCCACTGCTGCCAGTCCTCACACCAAAATGCAAAAATGACCACTATGTAATAAAAGCAGGCTCTAAACTCAGATTGGTTTTCTTTAAGCAAGAGGCGGGGAAAAAGCATCCTTCAGAAATGAAGGGAGGACAGATTCACTCACTTTTGGTCTAACCTGAGACAGAGACCTAATTTCCCAAAAATAAATAAGTGCAGTGGGTCTATGATCTTCTCTGTCACATACATCCAGTCCTAGAATCTTCCTGGAAGTCCTTATTATTGGTCCTCCCACAAGTTGAGGTGTCAGCTATTTTGAAAGCTTCTTTTGAAAAGCCAAGCTATGCTGAGGTAAAAACCTGGAGAATAAGTGAACTGCAGACTAACTTCTAGGGTACATTACCCCTTTAGAGATGTGCCTTGGGATACAGGACTGCTGATTATCACTGATCAAAGAGATTGATCATTTATGCTGTCATAATGGAAAGAAGTTTAATGCCTGATTGTTCAAAAGCCCTTCGTAAAGAAATGTGTACACTCATAGTACACTATCAATAATGCTACTACTAAGGGCTTGTCCATACAGAGATTTAGTGTGCAGCAAGCCAGGGTGTGAATGTACATCACTCTAGCCTACCACATACTAAGTCACAATGTAGACCCTACTACTGCACATGAGGGAGCTTTTAATGTGCGATAGCAGAGCCCACACGGCCACTTACTGCACAGCAGGCTAGAGTACTACAGATTTACAACCTTGCTTGCTGCATACTGACTGTGTAGACAAGCCCTAATAAAGGAGCTGTGCTTTCAATCCTTGCAGAGCAAGTAATAGAAGAATTGCCAGCTAGTAATCAGACTGCTTATGTTTACATTCTGAAACTGACATCTGTCAAACAAAAATACATACACAAAAAGAAATAGGAAAAAAACTGTTTAAATGAAAACTATGAAAAATTTCCCATAGGCAGTACTAATATATTTTTTCCATTTATATTTAAATTTACTATTTTTTCCTACATATTTCTATTTGATTCCACATTTATGTTATCAAACCTACAAACAATATTTGAAACCTTCTTAAAAAGTCAAAGAAACAGTTTCATGTTAGTAAAACTTAAATTACTTATATCAACTTGCCAGCAGTCATGACATACATTTTATTATTATTCATTACATTTATACATTTAAACCCTTATTTTACATTGGTTAGCTCTTTTACATAAGAACGGCCATACTGGGTCAGACCAATCGTCCATCTAGCCCCGTATGCTGTTTTCCGACAGTGGTCAATGCCAGGTGCTTCAGAGGGAACAAACAGAACAGGCAATCGTCGAGTGATCCATTCTGTTGTCCACTCCAAGCTTCCGGCAAACAAAATCTAGGGACACTCAGAGCATGGCGTTGCATCCTTGGCCATCCTGGCTAACAGCCATTGATGGACCTATCCTCCATGAACTTATCTAGTTTTTTTTAACGGTGTTGTAGTCTTAGCCTTCACAACATCCGCTAGCAAGGAATTCAACAGGTTGACTATGCTTTGTGTGAGAAAATACTTTCTTTTGTTTATTTTAAACCAGCTGCCTATTAATTTTATTCGGTGACTCCTAATTCTTGTGTTCTGTGAAGAACAACATTTCCTTATTCACTTTCTCCACATCAGTCAAGTTTTTATAGACCTCTATCATGTCCCCTTAGTCGTCCCTTTTCCATGCTGAAAAGTCCCTGTCTTTTTAATATCTCCTCAAATGGAAGCTGTTCCATACCCCTAATCATTTTTGTTGTCCTTCTCTGTACCTTGAATTGCATGCAGTATTCAAGACGTGGACATACCATGGATTTATATAGAGACATTATGATATGTTCTGTCTTATTATCTATCCCTTTCCTAATGGTTCCCAACACTTTGTTAGCTTTTTTGACTGCTGCTGCACATGGAGCAGATGTTTTCAGAGAATTATCCACAATGACTGCAAGATCTTTCTTGAGTGGTAACAGCTAATTTAGATGATGGTAATCCCATCATTTTGTATGTATAATTAGGATTATGTTTTCCAATGGTGCATTACTGTGCATTTATAAATATTGAATTTTCTCTGCCATTTTGTTGCCCACAGTTAGTAGTACCACATACCACAGTTAGTAGTTCTGCAATTTCATATTTGAGCTCCTTCAGAACTCTTGGGCGAACAACATCTGGTTATGGTAACTTATTACTGTTTAATTTATCAATTTGTTCCAAAACCTCCCCTAATGACACCTCAGTCTGGGACAGTTCCTCAGATTTGTCACCTAAAAAGACTGGCTCAGGAGTGGGAATCTCCATCATATCCTCAGCCATGAAGACAGATGCAAAGAAATCATTTAGTTTCTCTGCAATGGCCTATCTTCCCTGATTGTCCGGTGGCCCCATTGATAGTTTGGCAGGCTTCCTGCTTCTAATGTCCTTAAAAAGAAATTGCTATTACTTTCTGACTCTTTGGCTAGTTGCTCTTCACGTTGTTTTTTTGCCTGCCTAATTATACTTTTACACTTGACTTGCCAGAGTTTATGCTCCTTTCTATTTTCCGCAGTAGGATTTAACTTTCAATTTTTAAAAGTATGCTTTTTTGTCTCTAACCAATTTCTACTTTGTTGTTTAGCCATAGTGGCACTTTTTTGGTCCTCTATGTTTTTACATTTGGGGCATACATTTAATTTAAGCCTCTATTATGGTGTTTTTTTTTAAAGTTTCCATGCAGTGTGCAGGCATTTCACTTTTGGGACTGTACTTTTTAATATCTGTTTAACTAGCTTTTCATTTTTGTGTAGTTCCCCTTTCTGAAGTTAATGCTGTGTTGGGCTTCTTTGGTGTTTCCAGTCCACCCTCACAGTGATGTTAAATTTAATTACATTATGGTTGCTATTATCAAGCGGTTCAGCTATAATTTACTTCTTGGACCTGATCCTGCGCCCCACTTAGGATTAACTCAAGAATTGCCTCTCCTCTTGTGGGTTCCAGGACTAGCTGCTCCAAGAAGCAGTCACTTATGGTGCCAAGAAATTTTATCTTTGCATGCTGACAGAAGCACATTTTTAAAAAGGGAACAGAGTAGCAGACTCTCTATCCAGGACTGCAAATTACCTTCTTCCAGAAACTGATGCCTATAAACTCCAGTATCTAAGAATAACGACAGGTTTCAGAGTAACAGCTGTGTTAGTCTGTATTCGCAAAAAGAAAAGGAGTACTTGTGGCACCTTAGAGACTAACCAATTTATTTGAGCATAAGCTTTCGTGAGCTACAGCTCACTTCATCGGATGCATACTGTATGCATCCGATGAAGTGAGCTGTAGCTCACGAAAGCTTATGCTCAAATAAATTGGTTAGTCTCTAAGGTGCCACAAGTACTCCTTTTCTTTTTGAGTGTCTAAGAAGTCACTTAAAAGTGATCACAAGTGGTCTCCACAAGTGGTCTCCCTGCCACATGCAGGGGAATGAGACGATTTTAGCTCAGCAAGCAGAGTCAGTGGGAAAGTACTTGTACTCAGGAGTTTCACACCAATCAATGTATTGTAAAGCTGCCAATCAATTTAAAAGAACAATTCAAAAAGAGAAGAATATAGAGTTTAGAAACTAATAACTCATTGGTAATTAGTTTAAAAACTACAACTCATCACCAATGGGCAGTGAGGGTGGGAGACAAACTATAAAGTGAGCGCCCAACATTTAATTTCCTCATTCTGATGGAAAATAAGCACTAATTCAAAAAAAGTAACTCTTGAAAGAAAGATAATTGTGGTCTCAGTAATTGATGAATAAAGAAAAGATTGAAAGCAAACATGAAAATAAATTTATGCATACCAAAGTAAAATATACTTCAATAAAAAGGTGCTGACCCGGTCAAACTAGGAGTTGTATACAAGTTTTTTTTAAAGTAATCAACAGTAAAAGGTACAAGTTAAAAACATTTACTAGAAAGAAGAACAGGACAGATTAAAGAATATGGGCAGTATAAAAACCAAAGAGGCCAATGTTGCTGCTAATTCTTGTGAGGAATTCCCAATGTCATGGTCCCCGGGAGGTACCCAAAGTTGTGAGGCACTGCACTACTCCCTGCCATTAGTGTGCAGCAGTCATCTGTGCCTGCTGTGGATCATCTCCCGGAAGCCACCAGCCTCTGGCCGCACAAACACTACTTTCCAGGCGCCCACAGGCCTCACTCTCTGTACAGGTAGTGAAAGGTACACACCAAGCATTCCCTGTAGTGTCCAGCCCCTTATCAACTGAGCACTCACAGAATTACCAGGCCTGCGATTCGCAAGGGAACAGTACACGCTAGCTTGTAAGATTAAACTCCATCACTTTGCTGAACACCACAGCACTGAGGTCTATTTATAGTGAAAACAAAAATAAGTTTATCAAAGAACAGAGATTCAACTTACAGTGAGTAACAATATTAAAAACAAATGGTTACATAAAATAAAATCATAACAAGCTTTCTAGAGACTAAAAACTTTAACAAGCTACTCTTGTTGAGAGGTGCTCTCTTAATTTTGCTTAGCTCTTTCCAGCATTTTCAGCCAAGCATGTGTGAAATCCCTTTTTCAACTAAGCAAAAATTGCTGCCCTTTTAAGTCCTCAGTGAAGGATGCCAGGGGGTCTTCTCTATTCCCCAAATATAGTAAAACAAACCTCTTAAGTGCACCTCAAGATAAGGCTCTCTTCCCCTGCTGATCTTCTTCTCTTCCTGCTGATTTCTTACTGAAGTTCCGTCTTACAATCCTTCATTTACATTCATCTCAGACTGGTGATAGGAAGCCCACTGTGAATAAGACAATACTTAATTTACATGTAAACAGATGTCTAAACATCCCTGGTCTGACAGAAAACTGGGTTTTCACCTTTGCTGGTGACCAGCCCCCATACTTAGACTTTAACAACATATTTTCAGTCTACATACATAGCTCTTTACACAGCGTCTGTACATACATTTCACAATGATACTGATGACTGGTGAGACACTGGCTTGCATTTGAGGCCTCACATGACATTCTTTGGTGAAATGGAATACACATACCAGAATCAGAAGATTCCTGAACCCTTCTGCACCTCCTTGCAGTTGGCATCAGGAGGTTCTTGTGTGACACCCAAGTACTTCAAAATGAGATTTTTACCCAAGAAAGGGCTGCAGAATAAGAAAAATCAAAGTCAGAGACTGAAACAAAGACGTTACCAAAGATTATTCTAAATAAGACAGGATGTTATAACTAAAATAAAAAAGAAAGGTTAGTGATGCAGGCCGTGACTATATATGATGGTAAGGTTAATCTGACAGGAGAGACCTGTTTTTAAAAACAGTTAATTCTCTTTGCCTCTATTTGAGAAAAATAAGAATTTAAGGCAACCTCCATCAGTAAGAATGAAAGGTAAAAACAAACAGGCTTTCGACATGAGGAATGATAAAGTTCTGGTAGAAGACAGATGTACTATGCAAGCCATTTCTGAAATGCAGTTGTACCACAGCTGTGTAGAACTAGATACTATTTATCCAGAAAGTGTGTGTTTTAAGGCAGAAAAGGCATTATGGTTCTAGATCCCTGTGGACACTGTGGCTCTTGAATATATGTGTGCAATCCATGTAGTGTTAGCGAAGGAAGAGTGTATTAAAGCAGAGGTCAGAATTTAACTCTCGCTGAATCTGGTTTTGAATAGTGATGCCACAAAGCTAGTTCCTGAAAAAGTGGAGGGAATCAGCTTAAACGGTTTGGACATGAGTCAAGAAGCTTGGAAGAATGTATAGGAAACAAAGTGCTAAATGAAGAAGAGAAGGGTTGGAAGAACCAAAACTAGATGGAGGTCATACTAAAGAATGTGATTAGCTGCAGTTTGAGGAACTGCTTCAAGACAGACTGGAATGCAGAAGAACTCAAAGAGCTGACCCCATACAGATGAAGAAAAAAAATGGGGGGGTAGTGGTGAAATGTACAGTCAAGGTTGTGATATTCCCCAGCCTGAAAAGATTTTTTTCCCCAAATTGGGAGATAAAAACAAAAGCTGATATCCTGGATCAACACTGAGCAAGCTGGAGAGGTCTTCTAAAAATTGAAATAAATATATACATATAGCTTGTGCTCTGGGTAGTATGCTTCTATAATTTTGGTGCAACTAACTAGAACACAAAACCCTTCAATGAAAAGGGATTTGGGGTGGAAATCAGGACCTTTAATTTTAAATGCTAGAAGAGAAAAGGAACTCAGGATTAGGTTTCATCAAGCCATAGCTCAGCCACTTTTTCCTCTTCTGGGCTCAAGATATGGTCTTTGTATTTCAAATTAGTTAAGTTGGGTAAGTAATGGGAAGGTCCCATAGTTTCAGTTTGTGCTTGTGTGGTTCTAATTAACAAATTGGAACACCACAGATTTTCTTTGCCACGTCGACAGTGATGTTACCAATTTGTAATCTGTCAAGATAAAAAAAGCCATTTGAGAAGGTTTTGGGTAAGTTTAATACTTATGTTTTTGATCCAAGTCCTCCTTGTGAACAGAAGAAATATCAATAAGCTTCTTGTAACTATATATTAATGAGAGAGAGAGAATGAATCTTCTTGCAAGCTTCTCCAAGTGCAATTGGGGCATCAATACTTTTTTCAGTCAACCAACCACGAGGCTGATAGCAGTTGCAGAGGCATTTTTGAACTTCCACAATAGGCTTTAGGATTCTGTTTCATATTACTTCTTTCCCAGTGACGTTTTAATAGCATGCTCAGCATCCATACTTCAGAAGTTTAGGATGACTTCACCTGAGAATCTGTGTCATACTGTTCTCTGGATTCTTATATGGGACCTTCAGTAGTTTGGATATAATATTCTGCACTTTTCTTTCAGTGTAGAATCACTAGCGTTAAGTTGGGGCACTTTTTCCCCCATAGGGATGCTTGCAGATATTTCAGTCATTCCTCAAATTTAAACCCTCCCCCCCCCCAAAAAAAACCCCACCTTGCTTTAATTTCAATTTTTTGGTTCTTCCTTTAATTTTCTTCCATTTCTTCATTTGCAACACCTAGCAGTCGACCTGAGAGTTTAAAATCCATCTGTAGGGGTATATCCAGGACAAAATGCTTCAGTCTTTTCTTTAAATTGCCCATTCTGTGCAATGTTTCACATAATGTTAGCGTAAAAGAGGTTACAACTTTCTTTTCAAGTTGAAGTTTTTGCCTTTCAAGTTTTTTTAAATGGCAAAATTGCTGATTGACATTTGCTATTTTTGGGTGTTAGAAAAGAGAGCACTCAGGAATAAAGTAAATGTTGAAGAGAAACAGGAAGGCATCAAAAAGGGACTTAAATTATCATCCTGGCTACATTTTGAAAATGTCTCATTTGCACGATCAGACTCACCAAATGTTCTGTTCTTCCACTTTGTCTATTAAAGTTTCATTCAATGGCATATTTAATCTTTAAGAACGAAAAGAAACCAATTTTCTGCACTTACTGAGATGAGCATGTCTCTTTTCAATCTTGTTACTTAACAACTCCTGACAACGTTTACAATTTTTCTTTAGATAAATTATCTATTTTCATTACTTCAGTACATTCAGTCACTTGTTTCCTACCACTTCAACTTTTGGCAAGTTGAGTCACATGAATTCATACCCTAGTGCTCAGCAATCAGTAAATGCTATTCACAAGTTTGCAGTATCAATAAGCAGTTTTCACATTTACTAGTTAGAATGAGAAACAATCACCTAGTGAATTAAACCCTGTGAAGACAAACATAAGATGAACTATTAAGTTTTATACAGAACCATATTGCTGGATGCCCTTACACACTTTCAAGAAGTATCTAGATCCCAGCAAACCAATCCTTGAATAATACACAATTTCACCTGCTCACCTCTTCAGCACTGAACACTGGAATCTGCCTAACAGACAAACCCTCTCTCCAATCACTGGCTTCACCCACTCTTCTTCTATAGGCTTCTAGACAGTTTTATAATTTTTATGGTCTCCTAAAAAGGCATAATTCATTACTTCCATAGTAATATTTTAGCATGTTCTTTCAGAAACTAAAATTGTGTTTCTAATATTAAAAAAAACCACTTTCAAATATACCATATTCATGTAAATACTTCCAAGTGATATAAAAGTTCAAAAATGAAACTCCCATTTAATTGTTCCCCTCCCATTTACAAAATATTAAAATGCAAACAAACAAAAACCACCACAAGCCAACACCATCACATTTGTTTTTTTACAATCCTGTAGGAAGTTTTAAGTGCCATTGTAATTTTTTTTTACAAGTCCAAACATAACAAGCTTATAATCCTTGCAATAACAGAATAATAAAAGAATAGAATATCAAGCCCAGGACTTTTTATGTTTTACTTTATAAGAAAAAGTTCTGTTCTAGTAAGCACTTAAACTGAATTCAAACTTATTTATGAGGGAGACAGATTTTAGTTGTAGAAAAGAAAAACAATTAATACATTTGAGATTTAAGTATTTGGTTCTTTAGTTTCCCTGTAGCCATTTCCATACTCGGGATAAAAACCTGGTAGGAGTCAAATTCATGAGTAATCCCAGTACTACAAGGAGGCTTACAACATCCTGAATTACAACATGCAAAGACATTTTAGAAAAAAAAACGCAGTCCAAAATGATTCTCTGATCCAGCTCCCTTAAAACATTTGGCGCAGGGCACCGGCAAGACAACATAAGCTGTAATTTAAGACTCACTAAGTAACTGTTTACGCAGGTGTCTTTATACACTGTACCAAGTTTCAATTCTAACACAAGAATGGTAACAAAAAATGCTAGGGAAGGGAAAACAATGAGATTTTCCTACTTGTAATTTTATTTTGTTTGAAGTCACTTGATGTCAGTGTGGACCAATGTGCTGTCTGGCATCCCCTTGATTCATCTATCTGCCTGGTCACCAACAGTCACAACTCTTCCTGCAAAGTAGCACTTAGTGGTTGCTGTGTAAGACTGTCTCCAGTCAGCTTCAGACATTACTAAATATATTAATTTGTTAATGAACACTGCAATCTTTGCAAATGCTAAACTGAACTATTTTCTGGTCCAAGTTGGAGAGCAATTCAGACTTGTGTATGGTATCAGAGTCCAATCCCAGCAAGGACCAATGTGAATACCTACTCTCACCTTCTGTAAAACACAAGCCATAGAACTTCCCCAAAATAATTCCTATGGCAGATCTTTTAGAAAAAACACCCAATCTTGATTTTAAAATTGCCAGTGATTGAGAATCCACCACAACCCTTGGTAAATTGTTCCAGTGGTCAATTATTCTCACTGTTAAAAAATTATGCCTTATTTCCAGTCTGAATTTGGCTAACTTCAACTTCCAGCTATTGGATCATGTTATATCTTCTTCTGCTAGACTAAAGAGCCCATTATCAAATATTTGTTCCCCCATGTAGGTACTTAAAGGCTGTAATCAAGCCACCCCTTAGCCTTCTCTTTGTTAAGCTAAATAGATTGAGCTTCTTGACTCTCTCTCTCTCTCTCTCTACAAGGCAAATTTTCTAACCCTTTAATCATTCTCATGGCTCTGTTCTGAACACTCTCGAATTTATCAATATCCTTCTTGAATACTGCACACCAGAACTGGACACAAAATTCCAGAAGCAGTCACACTAGTGTATAGATATGCAAACACCCCCTTGGCTTGAAATGGTTTCCATCATATACAAGGTTTACAGTTTTGTTCAGCACTCTTCCCCCACCCCTCCCACTATAAAAAAAAGAAAAGTATTCCAGCTCCACTGCATTAGTGCCAAATACAGAGGTAAAATAACCTGTCTACTCCTACTGAAGATCCCCCTGGTTATCTATCAAAGGATTGCATTTGTCCCTTTTGGCCACAGCATCTTATTGGAAGCTCATGTTCAGCTGTCTATCCACACAGGCCCCCAGATCTTTTTCAAAGTCACTGGTTCCCAGGATAGAGTTCCCCCATTCTGGAAGTATGGCCTACATTCTTTGTTCCTGGATGCGTACATTTAGCCATATTAAAAAAAAAAAAAAAACACATTGTTTGTTTGTGTCCAGCTTACCAACCTATCCAGATTGCTCTGTATCTGTGACAGACTTCATTATTTACCACTCCCCCAATTTTTGTGTCATCTGCAAACTTTATCAGTGATTATTTTATGTTGTCTTTCAGGTCATTGATAAAAAATGTTAAATAGCACAGGGCCAGCCATCTATCCTTGCAGGACCCTACTAGAAGCACACCCACTCAATGATGATTCCCCATTTACAATACATTTTGAGACCTAGAAATTAGCAATTTTATATTGTTCTAGTTTTTTTTTAATCAAAACGTTATCTTATAAAAATCTACATATTACAACAATATTACCTTTATCAACAAAACTTGTAATCTCATCAAAAAAAGGTATCAGGTTAGTTTGACAGGATCTATTGTCCATAAATACTTGATTAATAAAGAATAAAAAAAAAAGTAAAATGATTGGCATTAATCAAGTCCCCTATCAGCCATAGCAACAAACTCTTGCCTTGCATCCTCTGGCAATCTGTCCTTAAAGTTTAAGATATTGTCCCAGAGGTTAAAATCATAGCATTCCAGAAATGCCTGGTGGTTGAGTCTGAGCTGCTGCCCAGCTGTTGAATAAAGTTTCTGTCAAAGAGATCAAGCTTCTTTTCATCTATTGTTTTTGGATAGGTGCCTGCTGACACTGGCATTCTCTATCATTGTCAGCTCATAAACACCAACAATCCCAGAGAAGAGTGCGTGTAAAAATGTTCAAACCCCTGAGAGGGAACGTAATATCTGCACTCAGACCTTTTTGCTTTGGGAAGAAGTGAAGAGGAAGTTTGCCACAGCACCTTGGTGGGCTCAAGGATATCATCATTAATTGGGAGCACCACTCCAACAAAAGCTAAAAATGACAGTCTCTTGAACCGCGTCCACCCAAATATCCAAGGTGGAAGCCACCCTCTTTACAAGGTCCTGAAGGCTTTATAATCATCAGGCAGAGGTGAGGAATTCTCTGACAGCACTTCCTCATCTGGTGGTGAAGAGGAGGAAACCAAAGCTGAATGCAAAGGAGCCTCCTCCAAATCCTCTATGGGAAAATTCCCCAGAGCACTTTCCTCTTGCTTGGTATCAAGCCCAGTACCAGGAGTAGTTGCCTGCTTCACTTGGTAGAGTGGGTCTTGATGGCTATTAGATGAATTAGAGTGAGCAGGGTGCAGAGATGACCTTGAAGCAGAGATTAACCCCTAAGTGTTTCAAAACATCATGAAGGCCCTGGTGCCCAATTTCTTTCAAGCCATGGATCTCTACTGGCTGACCAAGATGGAGGCTCCAGTGGGTGGAGGGAATGGTGAGGTACATGATGCGACTGACACATATGAGCTGACCCCTGAGTCAGAAGATTAATCAGTTTCCTCCGATCAATGGGGAGGCTGTTCCTGTTGGTGCCAGGTATCGATGTTGGGAGCCCAGAGAAGACAGCATTGGAGAGATAGTCACAGCTTTCTGTCTGGAAGGCACTATATTCTGCTGAGACAAAGAAAACAGCATTGTACAATGAGACCCTTGAGTGTCCAGAGGTGTCCACAATGCCTGGAGGTGATCACAGTGCTGTATGCTGGGATGAAGCAATTGACAAGGTTTTAGTAACAGCTGACAGTACTGGGGCAAGAGGACTCTTGGACTGCCAACAAAACTGGTACAGAGACATTCAGCAGATCCATCGCCGCAACATGTATTTGAGGAGTTGATGGCACTGGGACAGCCTTTTGTTGCTGAGACAAGGGGGACAGCACTGCTGAACTAGATGGTGCCATTTTGGCTCCACGGAGACCAGCCCCTTGTACCAGACCCAGCACTGATGGTTATGTCTGAGTAGATGACCGCCTTGGGGAGTGCCTCTGCCTCAAGTACACTCTTTTTTCTCAGCATGTTTGATGGAATTTGGTGCCAGGAACCTCCCTGTCCTGGATACTGAGGCTTTCAAAGCCAGATACTGGTGCCTCTTCCTCAGGGTGCAGCCAAAACAGGGGGAGCGCTCCTCATGGAAGTGGATGTGCTCAGTACCCACTCCAAAGGGAGTCTCCAAGGGTATGTACAGGGCTGCCTCCATCAGAAGAAATTTATGTCTGGCTTCACGGTCTTTTTTTGGTCCTTGGATCTATATTCCTACAAATTTAGCACAGATTCCTAATGTGAGTCTCCCTGAGACACTTCAGGCAACTGGAGCATGGGTCACTCAATGGCTTGGTTTTGCAGGAATGGCAGGGCTTGAAACCTGGTGACTGAGGCAAGCCCTAACAATGGTATAGTACCCAATAATGGAAACTGAAGTATATATAAAAAACAAAACAAAAAAAAATGCAAAAAATCTGCCCCCCCCCGACTTATTACTTAACCTGCGTAACGCTAAAACAGACTCAAAGAAAATGAGTACCAACTAAATACAAATAGAGTGTGGAAAACTTGTGATAGCAAGATAATACGCTCCAACTACTGTCTCAGGTAGTAAGAAGGAACTGAGGGTGGTTGGGGGCGTCTCGGCCTTTTATACCATCGCACAACAGCACAAGACCACAGAGGGTGCAAGTGCTGTCCTGATGGGTACCACTGAGGGAAATCTCCCCCACAACAGTGCACTGTGAGCACACATGATCATTCGAAGAAAAATGGTGTATGATGCTGAAGCAAGACACAGCCAACCCAGAATTATTTAAATTACATAATAGTGTAGGTTTGATATCCAGCTGGCTTTGAAAATTACTAGTGAAATATAAAAACCAAATAAATCTAAAACAGAAAAAACACCTGTATAGTTTCAGAACAGACAATTCGACTTCATTCACATGAAAGCATGAGCTCTAGATTTAGACACCTGCTATGCAGAGGCTACAAAAGATTACGCCCTTGAGAATGGTACTGGGGAAGTACACTGCTGGGAAATCAAGTACTAGCTTCTGGGAACTTGGCTTTTCACCTGGGTGCTGCACTTAAGAAGTAGTTAGTCATCTTGTGTAGTAACAATGGTTCTTCAAGATGTGGGTCCCTATGAGTGACCCACTGTAGGTGTGTGTGTCCCTGCGCTGCTGATCAGAAAACTTTGGTAGCAGTGTCTGTCCAGTCCATGCATGTGCTGCTCCTTGCCTGCCACGAGGCTAGCCAGTATGAGTGGGTGATCCCTCCTTAGTTCCTTCTCTACCGCAGAGTCAATTACTAGAACTCTGAAGTAGAGGGGAGGAGGGTGGGTCATCCATAGGGACACACATCTTGAAGAACCATCTTTACTGTACAAGATGAGTAACTTCAAGGAATGTCCATATGGGTACTCCACTGTAGGTAATTCCTGGGCAGTACCCATCACTGGAGACTAGAACTTCAAAGTGGAGTCTGATATGGATGATAGTACTGTGGCACTGAATTTGGCATCTGCAGCAAAATCCCCCAGGATGGCATAGTGATCTACAAAGGTGTGTGCAGATGCCCAGGTAGCTGTTCTGCATATCTCTGATCTAGAGATAACCTTGGAGAAGGCGACAGAGAGGATTTGGAGAACACTCTGGGAACCTATGAGAGGCCAAAAGGGAGTACTCTGTATCGGTAGTGGTCTTGGCCTACTATGAACCTGAGGTAACGTCTGTGGATTGGTATGATCGAAATGTGGAAGGTATGCATCTTGGAGGGTGAGGGCAGAGAACCAATCTCCTTTTTCTAATGCTGGAATGATTATTGATAACATGACCATCTTGATCTTCTGAGCCTTGGTGAATTTATTGAGTGACCTGAGGTCCAGTATGGGTCTCCAGCCCCCATTTTTCTTCAGTATCAGGAAGTAATGAGAATAGAAGCCTCTGCCCCTTAGATGTATGGGCACTGGCTCCATGGCTCCTACTCTGAGGAGATAATCTCCTGATGTAGCAGGCTCTCATGAGAAGGGTCCCTGAAGAGGGATGGGGAAAAGTGCTTGGGAACGGGAAGGGAGGAGAAATGGATGAAGTATCTATCCCGGATGATCTCCAGCACCCATTTGTTGGTGTTATCCATTCCCAGGTGCTGCAGAATGGAGAGACACGGTCTTTGAAAGGATGGGTGGGGTTTTCCATTGTGATGCAGCGGTGAGGAGAGTGTTCTAGGGGCAGCTCAACCAACCCATCAAAATTTCTCTTAGAGGTGGAGAGTTGACAGGAAATTTGCAGAGATCCCAACATCTTTTACCTGGGGAACCTGGGCTGCTTCTTCTGAGGTTCATAGGGTCTCTTTTTGAGATGAGTACTGTGATTAATGAGGTTTGAATGGCAGCTGAGGGCTATACTTTCTTTTGTACTCAGGTGTATAGGTTCTGAGCGTTCGAAGAGTGGCCCTTGAATCTTCTAATGTGTGAAGGGAGACATTGGTCTTATCGGCAAATAATTTTGTCCCTTCAAAAGGGAGATCCTCCACTGTCATTTGGACCACCTTTGGGAAGCCAGATAGGTGAAGCCCCAAATCCCATCTCATCACAATGGCAGCTGAGATAGAACGAGCTGCCATGTCAGCTGCATCAAGTGCAGACTGGAGAGATGTTTTAGCTACCAGCTGGCCCTCATTGACTAAAGCTTTAAATTGCTCCTTATGAGAATTGGGGAGCTGCTGAATAAGAACTAAGCTTGGCATAGTCATATTTAGCCAACAAGACTTGATAGTTCACACACTGAACTGGAAGATGGCCAAGGAGTAAGCCTTCCTGCCAAAAAGATTCAGATGCTTCCAGTCCTAATTGTAAGGGGTGGACTTAAATTGGTGTTGGCGACTGTTAGAATTAACTGTGTCCACAATGATTGAATTGAGAGCTGGGTGTGAGAATAGAAATTCTGGCACGTAATATTTCTTGTCCACCCACTTGCAAGTTGGACGGATGGATGCAGGGGTCTGCCATATCATCTTGGTGGGGTCTAGTAGAGTCTCATTAACAGGAAAGGCCGCTCTGGAAGAGGTGGAGGAATGTAGAATGTCCACCAGCTTGGGTGTGACTCAGTCGACTCTTGTAGAGGTATTTATCGTGCCTCTGCCACCCTCTGTGCCAAGTCTTGGAACAATTTAAAATAATCCACCACAGATGGCGGAAGGGGCATCACCGTCTTGTCTGGTGACAATGCCAAGAAGTGAGCTTGAGGAGTGACTTCTTCCTCAACTCCGGTTCCTCCCTTGCCTACTCAGGGGGTTCTGAGGCCCTTGAGGCAGCAACTGAAGGAGAGTATTTCCCCAGCTGCTTGTAGGCCACACTAGCGGTGATGAGGGCCTGTTGCTTTTGCGCCTGCCAAGGGTCCCAGGATGGCCATTGTGATGGGAAGGGGCCCACAGTTGCCAAAATCAGGGAGGGTATGGGTCAGAGTTGCAGTATGCCAGATGTCCATAGTGGAACTGGGCTCTGTATGGTGGGTGAGAAGAGCATTGGGAAACAAGGTCCTCTCGCTCACTTTCTGACTCTAATGAAGTAAAGAATGATGCATGCCAGGAAGTCAGTGAGTCCAGGGCTCTGGGTGAACTCAGTACTGGGACCCCGGTACTGAGCAGAGGAGAATCCGGTGCATCAGACACCAAAAGATCCATTGTACACCAGAAATCCAGCTGTATGGAGGCCGAGAGGCTCCGTGTCTAGCCAGGGGCAGTAGAGAAGGAACAGGGCAGGGGGCGGGAGGATCATCTGTGCACGCTGGCTAGCCTTGTGGCAGGCGAGGAGCAGCGCATGTGTAACTCTGCTAGACCCCAGTTGTCGGCAGGCGGGAATCGAACCTGGGGCCTCTGGAGCTTAGTGCATGAGCCTCTACTGCATGAGCTAAAAGCTAACTGGCTGTTATCTAAGGTTGTAGAGAAATCTCCCCCCACCCCACTAGAGGGGACAGAACACCACACCCAGGACATGTGTGGGTTACATACTTCCCTACCTGAGAATGCACATCCCGAGCTTCAGAGACTTCCCAGTTGAAATCCCGGACAAGCCCGCACTTGTAACTCTACTAGATGGGACAGAACACCACAGCCAAGAGGTATGTGGGTTACACATGCGTGAGCTGGACAGACACTGCTACCAATGTTCTCTGATCAGCAGCGCTGGGACACAGACACACCTACAATGGAGCATCCATAGGGACACTACTCAAAGAAAAATGAGATTCTTCATTTTAGTTTTCTTCCAGTTAATAGCGATCTGGTAAATTTTTGAAGTCCTGATGGGAGTGCAGATGTGCAGCGGGTTAGTGGAAAAGTGAATTGGGAGAGAGCCTGATGGGGATATTTTAGAAAAGACAAATGGATTATTGAGAGGTTTTTTCTCTGTGAGGGGGAAGGGGGCAGTATGGAAATGGAAAAGACAAAAGAAAGTATATTACTATATATGAGGAAACATAAGGAGATAGGTAGGAAGGAAAGTGGCATGACTTGATTAGTTTGTAAGTACCTACATGGGGGACCAAATACTTGATAATGGGCTTCTGTATTAGCAGTGAAAGGTATAACATGATCTAATGGCTGGAAGTTAAAGCTAGAAAAATCCTGACTGGAATAAGACATTTTTAAAAGTGAGGGTAATTAACCATTGAAACAATTTAAGCAATGGAACAATTTACCATGGGTTGTGGTGGATTTTATGCTACTGGCAATTTTATCAAGATTGGATGTTTTTCTAAAAAAAATCTGCTCTCTGAATTATTTTGGGGAAGTTTATGGCCTGTATTGTATAGGAAGTCAGACTAGATCAGTTATTTTCAACCTGTGGTCCACAGACCACAGGGGGTCTGCAATCTATGTCTAAGATTTCCAAAGGGGTCTGCACCTCCATTCAAAAATTTTTGGGGGTGGTGCATAAATGAAAAAAGTTGAAAACCACTGGAAAGGATGATGATCACAAAGGTCCATTCTGGCCTTGGAATCTAAGAGATTCTTTAACTCCATAATTACAGTAAACTCACGAGGACTGAGGAAACATCTACACAACTCTAGAGATAAGACAGCAGGCCAGTCAAGATAAGAAGCAAATTCACGTCTGTAGATTCAGTATGCCCAAAAGCAGTGTGTTTTGGTCCTTAAAACTGGCATTTTTTTTAAAACTAGCAACAGTTTTCTAGAAAGAGCTAACATGCTCTGGGGTTGGGGGGGAGGAGATTTTGTATGGCACATAAGGCATTTAAGAGCACAAATCACACTGGCCTATCAACTGATGCTCCTAAATCACTTAAGTGCTTTTAAAACTCTCTCCCTTACATAACCACATACAAATACCCATGCGCAGATTTAGAAAGCAGAGAACAAGCTAAAGGGAGCATAAAAACTATTTGATTCTCAGCAAATGAACTGATGGACCCAACTTGACAACTTACAGCTTCATGACTATAAAGTAGTGGAATATGCAAATTATTGTTGGCATGGTAGCTGCCCAAAAATACAATGTATAAGTATTGAGAAAGAATAACTTTGGCTAAAAGTTTGTCGTCATTACAGATAACAATGCAGATCACCAAGAGACTGGACCTTGCCCCCTCCCCCGCACATGCACCTGGCCTACACGATGCATGACAACTTGGACAACTTACACCATACTAGTTGCAATGAAGATGGAAATCTAGGGAAAAGTGACAAAAAAACCCAAAATAATGGAACCAGGACATATAATAAAGATAAAAACATAGAATAGTCTCAAATCTACTTATAAACAAAATTGGAGGACTGGTTGAAATATTGTTATTTAGGCAAGAAGCTTTGATCTCAAATTAAAATTCATTTATGAAAATATTAGCACCCCTTCTTGTCAACTGTTGGGAATGGGTCACATCCACCCTAATTGAATTGGCCTTGTTAGCACTGACCCCCTCACTTGGTAAGGCAACTCACATCTTTTCATGTGCTGTGTATTTATACCTGCCTACTTTTTTTCACTCCATGCATCTGATCAAGTGAGCTGTAGCCCACGAAAGCTTATGCCCAAATAAATGTGTTAGTCTCTAAGCTGCCACAAGGACTCCTTGTTGTTTTAGCTACAGTATTATCCTAAAGTACTAAAAAGAGTGAAGGAATGATTTACTGGATGTGATTTACCTGGATGTGATCAGCAATCGTCATTTGCTAATGATTTTCATCTAGGAGAGCCACAGATAAACTAGATGCTTTTTTCTCCCTATAATTATTTCAATAACCCAGGCAAACTCCATCATAAATTACTTCTTTGTGCACTATTCCCAATCCTAAAATAATCATAATAATAGACAAGCTATGAATAGAGAGACAAGGTGGGCGAGGTAATATCTTTTATGAGGCCAACTTCTCTTGGTGAGAGAGACAAACTTTCAAGCCACACAGAGCTCTTCTTCAGATCTGGGAAAGGTACTCTAAGCCCTGGTCTACACTAGGAGTTGAGGTCGAATTTAGCAGCGTTAAATCGATTTAACCCTGCACCCATCCACACTATGAAGTCCTTTTTTTCGACTTAAAAGGCTCTTAAAATAGATTTCCTTACTCCACCCCTGACAAGGGGATTAGCACTGAAATCAGCCTTGTTGGGTCGAATTTGGGGTACTGTGGATGCAATTAAACAGTATTGGCCTCCGGGAGCTATCCCAGAGTGCTCCATTGTGACCGCTCTGGACAGCACTCTCAACTCAGATGCAGTGGCCAGGTAGACAGGAAAAGGCCTGCGAACTTTTGAATTTCAATTTCCTGTTTGGCCACGTGGCAAGCTGCAGGTGACCATGCAGAGCTCATCAGCAGAGGCGACCATGATGGAGTCCCAGAATCGCAAAAGAGCTCCAGCATGGACCGAACGGGAGGTACGGGATCTGATCACTGTATGGGGAGAGGAATCCGTGCTATCAGAATTCCATTCCAGTTTTCGAAATGCCAAAACATTTGTCAAAATCTCCCAGGGCATGAAGGACAGAGGCCATAACAGGGACCCGAAGCAGTGCTGCGTGAAACTTAAGGAGCTGAGGCAAGCTTACCAGAAAACCAGAGAGGCGAACAGCTGCTCTAGGTCAGAGCCCAAAACATGCCGCTTCTATGATGAACTGCATGCCATTTTAGGGGGTTCAGCCACCACTACCCCAGCTGTATTGTTTGACTCCTTCAATGGAGATGGAGGCAACACAGAAGCAGGTTTTGGGGACGAGGAAGATGATGATGATGATGATGAAGTTGTAGATAGCTCACAGCAAGCAAGCGGAGAAACTGGTTTTCCCGACAGCCAGGAACTGCTTCTCACCCTGGACCTGGAGCCAGTACCCCCCGAACCCACCCAAGGCTGCCTCTTGGACCGGCCAGGCAGAGAAGGGACCTCTGGTGAGTGTACCTTTTAAAATACTATACATAGTTTAAAAGCAAGCATGTTTAATGACTAATTTGCCCTGGCATTCGTGGCTCTCCTGGATATACTCCCAAAGCCTTTGCAAAAGATTTCTGGGGAGGGCAGCCTTATTCCATCCACCATGGTAGGACACTTTACCACTCCAGGCCAGTAGCAAGTACTCGGGAATCATTGTAGAACAAAGCATTGCAGTGTATGTTTGCTGGCATTCAAAGAACATCCGTTCTTTCTCTCTGTGTTATCCTCAGGAGAGTGATATCATTCATGGTCACCTGGTTGAAATAGGGTGCTTTTCTTAAGGGGATATTCAGAGGTGCCTGTTCCTGCTGGACTGTTTGCCTTTGGCTGAACAGAAATGTTCCCCACTGTTAGCCACGGGGACGGGGGAGGGGCTAGCCATGTGGTGGGGGGAGGCAAAATGCGATCTTGGAACGAAAGCACATGTGCTATGTATGTAATGTTAATAGCAAGGTTTACCGTGAAAGACTGTACCCATTGTTCTATAAAATGTGTCTTTAAATACCACTGTCCCTTTCTTAGCTCCACCAGCTGCATGTGTTTCAAGGATCACAGGATCTTCTCCTTCCCAGAGGCTAGTGAAGATTAGAAGGCGAAAAAAAAACACACTCGCAATGAAATGTTCTGAGCTCATGCTGTCCTCCCACACTGACAGAGCACAGACGAATGCGTGGAGGCAGACAATGTCAGAGTGCAGAAAAGCAGAAAATGACCGGGAGGAGAGGTGGCGGGCTGAAGAGAGTAAGTGGCGGGCTGAAGAGAGGACTGAAGCTGAAAGGTGGCGGCAGCATGATGAGAGGAGGCAGGATTCAATGCTGAGGCTGCTGGAGGATCAAACTAATATGCTTCAGCGTATGGTTGAGCTGCAGAAAAGGCAGCAGGAGCACAGACCGCCGCTGCAGCCCCTGTGTAACCAACCACCCTCCTCCCCAAGTTCCAAGGCCTCCTCACCCAGATGCCCAAGAACGTGGTGTGGGGGGCCTCTGGCCACCCAGCCACTTCACCCCAGAGGATTGCCAAGCAACAGAAGGCTGACATTCAATAAGTTTTAAACATTTAAAGTGTCATGTGGCCTTGTCCTTCCCTCCTCCCCTCCTGGTGCTTCTCTCCTCCACCAGCCCTCCTGGGCTACCTTGGCAGTTATCCCCTTATTTGTGTGATGAATTAATAAAGAATGCATGAATGTGAAATAATGACTTTATTGCCTCTGCAAGCGGTGATCAAAGGGAGGAGGGAAGGGTGGTTAGCTTACAGGGAAGTAGAGTGAACCACGGGGCAGGGGGTTTCATCAAGGAGAAACAAACAGAACTTTCACACCGTAGCCAGTCATGAAACTGGTTTTCAAAGCTTCTCTGCTGCGTACTGCGCCCTCCTGTGCTCTTCTAACCGCCCTGGTGTCTGCTGTGTGTAACCAGCAGCCAGGCGATTTGCCTCAACCTCCCACCCTGCATTAAACGTCTCTCCCTTACTCTCACAGATATTGTGGCGTGCATAGCAAGCAGTAATAACAGTGGGAATATTAGTTTCGCTGAGGTCTAACCAAGTCAGTAAAATGCGCCAGCACGCTTTTAAACGTCCAAATGTACATGCTACCACCATTCTGCACTTGCTCAGTCTGTAGTTGAATGGCTCCTGACTACTGTCCAGGCTGCCTGTGTATGGCTTCATGAGCCATGGCATTAAGGGGTAGGCTGGGTCCCCAAGGATAACTATAGGCATTTCAACATCCCCAACAGTTATTTTCTGGTCTGGGAATAAAGTCCCTTCCTGCAGCTTTTGAAACAGGCCAGAGTTCCTGAAGATGTGAGCATCATGTACCTTTCCCGGCCATCCCACGTTGATGTTGGTGAAACGTCCCTTGTGATCCACCAGTGCTTGCAGCACTATTGAAAAGTATCCCTTGCGGTTTATGTACTCGCCAGCTTGGTGCTCCGGTGCCAAGATAGGGATATGGGTTCCGTCTATGGCCCCACCACAGTTAGGGAATCCCATTGCAGCAAAGCCATCTACTATGACCTGCACATTTCCCAGGGTTGCTACCCTTGATATCAGCAGATCTTTGATTGCGTTGGCTACTTGCATCACAGCAGCCCCCACAGTAGATTTGCCCACTCCAAATTGATTCCCGACTGACCGGTAGCTATCTGGCATTGCAAGCTTCCACAGGGCTATTGCCACTCGCTTCTCAACTGTGAGGGCTGCTCTCATCTTGGTATTCTTGCGCTTCAGGGCAGGGGAAAGCAAGTCACAAAGTTCCATGGAAGTGCCCTTACGCATGCGAAAGTTTCGCAGCCACTGGGAATCGTCCCAGACCTGCAACACTATTCGGTCCCACCAGCCTGTGCTTGTTTCCCGGGCCCAGAATCAGCATTCCACCACATGAGCCTGCCCCATTAGCATCATGATGCCCACATTGCCAGGGCCCGTGCTTTGAGAGAAGTCTGTGTCCATGTACTCATCACTCTCGTCACCGCGCTGACGTCGCCTACTCACCTGGTTTCGCTTTGCCAGGTTCTGGTGCTGCATATACTTCTGGATAATGCGTGTGGTGTTTAATGTGCTCCTAATTGCCAAAGTGATCTAAGCGGGCTCCATGCTTGCTGTGGTATGGTGTCTGCACAGAAAAAAGGCGCGGAACTATTTTCTGCCATTGCCCTGACGGAGGGAGGGGCAACTGACGACATGGCTTACAGGGTTGGCTTACAGGGAATTAAAATCAACAAAGGGGGTGGCTTTGCGAGAAACTGAATGGCCCCCTCAAGGATAGAACTCAAAACCTCAAGGATAGAACTCAAAACTGGGTTTAGCAGGCCGTTGATTTCACCGAGGGAGGGAGGGAGGAGAAAATGAATACAAAACAAATCTGGTCTATTTCTTGTTTTGAGCCACTTCATCTGTCTTTATACATCTTGCTGGCAGCGGTGGACTGTGCAGTATGACCGCTAGCCATCGTCATCTCCTGGGTGCTCAACAGAGGACGGTGCAGTATGACTACTGGCCATCATCTTCTGCTAGCTGCAGATTAAAAGACAGTGCACTGCCGGTAGGACTGAATCGCCATGAGACAAAACAAGGGAAATGACCTGGCTGAGTCACTCCCATGTTTGCCCAGGCGCCCAGTTAAAAGAGCACCCAGGACTACGTCGACGACGGCTACCAGTCATACTGCACTGTCTGCTGCCAAAAGGCAATAAACTGCTGCTGTGTAGCAATGCAGTACCATGTCTGCCAGCACCCAGAAGACATACGGTGATGGTTAGCTGAGCGGGCTCCATGCTTGCCATGGTATGGCGTCTGCACAGGTAACTCAAGAAAAAAGGCGCAAAACGATTGAAAGCAAGGGCAGACATGGAGGGAGGGAGGGAATGGGGGCCTGACGATATGTACCCAGAACCACCTGCGACAATGTTTTAGCCCCATCAGGCACTGGGATTTCTACCCAGAATTCAAATGGGTGGAGGAGACTGCAGGAACTGTGGGATAGCTACCCACAGTGCAACGCTCCGGAAGTCAACGGTTGCCTCGGTACTGTGGACACACTCCGCCGACTACATGCACTTAGAGCATTTGTGTGGGGACACACACAATCGACTGTATAAAAACGCTTTCCACAAAACCGACTTCTATAAATTCGACCTAATTTCATAGTGTAGACATACCCTCAGTATCACAGCTAACTGCAAGGTGGAACACTTTGTTTTGCATAAGTAGTTAGCACATATTCTAAGGGATCACTCAAAGTAGGGTGGCCCATTAAGACCTCTGCAGTCATAGGACAAAAAGAGGGGGTGAGTGGCTTACAGACTGTTGTAATAAGCCATAAATCCAGGGTCTCTGTTCTGTTCATGATTTTTAGTGTCTAGCAGAGTTATGAAATGAACTCACACAGGAAGATAAAAGACAAAAAAAAAAAACACCACACCTTACTGTGTCACCTGCACAAAGTGATCACTCTATATCTGATCTATCATCCTCAAAATAAACTTGCACAACGCTTTCAAAAGATGAGCCTGGGAGCTAAAATTCGTAACTCTGCTGGGCACTAAAAATCATGGACTAAACAGAGACACTGGATTTATGGATTATTACAACAATCTAACCCACTAATCCCATTTTTGTCCTGTTTCAGAGTAGCAGCAGGGTTAGTCTGTATCCGCAAAAATGAAAAGGAGTACTTGTTGCACCTTAGACTAACAAATTTATTTGAGCATATAAATGTGTTAGTCTCTAAGGTGCCACAAGTACTCCTTTTCATTTTTGTCCTGTGACTGCAGAGGTGTTAATGGGCCACTCTATCTTGAATGGTCTCTGATGGGGTCCATTCACCTCATGTGAGCACCTCCTATGCGGTGTTTGTGTACCTGCTCTCTCTCAGCTTTTATGGTGCTCTCTATAGGGTGACCAGACCGCAAATGTGAAAAAAAAAAAATCAGGAAAGGGGGTGGCGGGTAATAGGAGCCTATATAAGAAAAAGACCCCAAAATCAGGACATCTGGTCACCCTAGCTCTCTACCAGCAGTGTCCTCTTTTTCAGGTGGGATTTTGGTGTCTCAGCCCTCTGGCCAAGTCACACATAATTCGTGTGTGAAACAAAACAGACTCCTTCCAGGGTAATCAGTCCCACAGGGCCTATCCCAATACCCTCACTGGTCTTCTGCAGCACTCCCTGGGCTAATTCTCAAATAGTCCCTGCTCTGGCATGGAGCAGTGCCCCCAGGACTTCCTCCCTGGAAACTCTTTGCTCTGTAGTGAGCCTCAACTGACCCCAGATCTCCAGCTGAGTCAATCTTTCAGTTCCGTTCATCCTCACTTTGGGGTCTTCAGCCCCTTAAAGTTCAATATATATTGACCCCTTTGCAGTCTTCAGCCCCTTCCCTGGGCCTATGTAAACTCCCCTCTCAAGGCACTTAGGCTGCAGCTGGTATGGGGGAATCCAGGCTCACCCACTACACTAGGTCCCAAACTGGGGACCCTACAAACACCAGCCACTTGCTGCATCCCTTTAACTAACTTGTTGCTGCTACTGTTCTCTGGGTCATTTCCCTGAGGCCCCAGCACATTACCTCGAGCTGAAGCCATGATTGAGTCCCAGCAGCCAGCCAGGAGGACCTTCCTTGCTCCCTGGGTCCATGCCAGCGACAGACACTGTAACTGCTGCAACCAGCCAGGAGCACTGCACTTCCTTCTCTGGCTCCTGCCAGCAACTGAATCTGTTCAGGCCCAGCAGCTCCTTTTATATGAGCCTGCTGGGCTCTGATTGGCAGCTTCCCTGAAGACTCTTTACTCTAATTGGCTGCTTCCCACATAGCTTCTCTAAGCAGCTTGGAGGACTCACCTCTTCTGCTCTTTCCTTGGGGCGTGGCGTGGTAGATCTGTGAGGCCTCCAGCAGGGGGCTTTCAGGCCTACTACACCCTGTCACAGACCCCTTATATTATGTACTAAATACTTATGCTAAACAATCTGTTCCACCTTGTATTTAGCTGTGATGCTCAGAGTACCTTTCCCAGACCTGAAGAAAAACTCTGTGTGGCTCGAAAGCTTGTTTCTCTCACCAACAATAGTTGGTCCAATAAAAGATATTATCTCACCCACCTTATCTCTCTAATATCCTAGGAACAACACAGCTACAACTACACTGCATACAAACTATGACTAGTCAGTTAAAAGGGGAAGAAGACTCAGTAGTTAAACTTATTAAATCTGCTAACCAGATACCTAGGAGTTCACATTTCATTTTTACTACACATATTAACCATAAGCACTTAATAGAAAGAAATTTCTCCAATATAGACTTAATTAATCTTTATTTAATTTCTCTTAGGTCCACATCTATTATTAATAATTATTTATATTACAGTAGGACCCAGGAGTCCCAATCAAATAAAAGTTTTTAAAAAGCAGACATTTTTAAACAAGAAGCCTTTTGGTACTTATCCATTTTAGACAGAAAAATAAACACAAGCTTAATTTAAATTAAAACAACACCCAAAAAAATTACAGGTAGTTTCTAAATCTGGAATGTCCAAGTTAAACGATTCTCAGCATTTGTCAACTTAAAGTCCCACGGCCCACAGTTACTGCTGAAGTATGCTGTTGTCTTTGGGCCTTTCCACACCTCAAACAGATATGCTGTGGATCACAAACACCCTTAACAGCAAATTACTTTTTGTCTATGAGAAAACAGCTCTATAGTACAGTGATCATATAATTCATAATAGCTCGGGATACCAATGAAGACCATTACTGAAAATGTAACATAGGCCAAACTGCAGAAGTCATTTCTGATTGCCATTAAAAACTTCCTAGTAAAAATCCAAAACAGAATTATAAGGGAAAATGAAATTCAGAACCAATACACAAGTCCTAAAACACTATCTTAATTTCACCCTAGTGACCAATTGGCCATAAAAGAGAAACTGCATCTATGACATGATGCATTACTTGATCGTAGAAACTAATCCTTACTGATTTCAATTGAAGCGCTGTGAGGAACAGACAATGTTCAGGTTTATTGATACTGAGCAATTATTGTACTAGCGATATGTCATAATACCAAACAGACGTTAACAATGTTTTTTATTGCAACACAGTGTTTTTCCCTTCTCTGCTACAAAGCTTAATAATAGGTAGGATAGAGGTAGAAGTTATTGTCTAAACATGCCATATCTATGGCCTCTTTCTAGTCCAACAACTATGCAACTATGTTGCCAAACCCACAAAATCAAGATAATTCAGAGAGAAGACTGCCATACATGGCTATATTGTGCCTACGCACTCGCATATGAACGTGGCTCTGTGTCAGAGATCTCCACAGAACTTAAGCATTACAATTATTTTTAATAAAAAACAAACTGCAGCCAAAATGAAAATCTATCAGTCAGATTTTTGCCATGTTTTTGTAAGGCAAACTTAAACCCTAGAAATCTGGATTCATGAAATAGTGGCCACACTAACTATAGCTCCACAGTCCTTTAAAGAGGATTTTAAAGTTCTCAAATATCCAAAAATATTACCCAGATTACTCTTAAAACAAAGATTATTCGGCTTTAAAATCCTTGACTAAAACCAGATTCTGAGATTCTCCAGGATTGAGATTTCATACTAAAAGCACTTTTCCCACATCTCTACCAGATCACCTGAAGAGTTATAATGCCTACAATAGCCATATTTCTACATCTAGACAAGGAACTGAAGGTTTAATTTATGGAATGCTTTTGTTTTATCTATCTGGCATAGCCCCCAACTTCAAAACCAACAAAACCTTTTTTCTTTTAGCACTGGTTCCTAAAAGGAAACAATGACTACATGTTTAAGTGCAAACAATTATTTGCTTAAAAACAATGTGAGTACCATTTGTATGATTCTCAATTTAAGTGCATACAGATGTGACGTTGTATAGGGGGATCTACACTCAAAGCACCACCAGGAACTGAAGAAGTGACATTCTCTCCCGTTTTGATAGTTTTGCTTACATCTCGTTTCTGTATATAAAGTATTGCTACAGAGCCTGTTATTAATATGGGTGAAAAATTATGTCTCCTTTGTATCCCCAAAGGTCTAGAGAAGAGATTTTGACCAATTCTTCCCAACCATGTATTTGGTCTCAATCACCCAGCAGTCCTCCACTGGTCTATGTAAAATAGTTTGGACCTCTTATGTTTAATTAAATCTTCATGCTTGTTGGTCTGACAGCACATCCCCGAAGAACCTGTTTCATAAGCTCTTTCATAGTTTATTTTTGCCTTTTGAACATAAATACAAATGATTAAAAGACAATTTAAACCCACTTATTTAAACCCACTTATCGTAGGCATACGATATAGAGGGACCTAGACAAAATTAGAGGATTGGCCCAAAAGAAATCTGATGAGGTTCAACAAGGACAAGGGCAGAGTCCTGCACTTAGAGCGGAAGAATCCCATGCACTGCTACAGACTAGGGACCGAGTCCCTAGGCAGCAGATCTGCAGAAAAGGACGTAGGGGTTACAGTGGACGAGAAGCTGGATATGAGTCAACAGTGTGCCATTGCTGCCAAGAAGGCTAAGGGCATTTTGGGCTGTATAAGCAGGAGCATTGCCAGCAGATCAAGGGACGTGATAATTCCTCTCTATTGGGCATTGGTGAGGCCCCATCTGGAGTACTGTGTCCAGTTTTGGGCCCCACACTACAAGAAGGGTGTGGAAAAATTGGAGAGAGTCCAGCGGAGAGCAACAAAGATGGTTAGGGGGCTGGAGCACATGATTTATGAGGAGAGGCTGAGGGAACTGGGATTATTTAGTCTGCGGAAGAGAAGAATGAGGGGGGATTTGATAGCTTCTTTCAACTACTGAAAGGGGGTTCCAAAGAGGATGGATCTAGATTGTTCTCAGTGGTAGCAGATGACAGAACAAGGAGTAATGGTCTCAAGTTGCAGTGGGGGAGGTTTAGATTGGATATTAGGAAAAACTTTTTCACTGTGAGGGTGGTGAAGCATTGGAATGCGTTACCTAGGGAGGTGGTGCAATCTCCTTCCTTAGAGGTTTTTAAAGTCAGGCTTGACAAACCCCTGGCTGGGATGATTTAGTTGGGTATTGGTCCTGCTTTGAGCAGCGGGTTGGACTAGATGATCTCCTGAAGTCCCTTCCAACCCTGACATTCTATGATTCTATTCTATGTCTTCTTATAAAAGTAGAATCCCCTGCTCTGGAGAAACAAGTTTTGGGAGCCATGTCCACTTGCACCACAGAAGCAGCCACTGGATAAAGATTTGGTGCCTTCAGACTCCTTCTCTAGAACCCTGAACATTGCATCATAGTCCCAGATAAGTAACTTCCAAAGCTCAAAGACCCACTAGACCAAAAAACCCCCCAAAACATTAACAATATGCAGGAGTAGGTAATGCCCTAGACCAGAGAACTCTACTGTTATAAAAAGATACATTAATGGTAATTTTATATTCTCTGTGCTCACACAGAATTAATCCTACAGTCTGCGGAAATAGTTTAGGCCTCAGCAAGCAGTGTACCCAAGAAAGAAGTGGGAAGGAAGAGGACAGGCCGACTACATAATCCTACAACCAAATGCAGAATCTGAAGGTGTTACAGTGTTAGGTGAAGGAGTGTATAGATTATCTTGTGGCCATTTGGCAGATCTCACCATAGAATGCTCTGTTTGTTTCTGCTTAAGAGAAAGAGACAAATCTTGTTGAATTTGCTTTTAGAGAAGGAGGATAAGTCTTCCTGTAAGACTCAGGATAGCAGACCAAACACACCTAGGAGGTGGAGATCTTCCAGGGTTAGAGACCCTCGTTTTTACCAGCAATGAAAGCAAACAAGGCAACTGATTGCCTAAAGAACTTTGACCTATCTTTGAGAATTTGATCGTTCTGCAGGTATCCAAATGATGATATCTGAACTTTTCAAGGTCAAGTGAAACTACTTTAGATAGGAACTCTGAAATAGTTTCAGGTACTTCTTTTTGTGGAAAAGACTACATAATGGGATTTTAATATACAAGCCATTCAGTCACTAACTTTCTTGGCTGAAAGACAGATATCAAGAGACAATTTTAACAGAGAAAACATGAGGATGAAGTAGCTATTCATTGAAATGGCTCGTCCATCCAATGGCCAGGCACAAGGTTAAACATCACTCTGCAACAGGAGTTCTAATAAGAGAAGAGAGTTTGTTAACTGTTATCAGGGATTAAAATAAAATGCTGGACTCCTTTTGTAGAAGTGACCATGAGAGATCTCAAAGCTGCTCTTTGACCTCAAAGAGTAATGGAGGCTCAGTTCTTGCTGAATCTGACAAACAAAAATCATTTAAAAAGGGATAGAGAATAAGACAGAGAATATCTTATTGCCCTTATATAAATCCATGGTATGCCCACATCTTGAATACTGAGTACAGATGTGGTCTCCTCATCTCAAAAAAGATATACTGGCATTAGAAAAGGTTCAGAGAAGGGCAACTAAAATGATTAGGGGTTTGGAACAGGTCCCATATGAGGAGAGATTAAAAAGGCTAGGACTTCTCATCTTGGAAAAGAGGAGACTAAAGGGGGGGATATAATAGAGGTATATAAAATCATGAGTAGTGTGGAGAAAGTGAATAAGGAAAAGTTATTTACTTGTTCCCATAATATAAGAACTAGGGACTGCCAAATGAAATTAATGGGAAGCAGGTTTAAAATAAATAAAAGGAAGTTCTTCTTCACAAAGTGCACAGTCAACCTGCGGAACTCCTTGCCTGGGGAGGTTGTGAAGGCTAGGACTATAACTTGGTTTAAAAGAGAACTAGATAAATTATGGAGGTTGTCCATTAATGGCTATTAGCCAGAATGGGTAAGGAATGGTGTCCCTAGCCTCTGTTTGTCAGAGGGTGGAGATGGATGACAGGAGAGAGATCACTTGATCATTACCTGTTAAGTTCACTCCCTCTGGGGCACGTGGCATTGGCCACTGTCGGCAGACAAGATACTGGGCTGGATGGACCTTTGGTCTGATCCCGTATGGCCATTCTTATGTTCTTATGTTTAGAGATAGGTTTTAGTGGAGATTGAATGTATCCTAAAGATCTAATCAATTTCCCCAAACTGGAAAACCACCCCAACGCAATAACAAGAACTTTTCTGCATTGGAGTAGAACCTTCAGCAAGTCATCAGACAATCCAAACTGTTAGTGATCTATCCTCTCAAATTCCAGGTCTTTGGGGGAATGTGTCTGGGTCTTGGTCTTGGTCTTGCTATGGGCCCTGCACTAGGAGAATGAAGAGGAAACTTCTCTTTTAAAGTCAAGGGCCAGAAGAAGGCTATCAAAAACATACTGCTCTACCTAACAATTCACCTAATGATTCTCAATTATGAAGTTGAAGATGAAAGACATGCATCAGACAGGCTGATCAGCCAAATTGGAGTACCAATGTGACAGAGTGGGAATTTTCTGTGATATTTTGTGTGAATATCGTGTGAGCCTCAGTTTTCCCTATATGCTGCATTGTTAACTAAGTGGAGGGAAAAGTTTGTGTACTCTCTGCAAAGACCCAGAGATGCACATGTGACAGACACCTAGCTGTCTGGGGCCTATGCCCCATGTTCATGGGGAGTCTGAGAAGACAACGGCCACTCCAATTGCCTGGACATTTGGTACCTAGCAACTAACGCCCCTAATGGTCTACACCCCTACAAGAAGCCAGTTATGTTTGCTGGGAACAAGAACAAAGGAGGCACAGGTGGCGGGGTTGTTAGGAGTGGGCTGCTGGAAGTTTGAGATTCTCCTGAAAGCAAACAAAGGAGTCATAGGGCTCTGGGCTGACCAAAATGGACCATGTTGTATTTTTTCTGTTCTCTATGCTAACCAAGGACTTTCTACCCCGTGTTCCAGACATCTAATAAACTTTACTGCTTTTACAATGCTGGCTGAGAGTCACTGCAGATGCTGAAGGTGGGGGTGCATTGCTCCCTTTGGGTGTACAAGTCTCTCTCAGGAGTCCAGCTCAAGTTGACTCATTGAAAGGTGCTCACACCATGAAGCAGGGGTGCTGAAAGCTACGAGGTTCAGTCTGAGGTGGTGAAACCAAGTGACTTATTCTGGTGAAAGAGTGAGATTTTTGGGGTCAGGGTGTGTAGTGATAATTTTTTTTTCCTCTCCTGCTCATAATAGCTCACCTTACCTGATCACTTTCCTCACAGTGTGTATGGTAACACCCATTGTTTCATGTTCTCTGTGTATATAAAATCCCCCTACTGTATTTTCTACTGCATGCATCCGATGAAGTGAGCTGTAGCTCACAAAAGCTTATGCTCAAATAAATTTGTTAGTCTCTAAAGTGCCACAAGTCCTCCTTTTCTTTTTGCAGATACAGACTAACAGGGCTGCTACTCTGAGATCTGTTTAAGAATTCTGCCTTGCTGGGGACAAGGAACTGTGCAACCTGGAAAAACCCTGGTTAGGAGGTGACAGCTGGGGAGCTGGAAGCCTGAGAGTGGGTGCCCTTGCTGGACCATGGAGTGGAAATACAGGTGCAGTTGCCCTGAACTGTAACACTTTGCTGTTCATTTTCTGTCATCCTGAGGACCAAATGCACCTGCTTAACCAATCAGCTTGTGTGTATAGCTAGCATTTGACGTAGACTCATAGACACTGCTGGAGACCACCTGCTTTGATATTTCCCCATGTTTATTTTCCCCCCTCCCCCGTTCCTCACACGTTCTTGTCAACTTCTGGAAATGGCCTCCTTGATTATCACTACAAAAGGTTCCTCCCCACCCCCCTCCCGCCCCGGCTCTCCTGCTGGTAATAGCTCACCTTACCTGATCACTCTTGTTGCAGTGTGTATGGTAACACCCATTGTTTCATGTTCTGTGTGTATATAAATCTCCTCACTGTATTTTCCACTGCATGCATCCGATGAAGTGAGCTGTAGCTCACGAAAGCTTATGCTCAAATAAATTTGTTAGTCTCTAAGGTACCACAAGTACTCCTTAACTTAAGGAAATAGATTCAGTGTGTGTGGTGACCCAGCCGATCCCAGTCTCTATTCAGACCCAGGTTAATGGTATCTAATTTATTCTGCTGAGCTTGAATTAATATGCAAACTAGATACCATTGACTTGGGTTTGAGTGGAGACTGGGAGTGGCTGGGTCATTGCACATGTTGAATCTTTTCCCCCATGTTAAGTATCCTCACACCTTCTTGTCACCTGTCTAAATGGGCCATCTTGATTATCACTACGAAAGTTTTTTACTCCTGCTGATAATAGCTCATCTTAACTAATTAGCCTCTCACATTTGTATGGTAACTTCCAACTTATCTGTATGTATGTGTATATATATCTATATGTTCCATTCTATGCATCCGATGAAGTGGGCTGAAGCCCACGAAAGCTTATGCTCAAATAAATTTTTTAGTCTCTAAGGTGCCACAAGTACTCCTTTTCTTTTTGCTTTGATATGGCAGCACATGGTGATCCCTTTCGTTAATGAGTGCTCTTAGAACTATTGTATTTGGGAGTACAGAAACTCTGATTTACCTCTTAGCCTCTGGAATGGAAGCATCTATTAAAAAACATTTAAATCTGATATAATAACAGAAAAAAAAAAAGTGTGTGTCTTACCTGAGTCCTTAAAATTTTTGTCCCCAGGGCAGAAGTGTTTTGCTTTCTCATTCTGAGGGCATAGGTGATTTACTGGGAACTGAAGTACCCTTTGACTTGTGTACAGGAACTTGTTTAGAAGACTTGGTCTTCAAATACTGCCTAGTACCAGAAACTCCTGGAGATGCCATTTGCATCGCAGGCCATCACCTGAAATGTCTCCTACTATACTACTCTTTCTATACTAGTAGAGTGGAGAAAAGGTTCTGAGCGTCTGACTATATGACAGGCTGAATAGTACAGACATGAAAGGGCTACATGAAAACATCTGAAGTCTGTAAATATGCATTGGCTGGTTAACCTTATTCTGCAATTGAAGAATAAAATTGAAGCCTAAAAATCAGAGTGAATCTCCAGGCAGAAATGCAGAAGCATGAATGAGCTATCAAAAGGAGAAGATCCCATCAACTAAACACACTGCATCCATTCTTAGGAACGGAAAGAAATAAGTATAAGCTGATGAGGCACAAGAAGCAGTATAACATCTTAGAAGTGTATTCCCTTTCAAGGAGAATCTTTTAAGTTTAAGTGCTCCTGGAAAATTAAGGAAATTAATTCTCTGCTGAAATTAAAGATAAGTAAGCAAGGAAATTAAATCAAGGGATGAGGAGCTGGAAAGATTAGGTCTCCCATGAAAACGTATGGTTTTGCCCCTGACTATAATGATGAATTCGCCTTCGTGTCCTTGAATATGGAGATCTTACTTAGGTTGGCAGACTATCAAGGACTTTGCAACTTCACTTCCACAGATTTCACTGGTACCTGGGTCAAAAGTAACCCTAAAAATAGAGGAAGCAAGGAGACTGTCACATAAAAACCTAAGGGCTAGAGATAAAAAATTCCCCCCTGTAAGATCGCTGCTTGCAGTGATCACAGAATCAGCGTATTGGGGCTGTGACACAGTATCTCAGGTAAGGAGCCTGGAGCATGCCACATCTCTATCAATGGCTGTTTTGGTGGTGACCATAGTCATGATTATCCAACAGTTGTTTCCCTAGACAAGATGATTCACTGTGGAGATCAGCACTAACACGCCTCGTTTACACTAGACATTGACAAGTCAGGTTTCACTGACAAAACAGTGCAGGTGTACACACAACAATGCTCCTCCTGCCTATTTAACTCTCTTGCTATGCTGACATAATAAAACCACCTCGACAAGCAGCGCAGAGCTTTTTGCGACAAGATTAGAGTGATGCAGTGTCAGTGTGAGTTGGTGAAGATTATAAAATCACATCTCTAAAAAATCCTTGCATAGATTTTTAGTTGCACAATCATCTTTAGCCTTAAATGCTTAGATCTTCAGACATATAGTTTTTCAAATAAATCCTTCAAAACACCACCCTTATCTAAAATACACATTTTAATTACTAAAGTAAAAAAAACTTGCTTCCAGTCTTCCTGTCCTTTCTGTACATCCCTTTCTCCCTTCAAACACACCCCAGCCCCCGTTAAAGAGAGCCCTTAAAGGGACAACACCCCTTTCCTTCCAGATAGTCAGAAGTAAAGAAAGGGAAACTCTTTTTCTAGCTATCTGATGAACTAGTTTTAAGAGAACCCTCCAGCAAAATCAGTACCTTAGTAAGATATAAAATCCTTTGTTATGCCTAAAATCTTTGGAAACATATTTTTTACAGTTGGTGAAATTTCATAAACATTTATCGTTATGGAGATCACAAAAAGTAAATTAGTGTTCCCTTTTTCTAAAAGCAATGAACATTGTTACGAACACACTAACCTCTGTGACAGATTCATTTAAAATAATGTCTTTGTTTCAGTGAGTTAAATATGTAGTAATCTGGAATGATTACTTTATGAAGATTTAAGAGTACATTTAAAATATAATATCAGCTAAGAAATACTGATTAAGAAAATGTAAAACAGAGAAGAGCTGTATCATGTATTCCATAATATTTAATGTTGTATTCAGCAAGACAGCTGACTTGCCCTTACAACAAAGTTTTTGCAGATAAATCTCTGACAAACTTCAGGGCATTTCAAAAAACCTGTGACTGACATTTTTTATTCCCAAGTTTAGTGCTTTTAATTAGGTACCTTCTGCATGTCCATTCTGCGACAGGGAGAGGGTACGGGTGTCTCTGCAGGGAACTGTGACTCTCCACCACCGTGAGGCGGGCTGGGCGTCTCGCTATCCTTTGCTGTCTCATCCCTCACCCACGCCCCACCCCTGGGGCTGCGAGCCTGGGCTGCCGTCCGGCATAGGGGCACCAGTTTAATAATACTGCGTAGGGCCCCATAAATCCTAAGGACAGCCCTGCAAAGGAGGCCAACTGTTGCTTGGTCAACTCCGAGGACAAAGTGGCAGACAAGGTGGTCAAGTTGGAAGAGGATGTGGGGCAGGCTCATCCAATGGGAAGCCAGGACCTCTTTTGGACTCTGATGGGGTCTAGCCAGTCTCTGCAGTCCAGGTCTGGCATGCCTGAAGCAGGAAAGGAGAACTCAGGTAAGTACTTTTTCTTTGATGGTGCATGGTTACATGAGGTAGAGGTGTCCTTTATTTGTTACATGGTGCATGTGGCAAAAGGGATAGAAATTAACAACACTAGGTACTGTTAGCATCCGCTTTACATTACCCAGTGCAGCTACGCAGTGGGGCCCTGCAGAAAAGTTTGTTAATGCACACTGAGATCTCCTGGGAATCCTCTATAGAGATCTCTAGGAAACTTTCTTGCACATACTCTGCAGTCCTCTGCCAAAGCTTCCTTGGCAGAGCTGCTTTGTTTCTTGCCCCATTGTAGGAAACTTTGCTTAACCAATCAGCAATTACTTCTGCAGGAAACTAAGCAGCGCACAGGCGCGCAGCATACGAATCCAGTCTGAAGCTGCACGAATGCAGGAAATGCACACTTGCATCTTCAGTAACCCTCAGTAGTGTGATTTCAGCTTCAATCCCTCCCTCCCCCCGCCCCCCCCATGGAAAATGGTGCCAGTATTCAGAATACTGTCCTCAGGTGCTGTACTGATCCCCTTCTGAAATCACCTAGACCCTGTCTTATCTTACACCCCCTACTCCAACTCAGGCAGAACTTACCATGTTTAGCACTCAAGCCGTGCTGCGTGCTTGCCAAGTGAAAGTGAGAAAGAGGTGTATGTAATTTTTATGATTCAAGTCTGTGCGTGTGCACCAAATACTCTGTATTGTTTCTTTTGCTTTTGCAGATTGTGCCCTTGAGGGCCAGCTTCTACACACTGGCGGAGTGCCCCAACCAGACAAGGAGGAGAATGAAGAGGAGTAAGAAGGCTCAGGAATTGCTCCAATCGTCAGATCAGGCCAATAGTGAGCACAGAGTGTGGAGAGAGACAATAAAAGAGAAACTACAAATGGACAGCCAAGAGAGGAGACAGGGTCAGGAGCAGATAATAAAGTTTATGGAAGATCAAATAGAGATGCTGAGGTCCCTGATTGAGCTGTAGGCAGAACACATGCATGCTTGACTCCCACTGAAGTCCATACAGAATGGCATTCCTTGCCCTCCCCAAACTCCCCACACACATTCCTCTCACATTCCTGGCCTGTCGCGGTACCCCTTGCACTCCACCCCTAAGGATATTTTCCATTATGACAGCTGGACTTACATGAAGCTGTGAGATCCTCACTTCAGCGAGTGCTGCTCACTGTCACATCCCTTGTAAGAAATCATAGACTCACAGGACTGGAAGAGACCTCGAGAAGTCATCTAGTCCAGTCCCATGCACTCATGGCAGGACTAAGTATTATCTAGACCATTCCTGACAGGTGTTTGTCTAACCTGCTCTTAAAAATCTCCAATGATAGAGATTCTACAACCTCCCTAGGCAATTTATTCCAGTGCTTAACCACCCTAACAGTCAGGAATATTTCCTAGTGACCAACCTAAACCTCCTTTGCTGCAATTTAAGCCCATTGCTTCTTGTCCATTCCTCAGAGGTTAAGGAGAACAATTCTTCTCCCTCCTCCTTGTGACAACCTTTTATGTACTTGAAAACTGTTATGTCCCCTCTCAGTCTTCTCTTTTCCAGACTAAACAAACCCAATTTTCTCAATCTTCCCTCATAGGTCATGTTTTCTAGACCTTTAATCATTTTTGTTGCTCTTCTCTGGACTTTCTCCAATTTGTCCACATCTTTCCTGAAATGTGGCGCCCAGAACTGGATACAATACTCCAGCTGAGGCCTGATCAGCTTACAACACTCCGGCTAATACATTCCAGAATGATGTTTGCTTTTTTTTGCAACAGTATTACACTGTTAACTTATATTAAGCTTGTGGTCCACCCTGACCCCCAGATCCCTTTCTGCAGTACTCTTTCCTAGGCAGTCATTTCCCATTTTGTATGTGTGCAACTGATTGTTCCTTCCTAAATGAAGTACTTTGCATTTATCCTTATTGAATTTCATTCTATTTATTTCAGACCACTTCTCCAGTCTGTCCAGATCATTTTGAATTTTAATCCTATCCTCCAAAGGCTGCACTTGCAACCCTTCCCAGCTTGGTATCATCCGCAAACTTTATAAGTGTACTCTCTATGCCATTATCTAAATCACTGATAAAGATATTGAACAGAACCAGAACCAGAACTGATCCCTGAGGGATCCCACTCGTTATGCTCTTCCAGCATGACTGTGAACCGTTAATAACTACTCCCTGGGAACAGTTTTCCAATCAGTTGCACCCACCTTATAGTAGTTCCATCTAGGTTGCATTTCCCCAGTTTGTTTATGAGAAGGTTATGTGAGACAGTATCAAAAGCTTTACTTAAGTCAAGATATACCACGTTTACTGCTTCCCACCTATCCACAAGGCTTGTTACCCTGTCAAAGAAAACTATCAGGTTGGTTTGACACGATTTGTTCTTGACAAATCCATGCTCTTACTTATCACCTTATTATCTTCTAGATGTTTGCAAAGTGATTACTTAATTATTTCCTCCATTATTTTCCGGACACAGAAGTTAAGCTGACTGGTCTGTAATTCCTCTGGTTGTCCTTATTTCCCTTTTTATAGATTGGCACTATATTTGCCATTATCCAGTCTTCTGGATTCTCTCCCATCTTCCATGACTTTTCAAAGATAATTGCTAATGGCTCAGATTTCTCCTCAGTCAGCTCCTTGAGTATTCTAGGATGCATTTCATCAGGCCCTGGTGACTTGAAGACATCTAATTTGTCTAAGTAATTTTTAAGTTGTTCTTTTCCTACTTTCGCCTCTGATCCTACCTCATTTTCACTGGCATTCACTATGTTAGACGTCCAATCACCCCCAACCTTCTTGGTAAAAACCGAAACAAAGAAGTCATTAAGCACCTCTGCCATTTCCACATTTTCTGTTATTTTTTTTCCTCCCTCATTGAGTAACAGGCCTATGCTGTCCTTGGACTTCCTCTTGCTTCTAATGTATGTGTAGAATGTTTTCTTGTTACCCTTTATGTCTCTAGCTAGTTTGATTTCGTTTTGTGCCTTGGCCTTTCTTATTTTGTCCCTACATACTTGTGTTATTTGTTTATATTCATCCTTTGTAATTTGACCTACTTTCCACTTTCTGTAGGACTTTTATTTTTAGATCATTGAAGATCTCCTGGTTAAGCCAGGGTGGTCTCTTGCCATGCTTCCTATCTTTCCTACACCATGGGATAGTTTGCTCTTGTGCCCTTAATAATGTTTCTTTGAAAAACTGCCAACTGTCTTCAATTGTTTTTCCCCTAAGACTTGCTTCCCATGGGATCTTACCGACCAACTCCATGAGTTTACTAAAGTCCGCCTTCTTGAAATCCACTGTCTTTATTTTGCTGTTCTCCCTCCTTCCATTCCTTAGAATCATGAACTCTATCATTTCATGATCACTTTCACCCAAGCTGCCTTCCACTTTCAAATTGTCAACCAGGTTCTCCCCATTTGTCAAAATCAAATCTAGAACAGCCTCTCCCCAGTAGCTTTCTCCACCTTCTGAAATGAAAAATTGTCTCCAATACATTCCAAGAACTTGTTGGATAATCTGTGCCTTGCTATGTTATTTTCCCAACAGACGTCTGAGTAGTTGAAGTCCAACATCACCACTAAGTTGTGCTTTGGATGATTTCGTTAGTTGTTCAAAAAAAGTCTCATCCACCTCTTTTTCCTGGTTAGGTGGTCTGTAGTAGTCACTCCCATGACATCACCCTTTGTTTTACCCCTTTTATCCTTGCCCAGAGACTTTAACAGGTCTGTCTCCTATTTCCATCTCAACCTCAGTCCAAGTATATACATTTTTAATATACAAGGCAACACACCTTCACTTTTTTCCCTGCCTGCCTTCCTGAGTAAGCTGTACCATTCTATACCAAGATTCCAGTCATGCGTATTATCCCACCAAGTCTCTGTGATGCCAGCTATGTCATAGTTGTGTTTATTTATAGCATTTCAAGTTCATGCTTATTCCTCATACTTCTCGCATTAGTATACAGACATCTAAGATACTGATTTGATCCCCCCACCCCCAGCAGTTCTGTCGTGTCTCTCCTTTATCGCTGCTCTAACAGCCCATGCTCGCCCCGAAATTCTGACCCTTCTCCCAGGTCTCCATGTTTTTGACTTACCTGTGGACTTTGGTCACCTGCCCCCTTTGAACCTAGTTTAAAGCCCTCCTCACTAGGTTAGCCAATCTGCATCCAAATATGCTCTTCCCCTTCCTCGATAGGTGGACCCTAGCTGTGTTAATCTGTGTATTGCTGTTGAATAAAAATTGAGTCTTACAAAGACAGTGATTCTTTATTTGTGATCTACATAGGGTGTTTGCAACAGAAATTCAAACACAGTGGCATCTCAACACTCCACCTCTGGGGAAACTTTCCCCCCTTCACTTCACAAATGTGATTCAGAGCAGGCTGCTATGACCATGGAAATATTTTCCTCATTGAAGTCTAACATGCCAAAAAGGCAGCACCAGTGACCCATTAATCTCCCAGTGCACATTCTACAGTCATTTGACACCTGCTGAGTCTGTTGCTGAAGTGCTCCTTGCTGCTGTCAAGGTTTCCGGTGTATGGTTTCATGAGCCATGGGAGTAATGGGTAGGCCTGGTCTCCCAGAATCATTATGGGCATTTCCACATCCCCTAATGGAATCCTGTGGTCTGGAAAGAAAGTCCCTACATGCAGCTTTCTATATAGGTCAGTGTTCCTGAAGATACATGTGTCATGCACCTTCCTAACCACTCCACATTGATGTCTGTGAATGACCCCAGTGATCTACCAGCACCTGCAATTCCACAGAGAAGTAGCTCTTTCTGTTGAAGTACTCTGTCGCAATATGGTCTCGGGCCAAAATTGGGATATGCATGCCATCTATCACCCTGCCACAGTTAAGGAATCCCATTGCTGCAAAGCCATCCACTATTTCCTGGACATTGCCCAGAGTCACAGTCCTTTGTAGCAGGAGGCGATTAATTGCCCTGCATACTTGCCTCACCGCAACCCCCAGGGCAGACTTCCCAGCTCCAAACTGATTTTCCATTGACCAGTAGCAGTCTGGAGTTGCCAGTTTCCACACTGCAATCACCACTCGCTATTCCACTGTGATGGCAGCTCTTATTTCGGTTTCCTCGCGCTGCAGGGTGGGGGCAAGCTCTGCACACAGTTCAAGGAAGGTGACTTTGGGCATACGAAAGTTCTGCAGCCACTGCTCATCATCCCATACCTGCATCACAATCCAATCTCACCACTCGGTGCTTGTTTCCCGAGCCCAGCAGCAACAGTCCACCGTGAGCAGCTGCTCCATGAAACTTGCCAACATCAAACTTGAATTGTTTCTTTCCATGGCACACAGCAGGACAGGCACCATGGATTCCTTTTGAGATTCGCAGCTCATGAAATACTGCAGGATCAGCTGCACTGTGTTCAAAACGCCTATCATAAGACTGGTGAGTAGTTCAAGATCTATGCTTTCAGGCAGAGATAGCAAGTGCAAAGTTTACAGGGACAGTTAAAGAATGCCATGAAATGCAGTCGGAAGACCTTGGAATTATGGGACGGAAAAGACGCCCCCATGATGGAGGTGATCCAGCCCCATTAGGCACTGCGATCCAATCCCAGAATTCCTAGCAGGAGAAAGTGGCGATTTGCACAGTGGAATAGCGAGCCACAGTGCACTGTTCTATTGGTGCTAGAGCACAGCTGCGGACATGCTCCGCTGACACAAAGGAGTGTTGTGTGAACATGCACAAGTGATGTAATTACAACAGTTTATGACAGTTGATATAACTTAATTTGACTTAACTCTGTGGTGTAGACATGGCCATAATATGAATATAGTATCTAAATTCTCTATTGCTGAAAGTACAGATGATATCTCAAATCCTTCCTTGTCAGGTTAATAAGAAAAACAGTAGACTAATGACTTCGACTCTTAAAGTTATCTTCATGAATTGGATTTTTTCCAATATACATATACAAAAAACTACATTAAAAGAATATTAAGGTTTCAAAGGAGCTCGGTACCAGCCCGCAGCAGAGCACAGACCTAGAGCCTCCGCCTCTGCCCCCTACTGCCCCCGGTGCTCTGTGGGGCACTGTGCCTGACTGCTCCTGAGTTGCCCAGCTCTACCAACTTTTCAGGAAAGGCTGAATGTGGTGCGCCCAGCCTCCAAGTGAACCCTGCTTGACCCCCAAGCAAGCCATGGGCACTGCCAGCAGGTCCACACTGTGCACAGCTAGCCCCAGCCCCATCGCGAGTGCCCAGTGCACCGAGCAAAGTTTTCATGGGCATATGCAGTACACCATGGAGCCCAGACATTTGCAGAGGTTCAGGTGCACTGGTTGCAAAAGCACTCCGTGGGGACTCTCTCCTTCCCACAGCTCCTCTGGGACTCCAGCTCTGGGATTCCAGTATTCACCACTGCTTTGTGAGATAGGTATAATCCCCTTTCCTATACCTCAGTGCTTACTAGCTGCCCTGGGTCAGGAAGGGGCTGTTCAGGGGCATCCTCCCTCTCGGGGCTGCTGCAGCCCAAGGCTCGGTGATGAACCCATGGCACTGAAAATTGACCAGCAGCACATGGGGATGGTGCTGAGGCTGGCGAGGAGACACAGGCAGCTCCCTCCGGCTGGGCTGGACTTGCTTTCCTTGCCCACAAATTGCCATCTCCTGCTCTCTAATCTGCCTCCTCCCTAGAGCCACCACATGTCCTTCAAGCTGCATGGCACCTGTGAGGCAGCTGGGTGCCAGCAGAGGCTGCCACGCACATGGCAGAAATAGGCAGGTGGACCAACGTCACGCCACATCCCTTCCCGAGGCAGTCGGCTTGCGGGTGGGGCCTGGGAAGCAAGACCCCTACTCTGCAGCATAGTCTTTCCCATAACTCTTTGTACGTTGCATTTGATTGGCTTATCGGTGACATATGCCTGTTCAAATAACTTTATTGGTATGCGTACTGCTAACATACAGTGAAGCACAAGCGACGTCTATTTTAAAAAATTGTATGCACAATATGATCTATTTTTTAAAGTTTGTTCACGACCCTTTCATACATTCTTGCAACCCACTTTTGGGTTCTGACCCAAGGGTTGAGAAGCACTGCTTTAAATGATCACATACTATTTTTTCCACAAGACCCCTAACTCCCGCTACCTGCTCCACTGGTGACATTGTGACAAACCATTGTGCCAAATGACAAAGGGTTCACTGTTCTTTACAAGCAACTCCTGTCAAACTCATTAAACCTAACATACTGCTTTTGTGGTATTTATCCATAAATCATAGCTTGTGATGTTTCTTCAGAAAGTTTGTAACTTATCAATACTCAATCACTGCCACATATGTGTACAGTTGATGTTTAAGGAATAATGTAACTATATTGACAATTACGCCCTTGTGGTCTTGGAGGGAGTAAGAGTCACCAGGGAATAATATGTCTCGGTGATGTCCCATTCAAGCTGGAGGGAGTTGTCACTTCTCTGCGGCTAGTTGATATGTAATGTATTGCTCGATTGTCTACTTTTGCACCAACCCAGAAAAGTCAATGGAAAACCATCAAAGACAAACTATAAAAATTGAAACCACTTGGGAGTGAAAAGGAATTATATGACTGCGAGGCAATCACCCTGTGCATGAAAGACTGATTCAACACAGGGTAGAGAAAGACACACTGAATCCATTCACTGAGGAGGTACCTTGATGAAAGTCTGAGTCATAGCTCTCTGGGGCTAGCAAATGATGTGGAAGGAGAATCAGAATCATTATTAGATAGGAAAGATAACTGTCAATAAGTGTAGGCTCTTGTTCATGTTTTATGATTTAGTTTTATATGTACCCATAGGTATCCATCAGTCACACTTGCCTCTGTTGAATCTCTATTCTTTCTTAAATAAATTTCCTCTCATTTTTCTATCATTGAACTCAAGGACTGTGTGTGATACAAGAGTTGTGGTAAGGTAAAATTGGTAAACTGGGGTACACTCTTTCTTTGGAAAGAGTGGATCTGGAATTTCTGTGGGTATCCAAAGGTCAGGGGCTGGATACCACAGGGAGATAGTTTCCAGAGATTTAAGGGGAGGCCTAACCAGGGCAAAACAGGGCTGGTACAGAGGTAACACCTACCTGGCCCATGCAAGACATCTTCATGTTGGAGGCAGGTGGCAATAAGATGACTCACAGCCCTGGGTGCCCTAAGAAATCTAACCAACATCTAAAGTAGTACTCAAATGCAAAGAAGTGTCTGCTGAACAGAATCACTGTTTAGAGTCTGGTTTCAATACATGAAATGCTTAGGTACCTTCTGTACTACATACAATATTTATAGTAGTATGTCATAGGTGTTTTCACTTTCCAATAACCTGTATCCCCATATATTATTTGTTCTGTACCTATGACCTATTATTTCATTTTGCAAAATCTTTTATTAAAAATTACCTTTTTCCCCAACAAAGGTTGTGATATATACTGTATCAACAGTAAAATTCCCCACTGTGGCACAATGGGAGTAGGGCATCAGGATCCTCACTTTGGTTTAAAATCAATTTAAAATAATTTTTATGGATTTAATTGGCATTATCACCTGACGTCTGTATCCAGATGTAAGATAAATATAACCAAAAAGTTGGTCTCATATGAAAACAGTGAGGTTATCTCAGGCAGGGCATTTTCCAACACCCATCAAAGTCAATGGGAACCTTTCCATTGACTTCAACAGGTGTTGAATCAAGCTTATGCTGCATGACAGTTTACATATCAATGAAAACGATAAACGTATTGCAGCCACTATTATAGAGAGAAAGTGGCAGCTGTTATTTTCTAACTGACATGGATTACTTAGTCAAGTAGCCAGATACAACATCCATTTCAGAATTAGGATTATATTGCGTAGGAAATTGATGAAATATATGATGTAGTTTAGAAAGTTGGTGTACCTTGGCTTCAGCAAAGGGCAGAACTCCACCTATCTCCTTTTTAAGAAGAATCTGATTAAAATTACTTGACATTTATAATATATGATATTTTCACTGTGCCTTTCATTTCAAGATCCTACTTCTAATGACGGAAGGAAAAAAATAAAGTGGAAATATTTTACCACATCAGTGGATGCATTCCATATTGAGTGTCAACTACTCAGATTGATGAGTGCAAAAATAATATTCACTTTAAATATTTTACTGCACTTTGCAGTTTTACAGCATGGTTTGGGGTCTTTGACTGAATGTGCTATAAAAATGAAAGCGTACATACAGATAGCAGTTGCCATTAAAGAATCAGTATTTACCAACAGTTATTATGCAGCAGTATTCAAGAAACCACTATACTTCTCTCTTCCTAGATTAGGAAATAACTGTGGTATCTGAGATACCACTATATGCCACTTCTTCCCAGACCTGAAGAAGAGCTCTGTGTAGTTCAAAAGCTTGTCTCTTTCACCAACAGAAGTTGGTCCAGTAAAAGATATTACCTTACCCATTTTGTCTCTCTAATATCCTGGGACCAACATGGCTACAAGAACACCACTGCAAACCACTATGTAGTGCATTTTTTATGGCTACCATGTATATGTATCAGTGGTTCTTAACCTGGGGTGCATGCACCCCCTGAGGGTGTGAGATGCCCTTTCCGGGGGTGCGAGACATGCCAGATTTTTTTTAGAAGGTAAATCATCGAAAACACAAATTAAGCACAGGCACGTAAGTACAATTACTTTGTTTCATCAAATCTATGTATTTATTAACATTATACATTTTTAAACGATTACTGTAATATACAAACAAAAAATATATCTAGGTTTAAAAAACTGACCTACTCCAACAATTTTTGATAAGGGGTGCGAAACATATTTTGAGAACCAAAGGGGTGCAGGCTGCAGTAAAGGTTAAGAACCACTGATACATGTAAAATAATTTCACCAAGAACTGCAAGAATTTAACTATTGAAATGGAACGCGATAACTGATGTATAAAAAGTGGCTGTTAAACGGTTATCAATTCAGGAGAGAATGTTGAAACTATATATTGAAATTCCAGGTACAGTAGGCAATATGTTATTATCAAATTGGAATATGTACTCTTGCCAAAAAAAAAAGAGCATTATGAGATCTTCATTGACTCCAATGACATTGATATGAAAAATGTCTGCACCCTGAAGCAATTAAAGACTTTAAACCAAAATATGAAAATAAGGTAAAGCATCTACACGGACCCAACATGATTCTGATTTAAGGATTACAATTAAACAATTTATTATAGAGAAAAAATTATATATAAAAAAAATTACAAAGCCATAGAGGGCTGCATACCATTATCTAGTGGGTGAATCTTTCTGAAGTATGCAATAGTTTAGATACAATAATATCAAGAAACCAACATTGCATACTAACAAATCTAAACTACTGTCCCATCTCCAACTTCTTCCACTAATCAATAAATGACAAGGATTAGATGCCAACAGCACCTAACTTCTTACAGTATCTTGGCACCTCCACATTCAGTATTCGAACCAGAAGATAGCATGGAGATGGCTTTAACATCACAGGTTGCAGTGATGAGTCCTAAACTCCAGAACAATTTGCCAAACAAAAATCATAATAATCCCTAATCTAACACTTTTCAGAGCCCAGCGAAAAACCAGATCATTGACAGAAGACTATTGGGCAATAACAGGCGGCGAAAAATGAAGGTGAGGGAGAGAGAGGAAACAGAAGTTAAGAAAGAAGTAATCAAAGGCAGAAATAGAAAAATAATCCCAAAGCAATTTTAAGCAGCCTAATCCTAGGAAGGTATAGACAGACCATTTTAAATTTTATGTTTTCTTAATTTTTATGTCCAGCAGCTAAATACTATAGTGATTAGAGGCCTCAATGACCTAAGATAGATACAAATGCACACAAAAATATCTTTAGGCGTTGTAAAACAAGATTTTCTACACAATTGTAGATTTGGTTCCATGAGTGAGGACTATGAAGTATTCTTTTCTGTCACACACATAGACATTTTCCACATCACATAGTGTTAGCACATCTCCAGTTTAACTTCTCCCTTGTCTGAAAAAAATAAAATATAAAAAACAAAACACAAAAAGCCAAACCCACAAACCTAAGTCTAAAAGGTACAAGACACCTAAGATGTTTTGAACAAACTAAATCTAAAGTCTTCTCCAAACAATATTCCTGGACAGACATCTCTACTGATAGAATCAAGACACAGAAAACAGTTAGCAGGTAGGAGAAAATGTGCTTCTGAAACTAATCGTCAACAGTACAAAAAGTGGAGTTTGCCAAATCTCACTACTGGGAAACAGACAAAAGAATGCAAAGAAGAGAGCATGACAAACAAGGAAGGTGAATATCTAGCTCAGGGATAGGCAACCTATGGCACGGATGCTAAAGGTGGCACGCGAACTGATTTTCAGTGGCACTGACACTGCCCGGGTCCTGGCCACCAGTCCAGGGGGCTCTGCATTTTAATTTAATTTTAAATGAACTTTCTTAAACATTTAAAAAATCTTATTTACTTTACATACAACAATAGTTTAGTTATATATTATAGACTTATAGAAAGAGCCCTTCTAAAAATGTTAAAATGTAATACTGGCACGCTAAACCTTAAATTAGAGTGAATAAATGAAGACTCGGCACACCACTTCTGAAAGGTTGCCGACCCCTGATCTAGCCTATTAAGCTATAGTCACATTATAGCCAAATACCGTGCATGTCAATGCAACATTTATCCTATAATGTATAGCAAAAGTGTCAGGTGATTGTCGTGCACAAATCTTCTGCAGTAGCCTCTCCCCTCTCAGCCCAGGAAGTATCAAGACCCAAATGGTGTGTGCTCACAGACTTCTATGGGAAAAGAACTTCTGGGTATCCTATAAGCTTCCTTAATGCACTGGTATGGCATACTGTCCATCACACTAAATGGTCCTCATTTTTTAGTAAATGACAAGAAGTGTTAGTTTTTCTATATTTATAAAGTTCTATAGTCTATTCAATAATTCATTCAAACATTCAATAGTCTATTCGGTAATTCATACATTCAGAAAGAATATAACTCCTTTTCCAGACTCAGTGCTCGGCAGTCATAACTAACTTGTAGATGATTGACTGGAATCTTAGGCCATAGCCTTAGTAAATAGGTTTCTGATGTTACCGGTGAAGCCATCTTATTTACAAACAAAGTTCCTGCAGGCTCACTACGTCTTTTGGCTGCCCCACTAGCCAGGAGGAAGGGCTGTGGAAAGGGTGCCTAGTGTTGTTTATTATAAGTAGGAGCCCATCATTGCCAAATTGTCTTCTATGATGAGATAACGGGCTCTGTGGATGAGGGGAAAACAGTGGACGTGTTATCCCTTGACTTTAGCAAAGCTTTTGATACGGTTTCCCACAGTATTCCTGCCAGCAAGTTAAAGAAGTATGGGCTGGATGAATGGACTATAAGGTGGATAGAAAGCTGGCTAGATCGTCGGGCTCAATGGGCAGTGATCAATGGCTCCATGTCTAGTTGGCAGCCGGTATCAAGCGGAGTGCCCCAAGGGTTGGTCCTGGGGCCGGTTTTGTTCAATATCTTCATTAACGATCTGGAGGATGGTGTGGACTGCACGCTCAGCAAGAGTGAAGAGGACACTAAACTGGGAGGAGTGGTAGATATGATGGAGGGTAGGGATAGGATACAGAGGGACCTAGACAAATTAGAGGATTGGGCCAAAAGAAATCTGATGAGGTTCAACAAGGACAAGGGCAGAGTCCTGCACTTAGGACAGAAGAATCCCATGCACTTCTACAGACTAGGGACCGAATGGCTAGGCAGCAGTTCTGCAGAAAAGGACCTAGGGGTTACAGTGGATGAGAAGCTGGATATGAGTCAACAGTGTGGCATTGTTGCCAAGAAGGCTAAGGGCATTTTGGGGTGTATAAGTAGGGGCATTGCCAGCAGATAGAGGGACGTGATCGTTCCCCTCTATTTGACATTGGTGAGGCCTCATCTGGAGTACTGTGTCCAGTTTTGGGCCCCACACTACAAGAAGGATGTGGAAAAATTGGAGAGAGTCCAGCGGAGGGCAACAAAAATGATTAGGGGGCTGGAGCACATGACTTATGAGGAGAGGCTGAGGGAACTGGGATTGTTAGTCTGCGGAAGAGAAGAATGAGGGGGGATTTGATAGCTGCTTTCAACTACCTGAAAGGTGGTTCAAAAGAGGATGGATCTAGACTGTTGTCAGTGGTAGCAGATGACAGAACAAGGAGTAATGGTCTCAAGTTGCAGTGAAGGAGGTTTAGGTTGGATGTTAGGAAACACTTTTTCACTAGGAGGGCGGTGAAGCACTGGAATGGGTTACCTAGGGAGGTGGTGGAATCTCCTTCCTTAGAGGTTTTCAAGGTCAGGCTTGACAAAGCCCTGGCTGGGATGATTTAGTTGGGGATTGGTCCTGCTTTGAGCAAGGAGTTGGGCTAGATGACCTCCTGAGGTCCCTTCCAACCCTGATATTCTAGGAGTCTGTGATCATTTGATACACACTAAGGATCCTTTGTGATTGTTTAGGTTTCTTCTTGGACATAAGACTTCCACAAGGGGATTCTTTAACTGGGAAGAGACAGCTAAAACTGATCGCATCCCCTTCCTGACTTCTCTGCAAACTGGTAAGATCTGTACTTCTAATTCTATATTGCAAAATTGGGGGGGAGTTCAGGCAATTTGATAGAAAAATTAGGCTTGTAAATCTTATTGCAGGAGCAAAATTTCGACCACTTCCCCTGTATATCTGATGCAGAGATAAATAGCCTTGAATTCTTGAGGGCATAGTCCAACAAACCATCCAAACGTCTGGCTACTATAAGGAGAAGAACCATTATTCGTAATTTAAATGAAAAATACTATCATCATCATCCTGCTGCAAATGTATCAGTGGTCAGAGCCACAAAGCCAAGCAGACTGGGTCAGAATTTCTCCAAAATAGTCACTAAGATTGTGTGATCCCTATTATTTAAATTACTAAAGGGTGTGTGTGTGTGGGGGGGGGGGAATTATATTTATAGTTTACTTTAGATGTAGGTAGTTTCTTCACAAGTTTCTACCTCTTTGAATGTGTGTCATCCATTAGATGACAGCAAAAGACGCATACGAATAAGAGTTAGTATATATATGAGGTGTAAAAATATGTTGTACTGAGAAAACTCTCAATCATTTTTCCAATTAATTATATCTGTCTAAAATACCACAAAACAAAGTCTAATGAAGTCTGAACTTTAAATACACTGCTAATATTACGTCTGTGTAAGGAAAGAAAAGAAAAAGAGTGTCAGTGTACCTTTCTATTGAACAACTGTTTTGAGTGTGAAACCTTGCACACTAATTCCATTATATTTTGTACAAAGAGAGAGAGAGAACACTTTTGTTCTATTTCCTAAAGGAAAAGGGGAACTATCCTTCCTTTACACCTCTTTGGTGCTGGACTGGAGAGATTATGGTAATTTGGGGAGATGAAAAATGTTGTAGAGAAACTCACTCGATTAACTTTTGAGATTCTGATTCTAAAACAATCTTCACTTTCTGCAATGTAACTTCCTAAGAGATGAAATAGTCTGCCAAATCTAACTTTTTTCCATTATTAAGGGGAGTGTAAGGATGCAAAAAAAGTTTCTGGAGGCAAATCTGAACAGATGCTCTGGCACTGGAGGAAGACTAGACGGATTTTTCCTTAGAATTTTGTGTGACAACATGATTTCTTTTGGGGGAATGCATTGACCAAAAGCCATGTGATCACTTTTCACTGATCAGAAATTCCCCTAACCTCTTTCCTTTCTTACTTCACATTAAGAGATATCTTTGTTCTTGCTCTCCATTTCTGTTTCTTGTAGAGGCCTGATGAATGAGAAACTAACTGCAGAAGACTAAACCCATCTCACTTAGGTTCAAGATATGGACAATCACAACTGACTATATGACTGATATAGCTGCCGATTCCTCCTTCCCTCACTCCAGCAGTGGGAAGAGCAGGAAGAGTGGTTATTCAGAAAAGGATCAGGCATTGAAAAAGATTAGACTAATGTATTGTACTGTCAGTTTCCTTCTCTGTTTTTCTGCCCCACTGCAGTAAAAGTATAGTATAGAGCAGCAACAAGTATATATCCATGCAATATAAAAGTCACATACAAGAAACTTTCATGCCATGTGATTTCTTGAATGGAAGCAGTAAGTAAACTAATGAAATGATGAAAAAAGGAAAAGTTCTAACAAAAGGGCACCCAAAAAGTCATTTGCTTTCTTTTTACAAAAAAAGTTATTTATTTTGCCACCTTTTGACAATAGCAAAAAGGAGGAACACACTTCAGCCTGCAGTAGCAACAGTCAAAACACAACATAGTGATTTATCATGACTCCATTACTTCAGTGAAGAATAAAATGGAGATGGGTTTCTTGTCTGACAAGAGGGCACTAGACAGAGCCATCTTAGAAAGGCAAACAAATGTACTAAGAATGCAGCAGAAGTTGCAAGGATTCTCTACTTGCAAGAAAATTAAGATAAATGTTATTGTCAAGTAATTTAGGCTCTGAGTTTTACCCACGTAACAAATGTTATAATCTACTAGGTCCAAAGTGTGATCTGGATTCTAATTTTTAAAGCTAAAAGAACTCCATCGCTTTCTTACTGAGAAATCTAAACAGCAGCCACTATTTATATAGGATAAATAATGCTTTTCATATTACTACTGAATTCAGATTCCAGGAGTTGTGCAGACATGGCTAATATTGTTGTACAAAGAAATTTACAAAAAATTTAGCCGTGTTGGCTTGCTCACCATAAGAAAAAAAGCCTGTTAAATGGAAAATTAGTGGGAGAAAATTATTTTCAAACTTCTAAAAGGGTTTTTATAAACTATATATATATATATATAAAAATAAAAACAAGTTAGAGTCTCCATTTAAATTATTTCCAGTTGTTGCAAACTACGTGTTGCAATGATAGCAGTTTCAACCAGGGACCAAAGACTGATTCTATCAACAAAGATCAAGACAGTTTTGACAGATATTTGAAGCAGAACGACACAAAAGGAAACTATGGAATCTTCTTAAAATGCAGAGAGTCTTTCAAACCATAATTTCCTAACATTTTACCATTCGGTTTTGACATTCAACTGCTTCAATCTGGCAAAGGGGCATATTGATTAGGACTGATCAGTCCTAAGCAATCATAAACAACGAGTACTATTGTAAACTATGGTAAATGACCATATATTAGATTAAAACTGTACAGGCTGAGAAATCAGTCTAATGCTTTTTAAGCTGTTTGGTGCATACTTCTTCAAAATAAAATTATCCTGCATACTTTTATATCCAGTCTAAGATCAATTTACACAAGACTCTATGATGTACAAATAGATGTGGATGAGCACCATTCCTACTTCTTTCCTAATTGTCTTGGATCATATATTTAAAGTGCACCTAACCTAAGGGACAACTTGTAACACTTCAGAATGTCAGTTCAGTTTGACTGCCATATCCATTCCATATGATCAAGTTACAGTAGAAGATACTACAGACTTGCAAAACTTTATCATGTTCTTACTATAAGCACTTGAGCAGACACATTGACTTCAAAGTGTTGACTATTTAAGATTAAATACATGCATAACTATTTGCAAAATCAAGACCAAAAAGATTCATTAATCCAGTATAGTCAGCGAGCAGAAATTGAGAAGGCCAGAAGTTGTGGGGTGGGCGGGGGGGAAGGGAAGGAGCAAGGGGATGAGGGGTTGGGTTTTTTGTTGTAGTTCTTTTTTAAACATATTTTAGCCTACAACAAATTTATTGTTAAATTTACTTTTCTAGCACAGAGTCTCAGCCAGCCAATCTGAACAAGTCAACTAAAAAATTCACAGGTTTTAAATTTTAAAACAAAATAAGTCTGTTATTACAGAGCTATTTGGAGTTGAGGAAATACACCATTTGTTATTTCATTTTAAAAGTACTTATTGGATTTTTAGAGATAACCCACCTCAACGTCCAAATCCCACCCTCACAATTTCTCCCTTAAATCCAAGTGTCAAAATTAGGATTAAAAATCCTGATTGCACACACACCATCATTTTACCTGGGCTGTTTGCTAGTGTGTCATCAAATCACTAGTGACTGGACATTTTAAATTTTGGATGCCAGCCCAGTTGCAAATAAAAAACCTTCAGATGAACCACCACCAAGAAGTCACATGAGCTCCATAGGCGGCATGTATAATAGGCCAGTGGAGGCTAAACCTCCCCTAACCTAGCCTGTGACCCCTCCCATGCTCCACCCCAAGATCCCACCCTTGCTCCCCCTCTCCCTCTAAGCCGGTGTGGTCTGAGCTTGGCCTGGTGGCCTGGAGCTTGGGGCTCGGGTGGTGGCCTGGGCTGGTGCTCAGGCTGGCCGGCGGCCCAGGGCAGCTCGGGTTGACCCAGGGATCAGGCTGGATCTCAGGCTGGTGCTCAGACTGGACCAGGAGTTGGGACAGTTTGGCTGGGGCTCCTCCTGTCATGGGGCTGGAGGGGCTCAAGGCTCTGGCGGGCAGGACCTTGGGTGGAAGGGGCAGGGCTCGGGGGGGGGCTAGCCTCCCCAAAGGGGGGGTGGTTCACCCATCGTCCATGATGAGTGCATACTAATGAGAAGCCATCAGAGCTTTCCATCCCATTTTGTCAATAAATAATAATACCTAGCTCTTACATTGCATTTTTCATCAGTAGATTTCAAATACACATTACAAAGTATCACTGTCCCTATTTTACAGAAACCAAAACTGATGCACAGATAAGCGACAAGATTTGCCCAAGTTACACAACAAGCCAATGACAGAGCCAGGAAAAGAATTCTGGTCTCCTGAATCCCATTCTATTGCTCTGTTTACTAGGCCATACTGCATCCCTTTCTTGACATATGTCAAATATATACACAGTGTTGCTAAAAAAAAAAAAAAAAAAAAAAATAGTGTATACTCTGAACAAAGCAACATAATGAAACGTTAATTGAAGGTACAAGTGATTATGTATGTCAACTCATTTGAGTACAAGATGTATTTGAAATTAATTTACCTCCTGGGACAAATAACCAATTTCTACATAAAGCTAGCAACTTTTACTTAAATAAACATTTATGTCTAAAATAAATAAATAAGATACCAAACTAAAAATAACTAATCATTACTATTGCACTATATCACCTGAGGGGTTGTTGTTTTTTTTTTTTACTCCCACTCCTCAAACAAAGAAAAAAAACAACAACAAAAAACCCATATACAGCCGCCTCTCCCCCCCCCCCCCCCACTGGTCACTAAAAATAAAGCATGTAGAGTATAACACAACTAATGGTATTTCTTAAATGCTTTTGTGGAACTGCAATAACTGTGTTAAATATTATTTTTGTATTGTAATACAGTTTCAGCAATATAACTCACACTAATTTGTAAATATATTTTAATAATTCTGAGCACTAATCTGAACAATCTTCCAATCTAAGCAGTTCAGTTTCATGTGTTTTCACTGAATGGTGTTTCATCAAGATAATTCAGGGCTTTCTAACCACAGGTTTCACAACAGATATCAGGAGTTGGGAGGAGAAAGAGTGGGATTATGTCCTGACACAGGAGGCTGAGAAAGAGAGTCCCAATAAAACATTTAAGATGCTTATAAGATCTGCTATTGACAAAGTCCAGGATGGACTATGCTGAACTACTAGTTCTAATGTGTACTTTAAAAAGTCAAATATTCCACCAGTACATTAAAAGTATATATATATATATATATATATATACACACACACACACACACACAAAAAATATTATTTGTAATAATAATAATAATGTTTTCCCAAAACTTTTTCACAATAAACCATTAAAAGAAAAATTTTCACATTCTTTCCATATTCCACACAATTAATCAGTAACCAGTATCTCCACTTAGCCTCTTCTTTGTCCCATTCCTTCAAGAGTCAGTATGATCAGCAACTTTTCTCCAAACAAATAAGCATGACATTCCTGTCCATATGAAATGATCTGCTTCATCAGCTGAAACACTTTTGCAAAAAGTGTAACATAGCACCTTAACTTCTTCTCAGCTGAAGCAGGAGTAGGAGCATGGTCAAAGTCTATTAGGCTCAGTTCTTAATTACTACAATAAAGACTGACCACAATATCAAATTTCTGGTTTTATTTAAACTTCTTTTTCCGCATAGGCCATTTTCCATTTGATACTGTCAAATTTTAGAAAGCAATCAAATATATGTATACAAGTATCATATTCATGTTTTAAAATGGGGAAACCGTTCAAAGCTTTATTTTCAGACAAAAAAGAAAAACGCTTTATTTCAGAAAAACAAAAAACGAGTGAATACAATGCATAGAATGACATGCTTTACCCATATTGCTACTTGGTGACATAAAAATCTATGCAAAGTTTTTTGTTTTGCTTTTGTTGGGGCAGGAAGGTTCTTTATTATTATGAAACATATAAAAGATTGATTCCATTCACTTATGTGAACACTTATACAATTGGCTGGTGATCATTCAGAACCAACAAGAAAGATCCATTTCTAGAATTATTACGACTATACACTACAACAAAATGTTTACCGCAATCCTGCCCCTCCTTAAAAGCCTCTTCAATGTTAATTCCCAGAGTAAGGCTACAGGTCTTCTGCTAAAAAATTCTCTAGATTCTGTAATCCTTTTCTCTTTAATCTCCAGCCTATGAAGAGAGATTATGAGATCCACATATGCATGGTGAGCGAGGATTTAAGTAACTTTACATCTCACCATACGTTTGATTTAAACAGTAGCTCTGGACATTGAACCATTTTTTCCTTTAAGATTTAAGATTTTATAGGTGTATGTCTTGATATGTTCAACAAGCATGCAATTTTATAAACCAACTGTTTGTATGTGGTTAATAAACAAAATTACATTTCAATATATCAATATATATGACATTAAGATTCACCATTCATCTCTGCAGGTTATTTCTGGGGGGGGGGGGGAAGGGGGGAAGAGAGCGTTTTCCAGGTTCATCCGTGGCAAAAAGGTTTAAATGTGTTACTACTAATTCTGTTTAAACGATTTTTCCCCACTACTACCATTCTAGGAATATTTCTAAAGCAATTCCTTGTTAACGTTTTCATTAGTCTGTTTAAACTATTCTATTATACTTTTTTGTTTCTCATGGTAACCAATTTTATTTGACTTAACAGAAGCTGTTCAAATATTTAAAGGCACTAAGAGATGGCAGGAGTTTATCTAGGAGCATACATGTTGTGTCACATATATTCCTTTCCTCGCTCTTATTTTTATCTCCCCCCCCAGAAATAGTAACAACCAAAAAGGATACTAACTGGACATATTGTATCAGGAACGTGTTCACTTCATCTGCTTATGTTAAAATCCAAGTTACAATGGGCACATTTAGAAATTACAAGCTCCGTAGTTAAAACAGATGCTTCTGACGTTCCTTCATATGTACTGTATCCCTCTGCCAATACCGTCAAGCGCAACGCAAGAACTAAAGTATAAACATCTGCAACACTCTCTGTTTTGTTAACATTCTTTCACACATTTTACTGCTAACTCCAAAAAAGGAGGATCGACAGTGTAAAAACAGTGAAATTGGAAACATCTGTGAGATAGCTACGGAAAACGGAATGAAACATGAATAAACAAAAACATGGCGAAAGTGGCCTGGGGTTGTTACACTGTCAGATCATTTTTCCAAGCCCAACATCAAGGCTTTTGTTACAACCAAAGCGGTCATTTGCATGGAGAACCAACAGGGTTTCTTCTTCTTCAGCGTTTCCCAGATCGTAACACACACTCGCTCTCTTCCATACACACACAGCCAAATCTTCCCCGTTGCAAACAAACAATACAGCTAAACACACACATTTTCGCAACTGCGGAATCTACAGATTATAAACAACACTCCGCATACTTAATAGTTTGGTGCTGAGACGTAATTTAGCCATAAAATAACAGACAAACCTTTGGAGCGCTGCCCCAGCCGGAGTTCCTCTCCCTCTCCCTCTCCCTCTGCTCTGCTGTTACTGACAAGATCAGGCTGAGATTAACAAGTCCATGCTACTGAACAGTTTTACTCCTCAGGTTATTCCACGCACTTTGTGTGCTCTAAATAATATCAAACTTCTCAGAAAGTTTAAAAATAGTGAATTAGAGAGGAACAGAACACAGTAATGGGAAAGCAGAAAACAGTGTCCGGGCAATTATTAAAGTAGCACGACGGACACTGCTCTATAGCTCAGTGTGTGTCAGCACTTCCATCCTAAACCCCTATTTGCAGGGGGTTATAACTCAAGCCCGCAAAAAATTGCTCCTAGCTAAAACAGGTGATTTTTTTAAAATATTTTTTAAATATCCATTTAGACTATTCAAAAAGTTTTAGGGGCACAAAAGTACACCCATTTTATCAGCTCTGGAAGCCTTATTTGCACTTTTCCAATATAAATAAAACATTCCTTTTTAAAAATAAAATTTCACAGACCCTTTGATCTACAATGTGAACCTGGTGCTTTACTTTTTATAAAAACACATTAATAAATATTTATTAATATTTGAAAACAGGGTAGTCTGAATACACAGTAACTTTTAAATAACTTTTAAGTGAATTTATTGGATAGTCCTGGAGATACTGTCTATTCAAAGAGCTGGTCAGCACAGACAGTGGCCCTTGACAATGTGTGTCATCGCTAATCCTCTAAGGCAGCTTTGTAAAATTCTACTCACACCACTTGCTGGAAGCAAATACTTTTTCTGACAGGCAAGTAAAATGCCCTCATCATCATGGTAAGGTGTCTGAACATAATTTTTGTTTGCTCTGCAATGGCTACTTTACAATGCTGCTCTAAAGGGTGACAAGGCAAGCCAATCTGTACACTTATTCAATCTTTGACCAATCAGAGTCAATGACTGAAGTGGTGATGGTTTTATGGCGTGGAAACTGGACTAAGATGGACAACTTATTTAATATAGATGACTAAATAGCCAGGACATAGTGCAACGTTATAGCTTTTGCTTTTAATGTACATCTTTATTAGGATTGTTCATCCTATATACACATAACCAAGGAACAACAGTCATTTCACAATTACAAGTCAACTGTCACAACTGCAATACAAGCATTGAATTCTATTCACATACTAGTACATTTTTTCTGTAAAATGTAAACATACATGGATTGACAGGTCAAAGTAAAAAAACATGTCAGACGAAACCAAAGTGTACATTCAGTTATCCCTCAGTTCAACAGAATGCATATAAGCCAATATAGCCCTCATCTCACTAATGCAGAAACTCAGAATATCACTATTAAGTCATTCAAATTCAAATTTTGCTTTCTCCCAGTCCCTTATTCTGAAGCATTATTTTTCATTTTAAAATCCCCTTCAAATAAATGATATATTACAGAAATAAATATGTGGCTAAAAGCTATAACAGTCCATTCCTTGGGGCTATATTCTCCTATCAATAGGCAGAGTTATTGAATTCAAATCTACTCAAAGGCTCCCTGTTAGCAGTCCAAGGGGGAGTGTGGGTTATTATTTCTCCAAAATACTATTCCTCCCAACTTCCCAAAAACATAATGGTTGCTTGAACATAAACCAAGAAGTATGTCAGATCCATTCTGCCTCTTCTCTGCCACATATAAACACTCTCTCACTACCAAATCATTGTATATGGCAGGTCACTCTAGTATGGACCATGTCTCCATGTTATGTATAACGTTGTGCATACTGTAAATATTATTTGTTAACAATTTCCACCCTAGAAAAAGTTAGATCTCCCATCCTCCCATATAGCTCAGATTAAGCCAACTGGATGGCCATAAATATACACTTTAAATATATAATTAGTTACTTGTCAACAGAGTAATAGTGAGGCTTCTGTTTTAGTCTACTAGGTAGTATGTAGAGTAGTTAAGATTTTTAATAGGGCTATCAATTATTCGCAGTTGTAATTGCACTGTTAAACAATAGAATACCAATTAAAATGTATTAAATATTTTTGGATGTTTTTCTACATTTTAAAATATATAGATTTCAATTACAACACAATATACAAAGTTGACAGTGCTCACTTTATATTATTAATTTTTATTACAAATATTTGGACTGTAAAATGGCAAACAAAAGAAACAGTATTTTTCAATTCATCTCATACAAGTACTGTAGCGCAATTTCTTTATCGTGTAAGTGCAACTTACAAATGTACCTTTTTTTGTCACATAACTGCACTCAAAAACAAAACAATGTAAAACTTTAGAGCCTACAGGTCCACTCAGTCCCACTTCTTGTTCAGTCAATTGCTAAGACAAACAAGTTTGTTTACATTTACGGGCGATATTGCTGCCCACTTCTTAATTACAATGTCACGTGAAAGTAAGAACAGGCATTCGCATGGCACTTTTGTAGCCGGCACTGCAAGGTATTTGCATGCCAGTTATGCTAAACATTCATATGCCCCTTCATGCTTTGGCCATTCCAGAGGACATGCTTCCATGCTGATAATGCTTGTTAATAAAATAATGCATTAATTAAATTTGTGACTGAACTCCTTGGGAGAGAATTGTATGTCTCCTACTCTATTTTATCTGCATTCTGACATATATTTCATGTTATAGCAGTCTCGGATGATGACCTAGCACATGTTGTTCATTTTAAGAACACTTTCACAGCAGATTTGACAAAACACAAAGAAGGTACTAATGTGCGATTTCTAAAGATAGCTACATCACTGGACTCAAAGTTTTAGAATCTGAAGTGCCTTCCAAAATCTGAGAGGGATGAGGTGTAGAGCATGCTTTCAGAAGTCTTAAAAGAGCAACACTCCAACGGCGGAAATTACAGAACCCGAACCACCAAAAAAAAAAAATAAAAATCAACCTTTCTGCTGGTGGCATCTGACTCAGATGATCATAGAATATCAGGGTTGGAAGGGACCTCAGGAGGTCATCTAGTCCAACCCCCTGCTCAAAGCAGGACCAATCCCCAACTAAATCATCCCAGCCAGGGCTTTGTCAAGCCTCACCTTAAAAACTTCTAAGGAAGGAGATTCCACCACCTCCTTAGGTAACGCATTCCAGTGTTTCACCACCCTCCTAGTGAAAAAGTTTTTCTGAATATGCAACCTAAACCTCCCCCATTGCAACTTCAGACCATTACTCCTCGTTCTGTCATCTGCTACCACTGACAACAGTCTAGATCCATCCTCTTTTGAACCCCCTTTCAGGTAGTTGAAAGCAGCTATCAAATCCCCCCTCATTCTTCTCTTCTGCATGATGAAAATGAACATGCATTGGTCTGCACTGCTTCAGATGGTTATCGAGCAGAACCCATTATCAGCATGGACGCATGTCCTCTGGAGTGGTGGTTGAAGCATGAGGGGACATATGAATCCCTAGTGCATCTGGCACAATAATATCTTGCAACACCAGCTACAACTGTCCATGAAAATGCCTGTCCTCACTTTCAGGTGATACTGTAAACAAGAAGCAGGCAGCATTATCTTCTGCAAATGTAAACAAACTTGTTTGTCTGAGCGACTGGCTGAACAAGAAGTAGGACTGAGTGGACTTGTAGGTGCTAAAGTTTTACCTTTTTTTATTTTTGAACGCAGAATTTTTTGTACATAATTCTACACTTGTAAGTTCAACTTTTATGATAAAGAGATTGCACTGACGTAGTTGTATTAGATGAATTGAAAAATACTATTTCTTTTGTTTTTACAGTGCAAATATTTGTAATAAAAAATAAATATAAAGTAAGCACTGTACACTTTGTATTGTGTTGTAATTGAAATATATTTGAAAATGTAGAAAATATCCAGAACTATTTAAATAAATGGTATTCTATTATTGTTGAACAGTGCGATTAATCATGTGATTAATTTTTTTTAATCGCATGACAGCCCTATTTTTTAATGTATACTATCCAAAGTGATTAAATAGCTGGATGTGGCTGTCATTAATTACAATGTTCATTCCTATTGATAAACTATTTGAAAAGGATGATCATCAAAACCTGGAAATACAAATTCAAAATAAAAAAATTAATCTAACATTTCTTTCTTACGTCATCCCGCTAGACGACAGGGAGAAAGCAACAAGTTATGGCCACGTACATCCTTCTTAATATACTCCAAATTTACACTTCTTGGCTTTTGTAAGAATTACACAAAGATACTACTTAAGAATTAACCATTGTATAAACAGACTTGTTTTGCATTAATCAGAACTCTGTTAAAATTAAACTTGGGCTCCATAATTTTGGAAGGGAGGGCGTAATCAGCGGAAACTTGAAAACAAAGATTATTATTTTATCATTAAAATCAAAGGCCCATTTCTGTACTTGAATGTTTACAACAATATAATTCATTGGTTTTAATTTCAGCAGGAAGTTACTGACCACTCCATTTTCTTTAACATAAATTTAAGTATTTGAGAGATTAGATGATTAGTTTAGTTCTAGTCCACACTCCCTCTATGCCACTACTTGCATGAACTAATAGCTGCAACAACTTTAAATTGAAAACATACCAATAATGCACATATAGGCTGTATAAATATTTAACCATGCCACCTAGAACGTAAATTAGTTGACATTCAACAATTAAAGCTCTCTCTCTGAAGTTGCAATATTTAAAGGTTAAAGATTAGACATGCTCCCTCTTGTGTTAAACTAAGAATGCATGCTGTTTTCTGTGACATGATGATGGCTCAGCCATCTGTTTCCATTGAGCAAACCTCTTCAACTTTGACTACTAATTTCTGACAAACATTCACCAATACTTCTACAGGACAAAGGTTGACTCACTTTGCACACATATGCCTATGATCACTTTATATTTGTGAAATATGGTCATTTTGCATATTGTTGAAGTTCAACATTAAGCATAAAATCACATATGGAAAATATGGTACAATTAAGATTAGTAGACGTAACTAAATATACATAGCAAAATAAATTATATGTAAATATATATCTGATGTTCAGTAGCTACATATTTCACACATTAGCCTAATAATTTACAACAAAATATCCACCCTTTGCTAATTTTTCTTTCCATGTCCTTAGTGCTAATTAATTAACTACTGAACTCACATAGTCTAGAATAAAACTTTCTGTTTAAAGAATCTTTAAAAAATGTGTATGTATTTCATATCTATATGAAAAAAATAGGAAGAACATGATAGTGCTATGTAAATGTGTGTGTACACACTATCTACCTAAGGCTTCAATATTTCAGCTTGACACACTGAAACCCCTATATCTGCATGGAGCCTCAATAAAGTCAATCAAGGTCCATCCATGCAGATCCAGTTGCAGGATCTGGCCCTTAGGGCAGTATTTTGCAAATATGGCCACCAAGGGGCTTTCCTGCGGCCAGGATAGCCTCCTCAACAGAGATGGGGGAGAGGGAAAAGTATTGGCCCCTCCCAGCAGTGCCCAGGGGAGGGCTTCAGCCGACCCCCCACTTCAGCCACTGGACTCTAAGGGAAGGCTTCAGCCCTCCCTCCCCCACCAATTCAGCCGACGGGCTCTGGGGGCAGGCTTCAACCCAGGGCAGCGGGGTTTCAGCTGGGCCGGCCTTACTGGGCGCCGTGGTCAAGAGGCAAGAAGGGGGGTGAGCCTGGGGTGCGAGGCTGTGGAAGGGAGCTCAGGGCAATGGGGGAAGTACAGGGCCCTGAGGGCGATGGGGAGCCCTAAGGGGGGCAGTGGGGAGCTGGGGGAGGCAGCAAAAAAAAACAAACCCTATATAAATAAATTACAATTATTTGGACATGTATATGTACATATTTGTTTTTTCTAATGTTAAGAATTTTAGGAAAATATGTCACAGCGACCAGCAAGAATTGGTGGCTGCACTCTGAGAAATTAACAGAAATAATGCAGCCAAACTTTAACCAGGAAGGGCAGCAAAGTCACTGTCACTATCCATGGACATTTCATATACATGCACTTTTAAACCTTGGACCATCATGTTCATCAATAAGGTGCACTTCTCAAAGTATAAGGGTCATACAAGATCGCTTCCTGCACCACTGAAGTCAATAGTTTTGCCATAGACGTCAAGAGAGTAAGAAACAACTCGTGACCTTTCCCTTCACATCCAACTTTTGGATCAGTGGTTCTCCATCTTTTTTTCATTCTGCAGGCTAATTCCTCAGAGAAGATTTTCATGGGGCATCTCCCATCCCAACCCACTAAAGTGCTCAGAAACCAGTGATGAGTGTTACGCACGATCCTAAAAAGGATAGCCTCAAAATGTTTCATTCTGCAGACCATAAAGAACGGTTCTCTGCTAGTCCCCAGATCACTACTGGAGAGCAGCTGGTTCAGGTCCTGATTCTGCAAAAACTCCCATGCGTCTGTCTACTGCCACAGGAAATCAACGGGAGTAACCATAAGAAAAACTGCAGGCTCCGGCCCTTCTTACATGGTAACAGACTAGGGTTGCCAACCCGCCAGGATTGTCCTGGACGCTCCAGAAATTAAAGATTAATCTTTATTTAAAGATGATGTCATGGGATGAAACCTCCAGGAATACCTCCAACCAAAGTTGGCAACCCAGTCACAGGCCGGCGCCGAGTGCAGCGAGACAGGGAACTATTTATTGGCTAAGCCTGGAACAAGCACCCTTTCCAGGCACAGCTGGGGCAAGCGGAGGGGAGGGAGGCAGACTCTCCCTCGGTCCGGGGTTCGCGCTCCGGGCAGCCGGGAAGGGTGCGTCTCTCCCTGCCAGGCGGCCGGGGGGCTCTGCGGGCCGCGCACAGGACTCAGCCAGGCCGTCGACGGAAGGCGCCCGGTGAACGGAGCTGGCCGGCCAGCGCTTGGCCCTGGCTGAGGCCCGCTGGCACCCCCCACACGCCCCGGACAAACGGCCGCCAACGGCTGGGGCTGCCCGGCCGAAGGGGCCGGGTCGGGGGAGAGGAGAGTGGCGTCCCCCGGGAGGCGGGTAAGGTGGGAGTCCCCGCTCCGGGCTGAGGGGGAGAGGACTCACTCTGTCTCCGCTACTTAAACCTCTTCCCGCCGCCGGCGCCGCCGCCTCACTCCCGCTCCTCCCTACGCGGCTTACTAGGAATCACCCCCTCCCCGTCTCCCCGCACACAAACTCCGGCAACAATCGAGGCGGCTCGCTGCCACCCGCTTGCCCCAGCCACCCTCGCTTCCCATTCGCTCATCGCTGTGTCCGTCGACGTGTCTGCTGCGTGCATTGGCCGCGCTGCCTGCCAATCGAGACGTACACGGCAGGCTCCGCGTCCTGGCTTCGCTTGCGGTGCCCCCCTCCGGACACCTCAGGGCGGGTAGTTAAAACCTCCTCTTTAACTCACCGTAAAAATATACTTTTTACGTCCCGCCCACCCAAACAGAAAGGAGATTCTGATTGGGCCGAATGAAAGTCTGGCTAGCTTGATTGGAAAATAAAACTGTCAATCCGAGACGTAATCCCTGCCTATGGGAATGCGTAGCTCTCCCTGACTCTCATATATTATCCAATCAAACACGCTTTCACAAATTAGAGGGCGGGACAAAGCCTATGAAGTGATCGATGCGAAAGGGATGCAATGATTGGATGGATACTCTCTTCCACCGCCACTGTCCTGTGGCTCATACCACCCGGCTTTGGGAGGGGGAGAGGTAATCTGTTGGTTCAGCCCGTCTACATCAGGGACGAGAGGGGCGGGGGAAAGGAAGGAGGAGGAAGTCCTTTATTGCCCACCATGCAACGCGCGCCGTAGGTAGCTCTTTTGGACTCTGCGCGGGGAGGGGGTGGGAGGAGGTTGGTGCCCAATCCAAGATGGCGGTGCAGGAATCAGCTGCTCAGCTCTCAATGACTTTGAAGGTGCAGGAGTATCCCACTCTCAAGGTGGGTGCTAGGCATCCTGGGTGCCTGTGGGGAGGGGAGGGCCAGGCAGGGGTTGGGCGAGGTTGGTCATGGCTCAGCTGGGCAGGGCTAAAGGGAGCTCGGGGCTTGACAAGCTGTGGTCCCCCACGCCCTGTATTATAAACCCCTCGGGCCCCAAGGTGTGTAATGTGGGGAGACCCCAGTTCACTGGACCCCTTTCAGTGCCCCCCTCCATCTGCCTTGCCCTATACCAATAAGGGTTATTTTCTTTCTTTTGATGTTGAGGAACGTGCCTGGAATATGATGCCCTCCCTGGGCAGTTCCATACCCTGAAGATGTAGGTGGGGTGGAGTCCCCTGAGCAACAACAAAAATGAAAACGATTGAAGGACTGGAGGGGCTGACTTAGGAGAAGGAAAGAGCTGAATATGCCATGGCAAAGATGTGACTGAAGGATGTTGTGTGGGGAGGGGTGTGACTGGGACAGACTGGAGGGTGCAGGGCAATGGAAATGATTTAAGGGGGCTGTGAGCATTGATTATTTAGAAGGAATTTTTAAAGGCGTTAGAGCGATGTATCATTGTTAAGTGGTGAGTGGGGGGGGTAAATATGGTTCCTTGGCATCTTGGTTTCCCAAAGATGGAGATGAACTGCAGGGTGTCGAGATAAAAATGATTAAAGGGACTGGAGAGCTTATAAGGAAGAAAGAGTTAAATATCCATAGCTTGGCTGGATACTACTAAAGGGTTGGGGTGGCTGATGTAGTAACTGAGTGTATCTGAAGGGTGTTAACTCCCCAGGTGGGAGGTGAATTGCGTAGGCTGGCCAGACATCATAAAATGAGCAAAGGAAAATCTAAACTGACCATTAAGCGTAAATATTGCTGACAATAAGATCTGTTAAACTGGGGAATAGTCTCCCAAGGGAAGTGGTGAATTGATCATTTAGAATATTTTTAATATATATTAGATCAACCAATTCAACTGCAGTTGAATTTACTGTAGGGAACTAATCCTGTGCTGGCTAAGTGGGAGTGAGGAGAGATGAGCTGGACTGCTTAATAGGCCTTTTCCATCCCTTATGTCTGATTTAACTAGAATATATTTTTTCATATAGTGTGTACCAAAAACGTTTTACAAAATAAACTTTTGGGCTTAAGTCATGTTTTACTTTAATATACAGAGTGTTGTGTGGTTGGTTTTTTTATTTGTTTGTGTTGCAGTTTTCTGCCCATGTTCTTCCCATCTGTCTCTTGCTCTTCCCTTCCTCCTCCTGTCCTACCCTCTCATTTCCTCTTCACCTTTGGGACTGTCTTGATTCCCATTTTATATCTGAAGATTTATTTTCCCTGTCGCCCTGAAGTACTTAAAGCTTGACAGTATCTGGGTTAAATTTTAAGTCCCCTTAGAAAGGCACTGTTGATACTTTCCACAGCCAGCAACAATGTTAAGAAATTCATCGACAAAGAAGCCTGTTTCAATGGTTTATTTATTGACACATTCATATTGTGTTTAGACAATCTCTGTCGTATTCCTCAGTATTTACATCTAGTGAGAGACAATGGTTTGCTTTTTTCTCTCTCTCTATACCATTTAAGGCAATCTACTGTCACCCATTTAAAGAAGAAGGCAGTCATTTTAAACTAGTTTTAAGGCATTTTTCAAGTCTGCTATTTACTCTTGATGAGGGATTTTTTGCAGCATTTTAATTATAATGAAATATTCCTTTTATTGTCATGAAATAACTAAGCTGTTTAGTTTGAATAACACTGTTAATACAAGGCTGTTTAATGTCATAAGGGTGATGTTTAGATGGCACTTAATTCTTTTTGTGTTTTGTCTCTCCCCCACCCCTCAGTGCTCCAGAAGCTTCCTTTCTGTTTAATATTAGTTCTTATTACAAAAAAACTCTTGAAGCAGTCACTGTTTAGTTACAACTTGCATTTATCCCCTTAAGTTTCCTTGACTGTGGAGATTTCAAACCATTATCCATGCTAGAGAAAACAATTTTTTGGTAGAGGTGAAAAGGACAGAGTGAATTTTCATCTCTAGTGGGTTCTTAAGAACTTAAAACAGTCTATAAAACACATGCATAGAAACTTATTATGGTCACTGTGGTGGCAGCTATAATACTTTGTTACCCATCTGTGGACACTAGCAATTTTCTCTAATTGATGTAAGTAAACTATAAGGAAGTCAGAACTACATTTATATCCTTCCTGTTTCCTCCCTTTAACTTGCTCATGCCCGAGTCACTAGATAATAGCAGTTGTGTAATAGCTCTACGTTACAATATGTTCCATAAGAGTGCCTTTCATGGGAAGGAGTGCTTATGACACTCTCTATAGGGAAAATCCCTCTTAATGCTAAATTGAGGTAATTTCTGGAGTGGAAGTGCAGCAACATTCTGCTTCAGCAATTCTGTACGGTATTATTTTTCAAGGGAAAGTAAAGTGACTTACTCAGCTGAATCTGCGGGAGTAATTTAAGTGTACAGAATACAACTACTTATGCTGTTTTCCTCCTCAGGACATGAGGGTTACTTGCTATCTTTCCCAAAAAAGTTGCATCGATCTCTAATAAACCCCACTGATAGGGAATTTTGCTTTATAGCTCATCTGAAAGCATAATACATGAAGCCTCCAATATGCACTGACAAAAGGAAATTAAAGGGTGTCAACACTCTGAGCATAGTTCAGAGCTGATGTACAAATAAACAAGTGACATCAGAAAATAATGTAGTTCATTTGTATCTTTGGAAATGTAAATAACTATTAAAAAGCTGAATTATCAAGCTGGATGGAACGAGAAGTGAACCAGAAACTGGTAGAGAGAAGTGTGACTAGAAGTCAAAATATTTTTACCTGGGCTGCTCCAGTGATGGTAGGTTGGGACTCTGGGCTGCAGCTGTTAGCCAAGTATCAGTGAAAGTAGCTTTGCTTAGTTTGAAGGGGAGCTGGGAGCAGTGTTGGGAGGCTTTAGCCCCTTTTGAAGGCCATTGGTCAACTTCTGACATAAACAGCTGTTGAAAAGCTGTTGGGGGGGGGGGGGTCAACAAGCATGTGGACAAGAGGGATTCAGTGGATATAGTGTACTTAGATTTTCAGAAAGCCTTTGACAAGGTCCCTCACCAAAGTAAGCTGTCATAGGCTAAGAGGGCCTCTCATAAATCGGTAACTGGTTAAAAGATAGCTAACAAAGAGTAGGAATAAATAGTTTTCAGAATGGAGAGAGGTAAATAGTGGTGTCCCCCTGGGGTCTGTACTGGGACCAGTCCTGTTCAACATATTCATAAATGATCTGGAAAAAGGGATAAACACTGTGGTGGCAAAAATTGCAGATAATACAAAACTACTCAAGATAGTTAAGTTCAAAGCAGACTGTGAAGTATTACAAAGGAATCTCACAAAACTGGGTGACTGGGCAACAAAATGGCAGATGAAATTCAGTATTGATAAATGCAAAGTAATCCATATTGGAAAACATTATCCCACCTGTACATATACAATGATGAGGTCTAAATTAGCTGTTACGACTCAAGAAAGAGATTTTGGCGTCATTGTGGATTTTTCTCTGAAAACATCCCCTCAGTGTGCAGCAGCAGTCAAAAAAGCAAACAGTGTTGGGAATCTTTAGGAAAGAGGTAGACAATAATACAGAAAATATCATATTGCCTCTATGTAAATTCTTGGTATGCCCACATCTTGAATACTGTGTGCAGATCTGGTCACCCCATCTCAAAAAAGATATACTGGAATTGGAAAAGGTACAGAGAAGGGCAACAAAAATGATTAAGGGTATGGAACGCCTTCCGTGTGAGGAGAAGTTAATAAGATTGGGACTTTTTAGCTTGGAAAAGAGATGACTTAGGGGGGATATCTTAGAGGTCTATAAAATCTTGACCAGTGTGGAGAAAGTGAATAAGGAAGTGTTATTTACTCCTCATAACACTAGAATTAGGTGTCACTAAATGTAATTAATAGACAGCAGGTTTAAAACAGACAAAAGGAAGTACTTCTTCACACAATGCACAGTCAACCTGTGGAACTCTTTGCCAGAGGATGTTGTGAAGGCCAAGACTATAACAAGGTTCAAAAAAGAATGAGAGACATTCATAGAGGATTGGTTCATCAATGGCTATTAGCTAGGATGGACATGGATGTAAAATCATGCTCTGAAGTGTTCCTAGGCTCTGTTTGCAGGAAGCTGGGAATGGGCAACGGGATGGATCACTTGATTACCTGTTCTGTTCATTCCCTCTGAAGCATCTGGCATTGTCCAATGTTGGAAGGCAGGATACCTGGCTAGATGGACCATTGGTCTGACCCAGTATGGCCATTCTTCTGTTCTTAAAGTAGTGGAGCTGGACTCAGTGTAGCATTCTCTGATGGAAGGTACCGAGTTCTTCTGAGCTGTGCAGAGTAGTTTACCGGTACACCTTAAGTGGGACAGTGGGAGAACATGAATAGATATAGTATATGTTGTTCCCATCCTGTGCTCAGGCCAGCTTTGACTGTCAAACAAAATCCTGTAAATAAATTAAGGTTCTAATTGGGTCTTGGATTTGCTGAAATGTCCAAGAGCAATATTCAGTTGACTTACAATATCATCAGAAACTTTTGAGGGAATACCTGCATTATTATTTCAGTGGGTGTGATTTGGAGAGAAGAGAAGGAGAACAGAAGAGGCAAGACTTCATACTCTTTAACATGTTTTTGATACAGCATAGATGGTGCAAAAAAAGAGGATTTACGGAATAGGAGTATGATCTTGCTGTTACCTGCAAGCAACCCCATCCATTTTACTAAATAAAATATGTGCTGAGAAGAGGGTAGTCTGACATACTACTGCTGTTTCTCTGCTGTTGGGCTCTGTGCAAGCATTCTCTAAATTCTCCTATAGCAACCCTTTGAAGTAACTTTGATGTTGAAGAACCATCAGGCTTTGAATCTAATGGGACTCACTCCTTTGCCCTGGCAATAAAGTATATTTGTTTAGTACAACCAAAGTAAGAAAATGTACTTATGAGCAGAGACATGCATAATTTTATAAACAGGTATTAGAGTAGCTATAGGCTGTAGATTTCATTTTCTGACTCCCAGTAAGTTGTTGCACCTGCAGAAAATCATTTTAAGCATGGAATTTCCTGATACTTTGAGGAGGGGGGATCTTATTAGCATTTGCTTCAAAGACAGGATGCTAATTAAGGGTTTCAGAGTAGCACCGTGTTAGTCTGTATTCGCAAAAAGAAAAGGAGTACTTGTGGCACCTTAGAGACTAACAAATTTATGTGAGCATAAGCTTTCGTGAGCTACAGCTCACTTCATTGGATGCATCTGATGAAGTGAGCTGTAGCTCACGAAAGCTTATGCTCACATAAATTTGTTAGTCTCTAAGGTGCCCCAAGTACTCCTTTTCTTTTTACTAATAATAAAGTTATACTTGTAGAATATTTGCTTGTAGCCCTCATCCCTCCTCAACAATGCTTTGTATCACTTTTGTTTCCAGATTATTAACTCTCTGGCATTGGCTTCCTATGTTTGTACAATACCTAACATATTTGGGGTCTCTGGGCACTACTGTAATACTATTATATAATTGTAAAATTATCTGAATTAGTGAAAGCTGCTAGAAAACAGAAGTAAAGGAAACTTATCAAATTCTCTTCATTTTTGCTAAATCATGAATGAAGAGCATTTCAGAGCTTAAGTGTCATGAAACATAGTATAAAAATAAATGCAAGATTTCTTTGTCCTACATTCTCTAATCAGCTCTTGCTTCCTCAATGTATCTCACTTTCTTTTAAACCCCTCCCCACTATCCTTTGCTATAGTAATCCATGTATTAATCAGTGTGGCACCTTATCTCTAGGCCTATACATTTAGCAAACAACTGTTTTGGCAGCCATATATTTGCTGGCAGGGCATGACAGCAAAATCATTCAGTGCCTGTAAACATAAGATGTTGCCTTCATGATATACTTGGCCTTTCTTAGCCCAGGGCCTGAAAATATACGATGTAGAAATACTGTATGCTCATACGCAAGACTTTACATATACATTAGTGTAGCATGTTTCACAAATTGTGAAATTGTCATGCCTTTTTGCTTAAATAAAGCAAGATGCAGGCGGATGCTACGACACCTAAGTGCCACTCTGAGGCCAGATGGCTTTAACTGGCCCAAACCCCATGAGTTAACTGCTGCATAACCTCTCTACTTTAATTATCTTCTTAACTTTCATAAACATAGCTCATTTATACAGTGTAACTTTGGTTTTTCACATATCCCAATACAAATTTCCTTCACAAACAAGTATAAACATCTTGTGTGAAGTGCTGTCACTTGAACTATGATAGAGGTGAAGGATATTATAGGATCCAGTAGGAGTTGTGGCATTATTTATTTGTGTTACAGTAGTACCTATGAGGCCCTAACCAAGACTGACTCCATTGTGCTAGGCACTGTCCAAACACACATTGAAGACTGTCTCTTTCCCTGAGGAGTTTGTAATCAAGCTATACAAGACAGACAAAAGATTGGAGAGGGAACAGAGAAACCGATGAAGCGACTTTGGCTTTCTCCACCATGGGATGCTGCTCCAGGAAGGAGGACTGCTAGGAATAGATGGGGTCCATATGACCAAGAAGGAGTAGACCATCTTTGGATACACTCGCCAACCTAATGAGGAGAGCTTTAAACTAGGTAAAAAGGGGGCAAGTGACAAAAGCCCACGGGTGGGTAGTTTGTTTGTTTGTTTTTTAAAGGCAATTTTAAAATTAGATCTTGCGGGAGGGTGGGAAATGGAAAATTACAGTTGGGTCATAGGAATAACAAGAGGGAGAACAGTGGGGGAATTTATACAACATCTTAGATGTTTGCACACAAATATAAGGGGTATGGCAAATAAAGAGGAAGAACTGGAACTATTAGTACTACGGCTGTCAAGCAACTAAAAAAATTAATTGCGATTAATCGTGCTGTTAAACAATAGAATACCATTTATTTAAATATTTTGGATGTTTTCTACATTTTCAAATATATTGATTTCAATTACAACACAATACAAAGTGTGCAGTGCTCACTTTATTTATTTTTTATTACAAATATTTGCACTGTAATAAACAAAAGAAATACTATTTTTCAATTCACCTAATACAAGTACTGTAGTGCTATTTCTTTATCATGAACGTTGAACTTACAAATGTAGAATTATGTACCAAAAAAACCCTGCCTTCAAAAATAAAACCATGTAAAACTTTAGAGCCTACAAGTCCAATCAGTCCTCTTTCTTGTTCAGTCAATCAGTAAGAGAAACAAGTTTGTTTACATTTGCAGAAGATAATGCTTCCTGCTTCTTGTTAACAATGTCACCTGAAAGTGAGAACACACGTTTGCATGGCACAGTTGTAGCTGGCATCAGACGATATTTACATGTCAGATGCGCTAAAGATTCATATGTCCCTTCATGCTTCAACCACCATTCCAGAGGATGTACGTCCACACTGATGACAGGTTCTGCTCGATAACTATCCAAAGAAGAGCGGATCGACGCATGTTCATTTTCATTATCTGAGTCAGATTCCACCAGCAGAAGGTTGATTTTTCTTTTTTGGTGGTTCTGGTCCTGTAGTTTCCGCATCAGTGTTGCTCTTTTAAGACTTCTGAAAGCATGCTCCACACCTCATCCCTCTCAGATTTTGAAAGGCACTTCAGATTCTTAAATCTTGGGTGGAGTGCTTTAGCTATCTTTAGAAATTTCACATTGGTATCTTCTTTGCATTTTGCCAAATTTGCAGTGAAAGTGTTCTTAAAACGAACAACATGTGCTGGGTCATCATCTGAGACTGCTATAACATGAAATATGTGGCAGAATGCAGGTAAAACAGAGCAGGAGACATACAATTCTACCCTAACATATTTTTTATCTAGCTTCATCAGCATGGAAGCATGTCATCCGGAGTGAAGGCCGAAGCATAAAGAGGCATGTGCTAAAGAGTCATATCTGGCATGTAAATAACTTGCAACGCCAGCTACAACAGTGCTATGCGAATGCCTGTTCTCACTTTCAGGTGACATTGTAATTAAGAAGTGGGCAGCAATATTGCCCGTAAATGTAAACAAACTTGTTTGTCTTAGCGATTGACTGAACAAGAAGTAGGACTGAGTGAACTTGTAGGCTCTAAAGTTTTACATTGTTTTGTTTCTGAGTGCGGTTATGTAACACAAACCCCTACATTTGTAAGTTGTACTTTCATGATAAAGAGATTGCACGACACTACTTGTATGAGATGAATTGAAAAATACAATTTTTTGTCACTTTTACAGTGCAAACACTTGTAATAAAAATAATATAAAGTTAGCACTCCAGATTTTGTATTCTTTGTAATTGAAATCGATATATTTAAAAATGTAGAAAAACATCCAAAATAATTAATACATTTCAATTGGTATTCTGTTGTTTAACACTGCGATTAAAAAAACGACAACTAAAATCGCAATTAATTTTTTTGAGGTAATAGCATGAGTTAACTCTTGTGATTAATCAACAGTCCTAATTAGTACATGAGCTAAATTATGACTTGATGTGATAAAGTGGAAACTTTCTGTAATATTTTTATGGAATATGTGCATGGCAGTGACTTACTTGATTGAGGTTGTTAACTAGTGGGTGCAGAAGCATTATAATGCCCTTGTGGCATTGAAGATGTTCATGTCAAGTAAGTGTCTGGGGTGCTCTGAATGGGTCATTAATGATTGGCTGAAACTGGTCAATATCAATAGAGGATTTGGAAAGACAATAGGAACCTCAAGGACTGAGCTGCCTGCCTGAGTTTCTCACAGATAGGAGTCATTGAATATGTGAACTCAGCCTGGGTGTGGAGGAGGAACGTAATGGACCACAAGGTGATCAGAGGCTAGGACAAGAGTTGGCCTTTGAGAGACATAGCAGCTGTCGCCTGGGCTCACAGTCAGAGCGAGAGAGATGGAGGCAGAGACCAAATGGGTGTTGCAGCCGCGTGACTGGGTAAAGTGCTGACGTTGGTCAGCCTGACCTCTTTCTTCACCTTTGTTTCTCTTTGCTAACCTAAGGACTTCCAGGTTCTGTATTCCAGTTGACTTATAAACCCTACTTTGTTTTGAAAAGGCTACCTGGTGTCACTGAAAATAGATGTGGAGATCTGATTCCTCAAGAATGCAAAAAGTCTGAGTGGGAGTCTATCTCAGTTGGACTAACTGGGCAGAGCTTACTTTGTGAAACTGAAGTGCTAGAGGCTCAATCTAGGAGATGTTGAGGCCGTGTGACCCACCTTTAAGGGAGTGGGACCCTTGGGGGTCTGGCATACTGAAGGGGTCCCTCCAAGGAATTGTTTAAAAGATGGGGCATAGTACAGATCCTGTGGAATTGGCATCACTGAGAACTGATGGGATAAATGTCGTGGCTGGAATATTGGTATAGAGGGGTATCGCTTGTTCAGGAAAAAGGGAAAGTGTTGCATTATACATCAAGAATATATACACTTGTTCTTAGGTGAGACATCAGTTGAAAGTCTCTGGGTGAAAGGAAAAGGGGGAAAACAGGGTATTATGGTAAATGTGTCCTCTATACCACCAAATCAGGAGGAGGAGGCATTTCTGGAACAAATAACCGGAATATCCAAAACACAAGACAAGACCTGGTAATAATGGGGGTGGTGGGGGGACTTTAAATACTCAGACATCTGCTAGAAAATTTATACAGCAAAACACAAAATCTCCAATATGGTCTTGAAATGTACTGGGGACAACTCCTTTTTTTTTCCCCCCAGAAAGTGGAGGAAGTAACAGAGACAGCCATTTTAGTCTTGATTCTGACCAACAGGGAGTAACTTTTTGTACATCAGAAGACTGAAGGTAATTTGGGAGAAAGTGATCATGAAATGACAGATTTTGTGATTCTATGGAAAAGAGGTGAAAGTAGCAGAATGAGGAGAATGGACCTGGAAAAAAGCAGACTTTAACAAACACAGAAACTGCTAGATAAGGTCCCCTTTGGAAGAAAATCTAAGGAAAAAAAGAGTTGTGGAGAGCTGGCAGTTATGCCTTTAATGTTGTCTATGCAAAACAGCAAACTATTCTGGTTGAAGGAAAAATAAGAATAGTAAGAGGCCAATATCGCTGTATCAGGAGCAGTTTAAGAACCTCCTGCCCACCACAAATCATAAAAAGTGGAAGCATGGACAAATTGCTAAGGATGAGTATAAATAATCAGTTCAAGCATGTAGGGAGAAAATCTGAATGGATAATGCACCAAATGAGTTACATCTGGCAAGGGCATTAAAGGCAATAAGAAAATATATATTAAGATCAAGAGAGAGACAAAGAAAAGTCTAGGTCTACCTCCCTAGCAGGGAAAGAGAGCTAATAATGGATGACACCAAGAAGTCTGACGTGTTTGCTTGTTTTGGTTGTCTTCACTAAAAAGGTTAATTATGATCCACTGATTTAGCATAATAAATATTAACAAGGGGGAAGGAGCATAAGCCAGAATAGGGGGGAAAATTGGCTAAAAATATTTAGATAACATATGTGTATTCAAGTTGCTGCAGGGCCTGATGAAATTCATCCTAAAATATTTAAGGATGCAATCTCTGAACAGTTAGCAATTCTCTTGGGGGATTGGTGAGGTCCCTAAGGACTGGAGAAGAGCAAACATATCTTTAAAAAGGGGAACAAAGAGGACCCTGGGAATTAGACCAGTCAGTCCTATCTTGACACCTGGAAAGATACTGGATCATATTATTAAATAAATAATTTGTAAGCACCTAAGTCGGATAGTAGCGTGATCTGTTATAGCTAACATGGATTTGTCAAAAACAAATCATACCAAACCAACCTACTATCCTTCTTTGACATGGGGCATTTGTCTAGTGGCTAGGAGAAAAGCAGTAGATGTGATAGATTTTAATTTTTTTTGAGTAAGGTTTTTGACAGTCCCATGTGACATTCTCATAAGCAAACTAGGGAAATATTATCTAGCTGAAACTGCTATAAGGTGGGTGCACAGAACTGGATGAAAGACCGTACTCAGAGTAGTTATCAATGATTTGCTGTCAAATTAGGAGGGCCTAAGTAGTAGGATCCTGCAGGGGTCAGTCCTGGGCCCAATATTATTCAATGTTTTTCATTAATGACTTGGATAATGGAGTTGAGAGAGAGACTTTTAAAAATTATGGATAACATCAAGAGCAAGTGGTTGTGAGCACTTTGAAAGACAGGATTAGAATGTTAAACAAGTGTGACAAGTTGGAGAATTGGTCTGAAATCAACAAGATGAAATTCAATAAAAGAAGAGTGCAAAATACTATACTTAGCAAGGAGAAATCCAATGCACAGCTACAAAATGAGAATAACTGGCTAGGCAGTAGTACTGCAGAAAAGGATCTGGAGGTTATAGTGGTTCACAAATTGAATATGAGTTAACAATGTGAAGCAGTTGCTAAAAAGGCTGTTATTCCAAGGTGTAAGACCCAAGAGGTAATTTATTGTCTTCTGTTCAGCACTATTGAGGCCTCACTTGGAATATTGTGTCTAATTCTGGGCACAGACAGAGTCCAGAGGAGAGCAACAAAATTGATAAACTGTTTAGAAGACTTTATCCATCAGGAAAGTTTTTTTGTTTTGTTTTTTTTTTAAAGTGGGCGTGTTTAATCTTGAGAAAAGAGGACTGTTATCAGGTCACCCATCAGTCTTCAAATGTGTTAAGGGCTGATCAGTTGTTTTCCTTGTGCACTGAAGATAGGATAAGAAGTGATCAGCTTAACCTGCAGCAAAGGAGATTTTAGGTTTAAATATTTGGAAAACCCTTTCCTACTATAAGGATAGTTAAGGACAGGAATGGGCTACCAGGGGAGGTTGTGGAATCCTCTTCACTGCAGGTTTTTGAGAACCAGTTTAGACAAACACCTGTCCAGGATGGTGTAGATATACTTGGTCTTGCCTCAGTGCCAGGGACTGGACTTGATGACCTTTTGAGGTTCCTTCCAGCCCTACATTTCTATGATTCTGTGACTTGCTTAAGGTCACACAGGAAGACTGTGTTAGAGCCAGGCTGACTCTTGACAGCGAGATATCTTTGACATTACTTTTATGTTCAAATACTTTGCTTAAAAGAAGGACAAAGCTTTAAAAAGTGTCTAGTGGAATTTTGCTTTTGGAAGGGGAGTCAAAGATGGCAGCTACAAAAAAGTGTGGTGGGAGTGACAGTTTCCACCACATTTCTAACGTATGCCACTACACAAACTCTAAGATGGATGTCAGTTGGCTTACATAAGGACGCAAAAGATCATTGTACAATGGCAAAATGATCTAGCAAGATGTTGGCTGAATTTTGTAAATGAGAAACTTGTACGGAACTACACAGGTGACTAAGGGAGATTAATTACATTTTCTTGTATAATTGTGCCTATGGAAAAGCTTAATCCCCCCCCCAAAAATCTATATTTGATTTGCTGCTTTTGTACAAGTGTGTATGTTAGTTGAACTGTGTCAATTTGTTATCCTAGACACTATCCGTTCATTCTCTTGAAGTGTTGAAATAGCAGACAAAATTTTGAGCAGTATTGAATGGTGATCTTTTCTTTTTTTTGTATATAGATAGATATCTTTCAGTATCCAGTTTAGAGCAGCTAAAAACCCTTGAATACAAATGATATTAAAGTGAAATAGTATTATCTTTCTAATGTTATGAAAATGATATGTTTGTAATTGAGGGAAGTTCATGTTTTGCACATTTTTTTCCCCCACTGAAAAATGCAAATCTAATGTTCCTAAATTTTGCTAAGCGTCATAATTTTTGGAAAGTCTCACACCTACCACACAGACTTAGAAAATTAACATTACTGCACAGAAAAACTTATTCTACCTTTGAACTTTGGCTCTTAATTCTTGATATGAACACTTGTAAGAAATAAAAATTTAAACCCTGCCACTGGTCCTCTAGGTCTCTTATCTATTTTATTTATTTAGTAGCCTTTGGCTAAAGGTGGGCCAGCAACTCCAGGAAAAATTATTACCGCTGCAGAGGAAAATAGTGGGTCATGGTTTAGTGGGCTGATAACAGGGCTTGGAATCAGAAGAATTGGGTTCTGTTAATGGTTCTTCAAATTAGTGGCAATGTAAATTACTTTTCTCACCCATATGTAAAATAGAGATAATGCTAGCTCAACTCCGTGAAATATGCTGAGATCGACAGATGGAGAGCTACAGAATACAAGTTGCATTACTCCTACTCAAAAATGCTGTACCTATTGCTGGTCCACAAAGGAATCTAGTCTCATGTGCAGAATAAGTTATTCTATCTGAAGAATGATAGTACTGCGCTCCTCGTCTATTTTACATATCCTGTCCAAGTTTGTGGACCTTATTCGGTATTAAAAAAGAGAGCTTGCTGCTCAGAGGTATGTTCTGGATGGGTTGACCTCCATTTTGATTTAGGGATTTTTTTTTCCCCTTGTTTACAATTTAAAGTATTTAGGCGGCATTGCATTCTGCCTCTGCTTCCCTGCTACTGCACCTTTCCTCTTGCGTACAACAGTCCTAGTTCACTCTTTCACATTTCTGCTGTTGGGGATTGTCTCATTACTGCCACCGTTTGACTTTGTTTTTCTCTCTTAGTTACCCAAGAAAATTTAACCCCTGTCTTAATAGATCAAAAAGGATGTGGCCTTGTGTGTGGCTCCTTTGTTCGTTTGGTTTTGTTTTTGAATTTAGCTTATCTTGAATGAAAAGCCTGTAAAGATGCAGGCCAACACAGAAGCATAGGCCAAAACATGGCCAGCTAACACAGCTTCAGGCACGTTAGCCTGTGTGTTTACAGTGCTTTTAATTTGTGTTAAGAATACATGATAAGAGAAAACAAAGGTTTTTTTTCCAGTCAAATCAGGGCCTTAGATGCAATATTTTAGGGGTCTCTCTCTTTTTTTTTTTTTTTTTTTTTTTAAATCCCCTTTCTGTTCACCACTAGACTGGTTTGTGATCATGTGACTGCAGTGGTCACAGTTTGTGGATTCTCTTAACTTTAATACTACTTCTAATAAAGAAAAGTGTTTGTTTGTACTGCACTAGCACCCAAAGGCCCGAACTGGGATCAAGAACTTTTTTGTTAGGAAGCACAAGCAGGCATGATGCCTGGCTCAAAGAAATTAAAATGTATCTAGGATCCTTTTTATGCTAATTCTTTAATCACTGGATAAACTGGTCGGGCTAATCTACTCTGACCCACATTTAGTAAGGGAGCATGTGAAACTGAAACCTACCAGTCCAATTTTTGTTTCTCTCTACATTTTGTCCAACAGTCATAGAATCATAGACATGTAGGGCTGGAAGGGACTAAAAGAGGTAATCTAGGCCATCATCCCTGTGCAGAGGCACGAGTGAGTATACCTAGAGACCTAGATCATCCCTGACAGATGTTAGTGTAACCTGTTCTTAAAGATCACCAAGATGGGGATTCCATAACCTTCTTAGGCAGCCTGTTCAAGTGCTTAACTATTCTTTATTGTAGGAAAAAACTAATTTCTACCCTGAATCTCCCTTGCTGCAAAGTAAGCTGATTGCTTCTTTTCCTGCCCGTGGTGGATTTGCAGAATGTCACACTGTTAACTCATATTCAACTTGTCATCCATTATAATCTCCCCAGATCCTCCTCTGCAGTACTGCTGTCTAGCCAGTTATTCCCCGTTCTGTGCACTGTGCATTGGATTTTTTTCCCTTCCTAATTGTAGCACTTCATCTTTATGATTTCAGACCAGTTCTCCAAATTATCAAGATCACTTTTGAATTCTAATCTTGTCCATCAAAGTGCTTGCAACTCCACCCAGATTGGTGTTATCTGCAAGTTTTTACAAACACACTCTCCCCCCCCTTTTATTCAGGTTATTAAGGAAAATATTGGCTAGTACAGAGCCAAGACAGACTCTTGTGGACCCCACTACATATGCTCTCCCAGTTTGACAGCAAATATTGATAATTACACTTCGAGTATGATCTTTAAATCAGTTTTGCATCCATCTAATATTTCATCTAGACCGTATTTCTATAGTTCACTTATGAGAATGTCATGTAGGACAGTGTCAGAAGCCTTAGTTACATCCAGATACATCATGTCTACAAATTTCCCCCTTTCCACTAGCCAGTAACCCTCTCAAAGAAGGATGTTGGTTTGGTTTGGCATAACTTGTTCTTGTCAAATCCATGTTGGCTATAACTTCTCACTCTTTTATCCGCTAGGTGCATACAAATTGAATGTTTAATAATTTGTTCCAGTATCTTTGAGTATTTAAGTTAAGATGATTGGTTTAATTCTCAGTGTCTTTCTTTATCCCTTTTTTTGAAGATGGGTACTATTTTTGCTCTTCTCGAGTCTTCTAAAATCCCACCCATCCTCCTTGAGTTCTCAAAGATAATCACTGCTGGTTCAGAGATTGCGTTGGCTAGTTCCTTAAGTATGTTAGGAAGTTTCTTCAGACACTGCTCTCTTGAGTAAATCTAACTTATCTAAGTATTTTAACCTATTTTTCCTATTTTATCCCCAGATCCTTCTCCCTTGCTAATACTGTGTTAAGCAACTGCCCCATAAACTTACCCATGTGTATATGTCTTACTTACATGCACTTCTCTGTACACAGGTACTTTTATATTAGTTAGCATTTGGACGTCTTTCATATCAAGAATCTTCTTCTGTCTTTTATTAGTAACTCTATTAATTTTAAAGAAAGAGAGAACATGGGGACATCAGCAAAAGTGATGCTCACCATGATTAAAGGTATTGTGTTCACGTCAGACTTGCCCTAGATACTAAAACATAAGGCAAGAAGCTGGATACTGCACATGTATGAACTCATTCTGGTACTTTCTTTGTTTAAAGAAGAAAAAAATCTCCTGAGACTTTGTTGTGGTTTTGACATTGCCATGCTAGAAGTTGCAGAATCAGTAACTCATGCCAAACAGCTTTACTAACAAGGGTGGGAAAGTTCAGATATCTCTTACAAAACTATAAATGTAAGTGAAGAGTGGTTGCTTCAACTACATGTCTTGATGTTAGGCCAAAACTAGAGATTATTTAAAACATGCAAACGTGCACACATGTGCATGCACTGGATAGAGTTGAAAAGTTCTGTTAAAAGGACTAATCGTAACGGAGAGATTGTTCCATGTACTCGAATTTGTGATTGCATGGAGCACGCTCCCTCCCTTTATAACTGCAAAACAGTCCTGTGATGACAACTTCTTTAATGTATGTGGAAAAGTAAACATTTTGAATTTTTAGCTGTCCATCTTATACAGACATGAAGTTGTCCTGGTAACGTTTTTTTGTTGTTACGTTGCTGATCAATTAGGGAACATGCTCACTTAAAGTTGTGCACTGCTCCCTTATAAGGTTTTTTGGCCACCACCTGCTTTGTCCACTGCTTGCAGAAAGAGCAGCCTGTTAGAACTAGCTGGTCGGGGGTTGGAACCAGGGTGGACCAGCAGCCCACCATCAGCTCCCCTAAGTTCCCTGTGTGGCAGCTGCCCAGCAGGCAATCAATTGCCAAGCAGTTCAGCTGTCCCTCCATCCACTGCCATGTGCTGCTCCTGCCCTCTGTCTTGGAGCTGCTCCTGGGAGCCTTCTGCTTGCTGTGCAGGGGCGGGAGGGAGAGAAGAGGGGTGCTAATGTCAGGGTGTCCGCCTCCCCCCACTCCTGCCTCCCGCTCCTGTACCTCATCTCCACAGAGTGGGGTGGGACATGACAGGGCTCAGGACGGAAGGAGCTTGCTTGCAGCAGCTGGTGTCTCAACTTGCTGATCTACTTAAAAAGGCAGTGTACGTAGAGTGGGTCAACATACTTAAAGGGGCAATATGCATCTCCATCTCTCTCTGCCATGCTATCTCCCCTCCCTCCATTTGTGCTGCCTTGTAGCGTGTGAGGCTACGTTAATAACCCTTGAGGGCTCAGCCGAGTTCTAGTTCATAATTTAGCAGTGAGGGATTTCCTGGGAAATATTCCAGCCTCTGATTCCACCACCTCAACCAAGCTTCACGATCATCATTGCTGTGTACAGTATTAAATTGTTTGTTTAAAACGTATACTGTGTGTGTATATACGAGATGTATTTTGTCGAGCAAAAATTTTTTTCCCTGGAACCTAACCCCCCGTATTTACATTAATTCTTATGGGGAAATTGGATTTGCTTAACATCGTTTCACTTAAAATAGCATTTTTCAGGAACATAACTACAACGTTAAGCGAGGAATTAGTCTTATTTAATTGCCATGTCTTGTCCTCCCCCGTTTATTGTTTGTCTTCTCCACCCCTCAAAAAAAAAATGCTGCTTTGCTTTCTGGTCCCGTTTTGTTCCTCTCCTTCTTGTGCTTCCCTGGACATTCTTCCCCTCTGCAGCTCCCATCCCACTGACTCCTATTTCCTCTTCTCTTACTGAGTAGAGTAAGTTAGGCTGACTCTTTATTTCCAGTTGTGTTTACAATTCTCCAGCCTCTCTTCTACAATGGGATTCTACAAATGTAGAAGCTAATGAGTGGTAGGAAAAGAAGAGCCAGCACCATCTTGTATGATCAGCCTGCTTACCCCAGACTACTTGCACTCCACAGGATCAGTTTGGGAACTGCTGTACTGGAGGACTAGTATAAATGTGTTTTCATATCTGTTTTGTGTGTTTGTGAGAGGGTGGGGACATGTCTCTACTGCAGCTCCTAGCTTTCTCTAAGGGTTGTTTTGAGAGAAATGGACACAATTACATGATGTCAATTTTGTTATGCTGTCTGGGAAAGCTATGATCCACAACAGAAACACTAAACTGTTTTAACTGCCGTTTCAGACAGATAACAATGCATCAATTAACATTTGGAATGCTGCCTTCAACAATAAAGGGCTAGAAATGTAGCACTTATTAAACCTAATAAAATAAGTTTAAATGCTGTAGACACAACTCTCCTGTCCACATCCAGTCCACCAACACCAGAAAACTTTCTCCTTGCTACTTGTGAGTGGATTTCTTAAGCTCTTAAGTGTTCCAGGACAGTTTCACAAATGGCGGGGGGTGGGGGTGGGGACAGTGCTTTGGTATTTTTATTTTTTTCTTTAAGGCTGGGGTTTTGTTTTGGGGTTTTTTTTTTTTTTTTAAGAGCTGTCTAGGACATCTATTTACAGTGTGTTAATTTCCCTGATGGATTGGGTGGAGAAATGCTACACCCAGGGCCTAGATGAAATTGAGGCTTGGATGAAAAGTTTTCTGGCTGTGACTCAATCCAGACAGGAGGAGTGGGGGAAGAAGCTGGAAGATTTGGCTGACGTGTATATCTGCGTGCCTGCCAAAGTGTAAGAGCACCATTTGTAAAACAGACGCACTGCTTGAGGGTGGTGGTAGGGCCTAGGCTCCTACTCGGTGCTTGGGTAGCAGCTGTGGCCAAGCACTTTTTTTCATTTAGGCCTGGCAAGATGGTTGTGACCGTTCTCTCTCTGGCAAGGTTCACCTCAATTATCCATTCCTTTCTCATCTCCAGAATAGATTGTTGTAATGTGCTGTCCATGTGGTTAGACCTTGAGATCATTCCTCCTATAGCATACTGCCAGAGTGCAGATCAGTAGAAGCATCTGAGCTAGATTTCCCCTCATTATAAATAAGGAAGCTGCTGGCATGGTCTTCTCTTTGAGGGTGTACTGTATTGTGGAACTTGGTTTCCTTACTAGGTGTGGCAGGGTGACATCCCACTCCTGTCCTCTGCTCTCTCTTTGCGGCCTCCGAGACCTTCAGTTGTCAAACACCTCCGTGCAATTTATTTACATTTGTTCTTCCCACCACCTTACAGATCCATACACTATAATTATTTAGGCTTTCAGTTTCACCTCTGTCCTCTGCTGAGGAGAGGGAGGAGATCTCTACCTAGAGATCCTTCCTGGTTCTTGGTCTGCTAGCCTGCCTCTTTCTTCCCTGCACTTCCTTCTTGTGCTTCCTTATACCTGGGCCAATTTGCTTGTTAGTCTTCCACTAGGCCATTCTAATCTAATCCTATCTGGCCCACCCTGGGGGGAATTAATTGGTGTTTCAGTGACCAGAATGGTGGCTCAGCTGTCGGTTCCCAGCGCTCTGTCATACTCCACTAGAACTCTGATTTTTAATCTCCCAAGACATGTTGTAAAGCCCATCTCTTTTCCTCGTCCAAGGCTTCTGGGGAGAGCATGAGCTGAGGTGGATATATTTACCGGCAGTCTCTGTTTGATTCATTTTGTGTGTGTTTTAATTTATGGGATAAATGCTAGAGCAGTGAATTGGGTGCCTATAGATGTATCTGAAAAAGTCAGAGAGGAAAAATGGGCTTTGGAATTGGACTCATACAAATGCGTCTGAGGGGTGGCTCTCGAAATTAAAGGACTGTCAAATACGCTCAAAACAACATAACTTTCAGTTGTAAATATATTATTTCTCAACTAGACTGAATATCTAAAGTGTGGAGGTGTTGACCTCAAAGTGATGAGAGAGAGAGAGAGAGAGAAGTAGAATTTCTCCTTATTGTTACTGGTGGTAGGGTGTTTCCACAGTTGTTAATAATAATAATTAATAATTAATCTTGCATGCCCCATTAACAGGTTCTGCAACATTTTTCTTCTGAACTTCATATCCTTCCATATATTCTTGAAATGAAAAAGAAATAAGATGCAGATTTGTAAAAGTCAACCAGCAGGACAAATCGCTACGGAAGAAATGGTGGTGGTTTTTTCCTTTTTTTTTTTTTTAAATTCAGATTCATTATTTTATCTCAAAATTCACATTTGATGTCGTCTTGAAGCATTATTCCTGGAGTCAAGTGAGAATCTCAGCTTTTTTAAAATGAAAGTTTAAAGTTTAAAATGAAAGTTCCAGCCCTCATATTTGCAGAGAAAAGTTTGAAAATGTGACTGACATGTTCTCCTTAGCTCAGAAACCAGAAGGGAACTAAAGAGCTTTATTATTTTAGAAAGATGTTTTGGGTTTTTTTTCTGTTGAGGTCACTCATGATTTTTGAATGGTTAGGTTTGGCAATAGTACTTGCTTCTAAAAGATTGTGCTGCAAAAAAGCTCCCAAACAGCATTTTGTACAGACAGGGTGCAAGTAAATCAAAAACAGTTCTGCAGAATTGTTTTGGACTTTTAAAAATAACATGGGTTTTTGATGTGGTATGTACAGATCAGCTGCAGCTGAGTGCACAACATGACTTAGAGTAGAATTGGGGGAGGAATCCTTGCAAAGGATGCTTAACGCACTCTCCCAATCCAGATCCAGCCCTGCACCCTGAGGACTGCATTAGTTTGCACAGACTGCCAGCAGCCCTAAGGGGCTGAAACCATAATCAGTGTCCTGGAAAGCTCTGGGACCTGGCAACACCTTCCCTGCCCCAGCACAGAGCAAGTAGCTGCCTTTTCAACCACCCCTCCACTGTCCCCTAAGTCAGTGGTTCTCAACCAGCGGTCCGTGAGCCATTTCAGGGGCCCTGGGGGGCCCCACTCCTGAAACCTGGTGCACTAAGCCTGAAGCTGCTGCCCTGTTCCCCCTCCCTCCCCCCTCCCCCCCCCCAATCTGAAGCCCAGCACGGGGCTGGGAGCTGCATGGGACTGGAGCTCCAGCTCTCTGCGGGCAGAAGCCCTGAGCCCATAGGCAGAATTGGGGGGCACAAGAGTGTTTTCCCCCCCCCTAAACTGCAGTGCCTTACCCAGAGTGTGGCAGTCCAGGGGCAGCTCCTCCTCTCCTCCAGCCCCCCTGATGCTCAGCCCTCTGGCCAGGTTGTAGATGGGAAGCCAGAGCCAGGCAGTGCAGGGCAGCTGCTTATTTGGCTGGTGGTGCCATGGAGCGGGCAGCCATGGCATTCCCCTGTCTGCTGCTGGTGGCGGCTACTCTGCTCCTGGCCCCCTTTGACTGCTCACGTAGCTGGTAAGAGTCACCCAGGTTGGGGGGGACCCAGCTCTAGGGCTGGCAGAGCCTTGGGGAGCAGCCACTGCAGGGTGAGCCCGCCTGGCATACAGCTCCTAGCTATCCTTCTCCCTGCAACTTGAGCTACCCCCACTGCCTATGCACAGCCCCTAGCTACCCCCTGCTGGCACCCTGAGCTACACTCCTCACTGTACGCAGCCCCAGCTGCCCCCTGCCTGCACCCTGACACCTTTAAAACTTTTTGAGCTGAGTCCCCGTCTTTGAGTTATATATTTTTTTTGTTGCATCCCTCCACAACCCAGACAGGCTGGGTAGCCTGCTGAGGTGAGTCAGGGGGTGGAGGTGGTGCTGCCTTCCTGGACCCCGCTGTGCGGAGCTGGCCCAAGCCCCTGCAGCCCTTGGACCCGCCCCCCATAGAAGTCAAACTATGCCTATGCCCAAGGGGTCGTCTCTCTCTTCTAACCCCCGCCCGGCCCTGAATCTGCCCCGCCCCCGCTGGGCCCTGGAGTTTTTATAGCATGTTGAGGCGGGCCTCAGCAAGAAAACCATTGAGAATCCCTGCCCTAAGTTATTTACGCTGTGCCCTCCTTAGCTGTAGCTGAACTGTAAAGTATAAAAACCACATTAATTTTAATGCACATCAAAGGAGTTGGCGGATGTGATTGCAGAGCCATTGGCCATTATTTTTGAAAACTCATGGCGATTGGGGGAAGTCCCGGACAACTAGAAAAAGGCTAATGTAGTGCCCATCTTTAAAAAAGGGAAGAAGGAGGATCCTGGGAACTACAGGCCAGTCAGCCTCACCTCAGTCCCTGGAAAAATCACAGAGCAGGTCCTCAAGGAATCAATTGTGAAGCACTTAGAGGAGAGGAAAGTGATCAGGAACAGTCAGCATGGATTCACCAAGGGCAAGTCATGCCTGACTAATCTAATTGCCTTCTATGACGAGATAACTGGCTCTGTGGATGAGGGGAAAGCAGTGGACGTGGTGTTCTTTGACTTCAGCAAAGCTTTTGACTCGGTCTCCCACAGTATTCATGCCAGCAAGTTAAAGAAGTATGGGCTGGATGAATGGACTATAAGGTGGATAGAAAGTTGGCTAGATTGTCGGGCTGAACGGGTAGTGGTCAATGGCTCCATGTCTAGCTGGCAGCCGGTATCAAGTGGAGTGCCCCAAGGGTCGGTCCTGGGGCCGGTTTTGTTCAATATCTTCATAAATGATCTGGAGGATGGTTCGGATTGCACCCTCAGCAAGTTTGCAGATGACACTAAACGGGGAGGAGAGTTAGATACGCTGGAGGGTAGGGATAGGATCCAGAGGGACCTAGACAAATTGGAGGATTGGGTCAAAAGAAATCTGATGAGGTTCAACAAGGACAAGTGCAGAGTCCTGCACTTAGGATGGAAGAATCCCATGCACTGCTACAGACTAGGGACCGAATGACTCAGCAGCAGTTCTGCAGAAAAGGACGTAGGGGTTACAGTGGACGAGAAGCTGGATATGAGTCAACAGTGTGCCCTTGTTGCCAAGAAGGCCAATGGCATTTTGGGATGTATAAGTAGGGGCGTTGCCAGCAGATCGAGGGACATGATTGTTTCCCTCTATTCGACATTGGTGAGGCCTCATCTGGAGTACTGTGTCCAGTTTTGGGCCCCACACTACAAGGAGAATGTGGAAAAATTGGAAAATGTCCAGCGGAGGGCAACAAAAATTATTAGGGGACTGGAACACATGACTTATGAGGAGAGGCTGAGGGAACTGGGATTGTTTAGTCTGCGGAAGAGAAGAATGAGGGGGGGATTTGATAGCTGCTTTCAACTACCTGAAAGAGGATTCCAAAGAGGATGGATCTAGACTGTTCTCAGTGGTAGCAGATGACAGAACAAGGAGTAATGGTCTGAAGTTGCAGTGGGGGAGGTTTAGGTTGGATATTAGGAAAAACTTTTTCACTAGGAGGGTGGTGAAACACTGGAATGCATTACCTAGGGAGATGGTGGAATCTCCTTCCTTAGAAGTTTTTAAGGTGAGGCTTGACAAAGCCCTGGCTGGGATGATTTAGTTGGGGATTGGTCCTGCTTTGAGCAGGGGGTTGGACTAGATGACCTCCTGAGGTCCCTTCCAACCCTGATATTCTATGATTCAAGTGAAAAAAAATTCTACAGAATATAGTGATTTGTTTTAGATTTACTTGTGCCATTTATGCTGGAGTAGTATAGGGAAACTGCCTCTCTGGCCCTTCATTACCTATATTGGAGTGATCCACTCGCTGTATGGGCTTGAAGCCTGCTTTGTGATGCAGAATATGTCCCCTACTTTTATACTGACAATTCTCTTGTCAACAAACTGCTATTGTTTATGTTTTGTGTAAGTATTTTATGTTTGTGTTTTCAGGATAAAAACATACTGTCCTGTTCCATTGACGTTTTATTTCTTAACTCCTCTCTACTCCTAAGATCTAACAACCCCTCTGTTCACTATAGCGACTACCTTTAACAGGAGCTACTTAAGTGCAACTATTTCATCTTTAAGTCTGTTTACAGCCCAGTGTGACACCATCTTAGACTGTAATGATTCTCTAATTTTCCCTGGATTTCAGGGCACTCGTCAAATCTTCTAAATGCTTATTACAGCATCTGCCTTCTCAGTAGTGCTGTGTTGTCCGATATGCTGTTGTTGCTTTGTGTTCTCATTCCAGCAGTTTCTCAGTGACTGTTCTGTGATATTAAGAGTCAAACTTATTACCATAACTGTAGTTAACTCCTTCACTGCCTAATTATTACTTGGACTTTATTTTGACTTTTTAATTATTAAAATACTTTACAGAAAGTAAAACTAGTGCCAGGAACTTGATTTCTTCTGGATGCTATCTAAAGAATGTCAGACACGAGATCTGGCACACTTTCCACCTGGTCCAAACTCACTCACACTTGAATCATAGAATATCCAAACTAGAAGTGCTCCACATGTGAAACTTCCATTGGAGTAGTTGAGATTTGTGCCCATAGGCATTTAAAGGATCAGAGCCTTATTTGCAAAGTCCTTATAAGACTCTGCATGGATGAAGTTTATAAATATGCATTAAAATGGTCATTTCTTCTAAAAACGGATTGAGAACTGTGACCCAAGAACCTCTTGATGCCTACTGGCGGGGACATAGGGGTACAGGGATCCTCTGGGTTCACCCAAAAGGGTTATGTAAGGTCTCTAAGGAAGCCCTGTATGACACTGGTTATCCTATTCATTGCAAAATGTGTGTATGGAAAATATGTAAGGTGTGTGTGTGTGTGTGTGTGTGTATATATATATATATATATATATGTATATATATACATACACACATGTTCTCTAGGCTTTGTAGTTTAAAGGCGGGTAACTCAAAGGTAAAGGTAGCATGCTTTGCGACAAACTTCTCCACGCCACAGGTGGGAGACATTTATCTCTCTGGTGGACCATTGTGTGTCTCATAATAGAAGTCTATTAGCGTATTCAGTCAAATGCTAATGAAGAGCATGTGAAACTTCAGATGGAAATTAACAGGAACAGGTAAACAGCAGGTGGAGGGGGAATCCTGTTTTCAGGTGAAGATCAAAAGGTCTGGTCTGATATATCTGGGGGTGCAGAGAGATCCACTGGTATCGCTTAGTGAGGAAAAGCTGCCACTGGACGTGATCTCATGAAAAAGGGATCTCGGTCATCCTGACTGAAAATGCTGGGGTGGGGAAATGGGGTAAGTTGTTCTGAAGGAAATTAGAATGTCTTATGAGTTAAATTTAGACTCTAGAAAGCATACTTTTTTTGTTATTTTTCCATAATTTTGTTTTATATGTAACCATTTGTTTCTGGTAGTCTTACTTTCTATCACTTGAATCTCTGTTCTTTGATAATAAACATATTATTTTTGTTTTCACTATAAATATATCTAAATGCTGTGTGTTAAGCAGAGTGGTAATCCCCAATTGAATCTATGCACTGTTCCTTAGGGAATAGAGCAGCGGTTCTCAAACTTAATTGCATCATGATCCCCTTCTGACTACAAAAATTAGTACACAACCCCAGGATGGGGGATCGAAGACTGAGTCCTGCCACCCTGGGGCGGGGGCCCAAAGCTGAAGCCCAAAGGGGGGCATGTAACCTTAGCCCTGGGTGGTGGGGCTTGGGCTTCAGACTTGCTGGGCCCGGGTCCAACGCCAACCTTGACCCACATTTTGAGAACCCTTGGAATAGAGGATCTGAGAGTTCTGTGGGCCTTCCCGATGTATGCTCAGGGGACTTGGGTTGATGTGTGCCTATTACTAACTGTACAGAGACAGCGAGATCTGAGAGACCTGTGTTGCCACAGGCTGGTGGAATCAGGAAGCTGCTTCACATCAGGCACAGACAAGACTCCCTCATGCTAAGGGTAGGTAGTACCCAGAGTTGTGAGGCACCTCTCTGGCCCCCAGTAAGTGCCATACCAACCCTACAACAAGCACTTAGTGTGCACAGAAAATTGTAGAGAAACTTTGGGAAGGAAATGTTTTAGATGGCTTTCCATATTTCAAAAAAAAAAAAAAAAAGAAAGCTACTGTTAATCTAACCATTTACTCTTGGTATGTGCTAATTTCTATACTGAGTGAAATAATAACTTTTATTTGACATTTGGCTTCTTTTCTGCTTAGATAGTTCACAAACAGATCTCTCCTCACTTTTATCTATTATTTGAAAAATATCCAATAGTCTTCCATTATAATTTGTATAGTGGCTACACCAGTTGAAAGTGGGGGCAGTGGCATTGTGCTAAGTGCTCTACGTACGCAGTCCTTGCTCCAGAAAGCTTACATGCTATACCGAAAAAAGAGACACAGGGTGGGGGAAAGGAACTGTAACTACCATTGTATGGATGGGAACTAAACATAGGGAGATCAAGCCCAAGATAGTCAAACTCACTAGTGAATTTGGGTGTGCATCCTGAGACAGCTAAAAGGGGTTTGGTTTTCAGAGGGTGGATGCTCAGCACTTCCTGAAAACATAGGCCCTCAAATGTGTCTCAGCTTGGGCACAAAAGGGAGGCACTGCACATCAATTGATATATATAATTTTTTTTAACTATTTTATCTCAAATAACTTTCCCACTATTTCACAGAAATTCTCTAGCAGAGGTGTCTATTTAAGTACATGAATGCTAAATACTTAACAATTTTTATTTTAGGTACCTTATGAAACACTGAACAAACGGTTTCGTGCTGCACAGAAAAATATTGATCGAGAGACTAGCCACGTTACTATGGTTGTTGCAGAGCTGGAGAAGACATTGAGTAGCTGTCCTGCTGTGGATTCAGTTGTTAGTCTCCTTGATGGAGTAGTTGAAAAGCTCAGTGTTCTGAAAAGAAAGGTAACTGGTATTTCTACTGTTTGTTATATCTTCATTTCTCATTTCAGAAGATTACCTCTGTCACTGTGTTAAGTTACCCCACACTTTTTTATTCTTGTGGTCCAGAAATAAATATTAATGGCACTAGAGAGAGCCTTTAAAGCTATATTGTAAAGCAAACAGCAGAAAGTGATTGTATCTTACTTCATTGTGCTTATGAAATTTGACTTGGTGTCGCATGATTTAGTATCACTAAATCTCTTAAAGTAGAAATATGTATATTAAAAAATAGGCTCTTTTTTGAATAGCCAACACAGAAGTGCTACATGCCATCTGAGACTTGTTTTATCTATCTAAACCAGTAGATGAGGCTTCTCTATCTGACAGTCCTGGAGACTGAAGTTACCACAGAAGAGGTAACAGCAGTTTAAGTGAGTTGGTTGCATCACTCCACTTCCCAGCAGAGAGGTATCTGCATCACATCACCACTAAAATTATATTAATTGGCACATTTGTTGACCATTTTGGGGGACAGGCTAAGGATGGAAGAGCATAGAAGCTGAGCTACCCTCTAAACCCTAGAGGAGGTTCTTGCAGGTCAAAGCTGAAGCATTTTGACAGGATAATGCTGAGTTTCCAGAACTGTCAATTACATACTTCTCATGAGTATTAAATTCATAGATTGGGATGGTGCTGGTAGAAAACACTAAATAGTGAGAAAAACTTTATTTGCTGTAGCTGTTCAGTTTTAAAATCTGTCAGGGTATAGTTCAGCAATGTCTCAGCCTCTGCCTCTTTTGGGTTATTGCCCATTTAAGAAGAACAAATTGTAAGTCCAAGACCTACAAAATGTACTATATACTAAATCCCTGTTTTCGATGGGAATGTTACCTCTTCAGTCTGAGACAAATCAACACTCTTGTATTTCTACCTCAGAAATATAGCACAAGAATGAGAATAGGTTCTGCTCCCCATACTTTGGAGCAGCACTTTAAAAGATCAAATGAGCATTATGAGAACAGGCATGCTCTTTAGAGACTTGAATAAGTTTACAGCACACATTGTAGAGCCTTGCAAGAAGACTGCAGCAAGTGAACCTTCAAAATAACATTCTGACATCTGCTTGATTTGTCATGGGAGGTGGCTTTTTGGTTCTCATTTTTTATTTATTTTTTTGGTCCAACTGTATATTTAAAAGGTAACTTGCAAAGGGTCTTTTAACACTTGGGTTGGCAAACTGTTCCTGACTTATGATGTATAAAGGAGGACATAGGGGGTGGTGGCTTTTTAAAAAATTCCTGCTTGGTGCTTTACTTTCATTGGTAACAGGAATGTCAAATGTTGTCTTCCCTGGTTTTGCAGGAAGATTTCTGGTGGAGGCAGAAGGGCTTTGGTAGATGTATCATGAAGTCTCGCACTGGAATGGAATAGATAGTGGCGTAAAGGTGTTGAATCTTCATAAGATATCCTTTCTTCCAAGCGGTTAAGCATTGAAGTTAAATTGGTTTGTCTGTTTATACCAAAGTTTGACTAAAGAGTTTCCCCAGCGTTCCTGGTTAGCTTCTAGTGATGTTACAGACTTAAGAATTCTTAAGTCACCACCGAGTTTTCCAAGTTTGAAATTATATGGATATTTAATGTAGAAATTCCCCCATCCTTTTTTAGTATGGGTAAAAGGACATTTGGCCTCCTTCACCTATTCTGGTCTTCATAACATATATTGTGCTCTCTTTTTATGCTTCTTGTGCAAGTCATTTTAAAAGTAAATTCTCCAAGCATGGAGAAGGTGAGAGGGATTGTCGACTCCCCCAAAATGGTCATACAAGCAAATGTTTCCTTTATGAGATCAGTATTTCCAGTTCCTTTATTTAAGAAGAGATCAGAATAGAAGATTGGGAATTAGAGAAGTCCTCTCTTTCTCATCCAAAAAGATAGATAGTGTTCCAAAGGGAGTGTGGAGTAGTTGTGTGTGTGGTGTGTTTTTTTTTTTTTTTTTTTTGCATTCTTTCTGTTACAGTTGCAGCCAGAGGCCCCAATTTAGGTTTGTGCTGGGTTCCGTATAAACCGAAAGAGAGAAATTTCCTGCCACGAGAGCCTTCCTGTTTTTGGTTAGTTTTAAATGTCCCAAGAACGAGGATAACGTTGGTAGTGAAAGCTTACTGGGGGGAATCTCTTGGAGCACACCTTTCAGCCATCTGTTCTGAAATGGAAGCCTTAGAATTGCTAGGCAACTCGAGATTATGGCTCTCTCTGGAAGAGGGTGATGTGATATCTTGTTAAAGTTTCTGACATTTGCTTTCACATCTATGGCATTCAGTGTGGTGATCAGAACTACTTTTGGCTTCATCCATGGAATGTTGATTGCCACTCAAAGAATACTCCTCTTCACCTGAAAATTCGCATTGCAAACTTGCCTGTGAATCAATGAAGAGTTATAGTGGATTTTTTTAAGTATATTGGGAACAAAAACAATCCTAACCATGTCACTAGTCCATTACTAGATGGAAATGGTAGAATTATCAATAGTAATGCAGGAAAAGTAAAAGTATTTAATATTTCTGCTCTTATTTAGAGGGAAATTTGAGTTGGGAGACAATGTCATATATGACAACACACTTTTTTCATCCCATTAATGTCTTTGGAGAATATTAAACAGTGGCTACTAAAGTTAGAGATTTTTAAATCAGCAGGTCTGGATGACTTGCATCCGAGAGTTTTAAAAGAGCTGGCCGAGGAGCTGGCTGGGCTCTGAAAGTTGATTTTCAATAAGACTTGAAACACTGGAGATACTCAAGAAGACTGCAAGAAAGCTAATGTTGTGCCAGTGTTTAAAAAGAGTAATCTAGATAACTCTGGTAATTAGATAGACTTGTTATCCTGACATTGCCCTTAGGCAACATAATGGAGAGGCTGATATGGGACTCGAGTAATAAAGAATTAAAGGAGGGTAATATAATTAATCCCACTCAACATGGTGTTGTAGGGTGTGCATGCCCTGTAGCATCCTCTGTGGCGTTAATATGGAGTTGCAAGCACTCCCTGCCTCAATTTCCCTTCTCAGGAAGCCAATAATTCCATTTCTATCACTCTTGATTCAATAATACCTTTCTTAGGGCTTGTTTATTACAAAACCTCTTACAAAAAAGGCCAGAGCAAAAAGTCCCAAATAAACAAAAGCTTTCCTCTGAAGCCTGCCCTCTAAGCTCTATTTCAAGTTCCCACAACATTCTACTAGGGCAAGTCTGTGCTACAAAATTAAGTCAACCTAAGTTATGTTGACATACAGTCACCGCAGTAATTGAATCAGCTTTACATGTCCATGCTACGCTCCTTGTGTCAGCAGTGCACATCCTCACCAAGAGCGTTTGCATGAATTTAACGGCCAGTGTGGGACAGTTTCGGAAAGGCAGCAACAGTTGATGTAAGCAACTCAGTGTGTAGACTGATGCTGTGTCAACCTAACTACATCGACTTAAGAATTTCGCCTCCATGAGAGGTGTAGTTAAGTCAGCTTAGTGGGCGAGTTAAATCAGTGGGAGCTACGTTTTAGTGCCGGCCATACGCTGCCCACTGTGCTGGCCATACGCTGCCCACTGTGCCGGCCATACGCTGCCCACTGGAGCTTTTCATAAGGCTCACGGCCTGCTTGAACGCAATATACTAACAGCTGATTCATTAGCATTTTGTCATCATGTTTATATCATTTTAGTTTACACAAGTTGTGAATAGACAGTACTGTACATAGGTTGTTTCTATCTAAATACTTATGAAACAAGCTAATGTTAAAATATAAATCAATACAGGTGACTTTAAAGCTTATTAAAATATGTAGAATCTGTTTAAGCACAACTTCGTGTGTGCGCCAGGTTTATGTGGTCCTCCTATGTGATAAGGTTGGGCACCATGGGTATAGATGCTTGCAGAGTTAGGTCAACTTAAGCTGCCTTATATCAACCTAACTATATTGTAGACCAGGCCTTAGTCTTTAAGTCTCTTCTCATGGCAGGAACCGCAGCTCTCCTCATGGAGGTTGGTGATACTTTATCTAATTCATCTATCCCTACTTAAACCCTCTGAACTTGTGGACTGGTAGCCATCTCTTGGTGTCTGCTGATAGTTAATTCAGAGCCTTGCAGGAGCCACCTTACTCTGCTCTGCTATGAAGGAGGAGGCAGCATTTATGCTCCCAGTTCATTCTTCATTGGCTGGGTAAGAGGGCAACCTTGTCCCACTTCTCTGAAAGGCTCCATGTCCCAGGCCCTTAAAGATATAGTAACAGGAAGAAGTGGCATTTAGAAGGGATCCTGACATCCCTTTCCTCTATATCCAGAGCTCCTCAGGCTTTGTGTACAGACCACCCAAAATTCTTAGAACCATGCCAAGTGGCTGGAAGGACTCCCCTTAAGGGCCAGACTATCGCGTAACATATGGGTTTATGAAAAATAGATCCTGTCAGACTAACTTGATATTCCTTTTGATGAGATTACAAGTTTGGTAGATGAAAGGTAACAGTGTTGATATTATATACTTAAACTTCTATAAGGCGGTTGATGTGGTAGTACATGACATTTTGAAAAAACTAGAACAATATAAAATTAACGTGGCCCACACTAATTGGATTAAAAGCTGGCCAACTCATAGGTCTTAGTGTAACATTAAATAGGAAATCATTGTCGAATGAGTGTGTTTCCATTGGGGTCCCCCAGGAATCTGTTCTTGGCCCTGCACTATTGAACACTTGTATCAGTGAACTCAAAGAAAACAAAATCATCACTGAAAGTTTACAAATGACGCACAAATTGGGGGAGTGTTAAGTAATGAAGAGGACAGGTCACTGATACAGAACAATCTGGACTGTTTGGTAAACTGGGTGCAAGCAAACAATGTTTTTTAATACAGCTAAATGTAAATGTATACATCTAGGGGGGAAATGTAGATCATATCTCCAGGATGGGGACTCCATCCTGTGAAGCAGTGAGTCTGAAAAACTTTGGACAGTGGTGGCTAATCAGCTGAACACAAGCTCCCAGTGCAAAACTGCAGCCAAAGAGTTAAAGCAATCCTTTAATGCATAAACAGGAGACTCTCCATTAGGAGTAGACCAGCTATGTTCCTCTGTATTTGGCACTCACGCATTCACTGCTGGAATACTGTGTCAAATTCTGGTAGTCACAGTTCAAGAAGAATGTCGATAAATGTTGGAGAGAGTTGAGAGAAACTGAGACTGATTAAAGGATTAGAAAACATATCTTGGATTAAGCTCTTTGAGTCTATCACTATATTTCACTTAACACAGAGAAATATTGAGGGATGACTTGATTAGTCTATAACTGTGTATATAAAATCTCCCCACTGTATTTTCCACTACATGCGTCCAATGAAGTGAGCTGTAGCTCACGAAAGCTTATGCTCAAATAAATTTGTTAGTCTCTAAGATGCCACAAGTACTCCTTTTCTTACAGGGGAACAGATATTTGATAATGGGCTCATCAGTCTTGCAGACAAAGGGTATAACAAGACCGAATGGTGGAAGTTGAAGCTAGACAAACACATACTGAAAATAAGGTGTAAATTGTTTGCCATGAAAGTAATTAACTGTTGGAACAATTTACCAAAGATCATGGTGGATTCTCCATCACTTTTTTTTTCTCCTTCTCCTCATCTTTTTCTTAGTCAGTGAGTCTGCTCTAGCGATCGTTCGCCTTTTGCTCTGTTTCTGTGCAGCAGCAAGGGCTTGACAGGCCGAAAATCCAATGTCGGAATAGACTTGATGCACCCATGTAGGGGGGGATCTGGGCCGCCTCCATGTCTTGGTTGGTGGAATTTTATCCCAGATGTTGCAAGCCACTCAGAGAATTATGTTCACTGGAACGTCTTGTGGCATTGTGGCGACATGCCAGCTGCGGACAATAGCCCCGGTAGTCTGTAAACTAGAGCAACCATAAACGTCTGCGTGATGAATGCCCAGTATATAACAATGGTATTTTGTGTGGAAAGCCTCCATCTTTGCCTAATCTGAGCAACACAGTGTCCATATTTCACAACTGTACAGCAGTATAGAGAGGATACAGCTCGAACAGATCCTGAACTTGGTGGTTGTGCTGGGATGAGGAGTCTGTATTTCTCATAAATGACCCATGGCAGACACTGTGGTGCCAATCTGATGGAGAACCTTTGTGTCAGAGTTGGAGGAACTGGTGAGTATAGAACCCAAATAGCAAAAGCTGGAAACTGCTTTGACTGACTGTTTCCTTATTCAGAGATTGGAGTCGCAGGTGAACCTGATCCTAGCTTTTGAAGCTTTGTCTTTGACCATGAAACATGGAGGTCAACTTTGGCCAACTCCTCTATTTGCTGGAGTGCCTTGCAAAACCTGTTTGGGCTCTGTACTAGAAGAACATCATCATCTGCATAGTCAAGGTCTGAGAGCGAGAGATCACCGAATTTAATGCCTATGGCTTAGGCAGTGGTGCTATAAGGAGGGCTTTGGGATGTATGGCCACTGGGAGGCATTCATGGACAGAGGACAGATCTCTCGGGATGGACTTCATCTGAGTAGGGAAGAAAATAGACTTCTAGGATGGAGGCTGGCACAACTGATTAAGAGAGCTTTAAACTAGGAATTTGGGGGAGATGGTTGGGAGATGTCCAGGTAATCTCCACGCCGGATTTTAGCATTGAGAGGGAAGAAAAGGAAGTAAGAAAGGATACAGCCCTGGGTAGGAGAATGTATATAAGGAGGAAGGGCAGTGTGGATACCAGTCTAATAGGTTATACTGGCTTTAGAATGACCGTGCCTAATAGGGTACAGAATGTGAGCGAGGCCAAACAACAAAAATTAAGATGTTTGTACACCAATGCGAGGAGCCTAGATAACAAAATGGAGGAACTAGCGCTACTGGTGCAGGAAGTGAAACCAGATATTATAGGGATAACAGAAACATGGTGGAATAGTAGTCATGACTGGACTACAGGTATTGAAGGGTATGTGCTGTTTAGGAAAGACCGAAATAAAGGTAAAGGTGGTGGAGTAGCATTGTATATCAATGATGAGGTAGAAAGTAAAGAAATAAGAAGTGATGGAATGGATAAGACAGTGCTTGGGGTGTGCTATAGACCGCCGGGATCTAATTTGGATATGGATAGAGCCCCTTTTAATGTTTTTAATAAAGTAAATACTAATGGAAACTGCATGATCATGGGAGACTTTAACTTCCCAGGTATAGACTGGAGGACGAGTGCTAGTAATAATAATAGGGCTCAGATTTTTCTAGATGTGATAGCTGATGGATTCCTTCATCAAGTAGTTGCTGAACCGACTGGAGGGGATGCCATTTTAGATTTGGTTTTGGTGAGTAGTGAGGACCTCATAGAAGAAATGGTTGTAGGGGATAATCTTGGTTCAAGTGATCATGAGCTAATTCAATTCAAACTGAACGGAAGGATTAACAAAAATAAATCTGCAACTAGGGTTTTTGATTTCAAAAGGGCTGACTTTCAAAAATTAAGGAAATTAGTTAGGGAAGTGGATTGGACTGAAGAATTTATGGATCTAAAGGTAGTGGAGGCTTGGAATTACTTTAAATCAAAGCTGCAGAAGCTATCGGAAGCCTGCATCCCAAGAAAGGGGAAAAAATTCATAGGCAGGAGTTGTAGACCAAGCTGGATGAGCAAGCATCTCAAAGAGGTGATTAAGAAAAAGCAGAAAGCATACAGGGAGTGGAAGATGGGAGGGATCAGCAAGGAAAGCTACCTTATAGAGGTCAGAACATGTAGGGATAAAGTGAGCTGGACCTTGCAAAGGGAATTCAAACCAATAGTAAAAGGTTCTATAGCCATATAAATAAGAAGAAAACAAAGAAAGAAGAAGTGGGACCGTTAAAGACTGAGGATGGAGTGGAGGTCCAGGATAATCTGGGCATGGCCCAATATCTAAACAAATACTTTGCCTCAGTCTTTAATAAGGCTAAAGAGGATCTTAGGGATAATAGTAGCATGACAAATGGGAATGAGGATATGGAGGTAGATACTACCATATCTGAGGTAGAAGCCAAACTCAAACAGCTTAATGGGACTAAATCGGGGGGCCCAGATAATCTTCATCCAAGAATATTAAAGGAATTGGCACCCGAAATTGCAAGCCCATTAGCAAGAATTTTTAATGAATCTGTAAACTCAGGAGTTGTACCGTATGATTAGAGAATTGCTAACATAATTCCTATTTTTAAGAAAGGGAAAAAAAGTGATCCAGGTAACTACAGGCCTGTTAGTTGACATCTGTAGTATGCAAGGTCTTGGAAAAAATTTTGAAGGAGAAAGTAGTTAAGGACATTGAAGTCATTGGTAAATGGGACAAAATACAACATGGTTTTACAAAAGGTAGATCGTGCCAAACCAACCTGATCTTCTTTGAGAAAGTAACAGATTATTTAGACAAAGGAAACGCAGTGGAGCTAATTTACCTAGATTTCAGTAAGGCGTTTGATACCGTGCCACATGGGGAATTATTAGTTAAATTGGATGAGATGGGGATCAATATGAAAATTGAAAGGTGGATAAGGAATTGGTTAAAGGGGAGACTACAACAGGTCCTACTGAAAGGTGAACTGTCAGGCTGGAGGGAGGTTACCAGTGGAGTTTCTCAAGGATCGGTTTTGGGACCAATCTTATTTAATCTTTTTATTACTGACCTCTGCACAAAAAGTGGGAGTGTGCTAATAAAGTTTGCGGATGATACAAAGCTGGGAGGTATTGCCAATTTAGAGAAGGACCGGGATATCATACAGGAGGATTTGGATGACCTTGTAAACTGGAGTAATAGTAATAGGATGAAATTTAATAGTGAGAAATGTAAGGTTATGCATTTAGGGATTAATAACAAGAATTTTAGTTATAAGCTGGGGACGCATCAATTAGAAGTAACGGAGGAGGAGAAGGACCTTGGAGTATTGGTTGATCATAGGATGACTATGAGCCACCAATATGATATGGCTGTGAAAAAAGCTAATGCGGTCTTGGGCTGCATCAGGAGAGGTATTTCCAGTAGGGATAAGGAGGTTTTAGTACCGTTATACAAGGCACTGGTGAGACCTCATCTGGAATACTGGGTGCAGTTCTGGTCTCCCATGTTTAAGAAGGATGAATTCAAACTGGAACAGGTACAGCGAAGGGCTACTAGGATGATCCGAGGGATGGAAAACTTGCCTTATGAAAGGAGACTCAAGGAGCTTGGCTTGTTTAGTCTAACCAAAAGAAGGTTGAGGGGAGATATGATTGCTCTCTCTAAATATATCAGAGGGATAAATACTGGAGAGGGAGAGGAATTATTTAAGCTCAGTACCAATGTGGACACAAGAACAAATGGATATAAACTGGCCACCGGGAAGTTTAGACTTGAAATTAGACGAAGGTTTCTAACCATCAGAAGAGTGAAGTTTTGGAATAGCCTTCCAAGGGAAGCAGTGGGGGGCAAAAGATCTATCTGGCTTTAAGATTAAACTCGATAAGTTTATGGAGGAGATGGTATGATGGAATAACATGATTTTGGTAATTAATTGATCTTTAAATATTCATGGTAAATAGGCCTAATGGCCTGTGATGGGATGTTAGATGGGGGTTGGATCTGAGTTACTACAGAAAATTCTTTCCTGGGTATCTGGCTGGTGAATCTCTTGCCCATATGCGCAGGGTTTGGCTGATCACCATATTTGGGGTCAGGAAGGAATTTTCCTCCAGGGCAGATTGGAAGAGGCCCTGGAGGTTTTTCACCTTCCTCTGTAGCATGGGGCACGGGTCACTTGCTGGAGGATTCTCTGCTCCTTGAAGTCTTTAAACCATGATTTGAGGACTTCAATAGCTCAGACGTAGGTGAGGTTTTTCAGGAGTGGGTGGGAGAGATTCTGTGGCCTGCATTGTGCAGGAGGTCAGACTAGATGCCAGCTGCGCATCCGTTTTTCAGTTTGCAAGTGGTGCACTGGCAATTTTAAAACCAAGACTGGATATTTTTATAACTGACATGCTCTAGGAATTAGTATGGGGAAGCTCTATGGCCTGTATTATGCAGTAAGTCAGACTAGTTCAGCGGTTCTCAAACTGTGGGTCAGGACCCCAAAGTGGGTTGTGACCCCATTGTAATGGGGTCACCAGGGCTGCTGTTAGACTTGCTTGGGACCAAAGCCCGAGCCCCAATGTCCAGGACTGAAGAGCAAGGGTTTCACCACCTTCCTCCCTGTCGCCTCCCTTCCGTGTGGGGCAGTAGGGCTTGGGCGGGTTGGCTCAGGCTTTGGTCTCCCCTCTTGGGGTTGTGTAGTCTTTTTTTTTTTTTGTGTGTGTGTGTGTGTGTGTGTGTGTGTGTGTGTCAGAAGTGGGGTCATGGTGTGATGAATTTTGAGAATTGTAATGGTCCTTTCTGGTCTTGGACTCTATGTATCTATCGATGAAGCTGTAGTAGAGGCTGCAAAAAGAACACACTTTATCTTTGACTAAAGCACAAGGAAAAGAGATGTCCTTTTCAGTCTGTACATTTATTCTGATAACTTTAGAGCACAATCTTCCCCAAAAATCTAATTACAAAATAGACACAAGAATCTGGAATGTAATTTGAATAAGTAGCAAGATTAGACGAGAGCCCAGTATCTCATGCTACAAAGAATCACAGCATGACCACTATACTCTTCTATATGATAGACAGTAGCCAGGCTGGAGTTTCACTGAAGAATAACAACAGTGTATCTTGGGACACACCTTTCTGAGACATCACCTTTCTCTTTCCTGTCATTCTGTCACCACTGCAGCCAACAGAGATGCTGCAGTTTCCTCATAAAAGAAAAGGGGGTGCTGCCAGGGTATCATCCGCAGCAGCCCCTTGAGCTTGTCTCTACAAGTTCTTTAGTCAAATTTGACCTTCTCCCGTCAGTGTAGTTAATCCACCTCTGCAAGACGCTCCCCCATTGGCGTAGTAGTGTCTTCACTGAAGCACCACAGCAATGCAGCTGCACCGGTGCAGCATTTTACGTATAGAGCTGTCCTCAAACCTCTGCTTGATACTGAAGATCTTCTTTCCCGGCCTTGCTTATTTCAGTAGTGGGAACTGTCCATACTTTGTACTGATAGTCAAATGAAAACCATCTCAAACTTCAGACCTTGACTCAAGATCTGACAGGATTTAGTCTGTCACTTTGTCCTGAACAAAAACCTCCAACAAAATGTGGCATAACTTGGACACAAAGGGCCAGCTTCTCAGCTGGTGTAAACTAGTGTAACTCCATCAGCTCTAATAGACCTATGTAAATTTACGGCAGCTGAGGATCTGGCCCAAAGACTGTGTAAGCATTGACAATCTTCAGTAACAATAGCACTGCTGGCTTCAACTCTTGTGTGTAGGTCCGAAACGTCTTTTTGAGGTGGTTTCAGAGTAACAGCCATGTTAGTCTGTATTCGCAATTAGTATTAGTCTGTATACTACAGGACAGGCCTAACAAAGAAAATAACAGAACGCCACTAGCCGTCACCTTCAGCCCCCAACTAAAACCCCTCCAATGCATTATCAAGGATCTACAACCTATCCTGAAGGACGACCCAACACTCTCACAAATCTTGGGAGACGGGCCAGTCCATGCCTACAGACAGCCCCCCAACCTGAAGCGAATACTCACCAGCAACCACATACCACACAACAGAACCACTAACCCAGGAACCTATCCTTGCAACAAAGCCGGTTGCCAACTGTGCCCACATATCTCTTCGGGGGACACCATCACAGGGCCTAATAACATCAGCCACGCTATCAGAGGCTCGTTCACCTGCATATCTACCAATGTGCTATATGCCATCATGTGCCAGCAATGCCCCTCTGCCATGTACATTGGTCAAACTGGACAGTCTCTACGTAAAAGAATAAATGGACACAAATCAGATGTCAAGAATTATAACATTCATAAACCAGTCGGAGAACACTTCAATCTCTCTGGTCACTCGATTTCTGATCTCAAAGTGACTATCCTTCAACAAAAAAACTTTGAAAACAGACTCCAACGAGAGACTACTGAATTGGAATTAATTTGCAAATTGGATACAATTAACTTAGGTTACTTTTTATAATGAATCAACCATTCCCAGTCTCTACTCAAGCCTATTTCCCCTTGTTTATTCCTCCCCCCACCCCACCCACCCGCCCACTGTTCCTCAGACCTTCTTGTTAAACCCTGGATTTGTGCTGGAAATGGCACACCTTGATTATCATACACATTGTAAGGAGAATGATCACTTTAGATAAGCTATTACCAGCAGGAGAGTGGGGTGGGGGGAGAGAGAACCTTTTGTAGTGATAAACACCCATTTTTTCATGGTCTGTGTGTATAAAAACATCTTCTGTATTTTCCACAGTATGCATCCGATGAAGTGAGCTGTAGCTCACGAAAGCTTATGCTCAAATAAATTGGTTAGTCTCTAAGGTGCCACAAGTACTCCTTTTCTCTTTTTGAAGTGGGTTAAAGGCTGCTATAAATTAGTGGGCAGGACAGTCTGACTAATACCAAAGGACTCTAGACGTTGCACATCCTCAGGGCAGGTTTATTAAGAGAATACATGAAAGGTTCAAAATAATACAGAACACTTAACAGGGCTGTATTATTTGTACTTTCCACATCTAGGAAGGGGGATAACACAGCACTTTCTGACTACTGTCAAGAGCCTCTTCCTGGGTCCTTTCATGGTGGTCTCACTGCTTAGGCACTGCAGCTGCTATTTGTGTCAGGCGCTCCTTGCAACCTGCAGTCACATGAACCACATCATGTGCTCCCTGAACTCACTCCCCACAGTCTTAAGGGCTGAGCCTTGGAACAGGGTCTAGGGATGTGTGCATGACAGGTAAACTCTTCTTTCTTCATTGAAGAAAGGTTCTCGGATCCTAAAATGGATCTTCAGCTGGTTCGCAGCTTTCACTTCACCTCCTGTGGCTCTGTTCATCTTTTGCAAAATGGCGGTAATGATAGTTAATTTCTTCATAATGTGCTTTGATGTCTATGGATGAGAACTTGGTATTTATTTTGCAGGCAGAACTCAGATATCAATCATTAGCTCAAGGATACATAATGCTTGCTTAAGAGCCTGCCAGTTTGGTTCTGCCTCTTTAGATACCTTAGAGCTGCAGATCCTTGGATATAAAACTCTTAAAAACTGAAACCATGAAAGTTAACTTTCTGGTGCAATTGGATGTTAAGCTTGATCTCTGTCCAACTTTTGAGCATGTTTTGGGGCTAATCCACTTAATTCCTGGCTACCTGCACTACAGCCAGACATGTCCTCTTGCAGCCCTTGCTTGATCCCAGTGTGACAGACAAAGCATATAGGGAAAACCTGCACTGCTTCCTGGATCATGTGTTCTGTTATATTTTTGTGGTGGGGGAAGCCCTCTCTCACTCTTCAGACCAGCTTGGAGAAGGGCTAGCTAGACTTCCTTTGCTCTGGTTAGCAGAAACCCATGCAGAGCTAGGGAGCACTAGCAGAGAATTGACAAATGGTACCTTCCAGCTTTTCTTCTCCCTACACTTACTCATGGTGAAGGTCAAGGCAAGCAGTAGCCTGAGGGACATTCATCCAAGGTAAACAGCCAAGGCTGTCACTTGTTGCTACTTGCATTTCCAACAGTGGCCCCTTTTGGTCTTTAAATGCAAGGCAATGGACGAAGAACATGTTCAGGCAAGGACCCAGTAAACTATTGAGATGTTGGTAAGGGACTCTCTAGGTTGATTTCCTTAGCTCTCAACAGTCCACATTTTTGATGTCTCTATGGGGACATCTCTGGTATTCATGTCACTGGTTCTGTTGGGGAAGCCAGAGTCCTGCATTTCTCCCATGCCTACTCCTTTAACCAGCTGTCCACACTTCCCATCAGTGACTCCCTGAATTTACCTCATCCACAAAATTGCAGCAGAGAGGCCCAGGAAAGTATGTGTCCCCTCTCCTAACAGTCCTGACAAGGGGATCAAAATGGCAGCAGCTCTGGTTCCAAGGTAAATTCAACCAAGGAGATGCATACATCTTTTCAGGTGAGTTGTATAGAGTTCAGCCTTCATGTTTGCCTCAAAATAATCTTGTTTTTTCAGACCCATTTCCTCTTCAGAAATTTAATGTCAAGCCAAAATTCTTTTTTTATGACAAACATCCTCTTTTGCTAAATAGGAAGTGCTCACAACTTATTTACCAAGAGTCTGTTTGGGTTTTTTGTTCTTTAAATTGTCTTGGACCCTACACTGAAAAATTCTGTAGTAAAAATGAAACACCCTCGTGAGTTGGAGTTACCTCAGTTACAGTGAACCATTTTTCTCTTAAGGAGTGATGAGGATTTTTAAAGTTTGGATTAATATAACAGGTTGAACTAGAGCCAGGCTTAGAGTGGACAAGAACTAGCGAAGTTTTCTTAGTGGCTCTGTTAATGCACTGCAATTGGGGCCCATGACCAGGCATTCCAAAACTGACCTTCCCATGAATACTCTGTGAATTCTCATGGATTTCCACTTGAGAGCATGAAACTGCTCTCTTTAACTGGGGCTTTAGGTGAGAGAGACTAGACAGTTTAAACCAGTGCATCTTCTACCCGCTGCTTTCCCATTCTTAGTAATGAGATATTTCATTATAACATATAATAGCAAATAAAACTGCTGTTGATGCTGTCAGTAGGTTATGCACATTGACTTATTTTGTGGGATCTGAATTGGCTACTGGTGTAATGTGCAGCAGTCATAAGTACCTAGCCTCAAGTTGCAAATGTGGTTGTAATTAATTGCTAAGTGAAACATGCAGCATGATTAATCAGCCATCTAATTGTGATAGGATGGGGGAGAGAAGAGTGTGATTATGGGGTAAAAATAGTATTGTTGTGGAAAGAGGCTTTCATTGTGCTGACTCTCTGAGCTAGGCATTCTATAAGAGTGGCTGGGAAAAACTTGTCATCCTGGCTTGCTTAAGGTAAAACTAGTAGGTAAAAGATTCCAGCAGTAGACCCATGTTGCCAGGAGCACTGGAGGCAGGACACAGTCTGCAGAAGTCCTTAACGAGTGTTGTAGAATAAAGATAATTCCTACTGATTTAACAAGGATACTGAGACTTGACCGCAAACTGAGTTGAGATCCTTGATTGAAAGATGTTGTGAGGGCCAAATCCTCTCTCTCAGTCCATTAGTGCAAGTCCCAATACATAGCTCTACTGCTGTAAGAGGACAAAAGAAAGCAAAAGTGGAGAGGCCGTACAGGTTGCTCTGCAATAGTCCCCTGAAGAGCAGCATAGCTGCATGGGGAGGGTGAAATGAGGGCAGACTATAGGTGCAAGACTAATGGGTTTCAACTGTTGAGATCCATTGGCAATAAACTTGTATGGAACTTACGGTGGGGTATGAATAGTAAGGCATGGTGGCAGCTGCTACTAAAGTGGTCACATTTACATTTCTTCCATTTTGTAGCCCATGGGGCTAGCTTGCTATATTGTACAATCTATTTTCTTTATTGGTTTGATTATATTATTTTCTTGGTTTATGTTTTGTATTGAATAATTCCAGTACACATTACTTCATTATACTTGGCTGTAATGCAAGGAACCTACAGGCCTGTTTCCTGTATAATTAGCTAGAGCAAAGTAGCGTAAGTGTTAGTTTGTAACCTTTGGCATAGATAAATGGCCTAACGCAGGGGTTCTCAAACTTCATTGCACTGCAACCCCCTTCTGACAACAAAAATTACTACACAACACCAGGAGCAGGGACCGAAGCCTGAGCCTGCCCAAGTGCCACTGCCCTGGGTGGGGAAGCCAGAGCCCGAGTCCCACTGCCCAATTGATCAAAGCTGAAGTCCAAAGGCTTCAGCCCCTGTCAGGGGGCCTGTAACCTGAGTCCCGCTGCCCAGGGCTGACTCCCTCGGGCTTGGGCCTCAGCCCTGAGCCGCTGCAAGTGTAAGTCAGCCCTGGCGACCCCATTAAAATGGGGTCGGGACCCAGTTTGAGAACCGCTGGCCTACCAGTTACCCCTTTTGACTTTGGGAAACTGAATGGAGAACTGAATGTGTTTAGCAAAATTCTGGAACACACCAGTAACTACAAGATAGACTGCAGAACATGGAAGTAATGATGTAGGCCAAAGGTAATGGTTTTGAGGATGAGATCATCAATATTAATATGTATGAATATGATATTAACATGTCAGGATATGCTAGCCTATAGAGTAAGTGTACCTGAAGATTTAAGTGGGTGAGGAAATAAGATTTGGGCATGGAGGGTTGAGCATTAATATAAATATTCAGGACAGTGCTAGGACTCTATGAAAGGGCAAACTGCCATGCAGAGGGGTTGCTCTTTCTTTCAGTTATCTGTTCAGCTTCTGCAATATAGCTTAGCTACTCAACACTCGATCCTGACCTCTACCAGCTTGGGATTGAGGAGCCTGGACCATCAAACTCATTAGGCATGCTAGAGATGAGGCTCATCCTCTGTCTCCCACTATCAGGTCTCCAAGGAAGGATATGAGTGTGCTAGTTTAAGTAGCCTTTTAGAAAAGGGATTTTACCACCAGGGACTATAGAACTGTTACTTCTTTGTGGCTTATAGCTTTGATTACTCTCCCATTTTTTTTAATAAAGATATTGAAAATTTGGTTTTGTTATCAGTGTGTGTGTCCTTGCCATGCATCCCGAGGGTCCGTAAAAGATATTGAACTCCCTATGTTCTCTGATTCTGTAGCCTGAATTTAGGGCAAGAACCTAAGTATCTTCTGGTCGGATCATTGGCAAGCCATAATAAATTAGCCCTATAAATTTCAGGTCAACAATTGAGAGAGATTTATACTACAGTAGCACCCAGAAGTTTCAATGAGGCCGAGCTCGATTTTGAAATTTCCTGTACATAATTTTACCAGTTCAGTTGTATTTTTCTACTTATCTTAGTGAAATAACCTTTTGTTATAGGCTACTATATGGATTTTGTTTTGTTTTGTTCTGGGCAATGTGTAATCTAGTTTGTTGGATTGGTACACATTCTACATATTGTACAATAAAGGTTATATATTGCTTTAAAAGTCATTATTCCCTGCAGCTGAAATTGCTTTAATTATTAATTGGATAATTCTTTCTTAAATTTAGGCAGTTGAATCAATCCAGGCTGAAGATGAGAGCGCAAAACTTTGTAAACGCAGGATTGAGCACCTTAAAGAACATAGCAGTGACCAGCCAGCTGCTGCCAACATGTGGAAGAAAAAACGTATGGATCGCATGATGGTGGAACATCTCTTGCGCTGTGGCTACTACAATACAGCTGTAAAACTAGCCAGGCAGAGTGGTATTGAGGTTGGTACCAACTTCTGTTCTATATAGATTCTTATACTGTGCTAATCATTATGGTATCTGAGTGTCAGTTTGTATTAAAGATAGATTAGTGGAAACACAGCCGTTGATCAGTAATATGCTAGCTATTTTGTGTACTAGAGTATGCCTGAATTCTTAATATTTCATTTAAATTAGTCTCTAAACCAATTCTCTAGAGTCTGTTCTCTCAGTATAGGTTTGCATGTTTGTGTGTTAAATAGAAATTAGAATTGGAATCATAGTGTTGAAGTTTAAATTAATTCCTAGACCAACACTCCCTCCCCCCACCCCTCGGTTCCTCAAATGTACTGTTACATTTTTATTAAAGAATGTCAGACTGCTGATTAAGTAGTTAGTGGAGCTTCCCATCTGTCCAGCCATACTTTCACAATTCTTGAGGTAATCAGGCCGATCACAGTAACATATAGGCTATCTAGAGTTCTGTTGTATTATACTACTATTAAACATCTTTAGGGGCACTTTGAATTATAAAATACTTTGGAATAATTCATTTAATAGTTGTCAAGGTTTTGTAGCCAGAGTGTCTTCCTTCCCCTTCCATTTATGGTTTTGCTCCAAAGCAGCAATTTTGTGCATTTTATTTACATCCCCTGGTCATCTTTCACTTTATTTTATGTGTTGCCTTCCTCCTATGTACAAGTTTCCGTAAAGTTGCTGAATCATGTTGCCGAACAACACTTCAGGGCTTATACGCTTCATGTTCCTTTGCGTGGATTATGTATGCAAGATGCTGAGCCATACTGGATCCTGAAAGGCTTTTGTGCTCCACCAGCAACTGCAACTCAGAGGAAAATGAAATTAACGTTTTAGGAAGAAGCTGGTTGCTATGAGAACTTGGAGTCTTTCTCCTTGGAAACTGGCTTATTTTTGTCTTGCTGAGCTGTGGGGGTAAGTGCCATTGGGACTCAGAAGTGCCCCGGCTCAGTACTGTAAGCTGTCTTAGCACTTCTGACACTAGAAAGACCGTGACTGTTACTGTTAAAAACATATTTTTGAGGAGGAAGAAGGTGGTGGTGGTAGTTTTATCAGCATGTATGGTTTTCTGGTTTTGTTTCAATTTTTGAGGGGAGGGAATATTTTTAAATTGGACACAGTTCAGAAAGGGGGAACTTAGTTGCTAGCCATACCAAAAGCTACAGCATTAATGTAATTGTTTGTTTGCTTCTAACTCCAACCTATTTCTTAGTTCCATGGCTGTTTCAACCAATCTGATCTTGTTTGGCCAGCAATGTCTTCAATAAATATGAAAATGAAACGGGGGAGGAAGGGAAATAAGGAAGTGAAAAATGAGTAGAATAATCTTATCTAAGAGGAGAACATCAAATCATGTTCATAGGCATCTCTTTGCTCATGAGGTCATTGTCCTTGGTAAAGAAGGGCCATGTAACAAGAAGAATCCTGAAAAATAAAGTACTATTGTTCTTGTATCATGTAGCTGGAACTGCATGATCTGAAATCCTGTTTGTCCTCTGCTGACAGAAAGGAGGTTTTCCTCCACTGGAACAGGAGCTGTAAATCTTCTGCTGAATCATCATGCCTCTGTATGTATCAGCTATAGCTACACAGCAATAAAGAGGTTAAGGAGATTATTTCCCCTATGTAGCAGCTCCTGTTGAGCATTAATTAAACTGAAAAGGCATAACATTGGTTTTGAAGTGAGCATGGCTAGAGTGGGACTGTTCTCTAATGCATTGCAGGAGTGAGCAGAATACTTTTTTGTGATGCCTCATGACTTTCCACTTCCATCTGCTGCATAGATAACTATTAGCAAACGTGAAAACTATTTTTGGATTAAAATGTTTGAGTTCATCAGCACCTGACTGCTGCCTTCAGTTCTAAACACTTTTAATTGCCTAACGTCTGAATCATTTAACTATTGAAGAAAAACTTAGTAGTTGGAGTAGAGTGAACAAAGAAAGTTTGTGACCTTAAGACCCGCCCAATGCCAACTGGCAAAGGGTTACTGCCTTCAACAGCAACTCCTGTCAGACCTATCATACACCTAACATATTGCTGTTGTAGTATTTGTCTGTAAAGAAGGTCATGAGAGGTGTCAAATGATAGCATATATTTCACTGGTTATTGTAAATGTTCTGTATGGGTGATGATTAAGAAGTTGTATGCATGTACTAAAAACATGTTTTAAATCCTATAGCAAGGCAGGGTTGATAAACAAGTTTTGTCCTAGACAAAGGAATGTTGATTTACCTGTCTGTCTAAGTCTCTGATGTAAATTGAGCTTGAAAAATCTAAAACACAATGGGAGCTGCATTTTCATGTAAGTCAACAGGAAAAGCCTGGTTGACGGTGATGTGAAATCAACCTGGGAAGACACTGGAGAGTAAAACCACAGGGCGAGTTGTCTTGTGTCTAGGATCAAAACAATGAGTTTGGAGAAAATATAAGTAAAAGCAAAAGGACTTTTTGTTATCTGCTTCACGGAGGAACACCCTTGGCAGATGGGGATGACTCAAGGAGAAATCTGGATCATGCTTTGACTGAAAATCTGCAGGCTTTGCAGAAAGTGTTTGAGGATGAGAAACCATTTTAGGCAAAGGAATGTAGACTGCTAAAGTTCTTCCTCAAGTAGATGCAGCCATGCATTCCATTTATGGGTGTGCGCGCCCAGCAGATCAGAGCCAGAGAAATTTGCCTAGCAGTACCCATAGAAAGGCAGCTCTTGTGTATCATGGCTATAGCCCCTCCCCTACCTATAGCCTCCCTCCCTCCCCTTCTGCTGTTCTTCCCTGACTACATAAGAGAGCGCACCCTGACCCTCCCTCATTTCCTTCTCACCACCCATAACTGGAGTGGGAGCTCTGTGTGTTCTCAACCTCTCAACTAGTTTAGTTTTTTTCTCTTGTATATAGTTGTTAGTAACCTTGGCGTTAGAGTAGTGTCAGTTGTAGTAATGTGTTTCCCTTGGTGGTGCCCTCACCAAGGTTTAAACATTGTCCTTCGTGTGGGGGAGTGATCCCCAACAGCAGTCCCCACTTACAGTGCTTGCTCTGTCTTGGTGAGGCCCACATCAAGGAGCACTGTGCAAACTGCAGATCATTTAAGAAACAGACTCAAGTAGCTTAGAACCTTCACCGGAAGCAGCATCCCAGAGAGAGAAAGTAGATGGGCTCGGGGTTCGATCATTCCACACTTCCTGTCCCAGTGTCCTCCAAGTGCCCATTTTGACTCCTTGGTCCAGAGCACTGTTCTATCATTGCTCCTCCCTCCTCATAGTCTCTTCTTCCCTCCCCCCTGGGACAGGTTGGCCCGCTTTCACAGTGCTTGGGATCAATCGCCACCAATGGCTGGGTCCTAAGCACCATCAAGTCCAGTTATGTTGCCCTCCACACCACCTCCCCATATTCCCTCCCTGCCCCTCTAATGAGGTATTGCTCCTCAAGCTGGTCCATTTTCTGCTTTGAGAGCAGTGGTGGAGATTCCGCAGGAACACCAGGGTCACAGCTTCTACTCCGATACTTTTTGGTACCCAAATCCAAGGGAGGGGTAAGAGCCATCCTTAACCTTAGCGGACTCTACAAATATATCAGGAATGTGAGGTTCTGAATGGTCACTCTATTTACTATCCTTCCCACATTGTCTCAGAAGACTGGTTTGCTGCTTTGGGCCTTCAGGATGCTTACTTTCTGTGGCTTGGCAAAATCGCCACATGAAAGTTCCTTTGGTTCATCATGGCAGAACGCCACTTTCAATACACAGTGCTTCCATTTGGCCTCTCCTCTGCCCTCTAGGTTTTTATCAAGTACACCAGAACAATGACCATGCATCTCAGAAAGGAGGGAATTCATATTTTCCTGTATCTGGATGACTGGTTACTGAGGGACAGATCCAGAAAGGAAGTTCTTGCTCATGTCAGGGCAACGCTGCACTTGCTTGACCATCTGGGTCTCATCCTAAACATCGCAAAGTCAACCTTGGCTCCCACTCAAAAAATTGAGTTCACTGGGGCTTTGTTAGATTCCACAATATTGAGAACATTTCTGCCGATGACTGTTTTAGACAATTCGCCGCTTTTGCCTCTCTGCAGTCTCAGCATTCCACGACTGTTCAGGCATCTGAGGCTCTTGCGCCACATGTCCACTTGCATGCAGGTAGTCCAATTTTCAAGGTTGCGCCTTTGCCCACTTTAGATGTGGCTCAGGATGGCCTACTGTCCTGCTTGTCATTCTCTAGACTTGTTCATCTCCCTCCACTGGTCCTGAACTACTCACAGTGGTGGATGCATCCAGAGAACATTTGCCAGTGCGTTCCCTTTTGTCCGGCCCTCGCCAACCAAGGCAGTTGTTACCGATGCCTCACAGATGGGTTGGGAGTCATGCCTGGGGTTGCTGAAAGTACTGTGACTGTGCTCAGAGCGGGAGTCCTCACAGCATATTGACTTGCTGGAGCTTTAGGCCATCTACAATGCATGTCATGCTTTTCAACACCATATCAGTGACTCAGTGGTTCACGTACTTACCGACAATACCACTGCGATGTATTATGTGAACAAACAAGGGGAAGCACGCACCACGTTGCTCTGTTTAGAGGAGATCAGGGTGTGGTAGTTCTGCATTGAGGAGAACATTGCTCCAGTAGCCATTCACTTGCCCGGGGTTCAGAATCGTCTTGCAGACCATTTCAGCAGTTATTTTCCCCAAGTCACAAATGGTCCCTGAAGACAAGTGTCCTCTGGGTCATCTTCACTTCTTGGGGCAACCCCATTACAACAGCCAACAAGAAGTGTTGTCTGTCCTGTTCTCAGTGGGGCCTCGGTGCTGGCTTCTTGTTTGATGCTTTCTACCTCAGCTGGCAGTCCACTTTCCTGTATGCCTTTCCTCCGGTCCCAGTCATTCCTCAGGTCATTCTGAAGATCAAGGTAGATCAAGCCAAGTTCATTCTCATGGCTGAGACAGTGTTGGTTCTTCGACCTTCTTGCGCTGTCTGTTTAGGTTCCCATACTGTTTCCTCTCCATTCCAACCTACTCACTCAGAATCATGGCCGCATCTTGCATCCCAGGCTCAGCTCCCTGCATTTTACGACGTGGCTGCTGCATGGTTGAATGAGGAGGAAGAGCAGTGTTCAACAGCTGTCCAACAAGTCCTGCTCAACATTAGAAAGTCCTGTACCAGAATAGCCTATTCAGTGAAATGGAAGTGGTTTTCTGTGTTGTCATTAGCCTTCAGAATCTAACCAATCCTGGACAGAAGCCAGCACATCTTGGAGTACCTGCTACACCTTCAGTTGTTAGGGCTTGCACTTAGTTAATTGAAAGTGCAGCACTATTGGCGTTTCATTTCCCCCTCTTCAGAGAAGATCATTCTACCCTATGGTAACAAGATTCTTTGTTCGAGAGTCTAGCATCTGGTCCCTTTCCACTCTTGTCAGAAAACTGCTTTCCTGGTAGTGATAACATCTGCAAGGAAAGTGTTAGAGTGCAGGTTCTGATGGGAGAGCATCCTTATACACAGTTCTCCAAAGACAAGGTGACTCTATGATCCACTCAAAATTTGTGTCTGAAGTGGTCTCTGTTTCATTTGAACCAGGTGGTATATTTACTTGTGCTTTTTCCTAAGCCGCATCCTCCTCTGGAGGATCAGCCTCTCCATACCTTAGAAGTCAGAGGATGTCTAGCCTTTTATCTGGACAGGACTAAACCGTTTCGTGCATTGTCTTGTCTGGTTGTGCAGGTACATGCAGCCTACATGAAGGGTCAGGCAGGCTCTTCACAGACCATCTCCAAATGGGTAACATCCTGCATCAAGACTGCATACAAAATAGCCTTGGCTATGCCCCCTCAGTGTGTGCAGGCTCATTCTATATGAGCGCAAGCAACGTCCATAGCATTTCTCATTCCAATTTCCATATTGGACATTTGTAGAGCTGCTTATGTGGTCATCAGTACATATGCTCACAAACCATTACACCTTAACAGCATCTTCCAGAGCAGATGCAAGCTTTGGTAGAGCAGTCCTGCAGTCCTTGTTTAGGTGGATTCCAAGCCCTGTCTCCTTGGTGGGAGGAGGTACTGCTTGTGAGTCATCTAAGTGGAATGCATGACTGAAGAAGAAATGGTTACTTTCTGTAATGGTAGTTCTCTGAGATGTAATGCAGACCTGTATTCCATGACCCACCCTCTGTCCTCTCTGCACTGGAGTCCGATTTCCAGGCATTCAGTGCAAGGGCACTTGGGGAGGGTTGGGGCAGCGCCGCCTCCTGTAGCCAGGGGAAGGGCTACGGTCACAAGGCACGAGCACTGGCCCTCTAAGGGTACTGCTAGGCAAATTTCTCTAGCTCCAATGAGCTGGGTGCACGCACACCAAAGTGAATACATATCTGTGTCACATCTCAAATAACTAAACTTACAGTAGGTAACTGTTTCTTATGTTTAGTCTTAGAAGCATGTTATACTTTTGTTTTATTTGTAACCAATTTTCTTTCTACTGTCCTTTCTCAGTAGCACTTAAATTCTCTGTTCTTTATTAATACATTTATTCTTGGTTTTATTATAAATTCATCTCAGTGCTGTAATATTAAATATGAATCCTCAGCTGCACCAAACAGGTTGTTGTGTACATTGTCCCTTTTGGAGATAGTGAAGTTGTTAATGTCTGTGAGTGTCCTATGATGGGCTGGATATTATAGGGGAATATTCTTCAAGGAGGCTCAAGGATTGCGTTCACTTAGTTTACCTGTAATCCTCAGTAAAGGCCGGCGGAGATTGTTTGGTTGGCTAACAGATGCCGTGACAGGGAGCTGACGTTCAGTTTAGCACCAGCAAGTCTCTCTCTAGGAGTCCGGTGAGTAACAAGGAGACTCAGTCCTGAATACCTTCAGGAAGCGTTGCACAGACCTTTTTATTGGCTTTTGTCTGGCCAGACTTTATATGTTGAGACTGAATTGCATGGAATCTAAATTTTGACAAAATGGGGCCAAGTTTCCAATGTAGACAATCTCTCATTAGAGGAAAGTGAAAACACTAATGCAAAGAGTCTGTCACATCTGACTCTCTTTTTGAAGTAGATCTACTACTGTTTATAATTTTAAGAGTTTTAAACAAACAGACTTCTTTAAGTGAATTAGAATTTAATTATAATCAAAGCAAACTGTTGCTCAGCAGAAATACTCTGAAACCATTTATTGAGGTCTTTCATGTTGTGGTGCAGACTTAGGGAATGTTAATATTCAGTTGTTGCTCAGAATTTCCTGATTTACCAAGCAGATATGGGGGTCTCTAGATAGTGTTTTTTTTTATTATTTTTTTATTTTCTCTAGCAGAATAGAGGCTACTGGCTCACAGAACAAGGTGATGCATGGTTCCATAGAAGTGATCCTCCTGGGATTCTAGCTGAAGATTTGGGGGGAGGGGGAAATAGTACAAAGGCAAGAGAAGACTGAGCTAGTTTGAACCAAATAGGTTAACTACAGTTCAGGGGAATTTTACTGAAAGTAAATTTAAATAAGTAGTATTCACCTGCCAAAGAGCAGGCAGATGGACTTCCTTGACCCTGCAGAGATAGATACATTTCTCTCTCTCTTCCCCCCCCCCCCCCCCGACCCCCTGCAATCATACCAAAAATCGGTGGAGTAAATTTTAATAGATACATTATTAAACCCTTCACAAATGAAATGTATTCGAATAACTCCAGTGATCACTAGACTATAGTAGTGAACTTGTGAAGAATAAGATTTCAAAGCTAGATTCAACAGTAACAGGGCTTTCAATAAAGCCTTATTTAATGGCAGACCCTACCACATATTCTTTTCTCTAAAAGTTTTCCCTTTACGCTTTTAAAATAAGCTGAAAGGCTAGATAAACTCATACGTTAACTTTCCAAGCTTCCCACACATGGACTGTTTTTGATAGCTTGCCCTTACCCTTCTTAAAATCTTGGGGAAATCCTGATGACATACCTAAAGCATTGGAGGTGGGGGGTGGGAATCAACACTTTATTTAGAATTTTGTAATTAGTAACCCCCTTTCCACACACACCCCCCACAGCCCCAGCCCTTTCCTAGAAACAATACTTAAGCATGTCTTTAATTGTAAGGCATGAATATAATGTATTTGACTTGTGCTGCCTGCTGCTTTGGCCTACTTTCCCTAACAAACCTTTGGAAGCTAAACGTGTTTCCACCTCATGGTGTTTTCCTTTCTGCTAGAGAGCCCATTAATGTGGACATGTCCCTCATTGTCTAGTTACAGTAACAAGTAGAAAATAGTTGCTAGATTTTGTGAATTCCTTCTTTCCAGTAACCCCCTCTTTTTGTCCTATGACTGCATACTCTACCTTGAATGGTTCCTTTCAGTATGTACTAACTACTTGTGCTAAATACTCTGTTCCACTTTCCATTTAGCTGTGATGCTGGAAGTACCTTTCCCAGACCTGAAGAAGAGCTCTGTGGCTCAAAAGCTTGTCTCTCTCACCAACAGAAGTTGGTCCAATAAAAGATATTACCTCACCTACCTTGTCTCTCTTCTCTCCAAAGCAGCCCTATTCTATCTCCAAGGCTACGTAAGTGTCTTAACCACTACCACATTGCTGTAATCTTCAAGAGGCAGCTGCTGTGGGATAGGCATGATTAACTCTGTAGTAGGCTACAACTAGCTTGCCTCCCACCAGGATTATTCACAGGCTTTTTTCCTCCTAGGCTTGTCCACATGTCCACAGTCTCAATACAAGAGGCACACTCACTGAGCAGGCAGTTTGACCACTGTAGGAGTCCCCTGGGCTAAAGCAAAGACCTGAAGAAGGGTTTACAAAACTTTGGCAAATAAGAACTGTGTATTTCTCCAACTCAACCTCTCCTTAATCTGCTTCCTTAACTCTACCTCTGTGATGAATCCAGATGGGAGAGGACACATGCAGGTCTTTTTCTTCCCCCAGACTCTAGTGTCTGGGGGAGTCTTGCAAAGGTAGCTTTCTCCTGTAAGCTACCTATCAGGTGAGAGTCCCATATCCCTTTTGCCTATTCCCTATCTCTCTTAACTTCTCTGGATGCCTGACTATGTATCAGGACGCAGTTTGTGAATTCCATGTTTATGCATCTTTTAGAAGGAGTTAGACCAGTCTTGAGCAAACAATTCCTGCTCTCTACTTTAAAAAGTCCAGTCAGCGGGGCTAAGGCAGACTCCCTGCCTACTCTGGCTCTGCGTGGCTCTTGGAAGCGGCCGGCATTTCCCTCTGGCTCCTATGCGGTGGCATGGCCACAGGAGCTGCGGGGGCGGTGCCTGCAGCCAGGGGGAGCGCATAGAGCTGCCTGGCCACGGCTCCGCCTAGGAACCAGAAGGACATGCCAGATGCTTCCAAGAGCCACCTGAGGTAAGCACTGCCAGGAACCCACATCCTGAACCCCATCCTGCACCCCAGCCCCCTGAGCCCTCTTCCACACCTTAAACTCCCTCCCAGAGCATGCACGCCCTCCCGCACCGCAGCCCTGAGCCCCCTCCTGCATACAAACTCACTCCCAGAGCCTGCACCCCCTCCCACACTCTGAACCCCTTGGCCCCAGCCCGGAGCCACCTCCTGCACCCCAAACCCCTCATCCGTAGCCCCACACCAGAGCCAGCACCCCAAGCTGGAGCCTGCACCACCCCCCCCCCCATGCCCCAACCCTCTGCTCCTGGAACCCCCTCCCCCACCCTGAATCCCTCATTTTTTTGGCCCTAGCCGGAGCCCTCACCCTCTCCCACACTCCAACCTCTTGCTCCAGCTTGGTGAAAATGAGCGAGGGTGGGGGAGAGTGAGTGATGGAGGGAGAGGGGAAAGAGTGAGCAGGGGTGGGGCCTCAGAAGGGGCAGGGCCTCGGGGAAGAGACAGGACAAGGGTGTTCAGTTTTCTGCAATCAGAAAGTTGGCAACCCTAACTGTTGTGTGGAGAAGGGTGCTGGATGTAAAGAACCTAGAAAACCTTAAAGGCTTCAGAGCTATGCAGAAGCTCAAATTAAGGGAAAAAATAAAAATAATAAAATTCTTCTGGCATGCAAAATCTTCAAATACAGGTTATCTTGAAAATGGGAAATAACACTGAACATTTAATGTGTAGTAACTAGATTCCTTTCCCTTTTTAAAAAAAATAAACCATTATTTTTAGTTGACTTTCCCAAGTGATACCAAAATATAATCGAGGACTAAAAATGTCTGTGTCTCCAAATAATGCTTATGGAAAAATCTGGGCTGCTCACATTTGTTCATTTTATATAGATCGTTGGGTTTTTTTTTTGGTTTTTTTTTTCTGGCTCCCTAATGAGCTGATAAATCGGGTGGAGGAATAAAAGCTAGATTGTTAAAAACTTTTTTTATATAATGGCATATAAATGAAGCTCATCAGTATTAGTTTGTTGGACTGAGTAATAATCTTATTGTGATTCTGTTATGACCTTGAACTGCAAAGCAAACATCAGAAATGCATAGTTTTATTTGCAAATTCATATACAGATTCCACTTGCTGGCAGAGGTGTCTGTTAATTTAGGCATTGTATTTCCACGTTCTGCAACATTACATATTATAATTACATTTTTGTCATTCATCAACAGTAAAATCCAATTTTAGTGAAAGTCTTCTAGTAAGTAATCTGTAGAACAATCAGTAGCAGTCATTTTCAGAGAAATTTGATCCTTCGTCTTTTGTTTTAAATAAAATATTTGTATAATATGTCACGAATTTTTAAATGGTCCCTTATTTTTGGATTTACGAGACTAGTGAGTACAAATGTGCAATATGTAACGTACAGTCCCTATTCAACAATGAGATTTCTGTGGTTGTTGACCATGTAACTTGGTGTTTCATCTTTCATTATGTGTTAAGATTCTAGAGGCACTCAAATTTTTCATCCTATTCTGCTGATCATACTTTTCATTCTGGTTTCATCTCCTGTGAAGTGCGAATAAATGTTTTTCCCCTAATGCCCTTAATATGTAAAATGTACAACAGGTGGGATTTGTTCGCCAAAAATAGGAACCTAAAGTTAGGCTCAAATCTAGAGCCCTGCAAATCCGCGGATATCCACTCCTATATCTGTGGATCAGATGTGGATGCAAATTTTGTATCTGCACAGGGCTCTACTCAAATCCATTTCGGTGCACCTTATTGATTCTACTCCTCCTTGCCTTGCCTTCCCCCTTCTCAAACCGTTGCACAAGATTGTGTCTCCGGTTGAAATACTTTCAGAATGGATACCTTTCGAAGCACCATGGGAACTAATATGAGAAGCTGAAGTAGTAAGTGGCTGAAAATGGGAGTTGCTGTATGAAAAGGTTTGAAGTCGCCCATATAGTCCATCTTGTCCCCCTTCCCTGTTGCATCATGACAGTATTGATTCCATTATTCAGAAACCATTCCTAATGGAAAAGTATACAGTGGCCTAGCCTTGAATATCTCAAAAGATACCTTCTGCAAACTCTTGTGACAGTGTATCCCATTGTCTAATTTTAATTAAATTTTCATTCAACTATTTTAACTCTTTACTTGCTGTTGATTTGTCTTAACTTAATTTTACCTACTTTTGGTCAATTGTCAGGTCTTTCGTAGACCACTTTCTTTCTTTAGAGGGAACGTTCTTGTGATCAACTTTTCATATATTTTATTTTTTCCATACATTACCCTACTTGTTTCCTTGTTCTAAGCTCTCTTATTCTTTCTTATTAAATATGGTTCCCCAAAACTGAAGGCAGGCCTTCAATTGAAGACAAAAGGGAGAAGATAGTCATAGTCATAGAAATAGAAAATAGTCACTTTGCAGGAATCACATGTAAGACCCTTATTGTGTTCACCACTTTTGAAAGTTCGCCTTTGCCTGAGTTGCCTTGCCCCAATCTTCTTGTGGATTTCCTCCCAAATGGGAGACTCGAGACAGGTCTTGAAGTTGACTTTTCCTTCCCAGTTGAGACAGTAAAGCCACTCCTCAATGCCCAGCTGATTTCTTGAGTTAATCAAGACTGAACAGTATTTATCCTGTCCTTCAAAGTATGGTATTGATGAAACTTCCCAGGTTTGTATCATTCATGAAATTGATCTCTGGTTTCTTTTAAGAACAGCACAGCATTTAATGAACCTAATGGATTCTTCTGGGTTTCCCCACTGGCTGAGCTGAAGGTAAATTTTCTCTGTAAAAGCATAATTCACAGTATTGAGGCACATTAGAAACTATATTCAGGATAAAGGCATTCGCTGATGGCTTAATGCTTACAGTTGCCAGCAGATGTGATCCCTTGTAATGAACCATGTGACCTTAATTTGCTATTGTTTGCCAGCAGGAGGATCTTCCAGATAAGGGGTCACTTCTGTTTTCTAAAGGCTGTCGTCTTCTATTTTGGCATCTTTCTCTGCTAAATGGTATACGACGTTATAGTGGCACTCTGCTCATCCGTAACAGATCGGTAGCAGTATCGGCATGTCCCAGAAACATACATGTGCCCCAAGTTTGAGCACTATTAGGTCTGCTAAATCTCCTCGCACAAAGGGAAAACTGGCAATTCATGCTTACTCTGCATGCCTAAAGTGAATCAGGTATTTTAATCTTTGAGTTGAATGAATTTTAAAATAATCTGCAGTCACACAACTGGATGTGGGGGCGGGGCCCCTCTGGTGAATCAGGAATAGTATTCTGTGAAGAAGGAAGGTACTGTAATACAGGGGGGGTTGTAAAAATCATATTAAATTATTTCCTAATTATTCTATACTTATATCTTACTGAAGCAAAGTTACCTAAGTAAAAACTCAGAAAAATACCTCACATTTCAATGGTGGGGGGGGGGGGGGGGAAGTGTTACAAACATGTAACATTCAGAAATATATGTGTAAATATTTTGTGTGTGTGTGTATATATACATACACAAACTTAGATATGAAGGTGTACCAACTCTTAATGTCTCTTTCGCACAGAATAACTTGTAAACACACAGGTATAATTTATTAAACAAAAAGGTAATGTATTAAATGTACATGAAGACAGTAGGTGAGAAGTTCAGATATTCAGTGCTGACACTTTTCATGAAGCCTATTTTATATATATTCAGCAGAACTGTATTGCATTCTTTCCAATAACATGCAGAAATTAAGATTTTAGCATTGCCTTTGTGAGGTTTTTTTGTCTTTAGAACCCCTTTACAAAATTACAGTATTATGTGTATTATTCTTAACTTAATGAAGACTCCACCCACAATTCTGTTCTCTGTAGGAAACCTCCACTGATCTCTTCTTGCTGAATAGCTCTGTGGGATGTGAGCAATAATGTCTACTGAATATAGAAGATAATTTAAGTGTCACAAGACTCAAAAGTACACTTTTGCCAACATATTAAATAGAAACCAAGAGAGAGGCTAAGCAGGAACCTTGAAATGGGAAGTCCTTTCACAAAGGCTGATGTACAAGAGAGGACCAGTCTGGCATCAATAGTAGTTACGTGTAGTCTACTAATTCAGTATTTTTATTTTTTATGAACGTTGCATTTTAATCAGTAAGCTTCTTCCCTCATCCAGTGATTGGGGGTGGGCAGGCTGATTTTGTCTGTCTTCAGATAAATTGTCATGAGAGATGACTACCGAGCATGAGGGAATCATTATTCTAATTTTTGTAAAAAGGGGAAAAGTTCCAAGAGGCGAAATGTGGAAATAGGTTAGGACGCTACACAAGCCAAGTGGTGTCAATTTATTGAGATTGATTTTCTTTATTTTGCTCTCTTTCTGTGTCTGACATTACAATAACAGCTTCTCTGAAAAATGTCTTTTGTGGGGGCAAGAAAGCCGGACTTTTTGATTAACTGAAAGAAAAACGATTGTTCTTGTGTTTTGCTGTCCTTACCAGCATCTCAGGGTTTAGCTAATTTGCCATATTTGGGGTCAGGAAGGAATTTTCCTCCAGGGCAGATTGGAAGAGGCCCTGGAAGTTTTTCGCCTTCCTCTGTAGCATGGGGCATGGGTCACTTGCTGGAGGATTCTCTGCTCCTTGAAGTCTTTTAAACTACGATTTGAGGACTTCAGTAGCACAGATATAGGTGTGAGGTTTTTTGCGGGAGTGGTGGGTGAAATTCTGTGGCCTGCGTTGTGCAGGAGGTCAGACTAGATGATCATAATGGTCCCTTGTGACCTAAATATCTATGAATCTATGTTGCAGCTTCTTGTGCAATGACTGACTAGAAGCTGTAGAGTAGATAAGTGAAATAGTCAAGATTTATACAGAACTCAGTTTTACCAAACTATCCATTTTGTGTAGCTATTAGCAGAATGTAAAGCCATATTTTGGCACTGCACCGGTTAGCTTCATTCTTATTTATTAAATAACTTGGAGACAAAATGGGTCACCTGACTGTGAGTGGTATACAATAGTAGAGGGTGCACAAAACTTTCAAACTAGTTCATAATTTTGATTGCAGCACTTCCTGACTGAACATATTCTCTCTGCTTCCAATCAAGCCCTAGTGAATCAGCTTGGCTTAGAATTTGTCTTTTTCTTCAGGAATAATAAGAGGGAAAGGGGACCGTAAGTAATACTGTCAGTGTTAAAATGAGAGCGAGAGGAGTCGGTCAGGAACACTTGCTAGAAATATTGTATTTTTGGTAGATCTTGTCATTTGGATGTTTGTTGTTTTTAAAATGAGGACATATCCAGATATTGAACAGGATGTGTGGTTTGAATGCAACTCTGGAAGTGGGGAAACAAGAGCATTGCAAATAATGATAAAGGTATCTGTATAGTAAAACACCTGGCCTACAAGTTTGACTGAGAAGTTTTCAGTTATGCTTCTGTGAGGTTTTTGTCTTTATCCACACACCACTTCATAAGAATCTTCCTGTTTTTCCCCCTTGTCCTCATCAGACTTGCCTCACAGTGGGGTAGATGAGTTGGACTTGATTGGCTGCCATAAGTGGGCTGGCAGTTAAATTTGTTGTTACTAGAGGCCCTGTTGTTCTAAGCACTGTAAAATAAGTTAGTTAATTAATGATAACGAGATGCCCCAGGCCCCAAAGACCTTAAAGTCTAAATATATTAATGTCTTCTCTATCAGCCATTTTTTCCAACTTCTCGCCCTAGACTGGTTAGTCATTCTACTGTCAGGGAGTAGTTTGTTAGCACAACCTTAGCAAGCAGCTGGCGAAGGTGGTGAAAGAAGGTGGTCCTGGTTGCTGAGCTCCTGCCCAGCCAGCAGGGGCATATCTTCCTGTGGTAGCAGGGAGAAGGCCACTAAAGAAAGCAGCCAATGCAGAGGTGAGAGGGGGAAGCACGAATAAGCTTATTTCCGCCTCCTGAAGCCCTCTTATGAGCCCTGGAGGCTTCATCACACTGTGCTTGCTTGACAGTTAGCTGTTTGCTTTTGTGTGTCTACATGTTACATACTACTGTGTGGGGTGTGGCCAGTTACTGATCTGTGGAGGTGGCTGAATCAGGAGGAGGGCAATTTTGATAAGACAACGTGCTAATGTCTAGGTTCACCATGAGTTCCGTGAGCAAGGCTGGCAAAAAAAAAAAAAAAAAAGGCTAATGCGATCTTTGAACATATAAACAGAAGTAAGAGTAGCGTATATGGCATTGATGAGATGAATACTGGACGCAATTCTGGTATCTGCATTTTATAAAGAATATTGCAAAATTGGAGAGGATGCAGAAAAGAGCCAGAAAATAATTCAAGGTCTGGAGAAAAATGCCTTCCAATGGGACTTAAATACGTCAATCTCTTAGTTTAGCAAAAAGAAGATTAAGAGGTGACTTGATTACTGTTGGTATTTTCTCCCTGTGAAAGTACTATGTACTCTGAAGGGTTCTTCAATCTAGTGGGAAAAATGCATAACAAGATCCAATGCCTGGAAGCTGTCACCAGACAAATTCAAGTGAGAAATAAGTCACACATTTTCAACAGTGAGAGTGAGTTTAACCATTGGAACAAACTACCAGGGGAAGTGGTGGATTCTCCATCTCTGGATGTCTTCAAATAAAGACTACTTTCTTCTCTGGAAGACTTGCTTTAGTCAGACTCAAGTTATTAGGCTCAATACAGTGATAACTGAGTGACATTTAATGGCCTGTGTCCTACTAGAGGTCAGACAAGATAATTCTGGCTTTAAAAATGTATGAATCTCATGTATTAATAATTTGCTAATGAACAAAATAATAATTGCACAGGCCAAAACTAATAGTATGCATAATCTATTTGAAAATTATTTTATCCTAAAAATATGAATTTTGTGTGTATTTGCAATTTAAACAGAGGCAAAAAATTTAAATGATTACTCACTTGTAAATTATTAGGGCATCAAGCAAACGTTTTAATTTTTCAGCAAGATTATTTGCTGACAGGCAAATATATACCTTCTATGTACAAAAATGCCAATGTATATACACTGCAGTACTGCAGAATTTTAAACAAAAGCTGTTCTGGTCTCTTTGATCATCAGTCTGTGGTTTGGCTATTCTATATGTTAGTTTTCAATAACTTACTGTGCAAATGGCTTTGGAGCAGGACATTCATTGAGTTTATATTTTTCTCTATAGTCCTTTTAATATGCAGTGTAATAGCTTTCTGAACACCATTGTTTCATGAGCATAAAGTGAATGATTGAGAGAAGGGAGGCCATCTGTTGTTTAATTTGTGCTTTGTTTTGACTATCCTTCTCTGTGTGGCCCAATCTTACCTTGATGTTCCCCAACCATTTCGGCTTCTACTGTGACCTCTTCTTTTGCCACAGTTCTCTTGGTACCTTGTACTTCCCCTACACTCCAACTATGTTGAGATGAATTATGCTCGTTGTTCTTTATGAACACTATGAAACTAACTCAACGGAGTGATTCTTTTTTACCAGCAGGATTCTATCCACTCCTCTCAGTTGGGTCAGTAGGCATAGGCGCTCCCGTTGAAATGTCTGCCTTCCCCTCTGTGATGACATTCTTCTCTCTCTACCCCTCTTCTTTCTTCCAGCCCTATCCCCCTGGGCAATACTTCTTTGGCACATGTTTGTTTTTCCTGCCTCTGCTGGCCAATTTCATTTTATTGTTTCCCTCCATGTGGGAATGTATATGACTCGCCTGTCTGTCTTCTGGCTCCTTTCATCCACTTCCCTCCTACAACATGTAGCAACTTGTAGTGGTGTAGCATTAGTCAGGGTATGCTAGATAGTCCTTGACGTTCCCACGTGAAAAGTACACCATAAACTTAATTTGTGATATGTTTAAGTGTAGAAGAGTAGTAATAGCAAACATTTTACAAGCAGAGTTCAATGACAAACTTAGCCTAACTTTGTAGTTTGCTGCCTCATCCCCCAAATTGCACCTCATGCTGCTGGGTTGCTAATTGAAAAGCAGTTGTATAGAATGTGGCTGGTGACTTAAAGCTTAAAAATAAGCTCTAAAATATGTATGGTAAGAAGTCCTTTATCTTTGATTTAAACTGTTATGATATCACAACATGGTATTAGACTCCTATATTGTATAAATACTGTTCACCTATCCCTAGCTAATAAACACACTTGATTTTTGGTCCTTATTTGAAGAGCACCAGAAAAGCATTTCTACTCTCTTCTTGGGTTTTGGGTTTTTTGGGGTTGGTTTTTAGTTTGTTTTTTTTAAACCGACAGTGCATATGGTACCATGGTACATTTACGTATATAACTTATATGCATGTTAAATATAATCAGACTTGAAATTCACACTCCTGGTGATTTACTGCATGCAACTCAGTGTTTACTGGTATATTTTCAGCACTTCTGTAGTGCCAGCAATCCATGCTTACTGTGCTACATGCTTAATATATTAGAGTCACAATAACATAAATTGCTATGTAAGTACAATTTTAATAAATGGAACTCTTAATCCTTTCTGAAATATGCTAAAATGCCACAAATGAGGTGTTTCACAACAATTAGTTGTGAACATATTAACAAGTTGTGAACATAACAATTAGTCTCTTCTATAAAAAGTTATTTTATAAACTGGTCAGGAGTCTCTTGGTTATCTGTTTACAAAATCTGTTATCTCTTTCTATTTGAACTGCATATTACAGCTTTGTTTTGCTGTGAAATACTTTTCAATTTTGCACGATCTTTTGAGATGAAGCATCTTGTTTTATGAAAGGCCATGGCACAGGAGCTGCACTGTTACAAGTAATCATACAAACCACCAATTAAACAGAACATATCAAAGTAAATGTTGCCTGTAAAATAAACGTGTTCAATAAAATTGAATTTGGTTTTAAGATCCTCCATAGGATTAGTACTTGAAATACAAAATATATACTGACTCTTGTCTCTTCTATGTAAATACTCAGGCAAATCATTTTAGGATTTTTCAGCACAAGGGTTTTTCCTGGCTTTTTCAAAACTTTGTATGAAGGAAATGTAGTCTGGTTGAAGCAGAGTACTTTGGGGAGGTATTTGACCCTATCGCTCCAACTCTTAAAATACATCTCAGATTAAATCTCTCTATTTCCTTTAGTTTTAAACTAAAAACTCTTAATCCACGTGGGCCCTACAAAAACTAAAAATCAAATGTCTATTCTTGCTTTCTCTTATGAAGGAAATACATCTTCCGCTTGTTAGAGTAGTCTAAAACCATTTTGGGTCATTCTGAACACACTGTCCCTGTTTTATCCAAGTAGTGTGTGTCCTATTTTATGCATAATTAATCACATATAGGATCTTGCCATTAAAAGGCGTTTAGTATTTAAAAGATTGGCTGACAGTGTTCATCTTTAATCAGAAATGCCTAATTTACTGGCCAATTCAAAGGGCTTTTACTAGGCCTAAAATTACAAAATATTTTTTATATTAATAACTCAGGATCACAGTAATCCTCTTTAGTCACCAAAACAGGACGACTACTTGCAGACAATGACACCATAGAGCCAGAAGAACATTTTTGTTTTAAAGTTACTTGATTTAAGAGTGAGCCATTTAGTCAATATTGGGGTTTCTTATTGGTGGCGGCTTTTTAAGGATTGTAAGTGCTTCAGGACAAGGGCAGAACCTTCCTGTATATGTTGGCATATTTTGTGTGCTACCTTATTATTATAATTATATTGCCGTTCACAGTTAATGCTGAAAGCATTAATTTGTTCGACCAGCTTGCTTGACAGGTAGTTTCACACTAGAGACAATCTTTTTTTTTATGACAAACTAGCTGAAATTCCAAAATAAAATGAAAAATACAAGGTACACGCATGTTAAATGTCTATCAATAAATACCAGAGTGAGAACCCCTAGAGTGAATCACAGTGGTATTGATGATACTGTCATACTAAAAAGACAGCTTTTTAAATACAAATTATTTAAGGGTAAAAACCATAGGAACCTAAAACTGAGATCTCTTGAGTAATTTTATTGAGTTACGTTAAACTGCTGTCTTACCCTACAAAGAGGCTGCATCTCAGTAGCAGGTGAAGTAGAAATACTTTATATCTCTTGAATAGTGTAAAGCACATTTAAGAAACTTCAGGGCAAAAGACACCTATAAATAAAAGTACTTTTGGTTGGATATATGACTGCTGATGGTGTGCATCATTGGAAATTTTTGGAAACTGGTTGGACAAACACCGGTCAGGAATGGTCTAGGTTCACTTGGTCCTGCCACAGTGCAGGGAGCTAGACATGATTTTTCAAGGTCCCTTCCAGCCCTACATTTCTATAATAATGCAGAAAAGCATTTGGCCTTTGGTTTCAGAATGGTAGCCATGTTCATCTGTATCAGCAAAAACATCGAGGAGTCCTTGTGGCACCTTAGAGACTAACCAATTTATTTGGGCATAAGCTTTCGTGGGCTAAAACCCACTTCATTAGATGTAAGGAGTGAAAAATACAATAAGCAGTACTTTGCTAATGTGTGACACCCAGAATTGGACATAATACTCCAGCTGACGCCTTGCCAGTGCCAACTAGAGCGGGGACAGTTACCTCCCGTGTCTTACATATGATCAATGGTTCTCAACCCACAGCCTGCAGGCCGCTTGCGGTCCAGTCAGCACACAGCTGCAGTCCATGTGACATCCTCAGGGCCATAGCGGTGGCGTGTGTGTGTGTGTATATATATATACACACACACACACACACACATTTTGTTTGGATGCAGCCCACATAACACATAGAAAGCTGCACATGCAGCCCACAATGATAAATAGGTTGAGAGCCACTTCATATGATGATCATGTTAATACACCCCAGAATGACATTAGCCTTTTTTGCAGCTGCATCACATTGTTGACTCATATTCTATATATATATATTCTACTATAATGCCCAGACCCGTTTCAGCAGTACTGTCACTTAAGCAGTAGTTCCCCATTTTCTGGTTGTGCATTTGATTTTTTTTCTTTCCTAAGTGAAGTACTTTGCATTTGTCTTTATTGAACTTCATTTTGTTGATATCAGATTCTCTCATTCTCAGATTTGTCAAGCTCCTTTTGAATTCTAATCCTGTCCCCCAAAGTGCTTGCTACCCCTCCCAGCTTGGTGTCATCTGCAAATTTTATAAGCATACTCTCCACTCCATTATCCAAATTACTAATGAAAATACTGAATCACACCAGACCCAGGACTGACCCCTGCAGGACCCCATTAGATATGTCCCCCCACCCAGTTTAACAGCAAACCAGTGAAAGCTACTCTGAGTATGGTTTTTCAACCAGATGTACATCTGCCTTACAGTAATTTCATATAGACCACATTTCTGTAGTTTGCGTATGTCATGTAATACAATGTGCAAAAACCCTTATTAAATCAAAATATAGCATATCTACTGCTTCCCCCTCCACTAGGCCAATAACCCCGTCAAAGAAGGAAATTAGGTTTGTTTGACATTATTTGTTCTTGACAAATCTATGCTGGCTATTCCATATAACCCTATTATCCTACAGGTGCTTACAAACTGATTGTTTAAAGATAGGTACTATGATTATCCTTCTCCAGCCCTCTGGGTCCTCACCCATCCTCCATGAGTTCTCAAAAATAATTGCTAATGGTTCTGAGATTGCTTCAGTTAGTTCCTTATGTACTTTAGGATGAATTTCATCAGGCCCTGCAGATTTGAATACAGCTAATTTATCTAAATATTCTTTAACCCAGTGGTTTTCAAACTTTTTGTAATGATGACCCCTTTCACAAAGCAAGCCTCTGAGTCTGACACCCCGCCCCCCCTTATAAATTAAAAATGGGGGGGAGGCAATTTAATTTAATGGGAACTCGGGGCTGTCAGCCCCACAGAGCTGACCGCTCGCGATCCCCATGTAACCACCTTGAGAACTCCTGCTTTAACCTGTTCTTTCCCTATTTTGGCTTACATTCTTTCCCCTTGTTATTTAATGTTAATTGTGTCAAGTATCTGGTGGCCATTACTCTTTTCAGTGAAGTCTGAAGCAAAATAGGCATGTGACACCTCAGCCTTCTTAATATTATCAATTATTCACTCTCCTTCCCCATTAAGAGGGGACCTACACTTCTCTGCATCTCTCTCTGGTTCCTAATATAGTTATAGAACATCTTATTGCCTTTTATGTCCCTTGCTAGATTTAACTCATTTTGTGCCTTTCCTTTCTGATTTTTGTCCCTACATGCCTCTATCTTTTGTACTCCTCCTTAGCAATTAATCCATGTTTCCACTTTTTGTAGGATTCCTTTTTGATTTTTCAGGTCACTAAAGAGCTTCTGATGGAATTATGTTGGCCTCTTCCTATCTTTTTCCTTTGCATCAGGAATGTTTGTGGTTGTGCCTTTAGTATTGTCTTCTTGAGAAACCACCAGCTTTCCTGAACTCCTTTTTCCCTTAGATTTTCTTCGCATGGGACTTTACTTACCATTTTTCTGAGTCTGTTAAAGTCTGCTTTTTTTGAAGTCCATTGTCCTTATTCTGCTGCTCTCACTCCTTCATATAATTAAATCTATCGTTTTCACTATTGCTTTCACCCAAATTGCCTTCAGTCTTCAGATTCGCTACCAATTCCCCCCTGCTAGTCAGAATCAAGTCCAAAAAGGCTGTCTCCCTGGCTACTTCCTCCACTTTCTGGAACAAAAAGTCCCCAGTAAATTCCAGGAACTTATCGGAGATTTTGTGTTTTGCCCCATTACTTTTCTAACGGATGTCTGTATAGTTAGTCTTCCATTAGTACCAGAGCTTGTGTTTTGGATTTTTCTGTTTGTTTTAAAAATGCCTCATCTATCTCTTCTTCCTGATTTGGTGGTGTATAGCAGACCCCTATCCTGACATCATCCCTATTTTTACCCTTTTTATCTTTACCCAGAGACTCTCAATTGGTCTGCCTCTTACCTCCTTGTGGGCCTCAGAACAAGTGTATATATTCTTGATGTATAATGCAACACCTCCCTTTTACCCTGGCTTTCCTTCCTAAACAAGCAATACCCCTTTATACCAATACTCCAGTCATGAGGCTTATCCATCCAAGTCTCTGTGGTGCCAATTAAGTCATAATTTTGCTTAAGTAATAATACTTCTAGTTCTTCCTATTTATTCCCCAAACTCCTTGCATTTGTGTATAGACATCTAAGATCTTGAGCAGATTCCCCATTTAGTTTCTGCTTAATTAATAAAAGGGGAAATTGGGGAATATAAAATATAAGCTAGGAATTCTTTAAGAAAAGAGAGAGTGACAAGGAAAGCAAAAGGGAAAATTTATGCCCATCAGAGTTAAGGATAAGAAAGTTTTAAAAATATATTGGGAACAAAAAGAATCCTAACTATGATATTAGACCATTAGTAGATGGAAATGGTAAAACTGTCAGTAATAGCGTAGACAAGGCAGAAGTAGTCAATAAATATTTCTATTCTTTGTTTGGGGAAAAACATATATGGTAATCTTATATGGTGATGAATCACTTTCCATTCTAATTGTAACTCAAGAGTATGTTAAACAGCAGTTACTAAAGTTAGACATTCTTAAATCAACAGGTTTGGATAAATTGCATCCAGAAATTTTTAAAAAGCTGGCTGAGAAGCTTGCTGGGCATTCATGTTGATCTTCCATAACTCTTGGAACACTGGGGAAGTTCTGGAAGAAAGCTAATGTTGTGCTAATATTTGAAAAGGCTAAATGGGACTACTTGGGTAATTATAGGCTTACAGCCAGACATTGATCCCCAGGCAAAATTATGGAACAGCTGATGTAGGGACTTAATTAGTAAAGAATTAAAGGAGGTGATGATATAATTAATACCAATCAACACAATTTTATGGAAAATAGCTCTTGCCAAACTAACTTAATTTTTTTTTATAATTAGTCTGGGTGATAAAGGTAATAGTATTGGTGTAATGTACTTTAAGTTATATGGCTTGTTATCTTGCAATATTTTGATTTTAAAAAACTAGATAAATTAGAACAATACAAAATTAAAGTGGCAAACGCTAAATGGATTAAAAATGAGCTGGCAGGTTGCAAAATGCATTTGGAAATAAGGAATCATCATCAATTGGGTAAGTTTCTAGTGGTGTCCCCTGGGGATTGGTTCATGGCCCTGCCCTATTTAACATGTGTTTTACTGGTTTTTATAATCAATGACTCGGAAGAAAATATAAAAGCATTACTGGTAAGGTTTGCAAATGACACACAGATTTTGAAGGAGTCTTAGCTTAGAAATGTTGTGTGTGGTAAAAAAAAACCTATACAGGCAAATGTTTCTAGTGTGGAGCTGGCCCCAGTGTGTAAGTTTGCATTTGTTTTCTACGTAAAATATAAAGTTAATGTGATGGACAAATGAACTTGTAAATGTTTTCAGTGTCTTTTTAATTTATATTCTTGATTAGGTAAAATGTTGTCCTTTTAATCCTATCAGTTTGTTTGAAAATCTGTTCACTTTAGGAACTAAAAAAACCAAAACAAACAAACAATTCCTGAAAATGGAGCACTCAGGACAGCTCTGAATGAGATATGAAGAATAATAATATGGGATGGTTTTGAAAAATATCATGGAAGTGTGTGTGTGTGTGGTAGGGTTTTAACAGCTGGTAAATGAATATTCATGATAGGGGAGGTAAGGGGCAGGATTCACTGGGAGCTCTCAATCTGGTTGAAGGCAGATTACTTCCAGGCAAAAGGTGGGGAGGAGAGTTGTCTTTCAGTTGGGTTAGCTTAAACGCAATTGGAAAACTACACAATTTTTGTCCCTTAAGACAGAAGCATTGGCCTGGTCTTTACACCTTTTTATCCTAGTATTCTTACTATGAGTTAGTTAATATAGTAATTCAGATGCGATAAAATTCTAGTGAAGACAACTGTGGTAAGCATACACCTTTTCCTCATGTGGGGACTCATCTAGAGGTCCTGTTAATTTCATAGCATAGTTGGCCAGTAACTCCTTCGGTTTATAAAACGCAATCCTATTGTTAGGGACACAGTCATCTACTTCATGGAGTTGTAGAATGGTACTAGGGAAGATGCCTTCTCTCTCTTCTTGTCCTTAGCCCTAAAATAAAAAATACAATGCAAACTACAAACACTTTTTAATAATATGTCTGCACATGTTATGATGTTTGTGTGTTTGGAGAAACAAGGAGTTTCAGGCCTGGATGTCCAGCCTCTCTTGAATAGTTTGGTAGGGTATCTGTTTTTTAATAAAAACACAAGGATGGAGAAATGAAAGGAAATTTGTAAATGGGTTAAGTCTGATCATTAAATTGTATGTTAATGCATATTATATTTGACACACACTGTACTTGAGATGTGAAAATAGCCTCAAAACACGATCAGTTCAGCTGTATTTCATTAGGTCTTTTTAAAATGAAACTCCACTCCAAAAGGTGACTTTAAAATGTGATCATGGGGTTCCATGGCTGTGTGTTACAAACTCTCAGATCAAGTTTGTTTGGCTTGCATGTAAAAAGACAGTATTTCAAACTGCCAACCCTGCAAATTCGGCCTGGAAGCTGAAAGTCAAGCTGTGTTCCTTTTTCGGTTTGTGAGCACCTTGCCAGTAATACTTTTACTGGCCAGATTCTGCCCTCCACCTCCACTTGGACCTGCTGGAGCAGTTTTCAGTGAAGTTCCATGAGTGTATCCGAAAACAGATTTGACCCACCATTGGGATTTAACAGTTTTGTTGTTGTGTCATCAGGAATAGTTCTGCAGTTGATCTTAGTTCTGCCATCTGAATTGGAGTAAAAGGTAGTAAATTATTTTTCATGATTAGAGTATGATTCATAAACAATGAGAGCAGATTGGTCATGATTATATAGCCTCTCTTCTAACCAGAACTGCACTTTCAAGAGTGGAATGAGGGGATTTAGGTTCACAGTATAGTGCCTGGAGCATGCCACCATTATGGTAGAGCATGTAAACCAGAAAATATTTGCACCCAATGTCATATCAAATAGAAACAAAATGTTGCATATTTGGAGAAAAGACCACTTTACCTTGCCAAGTAACTTTGCTTTTCAGCTTCTGTGGAATTGGTAATAAAAAATAATCTTCTAAATCAGCCAATAAATAAATGATGAGGCTCCAACATGGCGGTGGGCAAACACAGGCGACTTGCTGCGTGGAGGTGGGTGATCACCCTGCGCATGCACACCCCCCACACACACCAGGACTCAGAGGAGAGGATGCACTCAACCCTGACACAGTGCAAGGGGCAGGCCTGCCCCAGAGTCCCTGTCCCGGGGAGGGAGGGCTGCAGGGTGATCTCCTACCTCCCTGCAGCCAGTGGCCTGTGCTTACTGCTGCCATGCTGGAGCCACCACATTTATTTATTGACCAATAAGATTTGCAGAATTTTAAATTGTGTGTGCAGAATTTTTTTTTGGTTCAGAATTCCCTCAGGAGTAGCAGGTGAAGCAACTCACCAGGGTTACCAGCCCCGCCTCATATGCACCAGGTGTGGGCAAGCCCGCTCAGCCCAGCAGGATCCAAGTGTGGAGGGGCTTAGTGTTGGGGGAATCTAGGTGTGGGGTGAGAGGACTCTGTGTGGGGCAATGAGGGGGGGTCCTGGTGTGGGGTGGGATCTGGATGCACAGGGATTAGGGGTGGGGGGTTCCAGTTGCAGGGGTAATGGGACTCTGAAGGTGGATGGGACTCAGTAGGGGTGATTTGGGGGGAGAGGGGGTTGGGGCTCGGGGCTCGGTAGGGGAGGCTGAGTGGCTCAGTGGGATGGGCTGGCTGCTGGGGGAGTGTGGCTTGGTGGGGTGGGGGTCCAGGTGCAGCTGGGTGGGGATCCAGGTGCAGGGGCTCATGGGCTGGTCCAGGTGCATAGGGGGTGGGGCTCATCAGAGTGAGGATTGGAATGCAGAGGGGTCAGCGGGGGATGGTCTTGGTCAGGGGAAATGCAGGCCCAGCTGGGACTAGTAGTGAGCCCAGCGCCGGGGTAGGAGCCACCGGCTGGGGTGGGACTAGGGTGGGCAGGAGGTGGGGCTCGGTGGGGATGACTGGGGGGCAGGGTCCTCCGGAGGCAGGCAGTGAGGCTGGATCAGCTGAGGGTTTGAGTGCAGGGGGCTTATTGGGGTGTTCTGTGTGCAGGGGGTGAGGCTTGTCTGGAGAGTGTGGGTATGGGAGGGGTCCAGATGCATAGGGGTTGGGCAGACTTGGGGTGGGTCTGATTTATCCCTCTCCCCCTGTGGTGATTTATCCCTCTGTTGGCTGCTCTGGGCGCCAGAAACAATGCTCCCCTGCTGCTGTGGAGGGGGCTCATGACCACTCTTAGAGCTTCCCTTTGCTTCCCCATCGTAAAGTCATTTTTCTGCAAGGAAGCAAAGAAACCTGCGCTTGACATGAATTTTGCGTGCATGCCCAGTGGTGCAAAATTCCCCTAGGAGTAGCTAGCGTGACCAGACAGCAAGTGTGAGAAATCGGGACGGGGGTGAGGGGTAATAGTAGCCTATATAAGAAAAAGAACCAAAAATTGGGGCTGTCCCTATAAAATCAGGACATCTGGTCACCCTAGGAGTAGCATCAGTTTTATGTGGATTTGGGCACTGCTTACCCAAAACAATGTTTTCACATCTTCCCCAGCCAACAGGTCTACTTCTATGCATAAGTTAAATACATGCATACACTTGCAGGACCAGTGCCTTAATGTGAATGTTCTCGTTCGATTTTTCTTTTTTCATGGAGTTTCTAGCAATTTCAAGTATTCTGGGATGATTTCCTCACTATATAAAAACGGAATACAAATAAACACAAATTTCTTTATTCCATAGTGGTACATAAACTAATCATTCGGTCTGATCCTCTGAAATCCTTCTGCTCCTGCCCTCCCCCCTTAAAAATTTTGCAGTGTATCTGACATGAAGCAAAATCCGCTTGTGGTGAGGAAGGGTAGCCAATGGGTTGGGCACTAGTCTAGGACTTGGGAGAGCTGTGTTCAAATCCCCGCCACAACACCGTGACTGTGGGTAAATCATTTAATCTCTCTCTGCTTCAGTTCCCCATCTGTAAAATGGGGATACTGCTTCCCTACTATATTGTGAGCAGAAATATATTAAAGATAGCTGGTATTATTTTCTATCTACTGACATAGGGTGATCAAAGTAAATAATCTGTTGTAGGTTTTATCCTTAGCATATGCCCAAGATGTCCACCAGAGATCCAGAAATGCATATTTTCTTATGGTTTACTACTTAATTATTTGTCTTCTCATTGTTCTCCTATAATTTAGAAGTTTTACCTAGTAATTTAATTTACATGACATCTAGTGCAGTAATTGTACAGTTCTTTCCTTTGGAAATTGACCTTTTACTGCTGTAATATCTTGTTCCATAGCATTTTACCCAGTCATTGAGCAAGCCAGACTTATAGTTATTGATAAAATTAAATAAAATTTAAATTGCATGTTCTGAAAGAAATCCTGTTTAATTAGATGCCAGTTCAGTCCTGGATGTGTTTCCTCTCATGGAGGTTGCTAATACTTGTGCAAAAAGAAGGCAAAAATTTATGAAATCTTTTTCCTTTAAAAGACCATGTTCAATATGAGAAACACTTAATTTCTAAAATGGCAAAATAAATACATTGGAAAATATTTTAAAATTATGTGCTTATTATGAGCCTCTTTCTGGAAATGTACTTTTTTGACAAGACCATAGTGTTTGTATGTAATACTTTGATTCATGTAAACTGAAGTGTAAACACAGAGGTTGTTGCTGAGTCTAACTTTAAATTTATTTTTGGTTAAATGAGCTTTTGAAAAATGAAATCTTACACATTCTGTGTCTGCAACTCCTTTTATGCCCTGACATTTTTTTTAGGGTGTGGGGGTTTTTCTGGGTTTTTTTTGTTTGTTTGTTTTTTTAAAGAGAATAGACACAATTTACTATGGTCCATGCCCATGGAACTTTAAGCCATCATTGATGATAGTGAATGACGACTTTTTGAAAATCAACGACTTGTTACAATTAGGAATAAAATGTTTGGGAAACTGAATCTTTTTTTGTAATGCCATCTCAACTTGAAATTCATCCATGGTGGTGTATAAATTGGAGAGTGCTACAGGTTTGAGACGTGTTTCAAAACTGACATAAATACTCTGTATTTCATAGAGATGGGGGAATGTGGGTGTGGAGATCAAGCAGGCCCCAAATTGTGGTAAGATCTGTTGTAAGTGTTGGTTCACTGCTTTTCCAGACAAAAGGGCCCCCACAAAATCAGAAGCTGTTCCAAACTACCCAATCAGGTAGAGCAGCTGCAGGCATGAAACTCATTTTTCACATTTATTAAAGAGAGGAAAAAGAATTCAATGCTTTGAAATTGAAGATTGGCTTCTGCATTCTTAATAGTAATTCAAGTAAGCATTTGTTAATTTTTTTTAGTATTTAAGTATACAATCTAATGCAATTTATAAATGCACATATACTTCATTCTAACTGGGTAGATAAGCTATAGTGAAGCTTTGCTGTCATGTCACCAAAAGCCAGCCTATCAGCCTTTTTTTAGAAATTTTAAAATTGAGATACTTTGGCCTGACACTACTTTATTTTAGTTTTACATATGGGGGATATATATGTATTCCACCTGGGTAAACAAAGAGCCTTATCTGCAAATTCTTCCATGGACAATGGTCACCACTCTTAACTTGAGAAGAGACCATTTCTTTGGAAGAAAACTCTAGGACAGTAATAACAGGGAACAGTTGCAGAACTAACATGAACAATATCTTTTTTAAAAAGAAAAAAGAAAAGGAGTACTTGTGGCACCTTAGAGACTAACCAGTTTTACTCCTTTTCTTTTTTCTTTTTACGAATACAGACTAACACGGCTGTTACTCTGAAAAATATCTTTTCTGGTTGTGGTGCCTGCAGGTAACTTTCAACACTGGTTGTGCCATTTTCTGCATAAAATAAGTAAAAAAGGCTTAATAAAAGGCAGCTATCATCATGTTTGATAGCAGTTGAAGAAGTCTGCTAAACTACTGCTTTCCTGATAAATACATATAATACAAAATATTTTTTCATCGGCAAAGCAATTTAAATCTCGAACACTAATCTCATGCTACTTTAAGGAAGCCTAACTTAATTTTATGCTGAGGCTTAATTATTGACTATAACAAGTTGAAGGACAAGATAAAACAAAGTCCTTTCTTTTCTGCTTAGCATACCACAGAGCTCTTTAAACATACAGAGAAAGAAACTACTGTTTGTACTGTACAGAGAGCAAATGGTGAACATTAAGAAAATAGCAAGCATGTTTGAACCATGTCATCATTACATATTTTAAGACCTACCATATCTGCCATTTTTTAGCTGTTTTGTAATATGATGACCGATGGCAAAACTTCATAGCACAATAAGCCAGTTTTATTTCTACATTCATTGACTATTTCTTGCTTAATGGTGATCTGTCTCTAAACATCAATGGTTCCACTTTGCTAGTGATTGGCTAAGGGAAAAGGACAGTTATGGTATCTAAGTTGCAGGGGGTGGTTATAATGGTAACACTGGATAACATACTGAAATTACAATTCAGTAATTGTTGACTAGGATCTCTTTGGCTGTTGAATGTTTATTGCTTTTATAATATGTATGGAATAAACATAATCAGTACAAATATGTATAGTGTCCTGTAATGAAACATCATACATTTTCAATCTGACATGTTTACTGAGCATTAGTAAAAGTACAGATACAATCATAACAGAAATCAAAAGGAGAATTTGTCACCCGATTCATTTATAATCCAGTTATGCACACACATTGCATTTTATTGCTGATGGCAACTGGCACATTCCGGGGTGCAATCCAGACCAGTGAGAGGTTGTGTCACCACCTGCCCTGCAATCTTGGGTCCTCACAATGCTCTGCTGTTGTAACTCCCAACCTGAGCTGCTCACAAACAGCCAGAAGTATGCAGGTCACTCCCTGAATTTATGTGTATAGCTACAGCTTTGACCCCAGCAGCCTGTCAGCAACGCTTCAGTCACACTTTGCCTTCCAGCAGCCTTGGTTACTGCTTGCAGAGTGACCCCCAACACACTCCCAGTCCAAAATTTTCCCCAAAAGTGTGTTCTTCATTGTCCAGCCCTTTCCTGGGTAGTTCAGATAATAGAGATCCATTGCCCCATAAGGGCAATTTGCAGTTTGCAACTTTAAATGGAGTTACCAAGCAGTTCAGTTTATATTAAAAAATAAAACAAGTTTATTTAACTACAAAGAGAGATTTTAAGTGAGTACAAGTACAAGGTATTAAAATCAGAAATGGTTATGAGAAAATGCTTTCTAGTAGTGAAAACTTAAGTTAGATTTGGTTCAAGGTAAAATCCTTACCACATGTTCCTAGCGACATTGCAGCCCAAATTCTCAGGACAGGATTCCCTCCAAAATCAAAGGCTGGTTCCTTTGTTCTCTCTCTTTCAGCTAAGACATCTGGAGACAGAGCTTAGGAGTTTTTTGCCCCTCACTTTTATAGTCGGGTCACCCTTTGAAATGCATTTGCCTGAGGGTTACCCCTAGATAATCATTCCAGCTGTAAGGACAGAGACATGGAGTTTCATGGTGAAAGAGGTTCCCTGTTTTTGTTTGTTAAAATGTAGATCGATCTGTTCCTGTCCCCCTTCATTACCAAAGAATGGCCACTTGAGGGGTGATTGGCAGTCAACTTTGATGACATCTGTCTAGAGATATCAGCTTGTCCTTTGTCTTTGAGAAACTGGTTTATTCATTTTCCAGACTTGTCTGGTAAACACATTGTAGTAATAATTTCAGCTTATGTTCATAACTTTAATACATGTTTCATACAGACATTACACAAGAATATTGATTTGTGTTGCGTTAGTTTTTTAATGATACCTCACAACAGTAGTGTAGCTGGGGGGGGGGGGGAAGCGGGGCAGCGGCCGCTCCCCCACTGAGCACAAGTGGCGCTTTGTCACTGTCTTGGCGCCTTTTAAATGTTCCCCTGTTGAGGGAACGGGGAGTGATCCAAAAAAAAAAAAGGCGCCACCCACTGTGGCGCTTTTACTCACGCGGCGGTGCCCCGGGTCTTCGGTGGCACCTCAGCGGCGGGACCTTCCGTGCCACCGAAGACACCCGGAGCAAGCGAGGGCCGGCCGCCGGAGCGCCGCCGGGTGAGTAAAAGCGCCACAGCGCGTGGCGCCTTTGTTTTGGATCGCTCCCCCTGTTCCCTCCACCTGGCTACGCGGCTGGCTCACAAGGCATATTTTTCACAGAGATTATTACAATAATGTGTAGGGTTTGAATACAGGGGGTGGTCTTGATTACAACATTATGAAGTGAATAGATTTCCCTTGATGGAACTCATTGTTGATTTATATGGAAAAATACTTTGAACATAAGATCATGAGTCTGCTGTTATTATGGGCCAGTCAGTTTTTCCCAATCTTAACAGAGTACTGGGGTAACATAAGGGTCTGCCATTAGGTCACCTTACTTCCATTCAGAGGAGTATCGTACACGCAGTTCTTTCTGAGGCCTCTGTCAAGGTCACTTTGAATTACCGGCAGGGATGCTGACCACACCTACGAAACTTCATCTCATGAATAGTAGTAGTCGTCTTCAGTGACACCCTAACTTGGCATCACTTCAGCTTTCATCAGTGCAGTGGCAAAGGGGATAGTTTTGTTTTATATGGGGGGAGTGGTCCAGAAAAGTCTCCTATGCTACACCTGATTCTGATTTCACCCTGGTGTAAATCACGAATAACTCCTGTATGTCCACGGAGATCACATGAGGGTGAACTAGTGTGGGAGAAGAATTGGGACATTTAATTTATTCCATTATACTGTAATTAATTTGATAAATGATGGTTGAAATTTTAAATTATGTAGTTGTATTGAAAACTTTCTCTGTGGACATTTTACCAAGTCTTGGCTTAATTTATAGACATTTTGCAGGAGTGGGGAAAGTTTTAGAAAAAGGCTATACTTACTATTTCTAAGCAAATTATATGCAACTGTGTAAACAGGCCTGTGGCCATGACAACCTCCACTGCAGTTCTGGTTCTTTTTTTCTTAGGTAGTGTCAGTATTTAAGAGATCATAATTTTACAAGAAAAAACCTACATGATGAATGAAATACAGGATGTAAACACAAGCCAGGTAGCTGTATCGTTTGTATAAAATCTCAGAATGTTCCGAGCAGGAACAAACTAAGACTGAGCTCACATACTTTCTCAGCTGCGGTGTTTTAACAGGTGAAAATACCATCGTCTAGTCTAACAGTGTCTTTATTCACTTAAGCTATTCTGAATATCTGTCATATTCAGCATATTTCAATTGTATGGTTTGCAGCATATTGCTTTGGAAAGTACATATACTTAAATTTGGTGGAACAAGTTCATTTTTACGTTAATACAGACATTCTTAGCACTGAATTATTGTGTTAGTAATACACAGAATTGTACAGTTCCCTGCAGAGTGTTGTCTTCCTCTAAGTGTGAGCTGTCACAGCATGACATATTTATGCATCTCTGAATAATCTCTGAGAATGCCAACTCAAAATGTGCCCAGTTCATCCTAGTTTGAAAACAACTTCCTAAACCCTTTCACCATAGATGCATGAAGGAATCCTTTAATAGCATATGTCTTTAAAAAAATACACTTGATTAGGTCTGTTTGAATGTATAAAGCTGCTAGTGAACTATGAAGCTGTACAGGAACAGTTAAATATCTGCCCTATGCAGGTTGTTAATAGGTTGTACTTACCACAAGCAGTTTTTTTTTTCTTCCCACTTCCTGTGAAGTGTCTCATGTCACTCAACAAAATGGAATTTTAATACTGTAACTCGTACTTCTTGTTTAGTCACTGGGATCAATAGGATGTTGCAGCGTGAATAATTATAGTGCCAATGCAATTGGAAGGCAAAGTTTCTAAATGTTAAGGAACTAAAAGGAAGCACATGGAAGTGTCAAAACTTTACATGCTACTGATGGAAATGCCACTAGTTGCATGTAGCTGGTTGGAACTAGAAAGGCCCAGAGTTTCTTCCTTGTATGTAATTCTGCTCATTAAAGAGTGGGAATCAGATGAGAGAATATTAATATAAGTATCTGTTATAATTGTTCACAAATCATTTTAATGACACATTGCAAAGCTGAATCACATTAAATGCTATTGTATACAACTGAGCAACTTAACATTTTGAAAAATTAACTGAAGGAAGAGGAATACTCCTAGAAGTCCTAACACTGTACTATGGATTAACTCCATTTCTTATCAGCAGGGTCTTTTATTCAGCAAAACTGTAGTGTCACTTCCTGCAGCATGTTCTGTTCTAGATTTTTGTGCATTTGCTATGTCTGCAACCTGAGAACTCCCTGCTCTTTGTAAGTACATGGATGGTTTATAGAAAACCAATCCTTAAACTAAAATTACCAAGTGTATATCAGTGGAAGGTTGGAGTGACTTAGGAAAAAAAAGTGAATTTAATGCTTACAAAAAGTGATGGTTTAATAACACTGAAATCTGCAGACCTCTGTCTGCAAAACAGGTATGAATACGGAAACTTCATTACAAACATCCTATCTCACACTGCCCCACTGACAACTTCACTGAGGCTGCCAAAATGGGAGCCAGTTGTGATGCTAGTTCTTCAGATATGGGCATCAGTGGAAAATAGTCTGTATCCACCAAACTTGTATCACACATACTGCTAAACATTGGTTGAAATATGAATTTGAGACCATCTTTTCCCTTCTCTCTTCCCCTCTGCACCCCCCGACTTCCCCACCATGGGTTTTAAGGAAGCTTTTCCTGACTGTTCTCAGCTTAAGTAAAGCTTAAGTTTAAAAAATAACTAACTGGAAAATAAAGCTGACTTAAGTGTAAAGGCTGAAAGCTTCTGTCTGCTATAGATTTGTTGAGGATTGTGTAGAAAATAATTTTAAAGGGTTACATTTTGCTGCTATTCTATTCTCACCTGTTTCTTTCCTTATACCTAAAGAGTGTCAGAGACCTTTTGCCTCCTAGCTTTCTGTGGTGGTTTTGTGCATGCAAGTGCGTAGGTACGTACATGCCTCCTCCTTAAGGAGGTGTGCAATGTGGCTCTAACCTTGTTAGTTCTAGAGACAGGCCTTAGCCCCAGAGTTATGAGGGGTTTGCTATAAAATTCAACACTGGCTTGAATTCTGAAACTGAACTCCCTCTCTTCCCTCCACCAGATGAGTTTCGGCCCATCGTATTTTTCCATTCTTTCTGTTAGGCCTAGTAGATCTGCTTGGGGTGGCTTTTACTTTCTCTGAATCAGACAAAAGAGACCGGTCATAAAAGAAGGGAGAACTCTGAGACTGAGGCAAAAGGAGAGTTAATGGAGAAGGATGAAGGTCAGAAGGAAAAGGGAGTGTTTGCTGGATGCTCTCAGGAGTCGGTGTAGAAAAGGATGCAGGTAGAGTATATGAAGGTATATGAAAAGAAATGGTGGGAGAGAAGGATTGTTGGCAAACGTGTTAATCTGTAAGAAGTATTAACACTGTTTACAGAGCAGGAAGGCATCAAACAAACTTAAGTCAGTTTTAAAATTTGCTCTCTACTTTGACAACCGTACATCAATAAATAGGGAATCACAGTTTTTGAGAAGACTCTGTAACTATTTTATTTGTAGAGGAAAAAGCTTTAAAGGGCAAGATGTTTTTAAAATTATGTACATTTTAACATGCAGCTCACAAATTAGCTCCTAGCTTTAGCTATGAAGAATGAGATTTTGTGGAGCAACCTCGTTTTGTAAACAAAGCTCAACCGGTCTTGCTCTCTCTTTTTCCTTAAGGACTTGGTAAATATTGAGATGTTCTTGACGGCTAAAGAAGTGGAAGAATCTTTGGAAAGGCAAGAAACTATGACTTGCTTGGCTTGGTGTCATGATAACAAATCCAGGCTCAGGAAAATGAAGGTATGGAAGTTATAATGCACAAAACTTTAACTTAATGTACTTTGTCATGGTTGTATGAACTCCTTGAATATTTGATTTAGCCAGTTGAGTTTAAATGTTGGGTCTGAATGATGACTTAGCATGTACTAAACTAAAGATCCTAAGTACAAAATAAATCCCTTTAATATGCCTAAACCAGAGCAGTTGTACCCACTTACACCAAGGTTAAACTTGACCCTGAACCTAGGTCCTTTAGATGCACGATTTTTCCTTGACAAATTACAGTGAAATAACATAACAATATGACCTTGCTTTTTAATGTGATTTACAGAAACTTAAATGCAAAGGGGTATAGTCTCGTCTCGATGCATGAGGACTTATGTGCATAACTCCTTTGCATCCTGCTGAGAACATACTTCACAGGGTGTATATGAAGTTGTCCTTAACAAGCGTGGAGAGCAATTGAAATGCTAAACATATAGTCTCATGCTTAACACAGTGGGAGAAATTTACCTTATTAAAAAAGTTTTATCCAGCTATGATGACTTAAAGAAAAGAGAGCTAACTTGAAATATAAGATGCAATAATGCTAAGTTAGAATGTAGTTTTCTCAAAAAAGCTGCATGTAATCTAGTAACAAGCAAAGTACATTTCTTTCCAGCCCTTGTACACCATGAACAGAAGATAAGGAGTCACTCCGTGTTTATCCATATATAGTTAGTTTAAATTCCCTTGTCTTTAAAGTTGCTTTTTAAAGTATGCTGTAATCTTTTATAGGGCTTGCAGAAATCTGTTTTAACTGATATTAACCAAAACCCCTGCCTCCCTCAGAAAGGTGTTTTGTGTCTTCTTTGTTTTGTTTTTTTTTAAACTAAGCGCTTTCTTTAACCAAAAATGTCTGAGTGCACTTAATGACAAGCAAAGAGTGACATTCTCTGTCACTCAGGGGCGCCAAAATGAGAACGAACCGAAGATGGGACGCAAAAGTAAATCGGCCTGTGATTACTCTAAAGAAAATGATGATCTTGTTATGGAAACCATTAAAGGAAAACCAGAATTGGTATGTAAACACTGTTGCATAATTATACTGCTCAAGAAAACCTTGTGTGATGTTAATATGTTAAGTAACGTAAGAAATTAAATCCGAAGTACTCTCAATTTTTTTCATCAGCAATATTCAATGTAAAAATAAAAACTGGGAATAAAACAATTTCCACATTCCCCCAAAAATCTATTTCTGCAAGCCCTACTTTACATAAAAGCTAAGGCTGTGAGAGATCAGAGTTGGAGGAAATCACTATGCTGCTTTTTGAAACACACAGGAATAAATTTCTGTTCAGTGTAAGGCAGCTTAGCTGCTTATTAGTGTTAACTCCTTGCCCACCTTCCTGCAAGTATAACCAAAAGCTAAACTGGAGGAGAAAGGGTTGGGGCGGGGAAGAAGTCCTGCAGTCCCATTGAGTTACCACTCTTGTGAGTAGGGCTGTAAGACTGTGCCAAAATTTGTGCTATATTTTAATGAATCTGAAATTTACTGACTACACAAGGTTTTTTAAGTTCTGATGGTCTATAAAATCCAATTTAGCTATTGGCTTGCAGTTCACTGGAGGACATCTACACTTCTGAAGACTTTTTTTTTTTTTTTCCCATGTATCTTAAAGGGAAAAAGTATATGTCTAGAATATATTATCTGTAGGGGGATGATTACTAAAGAGTGGATCTTTTTTAAAAGATACAAAAAATAAACTAATCTAAAATCCCAAATGAGTGATGATGTGCAGAGTTAAGTAACTGGATATTTTAAAACAAAACATCTGAAAGTCAGTTCCTCTGTTTTGTCTGCCGATTCAAATTTCAAGAGTTTTGCCTTTAGCAAAAGTTAAGAGTACAGGACAATGTAGCTCTTAAAATCTTGTGGAGTCCTTGCTTCTCTCTGGATAGTCAGGCTTGGGAGTTAAAAAGAACCTATTTTCAAACAGTTACACTTTAAAACTGTATATTCCATCAATACGATGTTTGAGTTTAAATTTCTTTACAAGTTTCTAATTGTTAAAAAAAAAAAAAAAAAAATAGCTGTCATAAATGTGTGCTGCACCACAAACAGTTAATTGACCCAAATTTGGAGCCGTTCAAATTCCTGCTGATGTCATTGAGGAATTTCGATATTACTGTGCAGATAAACAATAAACAAAAGGCAGCCATTCACTAGAAACATGGGGGAGGAAAATGTTCGCTGAATGGAGCAGACAAATTTGAGGAATACATATTTATTTTCAATCTTCAGAGGGTGTATGTGTGGGGTTTTTTTTAAAGATAATAAAGTAGTTGACTCTGTGTCCCTATAACAAAGCATGGTGAATTGGTCTTTTTTCAGAGAGAAACTTTTTTAAATTCTACGTGTTCAAAGTTTTCCTATAGATTTTTGTGAACCTGTGCTAAATTTGATTTAAAGGGACACTGTCGGCTTACTTACCTTTTCCAAAAGCAGGTAAATGCAACTTGGTTTTAGTGTGAATGAGATTGTCTTTAGTATGGCCTTTAAAACACTGTTCTGGGTTCTTTGGCGGCAGGGGAAAAAGGGCCCTCAGTGAACTAAAATAATGTGCTACTTTCATGCTAACATGAACATTCAAGTAAGCATTTAGAGACCTTTTGCCCCAACAATCCTGCACAATTCCATAACTAAGAGGGTTCCTCTGCCTTAATTATTGCTTTATCTCAGAAATTTCAACAGTATCTGCTGTCTTACAGTTGGAATGTAGTAAAGCAACACCGCTGGTCCATTGACACCCATGAGGATTATGGCATCCTTTAGTCATCAGGACACAATTGGTCCCTGTTACGACAATTTCTTTTGGAGGAGGGTGAGGAGTAGAAGGCTTTTTGTTTGCTTTTAGGGAATTTTATGCCAGCATTAAACTATTTTATCTGTATAAATACCTAAAAGCAAGCAAAGTTGCATGCCATTAACACTAGTTTGTGGCATACTGAGTACTTTGAGCACATAAGACACATTGTGCAATGCTGCTTTGGCCCCATCTAAGACCTTGTCTTGTCTTTAATCTCAGAGCTGTCTGGAGTTCAGCCTAAGGATTCAGGAGTTCATTGAACTCATTCGACAGAACAAGAGACTGGATGCTGTGAGGTATGAAATTAGGATGCTTACCAAACAGTTTTCTTAATAAGAACGTATTATACTTCATAAGAAACATGTGACTATTATTGCACACCCAGAAGCTCCACTGCAACAAATGGTCTTCTCAGCATTGTTATTATCAAACACTCTCTTGGGATTTAATAGACTAAGGTTCATATTGAATTATTTGGAATTTTAAGCACAGGCTATCATTCGAGATACTTAATTAAAAACTTTAAAGTGGTTACTGAAAATAAAACTTTCTGGCTTTGCAAAACTTCAAAATTCAGAAATAGTCATCAAAAATATACTTTGTTGGTCTCTTGGTGTAGACAAATGCTTCTTTTAACACACAGTTCAGTTTGCAATTACTATAGTAATCTCGAGTACAAACTAAAAGAGGGTAGATGGGATTGGCTCGCACAGCCAAACTTCCTGTGTCTCAAGAAAAGAAGTTTCTCTTTTTATGTGGACTGGTCGGAATCTGATTTAACTTGAACATTTTGACCATAAATGTTCACTTGTCTAAAACTGGATATAGACTGTTTCAGCTCTGAAGCGTTTTTCATTATGCAATCTTTATTAAACCCAATTAAACTTTAGGATTTATTTGAAGTATTTTAGTTCCTTATTAAATGGATTATATTAATACTTTGCAGCTCTACAGTACCTATTATCTGAGGGTCTCTATTATGTTACAAAAAATAAGACACTCCTCTCTTCTGTGAGGTATATAAATGTTATACCTATTTTCTGTAGGAAAAGACAGGTCATGCTTGCCCAAGGTCTTAGAGTCAGTGACCGAGCTGGAAATAAAACCAAGAATTCATGACTCATTGTCCCCTATTCTAACCACAAGACAACTTTCTTGTCTCTGGGTAAATACTTCTTATTTTATTGGGTCGGGAAGTAATTTAAAATGAATAAGCTTTTGAGTCAGTGGTCTCAATCTAAGGTGTTCGAATAATGTTTCAGAACAGGAAACTGATTCGGTTAAAATCAATGGGATGGCTGTGCTGGGACCTCGTGGTATGCAGATAATATGTGATAATATTTTGTAGTATTCTATTACCAAGTTACTGCACAATAAGAGAAGGTGATTCTGATGAGTTTAGAGTGGTATAGTTATAATTACATGACCGCTTCTACTACATTTTGTTTACCTAGTGTTGCTTTATAAAATCTTCTTGAAACTAACAAGATATTTGTAGGATACTTGCATCATTTACTGTCATGAAGTTTTTTATGGTAGGGATAGTGCACCGTCATACCATACACATGGTGCATCACAGAAACAAATAAAAATTCTCAGCGTTTTTAATCAGGACCTCAATTTTTAGGTACAGAACACTTTTTTTTTTTTTATTAGATCCAAATGGAATACTGAATTATCTTCAGAAGGGAGGAAAAAGAAAGGTGGATTCTTAATTCTGGGCTACCTGTGTCTCACTGTGATATTCTAGACTGATGCCGTACTGTAATATTGTGACGCTGTTATTGCTATTGTCTCATGTTCACATGTCTGAAATGTGACAAATTATGCTTTCTGCATTAGCCAGTTGTTGCATAGTCAATTTGCTTTTTGCATAACTGCCAGCTTCCTGTATCAGTGTGCAGCAAGCACTGGAAGAGAGCAAACAAAAGGATTTTGGAATGTGTTTTATTAAGAATACCATAGCAATATTCCAGTGAAATATACCATATGAATATCATCATAGCTGTTCATCTACAGCTGTGTGTACTGGAGAGAACAGTGTATGTGCACTGAGCTCAGAGTATTTCTCAGCATGCCTTGTCCTCTAGTTCTTGCTGTGCTTTCACTTGTTTAGTATTGCAAACCCCAAATGTTCAAAAATCATGCATATTTTTAAAACATAAACATTGTTTTGGTGTTTAAGCCTTTGGTTATAATTGGGTCATGCTTTCAAGTATTTCTCCACAGCTTTGTGGCTAAACTGTTTTTTTTCTTTTCATGAAAACTAAAATTCTCCAAAAAAATCACTGGATTCCAGGATGTGGGCCTTAACAAACAAACAAACCAAAATGAAACATACCAAATAACATCAGACTCATGATAAACTAGTGACAGTTGGCAACGCTGCTAGTCACCATCTCTTTGAGATGGCAGCTTTGAGACTTTTACAAGAATTGGGGGGCCTATTGAGACAATCTGGGGCTCTCCAACAATGGCCTGTCACTGGAGTTATGGTTAGAGTGGACCCCTGCGTGAAGGTGGAATGTCATGGGTCTCCATTCCCTCTCCTTCACCACCCAGGAGGGATCGGAGTTCAGGGGTCCAGTGTTGTCTTCAGCATTTGGGGTATCTACTTTTGTAGATAAGCCATAGCTGCTACATTTTATTCGTGCCACACACACATCACTCTGTGATGGTGTTGGTAGGACCCCTGCAGCAATTGGTGAGTCAATACCCCATTGAGATGCATGAGGCACTTGACATATTTGAGTTCTTGTTTCAAGCTATCTGCACTCTGTCAGACATCACTGCTTCAGGGCTTGTCTATGTAGGGAAATTTATCAGTATAATTATGCCCCTAAATTTCTCTGTGTAGACCAGCCATCACTTATGTTTGGGTCACTTTTACATCTTTCAGGGCTAGGGGTGTAGATCTTTCAAAAATGACTGAATGGGGTGAGCACTTAATTCCCTTAGATTGGGATTTCCAAAGAGTGCCTAGCTAGCGCGCGCGCGCGCGTGCTCTTTCCCTCTCCCTCTCTCTAGATATATAATAAAAGCTGACGTTCTAATATAAGCACATGACTCTAGGAGCTGGAGCTTTAGGGATGATGAGCCTAAGGTGTTTGTGACTTAATTAGGACCTGACTAGAATTACATTTTCTTAAAGACTTTTATGGAGCTCTGGAGATAGGGTTTCAAGTTCAAAAGTTGTGTGTGATACTCGCAACCACTCTACTGACAAGTAAGAGTGTGTCTGCTGTTGTAACTTACATGTGAAGAATGCAAGAAAAAGTTAAAGTAGCCCTTAATAAGTTTGTGTTGGCCTCTTTAAGTCCTATCTACCTTCTGTTTTTAGCCAGGCACAGTAGGTGGCTAGTTGCCAAGGTGTATGAGAGCTGCAACCTTTACCGCAGAGAATTAAGAGTATACAGATGGTGTCATCCCTTTTATAAAGCTGAGATCTGGAGGGAGAAAGAGCTGCTCCACCAAAGGACTGCAAAAGAAGCCTTATAAGGAATTGGGCAACAAGTAGGAAGGGCCCATTGGGGAGAGGAAAGTTGGTCTGTATTGGGACTTGAAGAGCCCTAGAGTGCGGCAAAGATGAAGGAAGAGACCTTGAGTAAAGAAGCAATGTGGACTTGAGGTTGCAAGTAGATACCTGCTTCATTCCAGGTGTCCAACACAAGGTCTTGTGATGGAAGGCAGGTAGAAGCTCCCCTTCACCCACCCATACGTCATACAGTGTGGGTGAGAGAGATTGGTTTAATTCTTTTAGAGATGTGTGAAGCTAATCTAGTCTCAGGTTGTTTCCAACGGGACCGAGGTCATTCTGTCTGCTACATGAGTATAACAAAGCTGTGCGGAAATCAAAGGCCCGCAGCAGTTTAGACAGACTTTTTAAGTTACAGTTGGACATAATGAAGGGGAGCCTATGAAAGAAAATGGCACTGTATGGGTATGTAAAAATTACTGCAGTATTGGGAGGTCTCTTCTCAATGAAAATCTCTTTGGGGTAAACTTCAGTATTAAAGCTCTGTTCTTATGTTTCACAGGCCTAGTTTCAACTCCATTCAAATATGCTGCTTACTTTAAACTTCCACATCATTTCTTTCCTGTTCAGTCCTATCTCCGTCCAAATCTTCATCTCTCTTGTTCCCGCGCAACCCAACCCAATATCACTGCTCAACTTCCTAAGAAGCAGCTTTATGTAATTTTGTAAAATGTTTTTCTTTTTAAACAGTTGTGGTTTTTTTGTTTTTTGTTTTTTGTAGAAAATGATGCCAGTCTTTACAAGCATGAATACTCCATGGGCTGTCATTTAGGCTCCTACAAGGTGCTTTGATATATCTCTCAAATATAAAAAAAATAATGTACAACCTTTGTGGGGAAGCGTGAAAGCCTCTCAGATAGTCTTGATCTTTTTTCTGAAGCACATGCCCTCCAGATCTGTTGAGTACAGTGGTGTCTTTGTGCTGTATGGCTTTATTGCCTACTTCTGAATTGCTTCTATGCCAAGCTGGCAGTCCTGCATCCTGACAACAAGTAGTCATGCTCTAAAAGCACTATTTTCATTGTTGGGAGTGCAGCTTCTTTATGTTATTCAGAAACCAGACATGGCAATGTTGTAAGCATAGATGAAGTGATGATGGGCCCAGAATGGGGGCAAAGTGGAGAAGGTGGCTCAGTGTTTTTATTGTGGGTCTGTGAAAATTTCTTCTCCCTGGCATGGCATTAGGACTTGTATTCACGGCTAAATTGGCACTGCTGCGATCGATGTAGTGGTGTCAATATAGAGGGTCTGGTGAAGATAAACTAAGTCGATGGCAGAGTGCTCTCCCATCAACATCTGTACTCCGTCTCCCCGAAAGATGGAAGGTAAGTCGGAGGGAGAGTGTTTCCCGCCGACACAGTGGGGTGTAAACACTGATGGAAGTCGACCTAAGTTACATCAACTTCAGTTATGTAACTAGGGTCTACTTACAGCTTTGGTGTTGACCAGCCCTTAGAAAATCTTCTTAAGGTTACTCCAGGGTTGGTGGAAGGAGGTTGCTTGAGAGACCAGATGTATTCTCTGTCATTTTCAGAGCAAAGGTGCAAGCTTGGAAAATAACCTGATCTCTTGCATGACAGCACAGTATATTGTCAACACTAAATAACCTAGGCCTGGTGTGCACTAGAAAATTAGGTTGGTTTAACTACATTGGCTAGGAGTGTGGGGGGGAAAAAAAAAAATCCACACCCGTGAGCAGTATTAAGCTGACTGAAGTCCCCATGTAGACAGCGCTAGATTGACAGAAAAATTGTTCCTCTAACCTAGTTACTGCTTCTGGGGGCGGTGGATTACCGGCACTGATGGGAGAATCCCTTCTGTTGGTGTAGGTAGTGTCTACACTGAAGCGCTACAGCCGTGCAGCTGTGCTGCTGTAGCATTTTAAGTGTACACAAGCCCGTAATTCATGATTTGCATTAAGTTGGCTTTGATTTGGTTGCAATTTCAGCAGAATATTTCATGGAGGTTAGGGCTAGACCTGTTCTAAAAACTCACTGTTTGTGCATACTGTTGTGTAGAACAAAGAAAATAAATGTTAGCACCAAAGGCTAAAATTCTGTGTAACTTGCTGGTGAGTCCCTTCCCACACTTCCCAGCAGAGAGAGTTTTAGGTGTGCTGGGTCAACCTAGCCACAGGGGTGTGCAAAATCGCCCACCCATACATCTTTAGGTAGTGACCTATGAAAGGCCCGTGTTGCGGGTCTCTGGAAGGAGAAGAGTTACAGCAGGGAACCACATTGAGATCACAAACTGTTCTTTGGGCCTCTCTTGCTAAAGGGGTCTTGATTGTTTGTGACGGTGGGGAGGGTGGTAGTAATTGGTCAGGGGAAAATGAAGTGAAACAGGAACTGATTGTAATGAAACAATTCAATAAAAATACAATACCCTAACACTATATAGGAGTACATACTGTAAGTGCGCAAAAAATATTTGGGGTGAGTTATCTTGAAATTTCTGTAGTTGTATTATTAAGCTATATTGAGGAAGCCTAAAGCATTTGTAACAGTGCCCTTTTGTAAAACTCCTATAAAATAAATCTAAATGATTAGAACATACATGGAAAATCTTAAAAATACCCCCCCCCCAAAATTCTAAACATATGGAAAATAAGAGAAGAGAGTCTTAGGGTGGGGGAAATTAATTAGATAAAATAAGTAAAAGAAAATAAAAGCTAAAGGTTACAGAAAGCAAGCTGTCAAAGGCAAATGACCATGAGTGTACAACTAAACTGCTAAGGCTTGAAACAATAACGGTGTATAGTGGGAAATTGGTAATGGCAAGGAATTGTATAACAAACCTTCCTTCTTCCATAGAACTAATAAGACACTTGCCAGTTGTTACCCTAATCATTCTGGGCCCTGATCTGCAATGTGCTCCATTCTTCATTCAGATTCCGAGCAGGCATGGAATAATTTAAAGGATCAGAGCTTTTGCTTGTCTATTGTGTCCTTTTCCCCTCTTTCCTCATTTTGTGCCCTGCCACAAAGAGCTTGCAATCAAGAAAAGAAAGGATACAAACTGTGTGTGTGCGCGCAGCACACCGCATACTGTGGGCACCACACCAGCACGAATAGTATCTAATAATTAAAACAACTTCATTTACATATCAGGGAGCTATTTAGATATCCACCTGTCTTTCAATGATTACATAATATTTTCACTAGATTTTCAGAACAATGTCCTATATTGTAAAAGGAAATGTCCAATATGGTAAAGGCAATTGTTCCCCCTTTTTTTTTTCTAATTGGCCAACAGTTGCTCACACCTACACTACAAAATCAGTATATGAATTGTCACTTATTTGAAATACTACTTGTGTGGGGTGGGAAGAGGTTCTGTCCCTTTATGTGAGGTTTGCATTTGAATTAATATTTCCTAGTTGTATAGTAAGTCCATAAATCGAGTTATCACCTTAACTTGTACTGCAAGTGCATATTTAAATCTTTATATTCGATTTTTAAGGGCAAAGTATCTATGTATTCTTTATAAAGATATTTAGTTGGTTCTGAACCGCAACAGATGTAACTGGCAATTAAAACTTTTCCAGTTGTAATACTTCTGTCTGAATTATTTTGTTTTTTTTATTCTGACATAAAAGGGGGAACTGCAGAATGTCTTTGTCTAATTCAATGCTTTTGAGAGCACTAATTCGCTCCTAGCACTGTGCATTCTGTGTTCAACATCTCACTGCAAGCTCTAAAGAAACTTGCTCTAGAAAATACTGTTAACTAGCAGGAAATGTTCAAAATATCCATCTGGTTTGTTAACTTTAAAACCAAATATTTTCATGAATAACAAAGAATTGAAAACTAACTTATTTTGGAAGGTGTAGTATAAAAATTCTGATTGCTTTTAGCAAACCACTATCACTTCTGTTTTTATTAGCTTGCTTCTGTTAAGTGCCTGCAGCAGGATTCTTTCAGTATTGTGTCCATGATGCAATAAATAGGTCAGGCATCCATTAGAAAGCAGAGAAAGAGGCTGTTTACCAAGTAGTTTCCTGTATGAGTGGAACTCAGAGAGCTGACATTTTGTTGAAACGCAGCTGGTGTTTAAATAAGTTTGAAAGCTTTGCTTACTGCCTGCTGAGAACCTCTAAAGTGACACATTGCTTTTAGGATACAATTGATGTGAGCTTTAAAAATATATATCTTATTTAATAACAATGTTTGAATTTCTGAAGCTTTTTAAAATATGTGTGCACACTGAGTTGCTCTAAGGTTGTTCGTCAGAGTGCTCTTGAAAGAGCAAGTTTCAAGAATATACAAAAACTGTTTAATGCTAAGGCTATGACATGATGGTAGAAAATTCAAAGTTCAGGTTAATACTCTGTGCTTAATTCATGCAGCCTTTTTAAAAACCAAAAACAAAAAAAAAACAAAGGCAAAGGCAAAACCTTTTACAAAAAATGTTAGGGATATATTGATGCTAACTTCATTCTTTCTGGCTGTTTTCAGACTTTTACACCTATGCTGAAATTTTGTATATTTCATTACATTCCAGGGATTTTCAACACTGTCGGGATGCAAAAGATATATAATGTAGTCACTAGTGGTCGGTAATCATGAGAGGCTTTATTCAGATGCTGATAAAGGCTTTTTGTACTCAACTAGATCTGAGCTGGGGACAGGGGGAAATAGTGCTGTGTACACAAGGAGAAAAGGGAAATAGTCAACTCATTTCAGATCCATTTTTGCAATAAGTCTAGGGTTGGCCAGAGTCTTGGTTTTCCTCATTCTATTTTTGTTTTCTGAACAGGTGGGTAAGTGGAATAACTTCATGGTGCTTTTTCAGTACAAACTTATTTGACTGCAAGTAAAGGGGTTCGAGATAAGAAAGCTGTTCTAACATGGTCCATTGAGCAGAATAAAGAACATGTCCTCCCTCATAACGGTTTACATTCTGTGTTCAGTTATTGCCACTGCCTGATTAATATATATATTCAGTCATATCGTGCGTAGAGATCCATGTGCCTTGTATATCTTGTAACTGAGTGTACTGCAGCTGTAGTTGGAGTAGTGAGTGAAACGTTGTGAGTGTTTTCATTTTCTCTTTGATTTTCTCAGTCAGATTTGCTCTGGTTTCTGGTTTTGTGTCAAATTGCGCGCGCACGCACACACACACAATGATGGCATTGAAGTTATTTTATATAATTACTTCTCTCCCATGATAGGTATGTCAACTTCACAAACAAATTTAATAAAAAACCTAGGTCCTTGCCCCAAAGTTGACAAACTCATCCTAGGATTTGAGCAAACTGCTCTTTCTGCCTATTACACCATGATCTGCAATGAGAATTTAGCTGCCAATTTTGGTGATATATTGGGCAGAATACATTTATAGCGCATTCTGTCATAGTTGTATTGATTCACCTGTTAATGATAGTAAAAACTTGGTCCATCATAAGAGTAAGCGAATGTGGTGTTCAAGCCACACTGATGTGCCATTTTTACAGTTACTTTCTTGACTGTAGCAGCCCTTTTAAAAATTTGAACTCAACAGGATAGCCCTAAGAGATACTATAAACATTTCAAGATGTCTTCACTGAGTTCTTGGGAAGGAAGGAGTTTCACTTGATGAGGTTCAGTTAGGAATCTGAGCTTTCATGTGATCCGTTAGTTCAGTATTCTTCTTATCTGCCTGCAGTGTCAATTAAGAAGTTAAAGGAATAGCCAGTATATAATCTTTGGGGGTTTTACTTTAATCATATACATGCTGGGTGAAGCTCTGGTCTCATTGAAATCAGTGGCAAAACTCCCACTGACTTCAATAAGGCCAGAATTTCACTTGCTGACTTTAGTTGTCTCCTGTAGCTGAAGGAATTGTTGTCGGTGTGGTGTGATAGGAAACGGCCTTTCCTTGAGTGGTAATTATTGATGGTACTTGGTCAGGCTGCTGAGAATAGACCTAACTAAAATTACTTTCTTTTGGATAGAAGTTTAAGTATTGTACAAAACCCTTCCACCATCCACACTATTAAATTATCTCTGTATGAGACTGTCATCTGCTCCAATAACAGTTGCAGAAATTCAGTCAATCAAATCTCATGCTTTATCGTTTCACGGCACGGTATGTATGGGAGCATACGAGACAAAGTAAGACACCAATGGAAGAGGACAGACAAAGTTGACACAGAGGGATGGAGGAGATAAACAGCCTACAGGCCATCTAATGGTCTTATATCCTTGTATGGGAGAACTGTCCCTTACTTCACAGCAGGGGCTTTGGGCAGCAAACTCACTTCCCTTTTCTCAAGTATTACTTTGCATCTATTTCTAGCCTCCCTTTTTGCCTGCCTGAGTAATGAATTCAGCCTTTAATTGGAGGTGGGGGGCTCTAGGAGAGGAGGCTCTAGGAGAGGAAAGATTAAAAAGGTGGGAGTGGGGAATTGGAGAAGAAACTTACCAGCTGGCAACAACAGAAACAGGACAACCTTCATCTTAATCTACTGTGGGGAAATGTTTGAGATTTTTGTGTTGGCTTCTGTTTATTTGGTCCAGTCTTCTGCAATATAGAGTAGTCACATTTAAGTAGATAAACAGAAACAAATAAGCTTTGCTCTCTGGCTTATGCAAATGAACTGAATTGGGAACACTGCTTGGTTCATGATTCCCTGAAAAAGACCCTGCATGCTCAGCATTAATTCTGGCTTGGTTTTGCATGTGCAGTGAACTTGGGACCGTACTTGATATCCCTATCAGTTTGCCTGGCACGTGTAATAGTGAGTGATATTTGATTGGAACGCTCCCACTAAAAGTGAACTGTCAAGAAGAAAAAGTCATAATGCCTAGTTTTATAGACTGCTGCTGAACTGAGGTGACATTTGCCCTTTGGCTCCATAACTAATAACAATAATTCTCAGCTCTTCTTTGAGTGTTGGTCCCCATGTGCGTACCACTGGGCGTATATGCACTCCATGTGCCTGAGACCAGAAGATCTTGTGCTCTAATCCAAGGGTATAAGACATGGTATGGACTGATTCCACCTCTTCTTTTCCTTCTTACCACCACATGGTCTGAGGCAGAACACTCCAGTGTCCATGGTCTAACCCTTCAGCGTCATTCCTGTAAATATTAAACTGTAAATATTGTAAACTCTTCTTAGTTAGATTTTGGGGGAGTACACCCCCTCTTCCTTCCTGGCATGATACACTGATTAGGCCCGGGATTCATGTCTCCTGTCCCTGATCTTTCCCAGTCAGTGATGACCACCTGAGGTGCCTCTGCTGTATTAGAGAAGCTCGTATCTCCACTAAGTGTAGTATCCACCACTCCTTCCCAAACCCATCAAGTGTGGGAATTCAGGAAGCAACTTATGGAGCAGGCTATCAGGCCTTAGTCATATCTGAGCTGTGCAGACTCATCTGTGTAGCGGGCTGAGGTGTTCCAAATGACAGGCTTCAGTGATTAAACTTCTCTCTTCAGCGGCACCAGTAGGAGCAGGACTCAGGACCGCTGGTACAGAGTAAAGAGAGGTATGAGCATCAGTCAGTACAGTCTTTGGTACTGGTGGACAAATGTTTACCCCATACATCATCGGTGCCAATTCTAAAGGTTCACAGAGACACAATTTATCATGTTGACAAATGCATCACTTCGCAGGACGTCACCATTCTGCCAGGTCTGGAATCCTCCCCTCTTATCTGAACTGATCCTTCCAAGGGAGATTCTGACACCATCTAGCCACAAATATTATGGAAGAGACTGGTCTTCTATTTCCTCTACCAGCTGGTATCATTCCTCAAACAGTTCTGACAGCAATGGCCTTGGAGATGGAGCCCACAACTTCTTCATTGGGTGAATCTGGCATATGAGAGAAACTCTCAACACCACCTCCAAGGGACGTGAGCCTGAATGGAGGCTCCAAAATCTCTGGGGGCCCGTCATGATCACATAAGATGGGATTGCTCCCCTCCCCCCCCCCCTCGGGACTTGTGGTACCTAATGCCTTTGGGTCCACTCCCACCTATGATAGATCCCTCTCCCTGGCCCTACTAGGGACTGCAGAACCTGTAGATGCATTATTCTGAATCCGTCTGGTCCCACAAAGAACATCACATCCCTCTCCTCTGAGTAACCAGCCTGAACTATCCCCAGAACCCATGGAGGAGGAAGAAGAACCGGACTCAGTGTTACAGTCAGGTACATAGTCTTCCTCTCCTGACAGCATCCTTTTCCTCCCTACTCCAGCTTCACTGTCTTCACCAGACAATCATAAGCAAGGATTGATGATGTCCTCCAGATCTCCTTGGAAGAAGTCAGTCATCCCACAAATTCATGGACATTTTGCAAAGTATAGAATGTACTAGGTTCGCACTCCCAATCAACAAGGCTATCCTAGATCCGGCCAAAGAGCCATGGGACACCCCAGCAATATGTGCACCCACTTTTAATAGGGCAGAGGAGAGATACTTTTTCTCCCATGGGACCAGAATTTGTCTTGACTCATCCTGACCAAAACACTCTGGTGATTCAGGCTGATACAGAGAGAAGTAGAAAACCATCTGTCCCTATAGACCAGGAAGCCAAATGCTTGGACCTCCTAGGGAGGAAAGCATTCATGTCTACCAGCCTCCAATTCTATATAGCCAACTATCAGTCCGCGCCATCTGTTATATTCTCTGATCAGAGCATGAGGAGAAAGAGAGCAGAGGGGTGGACCAGTGAACAATAGTGGCAAGAATCTTCTATGCTCAGCCACATGGAGTGCACGTGTACCCACTGTGGAATACAGATAAGGGTCTTGGCCTCCGAGTTTTCTTTTAATACATTGAGGCTGGTCCCCTTTTCCAAGTTATCAAAGTAAGACTGCTGCTACCATAATACAGTCAGGACTCAGAGAACAATTTTTGCCTTCTTGAAATTACTTACCCAAAATCGGGAGCTGTGTAGAAACAGTCTGTCCTATGATTTCTATGATGATGTGGTTTGGGCCAGAAGAGGAAGTGGGTATACTGAAATATCGCTAACGAGTGTTCTCATGGTATTGATGACCTGGCCAAAACTAGGGTAATGTAGAGTCTTATAAAATTCTTTTTGAACATAACTTTCCAAATCTCAGTTTGAATTCAGCCAAAAGATGGGCAGCGGCAGAATGCTGTGAATTTATAGTGTTTTATGTTAGCTTTTTCCTTTTTGCATTTTTAAAAATGTACTCCTGAGGGAATTCTGCACCAAAAATTAAAAATTCTGTATACAATATTTTACACTTCTGCAAAATTCTGCATATTTTATTAGTCAAAATAACACAATATAATCATACCATTTTCAATTATTTACTGACAAGTATTTTGAAATAAATTACCAAAATAACTGAAAATGGTGTGATTATATTGTGTTATTTTGACTAATAAAATATTCATAACTTTGCAGAATTTAAATTTTTAAAATCTTTTGGCACAGAATTCCCTCAAGTACCAGGGTTCTGGTTGCAGGCAGCTCGGTGGCAGGTCTGGGTGCAGGGGGGAATTGGAGGGCACAGGGGCTCGGTGCAGGAGGAATGAGACTCTGCAGGGGAGTCCAGGTGAAGGTGATTAGAGCTCAGGGGGTAGGGGCTGGAGGAGTGGGGCTTGGTGGGGTGGGGGGTCAGGGTACAGCTGGTTGGGGCTCAGTGGGATGGAGGTCCGGGTGTGGCAGGGAGTGAGACTTGGCAAGGTGGGGGATTGGGGGACTCGGTGGGTGGGGGGAGCTCCTGATGTGAGGGGGGCTCAGTGGAGGGAGGTTCCAGGTGCATGGGTGGGGGAAGGGGTCACTGCATAGGGAGCTGCTTCCCCGTCCATCCAACCCCCATGCATCTGAACCTCCCCTACCCCCCTTCCTGCTGAGCCTCACCCCCCCACACACACACACACAGAACCCTAACCCCGAGTCTCACTCCCCCACACACCCAGACCCCACCCCCACCACCAAGTCCCATCCCGTGGTGCAGAGCTTCCTGTAGCCAGGGGAAGTTTCTGGGGGTTGATCTGACCTGGCCCCGGCTGCTCTGTGCAGGGGAGGGGGAATTCAATCTCCGTCCTCCTTCTCTGCCCACCCATCTGGGACGAATATCCCAGACCCGCATCCCTCCAGTGATTTACCTGTCCCCCAGCTGCCAGGGAGGGGTGAGCGAGCACTGGTGCAGCTTCTCTTTGCTTTCCGATTTTTCTGCTGTGCCGCAGTGGTGCAGAATTTCCCCAGAAGTATAAAATGGACAGAATTATTACAGCCTAGAGCAAACATAATACCTTGCACTAACATAACATAACATTTCTGAGCAAAAGGCCTCAAAACAGTTTACAAAGATGTTTAATTATCCTCTCCATGTTACAAATGGGGAAACCAAGGCACAGAAGTGGCTTGCCCATAGTCAAAGTGAGATGACGGGAATAGATTCCAAGGCCAGAAAGAGCCATTGTGATCATCTAGTTTCACCTCCTATAGAACACAGACCATAAAACTTACCCAAAATAATTCCTAGAGCATATCTTTTGAAAAAACATCCAGTCTCTATTTAAAAATTGTCTGCAATGGAGAATCCACTATGACACATGGTAAATTGTTCCAATAATTAATTACCCTCACTGTTAAAAATTTACACCTTATTTCCAGTCTGAATTTGTTTAGACTCAGCTTGTAGCCATTGGATCATGTTATGCCTTTCTCTCCGAAATTCAAGAGCCCATTATTAAATATTTATTCCTCACATAGGTACTTATAGACTAATCAGGTCTCCCCTTAACCACAGATCTCCTGAGTCTGTCACATGGTCATCAGTCCACTAGACCAATCAGCATCCTACTGAAAATAGGGGATTTATAGTGGAAGTGTTAAACTAGCTCTGTTAAAGGTTAGCAGATACTATTGTAAACTCACACAAATATACTGCTTTGTTTCTTAATTGATTGTTTTTAAAATGTCAGCTCTTGAAAAAACTGGGCGTTCGTAAGATGACTACTTTAAGTGTGCTGTATAGAGGCTCCTGAGAGCAGTCCTAAAGTATCTGCAAGCCCTAGTAACTTCATGTTTCTCAAGGAGTTTTTAAATGTTAATCCATTCAGATTTTTTTTTTAAAATCACTTTTAGTTTTGTTTTGACTAAGTTATTTTGGTTCGTTTTCTAGTCTTTGTAGACAAAATTTATTTGAGACACAAGGTGGGTGATGCAATTGTTATATTTGGACCCAGCAGTGAAGGAGACAGACACAGGGGGAAGCTGATTTAAACACCGCTATCTGCTGTGGTGACTATTGTCTGGCAAGAAACAAAAGTGAAGCTCTGCTCTGAGTACAGAGTGCCTAAGCATTTAAAAGGGCAGGGCATGACATTCCTCCACCCTATTTTTAAAAAATACTTCCCAACTATATATACATTGTCATTTATGTGGCTAACATAAAACACTGTATAACCTAACTAAAAGTTGTGGGTGGACTACCACAAACTTTCAAGTTGTAAGGGATTAATCTGCCCTGGGCTTGCACTTCACTTGCTAAACAGGTTATAAATTCAGGCACATCACTGATTTTCACACTCTCTTGATGATGTGGTGGTATGGTATTGTTCTGTACAAAAGAAACAGTCGGTGGTAAGGAATCAACTGGCTCTGGTACCAGAGTTCCTTCCAACAAGTCATTGACATTAGGACTTGTAACAGGAGAAGATTCAATTTCAGGAACAGAAAATCCTGCTGGAACACCCCTGGACTCTGATACTTGTCAAGGCTGCAAATAGCCCATATGTCGTTTCCTTTGAAGTACCATTGGATAGTTTTACCACAGACAACAAATGTACTTTACCTGTCCTGTACCTATTCTGCAGGTATCCATTTCACTCCACAACCGTAGTTGTGAGTCCACATTAAGTCTCCAACTTGAAAAGAACAATGGCAAGTCTCATATCATCAATCAGTTTGCATAGCTTGGTATCTGGCAACATGTAAAGGTAACATCAGGATGTAGCAAGTCCAAACAGGTACACAAAGATTGCTTCAAAAAAGAGTTGCAGATTCCTGTGTAGAACATGTGGTGTGTTCCTGTAGACAAGCAGGACATTGTCCAATCTCTGCTGATGATTCAAAATAGACTCGGTTTTTAAGGCATGCTTAAGTGTCTAGACAAAGTGTTCCACTAGTCTTTGTATAGCAGAATGGTTTGGAGCAGTACAATGTGCTGAATTCCATTTGAATGAAATTCTTCTGAACAGAATTGAAGTCCATTGTCACTCACCAACTGTAAGAGTAGACCATATAGGCTAAATAAGATACAAAGATGTGCAGTGATCTTGGTAGCTGCAGTAAATGGGTATCCGCTATGAACATACAAGCTTCGAATGGTCCAGCAAAGTCCACCTGAATATGTGATCAAGGAGTCTCAGGCCACAACCAAAGGTGTAGACAAGCTGAGCCAGGATCATGCTGAATTTGTTGACACATAATACAGCACTTTGCCTTCCTCTCAATGTCTCTGTCAATCTCTGGCCATATGACTCCGGGCTTTGGCTTTCATCCATACATAAGTGATTTTGGAATGATCACTCTCAGGCCCTGTAAATGCAACCATGAATCACAGATAATTCACATGATGCTGTGAATTGTGTAAACTGGGGATTTTTGTGATCGACATTGTTCCCTGTCGTACCATTTCTTTCATAAAAGAAATCACACTGAGATAAAACACTTTATCTGAGGTTTCTTTGGGTTGACAGAAGCTTGGACATAGTAGGTGCAACAGCCCATCAGCATTGCTGTGTTGAATCCCTTTATGGAATTGAATAGTCTAGGAATGAGCTGAAAATAGCAATGCCCAGCATTGCATACAAGCAGCAGCTAATGACAGAATTCCATGTTGAAGTTAATGAGCTGTGATCTGTCAGCAAGTTAAAATGTCTGCCATGCAGATAGGTATGGAACTTCCAAATTTTGAAGATAATGCCGAGAGCATTATGGATGGACAGTTCTTGCTGCATTTGTGTATAGTTCTTCAGGTGCGGTGAGTCTTTGTGAAGGGAAGGCAATTACTTTCTCTTTGCCATTAGGAAAAATATTAGAAAAAACTGCACCCATTTCATATGGTGAAGCATCACAAGCTAATTGCAATGGTAGTGAGGCATCAAAGTGCATAAGAACATTGACTGATGTCAGTTCCTTTGCTTTCTTAAATGCACATTCACGTTCTTTAATCCTTTTTCCTTTTTTTTGGCATGTAACAATTCATGTACAAGTGCCAATACTGTCGCCGAATTAGTCAGCAGTTTACTGTAGTTGTTAATCAGTCCTAAGAATGAATATAACTGTGACGTGCACTACCACCAGAGAACTTGAAGAATCCCTTTTCTTTCTCTGGCGATTTCCTTAAGCCCATGGCATCAGTTACATGTCCAATGGATTCAGCAATATTGCAGTAATTTGCAAATATTTTGGCTGGCTGTCAGACATGACATAATGATCTTCACGGCCACATTGCACATTGTCTAAGTTCTTTTTGAAAATTTTTGGCATGTCTGTCCAGTGTTTCTTGAAGGTTTTGAGGTGCTTTTGTGATCACCTTGATCTAGGTCCAGTTTACCTTGTGCTTCTCAGGCCAAGCTCTGCTAAATAATGGTGGATACTTTTCAACCACCTACCAAGGTAAAACAACTGATCTAGTTGAACTTTCACCTGGAGTATCCATTTTGGGACTAACTTTTCTATGGTATAAGTGGAGGTTTCTTCCAAAGGAACTTGTGACAAAGTCTGGTGATAGGTAGATGCAGAAGTCAATGAAACAGCAGCTTCCATATCAAGTTCCATCCTTGTAGGAACTCCCTCGATCGAAGGTGTGATCCTTATGCCAACTTCTGATAACACATGCAGTGCTAGGTCTTAGTCAGTGTCACTAGAGCTTTTGCCTTTTTCCATATTATGAATCTCCAACTTTCGTTCATTCTTAGGTTCAGTCATCATAGGTGTCTTCTTGGATGGACAGTTGCTAGCTGATCATTGAACTGTGCAACAGGTCATGGCAATGCGTCCTTTCTTCCTTGTACTTCCTGCAAATGACCTAGTGTGTCCAGCAATCCTTCTCGAATACATAGTTTGTGCACAGTGACCACACAGAAATTCCTTACGTTATTCAGTCTTTCCTATTCAGGTGGTAGTCTTTGCGGTTCACACTAAATTATTAGAGGATTCTTCCATGTGGTTTCCATGATGATAGCTACTTCAACAGCCTTCTTGAATGTAAGCACTGATACAATCAGTAACTTTTTCCCAATCTGGTCATTGTGTAATCCAAAGACAAATTTGGTCACACAGGGCATCGCTTAATGTTTGTCCGAATTGATAATGCTCTGATTACCTTTCCCAAACTGAAAGAAGGTTCTGTGTAGCTCGAAAACTTTTTCACCAAGAGAGGTTGGTCTCATAAAAGATACTGCTTCACTCTGTCTTATCCTGAGACCAGCATGGCTACAGCAACACTGCAAACATAATTTTGTTTAGGCATACAGTAGCTCAGACTTTGTCTTGCTCCTCTAAATACTCAAACAATTAGCAGGGTGCGTGTGTATAATTAATTTCCTGTAAAGTTCTATATTTTAAATGTTTACTTACGTATGTCTGCATGGAACAACTGTTCCTATTGAAGGTTTACTAATTTTACACTATTGTATATTAACATGTGATTTGTAATAGTCCTCATTGGAAGTGATTTTTTTCTGAAGACCCTGTAGTTCAAAACTAAATAAATGCTCTCATGTTATGGGTGATTTGTTTTCTGGATGGCTTTTGTAATGGTCTTGTCCCAGCAAGCCACATGCTGATATTACGAATTTGTTTTTTGAAAACATATTTTAACTTGAAATGCTTGGTTCATACTTCTTTTCTCCCCTCATTCCTCTCATGCATACTGTGTGTACAAAGTATTACACATCTAGACTCTCTGACAGAATCAAGAGGAATATAAGGAATTCCTGAGTTTGTGTAACTGATATTTATAGAGTGTCATAAGTATTACTGTAATAGAATACATGCTGTGATGAGAAATATTCATGGGGAGCCTAGAAAGTTATGGGATAAATTCTTTGAGATTAAAATCATTCTTGCATTCAAATCTGCGGGATGTATTTTCAAGCATTTCAAACACATTGTCATCTTTGGATTTTGTGTACTGAGTGCATAATCTACAGTTAAACCCTCTTTGTTTTTTGTGGAGATCCTTTGTACAGATTACGTAAATGCATTTATCTTTCAATAAGAAATCCATTCAAACGAGTTTATATTTATTCAAGTGTTCTAAATTCGATATTTCAGACATGCAAGAAAGCATTTCAGTCAGGCTGAAGGAAGTCAGCTGGATGAGGTCCGACAAGTGATGGGAATGTTGGCCTTTCCTTCAGACACTCATATTTCCCCCTATAAGGTAATTTTTCTGTCTATAACAGGTTGAAAATTGCAAGGTAAGCATTGGGACAACATATTGATGAATTGTATGTGAAATATTCTTGTGTTTAATTTTCACTGCTTAGTATCCATCATAAAATATCCATTAAATATCCACTATAGTCCTTAATTTTAATAATTTTTGTTTATAAAAATCAATCCAACTAGGTTCATTTTATTAATTGCATTTTTAAATCCATTACTTTTGTGAGTGGAGAGATGATGACAGGAAGTGTCTAAACATACAATATTTGTCTAGTATTAAAACTAGGTATATAGATATAGTAATTACTGGTAGTAACCACACCCAGACTTGAGTTAACAATGACCAACAAACTTCCTGCAAATCATAATTACCTTTTACATTACATTCCTATTTATAAAGAAGTTTTGATTATCTCCTTTGCATGCCAAAAAGGAAAACCTGCTAAATAGTATTTCTCAACATTCGAGACAAGAAAATAGAAAATGATAAAACAATTCATTTTACATAAGTGAATATAGCTGTGCTGTTGGCCATTTGTATAAATCTTAGCTGAACAGACAAAGCAAAACACTCAGTAATATTTTAGTTAGTAAATAAATGCTTTAAATAAGTAATAAAATTTACTGTGTTGGTAACAGTATTTTAAAAAAAACCTTGTTTTAATTTCAAAGGCCTGAGAGAAAACAGATTGGATCACCTTCCAGAAGTCTCTCTTGAACCATACTACTGGGTAGAAAGTGTAAAGCACTTATTTTTTAAGATGACATTTTTATTTACCAGAAGGAGAATGCATGTGCATCTTCATAAAACTCTGCTTAGCTGAACAAGCAGAGAGTTTAGACCTTCGTGGAGCCTGTGTTTTTGTTGCAAATCTCAGTTTGGAGAAATGCAGAATTTGAATGTGATGGTACAAGAAAAGAAACTACTATGATATTATACTATGACCCTATATATATAATATATATAATATAAATAAATATCTCAGAACAAAGGACACTGCAAATGTTATGATGCAGGCTTTTTTCTGGAAATTAGTTTAAAAAAAAAAAGGGTTTTATGTGCTAGTTCGTTAATGATCATTTTCATAAATTGAGAGCCAGGAAGAGCAGACGTGCACTTATTAGCCAAATCTCAACTTGCTTTCTAATATCTTGCGGGCATTATAGAAATACTCTAATCCCAGAGTGGATTGTTTTTAACTCAAAGTGATTTACATAATGATTAAAACTGGTGAGTTAAATCAAGTCAGAAACCTAGTTTTCAATCATGGATTTTAATCTTGCTTGGCTTTTATACTTCATTTTTCTAAAGAAAAGTTGGTACTCATTGGTTGGTGATCATTAAAACACATTTGATTTGCAACTAAATATAACCTTTACACTAAATTTGGTGCTGTTTTTTGCTAACCATGAGGATAGGCAATATCAATACATATTCAAGCAATTATATAGATTAACATACATGCTTAAGTTTTACATTTTTAATTAGAAAATGGTGAATGACACTTCTTATGTACTAAATTCACTTTTTACTTGTAATTTGAGTTGAGCTGCATTTGGACGGAAACTGAAAATCAACTCCTAGTTTCTCAACTTCAAGTGAATTAGTGACTGACTTGAACTGGTTGAATAAACTGACCTCGTGAAAATACTCTGCAGAAGAGGCTACTGCTGTCAAAAGTTGGTTTAGCACTTTAACAAACTGTGGTTCTAGGTGCTTAGCCAGTGAATCTACCAGTTCAGTTGTTTGACTTTCTTTGAAACTTGACAGCAACCATATAGTGCTTAATATTATTTGTATTGAATTTAAATAATTAATAATTATAATATGTTTAGGGCTTAACATAGGTTGTCATTATTTCAAATTTAATTTTAAATAGATTTATTTTTAAAAAGCGAAAAATAAAAATCCAAAAAAACTTAAATCTGCTTTTGTCCACACTGACTCTAACCAGTGCTTACATTCCTGATTTATGTAAGAGATGCTCTAGTGTTTGTTCAGCCAGATTGTTGTACTGAACAAATACTACTTCAAGGATTATTTTTATATAAAAATCTACATAAAGATTGTGATGGCGCGGGACTCACCACCTCGGCGCCTCCTGCTGGCTGTACTGGGAATTAACTCTTGGTTGCCAGTGCACCTTCCTCTAGTGGTGTCTCACTGCCATCACTTCTGTTCCACCTCTAAGACCTGCGTCACTCCCCAGACTGCAGTGTCCTCTTCTGGGCACGGCCCTGCGGCTGTGCCCCACTTCGCTTTCCCCTCCCTTCTGGGGGAACCAGCTGTCTGTAGTCCATCAGCTTGCCACTGTGGCCTACTGCAGCCTTCGATCTAGCCCTTCACCTCAAGGGGTAAACTTCAGTCTGAATACTGGCCACCCCCCCTTGGCAAGTGAGGGGGGAAAAAGACAGAGGGGTCCACAAGCCCTCCTCTTATTGGTTGGATTTTGCACAGCCTCCCTGAGGGCTGCTTTAACCCTCCATCAATCTGTGTGGGGCAGCTGCCACACCACAAGGATGTTGACAAGAATGTTTGTGGGGGGTGGTGTTTTTTGCTTTTGGTATGGATGTCAGTGCCTGCTCCCAACTCTGGGGCCTATTTTGACGGTTTTTCATTGTTGTTGACTTTATAAGTGCCTAGAATTAATCCTAATTAGACATCTTTGGAATTTGACTTGTATCCAAGAAATAATATTCAGATCATCTTTGAACTCAGTAGGACTTTTTTTTGTCTTTAGCCTCTTTGACATCTTAAAATACTTTTCTAGATTATAGTCACATTGATGCAGACTATAAAGGATATTTAAAGACACTAGAAAATCTGTGCACCCTTACTGAATCCACTATCAAAATGTATATCAGTCATTAAATATAAAGTAGGGCAAGGGACATCAAATTGGGAGAGGGGGTAGGAGACCATTTTTATATATTACTTGTTTTCCATAAGTAGCAGATTGCTTTGGAAATGGTTTCAGGCATTGTTTAGAGGTGACGCTGCCAACCACAGAAAAGCCTCCTAGTAACAATGTATCAGAAGCCTCAAGTCTTCTCCAGTGATTTGTTGACTATGTTAACAAGGGGTACAGAGAATTATTTCTCCCTTTTTAACCAGTAATAAGCCATGTGCCAGGGTTCATGTACTCTCAGAGAAGGAGGAGCTGGGGAAAGCTATTTAAACAAAAATGATTTCTCATAGCAATAACCCAGGAAGAGGACAAAATCACTGGGCATGCAGTTTGCTGGAAATGTTTGACCTTACTGCCTAAATATATGCAGGGGAGATTTTCATAGGCACAAAGAGAAGTTAGGCTCCCACTAACTTTGAAAATCCCCCTCTGTTGCTTTGTAGCACAGTCATCAATTTGGTACAGAAATTAGGATTTTTTTAAAATACTAAATGCCCAACACAATCTCATGTACCTTCGAAAAGCAATTTTTTTTTTAAACTCTTCAGAGGTATATTTGTGAGCCCCAGAAACAAGTAATCTCTTGGAGAGATGATTTTAGGAATTTCCAGAGGGGATAAAGTTATCAGAAGTAGAGAACTCAGCCCAACCATTCCTGCAATAAGATGGCAGAATTTTATCACTAGGCTAAAGAGCTCCCAAGAGCATCTTCTAGTTTAGCTGTGGAATTCTGTATTCAAGCACTACAAAACAATATCTGGGTACAACGTAAGTAAAGGGCAAGCCTCTACCTGCAATCCTTCCTTGTCCTTACTTTGGCAGCAAACTGTAGCCTTCCACAGCTTTCCCAATTTCAAGGGAGATCTACAAGTTGATGCCCAAACTAGATTATCAAAAGTCTGCTAAATTATTTGGCAGAGTACTGTGTATTTCATCTGCTTCCAGTATCCTCCTGAGTCTCTGTTCTTGGCAGAAAAACTCTAGAACTGTACATATAATATACAGCTGGCTATAATACAAAGGAAGCTGTTTTTGATATATAAGCATTATTGCCCAGCAATTATTATGATCACATATCCTTAAAGTTGCATATAGCAAAACATGTTCAGAGACCATTTTCTAAAGTTGGGGACAGATCATTTTTTGCCTTTTCTCCCAATAATGGAGCTAAAAATCTTTAATGAGAAGTTTTTTTGTATAACTATTAAAATGGTGAGGTAGTCACAATCTATTTCTTAAGCAATAAACTATCTAGTGGCAATGTCTTCTAGCTGGTGATGTCATCCTTACCTTATAGTGGTTTATTTCTTCATTCCATTTCCATTGATACCAAATTTCTTCATTTCTAAATGATGCGTAGAATATCACACCTGTATACACTATGTGCTAAGTTTATTTCTAAAATGTGACTACTGTAGAAGAGACTTCATGTGGCAGCAACTGTAGGTTATACATACGAAGAGAGGGAAGGCATGTTTAAAAAAAGATGAATTCCTTAGCTTTGTGTGACATACATAAACTCGTTGAGAGAAACTAATAAGCAATATGTTTTCATTTTGCTGCAGAACATTTCTAGGCAGAATCTTCGAGTACAAAATAAACTTTATTTTTGTGAGTAATGTACAGTTCTGCAAATGCTGGTCATTCTGTGTATTCTACTATGGTTACATATGCACTTCATGCACCTGAGAATGGAGAATTCTAGCAAGTAGTGTCCCTTGGTTTGCACCTGTACTCTTGCTTTCCTTGTGCTCTGTGCCAAGGGTACAAGGGGCGCTGTGGACCAATACCTCTCTAGTTCCTTCTTACCGCTGTATGGCCTGGCTTAGAAACTCCAGTGTTCTGGAGTGAACTGACACTTTGATAACTTTTTTTATGCAAATATTTCAAAGTTTTTATAGTTTTTTTGTAAGTTTGGTTAGTAATTAGTTAGAATTCCTGCTTTGGGAAATCCGGCATGGGACTTTTCTTAAAGCCTGGGCATAATCTTTGTGTCTCCTGCCCCTGCATATTTTCAGTCAGCGGTGATCACCAGTACTGCCTCAGAGAAACTTATATCTCTGCTAAGTGCAGTATCTGACACTTCTTTCCCAGTCAAACATGGCAGGCAGGAGAACTCTGGCTTCAGAAGCACCTAATGGAACGTGCCATGAGGCTCCAGGCTGGATAGACCTCCCTGTACGTCAGTCTGTGACAGAGAAGTGCGCCTCTTAGCTTGGTGTCTGACTGAGGAGTGGGAATGACTAGAGTGAAGGACCCTTTGTCTGGGTCACTTGTCATGTGAGTATGGGGCACTCTCCTAATCATAAAAACAGATCCCCCTCCTAGATTTACTAAGAGAAGGGATCATTTCCCAGCCTCATCCAAGTCGGGCAAGTCCTCGCGCACGGGACACAAGGAGTTAAGTCCTCCTAAGCCGTGTGGCTGTGATCCGAAGGCATATAGAATGAAAGCTCCTTCAATACCATTTGCTGCATCATCATCAAACGCAGACCATGGCACCAACTAAGACACAGCACTGGGCACTGAAGGACTGAATTGTCCGATGACCACGTGGTCAGAAGCTCCTTCACCAGCAATACCATCAGAGCCCCATAAGGAACTACTGATTATTAAGAGTCCCTTTACACTGACTCCAGCGGCAACAGACAATGAGATGCAGCCTCCTCGGCTCCAGTATCCTACAACACACCTGAGGATATCTTCATTCTCCCAATCTCCCCTATTGTTGGGACAGACCCTCACCAGGGAGATTCTAACAACAGGGAAAAGCCTATCTTCCATTCCATCCACTAGCTGCAGCTTCCCAACACTGGTACTGGACCTGACCTTCCCAACATCAGGGGAGTCAGACATACCGGTGGAACCATCTTTCCCTCCTCCAAGGGAGGTCAGCCCAGATCGAGATAGTCTCCTACTCCCGTTCTCATCCCTCCAAGTGGGGACTCCCTTCTCAGAACCGATGGTACCCAAGGCCTTGGGGACAACTACAGTCTACTTTGAATCCCTCATATTGTCTTTACTGAGGGTCATGTGCTCCAATTGGGATCTTTACCACTCCTTCCCTCCAAGAGACCAACCAGAGCCTCCTGAGCCTGTGGAGGAGGAGGAATACTAACTGGATCTGCCAGCACCACTGGTACCCACACATATTCTGTCCTCCTCATTCAATGAGACAATTGCTCCTGCCTTGCCATCTCCTCAGGACAGCCACAAACAGTTCCAAGCACCACTTTCGAGTGTGGCACAAGAGCTCCAAATTCCTTTAGAGGTGGTCCAGGGCTCACAACACAAGCTCCTGGACATCCTATAGCCATGAAATCTGTCTGAATGGCACTCCCAGTCAATGAGGCCATACTGGAACTGGTAAGAACTATATGGCAAATGCCAGCTACCTGTGTCCCTACCCAAAGAGGGTAGAAAAGCAGTACTTTGTCCCAGCTAAGGGAGCAGAGTTCTTATTTTCCCACCCTTCCCTGAATGTCAGTATTCACCCTGCTGACAGAAGATTCCTTAGATTTGTGATGGGTCTCAACCGCTATCAATATAGGGTATTCCCTTCCAGTTTAGCAACTGCATCCACTTCACAAAGTGTTTTCTGTAGTAGCAGCACAACTCATACAGGGCAGCACCACCATCTTCCCGTATCTAGCTGACTGGCTGCTTACAGGCAGAACATGTCCAGAAGCTGTAGCTTCACTCTCATCACTGCTCCATCTCCTAATATCTCTGAGAATCTCAATGAACATGGACAAGTCTACCCTGACTCAAGCCCAGTCTCTGCATTTCATAGGAACTACCTTAGACACAGTAAAAGCAAGGGCTTATCTCATCGACCGATTCCAAGCCATGGGCAGACTGATAGATGAGATCATGCACAATTTTCAAACATCAGACCAGATTTCTCTCTCTCCTGGATTACATGGCATGATGTACTTATATAACACCCTTCGTCAGATTGCACCTCTGCTGTAAGTAGGATTGGCTTCTAACAGTATTTTTATCGAGCATACACAGCGTGAACACTGTAGTGACAGTCCCCACCATGGTAAGGGCCCCTTTGACCCCATGGAAGAATCTAGCAAAATTGTGCGTGGGCGTTCCTTTCCCATCTGCCCATATCCAACAGGGTGTCTCAGATGCCTATGTGATAGGGTGGGGGCTCACATGGACAGTCACACTGCGCAGAGCACTTGCGTGACCCAGGAACCTGGGATGCGCATAAATCTCTAACTACGAAGGAAGTTAAACTCTGGAACAGACTTCCAAGTGTGGAATCCCCTCATTGGAGTTTTTTAAAGAAGAAGTTGGACAAACACCTGAAAGGGATGGTCTAGGTTTACTCGGTCATGTCTCAGCACAGGAGGCTGGACTTGACCTCTTGAGGTTCCTTCCAGCCCTGTATTTCTAGGATTCTGTACCACCTGTAGCCTCACACCTCCTCCACTGGGTAATGCTGGTCATTCACTCACAGTGGAACACACACAAGGACCAGCATTCAAAGAAGAAAGTGAAGTTACTTACCCTTTGTAACTGGAGTTCTTCAGTATGCGTGGGCCTTATCTGTATTCCACGACTGCCCTCCTTCCCCTCTGCTTCAAATAGTCTCTGATTTGTGGTAAGGAAGAAATGGAGAGGCATCGGTCCGCACTGCTCCTTTATATACCCTCAGAATGGAGCATGAGGAGAGCAAGGGTCACGCCAACAGACGCTCTTTGCTAGAATTCTCTGGTCTCAGGCACATGGAGCATATGCGGAATACAGATAGGGACCACGCATCTCAAAGAACTCCCCTTATGAAGTGTAACGTCCCTGTCTTATTTTCATGAAAATGAACTGCTTTGTAATTACCGTTTTTTTTTATATATGCACTCCACAGGGTTACAATGTACTTGTAAGATGTGGGGGGAGGAGGGGAATTCTTAAACAGAAACAAACTCATACCATACGTTTTCTCTAAACCAAAGTTATGCTAAGCTTTCAAATTAACAAAGGCTTTTCTCTGAAACTAAACAACCTTCCTGTTGAATTTTAATGCTTAAAAAAACATTGAGCTGTATGGCCTGCATTAGACTGTTTATTACCATCCATGTAGTCCTGTCTTGCAAACAAGCATCAGCAGGGTTAGCCTGATTTGAAATGGAAAAGTTCATGCCTTTTCAACAGACATTTGTTTTCTGGCTTTAAAATAGACATTCCAGAGCATTAATTTTGTTTAATAAATGGGCCAACATTCCAGAAAATTAAATACTAACAATGGTAGCAGGCATTAAAGAGTTTGTATAATCTCCTTTAATAGAAAAGGAGTCAAACGTATCTAGAACCACCCATAGATCATTGTTTTTGATGGGGGCAAGGACGAGTGTGTGTACTGTGTTGCACGTATACAAAGCATCTTTGAGAACAATCATTTTCTCAAACCTTTTCTATAAATTGATTCTGTTGTGTCCCATATAAACTATAGCATTTTCTTTGAGCCAAGGTGTTATATTTATACAATTGCATTTACATGTATGAAGTGGAAAGCGTGTTTTAAAGCTGAGACTTTTTTTGTAAAAATATTTTTTATTTTTTCCTAATACACCAGTGCTATAAGGTGCTAGCTCTTTATTTTATGTTAATTTCAGTCATGGGGGAGTGGTATGTAATTTGCTACTTTTAAAACAGTTTTCTGCAAGAACTATATTGAAAATACTTACAGCTGTGTTTTTTCGAACAGGATCTCTTGGACCCTGCACGATGGAGAATGCTGATTCAGCAGTTTAGATATGATAATTACAGACTACATCAGCTGGGGAACAATTCTGTTTTTACTATAACACTCCAGGCAGGCCTTTCAGCTATAAAAACACCGTATCCTTTAATGCAGAATACCAATGTGAAAAGCATTAAAAAAAATTGCCTTGTAGACAAACTTTTTGAGGAATATATGTGAAATTTGAATACTTTCACTTTTCATTTGTAAAATATGAGTATAAATGGGCATATATCTGCTAAAACAAAAACGTTAGTAAAAACAAATGGAGGCAATTAAAAACAAAATGCAAAAAAAAAAACCCAAAATACAACAGATGCTACATACAGTGTATACACGTTATACTTGGCCGGCGGTCTGGTTTGACCTAGGAATAATACATTTGCAGTAGATGTTGATTAGAATCAGAATTTAAAAAGAATTCCTTTTATTATCATAAAATACAATGCACTAGGGTAAAGAGTATGTGAATATACAAGGCAGTGTGCTAAACCTTTGAATTTCTTAACCAGTCCCTCCCTCAGAACATTTAAAATAGGAATTCTGACCGGGGCCTTCATACTTGCAATAGACAAGATTCTTGCAGATCCCTCTCCCACATCAGAAGCTTCACCCCTTTGCTGGTTGCTTTTGTTTTTTTTTGTTTTGTTTTTTGTTCTGAAATGTACAAAATCAGTTACCCTTTATGTGCTTGTGAAGTTGAAACAAAGAAACTCATGGGTCACTGAAGTTCTGTAAATTGCATAAGAATACGTACCTCGTGTGTACAGCAGATAACTTATCAGCCATTTTCACTCAGTGCCCTAACAAATTAACTCTTGACTCATTCGATGACTATTGTTCTTTGACTTGCTGTTATACAGACAGTGTTATAAAGAGGATGGCAGTTCAAAAAACCCAGACTGCCCTGTGTGTAGCAAATCTCTGAACAAGCTGGCTCAGCCTCTGCCTATGGCACATTGTGCCAACTCCCGACTAGTCTGCAAGATTTCAGGGGATGTAATGAATGAAAATAATCCTCCCATGATGTTGCCAAATGGATATGTCTATGGATACAATGTAAGTGTTTCATGTAGGGACTCCTGGAAGTCTGAGCGGCTGGTGGGTGTACATCCTGTAGCATATGAGAGCTCTTGAATTTGTCGGAAGGCAAACCTGAGGCATCTTGTATGTTTAAAGGATGGGGTGAACTATTGATTCTCACAACATTGTTTTAAGAGACTTTATTTTTATTATTTGATCAGGAAATTATTAAATATGAATTTAAATGTGAAACCAAATGGGGTTGGGATGAATCTTTAACTCTTAATCACGAAAAGTTACTGAGCAAGGTTTTTGTGAAAGAGCTTTACATTATAAAGTAGCTACTACAAACAGCATACATTTTGTTCACTAACTGTTGAAAGTTAATGTATTAACCAGTTATGTTTACTGTTCAAAATCTGATCACTTTTCATGGCTCTTTTTTCAGTCCCTGCTTTCTATTCGTCAAGATGACAAAGTAATTTGTCCAAGAACCAAAGAAGTCTTCAACTTCTCACAAGCTGAGAAAGTCTATATCATGTAGGTCCATAAAATACATGATGAAATGCCGCTGGAATTTTGACACAGGATTTATTGGCATGCCCTGGAGAAGGGGGGCCTTATGTGTGGCAAAGAAGCAAAATCTGCCACCTTGGGGATCAGACCTGTCGGTGGCATTATTGTTTCTTGCGACCAAAGATCAATGAGCAACAGTACACACTCTTAAAAAGAGAGGAAACATGACTTAAGTTTGTACTTGAAAATAAAACAAATTTTGATTGTTAGCGTTTTGTAACATAAGGTCAAAAATTGGACTCATCTCAAAAATACTTTCATCTTTCAAAGGAGAATTTTCTTTAAAGATGGACATTTGCACTGGGGGAAACGTTACAATAGATTTGAAACTAAATCCATTTTCCTTCCCTCCGTTTTTCACAATTGTCCAAGGCCCTTTTGTTAATTATCGAAGATTTCAGTTAATACGAGTGTGTTCTCCTTTAAGCTGGTCTTTGCCTTCTTTTCTGATCCTCTTGTGAAGTAATAATTCTGAAATGGGTCGTTGTAATTAGTTCCATGGGAAGATACTGATGTCATTGACACAAGACTGGCTTCACTGGAGGATCAATGAGAGACTGGTTTGAAGGAGTATGAAATCTTTTTTTTTCCCCCCAAAACCAAATTTTTTAAGGAGGTTGCATAAATATCAAGAGGAACTGAGAACATTTCAGGCAAAATACACTGCTTGTTTGGATGTTCTTTTTCCAGTTTACCATAGTGTTAAAGTCCTTCTAAAGTTATTAGTTATGTGCATAGGGTTCAATATCAAATCATTAGTGCTACTGCCTTATTTCTTGCTTTGAGAATGTACTCACATGAAAATCAGCTGGTATCCTTAAGTGTTGGGCAAAGTTTTGGAAGATGCCTTGCAGGATGATTACATAATTTTAGGGTTTAAATAGTATTCATTACTGAAACTAATAGTTCAGTTTTAATTACTACAGAACACACCCTTATGACTTTTCAAGAGAATAAACCATTGTAGTTTAAACAAAACCATATTGTAGAGGTTTGTATTTAGCGCTTATTTTTGCATGTTGATGTTGATTAGCTAATAAAAGATTGTACATGTAAAACCTGTTAATAAAAATTGTTTTCCATTTCTTAATGATACAAAATTAGAAAGCTGCTTTGTATTTATAATGCAAACAACTTTCTTTCCCGTTTTATAAGGACATCTCTGAAAATGGAAGTTCCCCTTCTTTAGCAGTCATCTTGTGGAAAAAAATTAAGGAGAATCTTTGGTCATAACAATTGTTTTCAAGCTTTTAAAACTGAGCAACCTGACCAAATCACCATGATTAGTTTAAAATTATCACTCTGTATATGATTTTTAAAAAAGTGCTACAATTCACAGCCTTATCCAAACACCATCCAGCATTTCCTCAAATAGGGTTGTCTGATATTCTGGTGGTCTGTTAAACTACTTTTGGAGGATATATCAACACAATAGTTCCTTAAGCACTTCTGAACAGCGCCTCCTTCCAAGAAAATGTATTTGTGTGGCATCTGCAATGTTTCACAGTTACGGATTCTAATCCTGTATGTGGCAGCCAGTCTGTGGAAGGGGGTAGATACAGCGGGAACCTTGAGAGGTGCTGAGAATGGAGTGTTTAAACACACCCACTATTGATGCACATAAGCTAGTGCAATTATTGTATCACATGGGTGTAAATAGGTGTAAATTTGGCAGCGAATCCTATTTTCTTGCCCTCTTGTTGGAAATATCTTCAGTTTCACTCGGTGTCTGCTGAGGAAGTGTTTCTGGAAGTAGCAGAGAGATGCACTCCTGTGGGAGGCAGAGGGAAATGGACAAAGAAGGTGCTGCATGGGTAATTCGTAGATACATATAAGTATCAATATGTTAGTTAGGACTGTTAATTAATCGCAGTTAACTCACACGATTAACTCAAAAAAATTAATCCCGATTAAAAAAATTAATCCCGATTAATTGCATTGTTAAACAATGGAATACTAATTGAAATTTATTAAATATTTTTGGAAGTTTTTCTACATTTTCAAATATATCTATTTCAGTTACAACACAGAATACAAAGTATACAGTGATCACTTTATATTTTTATTACAAATATTTGCACTGTAAAAATGATGAAATAGTATTTTTCAATTCACCTCATACAAGTACTGTAGTGCAATCTCTTTATCATGAAAGGGCAACTTACAAATGTAGATTTTTTTTTTGTGACATAACTGCACTCAAAAACAAAACCATGTAAAACTTTAGAGCCTACAAGTCCACTCAGTCCTACTTCTTGTTCAGTCAATTGCTAAGAGAACCAAGTTTTTTTTACATTAACAGGAGATAATGCTGCCCACTCCTTAATTAGTGTCACCGGAAAGTGAGAAAAGGTGTTCAGATGACAATGTTGTAGCTGGCGTTGCAAGATATTTATATGCCAGATGTGCTAAAGTCATATGCCACTTCATGCTTCGGCCACCATTCCAGAGGACATGCTTCCATGCTGATGACGCTTGTTAAAATAATAATGCGTTAATTAAATTTCTGACTGAACTTCCTTGCAGGGAGAATTGTATATCTCCTGCTCTGTTTTACCTGCATTCTGCCATATGTTTCATGTTATAGCAGTCTCAGATGATGACCCAGCACATGTTCATTTTAAGAACTCTTTCACTGCAAATTTGACAAAATGCAAAGAAGATAGCTACAGCACTTGACCCAAGATTTAAGAATCTGAAGTGCCTTCCAAAATCTGAGAGGGATGAGGTGTGGAGCATGCTTTCAGAAGTCTTAAAAGAGCAGCACTCTGATGCAGAAACTACAAAACCCAAACCACCAAAAAAGAAAATCAACCTTCTGCTGGTGGCATCTGACTCACATGATGAAAATGAATAGGCCTGGGTCTGCACTGCTTTGGATCATTATTGATCAGAACCCGTCACCAGCATGGACGCATGTCCTCTGGAATGGTGGTTGAAGCACGAAGGGACATACAAATCTTTAGCGCATCTGGCATGTAAATATTTTGCGATGCCGGCTGCAACGGTGCCAAGCAAACACTTGTTCTCATTTTCAGGTGACATTGTAAATAAGAAGCAGGCAGCATTATGTTCTGCAAATGTAAACAAACTTGTTTGTCCAGTTTTACATTGTTTTATTTTTGAATGCAAGGGTTTTTTTGTACATAATTCTACATTTGTAAGTTCAACTTTCATGATAGAGATTGCACTACAGTACTTGTATTAGGTGAACTGAAAAATACTATTCTGTTTTTTACAGTGCAAATATGTCATCAAAAATAAATATAAAGTGAGCACTCTACACTTCATATTTTGTTGTAATTGAAATCAGTATATTTGAAAATGTAGAAAACATCCAGAAATGCCACTTATTTAAATATTCTTTTGTTTAACAGTGTGATTAACAGCATGATTAATCGCAATGAATGTTTTTATTGCATGCTTAATCACAATTTTTGTTAATCATGTGGTAGCCCTAATGTTAGTGTGAACCTAGGGTTGCCAACTCTGAGGCACAGAAAAACCAGCTGCTCTGTGGGTGGGGCTAGGCCCTGGGGCTGGGGGAAATCATGGGGAGGGATTGAGCTCTTGGAAAGCTAATCAAGATTTGGGAGTAGGACTAGGGTGCCAATTCTCCCATTGGCTGGTGTCTGCCCCAGGCAAGCTGCCCCCACAGAACAGGACATGGGTACTCGGTGGCCTCAGCCCACTCCCAGCTGTCACAAGCGTAGCTGGTAGTTAAGAGTGTGCCAGGCACGGTTGGCTGGCTGTCCACTCAGCAAAATAACCAGCACCTTACTTCTGACAGGCAACCAGCAAGGTAGTATTAAAACCAGCCAGGCTTGTCAAAGACCAGCCAGGTGGCAACCCACTGAAGCAGAAATTGAAACACTGTGAGTTCAGTGCGTTCTGCCTTTTGGAGAGTTAGCACATTACTCACTAACAAGCCTCTCTGAAAGAGCAACATTGCTGAGATCCAAATGGAACTGTGTTCTGTTGTCTTTGACAGATTATTGCTGCACACTACGATAGGTGAGAGTGGTGAAGGAAAGGGTTGGTTTTTTTTAATGAATCAAAAGCAATTTCAGACTCCTCCCTCACCAAATAAATAAATGCAAAAAACCCCAATGCGTGTACATTGAAATGGGAGTTAGGCACCTAACCTGCTTGGGTACTTTTGAAAATCCCACTGGGCATCTATCTGCATGTTTAGGCACTTAAATGTTTGAGAATCAGGCCTCCCATCCTTCAAGTTTTTAGATATAGATCCCATCCTTTCCCACCTGGTTCTTATTCATACACTGGAAGAGGGGACACAAGCTTTGTGTCCCATCGATAAAGCTTGAGTTGATCTCAAAAGATAAAGATGTTTACACCCTGATTCTGTATATAATTTAAAAAGCAGCACCCTTTAACTCATTATAATTTGAAGATAGCTTCTTGAAGTAGCATTTTTATTTAAATGATATTTAGTAGATTACAGTAACTTTAGGCTTTAACAGGTTGTCAATTTCAAATTTAATACTAAAGCTTTTTAAATGTATTTAATCTTTAAAAGTCCAGTTTTTTTTAAATATCCATTTTTATCCACCTTGATTGGAGTGTCAATGAACATAAACTCCAGAAAATGCCAGAAATGTTCACAGAAACACCTCAGGTTCAGCAAACTCATCAAATCACAAGCAGGGTTCCAACAGAAACTTGCCTAGTTTCCTGGGGTTGCTGGGAATCCTGGAACAGGGCAGCCTACTCATGTGAACTGCCCTCCTGCTGAGCCCGCAGCCTGGCAGCCCCGGCTCCAGCCAGGGTACTAAATGTAGGAGCCCAGCTCCATGTAATGAGTCAGAGTTTCCAAAACAAACACTTTCTGGAATTTCCAATTCACAGGACATTTTAAAAGAAATTGGTTTTGTTTTCACATTTCCTGTGAACTGGAAATTCCTGGTTCAGGCCTGCTCTATTCTAAATCTCTTCTCAAATGCCTTTAAGACCCTTCTTTTTTCCTGCTTCCTAAGCTCAGTGGTGGAGAATCCCCTCTCTCAGCCAAAACCCAGAGGTTTGTGGTGGTGGTACTTGGTTTCTTCTGATGGCCCTTTGTTCATTTTTCAAGTCACGTGAGTGCAGGAGAGGACTCTGAATGCTAAGATTCACAGCTCCATTACAATGGGTACTTCAGCCTGCTTGCACTTTGGAGCTGGAACCAGGCTGGTTGGTCCTGGCAGCGTGCCACACTTCCTGAAGTTCCCTCGGTTTTTTCTGCCCCACAGCAGCTGGCAGCTCGCCCAGACCTCCCCGCTGCAGAGCTTTTTCTGAGGGAAATTCCAAAGTTTTAGACTAACAATTCAGTTTAGTAATATCTGCTTCCTAGCAGTCCCAGGCTGAATTTAAATTTGGGGGAATTTGTCCTCTCAACTCTGCTTCCCCTTTTGAGGCCTTTGCAGTGGCTGAAGCCCCTGTTGGCTTCAGGGAGAGAGCGATGTGGAGAGACAAAAGGATGGATCTGTATTGTCCTGTCCTCTCTTTCCTTCCCCTACTGTCCCATGGGGGAGCTCTGCTGGGCAGAGTGCAGTTTCCCTCACAGTTCAGACTGACTGGGGTTGCCTTGCTGCCCCCATCCCACACACACACACAATCCCCAGCCAGGAGAGGAGGCAGTTGGGATTGGACAAGAATAGGCTCCAGGGCAAGTCACTTGTCCTTTCCCATCTCCATGAAGGGAGTGAAGCCAGAAGGGCAATGCACCATGTAGAGGATTGCACCTGGGTCCCTATAACTTACTCCAGCAGCTACTTTTCTGACTGTGGAACTCAACTGCCTCCCTCCTCCATTTCGCTGTGGATCATGGATGGCACCGCATGGATGCTGCCAATGCAGGAAGGGTCTTCAGGCCTAACGTGCACCCTCAGGTGCCACTTCTATCTATAGCAGGCTTCCTGGTTCTAATGTACTTTTTGAGTCTTTGTCTAGCTGTTCTTCAAATTCTTTTTTGGCCTTCCTAATGATATTTTAACACTTCAGAGACAATACTGGGCTGATGTTCCCAGCTGCTGCTGAAAGTCACCATACCCTGCCCTATGGTCCAGATTGTTGTTTCTACCTTTTGTGGCATGGTGCCATGCCTCACCGCTTCCTACCCTCAGCAGATAGCTATGGAGTTGTGAGAGGGACAGCAGCCCAGATATGGGAAGAATCAGCCTATAATCAAGGGCCTCAACACAATATTTCTTCCTTTCTTTCTTTTTTGGTTTCCATTTTATAAGGCTAGAAGTGTCCCTTGTACTGATACCAGATTTAAATGTTGAGTGGTACACACTGAAGATTGAGTCTATTTTCCTCAGTGATCAGGGCCTTGGTGTTTCTAACCGACGGAGATTTTCATCTGTAAAGAGTGATGTCCTGGACAGGCCTTCAGAAGGAGCCAGCACTTGGCAGGTGTAGTCTCAGCCCCCTCCTTTGGGCATGAAAACTCTCAGATGGTATCAGGCCAACAAAAATAAATACAAACTGTCATCTGGCACCCCACGTGCCACGTATGCTTTCACAAGCAATGCTAACATGGGTGAACAGTATTTCAAGTATGGTCCCTCTCAACTTAAAAATCGATTCTAAGGGATTCTCCATGGAAAGAGAGGAGAAAAGAAAATAAGATTCAAATCTATTTCATGCTGGTGTATGGGGCTTTGGTCCTTGGGATCAGACACACAGACAGATCAGTTCCCCACTATCCAAGTGATAAAATGGGAAGCTTTATGGAAAACCAAGGCTATTCAGAGTCAACAAAAATGTCAATTTGCAATCCTGACTCCTGCCAGTCACCATATAGAGGAATACAGCCACTGGAAAATTGTCCCTCAATGGTATCCATCGGGTAGGCTCTGTACTCCCTAGAGTCACGTGCTCATAGTGCCAATATAAAGGGCCCTGCTGACCCACAGCCACCTCAGTTCCTTCTCACTGCCCATGACAGTCGCTGGAACTACTTTGTCCTTGAAATCTGCAAATACACTCTCAGTGGACTTTTCTCTTCATTATATATAGTTACCTCTTGTTCATAATAGTAAAGTTATTGTTAATAGATAGATAGGTAAGAGAAGAATGAGGGGGGATTTGATAGCTGCTTTCAACTACCTGCGAGGTGGTTCCAAAGAGAATGGTTCTAGACTATTCTCAGTGGTAGAAGATGACAGGACAAGGAGTAATGGTCTCAAGTTGCAGTGGGGGAGGTTTAGGTTGGATATTAGGAAAAACTTTTTCACTAGGAGGGTGGTGAAACACTGGAACGCATTACCTAGGGAGGTGGTAGAATCTCCTTCCTTAGAAGTTTTTAAGGTCAGGCTTGACAAAGCCCTGGCTGGGATGATTTAATTGGGGATTGGTCCTGCTTTGAGCAGGGGGTTGAACTAGATGACCTCCTGAGGTCCCTTCCAACCCTGATATTCTATGATTCTATGATAGGTTAGCGGAACTCTGTTTAGCAGCGTTATTCTCTGCCCGTTGCCAGGGCATGCCTGTGTCTCCGGGTTTTAAGCCTTGTGCCTCATGCTACAAGCCTGTTCCTGTGAGCAACACCTGAAGTGCCTGGGAGAAGCTCACCTGCAGGAGCGCTATAAGATCTGTAAGGACTTGAGGCCCGCACCAAAAAGATAGACACCAGACTGAAATTTATCCTAATGGAGGCAGCATTAAGACCACACCACGGGGGGCCCCACGAAGTTAAGTTGCTCAGGCTTCGGCTTCAGCCCTGGGTAGTGGGGTTCGGCTTTCTGCCCTGGATCCCAGCAAGTCTAATGCCCGCCCTGCTTGGCAGCCCCCTGAAACCTGCTTGAGGCCCACCCCCCCCACCCCCATGGTGTCCCGTACCTCTGGTTGAGAACTATTGGTCTAAAGGATTCCAGGGCTACCTTGAAGTCCTTAGGACTTTATACACCAGCACCTACAAGGAAACATTATAAGCCTAAACTGGCCTCTCAATTCTTCCCGTAACCTGCCTGGCAGGACAATCACAGGAAGAGAAGCAGGGGATTTAGGAGAAGACCTCCTTCCTAACCTTCATCCATGTCCATGCCTGCTTCCCACAGACACTCTGGTGTGTCCAAGCAGGCCTTTTGATGGGACGCTTGGGGACGATGTACCAGGATGGAAACTGGATCTAACTTCCCCAATATTTGCAGACTGTTTATCCCATTTCTATCAGGCGTGGGCCCATATTACAACAGACCACTGGGTGCTAAGCATGATAGCAGTGGGATATACCCTTCACTTCAGTTTTCCCCCCTTCACACCTTCCCTCTCCATCCCTCTTCAGGGACCCTTCTCAGGAGCAAGTTCTAGCCCAAGAGGTGCAGTATTTCCTAAGGGTGGGAGTTCTGGAAGAGGTTCCTCCAGAGTTAAGGGGCTGAGGGCTTTACTCCTGATATTTCCTAATCCCGAAAACTAATGGCAGTTTCAGACTGATTCTGGACTTGTGAAAGCTCAACAGATACATGAAGAAGCTAAAGTTTGGCATGGTCTCCTTCGCTTTCAACATCCCCTCCCTGGATCCGGTGGACTGGTACTTTGCCCTTGATTTGGAGGATGCTTACTTCCATATCTTGATTTTTTCAGAAGATTCCTCAGGTTCATCATGAATCATGCACAATACCAATTTGCGGTTCTCATGTTTGGCCTGTCAGCAGCTCAAGTGTTCACAAAGTGAATGTGGTTGTCGCAACCTTCCTGAGGAGATGTGGGGTTCGGGTCTAGCCTTACGTCGATGACTGGCTGGTCAAAGGTTGGATCAAGGTCCAGGGGGTGTCCAATATAAAGTTAATCCAGGCAACATTCCAGGATTTAGGTCTGCTGATAAATGTGCGGAAGTCTATCCTCTCCCCGGTTCAAAAGATAGAGTTTATTGGAGTGATCCTTGACTCTGTCCAAGCCAGAGCCTTCCTCCAAGAAGCACGATTCCAAGCAATAGTGATGCTTACAGAGAGCCGCAAAGATCACCCCATCATAACAGTGAGGAACTGTTTGAAGCTCCTGGGCCACATGGCCTCCTGCACTTCTGTGGTGCAGCATGAAAAACTTCAACTCAGACCTCTCCAGACGTGTCTGGCATCCGTATACTTGCCAAAACAACACCATTTGGACACAGTTATCATCGTTTCCCTCTTGGTGGAGATGCCAATCCTTCCACCTCTGTACCCAGACCTGATCTCTCAGGACCACAGCTGCCTGCATCACCCGAACCTTGAGTACCTTCATCTGACAGCCTGGAAGCTCCATGGCTGAACCCTGCAGAGCTAGCATGTCTATGAGGTCCTACTAGGGAGCAGGAGGCTGTCAACCAGAGCTAAGTACCTGGCAAAGTGGAAGAGGTTCTTGATCTGGTCTACACAGAAGGGTATCTCACCTATGCAATCATCAATACCATTCATTCTGGACTACTTACTACATTTGACGCAACAAGGTTTAACCGTGTCCCCTATTAGTCTATCTGGTCACAATCTCAGCTTTTCACTCATAGGTGAATGGCTGTTCCATGTTTTCAAACAGCATCTGTAATCAGTTTCTTGATAGCCTTGACACATTGCACCCCCAGGTATGTCAACAAATCCCTGCCTGCGACTTCAACCTGGTATTATCAAAACTGACAGGACCCCTATTTGAGCTGCTGGTAATGTGCTCTCTGCTCTACCTGTCCTGAAAGGTGATCTTCCTACTGGCCATTACTTCTGTCAGAAGGGTCTCGGAGATCTGGGCCCTCACTTCAGAACCACCATAGATGGTATTTTTGAAGCACAAGGTCCAATTGTGTCCTCATCCAGATTTCCTTCCAAAGATGGTTTCATAGTTCCATATTCACCCGAATATTTTCCTGCCGGACGTCTATCCGAAATTACATACCAACAAGGAAGAGCAGAGGCTCCACTCGCTAGACAGCAGATGTGTACTGGCTTTCTACATAGAAAGGACTAAGCCATTTCTGAAAATTACTCAGCTATTTGTAGCCGTTGCAGACAGGAAGAAAGATATAACCATCTCATCCCAGAGAATTTCATCACGGATCATATCCTGCATCCGCACATGCTACGACCTGGCAAAGGTTCCTGCCCCACCTGCCTTGACAGCACATTTCACAAGGGCCCAAGTATCTTCAACAGCATTCATAGCACAAGTTCCTATCCAGGACATTATAGAGCAGCAACGTGGTTGTCAGTTTACACTTTTGTGTCTCATTACAACAGGCTAGAGACAATACTGGATTTAGCCGAGTGGTGTTCCAATCAGCATGCCAATAAACTCCGAACCCGCCGCTTGTACGACTGCTTGGGAGTCACCTATATTGGAATGGACATGAGCAAGCACTCGAAGAAGAAGAAATAGTTAATAACCTTTCCATAACTGTTGTTCGTCAAGATGTGTTGCACATGTCCATTCCAAGACCCTCCCTCCTACCCCTCTGTCAGAGTAGGGCAAGAAGTAACTGAGGGGGCTGCAAGTTGGTAGGACCCTTTATACTGGTGCTATGAGCACGCAACTCCAGGGGGCACTGGAGCCAACCCAACGGATACCCCTGAGGGAAAATTTTCTGGTGGCTGTGCTCAGGGCGAGCGCAAAACTACATTGCAATGGACATGTGCAACACATCTCGAAGAACAACAGTTACAGAAAGGTTAGTAACCATTTTTTCCTATCGGAAACTTGTCTTCAAAGCACACCTATTTTATCATTCATGTCAGCCTTTTTCTTTTCCAAACTTCAATCATTACCATTTGATCTTATATCTTTCTTCTCCAGGATCAAGGTAGCAATAGCATTGGCCTTAGGGAAGAAGGAAATTCACTTCTCTTCCTGGATAATATGTTTCTGTATAGGGAGGAAACTGAAGCATACACAATGCTATGGTTTCTGGAGCATCTTGGATTCAGGGTAAACACAGACACATGTTACCAACAAACTCAATCATAGGCCTGGGATGAGGATGAATAGTATTGGGTATAAAGTCTCCTTTCAGAAGAATGTTAACAAAGATGAAGATGGCCATAATGGAAAACAAGTGGTGTGTCAGAAACAAATATATAAATCTTCCTGGAGCCTGATGGGAATTCTGATCATCATCCACTCGCAATTCATTGAGGTCTCAGAGCATTGTTCCCTCCATGGATAACAAACTTGTTCTTTGCATGTGTCCATTACACTTGGTGTGTGTGCATCTCGTGCACTGGTACCACAGAGTTTTCCCTAGTGGTACTCGTAGGGGCAGCCATGCCTTCACCCTGGTGACCCTCATGCTTGAAGCTGAGGGCATAAAAGGCGGAGTCATCCCACCCATTCTTCAGTTCCTTCTTACCATCCATTGCCAGTGGTCAAAGTATACTGTGTTTGAGATCATTCCTTTTGTGAATGTGCCTTTATAGCTAGTTGTTAGCGGTACTAGTTTTGGTCCCTTGGACCCCTTTTCTTTCTTTTCTTGTCAATAGTCAGTGGACTCCAGGCTCTGCCTGGTACCAGTGGAATCTATGTCAAGGTTCTCTGGTTTCAAGCTGTGTTCCCGGTATCACAAACAAATGCTCATGAGGGAGCCTCACTCTTGCTGTAGAAGTGCTTGGTTGAGGGTCACATCAGGGACAGGTATCCGATCTTCCAGGGCTTCAAGACTAGAGCAAACGAGCATCTCAGATACATCCTCATGGAGGCAGTCCTTTACCTGGCATCAGAACTGGCTCAGTTGGGTTGAGGAAACTCCTCAACTACTCCTTCTGGGAGTTCTCCTCCAAGCTTACCTGCAGACAGAAGCAGAAGAATATCTCCCCTCACTGGGGCAATCCTCAAAGAAGCATAAGCACTGGGAGCACCCTCGGCCTCCAAAGCCTAAGGAGAGGATGGTTTCAACTTCCTCAAAGTCCTCAATACAGTACTCCTCGGTGCAGAGATTAGCCACTCTGGTAAGATGCATACTTAGGATGTTTGCCGAGCCCTGTCTTTTTCCTGGATGGAACAAATCCCTTTGGGGTTTCTTCCCAACTGTTTGACTCCTATACAGAACAAATGAGAGGACCTCCTGCCACAGCGCAATGGCTTTCCAAATAGATCACCAGCTGCATTGTCATGTGCTACAAGGCCAAAGGCATCATGACCCCAAGGAAGCTGTCTGCACATTCAGCCAGAGCTTCCTCAGCCTTTATGGTGTTTGTGGGAAACATCCCTGTTGTGGACAGCTGCAGAGCAGCAATATAGTCATCAGTCCACACATTTGCTAGACATTACACAATTATTACCACATGAAGGGAAGATGCAAATGTGGGGAAAGTGGTCCTGCACTCCCTCTTCCAATGAGACTCCTAGACCCACTCCACTGAAAACAGCTTGGGGATTCACCTAGCATAATGGATATATGCAATCACTTTAAGAAGAAACAGCGGTTATTTGCTTCTCATAACTGTTGTTCTTCAAGATGAATTGTATATGCCCATTGCACGACCCAGCCTCCTTCCCCAATGCATTGGAGTGTATCATCTAAGATTCCAGTACAAAGAAAGTGAAGGATGGATGGGGTGGGCTCTGCCCATTATACTCTTGGCTTGGAGCATCAGGGATGCCAGGGCAGAGGTCTGGCCACCCCATGGGTACTGCTAGGGAAAACTCTCCAGCACTGGTGCACAAGACACACACACACACCTAGTGTAATGGACATATGCAACACATCTTGAAGAACAGCAGTTACAAGAAGTGAGTAATTTTTCTGGTCATGACAGTCAACATGTCTGATGAAGTTTTCATAATAACTGGAAAAAATGTGATCAGCCCTACTACTGAGAGAAATTATCCTGTTCTGGGCAGAGCAAAATTTCCTATCTGTGTGCACTGTCCACCAAGGGGGAGCTGAACACCAAGACTTACATGGCAGAAGTGGGTTTAGCAGCGTGGTTGCTGCACCTAGAAATATTTTGCTCATCGTAAATCAATTTGGTAGTCTGGTGACTGAAACATTTTGCATCTGGAAACACTAAATAAAGTGACCTGCAGACCCTAACTATATCAGGACCTGGGATGTGAGGTGGTGAATGACCTCTTGCAAAGCTGGGCAAGGTCCCTGCTATATGTCTTCCTACCTTTTCCACTTCTCCCTAGGATCATACAAAAGATAGGAATGAGAGATTGGCAGTGATAGTGTTTATGCCTTGCTGACTGAAGAAGCAATGGCTCTCAAGCCTGATTAACCTAGCACTGGATCTTCAGATATGTCTCTTTCACAGAGGAGGTCTGCTATTACAAGACCAATTGCCCATTGGCCCAGACAGATTTAAAACGAATACTTGGATGAAGTGACCATTGCTCCCATGGATCCCAAAAGAGAAGTCGGCAAACAGGACTTATTCTACCGCCTGGTGCAAAGTCCATAACCATGTTAAATCAAGTGAAATATAACCTTTCCTTCAGGAGATTTTTATTGTGTGTGTGTAAGCATGTCCAAGCAAAAAGGTCAAGTCTCTGCAGTATATATTCTCAGCATGTTCAAGAAAAGGAATTTTGTACAAATCCAATAATTAAATGCTTCCGTAGGGCACCGTCCTTATTCCAACCCCATAAGGTCATAGAACCTCATTCTGCTCCTTACGGCACTAACCAGATTGAACCCCTGCAGGAGGTGTTGCAGATTAGACCTCCTGATGAGTACTTTCACTAATCAGCTGAAGTTATTTTATTTGAAATTGGAAGCTCTCTCCAATGAAACCCAGTATTGTATTTTGAAGTCAGACAGGTGTTACTGAAATTTTTGAATTGAATTATATTAAACTAATGATGTGATCTAAAATAATGCCTTTAATTTTAAACCTTTTCTTTTTAACTATCTAAACTGGTAACCAAATTTGTGGACCACCCTAAAGGAATTGCCAGGGAAAGCTGCAGCTAGCTTCCTTTCCCTTGAAAGGACACTGATACAGCCCTCTGGTCAAGAATAGACAAGTCAGCAGTAGATCTTCAAAACAAAAAATATTTATTTAGAAATGAATGGTTACAGTAAAAGAATAGAGATAGATATAAGTAGGAACAAATACAATAAAGGTTACAGTTACAGGACTGAAGCAGCCTAGTAAATAAAGACACAACACTACAATAACACTGTCAATTATCGTTATCACATATAACAACATAGCAACGTAATCATTCGCTTAATACTCTATACCTTATAACAATATAACAATTAAGCATATAACAATATATCAATTAATCCTTCAATACTAAATACTTAAAACTGAACATCCAGTAAGCGCTGGCCAGGCGGTTACTAGGTGGGTAGGGGAAGATCGCACTCAGACCTCACACACTCAGTGTTATTTACAGTCGAAACACATATGCTCTAGGACATTAAGCAAAAGGAAATTACACTTCCAAAAAGCTTCTTTCAATTCCCTCTGAGACCATCTCAAAACGTCCTTCTACTCTGTCTCAAATTCGGGAGCATTGTCCTCTGCTGTCGGTGAAGGGCCATTGGGTAGCTGCTGCCGCTGCTTCTGAGGTGGTGGCAGAGATGGATTCTGCTGATGTTTCTCAGGTGGCTTCTTCTGCACAAGCATTTTCTTCCTTGAAGGTGCCTTGTATCTTCTCCTCTCTTTTCGGTCCCTGATCCCACGACAGGGTTTGGCCTGTCAGTCTTACATACTACCTGCTCTCCCAAGCTCAGCCAGTCAGTTTCCAACTTTTCTTAGCTCTGCCCTTGATAGGTAGCTCCTCCTCCTCCCTTACTTCTGTGGGGCTACAATGTATCTTTGTAGGATTTTGCTAATGCAACCCCATGCCTCTATTGTATCACCCGGTAATGGTGCAATCCTACCTCCTGATTGCATTATCTCGATATATCCCTATGGGCTCCCATGTATTCCTATGGGGTTTTTCTTAGCTGACCTTTGGATGAACCCTCGCTAAAGTCCCATGTATTCCTATGGGCTACAGTGTATCTCGACGGGCTTTTGCTGAGTCACCTGGAGGCACACTGCTATGAAAATTCCATGGTAACGGATCTGTGGACATCAGCAAAAAGAAGAAAAGGAAAATGTATCTGTGCTTTTCCAAAAATGTCCTCTCTAATAAGATCCCCAGATCCAGAGCCCCTGGGAGACAAGCAGTTCTTCCAGAAATAGAGATAGAAACTGACATCCAAGCATTTGGAATTTACCATGCTCTGCAGTAGGACAAGTCTATGTTTTTATCTCAGTTATATTTAACACAATCTGTAATTTGGGAAAGTAGGTTTGAATTATCCTGGTTCTGGAAGTTATATCAACTGGAGGTAGGGTTGCCAACTTTCTAATCCTTGAAAACTGAACACCTCTTCCCCAAGGCCCCTTTTCCTCTGAGACCATGCCCCCTGCCCCACCTGTCTCCCCCCCTCACACACACTTGCTCTCCCATTCCCCGGGGCTCACTTGCCACCTGCAGAGCCAGGCTGGGAAGTGCTGACGTGGACCCTGCCCTCCTGCCCAATCGGGGCAGAGCAGGAGTCAGTCCTGGAACGAGGGGCCGGGTGGGGAAATTGAGGCACAGTGGAGTGAGGGGTTCCTGGGAGCGAGGGGCTGGGGAAATTGGGGCATAGCAGGGTGGAGGGGGGGTCCATCCCTGGAGTGAGGGGCCAGGTGGGGAAATCGGAGCACAGCGGGGCAGAGGGGGTCCCTGGAGCTAGGGGCCGGGGAGGGGAAATCTGGGCACAATGAAGCGAGGGGTCCCCAGGAGCAAGGGGCCAAGTGCGGAAATTGGGGCACAGTGGGGGGGGTGTCCATCCCTGGAGTGAGGGGCCGGGTGGGGAAATTGAGGCACAGTGGGGCAGGGACGTCCTTGGAGCAAGGGGCTGGGTAAATCGGGGCACAACACAGTGGGGGGGGGGAGCCAGGTTACCCCCCCCTCGGGCAGCACCAGTACCTATTTTGGAGCCTGGTGCGGGAGCCAGCCAGTTCTCTCCGTCAGGCTGGGGGGCGGGAAGAGCAGCCACTGCTCAGCAGAGCCGCTCCTCCAGGCTCCAGCAGCAGCTGCTGCTGTGCTTCCCACTCCCCCGCCCCCCCGGTGGCGGAGGCCAGTTACTGCAGGTAACTGTTGACCAGGCGCTGCCAGTTTCCCTTTTCGACCAGACATTCCCGTCAAAAACCAGACACCTGGCAACCCTAAGGAGGGAATTTCAAGAGGCCGCGCGTTCCCCTTCTGCCAGTGGCTGGCAGGTCTGGTTCTGCTCCCAAGCTGCAAGCAGACTGATGTACTTATTGCATTGGCCCTTACTACTCAAAGAATGGAAATGTTCAGGTAAGCATGGGTACATTTTCCTAAAGGACACAGAATGAAATCAGGTTCAGAGTAGCAGCCGTGTCAGTCTGTATTTGCAAAAAGAAAAGGAGGACTTGTGGCACCTTAGAGACTAACCAATTTATTTGAGCATAAGCTTTCGTGAGCTACAAATAAATTGGTTAGTCTCTAAGAATGAAATAAAACACAGCTACTTAGCCTGGTTCATCACGATGGAATTCTAGTTAGTTTCTAGTGCCGTTTTTCTTAACTTCTGAGGTCTCTCCTCCTGTGGGGGTGCATGTAAGTCCTTAACAGGAAGGGGAACTATGAGCATGTACTGAATGGAGAAAATACAATACCAACCGCAATTTTTTGTACAAAAAAATTAGTTTCTTACTAGATATGCGACTGGTTTTCCTATAGTGCCATCTGCTGGTTAATATCATGAAGCACCGCTCAAATAATCCAGTTTGAAACATTACATAGCAAAGAATTACTATGAAAATACACTTGAGGATGTCACCTCAATAAGATTTGACGACATGCTCTAGGTGTTATTCAGCCTTGCTCAATGAATGCTCAGTATTAATGAATATATAGTATTAAACGTGATTTGTAAAAATACAGTGTGCTTCTTTTCTTGGAGAGAAAAATATAATTTGTGCCTATAACTAATAACGAATACTGTTTCTGGAGGAGGGGGAGGGAAGTCAGGGGCTCTGAGTATAGTGCCTTCCCTCTGATTTTCCAAAGTACTTTATCTTCCCCAAATTGTTGTGAGGTAAGTAACTATTAATTATACACATTTGTCCAGATAGGGTATCTCTCTGGCTCACAAGGTATCAGTGACTTACCCAAGACCATGTAAGAAGCTGGTGGCAGACCCAAGGATAGAACCTTTTCTATAACTTTTAGGGTGTGAAAAGGTGTTTTTTGTCATTACCTAGAGATCATCCCCCTGTATCGACCATGAAGTTCCTACACTACCGCCATTCATTTACCTTGTCTTGTTTTCAACTAATCTAAAAGCTCTGCCATTTTCTTGTTTAGCATAGAAGGGTGTTCCCCAGTATTCAAACTATATCATCTCAGGGTGTTGAGTACTCAGCGCCTTCCAAGACTGATCCCTTTGTCAGATGCTATTGCACAGTCATTCCCAGTCAGACATGTGCACATCCCCAGAACACTGTTTGATCACAAAGTAGGATGTTCTGCTGGAAATATCTCACCTCTGATATTTGCTTTAAAAATGCATGGATAATCTTTTTTTTTTTCATTGATGAAAGTAATTAGGTGGTGCAAAAGAGGTAGTTTGTCTTTTGATATCTTAATATATTTTTTCTTGCAGAAAAGTTGATCCTGCTCTTGGGAATACAAAACCTTAGAAATCTTTATCCTTTGGGGTCCTATTAACAGAGGTAGTCTTCTAGATCTCAGTCCCCAAGAACTTCTGAATGTCTAGATGCTGAATTACTGATGCAAGGCCCTGCATACTGGAAAAAAGTACTGATGCTTTACCCCTTTGAAGAGGAAAGAGGCCATTTACTGCTTTTATCCAAAAATGAGTTCAAAACAATGTAAAACTTCAGAGACGACAAGTCGACTTAGTCCTACTTCTTGTTCAGCCAATCGCTAAGACAAACAAGTTTGTTTACATTTACAGGAGATAATGCTGCCCACTTCTTATTTACAGTGTCAACAGAAAGTGAGAACAGGCATTTGCATGGCACTTTTGTAGCCGGCACTGAAAGGTACTTATGTGCCAGATATGCTAAACATTCGTATGTCCCTTCATGCTTGTAGGGGCAAGGTTGCGGAAGATTGGCGAGGAGCTAAGTGGTGGACTGAGTATGTGACTGGATGTAAGCGGAGGATGCAGGCAGTTTCAATGAACTTTGTCCGACAGACCCTGCCAAAAGATATTGTAGCACAGCTCAGCATATTTTTGCCTGTAAAGTCAGTTTATGTAAGAAGCATAAATTATATATATATAAGAATGTAACCAGCTGTTGACATCATGTAACCCCGAGATAAGAGCGGAGAATATAGCGCCGCAGAGGACACCCCCCAGTGGAGTCCTGCCTGCTCAGCTGTCCCGAACGGCCAGAGTCCCCTGCGGCCCCTCCGCGCGTCCTAGGGGCCCCCCGCGCAGATTGGAGCATAAGTTCTTCCTTCCTTCAATAAAGCATAGTTTACTATTCTTAGGCCTGAGTGTCCTCCTTTCGCTGGTATCTCCGCCCCAGCCCTTGCGGGCACAATGCTTCAGCCACCATTCCAGAGGACATGCTTCCATGCTGATGATGCTCGTTAAAAGAATAATGCGTTAATTACATTTGTGACTGAACTCCGTGGGGGAGAGTTTTATGTCCCCTGCTCTGTTTTACCCTCATTCTGCCATATATTTAATGTTATAGCACTGTCGAATGGTGACCCAGCACATGTTGTTCATTTTAAGAACACTTTCACTACAGATTTGACAAAATGCAAAGAAGGTACCAATGTGAGATTTTGAAAGATAGCTACAGCACTCGACCCAAGGTTTAAAAATCTGAAGTGGCTTCCAAAATCTGAGAGAGACGAGGTGTGGAGCGTGCTTTCAGAAGTCTTAAAAGAGCAACACTCCGATGAGGAAACTACAGAACCGAAACCATCAAAAAAGAAAATCAATCTTCTGCTGGTGGCATCTGACTCAGATAATGAAAATGAACCTGCGTCAGTCTGCACTGCTGTGGATTCTTATTGATCAGAACCTGTCATCAGCATGGATGTATGTCCGCTGGAATGGTGGTTGAAGCATGAAGGGACATATGAATCTTTATCGCATCTGGCATGTAAATATCTTGCGACGCCGGCTACAACAGTGCCATGAGAACACCTGTTCTCATTTTTCAGGTGACATAAACAAGAAGCTGGCAGCATTATCTCCTGAAAACGTAAACAAACTTGTTTGTCTGAGCGATTGGCTGAAGAAGAAGTAAGACTGAGTGGACTTGCAGGCTCTAAAGTTTTACATTTTTTTATTTTTGAATGCAGTTATTTTCTGTACACAGTTCTACATTTGTAAGTTCAACCTTCATGATAAAGAGATTGCACTACAGTACTTACATTGGGTGAACTGAAAAATACTATTTCTTTTGGTTTTTTACACTACAAATACTTGTAATCAAAAATAAACATAAAGTGAGCACTGTACACTTCGTATTCTGTGTTGTAATTGAAATCAATATATTTGAAAATGTAGAAAACATCCAAAAATATTTAAATAAATAATAGTCTATTATTGTTTAACAGCGCGATTAATCGCAATTATTTTTTTAAGCGCATGATTAATTGCGATTCATTTTTTTAATCGCTTGACAGCCCCAGTCTCAACTAGCCTGTAACCTCCTCAAACCAGGGACTTTGCCTTCTGCTGTAAAGTGCCACGCTCACCTGGGTAAATGGTCTATTCTTAAACAGGGAACGATTTCCTACATGCTAAAGACAAGATGTTATTTTACCACGATAATAAAAGAAGTTCATGTGATCAGCTGGTTCCCACATTCATCAGTTTCTTACCCACTGCCCTTAAAAATGACATAAAACAGGCCAGCAAGCTAACAGCACACCTGTTTTGTTCACACTCCCAAATGCCTGAGGATCATCCAGGTGCTCTGCTGTGGGAGACGGAAGGTTCCTTTTATAACGGAACTGTTGCATCATTGCTGCAGTCTCCTCCCAACTACCCTGTGCTGCAAGTCTGGAGGGAGATTTCAAAATGGATCATAGATTTGACTCAGTTCAGTAATACTGTCCTTTGGCAACACTTGCAAAGGTCATATCTGTGAGGCCAAAATGCAACATTTTACAGAAGCAGTATTGTTTGCAACACAGAGACCACTGATTCAGTGATTTAAAACACAACCACTATTCACATACCTGTCACTAACTGGCTGACCCCAGGCAAGCACACATGAGCCACAGGACCCCCAAAATGGTAACTGCGGGGGGAAATCAGTGTTCCAGGGCCATACTGTACACTGGTCAGGTGGCTCTTGGGGCAAGCCAGCACTCTAGGACAGGTGGGTATTGTAGTTTTAAGAATGCTTGATAGAGATCTTGTAGGTGTTTGTCTCTGTCTGAGGTTTCAACAATTTCCATCCCACCATCAACCTCAGCCTGGACCAGTCCACACAAGAGATCCACTTCCTGGACACTGCAGTGCTAATAAGCAATGGCCACATAAACACCACCCTATACCGGAAACCTACTGACCGCTATTCCTACCTACATGCCTCCAGCTTTCACCCTGACCACACCACACGATCCATTGTCTACAGCCAAGCTCTGCGATACAACCGCATTTGCTCCAGTCCCTCAGACAGAGACAAACACCTACAAGATCTCTATCAAGTGTTCTTAAAACTACAGTACCCACCTGCTGAAGTGAAGAAACAGATTGACAGAGCCAAAAGAATACCCAGAAGTCACCTACTACAGGACAGGCCCAACAAAGAAAATAACAGAACGCCACTAGCCGTCACCTTCAGCCCCCAACTAAAACCTCTCCACCGCATCATCAAGGATCTACAACCTAACCTGAAGGACGATCCCTCACTCTCACAGATCTTGGGAGACAGGCCAGTCCTCGCTTACAGACAGCCTCCCAACCTGAAGCAAATACTCACCAGCAACCACACACCACACAACAAAAACACTGACCCAGGAACCTGTTGCCAACTTTGTCCACGTATCTATTCAAGGGACACCATCATAGGACCTAATCACATCAGCCACACCATCAGAGGCTTGTTCACCTGCACATCTACCAAGATGATATATTCCATCATGTGCCAACAATGCCCCTCTGCCACGTACATTGGCCAGACCAGACAATCTCTACGCAAAAGAATAAATGGACACAAATCAGACAGCAAGAATTATAAAATTCAAAAACCAGTCGGAGAACACTTCAACCTCCCTGGTCACTCAATTTCAGACCTAAAAAGTCGCAATTCTCCAACAAAAAAAACATCAGAAACAGACTCCAACGAGAAACTGCAGAATTGGAATTAATTTGCAAACTGGACACCATTAAATTAGGCTTGAATAAAGACTGGGAGTGGATGGGTCATTACACAAAATAAAAACTATTTCCCCATGCTAATTTTTCCCCCTATTGTTACTCACACCTTCTTGTCAACTGTTTGAAATGGGCCATCCTGATTAACACTACAAAAGGTTTTTTTTCTCCTGCTGATAATAGCCCACCTTAATTGATTGGTCTCATTACAGTTGGTATGGCAACACCCATTTTTTCATGTTCTCTGTGTATATATATCTTCCTACTGTATTTTCCACTGCATGCATCTGATGAAGTGGGGTTTAGCCCATGAAAGCTTATGCCCAAATACATTTGTTCGTCTTTAAGGTGCCACATGTACTCCTTGGGTTTTTTTGCTGATACAGACTAACACGGCTCCCACTCTGAAACTAGGGGTGTGTGGTTGGAGCGGGTTTTATTTCTGTATTGAAGCAGTTTTTTGTGGTATTTGGATGGTCCATTCCATTATGTGATCTATTTCTCTGGTGGAGTGTCCCTGTTTGGTATGTTAAGGTGTATATCCCATTACTGTTCCAACCAGTTTACAGGTATTTACTTATTTATCTAGATTGTGCAGACCCAGATTCCTTCATCTTCACATATGTAAAAGTATAAACTGTTGTGACAGAGCGAACAGTTGTCACAGCCCATTCATTTCACATAAATCAGAACATGTTCCCAAATACATTGATGGGTTAATGAACAGACAATGTTTCTGTTTGAGAACATCTGTTTAAATATAGCACTTATTCCTTATGGGGTATTTTTGAGCTTTGAAATAACTGCCATTCTTTTGCTAGAATCAAACCTATGGTTAAGAATCTATTCATCCCATAGAGAAGGTCAGTATTTTCTTTGTAACCCAGCTGGCAAAAACTCAGTGACAACTTAATACCAGTATTTATCATGTTTCAGAAGAGATCCAGCTTGTATCTTTAACCTCTGAAACTGTTACGGCAGCTCTAGACCATCTGCAGGGAAGTTTTCCTGTGCTTTGCACCATTTCCATTTTGGCAGGAAAGAAAGCCCTCCTTTTTAATTTCATATCATTAAGCTGGATAAAGTGATTTCAAAAAAAGTTCAGCAGGATTTACTTCTGTCTAGCATGCTATAACATGTTTTTTTAAGCTGAGAAAATTGCTTAGACAATGAATCATTTAATCAAATAGTGGAACTGTCTCCTACTTGGATTTTTCTCTTTATTAACCCTCTCATAAATGTTAATACCACATAAAAGTTTGAAATGATCCTTTCAAGGTCTATCTGTTGCAGTGCAGCTTCCTTGATCAAAGATAATTGTGCATCAGCACAACTCTTGCAAGCTGATACAGGTACATGTTTTATAAATGTCTAATAAACTAAATAATGCAGAGAATGTGTATTGTTTCATTAAATCTGTAGTAGGAAGCCTGGCATGAGGGCCTGGGCCAGACAAGAACTCAGCTGTGAACCACAGACATTGTATCATTACAGACATTGTATCATTACAGATAATACCATTTTCCTTATTCTAATAAAGTCCCTTGTTCAGTGATAGAAGAAAATGTTCATTTTATATTTACAATTTTGGTGGAGTCCATTACACAGAGCAATTACAAGCAGTGCAAATTGACAAGTTTTCCAATACTAGTTTATTATTGCTGTTAACCTTTAAGGCACAGGGCTACCAATCTATCAATTTTTAACCCATTGTCATCAAGTTTATCAATACGAGTTGCAGCATTAAACGTTTAGAATTCTGAACTTTACACAGTCTGATTACACTACTGATGTCATACTGATGAGAGAATACAAGTAAAGTTTTTCTATATGAATATCTCTCATGTTTTGCTGCTTATCAAACATTCCAAGAGATCAGTTGAAGATCAATTGAAATGTAAATACTGAATAGCTCATCTGCAATAAGTGTTCAACATCATTTAACCAATTTGAGTGCACATGGTTAGCTAAAATCAAGCACAAGGGAAGGTGAGATCTTGGTCATCTCCAAGTTTATATATATATATAATCATTATTGTTAGTTTCTCCAAGTACTGACAATTTATTAAGCATGCACGATCTCTTTTCTTTTATCAAAACTTGACTTAGCTTTGTAAAGAATCATGTGGAAACCCAAAGGGGCAGAAATCTGTTAGGTAGAACTGGACTGTTAATAATCTGGCTACATTTCTAAACCAACCAAAATATCATCAAACTAATCTTTATGAATGAGAGGAATAAGTCTAAAAGTCCATTTTTATTTTGACATTATTAGTTGCTATTTTGATCTTCAAACATACTGGGTTTTTTTAATGTAATTCTTTTGAAAGTTCAGAGTGGTCCAATACTCTGAAGTCAAAAATTCCATTCCATTGTTTGGGGGTTGCGCACCCTGTTTTTCTGCCTGCATTCAGTCAAGAGAAAGGGAGATACAGTAAAAGATCCCACATGAGAGCTCTCAAACCTGATGAGCAGTTGTCCAGTACTAATCTTTGACTTAACTCAGAATAGAAGAATATGAAAGAGAGAAAACATAAAGACTTAAAAATTTCTTCTCCCATCAAGGCATCTTACCTTCACTTGCATCTTCTCCAAGCTCTCTCCTTCCTTCCTTTTTCTTTAAACTCTCTCTCTCTCCCCATCTCAAGATCCCCTGCACTTCCTCTCAACTTCTCACTTACCAATGGGCCCCACTATACTCCGCAGTGTTGACATGTACCCACAATATATTCCTGTGCAAATACTCCTCACCACCAATGGATGGTACAGATCATCATACCTAGTTTTGTGACAGGGCAGTAACCTCATGGATCCTCTATATGATACTGTGGAGTGTCACTGTGCCAACACCAAACCAACAGTTCACTTAGGAGAGGAGATTGAAGAATGTGATCATGCTGGTCTGTCTGTTTTCTGGACACTGCTGATCTCACAACACAACAACAACAAACATGGTTTGTTAACTCAACAAACACGAAGTAGCAGAATTGCACCTCACTGAAACCACTGAAACTATTAGTAGTTACCCAACGAAAATGAGACTTTGGATGCTTGGGGTGGTAGTGTTCATCCTTGCCTCAGCATATCAATCTGATAGTGCTTGATTCCAGGTTATGTTGAAGTACCAAGAACATGTTAAATGGACGTATTAGTGGAAAACGAATACAGATACTTAGTAACTGGGACCTTTGCAGCAAAGAAAATTATGCAGGAGTATTGGTTGCTTTTCAGCCTTTTATCAGGCCTGCGCAGATGAAGGAAGTATGAAAATATTTGACTGGCCTGTTTGTCTACTGAGAGAAATACCAAGGAGACCAACTGTGATTGTGGTTCTTGTGATGCAGATACTAGTTTGAATTACTATACTTTTCACACCTAAAGAGCAACTCTACTCTGAAAAGTGACTCTAATCCAAGTAACTTCTGCTGATTTTGGTGGGAGAAAAAGACAATTTTTTTGCTAGTTTTTAATTTTGTTGGCCTTGAAGGCCTTCTTTGTGAAGGAGCTGGGTTCTTGTCCATCTTGTGCACCATCCACAGAATTGTTTACTAACTACTTACACCTTTGCAACCGCACTGGAGGCCTTGGGGTTGCCCAGATGTCAGTGACATCATCACTTGGCCAGTATTCCTTTTATGATGTGCGAAGTGTGAAAGGAAAGGATGCAGCTTGACTTTCAGAGGCCAGGCTGTATCTGCTGAGCTGGCAATTAGGAAAAAAATCTTACCTGTAAACTGAGCACATTTGATCTGAAAATCACTGAGGCAAAATCATGGAGCCCCTTTCTACCTTATAAAAAGGAGCTAATTTGAAAGATGGTGTGAAAAATCCACAAAATATTCAGCTAACACTTTTTAACTTGCAGCACTTTCAATACTGCAAAAGCAATCTATTTATATGGAAAGGAAATGTAAATTAGAATTATGGAGATTAAAACACGGATAAAATACTGTGTGTGGAAAATACCATTTCAACATCGTTCAGTTGTTACCAAAATCATTTTTCATTCAGTATATATACGGATTTTGCAATTCTTCTAGGTTGTCCTCGTGCCAGCATGCATAAAATAGATAAATATAGTTGTAGACACAGGAGCTTATCCTGTAGGACATCAATCCCACGCAAGAGAATGGAGGGGCTGATACAGGAATCAATTAATAAAGAATAAAGGAGGGTAATATAATTAATGCCAATCAATATGGGTTTATAGATCCTGGCAAACTTTTTATAAAGATAATAGTGTTGATGTAATAGACTTAGACTTCTGTGCGGCGTCTGACTTGGTACTGCATGACATTTTGATTAAAAAACTAGAATGATATAAATTAACATGAGAAAGGCAAGGTAGCGTAAGTAATATATTTTATTGACCCAACTGCTGTTGGTGGAAGGGACAAGCTTGGAGCTTCACAGGGCTCTTCCTCCAGTCTGGAGAAGGTAACCAGAATGCCCCAGCTAAATACAAGGTGAGAGAGATAGTTAAGCATAAAGGATTTGCACATATTGCACTTAATAACTCTGAAGGCATAGGAGGGTAAGCAGGCAGTAGGGTTTGTTACAGATTGTTGTAATGAGCCATAAAACCAGTGTCTCTGTTAAGTCCATGTTTTTTAGGGTCCAGCAGAGTTATCAATTTAAACTTCCAGGCTTGTCTTTTGAAGGTGTGTGTAGGTTTCCTTTAAGGCGAGGACTGAGAGGTCAGACATGGACACGGAATGATTGCTTTGTGAACAGTGTTCGACCATGGGTGACAGGAGGTTAACCCTTCATTGTCCTATGACTGCAGCATTATTAACTTCCCACTTCATTTTAAGTGGTCTCCCACAACACGTGCGAACACCTTGTGCTTAACTATTTGTTCCATCTTGTATTTAGCTTGGACACTCTGGTTCGCTTCTCCAGACCTCAGGAAGAGCTCTGTGAAGCTCAAAAGCTTGTCCTTTCCACCAACAGTGTTGGTCCAACAAAAGATATTACCTACCCTACCTTGTCTCTATTATATCCTGGGACCAACACAGCTATACAAACACTGCAAACATAAAAATAATATGGCACATATTAAATGGATTAAAAACTGGCTAAGTGATAGCTCTCAAAATGTAGTTGCAAATGGGCCATCATCATCAAGCGGGTGTGTTTCTAGTGTGGTCCCATAGGTATTCGTTTGGAACTCTACTCTGTTTAACATTTTTATCAATAATCTGGAAGAAAACATAAAATCATCCTTGAGAAAGTTTGCAGATGAGCCAAAGATTGGGGGAGTGGTAAATAATGAAGAGGACAGGTCACTGATACAGAGTGATGTGGATCGCTTGGTCATCTGGGTGCAGGCAAACACTATGTGTTTTAATATGGCTAAATGTAAATGTATACACCCAGGAACAAATATGTAGGCCATACTTCCAGCATGGAGGACTCTATGCTAGGAAGCAGCAACACTTAAAAGAAATTGGGAGTCGTGGTGGATAATCAGCTGAACATGTGCTCCTAGTGCAACGCTGTGGCCAAAATGGCTAATGCAGTCCTTGGATGTATAAAGATGGGAATCTTGGGTAGGAGTAGAGAGGTTATTTTACCTCTGTATTAGGTACCGGTGTGACTGCTGGTGGAATACTGTGTCCACTTCCGGTATGCACAAGCCATGAGAATGATGAAAGGACTAGAAAACATGAAGTATAGAGAAAGACTCAATCTTTTTATGTTAAAAAAGAGACGGTAAGGGATGAATTGATCACAGTACCTACAGGGGGTCTTCCCCGTGACTATCTGAACTCAAAGCTGTGGTAACTAATCTCTGTTTTCCAGGCAGTGTCAGGAAATAAATCAGTGGGGGACACAGCACCTCTGTCTGATAAATGATTGGTACACACAAGAATGCTTCCACTCAAAAATCCTTGTTTTACTGAGTACAAATCATACATCAAAACTAGCAATAGTCTAGAAGTACCCCAAATATAGTTACCCAAAGTCTGAGGTGGTATCAATAGATTCAGCAGCAGAGTTCTGGTGGCCATCCTTTCTTCTAGCTGTTTGATGCCCATTTCCTGGCTTGTAGAAATCCTCTCAAACTTCTCTCCCAAGCTACTCCAAAGCACACTCTAACTAAACTCTTTTATGTGTAACTCAAAACAAAGCATTCATAATAACGTCTAATAGGCTGGGATATCCCTAACAACAGCATAAAAACTCATATTTTCTGCTCATCAGAAAAGCAGCTTCCAGTAAGAAATTTACAGAGGCACTCACAATCAAGTTTACAAACACAGGCACCCAGCATTCACATCGCTTCCCCTTCTCATGAATCTGTTCTTGCTAGTAATACGCTGCAACTGTGCAGTTGTTTTTGTCTGCCTAAGCAAGGCTAGATTTTTCCAGATGCTGTGATGTCCTCACGTCCAGTGTATGGGGACTAAGTGCACAAGATACGTGTGAGTTAGATCAAAGCCAGTTCTTTCACAACAGGGGAACAAACATTTGATAACAGGCTCTTCAATTTACCAGACAAAGAGATGATAAGTTCCAATGACTGGAAGCTGAAGCTAGATAAATTCAGTTGAGAAATAAGGTGTACATTTTAAGTGAGGGTAATTAACCATTGGAATAATTTATGAAGGGTCAAAGTAGATTCTCCTTCACTGGCAACTTTTAAATCATAATTGCATGCTTTACCTCTTGTTCAAAAGGAATTATTCTGGGGAAGTTCTAGGGCCTGTGTTATATAGGAGGTCAAACCAGATGATCACAATGGTCCCTTCTGGCCTTGGAATCTATAAGCAGATACCACTGCTTTTCTTTAGTTATAATTAGGGCCCTATCAAATTCACAGTTGATTTTAGTCAATTTCACTGTCATAGGATTTTAAAAACTGTAAATTTCACAGTTTCAGATACTTAAATCTGAAATTTCAGAGTGTGGATCCCAACCTAAAAGGGGGCTATGGGGCGGGGGGATGCAAGGCTATTGTTGAGGGGTTGCGGTATTGCCACCCGTACTTCTGCACTGTTGCTGGCGACAGTGCTGCCCTCAGAGCTGGGCAGCCGGAGAGTAGCGGCTACTGACCCAGGCACCCAACTCTAAGGTAGCACCACTGCCTGCAGCAGCACAGAAGTGAGGTTGGCATGGCATGGGAGGTCCTCGCTTTTTCAGGGGAAGGGCTGGCCTTCAGGGTGGGCAACGTAGATGACCACCCAGAGTGCTGTGGCTGGGGGTTGGGGGTTTCCGTGGTCATTCCACCATGCACACACAGCCAGCTCAAGGCCCCATTCACCCCGTGTGCTGGGCCCAGAGCCAGGGAGCGGCAGGGTCAGGGGCACCCTGGCCAAGGGGTCCTACCATACACAGGGCTCCACTGCTGGTCCTGGGCAGGCTGGTGAGGGATGGGACTTCCTCTTCTCCTGCAGGGGCAACTCCCAGGCCCAGGTCAGACCCACCTCTAGGAACCTAACCCGGCTGCAGGAAGCTCTGCGGCTGCCAGCTGAGAGCCTGACAATGAAGTCAGTGCCACCGCCAGCAGCAATGCAAAAATAACGGTGTCATGGTATGATATTGCCACCTTTACTCCTGCGCTGCTGCTGGCTGCAGCGCTGCCTTCAGAGCTGGGCGGCCAGCCAGCATCCACTGCTCTTCAGCCAGGTAAAAGCACACAAAAGACCAGATTTCACGGGGGAGACCAGATTTCACAGTCCCTGACACGTTTTTGACAGCCATGAATTTGGTAGGGCTCTAGTTATAACACACATCTCCCATTCATCTCTTAAGTAGTTGTTCTTACTTGTTATTTGCATTAGAGAAGTGCGTAGTGTCCCCCTCTTCCCACCCCCCCCCCCAGCACTGAGGCTTCATTGTGCAGGGTGCTGTATGTACACAGTAAAAAAGATGGTCCCTATCTAGGGAACTTCTAATCTGCGTACGGACAAGCTGTAACAGGTGGGTGGAGCACAAATTAAGGAAACATAAGAATAGCCATTTTTCACCATACTGCTGGCTCATGTAGTCCAGTATTCTCTCTGGCACTGGCTAGTAACACCTGATTCAGAGGAAGGTGGAAGAAACAGTTATGGAATAATCAGTCCATACGGAAAAGGTTTTTTTGTAACTTCCTCAGTTAGAGATTGGCTTATAGTCTGAAGCATGAGTTTACATCCCTTCCCATGTTTTTCCTTAGTAAGTATCTCTGAATGTTCTTTAAGAGGGCAAATCAAAGGTAATAATGACAGGAACCTGGGGAAATGCAGTGGGAATAATTTGCAGGTTTAATTTTTTTTCTTAATATAAATGAATTAATTTTAACAGACCACCAGCCATTAAGTGATTTGGTCAACAGTGGTAGCAGAATTAATGTCTTTCACTTATAGAAGAGAGAAATATGTGCTGTATCCTCAATGTGTACTGTAACTTGGAGAGTTGCAACTGCCTGACCACCTACTAATTGTAACTCATGGTGAAAATCTGTGCAACAAATAAGGGGGAAAAGGCAAGATTATGGAACATGTGTGGAATGAGAAGGGAGAGAAGAAAAGTAAATCAGTCAAGTTCTGTTAGGGTGTAGGCAAATGTACTCCACACCCCAGACACCCTTAATAACCCAATTCTGGGCATGTGTGTTTTTTTGGAATTTTTGTGAGATTTAATAGCCACATACAGTATGAGCTATCCAGCTGCCCTGGATTCTAACAGCCAACAACCTCAATAGTTTTTACATTTGCATTGCATTTTACTGGTTGGGAAACTGAGACACAGAAAGATTAAATGACTGGCTTTATTCCACACAAGCTAGTGCCAGAGCCAGGATCAGAATTTAAGAATTCATTTTCCCCAGGCCTATGCTCAGTCCAATGGATCAAACCTTTGTAAATTTACAAACAAGCAATGCAGAAAATAACTGATCACAGTGGGTGAGTGCATGGCTCTATAAAGTTCAGACCCTAGTGCTTAGACCTGGGAGTCAACATTCTGCTTTCCATTCCCACTCTGCCACTAATCACCTGGTGCAACCTTTAGACAAGTCACTTATTAGAGACTTGATTTTCAGAAGTGATAAAACTGCTGTCTGAACAGCTCCCATTGACTTGAGCTGGACTTGTGTATGCTTAGACCCATTAGCCCAGCGGTTCTCAAACTGGGAGGCGTGACCCCCTCAGGAGGTCGCAAGGTGGTTGTGAGCTGTCAGCTCCATGGGGCTGACATTCAAGAGCCACCATTAAATTACTCCCCGCATTTTTAATGTATAAGTGGGATCATAGTCAGAGGCTTGCTGTGTGAGAGGTCACCAATACAAAAAGTTTGAAAACTACTGCGCAGCCTCTCTATACCTCATTTGCTTTATTTGATTAAATGCGGATATCAAACTCTCTCTGGGTTGAGAGGTTTACAGTAATGTTCATAAAGTCTTTTTAGCTCTTCAGCTGACAGGTACTGTATAAGAGCAAAAAGAAAAGGAGGACTTGTGGCACCTTAGAGACTAACCAATTTATTTGAGCATAAGCTTTCGTGAGCTACAGCTCACTTCATCGGATGCAACAGCATAAGAGCAGTTAAACACAGACTTTAATATGAAAAATCTGATTACTTTTTATAAACTATCCTTTTCTTTCTTTAATCAGGGTATGTAACTGACTTTATATGTAAACTGTACTAGTCTCCAAAGGCCACACAGCAACAACCCTTTCATCACAAAAATCCTGTAATCCCAACAGTCTTCAAATTGATGCATAAAAGTCTCTTGAACTGTGGAACAGCTTCCCAAAGGAAGTAATAGAAGCCCCATTATTTGCATCACAGAATGACAGACTAGACTAAGCACTACAAAATGTATGGTAGGGAACAGCCCTGAAGTGGCAGGGAGATTGACTAGATTGGATCTCATTGTTTATTCCCATCTCTAACTTGACAGTTGATAACAGCTTTAAAGGCCCATTTGAGACTGCCTTTCAATTTACTGGACATGCAGCAGCCCTCAGACCACATCTTTTCATTGCAGTCTGCACAAGAAAATTCACCCTACAATGCAAAAGTGAGATGGGGTTGGGCTGGGTACAGAACCGTGAACATGCACTTGTTTTTCTCCTCCTTGCTTCAACTCCTCTGCATTAGCTTCCTTGGGGGGCTGGGGTTTGCACAAGAGAAAGTAGTTTACATTGCTGTATGTTGAACATTATTCAGCAAACGTTTAACATAAAAATTACTGTGCTAAGTCCCCAGATTCAGTATTTAATATTGTTGATAGAATGGTTGTCATCTAAATTAAATTAATGGTGGAGCTAGATGAATCTCAGCAATGAACATCACAGAAGATAATGTGACAGTCACAATATGGAGATTGTAGGCAGCAGCTTGTAAATTAATGCAGTGTGACTTAAAGATCTATTGAACTGTATGGAATATGGAGCAGGAATAACTGGGGCTGGAGTCCAGTATGGTGGAAGGGTATCAGACACCAGAAGGATTAATGATTTTCATTTCTTTTCCGTAACTCCAAAGACCTTGAAGTTTTTCAACCTGAAGTAGTGCAAGAAAATCCCCTTATCTGATCCCTGTTGCAAAGAAATTCATCCTCTGACCCTGGCAGAATTTCCCCCTTGAATGTATTTAGTCTCTGCTGAAGACACTCTGCAAGGTCTGTGAAATATCCTCTTGTAATTACTTTTGGACCTGGCCTGCTCTGACACCAAGGTGGCGGTGTCCCAAAACCCCGGTGCATCTTGTATTTGCTGAGGGTCACCACAATCAGCTTTGCCATCTCTGCAGTCATGGCCTCTCCATACCCCATACTCTCACCACTCTGAGCAGTAGCATATCTGGGCCCACGGGCAGCTGCGTGCCCCCTAAACCCCTGGGCCCACAGGCAGCTGCATGCCCCCTAAACCCCTGGGCCCACAGGCAGCTGTGTGCCCCCTACATCCCTGTGTCTCTGGGCCATTGGCTCAAAGGTAGCTGCGTGCCCCCTACACCCCCTAGTCTCTGGGCCGCTGGCCCACTGGCAGCTGCATGCCCCCTATGCCACTTGCCCCAAGGTCTCTGGGCCCTTGGCTCATGGGCAGCTGCATGCCCCCTACGCCCCTTGCCCCAGCATCTCTGGGTCCTTGGCCCACTGGCAGCTGCATGCCCCCTACACCGCTGGGTCTCTAGGCCCTTGACCCATGGGCAGCTGCATGCCCCTTATACCTCCACGTCTCTGGGCCCTCGGCCCATGGGCAGCTGCATGCTCCCTACGCCCCTTGCCCCAGCGTCTCTGGGTCCTTGGCCCACGGGCAGCTGCATGCCCCCTACACCCCTGTGTCTCTGGGCCCTTGACCCATGGGCAGCTGCATGCCCCTTATACCCCCACGTCTCTGGGTCCTTGGCCCATGGGCAGCTGCATGCTCCCTACGCCCCTCGCCCCAGCATCTCTGAGTCCTTGGCCCACGGGCAGCTGCATGCCCCCTACGCCCCTCGCCCCAGTGTCTCTGGGTCCTTGGCCCATGGGTAGCTGCATGCCCCCTACGCCCCTCGCCCCAGCGTCTCTGGGTCCTTGGCCAACGGGCAGCTGCATGCCCCCTATGCCCCTCGCCCCAGCGTCTCTGGGCCCTTGGCCCACGGGTAGCTACATGCCCCCTACGCCCCTCGCCCCAGCGTCTCTGGGCCCTTGGACCACGGGTAGCTGCATGCCCCCTACGCCCCTCGCCCCAGCGTCTCGGGGTCCTCGGCCCACGGGTAGCTGCGTGCCCCCTACGCCCCTCGCCCCAGCGTCTCTGGCTCCTTGGCCCACGGGCAGCTACATGCCCCCTACGCCCCTGGATCTCTGGGCCCTTGACCCATGGGCAGCTGCGTGCCCCTTATACCCCCACGTCTCTGGGCCCTTGGCCCATGGGCAGCTACATGCCCCTACGCCCCTGGATCTCTGGGCCCTTGGCCCATGGGCAGCTACATGCCCCTACGCCCCTGGATCTCTGGGTCCTTGGCCCACGGGCAGCTGCGTGTCCCCTACGCCCCTCGCCCCAGTGTCTCTGGGTCCTTGGCCCACGGGCAGCTGCATGTCCCCTACACCCCTCGCCCCAGCGTCTCTGGGCCCTTGGACCACGGGTAGCTGCATGCCCCCTACGCCCCTCGCCCCAGCGTCTCGGGGTCCTCGGCCCACAGGTAGCTGCGTGCCCCCTACGCCCCTCGCCCCAGCGTCTCTGGCTCCTTGGCCCACGGGCAGCTACATGCCCCCTACGCCCCTGGATCTCTGGGCCCTTGGCCCACGGGCAGCTGCATGCCCCCTACGCCCCTGGATCTCTGGGCCCTTGGCCCACGGGCAGCTGCATGCCCCCTACGCCCCTTATACCCCCACGTCTCTGGGCCCTTGGCCCATGGGCAGCTACATGCCCCTACGCCCCTGGATCTCTGGGCCCTTGACCCACGGGCAGCTGCATGCCCCCTACACCCCTGGATGTCTGGGCCCTTGACCCACGGGCAGCTGCATGCCCCTTATACCCCCACGTCTCTGGGCCCTTGGCCCATGGGCAGCTACATGCCCCTACGCCCCTGGATCTCTGGGCCCTTGGCCCATGGGCAGCTACATGCCCCTACGCCCCTGGATCTCTGGGCCCTTGGCCCATGGGCAGCTACATGCCCCTACGCCCCTGGATCTCTGGGCCCTTGGCCCACGGGCAGCTGCATGTCCCCTACACCCCGGTGTCTCTGGGCCCTTGGCCCACGGGCAGCTGCGTGCCCCCTACGCCCCTCGCCCCGGGGTCTCTGATCCCTTGGCCCACGGGCAGCTGCGTGCCCCCTACGCCCCTCGCCCCGGGGTCTCTGATCCCTTGGCCCACGGGGGCTCTATGTCCCGTACTCCCCGCCCCGGCGTGAGCGGCTCCGCGCCCCCTTCCGGCCCGCGCGCTCCCGCGCTCTCTCCAGGCCGCGCCGTCGCGCGGTGCCGCGCGCTCGCCGCTGCCTCCCTGAGACCCCGCCCCCAGGCCCAGCCCGTCTCGGGCGGAGACCGGGCGCACCCGAGTGACGGTTACGGAACGTCATCCCGCCGCGGCGGGCGTTGGGCTTCGTGAACCCGAGGCCAGGGGGTGCGAGGGCCGCGCCCCGTTTCCGGTCCGCGCGGAGCGTCGGCTGGAGCGAGGGTATGTGGCGCCGCTCTGGCCGGCGCGGGAGGGGCTGGGTCTGTATCCCCGGGGGTGCGCAGAGCCGTCGCGCCAAGCTGTGGACTCTGCATATGCTGGAAACCAAGCCCGGGGGGTGCGGCCGCCCCTTGTTCCAGCACCTGTGTGCGGGGTGGGCTCTTGGGGGGCGCTGGCTTCCTCCGTCGCTGGGGGATACCATGGCTGGCCCTCGCTGCCGCGGGGCGTAGAGGCCTGAGAAGCAAAGCAGCCCTGTCAAAAGTGGATCACTACCCTAAGAAGTGTCCTCACAGTTCCAAGACCCTCTAAATCTTTGGCATTTGCTGCGTATCCACCTGCCCGCTTCAGGTGTCTTTTCCCCCTTCCACCTAATGAACAGGTACCTGATGCATAATGCTGTGCCCGCCCCAACACGCTTACTGGGGTCGTGTCAGGGATGCTGTTGAGCTGGCCATGTCAACATGGGTAGAGTCTTAATCGCGTTCATTGCCCCTCTGCAAAGAGAGTTTCCCTGCTCATCTTTCGCCAAGGCATAAAATTATGCCACGTGTCACATGGGTCCTCTGTGGTTGATTTTGGCAAGTGTATCTGCTCCCAGTCTTGGAGACTAAGGTGCCACAAGTACTCCTGTTCTTTTTGAGGATACAGACTAACACAGCTGCGACTCTGCAAGCTGTCAAAATGCTCCCAGTCTATAAAGTATTGCAGTAAAACTGGTCAGGTCAAGATGAGGGTATAAGCACTGGTTCAGGTAATGTAGCAGAATACCAAATATGCTGGCCTGGGAAAGGTTAAATATATATAAAAACACCCAGTCAAAATATTAATGCCAGGCAAATAAAATATGATCTTATTTATCTTTGTTTTATGAGTTTCTGCAGATGGACCAAAAGCTCTCTCAGCTGGTCGAGGACCTCACAACCTCAGGAGAGCCTCAACTGAATCCAGAGAAAATGAAAGAGCTAAAGAAAATCTGCAAGTATGAAGCATGGTTAAATTCTTTGGTTGAGGAACATATTGGCATAGGGTTGTTCTCGCTAGCATTTTATCATCTTCCACTGTTTCATATAAAAAACAGGTCACAGTGACCCATTAGTCTGGCCTCTTCCAGACTCTTCTTTTTGCTTCAAGCAACGCTTTGGAATTGATTGCTGCCTTGAAAGTTTAGGGAAATTCATAGAATAATGGGTGATGGTAGGTTTTCTCCAAAACTTGTTAAAAGACTCCCATTGAGTTTTTTGGGGGTGATTTTTTGGGAGGTAAATATCTTTTAATCTCATGTCAAAACAGAAAGCTTTTTATTGTGTTAAATTATATTTTTAATCGGTAAAAGAACAAAAAACTCACTGGTGGTTGTACTTGTGTTGATAATGTTTGTTACTTTTCAAAAGATCTTCAGACGAACATATTAGCCATGCGTATCGTCTACTGATGACACAGCTGAATCAAGAACATGCAGAGATACGCTTCTCAGCTTTTCAAATTGTGGATGAGCTCTTCACCCGGTCACATCAGTTTAGGACGTTAATTATTTCAAATTTTCAAGAATTCTTGGAGCTCACAATTGAAACAGACCATGAGCAGCCTCTTCCCCCACCAAAAGAAGTAGCACAAAAACTGAAAAAAACAGCCATTAAATCTGTTCAAGATTGGCATGAGAAATATGGAGAGGCCTACAAGAAACTCTCCCTAGGATACCATTTCTTAAAACAGAACAAGAAGGTATTTTGCTTGTTTACTTCTACATGTTTACTTCTCCACATCTACTCATTAGGTTCTGACTTAGAAAGATAAGGCTGATTTCTGGAAGATGTTGATTTCTCCACTGTAAGCTAATATAAAGGGATATATGCTGGAAACAAAGCTGAGGTCTCTCTCTCTTTGGACAACTGTGAATACTGGCTTTTCTTGCTCACTTCTTTTTTGAAATTTAGATACTCAGTTAAGCTTTTTTCCCTCCTGTAACCTAAGTTCTTTCCATACTGCTAAGGACTTTTTTTAAAATTTTTGTTTTTTTTTAATTACAGGACAACCTGTAAGCTTTTCCTACAATATGTGTCTTATTTTACTGCTTCGGATTAGAGTGTGTAAATTCCCTATTTGGGTAGGTCTTTCCTTGTGTTACAATACCTAAAACTCACTTCAACACAGATTTTATTTTTCTAGAGCTGTAAATCAAAGGCAGTAACAAGAAATGAGACACTATATAATATATTTTGTATTTCTTGTTTTTTTTTTCTCCCCTGTTCGCTAATAACTGCCTTGCAAAGTTTATATACTACTTCATATGCTACTAATCAGAGCGTTAAATATACCCTTTCTATATTGATGCTGGAATATCAATGTTCACTCTTTATTCACTATCCTGTTGGATCTCATTAATAAAGGAACAGTCATTCAGTGCCACATGATCTCTTGGGGTTCTTCAGGATTCTGTTTCTTTAATAACCTTCGTGTTCAGTGGGTACATAACTTATTAGGTGGGCTAGAGGGGATGTACAATCTGGTGTTTCAATACATGGATGATGTTTGGCTCTTTCTGTCTCAGCTGAAGCCAGCTGGTGTAAAGCCTGTGTTCACGTATGGCTAGATTAATAAATTATAAGGTCAGAAGGGACCATTGTGATCAATTAGTCTGACCTGTATCACGCAGGCCATAGTACTTCCCTGAATTAGTTCCTGTTTGAATTAAAGTGTATCTCTTAGAAAAACATCCAGTCTTCATTTTAAAATTTGATAGTGATGGAGAATCCACCACATCCCTTGGTAAATTGTTCCAGTGGTTAAATACCCTTACTGTTCAAAATTCAGCCTTAATTCCAGTCTGAATTTGTCTCGCTTCAGCTTCCTGCCTTTAGATCTACTAATGGGCTAAGTAGTCATGTGGTGGGGAGGGAGAGAAATACTATCATGGATCAGAAACCAGATAGTTAAGAACACCATTGGTCAACCTTCATTATAGCAAAAGGCTAATAGTGGGATGGCATAGAGCGCTTTATTAGGACTGGTGTTTAATAATTTGTAAAAGGATGAACAATGACATGAGAATTTGGAGATGAGACAGAACTCTTGGTTAGTTACAATTAGAATACTGAGGAACTTCAGAGGGCATACCCAAGCTCGGTGAATAGGTAACACAATGGCAGATAAATGCAAAGTAACACTGGAGGACATTTGAACTACGCATACATCTCTTGGGGTTCTAAAATAACTGCTGTTCTGGGAAAAATACTAGACATCACTGTGGACAGCTCATAGATTATCAAGACAGAAAGAGACCATTATGACAATGTAATAATCTGACTAATAACAGGCCATAGAACTTTACTCCACCAAGCCCATACCTTTTAGAAAAGACATCCTATCTTGATTTGAAGACTTTAAGTCAGAGATTCCACAACATTTGAAGATAAGTAGTTGCAGTGGCTGATTGCCTTGACTGTCAATTAGCACTGTTATTTCTAATCTGAATCTGTCTAGTTTCAATTTCATGACATTGGATCTTATGCCTTTGTGTTAAATTAGAGTCTTCTACTAATAATTCTGTTCCACATGTCAGTATCTGTAGACCATGATCAAGATGCCTGTTAACCTTCTCTTGGATAAACTAAATAGATTGGGTTTCTTGAGTCTTGCTATAAAGCAGGTTTTCAAGACCTTGAATTATTCTTTGTAGTTTTATTTCCCATTTTATTTCCCAAGTACAGTGCTGGACACAAAATTCTAGTAATGGTCTCACTCATGCTGTATATAATTGTAATACTACCTCCCTACTTCTAATCAAGATCTTCTCTATACTAATCTGAGGATTGCATCAGCTCTAACAAAGACCTCTGCTCAATGTTCAGTAATAGTAAAAGAAGCAAAGAGAATTTTAGGATATGTAAGGAATGAGGTCTGACTAGCACAAAGGAAAAGGCACCTACTGCTGGGACCAGTAGAGGCTGACTCTGATCTAAGCAAGGACACCCAGCATAATTTCTCAAACCCACTGAGCTAACATAGAGTAATTGTATTTTAGCTTTTTAGATGCTCTTTCCCTATGTTAGGGGTGCCCAACCTATGGCTCTCAGGCAGTACAATGCCCACCAGAGCATTTTATGACAACCGCGGCCTGCTTCAACACAATATACTAATGGCTGATTCATTAGTGTTTTGTCATGTTTACATCATTTTAATCCACACAAGTGTGTAAATAGACAGGTTGTTTCTACATACAGTATTATCTGTAAATCAATACAGGTGACGTTAAACCTTATTAAAATATGTAGAATCTGTTTGGCCTACACAAGGTTGTGCTTAGCTTTATGTGGCCCTCCTGTGTAAAAAGTTTGAGCACCACTGGCCTAGGTAAGGATGAAACTGCTGCATGAGAGGTACCACAATGAGAACACAGGACTGGGATTTGGGGAGTCTGGGGTTCTAATTCTGACTATGTCACTAGCTCACTGTGCAACCTTTTCACAAGTCAAAAATCCTATTTAAATGTTACCTACTAATGTTAGATGCACTTACTATAATTAAAGATCAGAGGAAACATTCTGGGTTTTATTTCCATTTATTTACTTTGTATGTCTGACATCACTGTATACAATTTTCTTTGCTCACACACACACTGTGGGGAAAGAAATATTTCTAAAAAGCAAATTTGATTTGTAAAACCACTAACACTGATGAGGGGAATCAAAATCAGGTGTATTTATGCAACTACCTTTGTCTGTCTGTAGATATACATGCAATTTTCCCCCTTAAATTTACTATATTGCAAGTCCCTCTGTGTGTCAGTTACTTTGTAAAACTGGAATATTGCCTACCCCACCACTTAGCTTCAAGCAGTTTACAAATATTAGTTAAGTCTCACTTCATTCCTATGTGGTAAGGTAGTATTTGATACACAAGAAGATTAAGGCCTTGATAGACCAAAATACGTATGTTCATGTGCTTAGACTCAAAGCCCTGTGGTTTGTGATTAACTCCCATTGACTTCAGTAGAATTTAAATCTGTGCTTAAAGTCAAACAAATGTGTAAGTGCTTTGCTGAACTGGGGCTTAAGTAATGTGCCAATGATTTATGGACTATAAGGTGGATAGAAAGCTGGCTAGATTGTCGGGCTCAACGGGTAGTGATCAATGGCTCCATGTCTAGTTGGCAGCTGGTATCAAGTGGAGTGCCCCAAGGGTCGGTCCTGGGGCCGGTTTTGTTCAATATCTTCATAAATGATCTGGAGGATGGTGTGGATTGCACCCTCAGCAAGTTTGCAGATGACACTAAACTGGGAGGAGAGGTACATACGCTGGAGGGTAGGAATAGGATACAGAGGGACCTAGACAAATTGGAGGATTGGGCCAAAAGAAATCTGATGAAGTTCAACAAGGACAAGTGCAGAGTCCTGCACTTAGGACGGGAGAATCCAATGCACTGCTACAGACTAGGGACCAAAAGGCTCGGCAGCAGTTCTGCAGAAAAGGACGTAGGGGTTACAGTGGATGAGAAGCTGGATATGGGTCAACAGTGTGTCCTTGTTGCCAAGAAGGCCAATGGCATTTTGGGATGTATACGTAGGGGCATTGCCAGCAGATCGAGGGACGTGATCGTTCCCCTCTATTCGACATTGGTGAGGTCTCATCTGGAGTACTGTGTCCAGTTTTGGGCCCCACACTACAAGAAGGATGTGGAAAAATTAGAGAGGTCCAGCAAAGGGCAACAAAAATGATTAGGGGTCTAGAACACATGACTTATGAGGAGAGGCTGAGGGAACTGGAATTGTTTAGTCTGCGGAAGAGAAGACTGAGGGGGGATTTGATAGCTGCTTTCAACTACCTGAAAGGGTGGTTCCAAAGAGGATGGCTCTAGACTGTTCTCAGTGGTAGCAGATGACAGAACAAGGAGTAATGGTCTCAAGTTGCAGTGGGGGAGGTTTAGGTTGGATATTAGGAAAAACTTTTTCACTAGGAGGGTGGTGAAACACTGGAATGCGTTACCTAGGGAGGTGGTGGAATCTCCTTCCTTAGAAGTTTTTAAGGTGAGGCTTGACAAAGCCCTGGCTGGGATGATGTAATTGGGGATCGGTCCTGCTTTGAGCAGGGGGTTGGACTAGATGACCTCTTGAGGTCACTTCCAACCCTGATATTCTATGATTGCACAGAGAGTAAATGACAAACACACATGACTGGACAACAGTGTGTGAAATCCAGGACAGGAACAGAACTGATTTTCCTGATCCCTGGCTAATGAAGTACAGGTGAATGTTGTCGAGGAGAGGTCTTGGAGGAAGCAAAAAGGGATGCTTGTTCGCTACACACTTAGAGTTTGATCTCCAAATGATACAGGCATTTATTATGTGTGTCAGATTTTGCACTCCTACTATAATTAATTATAATCATGTGAAAAAGGGCGGTGATCTAAAGCACATGATCTTGAGGCCCTTGTGGTCTTTACATCACAGAAAAACAAAATCTCAGAAACATCATTTTATTTTGAAATATGGTTTGTTTCATGTACAACAATTATGACCAAAAAAAATTTCATCTGGATGTTCAGAATGTGAATTTAGCATCTGGGGAGGGATTGCTAATTCCATTAGAATAATAGTTCCTAAATATTCCTTGCATAGCACTTTACAATATAAACTAGCATTGAAGTTAGTGCATTGTAGAAGAGCTCTGTGTGGCATAAAAGCTTGTCTCTTCACCAACAGAAGTTGGTCCAATAAAATAAATTACCTCACCTACCTTGTCTCTCTCATTGAAGTTATTGGAAGTTAGTTGATGGTACTCAGTAACTTGCAATATGAGATGTCTCATGTAACTAAACTATAAGGTCTAAAGCAGGGGTCGGCAGCCTTTCAGAAGTGGTGTGCCGAGTCTTAATTTTTTCACTCTAATTTAAGGTTTCGCGTGCCAGTAATACATTTTAACGTTTTTAGAAGGTCTCTTTCTATGTCTTTAATATATAACTAAACTATTGTTGTATGTAAAGTAAATAAGGTTTTAAAAATGTTTAAGAAGCTTCATTTAAAATTAAATTTAGATGCAGAGCCCCCTGGACTGTGGCCAGGACTTGGGCAGTGTGAGTGCCACTGAAAATCAGCTCGCCTACCCCTGGTCTAAAGCAACCAAAATTCAGCTTTTTCTTAGTGCTAGCTCATAGATTTTCACATCAGAATATAATTTTTTGGAAGGAAAAAAATTTAAATTCTCAGGCCTTTTTATGGGCAAATTAAAACAACAAAGCAAAAAACCTAACATTTAAAATTAATAAAATCAAAGGAGTAGTTGGAGCTTCTGTAAGGTGCATGACTTAAATCATGTTCTGTGCTTTAAAAATAAGAAATAAAGTAGGAGTAAAATAAAAAATAAGATTTTGAGAAAAATCCACCAAAACCAAGAAATTTAGTGTAAAAGCCAAAATTCAGTGATTTAACTCCATGTTGCAGAGGATATGGCTAGCTCCTGGACTGCTTGGTTTCCTTGCATGCGAAGTTATTGGGAAAAGTGTGTGCAAGTAGCCGTTGTTGACTTTTACTCTAAAATTCTTGTTATATAGGTCAACCGAGCATTAGTTTTTGCACTCCCCATTACTGTAAGTGAGGGCCTCCCAAAATTATAAAGCGTACATCAAAGATAGATTCCTCTCTTTGGTCTCCGACAGAAGAGAGAATGTTCAGGTTTCTGCTTCCTATGATCTCATTTTCCCTTCTTAATGCCTTTGATTCTCATCAATCACTAATAAAAAAAAGTTACCATAGTTGTTGTTTCTGGGAGAAGGGGCAATAAAAAGTAGTAGTATGGAGAGACCCCATGATCACTGATGTTAGAGCAGTGGTTCTCAAAGCCGGTCCGCTGCTTGTTGAGGGAAAGCCCGTGGCGGGCCAGACCGGTTTGTTTACCTGCCACTCCAGGCCAATGGGGGGCTGTGGGAAGGGCGGCCAGCATGTCCCTTGGCCTGCGCTGCTTCGTGCAGCCCCCATTGGCCAGAGCAACGAACTGCGGCCAGTGGGAGCCATGATTGGCCAAACCTGCGGACGCGGCAGGTAAACAAACCGGTCCGGCCCACCAGGGGCTTTCCCTGAACAAGCGACGGATCAGCTTTGAGAGCCACCGTGTTAGAGGATATTTCATCAAAGACGGGAAAGTTGGGAGTGTTTCTTTCTTACAATGAATATAATGCTTTTTCTTCAATTCCTCCTCAGGTGGATTTTCAAGACGTAAATGTCAGAACTCTGGCTGAAAGGAGAAGGGAGGAAGAGAAACAGAAACGATTAGATAACATTTACAAAGAGAAAGCCAAAAGAGCTGAAAAAGAAATGGAAGGTGAGATGTTTTGGAAACTTTAAAGTTTATTAAGGAATTATGCTATATAAAATACAGCCTCCAAGAAAGAAAGCAGCTATCCAAGTGGTAGAAGCGGATGAGGAAAGTAGTGCGTATGTAGACATAATGTAGGGTAAAAAAAGCAAGTAATGTGTAGTGCTAGTTCAGGTAGAACGCGGGATGATACAAAAGAAGGTAATTAAGTGTCTCGGGCCCTGATTCAGTAAAGAACTTAGATATATGTGTAAATTTAAGCATGTGAAGAGTCCCGTTGAAGTCAACGGCTGTATTCACATGCTTAAAGTTAAACATGTGATTTAAGTATCTTCTGATTCAGGTGTTTCATGTAGAGTATCTGTGTTCCAAAAGGCATTGCTAAATACCACTGCAGGAGTCCTGTACGTGGTATAAGAGGTCCAGCAAAAGTTCCATGGATATCTGTGTGTACTGGAGGGCTGTTTCTTTAAGCAAAGGTTTTATAGCAAACTAATTTCTACAAAACTGAAGAATGAGAGTGAGTGTGTGTGTGTGGTGTGGAGACTCTTACCATATAGTTTTTAAGTGTTGGTTTCACTTTCAAATACTTTTTGCGTGTGCGCTATGAATACTTGTGTGGCTGTGCGCTATGGACAGTTATGCATGGACATGGAATTTAAAACTGACTATTAAGTTTCCTAAAGTCATTTTTAGCTGAAATGTGTCTGGGTTGTTACTCAGAGATGCATCAGTAGCCAGCTATAACAGCATAATTTCCAGGACTGTAGGATTATTACCCAGTGTCGTTGCTGAGAATAACCTTACCAATCCATCTGCTCTACTTCATATTTTATGAAATAATTAAAAGGCCATCTTTGATAATGCTCTGAGATTTTCAGATTTTCAGGGGATAGGAAAGAGAGTTGTTTCTATTTTGTACCTCTTGAGACCAAAGAATATTATTAGTTTGATGTGGGGGACATTTGGAGGGGCGGAAGGCAGGCATGAGGACCCATGTGCATAGGAATGTATTACTGATTTAAAGATAAATGAATTTCCCCTTTGACAGGTATGCGTACATTGCAAGCATTGTATTGGCTCCTCATACTGGGGAATGGGAAAGAGAGTTTGTTCCACTTCTGAGCTGTAGACATTTTGTATCGCATGTAGTAATATTCTAAAACAATTATCTCCTGACAGAAATGTCCCAGGAAATCCAAGACACTCTGACAGAGATGGAGAATTGTTTCCGGCTTTTGATGCCGGATCCATTTGACTTCACTGTGAATGATGCAGAGTTAGAACCTGTCACAGAGAGGACTGCTAATGAGAACAAACCTACTTCCTCCTTATCCATGCAGATAGCAGATCGCCAGCCGTCTTTGCTTGGACAAATGGATGATGAACAGCCTTGTTGCAGCAAGGACCTTCCTTCTGTTTCCCCATGTCTAATAGTTGATAGAAACAGGGACCTGAATGAAGAGTTGGGGCTGCCTGAGCAAAAGGAAACGGACAGAGGGGAATGTTCAGAAGCTGAAATAATTGCTGCTGCCACCGATGATGATGACTATGAAACCTTTGTTAGGAACCATGGGCTTGGTTCTCATAAATACGCTCTCAACCTTGAAATCTCCACAGGTACCTAGTACTGTACCACACAGCCAGCTTGAGAATGTCTGTATATGAAGTTGTGAGACATTAACTGCAAAACTTAATATTTTATATTTTAGCCTTTTCTAGAAGATCCCCTTTACTTCTGGCCACTCATCTAGTAACCATCCTTCAATGCAGATTGTGTTGGACATGCTTTACAGATTTTACTAATCAACCATTTTGGTTAAGATGTAGTATATGGCATTGTTAATGTATTACAGCACCTAGAATAAGACAGGTTTCCTGTCCTGAATTGCTTGCATTCTGTTTGCAGGATGTATGTAACTTTATTTGGAGGGGCAGAAGAAGGCGGTGTTTCAATGCTTTCAGCACTTACCTCTTTAAAATTAGTGACCTCAGTCATGACCCTACAATAATATGCTTGAGTTATAGTGGGGAAACATTTTTTTAATATGGCAATCAAACTCTCAACACTTTGTAAAGACTTTTCATAAAATAGTGAATAGGGTGCTGATAGCAAGGATTTTAAAATATGATTCTTAATATCATTTCAAGAGGTTGTTATTTGTAGAAAAGTCCGGTACACTTTATGCTTGATTTTTAAAAAGTCTGGTGCCTTACTGTAAACTGTACATGTGCATACAGTTAACTACAATTTCACATGTAAATGGCTAGTAAGATATATAATTGGCCATTTCTGCATACATCTCTGGGAATTGTGAAAGCTTAATGGGCAGGTGCATTTTTTGCACAAGTAACTGCATTCCTGCCGTTTTGAAAATCAGGCTCCTAGAGTTGTTGTTTGGGGCAGGGGCCAACTTTTCATTATGTTGTACTGTACCCAGCACAGTGGGGTCCAGATCCCTGATTGGAACCTCTAGTCACTATTGCATTACAATTATATCCTTGATTCGTATGGTGATGCCTAAGCTGTGTTGGTTTAGCAGCCCTTTTTCAGAGTTATTCAGCACAATAAAAGCATTTTCCCTTCTTTCTCTTTGGTCTTTGGGTTAAGTATTTTTAGCATTAATGCTGAACATAGTAATATTGTGACTCATCTCTGAAGAAATCAGTTATGTTAGAAAGTTCTGCCATCTCCACTTATATTGTCGGTTCTCAGTGAAGATGCTAAAGATATCATGCTTGTATATTTTTTCCTCCCTTTTCAACAGATGTGAAAGTGCGTGAGAATGAAGACAATACTGCCATAATAAACAATATCATAGATGCACACAAACTCATCAGAAATAAATTCTTGCCATCTGTGCAGTCTTGGATTCAGGTGAGATGACTTCTGCCAAGAAAAATAAAAAAAGCTCTTTCCCTTCTTCTGCTTGCTTTCAGCCTGTCTTCCATAAAATGCTAACACCCATTATGAAACCATGTAATTTGGGGACCCACATAAAGACCATCTTGCCAAAAGTTACAAAAGCCTAAAGATGGTGTGGCTGCACCAAACTTAGCATCTGGGTGCAAAATAGAGGCTTATGTGTACTTATGTGTTGAATCTTTGGTCTGTACATGTGGCAAAAACAATAACAAGCAATAAAAGTAGGGGAGGGTAAAGTCTGAAGAAAACTAAACAAAGCAAATTAAACTGAGAAAAAGTAATTGGTATAAGTATGTGAGGCGGGCAGGGTGGTAGTAATTGGCTAAATATAAATCTGAGTTAGAAACTGGCTGTCAGTGTTGCATCACTTTTATTTGAGTGCATTCAACATTGCTTAAACTACCTAGCACAGTGCACAAACTTTTCATTTTTGGAGATGTCAGTTTAAATATGGCCTATATGGTAGGTTTAAAGTGAAAATGAATGTCTTTGAGCTAAGTCAACATTAGAAAATCACTTTTTCATTCAGCACAATTGGTAGTCTCTGCTCAAGTGTCCGTTGCAGGGGATAGCAATTTTGTATGGTGAGGTGCACTCACAGAGGAAAACTTGTAATGCATCTGCCTACTCCTTGGTTGACTCTAGCTGCTGCTATCAGCTCTTACTACCCCAGTTAAAAAAAGTTTTTGAAAGAAGTGCGGGTAAAAGGAGAGAATTGGGGTCACCAGTGATTACTTAGCGTAAGAGCAAACTGCTTTATTGCATGGCAAGTTACAAATGGATGAAAACCAAGAATTTTCTTTCTTTCTTGGGGATGTGTGTAGCAGAAATAATAAGAATGTATATCTCTTGCTTTGTAGTTGTTCACCAGAGCAGGAATAAATGATGGTTGTCTAAGATGTGCCATTGATTTTAAGAAAAAATTAGAGACTGCTATGCAGAAACATAAGGAAATGAACATTGACTATAAAGAGAGGAAAAGAAAAGTGGTGAGTGTTTAAAATTAAACATTTTTTGAGTAGACTCTCAAACACTTGATTTGCACACAGAAAAAAAAAAAAAAGCTGTCAAAACATTTCCTTGTAGGCCCTAATTCTCGCAAACACTTAAGCATGTGCTTAACGCTGTATATTTTAGTAATCCTTTTGACTTCTTCAATATGACTACCTACGTGAGCCAAGTTAAGCACATGCATAAATGTTTGCAGAGTCGGGTCTTCGTTATTAGATAGGACATTAACACTGGCTGTCTTCATTTTTTTTATATAGTGAGGTAGTTAAATTTTAGAATTCTCTTTAGTCCCAGTTTCTTCATGAACAGTTTGTATTGTGTCCTTGGTCTCTTCTGTGTTGGCGTTTGTCTTCTCTCATTACAATACATATTGTTGTTACCATTTTATTTTGAAACATGCAAAATTATTCCAACACCTCACAAGTCAGAAAAAAAGACGTGGTCCCTGATTTACAGTGCTTACAATCTACAGAGGTTGGGTGACAGACTTGGAAGCCTCTCATAATAATTAGCTATCACATGGTGCTTTAATGCTCAGAGTGTTTCACAAAGGTTATTCCCAGTGAAAATTTTGTGAGATGAGTAAATTGTAATATCCTCATTTTACTATGCCACAGAAGAAGTCAGTTAGAGCTAACTACTATTTTACTATGTGAAGAAACTGAGGCAGAGAGATTAGATGATTTGTCCAAGGCCACAGAAGAAGTCAGTGGCCCCATCTATACATCTAAAACAACAGAGTTTACTAAGAATTGTTAAACTTGTTTGTGGTCAAATAGCGCTTGTTATATTGTTTGGTATAAATGGCCAAACTATATATTTTTAAAAACTAATTATTTTAGGTCAGAGTGTCCAGGAGTAAAACATGGCTTTTAACTGGGTTATAACAGTTTATCTCTGTCACTGCAGGCTAGACTAAATTGTTAGTGAGTCTGATTCAGCCACAGTGAAGTTCATCAACTGTTGTTAAACTCTGTGCATAGACAAGGCCAGATTGGGATTTTTGAATTTCTGGGTCCCAGCACATCTCCCTGGTATAGCAGGGTCCTGGCTATGTATACTATCCAGCTACAAATGCCAATGCTGAACAAAAGGTAATATTTCAGAAGACTCTCTTGCCACTGCTTTCCCGTCAATGGGAAAACACATAACTAGCTATGGAGGAGTCAGCATAGTTGCTGCCATCCCTGTTGTCTTTTTTTATGGGAAAGGCTGCACATGCTGGCCCTCTGCCCAGAATATTGGTTACTGTCTTTTTTTATAAGATTTGAAAGACATTCAAGCCTTCATTCTATGAGTAGCATAAAATAGTGCTGTTATCATTCTTGTTCACTGTTGTTTGTTGTCAGGTTCAAATGTTGTAGAGCAGGCAGCTAGGAAAAGGGAAATATTTAATAATTCGCTTATTTTGAATGCAATATTATTTGACATCTTCATAGAATTTAAGGCATGGAACTTGTTAAGGGACGTTGGAAAATAAATGAATAGTAATTCTTCCATTTCTTTCATGGGGAAATGCCCAAACTTGTTCTTAACTAGTGCTGAGTTACTTAAATTTAAGCTGTGAATGAGGGGGATAATGAGCTGCAGAAGCATTTTCATAAAAAGCCTATGGTTTCTCTATATGTGTTGGATTATTTAGTTGAAACTTACTTTTAGAAGGAAATTGGCAACATTTTTAAAAAAATGTAAAAATCCAAGTCCAATGGTCCAGCAAGGCCTATCAAACAAAGAATGTTGTGCCCTGATCCTGCTAGGACTTACGCCCATACTTAACTTCATACAGCGTGAGTACTTCCACTGGCACTAACTCAAATTCATGAACATCAGCCCCTGTATAAATCTTTGTAGAGTCCGAGTGTTAGTCCTTACCATAACACAATCTTGCTCTCTTTTGGTGCTGTCCTCTGTATCCCTGGAGCTAAGAGAAATGTACTGATACCCTGATTGCTGAGCATTAATCTACATACAGCACTGCAAAGATCAGGACATTAACAGATTTTACATATAACTGCTAGCACACTGAGTCAGCAGAATGGCACAGCCGGGAGTGTAGATATGCAGCATGTGCAGAAATAAGAGGGAGGTGAGACCATGCAAGAACTGAAGAGAAGAAATGAACCAAGTAGGGTGGTTACTGTGGAAAAGATCACTTGTAAGTTTCTGTCCGCTGTAGATCTAACATAAGCTGTATGTTATGACAATTGATATCAAGTCATTGTTATGTACCATGGAGCAATTGCAATCTGCAAAGTAAATGGTGTTAGATGAAGATTATGACACTAGGTACAGGAGAATTGTTTGCATATCTGCTCATCTCCTTAAGTGTTGTCAAGACTCCCTATTAAAGTCATGTCTGTATCTTTCAGGGAGAGCATATTTTATTTTAGTGGTACCACCAAAGTGGCAAAATGTAAAACAGAATGTTAGGGACTTACAAAATTTGCATCCATGACTGCTGCAGTGGCAACATCGGGAGGATTCGCACTATTTTTATGCAGTTACCCTATTCTTTAATAGACCAGCAAGAATGGAGGCTCTATCAATAGTGGCTCCTCAGATCAAAATGGGTTTGTAGTCTCAGCTACCCACGCCTTTGCATAAAAGTTGAGCAGTCACTCATAGTTCTATGTAGTCTGCACTTGGAAGGAATTTACGAGTCTGCCTTTGCTAGGGATATAGTTTGCTAGTTCTGTGGTCAAGATGTTAATGAAATTGATCCTTAACTGTTTGAATAAGGGAGTTAGTACTAGCCTTTCCAATATACTGATTCTTGGAAGAATTGTCTTTTGAAATATTCTTTTCTACTCTTGGTGAACATAGCATCTAGAGTAGTAGTAATCAGCCTTTATATATTTTGTGTGGTATCTCCAGTGTTGCAAACACTTGTGATTTTTATCTTGAATCTGATGATACTTAGTGTTTTTTCTTAAAGCCCCAGCCCCTGGACACAAGTGATTACTTAAGTTGTCTCTGCTTTCATTTTTTAGGCAAGTTTTTAGTCCTTCTGGTTGCAGGAAAGCCCAAAAATGCACCCTAAAGGCTCAGAAATCAGCAGGCGAATCAAAAGAATCTGATGTTTATTATTTTTAAATCTCATGATTTGTAAAGCTAATTTCATGATTTGTTGGGCCCTGCCTTGTCTTCTTTGAAATTGTGGGGTGGCACTACTGTATCTTCTGCAATCAATGGGCATCTCTGCTTTCTCCCTGCTATCCCCCTGAACCAGTCCACAGTTGCCACCCTTTTGTTTTTTCAGTTCTTTCTCATATATAGGGCCCTACCAAATTCATGGCCATGAAAAATGTGTCACGGACCATGAAATCTGATATTCCACCAGGAAATCTGGTCTTGCTTGTGCTTTTACTTTATACTGTACAGATTTCATGGGGTAGATCAGCATTTCTCAAATTGGGGGTCCTGACCCAAAAGGGAGCTGCAGGGGGGGTTGCAAGGTTATTTTGTGCTGCCTTGAGAGCTGGGTGGCCGGAGAGTGGTGGCTGTTGGCCAGGTGCCCAGCTCCGAAGGCAGCTACCTGCCAGCAGCAGCGCAGAAGTAAGGGTGGCAATACCATACCTTGCCACCCTTATTTTTGCGCTGCTGCTTTCAGAGGTGGGCAGCTGGAGAGTGTTAGCTGCTAACTGAGGGCCCAGCTCTGCAGGCAGCAGCGCAGAAGTAAAGGTGGCAATACCATACCATGCCATCCTTACTTCTGCGCTGCTGCTGGCAGTGGCTCTCCCTTTAGAGCTGGGCTCCCCGTCAGCAGCCACTGCTCTCCAGCTGCCCAGCTCTGGAGACCATGCCACTGCCAGCAGCAGTGCAGAAGTAAGGGTAGCAGTACCTCAACCCCCCCCCCCCCCACAATAACCTTGTGACCACCCGACAACTCCTTTTTGGGTCAGGATCCCTATAATTATAACACCGTGAAATTTCAGTTTTAAATATCTGAAATAATGAAAATTATGATTTTTTTAAAAATCCTGTGACCATGAAATTGACCATGAATTTGGTAGGGCCCTACTCATATATACATATGCCATCTCTGATCTTTCTGTTTTCCTATTTGCTTTCTGCTCCCTAGCCTCCCGCCTACCTCCACTCATCATGCAGTTTCATACTGCTCAGGGTGGGTGTTTGAGAAAATAAGTTGTTGGTTTTTTTAAGCTCTGTAGCAGGAAACCTGGCAAGAGGGGGTTGGGAAAGTTCTTTAAGTGCTGATCCCTATGGTTATAGTTATTTGCACAGCTTTACCTTCTGTTCCTGCCTTCAGCTAGAGCCATGGGAGGAGAAGAAAGAGAGCTACAAATGTTGTCCATATCCTTTGACTGTCCAGAGCCAGCCGTCCACCCCCCTTTGTGTTGCCTTTATAAATATTATTGCATTAGCTGTACACCCTGGCTGTCAAGATTCAAGCCCCTCTGGCAGACATTAAATAGCCATCACCACATTTCTCATTCTGTAAGAACTTCTGTTGTTTAATTTTGGGGGTTGAAGGAGGGGCAGCCTGACCACATTGGTCAAGGATAACCAAACACAAGGATTACTGTTGGTACTCTTCAGTAAGTGAAAGTCCTTGTGTGCTTACACCATTGTTAAATTCATATCATCAGTGATTATTCTGGGACTGAGTTAGATGTTTACATCCCTTAAGAAGTGTCAGATTTTGAAAGTATGTATGAGAGTTTAAAAGCCTCTGTGTGTGAATCTAAATTATGATTGAAATTTAGGGGAGGGTAAGAGGAAAGCACTTGCATGATTGGACATGTTGCATTATTTTCTCTTTTTGTTCAGACTGTTCAGAATAATTTCAGTGCCCAGTAGAGGGAGTGCATGCTGCATGCTGGACATTTTCCTTTGCACTTCCTTTATCTAGAGCAGGTCATGGTCTTAGTGTGTACATGTTTTCATGTAAACTTATTGCAGCAGTACTATGTCAGAGCTACTGTAATAAGTTAGTTCTCCGCTCTATTTAGGTGAATTATTGTAGTGGCACAGTTCTAGTTATTGGCTGAGATTGGCATTTATAATAGAAATACCTATTTTCAGAGGTTTAATGCCGTTTTAAGCATGAATTGCATATGGCTGAAACGTTGCTAAAATATTTCTAAATGGAATAATTTGTTTTTATTTTTATCTAGTTGTTATGCATGTCTTTTGTTCCTTTTATTTTATTTATTTATTTTATTTTAAATCAGACGTTTGCTTTTTTTAAGATCTTTTCTTAAAATGCCAGATTTTGCAGATATAAATATCTGAATTGCTTTTCATTTTTAAAAGTTATAAAAGAAAAATCCATATATTGCATCTTAAAACTCATGCACAATATGATGCACATCTACAGCATTTCCATAGAGATTAATGATAATACTTAACACTTCAATAACATCTCTATTGGACAGCATAGCACGTTCTGATGACTTCTTAATCTTTTTCACATGTATTTATAATAACCAATAAGTTATATTTAAAAATGTAAGAAATGTACATATGTCAAACTAGACTAAAACGAGTTTTTGAAACAAGAGCCAGGAAATTTGCAGTTACTCTATCTCCTTTATGTATGCTGTGCAGGCCAAAATGTTTGTTTTCTTCTGCATCCCCTCATGTGTATGTTTTGTTAGCTTAGAGCTTAATTAAAAGTGTGTTTTGGCTAGTCTTAAAATGTCTTCCTAAAATGGACTAAGCAGTTGTTTGTGGTGGTATGATTTTTACCCTGAAATAGTTGACTGGACTATGATTTTATTTGTGGAAGAGGGAACACAACTGCGTATGGTTTGTTTACAATATGTTGTGGTGGAGGAGCCTACAATAAGAGGAAGAGGGGACTATTGATGCTAGACCAAATCACTTAAAAATAACAGATGAGCAAGTCTTTTAGAATGCACTAATATTGATAGACTGGCTGTGTTTTAATGCAGCAAAATAATGTAGATTTGAATGACAGAGAGTTTGGTAAAACCATACAATTGGCAAGCTTTTGGGAAGATTTGCGTTTGCTACAATGAAATTGGATAGGTGGAATTGTGCCAAAAGTCTTCTAATTGCTTGTTAAAGACAGAACACCCTTACCTCTCATGAGGTTGTGTGTTCAGCAATTCTATAACATGCATTTTATTTTGTCTTGTTAAACATTCACGTTTAACCAGTCTAAATGCTTTTTAATTCTTTCATTAAGACACTGTTCCTCAAATAATCTTACCTTTGAATAAAGTTCTAACTCTTCAGTAATTTCTGCTGTTTGGATGTGGGTTGGGGATTACTGCATTGTAGATTTCAGCATAATTCTAAATTGCGGTGTAAATGAGAAATCTAAATAGAATAATAGAAATGCAGGGCTGGCAAGGACTTTGAGAGGTCACCTAGTCCATCCTCCTATGCTGAGGAAGTATACCAAGTATACTTAGACCTTCCGTGACAGGTGTTTATCTAACCTGTTCATAAAAACCTCCAAAGATGGGGATTCCACAATCTTCCTTGGTAACCTATTCCAGTACTTAGCAATCCTTACAGTTAGAAAATTTTTCCTAATATCTAACCTAAATCTCCCTTGCTGCAGATTGAGCTGATTACTTCTTGTCCTACCTGCACTGGATGTGTAGAACAACTAATTGCCATCCTTTTCATAACACCCCTTAACATATTTGAAGACTATCCACTCAGTCTTCTTTTCTTCATGCCCAGTTCTTCTTTGATTGCACATATCCATTCCAGTGTTGGGATGTGTGTGTACCAATGCACAGTAGTGCCACCCTGAATGGTATCGCTAAGGGGACAAACTCTGACAAGTGCCCTCTGGTGCCTCACACACAGCAGATAGGTATAAAGGGTGCAGTTGCCCCCAACCCTACTCAGATCCTTCCTATCACCTGTGACTGTTGTTGGAGCTCCCTTTGCTTGCTTCTGCAAACCTTTAGTCTAGTGTGTAAATAGTGCCCATTGTAGTCTGTGTAGTTACGGTAGTTAGTATAGTAAAAAAAAGTGTGTGCATCTGGCATCCAGCCTTTGTACTGGCCCTGGCACCGGAGATATGCCACGCTCTCTGGGTTTCAAGCCCTGCTACTCTTGTGGTAAGGCAGTGCCTAACAGTGACCCTCACCCCAGCTTCCTTAAGTGCTTGGAGGATGCTTGGATGAGTCTTAAATGTAGTACCATCTGATGGTCCAGGGACATCTGCATCGAGCACATCACCGGCCACCGACAGTACCAAGAGGAGTGAGCCGGTACATCATTGTGCACCCACTGTGGGAAAAAGACTGAGAGGCTTTCCCCATTGGACCGTATGAACTGGAACCATAAACCCACTGAACATTAAATCCCACCAAATGAGGGTAGACCCATCCCCACCATCATATCCACTCACTATACTCCGCACCTGAACATAGCCGTTATGTGGATAACTTACCCCCATATCTCAATGTCTGTACTCTGACCGGTTAAACTTTTACCCCAAGTCGGGGAGATGGCAGATTATTATGTAATCCTTACTCCACCAGCTCCTAAATCGAATTTCACACCCCTTGATAATCTGTACCTTATCCCCTGACAACCAGAAACGTCTATGCTTGAACTCTATGCCCTTTCTTATTTCAGCATTATCTTAATAAAATTTGTAAGGGCTTTAAGTCCAGTTCCAACCCCCCCCCCCCCCCCCCAACAGGACAGCCAGATTGAAATATCTGCTGCTGGAATCAGTTCTGTATCCTCCATTTGAACCATCTATCTTGGTCCAGGTACTGAGCACCTCCAGTGTTACCAGTTCTGAGAGGTAGATCAGCATCACTGGTACTAAAGAAGAGGCACCGTAAATCAGACTCGGCACCAGGACCATCAGAGGAAGCAAAGAGGTCGAATTCATCTAAGGACTCAGGTGGAAGCTCAAAGAGGAGGCACTCCCCAGAGTACACCTCTAAGCAGAGGAGTTCAGTGGCTCCAGAGCCCACTACGGGCTTGTTGAGACTGGCTCCTGAAGTACCATCTTCGGGATCACCTCGCGTCCCGGTACCACAGAGTGCTTTCCTGCTACTGTCTACGTCTGAGACATATGAGGCTGCAAAAAAATTGTTGAACCTCTGGGTACTGCCGTCACTGGCAGTTCAGGAGTCTTGCTTGGCACTGGTTCCCAAGATATCAACTTTAGCGGCTTCACCTCTGCACCAGGCTGGTCCAGCTGATTGGGCCATCATGATACCATTTAGGAAGGTACCGTCTAGGGCAAAGCCACAGATGATCTCCCCAGCTCCCCTCTCTTCAGAGTCTGACATTTCCTTCCTGGTGCTGACCGGTATGGTCCCACCATGGTTGCAAGAAGAGGATTCTTCATTGAACTCTGAAGTGAAATCCTGTGTCCCCCAGCCAAGCCGATTGCACCATCAGGAATATACCATCTGTCTGCCTGGTTTTAGCCTCCATATCAACAAGGGGCTTACTGAAAGGACTCTTAGGCCATGCACAGTTGTGGACCATGGCTGTACCAGTGGCCCATTTGAAACATATGGGGTTCCCCTCTTAATCGAGAGCATCCCCACATCCACGTCAGCTGGCTTCATCTACTGGCTGTCAGGAGCATTGACACTGCAAACACCCTTTGCTTTGGTACTGAGCCTGTCACTGAAGATGCAGGACCCCTCTCAAGAGCATCTATGAGAGGAGCTGGAACTGGACCAGACCCTAGTATCATTGGTATCCTCTGATGAGGCAGGTGTGGCAGAACCTATTTTCTGCCTTCTGATGATGATGAGATGCATCACGAGTTATTGAGGAGGATGGATATAGCTCTGGACATCCACCTGAAGGAGGTCCAGGAAAAATCACAAGCTGATGGCATCTATGGCCCAGGCTAGAATTCCTCTGCTTACTAATGATGCTGTTTTGTAGCCTACTAAGATTCTTTGGCAGACCCCAGCTTCCCTGTCACTGAGGGCAAAAAGAGTGGAGATGAGATACTATGGTCCCTCTCAGGGGTTTGAGCATTACTATAATCCTCCCCCTTTCGGCTCCCTGTGTCAGCAGCCACAGAGAGAGTGAGAAACAGGGTTACCATGCATTAACCCCAAAGAATAAAGAGATTGAGAAGCTGGACTTACTTGGGAGAAAGCTTTGTTCCACAGGCAGGTTAAAGCTTTGTATTGCAAACCAGCAAGTTTTATTGGGGCACTATGATTTCACCCTGTGAGATACAGTTTCAGAGTTCAAAGACAAGCTCCCAGATGATGGGGAAATGAGTTCTTTTTCCAGCCCAATGGCAGTAAGATTTTTCAAGGGTTTGGACAGACCTTTTTCTGCAAGTGCAGAACCCTATTTCAGCCTGGAGCCTGAATCTAGTCTTAACAAAGCTGATGGGTCCTCCCCATTGAGCCTCTAGCAATATGCTGTTGCACCGGTCAATGAAAATTGCATTTTTTAGTAGCTGGAAAGTCGGGAAGGAACAGCCAGGAAAGTCGGGAAGTTGAGGACTCTCATATCAGATCCTCCTTATATGGTTTCTGCATGGACAAAGTCTATCTTCATCCTCACACAAGTCTTCTTACGAAGAGGGTCTCCACTTTTCATGTTATTAAAGCAATTTTCTTACCAACCTTCATCCCAAAGTCTCGTGGTAATAAGGGGAGGAGAGATTGCATGCTCTGGATGTTAGAAGAGCTTTAGCATTTTATCTGGAATGAACTAAACTTTCAGGTCTTAAGCTCCATTGTTTATTGTATTTACAGACCAAATGAAGGGCAATCCTGTTTTCATATAAAGGATTTAGTTATGGATATCCAGCTGTATTGGCCTTTGTTACCAGATGGCTAACATGAATCTCTGGGTAGAGTGCTGGGTCATTAAACTAAGTTCCAAGCAAACTCTTCAGCTTTTCTGTCTAATGCTCCTATATTGAACATTTTCAAATCTGCAACCTGATCATCATGTCACTCGTTTGCCTCTCACTAAGCTATCTCTCAACAATCCAGAGGTGATGGTAAATTTGGACTAGTGGTCCTCTAGTTGGGACTGCTTGTGAGTCACCTACAATGGAACAGAGGTGTAATCACTTGAAGAAGAAGAAAAGGTTACTAACCTTTCTGTAACTGTTGTTCTGTGAGATGTGTAGTACCTGTCCTCCTTTCCCTCTTTATCGGAGTGTTCTGGTAGGATGGAACTGAGTGAGCCGGAGGCAGCTCCGCCCTTTATGCCTGGGCTCCGTGCACAAGGCAACAGAGGGCATTTATGCCCTCCTGACAGGTACCACAAAGGAGAAAATCTCTCAGAACTGTGCATTGAAGTGTGCACGCTCCTACAGTCGAATGGACACGTGCAACACATCTTAAAAACAACAACAGTTATGGAAAGGTTAGTAACAGTATCTTTTATTAACCTTTCCTCATAGGTCAGGTTTCTAAAACTTTTTATCATTTTTGTTGCCGTCGTTTGGGCTAGCTCCAATTTATTCACATCCTGCTTAGACTGGATACTGTACCCCAGCTTCACCAGTGCTGAACAGAGTGGGACAGTTACCTTCGATGTCTTACATACAACCTCCCTGTTAATACACCTCAGAATGATAGCCTTTTTTGAAACTGCATCACATTGTTGGCTGTTACTCTACGTATGATCCACTAATAACTTCCACGTCCTTTTCTGCGGTACTACTGCCTAGCCCGTTATTCCCTATTTTGTAGTTGTGCATTTGATTTGTCCTTCCTCTTACATTACAAGGTCATTTTGAATTCTAATCCTGTCCTCAAAAGTACTTGTGACTTGTAACCTAAGTTCCCTCTAAGCTGCCGGACCTACTGCGGCAGGGAGAGGCACCCTGGCCCGGACAGTACCGGGTTTATAATGGCCCAAAGCCGTGGACTGTCACTGGTGGCCCGGACTGCGGACAGACCTGCCGCGGCCTGGGGGAGAGGCACCCCTCCTCTGGCCCCTACCCAGCCTGGCCAGGACCTGCCGCGGCCGGGGGGAGAGGCACCCCTCCCTTGGCCCTTAGCCAGCCCGTCCTGGAGCTGCCATGGTGGGGGGAGGCACCTCTTTCCCCCGGCCCAGCTGCTGCTGGGGGGGACTCCTGTCTCCCCACTGTAGCCCCAGGGCAGCCTGCACCCCAAACCCCTCATCCCCAGCCCCACCCCAGAGCCCGCACCCTCAGCCAGAGCCCACACCCCCTCCCATGCCCCAACCCTCTGTCCCATCCCTGAGCCCCTCAGCCCCACCCCAGAGCTTGCATCCCCAGCCAGAGTCCTCACCCTCCCTGCACCCCAATGCTCTGCCCCAGCCTTGAGCCCCCTCCTACACTCCAAATCCCTCGGTTCCACCCCTGCCACATGAATTTTGTTATGTACACTAATATGGAGGTGCTGTGTCACACATCATATTGCCATATTAGTGTACATAACAAAATTCATTCCGCACATGCGTGGGAAAAATTAGAGGGAGCGCTGCCTGTAACTCCTCCCAGCTTGGTGTCCTCCACAAATTTTATATGCCTACTCTCCACTCCATATCCAGTTCGGTAATGAAAATACTGAATAGTACTGGACCCAGAACAGACCCCTGTGGGGCCTCACTAGATACTGTATGTCCTCCCAGTTTGACAGTGAATAACGGATAAGTACTTTGAGTATGATTTTTCAACCAGTTGTGTACCCACCCTTAAAATATTTTCATAAAGATTACATTTCCTTAATATGGTGTGTGTGTGTCATATGAAACTTACTAAAATCAAAATATAGCACTTCTACTGCCAGTAAGCCAGTTAGCCAGTAACCCTATCAAAAAAGGAAATTAGGTTGAATTGGCATGATTTGTTCTTGGCAAGTCTATGCTAGCTATTCCTTCATAACCCCACTATCCTCTTGGTTCTTACAGACTGATTGCTTAATAATTTGTTCCAGTATCTTTCCAGGTATTGAAATTAGGTTGATTGGTCTAGAATTCCCTATGTCCTCTTTGTTCCCCCTTTAAACATAGATACAGTAGAACCTTAGTTATGAACATCTGGGGAATGGAGGTTGTACGTAAGTCTGAACAAAATGTTACAGTGGTTGTTTCAAAAGTTTACAACTGAACATTGATGTAATACAGCTTTGAAACTTTACCATGAAGAGGAAAAATGCTGCTTTTAACAAGTCTTAATTTAAATGAAACATGTACAGGAACAGTTTCCTTACCTTGTCAAATATTTTTTTATAAACCTCCCCTTAATTTTTTTAGTAGTTCATATTTAACAGAGTATTGTACCTTTTTTTTTTTCTTTTTCTTTTTTTTTCTTTTGGGTCTCTGCTGCTGCCTGATTGTGTACTTCTGGTTCCAAATGAGATGTGTGGGTGACTGGTCAGTTCATAACTGTGGTGATCATAAGTCTGAGGTTCTACTGTACGACGCTTGCCCTTCTCCAGCCCTCTGGGATCTGACACATCCTCAGAGTTCTTGAAGATAATTCCTCAGGGTTCCGAGATTGCTTCAGTTAGTTCCTTAAGTACCCTAGGATGAATTTAATCCAGCCCTGCCAATTCGACTACATCTAACTAATCTAAATATTCTGTAACCTGTTATTTCCCTGTTCTGAGCTGTGTTCCTCCCCCCTTTTTGTTTTGTTTTAAGCATCTGGTCACAATTAAAGTAAAATGACCATTAATCCTTCTTGATGTCTTCTGTTATTAGCTCTTCTCCCCTGCTATGTAGTAGACCTAGACCTTCCTTTGTCTTTCTCTTGATCCTAATGTATTTATAGAACCTCTTCTTGTTGCTTTTTATTCCTTGCCAGAGGTAACTAATTTTGTGCCTTAGCCTTTCTGATTTTGTCCCTGTACCCTTGCTCTATTCTTTTTTAACCATCCTTAGCTATTTGTACATGGTTTTTCTCTTTTTGATTTTCAGGTAATTAAAGTACTCCTGATGGAGCCATATTGGCCTCTCGCTATTCTTCCTGTCTTTCTTCTGTGTCAGGGTAGTTTGCTGTTGTGCCTTCAGTATTGGCTCTTTGAGAAATCCCAGCTCTCCTGAACTCCCTTTTTCCCTCATTAGGTTTTCCTCCAATGGAATCCTACCTATCTGTTCTTTGAATTTGTTAAAGTGTGCTTTTCTTTTCAAGTTCACTGCCCTTAACATCATGCGTCAAGTGCGTTGGCAACTACCATTTGGAAACATGTTCCCCTGATGTAGAAGAAATTAGTGTATATGATACAAAAATAACGGAAGGGAAAACTGGTTGCTGCTTCCAATTTTCATTTTATGTGTTGTCTAGTTTGGCCTTACAACGGTGTAAAGTCTTATCTATGCTATAGTACTTTGGGGACAGACCCTGTACCGTGGGAAAATAAAACTAAGGCATATAGAATATTTATCTAAGTGTCTTCTGCTAATCCCAGCAGAGCATCCACCTTATGCTGTTGGCATTATGCAGAAAAAGAATAGACAAGGTGAAGTATTTCCCATTTATGGCATCTTGTAAATGTCCCTGGACCAAAATGATAAGGGGCGCTGCTCTGGAAGACAAAAAATAGTTTTGACAACTCTTTATATCAGATAGACATTTCTACTTCTTAGATACTGCAATGTCTTTAGCAAAGTGGACAACAGACTTCTGCATCTCTCCAAAGGTATCAAACTGTTAAACCCTTTGCCATCTGGGCAAAGCCTTTTAAAATAGTGTATCTCCTCTGACAACTGAGAACATGACCTCTAATAAGATAACCAAAAGGGCCTTGTGGCTCTTTCCCTAGACAGAAGAATTCTCTTCTAAAATAATACAGATTTAGTAGATTTTAAGGCCCGAAAGGAACCACTGTGGTAATCTAGTCTGACATCCAGCATCATGCAGCCATAGAACTTCACTCAGTAATTCCTGCATTTCCCCCCTCCACTTAGAGAGGTGTGTGTGTGAGAGAGAGAGAGAGAGAGATTTTAAGGTCAGATGGAACAAATAACTAAGGAAATAGCAGATAAGGGGTCCCTCGTGGACTGTACTTGACAAGGCTCCTCTAACAATCCCCACCAGTAAATTCTTCCCAACTACATATTGTCGTCTACTAGTTCTGTTTTAGAGGTGTGCTAATGAAATTTGTCGATGATACGAAGTTGGGAGGTATCACCAATACAGATGAGGATTGGAACACTACACAGGAAGATCTGGATAACCTTGTAGACTGAAGTGCAAGAAATGGGATGCAATTCAGTAGTACAAAATGCAGTCCCTAAATTTGTGTATGTGGGGCTGGGAGGATGGGCAGGACATTTTCATCGGAAGGCTTTGGGATTCCTTCCCCTCCCCTTGGCGCAAGAGAGACAGCTCTGATGTTTGTCCCAAGGCCTGTATATTTACGTTGGGTTTTCCTGAGGTGTGCGTTGGATGGGCAGGCTTTTAATTTTTGTATTCTGTGGGGTAGTATGTGTCTTGAAAATTTTAATGGAAATTAAGAAATATTTGATAGGAACACAAAATAAATGGAATTACAAATAAAATGTTTCATCCTCTAACAAGTTATCTGTATCATTAACATATTGTGTGGTTTGGATTAACTAAATATAATGTAAAATATGCATTATATTTTAATTCTTTTGACAAATATATAATAGAACACCTACCCTGGTCCTCCATAATTCCAAAACAGGAAACAGAAAAAAAATCTTTAATAGTAGATAGTTCCTATATAAAAACATGAATTCCTTTCCCCCTCAGTTTTAACCTTTGGATTTATATATCCAAGACCTCCATATTTTTTCATCATCAGTTTTCAGAAAGACCTTTTTTCTCTTGGCATAACTGACAGTTAAAAATAAAAGTGACTTAAAACTGTGTAGTCCTCCAAACAGGGCTTCCTTTTCTAGTATTATTTGGATAGTTTCGTGTTTTTTCTCTTTCAGAGCTGGATGTTGTTATGAGTATATATTATGCCTTGTATTGGACATAATTCTGTCTGCTTGCTGTTTATTTTAAAAAAATCTTTCATGCAAATCTAATAATGAATTCTTACAAGTTGCCACTGTGATGACCTCTGATCCCTGTCTGATCAGCCGGCCGCTCAATGCAATTTGGTGGATCTTTTTAATAGAGTGTAAAATAAAGTAGGGTCTCTCTGCCAATGAGTTAACCCTTAAGCTAAGGTGTCATCTTCCTGGATTCCTTTCTGAATATTGAGTAGTGTGCTCCAAAGGTAGTGTATATGATTTTGCTTCCCACTCCTTTGGTATGCTATTGCTGTTGGTTTAAATAAAGTTCTCTCTGAAAGGTAGGATGATAATGTGCATAAAATGTATTTACAGAGATCAGAATTGACCATTAGCTACGTGCATATTTACAAAAATTTAAGAGAAAATTATGCAAGCTTTCAATAGCAGTAAGAGAAGTTATGATGAAAAACTAATACTTTAAATACAGTGTGTGTATATATAGGAACACCAAAGTAAAATAGTTATTATTTTGAATTAAGTATATGTTCCTAAGGGCTATCCTGAATCAGGGCCTTAAGTATACACATGGTTAAGAGCTGTTGACTTCAGTAGGGTGCTTTCCTGAATTGGGATCTATAATAGTAAATTTAGGATTCTTTTATCTTTTATCTCTTTCTTGAGAACTGGAAATACTATTTCTTTGCAGCCTCCACAGTCAGCCTCATGTATTCCATTCATCTGTCCATTCTTGGAGGGACAACTAAACCTTTGATCTGAACACTCAATCCTTTGGTCCACTCACCAAATAGGCCTGAGACTTTGCTTCCACTGCAGGCCAAACCTCTTTGCAGAGTGACATTTTTATTCCTGTTAGGAAACTTTCTGGAATGTGCATCCCAAGTCTCAGCTTTCACCTATTGAAACAAATGACAAAGCTTCCATTGACTTCAGTGGGCAGGTTACCCTCTCTGTGAAGTTTCCTTGTTAACTGGCACGTGGCTAGCCTTATATTTTTCTGAGACATGCCCATTAAACCTCCCAGATACTGGTTTGTGGAACCACAAGTCAGTGTACATTTCCTGGGAAGGTGGCTTGATTCTTACAATTAAACACAACAGAACATCAGCCCCAGTACTAATAATCTGACTATCTCATTTATTGGCATCCAAGAATAGATGATAGTAGTAACAAATGTAACATTTGAAATATGTTAAAAATTGACATCTGTAGTTGCACAATGTGTGCATAATATGTAATTACTCAAAGTAGCTTGTATTTAAGTTACTGATTATTTATAAGCACAGACATACATTGTAGTGTATGGTGATAAAAAGGTTTTAATGACATGAGTTTGGAACATTCTAAGCATTAGGTAAGTAGAATGGCTAGCAAGGCCTTCCATATCATTCAACACCACTAATCATTTTGTTTTATACTACATTTTAGATAAGATATTAAAAAATTGGGGTCTTCTAAAAAGATGTCTGTGGGTAAGTTTTTTTTTTTCCTTTTTCTCAGTCTGCAGAGCTAAGTTTCCTCTGAATAACAAAGGAATGAGAATAAATGTTTAAAACCGTATATCAACTTTTTAAAAAGACGTTGGGGCCTTGAAAATTAAGTCCAGTGTTACTAAAACAAGCAGGGCTACTTAACCAGTGCTGCATGATGCTGGAAAGTGTAGACGTTTCTCCTGTGGGGACAAGCAGGTATTTTTAGTCCTGGTCAGCTTTGAGTTATCAGACCTAAAACAGCTGCTTGGACTAGGAGTGAATATAGCCAGCCTTAAGCCTCATATGACTGCAAGTTTAAATACCTGCTGTTGTGTGATGCAGACTGAGGGGCAAAAATGAAAATGTTTTTGGAGCTGTTTAAGAATGGTAGCTGTTTGGAATGTTAAAGTGTAATCAAAACAAAAAATGACTGTAAAAATGGAACCACCTTACTTCTTGCTCCCTGTATATTGAGTCAGATCTGCTGACTGACGTTAGTGGCATGAGTTTTACTGCTTTTTACCAATGAAACATCTCAGGAACTGTACTATTGGGTGGGCATACAATATTCAGAGCAGTGGGCTCCAGGAGATGCATAATTAGCTTGTTTTCTAGCTCTGCAAGGATTTCAGACTAATCACCTCCTCACTCTACAAGGTTGCAAATGCTTCCTCTTAGAGTGGAGGATACAGTAGAAACTGCAAGGAGGACTTCATAGGATTTCCTCGTATGATTATGCATGAGCTGACTTTCAAATTCCAGGTGGGGTTTGCAGCGCTAACAAATGGAAAAAAAACAGCTTGTTAAACTGACCCCATCTGCTCTGGAGTTATAGAGAAACATTAAACGTAGAACCGCACCAGGCATCCTAAAGAGTCATTAGCTGGCAGAATTCAGACTTTATGGAAGTGAATTGTTTGGAGGGGCCAGAGTTGTTGCGTTTGTTCGTGATAGTTAGCAAGGCTGGATTAACAGAGAAGCAACACATAGTTTTACTTTGTGAAGGCTCTCTGCAATTAACATGGCTAGATATGTTTTTTTTTCCAATGTAAGGGTAGAATAAAAAGCTGAAGGATAAAGCATCGTGGAAAATACTGTATTGTTATAAGCAGGGTGTGTGTGTGTGTGTGAGATGGAGAGAGAGAGATGAGGAGCCTGGTATGTATATACACAGATCCTTTTGTAGTAAATGAGAACCTCCCTGTGCATCTCTCAGCAGAATATGACCTATAATTTTTTGGTTTAGATTTACAAAATCAGTGTATAATGATTTCCCTACTGTTTAATTTGTATATAATTTGACAGTTGGAATTTTGTAGGGGATGAAACAAGTTACTGTTTTAGCTTTAATATTGCAAGGTACTATTAAAGCTAGTAGACTTTAAGTAGCTGCAACTCTCTGTGTGGAAGGAAAGTGGTGTCTGGACCCACTGATTGTTTGTGCGGGCATCCTGGTCTCACGGCCCCAAACATCGTTATCCCTGGTCTCAGAAACATCAGCAGTGGGCTGGGGCGCTCACCTGGAGCCTCTCAAAACTCAAAACCTTTAGACCCCAGAAGAGTTCTCTCTGCACATCAATGTCCAAGAACTCAGTACAGTCTGTCTAGCTTGTCAGGTGTTCCTGACCCCCTGTTGCAGACAAAAATCTGTTGGTCCTCACAGACAACGTGGTGGCCATGTTCTATCTCAACAAGCAGGGAGGCGCTTGCTCTTCTCCCCTATGTCAGGAGACAGTTTGGTTGTGGGAGTTTTGCATAGCCCATTCAATTCACCTCAAAGCCTCCCACCTGCCATGAGCTCAAAATGAGCTGGTGGTTCACTTCAGCAGATCCTTCTCTGATCACCATGAGTAGTCCCTTTGCCTGGAAATTGAAGGCTTGTTTTCTAGTAGTGGGGGACTCCCCAGGTAGACCTGTTCATCACCCGGCACAACAAGAAGTGTCACCAGTTTTGCTCCCTGTAAGGTCACAAGCCTGGGTCCCTCATGGACTCCTTCCTTGTCCTCATGAAGAGGTCACCTGTATTATGTGTTCCCTCCTATCCCGCTCATGCACAAGGTCCTGCTAAAGATCAAGTGGGACCAAGTGCGGGTCATCCTAATAGTTCTGGCATGCCCCACCAACATTGATTCCCCACCAACATTGACTCCCCACCTTGCTGGACCTCTCTGTGGTGTCCCCGATCCTACTCTACACCTAGACCTGATCTCTCAAGATCATGGTCATCTGCTCCATCTGAATCGCAGCTCCCTCTACCTGACTGCCTGGAAGCTTAATGGCTGAACCCCAGAGAGCTAGCCTGCTCAAAGCAGGTCTGTGAGGTCCTGTGAGGGAGAAGAAAGCCCTCCACCAGGGCCACATATCTTGCAAAACGGAAGCAATTCTACATCTAGTCATCCCAGCGGTATGTCTTGCCTATGCGATCATTGCTGCCGTTCATTCTATAGTACCTGCTGTACGTGAAACAGCAGGGCCTATCTGTTTCATCAGTTAAAGTTCACCTGGCTGCTGTCTCAGCTTTTCATCCTTGGGTGGATGGCTGATCCATTTTTTCAAATGATAGATCAATCCATTTCCTTAAGGAACTAGAGAAGTGAGCGAGAACCTGTCCCCTGGGATCTCTACCTGGTCTTATCAAGGCTTACAGGCCCCCCCCCCCCCCCCGGTTCAAGCCGCTGGTAACATGCTCCCTGTTATACCTCTCCTGAAAGGTGACCACTTTAGTTGCTATTACTTTGGCCAGAAGGGTCTCAGAGATCCATGCCCACACTTTGGAGCCACCATACACCATCTTTTTCAAAGATAAGGTTCAGTTACATCCTAACCTGGCTTTCCTTCCAAAGATGGTCTCCTAGTTTCATATCAATCAAGCTATCTTCCTATGGTTTTCTGTCTGAAGCCTCATGCAAATGGGGAGAAGCAGAGACTTCTCTCAGATGTTAGTTGTACACTAGCTTTCTACATAGAAGGGACCAGACCAAAATACACCCAGCTGTTTATGGCAGTTACAGACAGGATGAAAGGTCTCCCGATCTCGGCTCAGAGAATTTCATCGTGGATCACGTCATGTATCCGCACGTGTTACGAACTGGTGGGTGTTCCACCCCTGCCTATCCTAACTGTTCGTTCCACAAGGGCACAAGTTTCTTCAGTGACAGTTCTAGCACAGGTTTCTATTCAGGACATTTGTAGAGCAGCAATTTGGTTGTTGGTGCACATATTTTCTTTTCGCTATGCCATCATTCAGTAGCCAGGGACAATGCTGGATCTGGCCAAGCTGTGTTGCAGTGAGCATGTCAGTAAACTCTGAGTCCACCACCTATGCAACTGCTTGGGAGTCACCTACATTGGAATAGACGTGAAAGTATTTGACAGAAAAAATGGTTAGTAATCTTTCTGTAACTCTTGTTCTGTGAGATGTGTTGCATGTGTCCATTCCAAGATCCGCCCTCCTGCCCGTCTTATGGGAGTTGGCTGGAAAGAAGAAACTGAGGGGCGCGGGGTTGGCGAGGCCCTTTATACACGCACTAAGGACGTGCTGCACCAGAGATGACCTGACGGATACCACTGAGGGAAACATTTCCGGCAACTGTGCTTGGGGCGTGCACACACCTACATTGGAATGGGTGTGTGGAACACAGCTCGAAGAACAACAGTTACTGAAAGATCAGTAACTGTTTTTATTAGGTTCTGAGATGTTAGGTTGCTGTAACTAAGAAACTATTATGCACTCCATTGAATGAGTTTTTTATGAAAAATTCAGATTACACAAGTGATAACTTGGCTATTTTTTTTTTAAATGTACAACATTTAAAGCATTAAGTGTTCAGAAAGTGACTACTTCCATGACTCCTACCCAAGACATACTGAACTCTGTCAGTTTACAGCATTTCCCTAAAATAACTGTTTTGTTAAACCCACCAACATTCCTGATGGCGTGCATTTGCTGACCTACATTGCACAGTAAATGAATAATCTAGTACATCTGAAAACTATGTATGCTTAATTCATCTGAATCATGCATCACTAGGATATAAGATAGAAAAACACTTAGACTACTGTACTTCGTCAGGGAGAAAGAAAAAGAAAAACCACATTGTGATGGAGTCACTTGTGTTGCGGTGTGCATTAACAATGTAATGTGAAGACTCACCAACACTGTATCTTTTGCTTTACTGCTGGGTCTGAAGTGTATCCCCTTAAACATCCATTTCCAGCTCCTGAGCAATTCAAAATAGTATGAAAAGGGCATTCCCAAACAATCTTGTATCAAGTTGCCCAGATTTGCCTGCTTACTGTTGAGCAAATACAAATGGAAAAGGAATGAGCAGGGATGCTTTTGCTGATAAGCACAAAATGCAGTGTTTGGCTAGGCTTCAGATATAATTTGCAGTCATTTGAATTTGTATTCAAACCTTGGTGTATTTTTCCCCCCTCAGAAGTGTTGCTTTTCTAACAGCTTATATTTATCTAGCACTACAGTCATCAGAGGAAAAATCAAACATGATTTTGAAATATGACAAAATTTCAGCATTGATATTTCTATTTCAGCATGTTTTAGAGGATACAAAAGGGTGGGGATAGAAATGAAGTTAAAAAAGACTTTCCCAATAAAATATGTTTTGAGGATTGTTTCATTGTCAGTTACTTAAAAAAGGGTTTTTTTACTTTGTTACCAGTGATTGTGTATTTGTTACACAAAACATCCCTGTCCCTCGTTTATGATTACTTAATTATATTTTATGTTGTTCTTGTGGCTGTATACAAAATGTGTTCCTTTATGTTGCGCCTTAAAATGGGTTCCACTGTGATAAGTATTATAGTCCCTTGGCCAAAATCTTCTGACCTCTAGAAAAAATGTGTAGTTGGCTGTGAGTAGATGCACATGAGATATTGGCATGGTGGAATAATTTGCAAGATCTTCCAGTGAGAGTATTAGCATATAAATAGCAGATGCAATGACGACCATCACAGCTGAGTACATTTAATTTTTAGTTTATAAGATAGAATGGGTTTTTAAATACATAGCCATCAAGCCTGCTGAAAGACAAATGAAGTTTAGAGTTCACTTGTCGGAGGATGCCTTACATCATTTTTTTTAAAAAAGGGAAATAGAGACACATAAAACAGAGCACAAGTGATTTCTAGGATGAGAAGTAATTGAGATTGCAAACCAAGTTAATTAGACCATACAAAATTTATTTAATGATCCCAGCTTGTAGTTTGCAAGCAGTGTTTTAGCGAGTAAGTAGATACAGCTTCTTTACGTGTTGTCTTTTTTTCTCTTTCCTTTCTAAAATAATTAGTAACTCCTGTACATTTAGTTTTATAAACTGATTGCCTTCTATATTTTAGACATTGTATTGCTTGTTTAAGTATGAATGTGGAGACTCCGTTTTCTAAATCCTGTTAATGTAGGGGGATCAATATAATACTGAGAAAAGGACCAAAGGCTTCATATCTTGCAAAAGTATTTTGTTGCAGGTTGTTTTGTATTTGTGTAGTTTGTTAGCATTTAGGATAAATGAGCAATGCATGTAACTGGATGGGTGATTATAATAAGATACATTAACTCATTGGATGCACAGTAGGGCATAGGCTAAAAAGTAGAGAGGAGTCGAGATGAGATTTCAGCTGGCACACTATATCTTGTTTTGGGCTTATATTTTGTAAAAGAGGCCTCAGGAAGGAAGCTTCTGATTATTTTTTTTCCCTGCTAGAGAAGGACCAAGTACATTCAGCTAACTAACTACATAAGTCAGCACTGCTTTAACCTACTGCCATTGAACATGCAGTAGAATTGACAAGACATCCATTTTTCTATCACATTCCTAACATTCTGAACAGATACAGTAGGAAATATTTCCCTGTGGCCTATGGACTTGGAAGTTGGCTTCACTAAAACCAACACTATTCTGGAAGGGAGGGTCTATTCAGGAATTCTGTCATTTTAGAAAAATGCTACTTTGTCAGTTGGTTGGATATCTTTTATTTTAAATTTAAATTAATTTAGTGCTTACAAAAGATGGATTGACAATATTCATTTGAAATAATTCATTTATCCACAGAACATGTATATCATGAGCAATAACAGTTACAAACATCTCTACGCTGCCTCTTAAACATATGTTAGCTCTATATTTGAGGACTATCCTGTAGTATAAGAGAAGGTAGTTTACTCTCCATTACCCTTCAGATCTGGCTATTATGTTGATACTGACAACAAGGGTGCCAGTTGTGATGATGGCTTTTGTGATGTGGTCTCTTCTTGACTGAGAACACAGATATTTTACCTCATTCATCGAACACCTGTTGTCTGGTAACCACTTTTGGTGACTGCTGACCTTAGTGGGGATTTAATTCTGTGGCCTAGAAGGGAAAAGCTTTATATTCCAGTATCCATCACCTGAGCTTATGTTATATTTCTGCTCAGATATTGAGGAGCACAAGAAGTAGCACACATATTCCTGATCTGCTTGCATCAACACTTGGTAATTTATCAGTTTTGATTGATTCATATACATTATGTTTTGATTTTTTTTAAAGTGTCTGAACTTATCTGCCATGGATTCCAAAAGGCACGTATTTCAGTGAATCGCACCATTTAAAATGACAGGTTTCAGAGTAGCAGCCGTGTTAGTCTGTATTCACAAAAAGAAAAGGAGTACTTGTGGCACCTTAGAGACTAACCAATTTATTTGAGCATAAGCTTTCGTGAGCTACAGCTCACTTCATCATCAGATGCATTCAGTGGACTGAATGCACTGAATGCATCCGATGAAGTGAGCTGTAGCTCACGAAAGCTTATGCTCAAATAAATTTTAGTCTCTAAGGTGCCACAAGTACTCTTTTTCTTTTTACCATTTAAAATGTTAATTTAAATGTATATCCTTGTGAGCTAATTGGATTGTTGGTAGTTTGAGGGTGCCATCGTTAAGAAATTAATCCAATTTAAAACTGGTTGCCAAAATTTACATTTCTTATTACAAAAAAAGTGGAGAAGCAACGTTAGAATGGTTCACATTTCATAAAGCATTGATGCTGTTCGGTCTGGGTGCAACAAAAGGGCTGTATGGAATAAATGCTCTTAGCAGGTGCTGTGGAAATGGAATTTATATCAGTGACTTCTCTGACTAAAGTACTGTTGCTGGGGAGTTCTCATCTGACTGAGTCAATTGTAGTGGAATGGAAGGAGAACAAAATTGCATAAAGGGAATGATATAGATGTAATTTTCTTCATTCCACTTGTGTTAAGAAGTAACTAGTCAATAGTACCTCAGAACTTTTGAATTTCTAACTGTGATTAACCTCACTACATATTTGAAAACCAAAAGGATGATAGAGCTGCTTTTTAAAATGATATAAAAATAAACATGTTATGTCTGTTAAGAAGAAAAAGGAGGCTTAATTCCTGATAGTTAACTAAGCAGTTAAATATTTTTACAGGAAAACTAAATTTAATAAAAGTCCCCAGTGAAATTCAAGAGTGCAAACAATAAGCATAATATTTTATGAAAATGACCCCCATATTTAAAATCTGGCATTATATGTTATGCATTGTAGCACCAAGTCCACATCTACCTTTTAGAAAATTAAAACACATAAATTCTGTTTAGTGTTTGATATGCACTGCACTAGCTGAAAGCCATAATGCCCCTAAAACCTTGGGTTGCTTTTCACCTTTCATAAATTCCTGGGTAGATTCTATACAAAAAATAATTTTCAGCTCCGTGGCTCATTGTTATTCAAACTTGATTGATCGTCGTCATTTACTCAGTGAGGAAGTTAAGTGCTCCTGTCATTTCCGAAGAGTATAATTGGGACGTTTCACAGGTCAGCGGTAGTGACAGGTTTCCCTTTTGATTAGTGTTAGACTGATAACAAAAATTACAGTTTCCTATGATTAATGTTTCCTTTAGTACCTAAATGTGCAGTTCATGGATTGTACCTAAACAAAGTGAATTTGCATCTGATTATGCCTTTTCACAGCAGGGCTTTTTATGTGCCTCGAAGTTTTTGAGATCATCCAGGTATACAAGGATGTTGCTCCTGGTTCAGTTTTTAAGTCAGCCATGTGTGATATGCAGGTTGTTTGGTGAAGCCTCTTCATAGCTAAGTTTCTCAAGCAATATGGAGGATATAAAACAAACAAAGCAATGGAAATTTAAAGTTAAGACAAGTTACGTGTCCTGAAGTCTTGCCCAGGTTTTGCAATATATATAATGTATGAGCATTTGAACTAAAATGTCTCCAATATCCTAGACACAATGTAGTGGATTTAGGATAGATTATCAGCCTTAACTAAGTTTTCTTTACCTTCTGTTAGTTTACCAGTATTTCCCTCTTCCCTAAACTTGCTTCTCTCAGTGACTTTATGTACTTTTTGCACTGGCAAAAAGTTTTTAATCAAAAGCACAGAAGTCCACTGAAATTCCCCCCCCCTCCCCCCGTCCCCCACTCCTAGAACATAACAATTAAATAAATCCATGGTATTTCCTATTTTATTTTTGATTTTTCACATTTTGCACAACCAAATTCTAGACTGAGACCATCTATAACAAGTTTTAGTTTGGTTTAATTTGTTTTATAGCTGACTTAGAAATAGGAACTGAGAGTAGAAAGTTTGACACAATCATATCTCTAGCAGGACAAACAGGCAGCTCTAACTAGCTAGAAGAGAACTAATTTGCTCCTGTCTCCTAAATTGCCTTTAACAAGTAGAAAAGGAAAAAAAAATAGAACTTTGAAGCCACACTGCTAACAAACTAGTTCTTTTTCAGTCTCCCAACTGCTCGTATTGTGCTGAAAGCAAAACCCTACAATATTTCCCTTTCTAAAGGCCAGCTGAAAGGTCTTCTAAAAGCTTGCAATTTAAAAATTGATGTGCCTCTTTGGTAATTAACTAACCCAGTCTCTTGGTGTATTTCTGTTTAGCTGTAGAGCACTTGACCCTTTCTCTGTTGGAACTGCAGTTTGACTTCCAGTCTGGGCCATGAGAGGTCAGATGCAGCATGTGTCTGTCTTGGCCACACCAGGCAGGGATGAACTGCTTCTTTCCTTAAGATGAGGAGGAATGATTGCAGTGGGAAGTGAAAAGTAATTTAAAATCAGAGCCCTCCAGCATGCCCAGAGCATGACAACTCTCTGTCTGCTGATTAGAGGTAGTGATGGTGTGGCCAATGGGACGTCCATGGTTGTAGCTATGTATTGTTGACTTCATGGCTGGTTTCAAACAAGTTTCTGGGAATTAATATTAAACCAAAAAATAATTAGGCGGAAAAAGGTACTGTTTGGTTATGATGCACTTGATAAATCTACTGTCCTTTAGGTCTTTTTAAAATTTAGGACTATCGTGTTCTGTGGAAAGAGTCAATTAAGAAACAAAGAATTTGTCCTCTAAATTTCACTTACTGAAGGGTAAATTGCAGTGTCAACAGCAACTGAACATTTTGTGTTAGCAATGAGCTTCAGTGTAGCTTATAAGCAATGCTGATGCAAAGTTTTGCTAAGTTTGTTGGTTTTTAATATACTCAGTAGACTGAGGTTTGGTTTCCAGATGTTTCTGGCTTCAGAATCTCAGTATGATTTAGAGGAACTCAAGTGTGCAGCTGTGACACACGATTAGATTAGTGAATTACATTGGTAAAATTCTGCTGCAGGGGGAAATTGCTGCTTCCTCCTGTGCTTTCTACAACTAGTAGTTGATATGAATACCTGCATGAGAGCAGTAAGTGCAGTGGGAAGACATTAAAAGGGATAATCCATGATGGGAAAAAATTATGATAGGTGATCTAATCACCTGTTTCTCTGTTGCTTTTGTTTACTTCTGGGAACTTGAATAAGTGTGATCGTGAGTTCTGTGGTAAGACTGTTCATTTAATGGATCCTGTGCATTGTTTCCCAAACCCATAAAAACATGTGGGAAAACTACAATAACTCACTCGTTCTGTGATGTGTAAATCTCTTAAAATCTCCCCAAATTGGGCAAGAGAAATACAATATTAGTGATTGGCAGCATTGCTGTCTTTTTAAGAGACTGCTAGGATTTGCGGATTTTATAAGTTAGCCATACAAATTCTCATCGAAGGAGGGGCAGATTGTTTTTGCCCAGATAATAATTTTGTGGGGAAAATGTATTGGTAGTTGTATGTGAAAGAAAGAAAGGCATTGGAGGAAGGTTGTAACGTCTCATTGACATACTCATGGCAAAAATTAGCTGAAATAAAATTTAGGAAGCTGATAGCCTCTAATATGGGTTAGTTGTTTTGATTAATTGATAGGAACTACATTTTTATTTTTCAACTACTCTTAAATATTCCATTCTATGTATAATATGGGCTGTACACATATATTTTAAAAATCCCACTAATTTCAGTTCCTTAGATTCTACATAGTAAAGTTTGCAACCTAATGATGTAATTGTTTAGGGGCTTTCAAATCAGATAAGATATTTATGTATTGCAAGTATTTTTATTTTAAAGCTGCTGTCAAAAAGTAAATACAGTAGAATCCCTTTTAATTGAATCCCACTTAATCAAGCCACAGTCTTATATCCCAATCTCCCATATCTACTGCAGACTTCACTACAGTCTGAGTTCTCAGACTGATATGAAGTAAAGGCCCTTGGCCTGCTGAAAAGAATTGTTCCTAATGTTGGCTGGATTCTTAATGCAATCATATATCCCCAAAACAAAGTGATACAAACAACACACCTGTTGGCTTTTCAGAATGGCTTGCTTTATTGGAGCTGTATTAGTTTCAGCATGGCTCTTTTAAAATTGTTTGGCCAGTATCCTCTAAACTAGGGAAACCATTGTGAATGTGGATGCCCTCTTCAGACAAATTGGGTATATAATTATCTTATTTTAAGATCCAGGGTCTCTAGGGACTATTTAAAAATATCCATCTATCTATTCATCCATCTATCTATCTAACCATTTGATAGCTGAGCAACATGCCTCAATAATTCCCAGAGTAGACTCCAACTCTGCAGAGGAGGAGGAGAAGCACAGTAAAATGGCATGGCATTAAGGCAAGTTTGAATGTCTTCGATTTTATCAGAGTTGAGGCTGCCAGCCCATCCTTTGCTCATCCTATTTGGCCTGTTGTATGTGTTGGGGAGGCGTACACAGTGGGTGATCTTACATAACATGTGCTGAATGAGCTGAACCACCAAAACTAGGGTAGGCATTGATAAGGCTCTCTATCACTTGCTCACTAAGTCAAGATCTTAATGTTGTTTTAACATTTTTTTTTTGTATTTTATAGTTTCACACTTTCTCACACTTCACCAACTGTGTGTCTTCTAATGGATAAGCAAACCTTTAAAGAAGATATCTCTTAGGGATTGAAGATGGCTTTAGAGATGAAATGTAAAACAAGGGGTCTAATCTTAGATGATGATTGAATACATAATTAGGGAAATACTTTTGGCTCAGAGGAGCCTCAGTAGTGGGCTGTCTTGCTGTCTGCTAATATTTTCAATATGAAGGGGGAAAAAAATAGTCTCATTTTCTGTATTTTTTCCCTGTAGATGAAAGTGTCCGACACTGAAGATGATGAAGATGAATTTGTGGAGGTCCCTGAGAAGGAAGGTTATGAGCCCCACATTCCAGACCACCTGCGTAAGGAATATGGTAAGTTTGCCCAGCTGTGAAAAGCTTTATCCCTGCATGTTACTGCTGCAGTAAAGTAAATAAACAGCCATTATGAAGTAATAAAGTGATCAGTGGTGTGGGTAATCTCTCTGACTGCTGTGAGGAAGTCATTACATAGATAGGGGAGCAGCGATTGGCTCTAGATAAACAAATACTTTCTAGGACGAGAAGCAACTGAGACCAGGAGCTTATTTCATTCAGCCATGTTCCACTATAATTTAGAGACAGAAGCTGCTCTGTGTGTGTGTGCATGTGTGCTAAAAAAGGATATTTGTTTACTCAGAATAGGGTGGTAGGAGAGTATAATTGTAAACAACCATGGCTTAGAAATACTGAGGATGGTTTGGTGAAACAGGATAGGATTTTGTGCTGCTCGCCGCAATTATAGCATCTGCAGGCACACAGCCACTTAACACCCTGAAGGTGGTTAATGTGGCCCACAACCTAGCCTCTCTCTCCAATGTGGGTGTCATTGTAACAAAAGGTTAAGTGGAGCTCAGCCTCTCAGTAGTTTGTTGTAGTGTCACTAAGGACATCCTAGATGACAAACAAAATATAATCTTCAGAGTGGTAGCCGTGTTAGTCTGTATCAGCAAAAAGAATGAGTAGTACTTGTGGCACCTTAGAGACTAACAAATTTATTAGGGCATAAGCTTTCGTGGGCTAAAATCCACTTCATCGGATGCATGCAGTGGAAAATACAGTAGAAAGACCCCATGCATCCAATCTTGTTCTTGTCTGTTTCATTTAAATTTAGCATTCCGCTTTTCCAAACATATTCTAAAGCTTTTTGAAATAAATGAGTACTTGTAAAGTGTACCTATAAAGTTGACAGGTGAGTTACCAAAAAAAGTTGATCTAAAACAGTTACATTCCAGTACATTATTCCTTGTCCTTCCCAGGTAATGCTTCATAAGTGTCTGGAGTTTTACTTCTCTGTAACATTGGGCATTTTAAGCATCAGAAGGTTTTGGTATAGAGGGAAATGCTGCCATCAAGTTTAAAAGTTAAAAATCCTTGACAGTGTAATAATTTTTTTGTTCCTGCCTCACATTGCTGCTGATTGTGAGACTGACTAAAAATGGTGCTATGTTATCCTTGAACGTGTTGTGTGAGTGTTTTTTTACACTCTTCATGTAATTTTTTAAAACTTCTGTGTAATTTGAGCTGTTGGGAAGTCAATCTGCAGCTGTAGAAAGCCAAATTTTTTTCTCTTTGGTAATATTAAGGTGTGTGCATCAGTGTTCTCTTAAATTTTTTCCATCCATGTGCAGAATGAATTTTGTTATGTGCACCAATATCGAGGTAATGTGTGGATATGCACCACCAGTAGAAACAAAAAACCTAGATATAATACATATTTTTAAAAAGTTACCATAGGGATAATTAGTCTATCCAAGACAGGTTAGGCATTTTAGAACTCACTACTCAAAGAATTAAATGTAAGCATAAGAGAGAAATAAAAACGATGAAATGCATAGACCAGTCAAAAAACTGTGTGTATTGCAGGAAGTATCAAGAAGTAACAACAATAATACAAGTATGTGTTGGGAGGGGAGCGTGAAAGACTGTGTGTGATAGAGACACTGTGTGTGTGTGTGTGTGTGTGTGTGTGTGTGTGTGACAGACACGCGCTGCCTCTTTAAGTAGATTGGCATTCATCAGTCTGAAGCCTGCCTTTTCAGACACAGCAGCAGCTGCCAGCAAGCTCCTTCCCACATCCCTGTCGTGCCCTCCTCCCCAGTGGAGATGGGGTACAGGGGAGGGGGACACCCTGACATCAGCGGCCCCCCCGTCTCCTCCCCTGCTCTGCACTGCAAGCAGGAGGCTCCCGGGAGCAGCTGGCCAGGGGCTCCAAGGCAGAGGGCAGGAGCAGCACAGCAGTGGGAGGGACAGGCACATGAAGTGAGTGGCACTTGATAGACTGCTTGGCAGCCGCGCAACTTAGAGGGAATTTAGGTGTGCATATATAAATCGAGAAACTGGCAATTAGAGTGACCTTTTACTTGTGACTGCCTCATACCATGAAGATTGACTACAGTGTGTGGGAGGTCTGCAGTAGTTAACAAAGTCAGCTCAAGGAAACCTCAAAATATCGAGACATGCTAGTGAGGCCTCAAACAGGATGAGATCCCCATTGTGCTAGATAAGCATCTATGAAGATGCAGACCCTACCTTGGAGAGCTCACAATACTAAACCCAGCGCTATATGAAGGGTGGGCAAGAGGGAGACAATCAAATATTTACAATATTTATATATATGATATCCATTTTTATAAATGTTAGTGTAAGTACATCAGTCAGTAAATAATCACTTGCCCCAACTGCCTCTCAACTTAGCTATGTAAATATTGGCTCACTCTGAGTAGGGATTGTAGTACTAGTGGGTCTTGAGAATGGACTTGAAGGAGAGGATTTGCACTAGGGATGATGGGGAGTCTAGTGTATTTTGCCTTGACTGTACCAAGCACTGGAACTTGGCTTCCATGTGTGGTTTAACAGCAGCCTGAAGATTCTTAGCATAATATATAAAAAGTCAGTTTAATCCTCACCACCTTCCACTCCAAGTGCAAAGCGCATGACTTCATCCTGGCCTCCTCTATCATAAACACATAGCAGTGTGTTCATTGAACCCCGCAAAACAATATTGCCATATTGAAACAAAACAGTTGCGCACACAATTCTTCCTGTGGGAAGAGGATGAGAGAATGAACAAATGACACGTGACAGATGTTAGTCCCATCATTTAATGCACTTACTGGAAGGTGCTCAGATACTGCATTGATGAGAATTTATATAGAATAGAATAATCCGTTCCTTATTTCTATATATACTGTAGCTAATAAAAAGATACTCTTCTACTTTTTTTTTTTTAACTGAAGAACCAAAATGCCAATTCCCCCTTTCTCCCCAAATCTCACAGTGATATTATGCATGTATATAAATCTGGGTAGAAGCTAAGGGACATACTTCGTATGAACTTCATAAACCTTTGTTTGATTTTCTTTTAAAAGTTTGTTCTTAGCAATTATTATTTCTGTTGTGTTCCTGAGAGAATATGAGCTCCTTTTCTGGTGGATAAAATTACTGTTTTAAGGCCCCAATTCAAGAAACAATCCTTATTCAGAAAAGCTCTTAAGCACATGGGAATGGATGAAAACATATACTTAAGTGCATTTGTAATTTACTGGGCCAAACTGCTCTGTTTCCATTGTGTAACTATGGAGTAATCATGTTGACTTCAGTGGAATGACTCTGGATTTACAACAGTGTAACTGAAAACTGCATCTGCTCCACTGAGTTCAAATCTTGTTGGGCTTATATTTTTAATCAAAAGATTCTAAAAGTTAAATCTCCCGGTGACATGGTTCACTTTTCTAAATCAGAAAAGGCCTGACCAAAAACAATTTATATGCACTAAAGGGCCAACTTAGTATGGCCCAGATTTGTAAAGGTATTTAGGCATTGCCCTATTTACACTTGCTGTGGTCAGCATTGCAACACCTATGTCTGATTTTCAAAAGAAATTTACAAAAAAAAGAGTACTTGTGGCACCTTAGAGACTAACCAATTTATTTGAGCATGAGCTTTCGTGAGCTACAGCTCACTTCATGCATCCGATGAAGTGAGCGGTAGCTCACGAAAGCTCATGCTCAAATAAATTGGTTAGTCTCTAAAGTGCCACAAGTACTCCTTTTCTTTTTGCGAATACAGACTAACATGGCTGTTACTCTAAAAGAAATTTAGGTACTTAGGAGCCAGAATCTCATTGACAGTTGATAATATTTAAACCATTAAGTGCCTAAATCACTTTTGGAAATGAGACACAGGGTCCCAAATCAGTTAGGTGTTGCAATGCTGAGCAAATCAATACCTAAATACCTTTACAAATCTGGGCCTAAAAGAATAAATCGTGTGCTTGGTAAAGATGTGTGATGTGATAGCAGGAGACTCAACTGTGATGAAGGGTTAAATATTTAACTAAATATAGACATTTGTTTTTTCCAGATACAAAAGGGTCAAAATCATCCCTGGTGAACTCTATTGAAATCAATTGAATTACCCCAGCTTTATACAGCCGAAGGGTTATTTTGCTAGCTTAGTTTTTAATTCATGTGAAATGCTTTGCATATAGGAAACAATGGAATTTTACATCTCAGTTCAGAAGTCTAATATATTTGGAATCTCTTAACTACAGCATATTACGCCTTCAATTTTAAATACACTCTTGCTGTTCTACAGACAGTCTGAATAATTTAAAGGTTTCCTCCCCCTCCCCCCCCCCGGCCTTGATTCTGCACCTGAATAAACAGTGAAAGTCTAATAGCTCCTCAAATTAATATTTTATGTTATGTAATAAAACAAAGATGTAATACACAACCACTGAAATTTATAAAATGGTAACTGAAATGTCATATCAGAAAGTCAGTTAATTCTCTTTCATTTCTCTTTGGGAAAATGAAAGTATTTACCAGTGAAATGAATTGCAACTTCAAATACCATTTTTGGTTACAAATTTATATTTGTTGCTCCACTGAGATCTAAAAAGTTTTTGTGCCAAGGGAAAATTTACTTTGGAGAGAGTATATAGATATAAATGTTGCAACCCCAAAAAGTTACAATAATATTTAATGGCTAAGATAAGGAGCTGAGTTTTATCATGGAACTGTAGGATGGGGGGAGAAATAGACAAGTCAATTTGAATCTCCATGTGTAAGATGAAATGTAAATTTGTTAAAAGAATTTAGGTGATTAGGTAACTGAAGTGTGAAGATATAACCCATTAGGGGTGTCATGCCAAATTAGCATTACCAGACTTTTAACGACCTCCCATTTGTATAATCCCTATTTACACTTGCACCTGATGTCTGTAGTGGGACAAGGGGCCAGCCAGTTTGCAGTATCACAGAGTTATTCTAAATGCATGTTAAAAGAAAAATGTCAAACACTTTTATAATAAGACACCTCAGATTGTGTGTTCATCTAGAAAAGACACACCAATTCAAATGAAAAGGAATTAATACAGAAAATTACCAGTATAACTTTATTAGAATTGGTTTTGATACTTTTTATTGAAAATATTATCACTGCTATTGACTTATATTTTTTCTTCCAATGACTTCTGCTCATCCTCCACAAAAGGATTGAGCCACAGTGCCAGGATAGTGTGGCAAAGCTTGTTCTATTACCATGCATGCTGTTCCTGTTGTGTGGATAATGGACTTCAGTCTCCAGGACTACATATCATTTTTGTTGCCCTCCGCTGGATTGTCTCCAATTTGTCCACATCCTTTCTGTAGTGGGGGGCCCAAAACTGGATACAGTGCTCCAGATGTGGCCTCACCAGTGCCGAATAGAAGGGAATAATCAGTTCCCTCGATCTCCTGGCAGTGCTCCTACTAATGCAGCCCAATATGCCATTAGCCTTCTTGGCAACAAGGGCACACTGTTGACTCATATCCAGCTTCTCGTCCACTGTAATCCCCAGGTCCTTTTCTGCAGAACTGCCGCTTAGCCGGTCGGTCCCTAGCTTGTAGCAGTGCATGGAATTCTTCCATCCTAAGTGCAGGACTCTGCACTTGTCCTTGTTGAACCTCATCAGATTTCTTTTGGCCCAGTCCTCTAATTTGTCTAGGTCACTCTTGGCCCTATCCCAAGGCTGCTGACCAGTTTCAATATATGAAGGCAGATGCTCTTGATAGTGTGGAATTTTATAGCGAGAATAAGATCATTAAAGCTCTCTTATTCCCCCCCCCCCCCCCCCCCGCATTACCTCAGACTTGCCTGGGTTCAACTTTAGCTAAATGCTGATTTTGGCTAGGCAACAAAGATATTTGGGTTGTGCTGCTTGCTTATGACACAAAGCAGATGTCGAGCTGGATGTTGTCTGCATAATGCTAGCACTTCAGTCCATGTTATCTTGTCAGCCCCTCTAGTGGCTTTGTAGAGATGATTGATGAATAATATGGGGGGACAGAATTAGGCCTCTGGGGATCCTTAGAGGTCTAGGAATGGTTTCCCATTCAGATTCTTTGGATTTAAGATAGCTCTTTGCAAAGACTTCTGATGAATTCTTTGATTTCCCCCACCCCCCCAAATCTGTTAAAAAAAAAAAATAATAAATAATTTTTTTTTACTCTGTTTTTACGTAGTTGGCTTTCCTTAATGGTCTCAATGAATAAAGCCTTCGACACTAGACTCCTTCATTATCTTCGGAGATTCAGCTTCAAAAATAGTTTCATTGAGTTTAAGGCCAGAATAGACCATTCGTTTTATCTAGTGTGACTTCATGCATATCATAAGCCTTTTCATTTCACCTGTTTCCCTCCCCTGTATTAAGCCTGGTAACTTCAGTTACTGACTTTTTAGTCGTCTGGAAACTGAATAGTTGTGTTCCACAGGCAGAGACTGAGGCACCATCAATGCCCCGAGGCCCTTGCAATAGCAGGGAATTTATTAGGTGATATGTTCCTAGGTGATCCTAGCAGGCGATCCATGCTCTGTGCTGCAGAGGAAGGCAAAAAATCAGCAACATGCCTGCCAGTCTGATTTGTGGGGAAAATTCCTTTCTGGCCTTTTGTCTGCTGATTAGTTAGACCCTGAGCATGTGAGCAAGACACACCAGCCACACATCTGAGAGAGGATTCTCTTTGCCACCTCAGAACACCAGTCCACCCCAATCAGTATCCCATTTCTAGCTGTGGCAAAACCCTCCCCCACAGATTACAGTGGTGCACTGGGGGGACTCCCTCCTGACCCTTGCAGGCAACTGGCTGAAGCCCCAAAGCATAAATTAGATTAATCATTATTATGCACATGTGCATTATGCATATTGTATGCGACTTATTTGTGATCCCTGAAGCCAGGATTGCCCAGTTTTGATCGTTTGAAATTTTTGAAGAGCATAAGGATCAAGCCTTAATTTGCATATATAGTAAAATTATTTTAACAAAAATAAATGCACACTATCGCCTTTGTTTTCTCATCTTCCTTTGTAGATGGCTAAAATTGCTTGTTTCAGTACAGCAACAGCAAAAATGAAAATATGCAGTTGATCAACTTGGTCCACACCTTACAATTTTAGGGGAAAAGTAGTTATAAACCACATTTGGGATCCTATGGGCTGTACTTGGTGTGGGTTTACTTTTCCCCCCTATATCCATACTATATTAGATGTGCACATATTTATTAAACTCATCTAACAGAACCCCACATCTACTGGGTGAATTTTGTTAAACATTCTGCCTAAAATGAAGATCTAAGTGTTAGGTGAACTGGGGTAAGGGAGCTCTGTCTCCACTTCCTTTTTCAGGCTCAGATTCAGGAAAGCACATGCTTTAGCTAATTTCCAGTAGGGATGCTTTGTTGAGTCAGGGACTCAGTCACTAAAGGATTGTATATTCTCCATGTAACACAATTTGTTTAGCTAATATCCTAGGTCTAATATGCTGTGAATCTTGAGTTTCATTCTTGGGATCTGGACTTCATAAATTCTAAGTCTTGTTTTTCCTCAGTTGAGTGTAGATGCATTACAGAAATCAAAATCCTCCTTCCCAGGCTCAATGATCCTGCCCTGTGTACCTCAGGACTAGGAGCTGCACGGGGGATGTCTCAGTGCCCCTCAGGTTATATGCAGTCATTTCTCAGAAACTTGGGGAAGACCAAAGTAAACAGACAGAAAAACATTAGAATTCATAGTTCCATTGACAGAAATTAAATTCAGAACCAAGAGTATGATAGAGCTGCAACATTAGCACTAAACGAATTAGTCCATTAGGTTACATGGAGAATTTACAGGCAGTTATTGACTTCTATAGGGAAAAAACCCCAGAACAGCTATTGAAAAGGGAGTAAGAGACAGCATTACCCCCTGCTTTCTGTACCCAGCAGAACTTAGGAGCCTCTTCCTCCTCATCAGAAGACAACAGTATTAACACACAATTAATTATCTTCATTCAGAAGATATAATACCTCTGATTAAACAAGCATATTTTTTATTTTTTAAAAAAGGAAGTATAGACTAAAGACTTTTGTTAAATTAAGATTAAGGTTGCTATTTAAAAAAATCTTCAGAAGTGAGGAAATGAATAGTTAAGATTACTGACTACATAATTGAAATAATACTGCCCTTAATAAATGGTATATCAGAAATCTGCCTAGAAGTGATAGTCAATATTCAAATTACAACTGACTTTGATCCACTGTATACAAAAAAACTTAATTTTTTTTCAGTGCATGCAATTGTTAGAAATATTTTAGTTGTTAATTTAAAAGTAAAATTGATACATTACATTCATGTTAGAAAATCATATTCAGACAAAAATATCCCTTTTACAACAACCCATAAAGAAAAATAATACAATATATTTGTCATAAAATATACCTAAGAATTAAATATAAATTGAATATTTGCACATTTACAGAAAAACGTGATTAAAATTTTTCTACTTCCAGGAAAATGTTAAAATTGTTTATCTTTCTCATATATACGAAGGAGTAGATTATGAAAATCCTTCCACAATTCCATGCATGGGTCCCTCTTGTAAGTAAGGTCCTCCTGAAATTTGTAGGCCCTTCCTCAAGTTGGTCTCCCACTGAAGAACATAGAAGTTGAAGGTGCTGAACACTGCACAACACAATCAGCATCTTGTAGGTTTGTCCAGAGGATTAATTTTACAAGGGGACTGCTCACGTGCACATTAATAGGGTGGCAAATTTGTCACAGAGCAGTCGTGGTAAATTAGTAAAAGTTGCAGGTTCAGGGGAATATAGTGTGTCATCGGAGCACTCTTGTCCTAGACTAGATTAAAAATGGGGCAGAGATAAGGTTATAATGAGCATTAAGGTTATAATTGTTAGCATGTCTATAATTGTTTTGTCAAACCACATAAGATGTGTAATGTAATTTAATTTCTGTAATTAATGACCTTAGCTATTAATTATGTTTTTTATAGCTTAGGATTTTTAATGTGCAGTTACAGCAACTTGAATGAAAATTTGTTAGTGAACATGTGTGCATTATAGGGGGAGTTGGTAGTGACCTTTATATTTAGGTTGCCTAACACTTTTTCATTATAAAAGATTCTTTCAAACTTTTTTCAGGAAGCTCTGTATATGTCCATGTGATGCATTGTTTTTATCGTGCATATGATTACCTCACTTGCACTCAGTTGAAACATCTACATTTGCCAGAATTAAATCTAACATTTCAAACCTCCTAGCACTTCAAACAGCTGCTTTGGGGTTTTTTTTGTTTGTTTGGTTTTGTCAGATACCTCATACACCTACAGGACTAGAAATGGGTGCCATCAGAAACGGAAGATTCTGAGCTTTCCCAGTGCAGCGTACAATACTTGGAGCCCTGGAAGGCTCCAAGATACTGATAAACCATTTTAGATATTTTTTTTAAAAGCTCTTTTCAGTCATTTTTAGAAACTTTTTAAACAGTTTAGTTTTTTCTTTGCCTCAGAGGTTTGTATAGCTGAAGTCATGTTACCCAGGGAGCCTGCCTTTAGAGGTGGAAGGATAGGAGAGATGATCCCAGTAAAGGGGTTTAAAATAAAGCAAACTCTAAAACACTTCTGAAATTAATTTCAAAAATACATGATGCCATGTGATATGAAAAGATTTTAGCACCTGTTGGGGATGATCTGCATAATTCACTCAAGGTTTCATCCCTCATGAGAATGGAACTCTCAAAAATAATGAAACCTTTATAATACATTATCACATATGATAATTTGTTTACACACACTGTGTATATGCATACATAGATATTATAGATTGGATTCTGAACCACTGAAGACAATGGAAGCTTTGCCATTTGTTTTTGTGGGCATAGGTTCAAGCTCTGTGTGGGAGTACTTCTGTGTGTTCATATAGAACATGCCTTGCAAAATTCTCTTCACCCAGCTTACTGTATTTGATGAGTAAAAATATCTTTAATTTTTTCGTGATCATGGTGGTAACGGGTGAGTGGGTAAATATTCTACCCAACCTGGTAAATTTCCATGAGAGATTTGCGTGTGTGTTTGTGTGTGTGTGTGTATGTGTATTAATATAAATTACACATGCTTTGCTTGGGTAGGACTCCTTAAAATGTGAAACAGAAATTAAATATTATATTGCTCCAGGAAGGTTGCAGTCCATAATACTTGTTTATATTCTATCTCCGTTTTTTCAATTAAATGTAGGTGAATCTGAAGTAGTTAGATTTAGTCTAAATCCACACAGCTGAGGAAACCTGTGCTCTTTCTTTCTCATTTCTTTCTCTGAATTTTGACTGAGGGGCTTTTATCTCCTCCTAATCCCACCATTTCTGTCAGGACATAATCTCTTTCTCAAATTTACATTTTAATTACAAGGCCAGCTGAACTAGCTAAAATCAATAATGTCAGCATTCAGCAGCCTAACTTTCAGTTGAAACCCCAGCCTCTCTATTTCCTACTATCGATTTATCTCTTGAACACTGTCTACTTTATTGCTTCAGGCAAATAGGTGCCATTTGGTCAATTTAAACAAAAAGGGGTATTTGGACATTTTTATGATTCTTTCTAAAAGCAGATATTGGAACAAATTTGAACCCAGGTACTGTACCTCTGCTAGATGAAATACAGGGAATAGCTGAATTCTATAAAGGAATTTTACTTTTAAAATCACATTCAGTGTCTTGTATTTACAACACAAATATAGAAGTTTCATCTGTCTGCTTTGGGGATTCTTGCTTTATCTTGTCACCAAAACTAATTTTATAAACAAATGTTAAAATGTGTACACTATAACAGTATTTGTTAATGCTGCAATAATGTATTTACCTTTCACATGTTTAGCCATCTTTCTTTTAATGGTTTAAAATAACAAATCAATGAAAAATATTTTGTTCTTGCAACCCTTCAGAATTCCTGTATTGATCTTTTGGTTGTGATTGTATATATCTAAATGTCACATTGTTCATTTATCTCTCTTGGCTTTCCTGTGTGTGTGTGTGTGTGTGTGTGCGCGCGCGCCGGTTTAACTCAGTATGATAAGTGAGCGATTATGCTTTGCATATACAGTGTAGGAATCAGGATTATAACTAAAGTTTTGGAACAAATTTGGGACTTTTTTTTTTTACATGGGTCTTTTTTCCCCTCTTGAGTATAGAACTGCTAAGCTTTTTTTGAATATTAGCAGTGACTGGAATATAATGCAAATAGAGGTGCCCAGGACTCTTGGGTACAGCCTGTCCAGCCCCTTGAGAAGGCAACTACAAAATGAGTTTGCAAAGATGGATCTGCCATTCTCCCATTGGTGAAAAGTCAAAATCACCACCAGGTGGACCATAATTGAGGATACCGATAGCCCTTGTTGCTTCAGGTGTAGCAAGTAGTTCAGAATACACGGAACTGATGATCGCATAGGCGAGACCCCTTTCTGCGCTGTCCAGATCCACTCTTCCACTTTGCCAGGTATGTGGCCTTAGTGGATAGTTTTCTGTTCCCTAAAAGAACTTCTTGAACCAGACCTGAGCATGCTAACTCAAAGGGGTTCAGCCCTGGAGCTTCCAGCCCATGAGATGGAGGGACTTGACGTTCGGATGATGTAAGCATCCATGATCCTCAGAGATGAGATCCAGAAACGGAGATAGGCTGATTGGTGTTTCCACCGAAAGATCCAGAAGGGTGGTAAACCAGTGCTGGCCAAGTCGGGGCTATCAGGATCAGGTTTGTGACTTCTTCTCTGACCTTCAGCAGGACCTTGTGTATGAGAGGAAAGGGGGGAATGCATAGTAGAGATGGTCTCTCCAGGGTAGGAGAAACACATCCATGAGTGAGCCAAGGCTGTGATTCAGAAAGGAACAGAACTGAAGACACTTCCTGTTCATTTGGTTGCAAAACCGGTGTATCCGGGGAGTTCCCCACCTCTGGGAAAATGTTCTTTACGGTATCTGGGCGGATGGACCATTCATGATAGGAGAAAGACAAGTGGAGGCAATCCACTAACTTGTTCTGTCCCCTTGGGAGATAGGAGGCTTTGAGGTGGATTAAGTGGATATGCAGAATTCCCACAGGCAGAGAGCTTCCTGGGATAGGTGTTTCCCCATTCAAGACCTTAGCAATGTGCTCTCTACTCTACTTGTCCTGGAAAGTAGCCTTCTTGGTGGCCATCACCTCGGCCATAAGGGTCTCGAAGATTAGGGCCCTTACTTCACAACCTCCATACACAGTCTTCTTTAAGGATAAGGTCCAAATGTGCCCTCACCCAGCCTTCCTCCGAAAGGTGGTGTTGCAATTCCACAATAACACTTCAGAGCTGATCTCCACAATGTTCCTTGAGAGGCTGTTCTGCCATCTAATAGACCTCCCTGTTAAGATTCCACCCCTTCTCAATATTTAGCCTATATTTTCCTCTGCTCAGTTTCATCCCATTACTCTTAATTATCATTGCCCTTATCTGTCTGGTTTCCAGTAAATTTTGCAGTGCTCGTATCAAAACCAATTAGAATGAATTTTTACATAGGATTTTTTAGACACAAACACAGTCACCAGCCCAATGCTCAAGTTAAGAAGTGGAAGTAATAGGTGAGCATGCTATGTATTCAGTGCTGCCGGTTAAGAAATGAAGGGTGGGATAGATGATGGGAAAGACTTCAAGCAAACTGGGTTGTTTTCCAGATGAAGGCTGCCACAGCTTGCTCAAACTTTCCTTCCCATGGAACAATAGTTTTTGTTGTTTTGGTTTTACAGTTTGTACTTGGGTTCGCATCTCTTATAAAGATGCTTACTTTATTTGTTTGAAAAGTGCAAATGTAAACTATCGGATAAGTGCATGTGATCAGGTCTCCCTCTAGTGGCTGGCCCTCCTGGAGAATCAGAGCCTATTACTACTACCTGCTAATGGAGCGGCTGTTTTAGTTCAGCAGGTAGAGGTCTATGCTTTTGATCTATCTAATCTAATCTAACTTTCACTAATCTTAACTGTCTGTCTGCCTCTGTAAAACAGTCATATTGCCCCCATCACTGCAGTAGCTGAGCTTTTGGTGCTGAAGATCTTGCAGTGGGTTTGTTCCTCAATCATGTCAGATTGTCATAAGGATGCTAGTTGGTGGGCACGCCCTGTGCTTCTGCAGGCACTTAGGTAGATGCTTTATCTTTGAAAGTAAAGAGTGCTCTTTTTTTCCTGATGGTTATCTACAAAAGAAAAGATTCTGGTAGATTGCGTCTGTTTGAGAATATACTAAAGGATCAAAGCTCTTTACATTGTCAGTGGAGCTGTTTCTCCTTTTGCAAAACACTTAAGAAAAGAGATCACATGTCCAGCCCTTCTGAAGCCTGTTCTATGTATCTGAAGGGCCAGTATGGCAATTGGGAATCACCAGGTTGGAGGAAAAGCCTTAGCCACACAGCTCTTTCCCATTAATCATGCTCCTTAACTAGCTGTGGTGATGGTAGGCTGTAAGATGTTGTTGGACCTGCTATGTCAGCTCTACACCACCAATGAATATCCCTACATCAGAGCTATTCCCCTGTGCCTGGCTGAGCCAAGTTTAGGTCTGCTTTGCACAGGGAATGTTACACCAAAGCAGCCACAGCACTGGGGAGCCTATGGCTATTAAGTCCGTTTTCTTTCTTCTGCTGCTCTGCAACTTTATTTATTTATTTTTGCATTTCTGTATTAGATAGGGAACTTCTCTTTAGCATCACTCATGGATATAATATTCATAGTTCCTTTCACATACTACTCTGCCTTGGATTAGCAGTGAGTATGGTATGGACTCTGAGAGGGCTGATGTGAGACTATTACCAGCCACAATCATGTCAAAAAACAGTGTAGCAATTTGGACATCATCTTTTTGTTGTTTAACTTTTCTTTCCTTGTGGGATAATACAAGTGTGTCATAATGAGGTTTTACTGTTGATATGGTAGTAATACTTGTTTGTACCAAAATAATAATAATTTTCCCATAGTAGAAATAGTAGTGTATCTACTGGCTTGTATCAGTAACATACTGGTTGATGCCATTCCAACGAAAAATAGTTAGTGAGGTAGCCACAATCTATCCACTCCTTTGATAGCCTTACCAAACACTCTGATGTAGTTGTAAGATTTCTCTTTTTAAAGACTTTATTTTTCCCCTCCTAAACATGCTGGGGTTTTTTGTTTTGTTTTTTGTTTTTTTCTGCAGGGTTGGAGCCCCAATCATCTCCGAAAGTGTTAACAAAAGGAATGGTCATGAGGCCAGCTTTGCTGAGCTCCCAGTCAGAAAGGAACGAAGAGGAACTTGATCCAACTTGTGCCGCTGCAACATTGAAACTTATCCAAGATAAGCTACCTAAGTTACCATCCCTAAACACCAGGTCATGATCATTTTATTTGTTTCAGAAACATCACTATGATGTTCCTTGGCTCTTTTAGTTACAAAAGCACTTCCAGAAAGTACACCCAGAAACGGGGCAGGCTAGAAGAGATTAGGCCAGGGGTTCTCAAACTGGGGGTTGTGACCCCTGAGGGGGTCTCAAAGTTATTACTTGGGAGGTCATGAGCTGTCAGCCTCTACCCCAAACCCTGCTTCGCCTCCAGCATTTATAAGTATTAAATATTTAAAAATGTGTTTTTAATTTATAAGGGGAGTCATACTCATAGGCTTGCTGTGTGAAAGGGGTCACCATACAAAAGTTTGAGAACCACTGGATTAGGCTATAAAATATTACTTATTTGTATTTAAAATACTTTTTTTATACCCAGTCTTAACACATGCGTGATTAGAAATCGAGGTTTTGCTAATCATTTTTTGTAGATTCTTTAGAAAATCTTTTACTAAGAACTTATCATAGGGATCCCTTCCAAAAAAGGGTTCTGTTTTCTGGGGGAATGTTTTGGTTTGCAAATCCTAATACTAGGTTAGCAAATAAATAGTTTCAAAAGCCTTGGATTTCATGGTGACTTACTGTGTCATAAATGCCAGCTATTGAGGCCTGTCATACTGATTTCAAAGACTATCATTTGTCAATCCTATTCAGAGCTTCCTGAAATTTCAGTCCTGACTATGAATTACAGTAGAATCTCAAAGTTACGAACACCTTGGGAATGGAGGTTGTTCGTAACTCTGAACAAAATGTTATTGTTGTTCTTTCAAAAGTTTACAGCTGAACATTGACTTACTACAGCTATGAAACTTTACTATGCAGAAGATAAATGCTGCTTTAACCCATCTTAATTTAAATGAAACAAGCATAGAAACAGTTTCCTTCCCTTGTAAAATCTTTATTTTTAAACTTTCTCTTTATTTTTTTAGTAGTTTATGTTTAACACAGTAGTGTATTGTGTTTGCTTTTTTTTTTTGGTCTTTACTGCTGCCTGATTGCGTACTTCCGGTTCCAAATGAGGTGTGTGGTTGACCAGTCAGTTCGTAACTCTGGTGCTCATATCTCTGAGGTTTTACTGTAGCGGAGATTGATATGCCATGCTTGCAAATCTCTGAGTGTGGACTCTAGTATTCCCTGTGACTGGAGTAACCTGCTAATGGACTGGCATCTCCCAAAATGACACTTGTATAGTGTAAAAAGCTAGCAGACGCTGAAGCACAATCTTGCAAAGGCAAAGTGCTGTACTCCATTAGTTTTCTAGAGGGTTTAATCAATATGGCAATAACAAACTAAACTTAAAAATTTAGATGTCTAAATTCAAAAAAGATGTTTGTGTTTTAATACTATAAATTAGTAAAACCATCATAATTTGGGCTACTGAAGTGCTTAGGCTCTGCAACTTCATGTTTTGGGTTTAGTGAATTGTTATCTAACATTGCATAACTGGTAGTGGGCATTCTTTAGTCAAATAGTGGAAGGCCATCCCTTTACTTGCTAATGATGCACCTGGTAAAAACCCCTTTATACCAATATACTTTGGAGTACTGTGTTTGAGAACAGCTAACAACCTTACCTACCTCTTTTCTTTATATACTTTTGTCCTTCTGTAACACAAAACTTCTGCTAAGGGAAAGGTAGAATTGGTGGTGGTGCTGAAAACCCCAATAGTGCAAGTCTGGGAGATGGAATGCTGTGGACACAAAACAAGGATGTTGCAATCTACGTAATGACAGTACAAACATGGACATAAATCTACAGAAGCAAGACGGTTCTGAATTAGGTTTTCAACAACAACCTCACTGTGGCTTCTGTTGTACTACACCATCTATGATCCATTATTACATCACATACAGACCTTTAGGGTCCCACAAGCTGCTTTAAAAGATTTTTTCACAGTCATGAGCTGAGTGTTAATATAAGCTTAACTATATATTGTGCTCTGCTTGTATGACAGCATCACACTCTATATCCTAAAGAACAAACCAAAGTAGATAGTAGATAGATAGTAGATAAAGTAGATAGTAGAAGTCCTAGTGGATCTTAGATAATGTGAGTGTTGGTGCAAAAGGTTAGCAAAAGCAGGGAAATAATTGTGATCATTATTGTTCTCTATTGACTTTTTATTATCTTTCTCCAGTGCATCTGCAAATCCCAAGCCAGCAGCTTCAGGAGAGCTTGACAGTGAGACAAGAAAACTAGAAGAAGAAGAAAGAGCTAAAGCTCCTATAATACCCTTTGGATTAGATCTTTACTACTGGGGACAGGACCAGCCAACTGCTGGCAAAATTCTCAAGTAAATACAGTCTGATTTTTCTTTTAAGAAACAAAAAGATTGGTTTAGTCTGAGAGGTTGTGCAGGGGATGAACCCTACTGCTTCTGATAATAATTACTTTTCTCCTTTCCTTTACAATAAGTGATCTATAAACATTCTTAGTAACTTTAACTTACAATTAGATGTATTTTGAGAGGATAGGATTTGAATTAAGTATTTTAGTCTTTCAGAGCATATCTGTATTTATGGTAGCACCTAGTCCAGTTGAGATAAGGGCCCCATGAGCTCAGTGCTCTACAAACACAATACGAGACAGACCCTGCCCTGAAGAGTGTGCAATCTAAATAAGACAGACCAATGGTAGAAGAAAAGAAGGATTATTATTCCCATTTTTATAGATGGAGAACTGAGGCACAGAGAGATCAAGTCATTTGCCCAAGGTCACACAAGAAATCTGTGGCAGAGCTAAGAACTACACCCAGATCACCTGAGCCCCAGCTTGAGTCCCTTAACAATACAACTGTTGTTCTTCCTTGTTTGGGAAGGTGCTGTGCTTTCTTGTACACAGAGTGGTGCCAACTTTGTGGCAGGACCAGCAACACTAGGACAGTTTACACCTGCACCTCAGAGATTTGTTTCTAATTGGCAATTTTAAAGCCTATTCATAGCCCTGTAATTTTTATTATTAACCTGGCATTCAAAGTCCTCCTTCCATTTTTTGCTCACATTGTAGCTCATGGGTATACATCCGCTCTCTCCGAACAAGCAGGAGATTTCTATTTCCCTGACAAAGAATGTATCTGTATCTGCTGCAGAAATTGGCACTGAAGCACCACAAAACTGTAGGGCTTGTAAGTCCCACACTGGGTTAAAACAGGTAAAAGATTGGAAGTATGTGTGTGTTGCTAATCAAAAAGGTAAACTCTCATGGCCTCACTGGTATTACTTTGAGTTTGTTTTCTTACCAAAGCAAAACAGCTTAATCACAATTAGCTTTGTGTGGATATCTGTAGTAATAATGCTATACAAACAAACCATAACTGCTGCAGCAGCATGAAGCCTGGGGGGAATAGCATCATCAATTTTTCCACATTTCTGCACAAATGTGGAACATCAGTTTCCCTGGTACAGGGTCTTTTGTTTTGCCTTACATTACAGATGATGATGCTAACACATTTTCTCTTTCATACTGCACTTTCCAGAAGAACAGCAAACTTCATGTTCTGCTATTCTTCCCTAACTCGTTGATTTCTAATGCCTTCTTGGACAGAAACTCAAATGGTAATTGATTTCTTATTGTCTTTTGTTACGATTCACCCAATTTGATTTAGCTCACAGAGGTAACATTTGGAGAAAGTAGCAGTAGTAGTGGCAGTGTTTCTGTGCCCCAAATCATGTAAAACACTGCACAGACTTTGTGTTATTGAGCAGTCACTATAGAGAGTGAAATTTGACACAGTATGATGCTTTAACACACTGCCTCCCAAGTCTGTCCTGTCCTATGAAGTGAATTCTTTAAAGTCGATAGAATGGTAAAGGTTTTCAGTAAAGCCATAAGAAGTATTTGTCTGTGATACTGCCTAAACAGTGGAAAGGCTTTATTTTACATTGCAAATGAGTTATTCAAGTCATAAGTGAAATCAGAAGCATATTTGACTGCCTGTCTGCCTCGTGTGTTTTATTTTACGCTTCCCAATAAAATAGAGGGCACACTTCTAAACCTTATAGCCTATAACTACAGATATGCCGATCTAACCAAAGATAATTTAAGTAACTGCACACATATTATACCATTATCAGAGGGGTAGCCATGTTAGTTCGGATCTGTAAAAGTGGCAAAGAGTCCTGTGATACCTTATAGACTAACAGCTTATTGGAGCATAAGCTTTTGTGGGTGGATACCCACTTCGTCGGATGCATGTAGTGGAAATTTCCAGAGGCAGGTATAAATATGCAAGCATTATACTGTTGACACCTGGGTAGAATATACTTACTGACAAATTAGGAGAGACATTGCCAGATCCTTTGACTTTATCTGTGGTAGAAATAAATACCTCACAAGATGCACTGAAAAATAAAGGAGGGGATATATGCAGCTTTTATGTAGACTTATTTTTTAAATCAGATGTAGAAAATCTTCAACCTTCAGTTGCTTCACATTATAGCTTGTTAATAACACTATTTTGAGAGTTTCTACAGGGAGATATATGTGGTAGATCTTGACTTTAGTAAGGCTTTTGATACTGTCTCGCATGACCTTCTCATAAACAAACTAGGGAAATACAGCCTAAATGGAGCTACTGTAAGGTGGGTGGATAACTGGTTGGAAGACTGTTCCCAGAGAGTAGTTATCAGTGGTTCACAGTCAAGCTGGAAGGACATATCAACTTGGGTCCCTCAGGGATAAGTTCTGGGTCCGGTTCTGTCGATATCTTCATCAGTTATTTAGACAATGGCATAGAGAGTACATTCATACAGTTTGCGGACAATACCAAACTAGGAGGGGTTGCAAGTGCTTTGGAAGATAGGATTAAAATTCAAAATGATCTGAACAAACTGGAGAAATGGTCTGCAATAAATAGGATGAAATTCAATAAGGACAAATACACAGTACTCCACAGTTGAACACATACAAAATTGGAAGTGACTGCCTAAAAAGGAGTACTGCAGAAATGGATCTAGAGATCATAGAGCATCACAAGCTAAATATGAGTGAACAGTGTAACATTGTTGCGAAAAAAGCAAATATCATTCTGGGATGTATTAGCAGGAGTGTTAGTATTGTGTCCAGTCTGGGCGCCACATTTCAGGAAGGATGTGGACAAATTGGAGAAATTCCAGAGAAGAGCAACAAAAATGATTAAAGGTCTAGAAAACATGACCTATGAGGGAACATTGGAAAAAATGGGTTTGCTTAGTCTGGAAAAGAAAAGACTGAGAAGGGACATAAGTTTTCAAGTACATAAAAGATTATTACAAGGAGGAGGGGGGGAATTGTTCTCTTTAACCAGTGAGGATAGGACAAGAAGCAATGGGTTTAAATTTCAGCAAGAGCAGTTTAGGTTAGACTTTAGGAAAAACTTCCTAGCTGTTAGAGTGGTTAAGCACAGGAATAAATTGCCTGGAGAGGTTGTGGAATCTCCGTCACTGGAGATTTTTAAGAACAGGTTTAACAAACACCTGTCAGGATGGTCTAGCTCAGTGTTTCGCAACCCACAGACCACTTGCAGCCCAATCAATACGTAGCTGTGACCCATGTGACATCCTTAGGGCCATAAAAGTAGTATATATATTGTGTGGATGCATCCCACATAACACAGAGAGCTCATATGCGGCCCACAATGGTAAAGAGATTGAGAACCACTGGTCTAGAAAATACTTAGTCTTGCTTTGAGTGCAGGGGACTGGACTAGAAGACCTCTCAAGGTCCCTTCCAGTCCTGCAATTCTGTGATTCTATGAGATTGTGATTATCAGGAAGCTAATTTTTAATGGCCGTTTAATTTAGTCAGCAACTGATGTACGTTAGTCTTTTCTCAAGGAGAGTACTATAGTGGAGTCTACAAAGAAGTTGGATTAAACTTTATTTTCAAAAAGTATCCTCAACGTTTAGCCCAATGACAATAGCCCATTAAGCTGTTATAAGAACTCTTAAATTCAATATATTCTTTCCTCCCTCTGTTTGTGGAGCTCGTTATTAGTTATTCACCTGTATTGAGGACAGACTGTCTCTGAGGGCTTGGCTACACTTGCAGATGTAGAGCGCTGGGAGTTAAACCAGCCTTTGGAGACTGCAGCAGGGAAAACGCTGCTGTGTGTTTACACTGTCAGCTGCAAGCACACTGGCGTGGCCACATTAGCAGCTCTTGCAACACCACAAAGAGCAGTACATTGTAGTAGCTATCCGAGTGTGCAAGTGGCTGCAGCGTGCTTTTCAAATGGGGGTCAGGGGTGGAATCTGACAGGGAGTGTGTTGTGTATATGAGGGGGGGAGAGACCATGTGTTTTGGGGGGCAGAGCATGTGTCAGCATGCTGTCTTGTAAGTTCAGACAGCAGCAGACCTCCCTCCCCCTTGCCTGCCTCTCTCTCACGCAAACTCACAGCAGCAGCATTCCACAGTAATGGTTTGCTTTGTCTTGGGGTAGATAAGCATGCTGGCTGTCAGAAATGGAGCTTTGAAAGGGGAGATCCGCATACCTGCAGCTGAGTTCAAAACAATGACAAGAGTGGCCACTTGACTTCAGGGGATTATGGGACGTTTCTGGAGGCCAATCACAGCGCAGTAATGCAAGACATCATCCACACTGACACCCAGGTGTTTCAGCTGGGGCGCAGCAAGCATTATGCTTCTCGTAGAGGTGGATTACCAGGAGCACTCCAGCTGCAGAGTCCAGGCACTCTAAGTGTGGACGCCTCAGGAGTTAGAGCACCCGGGGCTGATTTAATGCGCTCTAACTTGCAAGTGTAGCCAAGTCCTAAGTGCATTGGTTCTTAAACTGTGAACTACAGAGTTCTTCTTCAAGTGCTTGTTCATGTCGATTCCAATCAGGTGTGTGTGTGCGCGCTCATGCACAGTAGCTGGAAGATTTTCCCCCTGGCAGCATCCATCGGGTCGGCCTGGGCATCCCCTGGAGTTGCGCCTTCATGGTGCTCAATATTGAGCCCTGTCGACCTGCCACCCCCTCAGTTCCTTCTTACCGCCAGTGACAGCTGGAACTTCCCTGTGCTCTTGTCTCGACAAGTGCACTTAGCAGTTTCTTACATTGCTCTCCATTAGTTTTCCATTGTTCGTTAATAGTTAGTAGTTCATTAGTGTTAGATAAGTTTCCTTTGCGGGGGGAATCCCCTTCTATGCTTTCCTGACGCCAGGGCATGCCAGGGTCTCCGGTGGGCGAGTGTATGTCCAGAAGCGAGCCTCACACCTCATGTCTAAAGTGTTTAGAAGAGGGCCATCAGAAGGATCGTTTTGCCATTTGTAAGACCTTTAGGCCCAGGACTTTAAAAGATAGAGAGCAGCGCCTGAAGGTCCTGTTAATGGAGGCAGCACTCCACCCCAGCCCAACCCTGGGTTAATGGACCCTGTGCCGAGTACTTCTTCCTCAGTGCGGAGTGCTGCGGCACTGTCAACACGAGCACCAGTGCCGGGTAAGGATAAGGACTCACGGCACCATCCCGGCTCCACTCACGGGTCACATGCCACACACAGGCACCGCTCGCAATCGCTGGTGCCGCAAAAGAAGAAGAGGCCGGAGTGGGCCTGCTGGGCATTCAGGAGGAAGTAGTGGAGGATGCAGATCCAATGGTGCACATCCTCACCCCCTCTGGACCTGCACATAATGCCCTGCCCCTCATAAAGACCATCTCTGACACCATGAAAACTCTGTGGCAGACCCAAGGCTCGTTGCCCACTAGAGCTAAGTGCAATGAAAGACACTACTTTGTGCCGTCCAAGGGATATGAGCATTTATACACGCATTCCACACCTGACTCTCTTGTGGTTGATGCTGACAACCAACGCAAGCGTTAGGGCTTCCAGGGACCCTCCCCAAAAAATCAGGAGGTGAAAAGGCTTGACCTTTGTGGGAGAAAGATCTACTACGCTGGAGGCTTACAGCTCCGCATTTCAAATCAGCAGGCCATTGTCAGCAGGTACTGCTTCAACACATTTGGGGCAATGGCTAAATTTTTGGAGCTGTTGCCGCAGGACTCCCATGCTGAGTTTTTGGCTGTTGTGTAAGAACGGAAGTTCATTTCCAGGGCTTCGCTACAAGCTGCACTAGATTCAGCGGATGCAGCTACTCATGTCATGGCCATAGGCATAGCTTTGAAAAGGGGCTCCTGGCTCCAAGTCTCGGGCTTGCCATATGAGATCCAACAAACTATTCAGGACCTCCCCTTCGAGGGTTTGGCTCTATTTTCCAAAAAGACAGATAAAAGGCTGCATAGCCTGAAGGATTCGAGAGCCACTCTCAAATCGTTGGGCCTCCATACTCCCGCTACACAGCATAAACATTTTAGGCCGCAACCTCCTCTACATTTCTACTAGCCACAGAACCGTCAGGGCCGCTCATGGAGGAGGAACAGGAACGGCAGAAGGTGACCGCACCCATCCTCAGGCCAGGGCTCTGGCCAATATAAACAGGCCTTCTTTAAGGCGCAGTTGAGGATAGCACACTAGATCCCCAACTGGATCCACCCAACTGTCCCTTCTCATCCCTTTTTACCGTGCATAGTCCCGTATCACCTCAGACCGTTGGGTGCTCCACACGGTAGAGAGGGGATACTCCATTCAATTCTGTGCCCTCCTGCCCTTCCACCATCCTTCCCCATCCCTCCTCATGAGCAGCTCCTTATCCACGAGGTGCAGTCGCTCCTATCTCTAGGGGCAGTGGAGGAGGTTCCTCAGGAGCACAGGGGCAAGGGCTTTTACTTCCAGTATTTCCTTATACTGAAAGCCAAAGGTGGCCTGAGGTCCATCTTGGACCTGCGAGAACTCAACAAGTTCATGAAGAAACTCAAGTTCCGCATGGTCTCTTTGGCCTCAATCATCCCATCACTGGATCCAGCAGACTGGTATGCTGCCCTCAACTTGAAGGACGCGTATTTCGATATCACAGTCACTCAGCTCCCCATGAAGTACCTAAGGTTTGTGGTGAACTACCATCTTACAGTCCTTCCTTTTGGCCTGTCAGCAGCACCTCAAGTCTTCACCAAGTGCATGGCAGTCGTCGTCGCCACGTTCTTGTGCAGGCACCAGGTACAGGTGTTTCCGTACCTTGACAACTGGTTGATCAAGGGCTGCTCCAGGACCCAAGTGAAAGCACAGGTCAGATTTATCAGAGCCACCTTCGACAACCAAGGTTTCCTTCTAAACGAAGCAAAATCGACTCTCTCCCCCATCCAGAGGATAGAGTTTATAGGGGCAGTACTGGACTTGACCCAAGCCAGGGCATACCTGCCAGAAGCAAGGTTTCAGGCCCTGACAAATATCATTCGAGGCATAAGACAGTTTCCCACCACCACAGCAAGAAACTGCCTAAAGCTTCTCGGACATATGACTGCCTGTACCTACATTGTTCAGCATGCCAGACTCAGGCTTTGACCTCTTCAGTTGTGGCTCGCATCAGTGTATATTGCCCAGCCCGGGACAGCTTGGACAGGTGCGTGACCCTGCTGTGCTCGGTCCTCAACTCCCTCATCTGGTGGCTCGACCCTCAGGAGGTGTGCTCAGGGGTCCCCTTTACCAGTCTGCATCCGTGTCTCTCGCTTGTGATGGACGCATCAGACTTAGGCTGGGGAGCTCATCTGGTAGACAGCAGGACCCAAGGTCTCTGGTCTCAGGCCGACCTGGCTCTCTACATCAACATCAGAGAGCTGAGAGAGGTGTGCCTAGCATGCCAGACCTTCCATGCACGCTTAACGGGACATTGTGCATCAGTTATGATGGACAATACAATAGCAATGTTCTGTATCAACAAACGAGGGGGTTGGGGGTTCCACGCTTCTTCGAGTGCTTGTTCAAGAGGACCACGTCGCTGCTCTGCAGATTTCCTGAGTGGGAACCTGAGCCAGGAAAGCTGTTGACAAAGCTTGCGCCTCAGGAAATCTGCAGAGCAGCGATATGGTCCTCCAGACATACTTTTGCCACGCACTATGCGATCACCCAGCAGGTCAGAGACGATGCGGCCTTTGGACGAGCAGTGCTCCAATCAGTGGAAGACTCCGACCCCACCACCTGAATGGAATTGACATGAACAAGCACTCGAAGAAGAAAAAACAGTTATGCATCTTCTCGTAACTGTTGTTCTTCGAGATGTGTTGTTCATGTCCATTCCAATACCCACCCTTCTACCCCTCTGTCGGAGTAGCTGGCAAGAAGGAACTGAGTGGGGTTGGGTCAGCAGGGCCCTATATTGAGCACCATGAAGGCACAGCTCCAGGGGGCGCCCAGGCCGATCCAGCAGATGCTGCTAGGGTAAAAATCTTCTGGCCACCGTGCACATGCGCACGCGCACACCTCATTGGAATGGACATGAACAACACATCTCGAAGAACAACAGTTATGAGAAGGTGAGTAGCCATTTTTTCTTCCAGGTGGTCCATGCAGCTGCTTTCATTCCAGTGGTGATCCCCACCGCCTTAGAAAATTTCACTAGTCACATGCATCCATTTTCAAGCAGAGTTTCCTTTAGATTCCTCTGCTTGCTTGGGTTGTTGCACAGGAAATGAAGGCTGCAATCCAACAAAAGCACTTAAGTAAATGTGTGCTAAATTTCATGCATATGAGTAATCCCAGTGAAGTCAGTGGGTCTATTCACATGCTTAAATGCTTTGTTAGACTGAGCCTTAGTTCTTATAATAAGTTTAGTTGTTTGTCATATAAATCTAACTATGATCAAACTTGCTGGCAACATCAAAATTGGAAGGGTAGCAAAAACACAGGCAGACAGAACCAAAACTGCCAAGTAACCTTGAGAAGTGGGGGCAGAAGGGGCTGCAGGCAGTGAGGAGAGATTTGCTATTAATAATTTTAAAGTTGAGGTCTCTTTTAAAAAAAAAAAAAAAAGAAAGAGGAAGTAAAGAGCACAGCTACAAAATAGGATGGGAGTGGACATAGCCAAGTGGCTGCCCCCTTTGCACTGAGGTGAGTTTATTTTCATCTTGTCTCTTTAACATTCTCCTAATATTAGTTATTCATGTAACCAAGCATTTGCAGAGATGATGTGTACCAGGTGGTCCATTAAAGGACTTCTATCCTACAAAGTTATACACCCCCCCCCCCCCAAAAAAAAAAAGGAAATCCACCACCTTTGTGTACTGCATAGGGAACATGCACCTAAACAAAATAACTCTAGTTTTCAACATTGCTTTGTTCTTTTCTCACTTGCCTGCAAATATAGTTGTGAAAGAGTTGTGGGGGTGGGGAGAAATGGTTTATAAGGGCATAGTAAATGGAAGTGCTTATGGCTATGTAGACATCAGTCCATTTAAGCTCAACTCCCTAAAACATACCAGGCATCTTAAGGAAAGCTACAAAGAGGAAGACAACAGTTTTTTATTACATTGAAAAATACTGGATACAGATTTTTTTTTGGAGGGATCATGTTAAAATATCAAATGAGGCTGTGTCACACAGGGAAAGTTGGCCTGTATGCGTATCATGAGTACCTCTTCACTTTAGCATGAATATAAATATTTGATAATTTTAGAAAAAAAATCAGACCACCAGGGGGCATTAGAATTTTACTGCAAGTTTATGTAAGGCTACTTTGTGTGTAGCAATCTAAAATATTAGTATACTTTTTTTAGGGATCCTATGACTTCATTGTGGCTTTATAAAACTGTTGATATAGAGCTTGAAGTCAGTCCTATTTTAGGGAATTAAGAAAAAAAATCAAGCACAGCAGAATGAATCAGACTTACTGTATTTTATTATCCATCACTTTACAATCCCACCACATCATTTGTAAAGCTAAAAAATACTTCATTTTTCAAGAGTTTCACTAAAATATTTATATATTGTAAAGGGTCTTTTCTTGGAATGTTTTTTTTTAACAGTGAGAATATAAAGACATTTTTGTCATCGTAAATTACGAGATGCATAGACTCATAGAAGATTAGAGTTGGAAGAGACCTCAGAAGGTCATCTAGACAACCCCAACTAAATCATCCCAGCCAGGGTTTTGTCAAGCTGGGCCTTAAAAACTTATAAGGATGGAGATTCCACCACTTCCCTAGGTAACCCATTCCAGTGCTTCACCAGCCTCCTAGTGAAATAGTTTTTCCTAATATCCAACCTAGACCTCCCTCACTGCAACTTGAGACCATTGCTCCTTGTTCTGTCATCTTCTATCACTGAGAACAGCCTAGCTCCATCCTCTTTGGAACCCCACTTCAGGTAGTTGAAGGCTGCTGTCAAATCCCCCCTCACTCTTCTCTTCTGCAGACTAAATAAGCCCAGTTCCCTCAGCCTCTCCTTGTAAGTCATGTTCCCCAGCCCCCTAATTATTTCTGTTTCCCTCCACTGGACTTTCTCTAATTTGTCCACATCCTTTCTGTAGTGTGCGGCCCAAACTGGATGCAATACTCCAGATGTGGCCTCACCAGTGCTGAATAGAAGGGAATAATCAGTTCCCTCGATCTGCTGGCAGTGCTCATACTAATGCAGCCCAATATGCCATTAACCTTCTTGGCAACAAGGGCACACTGTTAACTCATATTCAGCTTCTCGTCCACTGTAATCCCCAGGTCCTTTTCTGCAGATCTGCTGCTTAGCCCGTCGGTCCCCAGCCTGTAAGCGGTGCATGGTATTCTTCCATCCTAAGTGCAGGACTCTACACTTGTCCTTGTTGAACCTCATCAGATTTCTTCTGGCTCAATCCTCCAATTTGTCTAGGTCACCCTGGACCCTATCCCTAGCCTCCAGCGTATCTAGCTTTCCCACCAGTTTAGTGTTGTCCGACAACTTGCTGAGGGTGCAATCCATCCCATCATCCAGATCATTAATGAAGATGTTGAAGAAAACCAACCCCTGTGGCCCTCTGCTTGGTACCGGCTGCCAACTAGACATCTAGCTGTTGATCACTACCCATTGAGCCAGACGATCTAGCCAGCTTTTTATCCACCTTTTAGTCCATTCATCCAATCCATACTTCTTTAACTTGCTGGCAAGAATACCGTGGGAGACCGTATCAAAAGCTTTGCTAAAGTCAAGATATATCACATCCACTGCTTTCCCCATATCCACAGAGCCAGTTTTCTCATTGTGCAAGGCAATCAGGTTGGTCAGGTGTGACTTGCCCTTGGTGAATCCATGTTGACTGTTCCTGATCACCTTCCTCTCCTCCAAGTCTTACTACAGTGAATGTTGAAGCTAGTCTTGCATTATAAAACCGATTTGGATTCATCCCCTAATATTGCCACGATTAAACTAATCCAGTTGTTATATGCCAGGATAGAATGTTTCTGAAACATATGAGGCAACTTTTAGGAGGAATTTGTAAGATGGGAAGATTTAAAAATTAGGTTTCACTACAACTCTAAAATAGTTTTTAGCCTAGAAACACTGAGCCTAATTCTAATCTCACTTACACTAGTGTAAATAGGGAGTAACTCCACTTTAACCAGCGAAGTTGAAAGCAGGTGTGAGATCAACTTCAAGTCCTCCAAATTTGTTCTAATGTTTGTTAGGGAGGACTCATTTGGGCCCCAATTCAAAAAACACTTAAGCACATTGACTTCAGTGGGACTTAAGGACATGCATAAGTGTCTTTCTGAATTGAGACCTTAGTTGTTAATAAAAGTGTTGTCATCATATATTAGGCTATATGGAGTCTACAAAGTGCAGAGCTTCATTGCTGGGGAGTGACAGACAGGGAACCACATGAGTGGGAGGCATAGGATGGAGGGAGACCGATCCATCCAGAGGCCAGTTATGGGAGTGCTTGGGAAGGAAAGAACCATTTGGAGGTGACTACAAGTGCACAAATATAGTGGATGTAAAATGTCCTTGGCTGCCCAATGTGTACATAAAGTCCTTATCAAGACCTCCTTCATTCAAATATTTCCATCTTGTATGCAAGGTGTGATGGATGTGGGAGTTGGGAGCAGAGTGAGGGTTCTTTGGGATCACTGAACTGCATATTTCTGTCTTTTTAAGACATTTCCTTAACACTCTTTTTCCAGACTTTCTAATATTTTTTTGTTTTTTGAGAATACTAGATCATTCAACGGGTAGGTCCTTCCCTCTTCTTAAGTAATAGATGTTTACTGCCTTTGCTCCAGGGTAATAAAGGGTTTTTTGGGGGGGGGGGGGGCGGGGGGGGGACACAGGTTGTTGGAGTTTTTTGTACCAGGAAATGGTTCTGCTTTTCATAAAATGACTATTTTTCATGAGATCTCTCCAGTTTTAAAATAAGTTTTCAGTATATTGCTTTTAATTTCCTGAAGAAACTTCCTGTAAATACTTGTGAGCTGATAGCAGTGTCAAAAAGAAGAGTTAGCTATTGAACCTAGAAGAAAAATTGCTACAAGGTTCAGTTGAGTGTTGGCTCCATTCCCTAGTCTACAGTATACTGCAGTCTATCGTCACTCCAGCCCCTGCTCCTTTGCTGCTGTTAAAGAGCAAAACAGACAGGCATAAGAGCATACACTGAACAGTAGCTTAACTGTTCATCTTATTTTATTTTACCTCATCTGCTACACAGTAAGGTTATCAAGATAAGGATAGTGTTGACTATGGAATTATTTATTTTAAGCAGTTTTTGGCCCACTTTGATTTCTAAAGCCAAGTCACAACTGAAATTACAACGGCGGGCAGAGGCGGATTAGGGGTTTGTGGGGCCCTGGGCCAGAGCAAGTGGGGGGCCCCTCCCCGCCCCTTCTGCCTGCAGTCCCCCTTCCCCCCCCCGTGCTCCTGACGGGGAGTGGGGTCAGGGTGCGGGGGCACCCCAGTTGGCTGGGGCCCCTGGGTGTGGGCCCCGTTGGCCTAGTGGCTAATCCACTGGCTGTTAGGTGATAATATTAAATGGGAAATTGGGGAAGACAAGTTGTTTGGAAATGAAGGACACCAATCAGTCAAGCTTCCACAAGATTTTAAGAATGTCTACACAATATAGCAGTTATCACCAGTTGTAGAGCCCTAGATTATTACAATTCATTAATATATCTCTGTGTTCAAGGAGGGAAAATTTTAACAGCCTACCAGCTTGTAAGAAGCTTATTTTTTTTCCTGAGAGAAATTGTTGGTAAAGACTAATATGCATGTGTTTTTTAAGTGCTCTTCTGCCTACTGAGCCCAATTCTTACCCAGCTGATTCCCCTGGGGTTGTATAGGTTCACAGTAAGTACAGAATTTCGTTTATGGGCGAAAAGGTATATCTGTATTCTTTTTTTCCAGATTTTCTTCTCAACATCGATTTTGGGCACCCAATGAAATGGAGGAAGAGGTGGAAAACAAAGAAATAGCCGAAATGTTGAAAAGTAGATTTATAACTTTTTGTGGCAAGTTTGAACCGGTGAAACATAAATGTCGAGCACCGATGCCTGACGGGAGACTATGTGAAAGACAGGATAGGGTTAAGGTGCGCACTTAATATCATAATTTCCAGAATATGCCATACATAGAAAGGTCTCATCAAAATATTTGTTCAGAGTTTACATCTCATTGCAAAAAAGGCTAAAGTGAGTGAAAATTTATGTTCAAAGAAATCTTCACTTGGTTAGCTCAGCCAGGCATCTTGGTCTTGCATGTGGGAAGAACGTCTTTCTAAGAGAAAATGGTAAATGATGTTTTGAAATGAGCTTTTAAATATATTTGGCATTGCTGCATCTGCTTGTGTCTACAATGTTGCTACAATATGACTTCATTTATGATGAATATCTCTGGGTCCAATGTCATAAATCACAAACAAGTGTCTACTTTAGCAATTGAGGAAGTATTTTTATTTACGGGGCGCCTAGTTTAAAAATCAAATATTGAATACAAGATTTCCTTATCTTTGTTACAAATAAACACCTTACATTATATTAAAAAATGGAAATTGGGTTTTAAAACTCTTACTTTTCACACTTTTCTGCTGTTTGCTTGCTGTTTTACATTTCTGTCCATTTAGATAATGAAAATAGACTGATTTCAGTTTTTTGGTGGTAATTTCTACTCCGTTATAGTTGCAGGGTTTCATTTAAAAATGTTTTATTTGAGTTTCAAAACATTGCAGGGAATATTTGTTTAATAGGAATGTATGATGAATGTTTGTGGTATGGAAAAGTTTAGCAACTGGAATTTTAAAAGAATTACAGAGCTATTTCTGTTGCACTTAATTAGGTATTTATATCATGCTCATTACTGTTGTGTCTGAGCATCTGACAAGGAAATAGAGCCCAGTAGTTGTTTGGTGTGTGGTTCTTCCGTCTCCTCATTCAGTGCAGAAGTGTGTTTGACATTAATGGCTTTTTCAAAACATTATAATCCTTATTGTTGAGGGGACAGCAAAGAGATGGGCTTTTATGAGAGATTAGGTGTTTTATAAAAGCATAATTTTACAAAACTTACTTTACTGGACAAATTTGAACAATGTTTCCTTAATATTAAACATTTTGCTTGACTATTACAGTTCTTACTGAGTTCACCATTATTAAAGGGTGTGAATGGGTTGAAATACTTAAAATGGAATTCCTGCATGTTAAGGGATTTAGCTTTAAAAATACAAATGTAGAATTAAAACCCTGGTTCCAGAGATAGCAGGGCAGCATTCTGTCTGTTAAATGGCCTGTTGTTTATTGCAGTTATACTCAGAGTTCATTTCATTAAGGGCTCAATCCTGTAAGGCTGTGTGTGCCTTTAACTCCCACTGAAGTCTGTTTATAGTTTCAGTGGCAATTTAGGGCTCTCAGCACCTCATAAGAGGTGCTCATAATCCGGTCCCATATCCCAGTACAAAGTGTATCATTTAATTCCAAGAATTGACTACTAGCAACATGAGATTACATGGAAATGTTTAGTCTCCAACTCAAGTGTCATTTTTTCTTCCCTCAGTGCCCTTTCCATGGGAAGATAATCCCTCGGGATGAATCTGGGAATCCTGTTAATCCAGAGGACAAAATGAGAGAAGAAAAGAAGAAGTTTGAGAAGCAGGCAGAACAGCCAGGTTTGTGTGGGAGATTAATTGGAAAGGTGTCATAAAGTGTTCGAAGGAGCTGAGAGGTTCACTCTGAACATAAGCATAGATATTGAGGGTGCTTTTTTACTATATCCATTCACTGAAGTAATCTTGCTTTGTAGTCATAACTTGATACTGTAACAGACAAGGATTTGGAAGAAAACTATGCAATATTAAGATAGATCAACAGACATTACTGTGATATGATCAATGTGACCATAATTCACTGAACAACAAAACTGTTATCAGGCCATCATGTTAGCTGAGTACTGCTGAGTTGGTGCTAGAAAATCAGGTTAAAGGTAAGGTTTTGGCTGCCACAGTTCTTTGGGTTACAGAAATATTGGCCTGAGACTGTCGAAAGCAACTGATTTTTGGCTGCCCAACTTGAAACAGAAAGTGCTGAACACCTGCCGCCTGAAAATCAGGTCCCTGGAGGGTGTCACAAATTGGACGCCCAAAAATAACTAATTACTTCTTCCTCAAGTTGTGTCCGTATGGGTGCTCCACAGTAGGTGTTGTTGCGTCCCTGTGCTGCTGATCAAAGAACTTTGGTAGCAGTGCCAGTTCGGCTCGCACATGAGCTGTCCCCCTCCTTGTGCTCTGCCACAAGGCTAGCCATCTTTGCGTGGGCAAACCTTCCTCAGTTTCTTCTGAACCACCCATGGCCAGAGACAGAACTTTTAGCTGTCCGTTTATCAGATTGTTAATTCTCTAAATACTTGTTCATCATTCATTTTAGTTTCTTTTCTGACTATTACTTAGTTTGCTTTGAGTTTCTTTCCTTTTGTTCCTTTAACATTTTTTTTAAAAGAATGTTTTTAATTTTAATTTCAATCTTTATTCACCTCTTCCTCTTTCCCTTGTCCGTGGACCATCACAGGACAGGGTATGCCTGGTTCACCAGGCTTTGAGAGGTGTCACAACTGCAAAGAGGCCATCCTGGTGATGGACAGACATTTGCATTGTGTCCATTGCCTCCTGGAGAACCACATTCCCCAGAAGTGTGGTTTATGCTACAGTTGAAACCGTGGTCCCAAAAGGACAGAGAGCTGAGGCTTAAACACCTTCTAATGGAAGCAGCTCTCCAACCACTTTCAGACCCGCATCAAGATTCACCACAGCCCTCTTTTTCCAAGTGAAGTAAGCCTAAGAAGGCAACAATCAGCTATTCACACAAGGCTTCTAAAAAGAGAGTCCTCAGAGCCAACCCCAAACCAGACAAAAAGATCACCAACTTGTTCAATATCATTGGTACTGGTGGCACTGAAGCCGTCCCAATGAGCACGTTGGACTGCCTAAGGACCTGATGGCCACAGGCAATGCAACATGGGCTAGACAAAGACCTTGCCTTGGGGAAGACTCCATCAGTGCAAACGATGACGTTGGTACTGTCAACATACGCCAAACACCGTTGGATCGTTTAACCAAACCACATCACCAACTCCATCAGTACAGTTGTCCTGGCACTAACAACCACCACCAGTACCAATGGCACCACAAGACTTCAGATACTCGAGAGACCTCACAGTGTCTCACGTACCTAAGTCTCCTCTACTCAGTATCGGGGCCCCGGTACCAAGTTTGGCTTGAGCTCCAGATTCCCCTTTGGCATCAGGCTGGTCAGCCCCAGTCTCCAGTGTGGAGTCAGATAATGAGCAGGAGGTAGTCTTCCATCGCTCCTTTCATTACCTTATTGTGCCCATTACCAATCTGGACCTCCTTCGCTATACTGTCCATCTGACCCTCAGCCTCCCTCATATGGTCAAGCATGTTACCAACCACTGGGACCCTTCCCACCATATCAATGGCCTTACTGGGATCTGTGGAAGGCATATAGACATCATGCCTCCCGAAATTCTAGTATGGCCCACCAAGAACCTATGAGGCACCCTCTCTCTGCCTCTGTATCCAGAACCTCCTGAACAGATGACGGAGGAAAAGGAGGTCAACACTGAGGAAGAGGTTACGCCTCAGACTAACATCTCATCTTCCACACCAGATGAGGCAGTGATGTCCCCTCCACCATCATTAGCGGATAACTTTAAACTTTTTCAAGACCTAGCTCAGAGGGTGGCAGACACACTGCAGTTACCACTACAGGAGGTTACAAAATCACACCATAAATTGCTGGACATTCTGCACTCCTCTTCCTCATCAAGAGTAGCTCTTCCCATCAACAAGGCTCTCTTGGACCCAGCCAAAACTATATGGCAGACACCTGCATCGGCCCAGCCAACCTGTAAGCAGGCCGATAAGAAATATTATGTACCAGTGAAGGACACAGAATTTCTTTTCTCCTGTCTACCCCCTAATTCGATCATTGAGGATGTGGTAAACTCCAGAGGTCAACAACATGAGAAATTCACTCCTATAGTAGGGTTTGGAAACACCTTGACCTATTTGGGAGAAAAGCTTGTTTTTCCACCATGCTTCAATTCCACATCACAAATTACCAGGCCTTAATGGCAAAATATGACTGTCAACTACTCAAAACTCAATTCCTTTATTGAACAGCTTCCAGAATCTCTCTGAGATCAATTTAGAGCCATCTTCAACAAAGGAGAACTGGTAGCCAAGACGACACTTTAATCAGTGCTCGACACAGCTGATACGGCGGTATGTTCCATCTCCACCGCCATTGTTAAAACCTATCGGGCTTCCCCACGGAAGTGCAGACAGCCCTGGAGGACTTTCCCTTGCCGCTTAAATTGATGCAACGTATGTGGAAAAAGACGCCCCCGCGAGCAGCACAAGTTACATCGACTTAAGCGCTGTCCGCACCGGCGCTATTGGCGGGAGACACGCTCCTGCCAACATAGCTTCTTCCTCTCGCGGAGGTGGAGTAATTATGCCGACGGGAGAGCGCACTCCCCTCAGCATCGCACATCTTCACCAGACACGCAGTAGCGGTGCCGCTGCACATATATATACACACACGATATAGTGCTGTCATGTAGACTTGCCCTCAGAAGTTAAGAAATTCCAGAATTAAAGTTATCCATAGAACCCTAACTCGGCCCTCGTACGCATATGAATCATGAGTCTTTTATTACATGATTACATACTTTTTTCCTCCAGGATCCCTGCATCATTTAGTGCACACAATGGACAGTGAATGAGGCAGAAAGTTGTAAGAGGGCTGAGGCTGTTCTCTTGTGTTTAAGGCACTGGGCTGTTACCTAAGAGAGAAGGATCCTATTTCTGTCTCCTTCACTGAAGTCCTATTTGGTGTATATGAAAGCTACACGTGCAATGGGGCTGAAATATTGTTGCAAGGGCAACTTTAGTTCTGGTATTTCATTGAGTGCTTGACTTTGCAACCATAATATTCTTTTAATGTAGTTTTTTGTATGAAATACATAACTAAATAAATTCATTTTATTTTATTATTGTGTGGTGCCTACTCTAAAAAAATATTTCTTCCTCTTCTTACTCTGTATGTGATATTTGTTCATTTCTTATAGCTAGTAGCACTCATGATGGACTAGACACTTTCTGTACAGATATGGTGCCACCCTCTTGAGGAGCTCACATTTTAAATACAGTGACACCATTTTCCCGGAAAATGTTTGATGGCAGCTGTTCCTATATTTCTGACTAAAGCCAGCTGACATTTCAACTGGAAGCAATACTGATCTGTAGCAGGTGCTACATCCATGTATGTACTGTGGTGGTGAGGCGATGATATCACTATAGCATCTATGCCACCGTGGTATCATGAATACTGGTTCTGTGTTTTCATTGCTTTAGTGCAGGAATTTGGTATTTTCGTCCTGACTTCACATTTTTATTTACCCTCCCCAGGAGGAGAGTTTGCAAGGAATTAACCTCTAGTATAGTTATGCTTCTGTTTCTGCTTAGTATTACCAGAAATAGCACTTCTGAAACTGGAAAAGATTGTGTGCCTTGTCCATGTGTATTCCTGATATGTTGGCATCTTATTTGAAGCTAGTCTGGAATCCAGTGATTCCTTGATTGTTCGACATTATTAGTTCAGCCACTAGCCTCTCCTGGAAATCTCTTTTCAAAACACAGTAGTTGGCCATCATGACCTATTATCCAAAAATTGCTAACTAGCATAAAGGTGCATTTAAGTATAAACCAATAGCCCAGATTTGTGTATAGCAAGAGTGTGGGGTTTTTTTGTTTTGTTTTTTTTAAAGTTGTGACTTTTCTTATTTTAATTCTGGCAAAATCTACAGACAGAGAAAGGGAGTTATGTCAGTAGCTACTCTCGAGAGGCTAGTTTCAGACTAGAAACAGAACCTAACGCCAGGCCTACACTCAAAAGTTAAATCTCCCCAGCTACGTTGCTCAGGGGTGTTGAAAAATTCACACTCCTGAGTGACATAATTAAGCCAACCTAACCCTGATGTAGACGGTGGTAGATCGACAGAAGAATTGTTCTGTCAACCTAGCTCTACTGCCTCTTGGGGAGGTGGATTAACTATGCCAGTGGGAGAACCCCTCTTATCGGCCCAGGTGGTGTCTATGCCAAAGTGCTACAGTGGCGCAGCTGTAGCTTTTCAAGTGTAGACAAGCCCTAATGCTCTGGTGTAAAAAAATCACTCAAACTGAAAACTATTGATTTTTTTTTCTGTGAAATTGACATTCCTCTAGGCTAGACATAATACTTATTTTTATTACTGTGTCAGTGTGGTGCTGTTGGTAACACGCTCACCTCTGGCCCAGAAAGATGTGTGCTTTAGTCCCACACCAGTTTTGACATTACTTTGCTGCCCTACTGACTGCCGTTTTTAAGCTGAAATGTCAAACTGAGCTCCCTTCTGCACACCATTCTCTGCCTGTCTAGTGGGAAGCTAAAGAAACTATGGCATTTGGTTTCCTGGCCAAAACTTCCATTCATTTAATTCTAAAGAAAGTTTCTAATGTCTGTGTATTAACTATTATTGAGCATATTTGCTTGTTGGTCTTAGTATTTGGTTCATTCATTTTTTTCCATAGCTAATCTCTTTCAAATTAAGATATGATGTATTGTTTTAACCGGTGTTTAAAAAAGTCATGTCTTTCCTGCAAGTGACTTGTAACAGCATTACCAAGCAGGTCAGTGAAGTTGTGAGGCTTGTGCATATGTTCACAACACGAGGTAGTGTAGAGACTAGAATAACCCACCTGATACTGCACATACTTTGTTCTTACAGTTGGCACTGTGATTCCACACATTAGTGACCACACACTGGAAAATGAGGATCAATCATGGTAAAGAGTATAGTTCGTTCACTGCGCAAAGACGCTGAGAGTGTTGGGTGTTTTGGTTACGTACAACAACACTTTGTGGGGGAGAGAGGAATAGCCTGCACCAATTCCATCTTCTCCAGTAACCCTGTCCATTTCCTAACTAGACTTGTAATGCTGAAAGAACAGAGTATTTAAACAATGAGTGGCAGGTTTGTAAGGATGACAGTAAATAAGATGTTACTTTTGGGGGGCCAAGGAAAGGTGCCTTTACTGTTCTAAAGTAATAAACACTTCCATTCCATTGCCAAATTAAACTGTTTTTATTTTACTCTTAAGTACAAAATTGGTCCTTTTTCTAGTAATTTCTAATAGATGCCAGATTGTAAAGAATTGCTGAGGGAGCTAATCTGGTTCCTTTTATTTAAATGTATATAGATCTGATTAATGTTTGCTGCTTCTGATTTCGAGGCATGAATTTGTAATGGGTACTTCCAAGAAGTCTCTACTTATCACAACTTTTAGGCTAGCGCTGATCACTGGTTTTCTGTGTGCTTCACTCTACTGGAAGGTAGATTAATTTTTATCCCCATGTGACTGAATGGAAAAACAATTATGAAAAAGTAATATAGTTCATATGATGATGACCAGTGTGTGTGTTGGCAGTACGGTCACTACTGAGATCTTTAATAATGTTCAAGCCTCACTTTTTTAAATTAATACTTCGATTAAAATATTACATTCTAGCCATATGTTAGCAAAACGGTGCTTTAAGCTCTTTGGCCTTGAAACAATGAATCATGAGGGATTACACTGACCCCCTAATCTGCAGTGTTCATCCTTTTCCAATAGTTCGCACACAGGAGCAAATTAAGTGCCTATTTTTTGTGTCAACCCTGAAGAGTATCTGGTTTTTCAGCCCTTAGTGACTTGTTAACAAACAGGTATCAGGACAAGCTGGTGAAGGCAGGCCGCTGGCCAGTCAGATGTGAAATAGCATCTCTTTACTAACTACAGTATTGATTCCCGCCTACCCTTGCAAACTGTGTAATTTTCTTTTCCCTGCTGCTAAACTCAGTAACAATGTATGAAGAGCTTTAGGGGCCCATCAATGCTCAAAAAGGCTGCTCTTCCCTGGCATTCTATTGATTTTTCTCAAAGGCTTTTAAATTGCTCCTTCATTTTACTCAAATGCTCATTTCATCTCTACTGGATGCCGGCATTTTTTCGTTGTGTTTAAACAATTGCTCCATTCACTGGGTTCCTAAACTGTGACGCCTTCTTATTACTGGGAGATAAACTGTTTAGACAGTTTTCCTTAATCTTGGATTAATCGTTCCTGTATCTGAATTGTGCTGCTCTGTATTCCTTCACTTCAAAAAATAAACTCTGTGAAGTCTTCTGATCTATCAACTGTGTGGATTCTATTTTCTCCCTCTATACTTCCCTTTCTCAGTTCGTACCCAGCTCTGCTTTCTTCATCCTTTTTGTTTGTGTATAATTTTAATCTCGCTCTTTTTTTGTGTGCATAAAATTGATAGGTTAGATCTATCCTTTCCCTGCATAGATGTGTTAATACTCCTGAGCCGTATCGTTTTAATGCTGCTAAGGATAATATGTTGCCTCTGACCTACCTGAAACAGCATAACCTATATTTTTGTCATCGTCCATGACCACTTTAGGTATACAAATGAAATTATAGGCTTCTTTATGAATAATATGTAGCGCCTTTGATTTTTTTCAAAGCTCTGTACAAATGTTAAGTAAACCTAATGTCACCCTTGTGCTATTGCTATTCACAGATGGAGATATTGATCAAGAAAGGTTAGGTGACAAGCCCAAGACTACTTGACAAGTTATTGGCAGAGTGAGAACTAGAACGCTGGAGTTCTGGGATTCTAGCATGTTAGTCAGTCTGCTGCTTTTCAAAATTATACTTGCACTTGTTTTTCCAATCCATAACTTGATTTTTCTATTTTAAGATTAATTTTCCCATGAATTTGAATTGTCTTCAAACATAGACTGTCCATTTTGCCCTGACCAACACCATAATCATACCTGTTTATATTACAATGACACCTATTGCCCCAGTCAAGGATGAGGGCCCTGTTATGCTAGGCTCTGTACCAAAAAGTAATGACAGTCCCTTCCCCTAAGAGTTTATTTACTATCTAGGTTACTTAGGCCTTTTCCCTATTGTGGCACTCAATATTAGTAGTGATAATGGTTATTCTAGTTCTGAAACTTTTAAGGCTTTAATAAAATTATCAACAGAAGTTTTCGACAGTACTAAATTGACTCTAGTGCTGTTGTAGGAAGAAGAAAGTTGGATTTAGACTATTTAAATTTGGAACGGTGGGATATTTCAGAAGTGAGGCTTTTCCAGATTCAATAGTGGGAGGATAAGAACAAGGTCAAATTCCTTTTCCTTAATGTGTGCTATCTAGTCTGTCCGAAATTAGCTATGCATTTTGAAGCAATCTTAATTCCTGACTACGGAAATGCTATTGCATATCTAAGCAACCACTCTTCTCCAAACATGAAATATCCTGGGCACAATTTTTTTAAAATTCATTTTTCCAAAATTTACTTTACAGGGAGGGGGCGGAGCTGGGGTGGGGATTTCGGGGAAGGGATTGGAATGGGGGCAGGGAAGAGGGGGGGCAGGGGCGGGGCCTCATGGAAGGGGTGGAGTGGGGGCGGGGGCAGCCGGGCCGGGGAAGTGTCAGTAATGCGGCCCTCAGGCCAATGTACTAATCCTCATGTGGCCGTCTTGGTCATTTGAGTTTGAGACCCCTGCTTTACATGATAAACTCCTGTGCTCAGACTGGCAGCTTCTTGTTAGATTAAATAATAAGAATCTCAGTCTTTTACAAGAAGTTGACTTAGGCCTTGCATCCAGAACTGTACTAGCTACCACAGTTGATATTAGGAGGTATGCCCAATCATCTTGGCCAGGATTTCTTCCCAGAGATCTGTGCTGTAGATTAGTCCTCTTGTGCCCGTTAGTCTATATAACCTAGTTTTCAAACTAAAATCCTTCCAGCAACATGGTTCTGCCCTCCTTGTGAACAGGCCCTAATACCACTGGAAACTTGCAAGCTTTAGATGGGATTGTCTGCTCTTTAAAATGTTTTTTTCCCCTCTTTAAACAGAGTGGCAAGACCCAGAATTCATGAGAGAGGTTGAAGCAGCTACTGGAGTAGATCTTGGATCCTCTAGGTACAGTGGGAAAGGAAAAGGAGGGAAGACCAAAGGGAAGAAGAGGAAATACCCAAATCTGACAGACTTGAAACAGGAGGCTAATACTTCTCGTTCACGGCTGGAGAAGAAAGTCTTCAATAAGTAAGATACTTACCTTATGTGAAGCCCCCAACCCCCACTTCATTGTCTTTTTTTTTAAATTTTGATTTTAGTAGCTGTTTCCACCAGAACAAGCAGCAAGGAAAAAGCCCTCACAGCTTGCTGCAGAAAAGTGGTGCCTTCTGTCTGCTGAGAGTGGGGGCATGGGGCAACAATAAGCTAATGAACAGGGTTATTCCTCAGGGAACACTTCACCATTGGCATTTATAAAACTGTATAAAGGACATTTATAGGTCTTCTTCTTGCTTTCCTTGAGCCTCCTGCTGTGTGGCAATGTGCTTCCTCTCTAGAATGTACTTGTTCATTGGCCAATGTCTGTGTCTGTGCAAGATATATAGGATTTGAGAGAGAGAGTTCCAGATGACCTGGGATAAATTTCTCTAGCCTCAGTTTCATAATCCAGAATTTGTGATGTAACTCTGTAGTACACAGGTGGGGAAACTACAGCCTGTGGACCACATCAGGCCTGCGGGACCGTCCTGCCTGGCCCTTGAGCTTCCGGCCGGGGAGGCTAGCCCCCAGCTCCTCCCCTGCTGCCCCCCCTTCCCCGCAGCCTCAGCTCGCCACACCCCAGCACGCTGGCCCGCCACGCTCCTGCTGCTCTGAGCTGCATGGTAGGGGAGTGGGGGGGTTGGATAAGGAGCAGGAGATCCCAGCAGGCATTCGGGGACAGGGAGCAGGGGGCGGTTGGATAGGCATGGGAGTCCCGGGGGGGCCTGTCAGGGGGCGGGGGTGTGGATAGGGGGCCGGGCAGTCAGGGGACAGGGAGCAGGTGGGGGGTCCCGGGAGGGGGCAGTCAGGGGACAAGGAACAGGGGGTGTAGAATGGGTCGGGGGTTTGGGGAGGGGCGGTCAGGGGATGGGGAACAGGGGGGGTTGGATAGGGGGTGGGGTCCCAGGGGACAGTTGGGTCAGGGGTTCGGGGAGGGGGTGGTCAGGGGATGGGGAACAGGGGGTTGGAGTCCCAGGGGGCAGTTAGGAGTGGGGGGTCCTGGGAGGGGGCGGTCAGGGGACAAGGAGCAGGGGATGTTGGATGGGTCGGGGGTTCTGAGGGTGCAGTCAGGAGGCAGGAAATGGGAGGGGGTGGATTGGGGGTGGGGGCCAGGCTGTTTGGGGAGGCACAGCCTTCCCTACCCGGCCCTCCATACCGTTTCACAACCCCAATGTGGCCCTCGGGCGAAAAAGTTTGCCCACCCCTGCTATAGTAAGTGGCCCAATACTTCTTTATAATTCAGTAGTTTAGATGTAATGTAAGTCTAAAAATAAGGGATGTCCCTCTTCACACGAACAATTTAGAAGTGTGCTCTGGGGTAGGGCTGAACGGCATTGACCAGTAAAAGGGCTTATGTTTGAGCTGTTTTGCTTTTGCCTGCAGTGGAGTCTTGGTGCTGGTTACTGGGTTGATCTCCCCCGACCTCTGACCACTTGCTAGGTTTCCGGAAGGCCATGTCTTCTCCCTCTCCTCGCATGTTACCATCCCTCATACCTTCTTGATCTTAGAGTTGGACTTTGACCCCAGCTATACCTTAGCTGGACACAGGTACAACACCTCCCAGTTAAACATTTGTGATCTGGGACAAACCCGATCCTAGAGCATACAACCAAGCTTTGTATTTTCCTAGACTCCATTCCTTCTCAGAGCAGTAGTTCAACTGGGAAGGGTTGTGCAGGGGACTAAAGTCAACTGGGCCCCGATATCATCTGTAAAGCATGGAAGGAGGGTGGTAGGCTGCACACCTCTCCGCCATCCCAGGCTGCACAAAGTGGTCAGTAGGCTAGTGTAAATCATGAAGGTGAACAGTGATAGAGAAGAATGTCAAGCTATAGAATATAAAGGGAAGTAAAAGACTAAAGGAAATGTGTTTCAAATGGTCTTCAATTTCTCTACTAGTCTTATCAAGGAGGGGGGGAAAGTGTGTCACACTCTGTCCTCCCTCCTTTGTTTCTTATGGCAGGCTGACACACTGCTTTGCTGTTGCTCTTTTTTACCTCCGTTAAGAATTAGGCGTTGGGGTCCATTAAATGTGCAGTAACCCGGTTAGTAAAATAAGCAATTAAAGATAATTAAAGCTGTACAAATCTATGCAGTAAACTTAAACCTGTTCCTGTGTCACACGATAAATAAGAATTTGGTCCAAAGCAGCCAAGGCTGGGAGGAAAGGTTGGTTACTGCTCTTCTCCCCTGAACTCCTAGCTGACAAGACACATGCTGGGTATTCAGGCACCCAGAATAAAACTACAAGTAGCTTCTGTTAGTTCTTACGCACTAGTATTCATCAGGCTCAGTAACTCTCCATTGTAATTGAAATGTCATTATAGTCTGAAAAGTACTTGGTACAAATAGAGCCTTTCTTAACAGATCTTCCCCTAGCATGTATTCAGAGTTCTAGCTACTTACTTCTCTGACAAAACTACATTTATTAGCGTTTATTCTTGTTAGCCCTAATAAGCCATTGCAGCTATGGGAGAGGGAGCTGGAGCCTACTCTGTTTCATGAATCAACAGAATCATAAGCTGAATGTCAGTTGCAGAATCGTTATTAGTAGTCCCAGAGAGAACTCAGGTTGATTTTCAGATCACAGGTTGTGTTTGCAGGGCTCGCAAAAACCTTTAAATTGGACAGCTGGGATCTGAAAATCACCAGCAAAACATGGAACCCCTTGGTATTCTTTTACAGAGTCACTTTTTACAGGTTGAGACTTGGCTGAATTTTCCCCCTAAACTTCACGTTTTAAAAATATTACCCTGTGGCTGGTTTGTTTTTGAAACTTATAGCTAGTTTCTGCATTCGCACCCAAATTTCCTCCCCCCAGAATCTTTCTTCACTTTTATGGCCCAAGTCCCATCTTCTTGTGCTGGTAGCAGAACAAGCAACATGAAGGGAGCTGAAGCATTGTGACCTGTGCTGCTACTGTTCTCATCCCAGCCTCCTGTTCAGGGACATGGGGAGAAGCACCTCTGCTGTGCCAACCTGATGAAAAGGTGGTGCAGGAGAGTAGCACACAGCTGGAGCGTTCAGTGCCAACAGCAAGCAGTGAAGCTGAGCCTCTGTCCCCAGCCCAAATTCCTGTAATCACCCTATGGGCCTTTGTTAGTGCTTCTAGGAGGGGAATCTGCTGTCTCTCTCTACTTCTTCCGAAGAAGTGAGAGTTGGAGAGTTTGCATCCTCTGCTGAGAGAGAGGCTTGGGTGGAGATTCACAATATTGTTTCCATTCCTCTCCCATTTCCTCCAACCTGTTGCATTCAGGCAGTCACTGCTGCCCTCTGGTGCTCTTGGGGCCACTTTTGCCAACTGCATAGGAAACTGTCTGGATGAGGGAGTATGGGCTGGCACATTTCTCTTTAAAGAGAGCAAATTAGTAAGGGATGCCAAAATAAGTAATGTGGGCATGGATGTATATATGTGTATGTATATGTATATATCTGCGCATATATATGTCATTTTGTATATGACCAATGGTGGTCATGATCACGTTCACTTACTGTCTGCATCTACAGCTCTCACTCAAGCTAGGCTAACTCGAAGGAAGTTAACTTGACTGTCAGTAACTTGAGCTAACACTACATTGAAGACATACCCCAAAACAAGGGAGGTCTCTCTGCTGTCATAGACTTCCAATGGAAGGCTGCATCCCATCATCCTGACTTACAGAGCTGTTTACTTAGTTTTAGACTTGTTAAGGATGAAATCAGACCTTTGTCTTTTTACAGAGATTATTCTCTTGTGAGGCATTCTGATACTGTGGTGATGGGTACTATATAAGAACTTGGAGAGAGAAACTTCAGCATGTTTCAAACAGGATAGCAGTTGTATGTGCCTAGAAACTTTCAGACCCTGACTGGTGTGACCAATGCAAGTGAAACAGAGTAACCAAGTTACCAATTCAAGAGGCAGAGTACCACAAAACCACTGATCCCGGACTATGATGTCCTGAACATCAGACTGTGTTAGTTAAACACCATCCAAGGGACAGCATTTGTTTTAAAATTCTGCATTTTTCCTTGTTTGATGTAATGGGTATTATAACTTAAAAAAAAAAAATCCACATTGCTTTTCTGGCTTTTGGTCAAAAAATGGCACATTTTCTGTGAGATTCTCATATTATCTGGTCTTCGCCTGAGGGGTTAATAAGCCATAAAGTTCTGCTAATCAGAATTTCACATCAGCCTTTACAAAATAAATTTAAAAAGCTGTTTTTAGTTTACTGTGCTTCGTGCTAATGATTTTGAGTGTGTGTTTGAGCCAGGTGTGGGGAATCGAACCTGTCATGTTTTAATAGGTTTCATGGTTTGCAGCACTAAACGAGATGATAACCTTGGCTCTTTATAACAACCCCAAATTACGTGAAATGTACAGGTGATAAACCCAGGCTCTAGTCTGCCAATAAAGTTAAGTGAAATTGCACACAGATCGTCAGAGTGGGATCTCATTTCATTTACAGTATCGCACAACCCAGTGGTGCTAATGTAAAACCTACATGACATAAAAGCGTCAGGGCCACTGTGCAGTGCTAAAGACTCACTGTTGTCCTACCAATTAGATAATATTTGAAGTGCAAAACCATGATCCCATTTTTCTTATTCTGGCAAGAACAGAGCTACAATCCTTGTTAACTTTGCTGGTAGAGTTTTTGTTAAAGGGACACTACTTTCAAGGTGTTTATTTCAGAATATTGATGTCCGTTACAACTGCTGCTGAGAAGATCTTTACACTGTCCATTTAAAAGCAGTATTAAGAAGTTTCTTCTGTTTTCAGAGGTTTCAAAATGGTTTTCAGAGTGAAGCAGTTAGTTATACAGGGGCAATTAAAGTGTGTCTCATGGTGCTCAGCTTCCATGGAGATAGTTTTGGTATAAAAACCCAGATAGAACAGAATAATACTAAGATGTGACCCTGCAAAATGTTGGGTGCCCTTTATTCATTGAGTTCAATGAGCACCTTGGAGACCAGGCCCTGGTTCTACAACACATCCTGCAGTCACCCTCACCTTTCATTATTATTTGTATTACCATAGTACTAGGAGCCCTTGTCATGGCTTTGAGATAGAAATACAGTCTGTAAAGAGTACGTATTCTAGCATGCAGTATGTGACTGTGATGGTTCTCAAGGCACCTCGGACTGCAAATCACCTTGTTACCTCCTGCCTCCAGAGTGAGGAAGTCTTTCTTGTAGCTGTGTATCAGCTCCCTGCTACCATCAGCCTTTTTCAGTCACTCAAGCACTTTTCTCTGGGCTTTGCCAGCCCTAACTTCGCCTTGCAGGTCAACAATAGGTGTATGCCGTTCCCTGAGTCCCTTTGAATCATTCCCCTGTGATATCCAGCCCCTGACACTGGCTACTCATAGAAATCCCAGATCTTCTGTATCCAGAGGTGCAGTGTCCCTGACTTACCAGTTTTACCTTATGCAACTGCTTCTGTAAATGGCACAGCACTTGAGGACATCTGATAAAATAAAAGTAGGTTTATTTTAAAAAGAACAGGGATTTAACTCGAGACAGGAGAGCGTGGGGGAGAAGGAGACTGCTTGTGCACAGCAGGCACCACTCCAGGCATGAAACATTGGTCCTGGCCACCAGCAGTCACTAAAGATCCCATTCTACTTCTTGCAAGTATAGGGGCATTAGCTGTACTGTCCTGGTTAGCTTGAGTTGTGGACAATTATCCATCCTGCCTACATGAATTTACCTTGCTAGATACGCTTCTTTGAGTGCTTGCACATGTCCATTCACTGTGGCTGGGTGTGCACGCCACGTGCACAGTTGCCAGAGAACTCTTTTCCCTCAGAGGTACCTGTCAGGGTGGCCTGAGTGCCCTTTGTCCCCCACATGCCACTGCGTGCTGGTAGAAGAGGGTGGATCTGCCCCCAACCCATTCAGTTCCTTCTTACTCCCATTGATGGCTGTCGAAGCAATCTCAGACTTGTCATAAGTGCTTCTCTCACTCCTATCATATATTGTTGTTGTTAGGAATTCATTAAGCTGAAGTTAGTTTTAGCAATATATTTTAGTCTTAGGTCTTTTTGGAATAGTTTTTCATCTTTTGGTACTGGGATTCGTACCAGAACGATGCCACACTCACCAGATTTTAAGTCCTGCAGGACTTGTGCTAAACCTATGCCGATCAGTGACAAATGTTTGGGAGAATTCCACATAAGTGACAAATGTCACATCTGTAAGGGATTTAAGCCCCATTCAAAGAAAGTAGCGAGCCTCAGGTGTTTACTCATGCAACACTTCACCCTCCATCAGATTCATCTCACTTGGAGAGCACCCCAAGTACATCAGCTTCGGTATGGAGTGCACTGGAGATGTCTGCAGCTCCTTTGTCCATTCTTTAAGCTTGGTATCTCACTTGGGTGTGTCCGTGCCAAAGCCAAATAGAGGCAGAGCCTCTACGAGACATTTTGTCAAGAGTCACTCGCTGGAGCATTCTTCAGCTAAAAAGGGATCGCTGCCTCCGGAGCCTGTGTGAAGTCTGTTGAGGGTGCCCCTGAAGATCGCTGTGGCAGAGCCATCAGTCATTGTCACTCCCAACCATCCGCAAGGGACTTGCTTAGCCTCTCAATATCAGTATCCCTGGAAGTACAAAAAGGTTTACAATCAGTCGCGATGCCTACAGCGCCTGCATCAGGGACGCACGGTACCGTTATCTGCCAAGCTTCTGTAAAGGCCAATGCAATCGAAAGGCAAGCCTCCAATGATATCCCCAGTACTGCCATCTCCAGGTTTGGGTGACTTATCCCCAAGTCCCAGCTGGTTCTGCCCCCGCCCCCACTGTTGTCAGACATTTCGATTTCTTTCTTTTTGAAACTCAGAGATACATTCATCTGTGCCCCATCCAAGACAGAGGGCATACCTTCCATCAGAGACTTGGGGACCATGGGTCATGCAACAGTTGCAGCACTGGCCTTCCCTTAAGGGGCAATGGTCCAGTCAAGGATGGGTCCCAGGCCCATATCAGTGACCTTTCTGGACACTGAGCCTCACTCCTCCCACTAGGGCCTCCCGACAACCATCTTATTCCTTGTCATCCGGAGCAATCCAGTGACATCGGCAGTGAGAGCAGCATTCTCTGCAACCTGGTACTGATCTCAGTACTGAGAAGCCAGAAGTCACTCAGTTGGCTTCCCCACCACAAGTCATGGAGTAGCCCCTACGTCAGAATTCTGTGGTGTCCTCTTCCTTGTTGTTAAACAAGGCTATTGATGTGGCAAGCAATTTTCCACTGCCAGAGGACCGCTCTGCTCATCAGGATCTATTGAGAAGGGGAGCCTCTGTTCTTGACATTCAGGCAGAGGAGGTACATGAAAGCTCTCACAAGATGGTGGACGTTCTGGTACTGGCAGCTTCTGCCAGTGTGGCTCTACTGATTAGCAAAGCCATTGTGGAGCCACATAAGGCTGTCCGGCAGATACCATTCTCCTTACTCTTCTCCCCTCCCCACCCCCCCCCAGCAAAGCGAAAGGAAGTACGATGTCCCTGCTAAGAGGTATGAGCATCTGTACTCTCATCCTGCTAACTGCTGCTAACAAACAGGAGAGACAAGGACATCAAGCATTGACACCAAAAGGCAAAGATTTGAAGAGGCTGGACTTGTTTGGATGCAAATTTTATTCTACAGGGAGTCTGCAACTTAGAATTGCAAACTGTCAGGCACTCCTGAGCCATTATGACTTCACTCTCTGGGATAACATTGTAAAATTTAAACACAAGTTACCAGAGGACTGTAGGCAGGAATTTGCAGTAGTGGCAGGATAAAGGCAAGCTAGTCGCCAGAACTGCTTTCCAGAACAGTTTTTGGAGGGCACAGACACAATGGCTCGTACCATGGCATCAGCCATTTCTGTGAGCTATTTATGGTTACAGTCATTTAGGCTCCCCACAGAAGTTGAGCAGACCATCCTGGACTTCCCTTTCAGAGGTCCCTCTTTTTTTTCAGATAAGACTGATGATAGGCTCTATAGCTTAAAAGATTCCAGGGCAGCATTAATATATTTTGGAATCTGTACTCTAGCGACAGAGAAAACAGTTTCCTCCTCAACTTCCCATGCGGACACCAGGGTTTTACTGCCCAGTCTCAAGATCTGCTGAAGAAAAAGGGAAGGAGTTACAGGTGACGACATCCACTGTCCTTCGCTTTAGCATCAGTGGGCACATCCTGTCCAGCCACCTCCTCCAACAGACATTCCGATGTGTTGGTGGAGGGTAGCATACCAGTTACCGTAGTTCTATCTGTTACCTGTTTTTGTTTGCAAATTGCTTTTCCCACTTCCTACGTTCTTTGGCCCATGTAACATCAGATCAGTGGGTCTTAAGCACAGTAGAACTGGGATATTCCTGCCAGTTCATTTCTATCCCTCTTTCCCATCCTCCTTCCCCAGGCCTCTTCAGGGACCGCTCTCACTGCACTGTCCAACAGGAGGTCCAGTTGCTTCTTCAGGCAGGGGCCATAGAGAAAGCCCTGCTGGGCCTCAGTGAGAGAGGTTTCTGTTCCCACAAGTTCTTTACCCCCAAAGCAAAAGAAGGTCTCAGGCCTATTTTAGATCTGAGAGTACTGAACAAATTCCTGAAGAACCTACATGGTTACTCTAGCATCGATTATTCCCTTCCTGGAACGGGGAACTGGTACTCTTGCCTTCAACTTAAAGGACACTTACTCCCATGTTGCAATATGACAACCATCAGAACCATCAGCTTTGTGGCAAATGGGTTGTATTATCAATTCATGATGCTCCCATTTGGTATCTCAGCTGCTGCGTGGTTTTGCACAATGTGTGGCTGTGGTAGCAGCTTATCTACAAAAATCAGGAGTCCATGTCTTTCCACACCTGGATTACTGACTGATCAGAGGTTGGTCCGAGGCTCAGGTATTATCCCGTGTATCCACCATCCTGTCCACATTCAATCCACCATTTAGGCTCCTAGTAAATTGGGACAAATCAATTCTAAAAATGGTACAGATGATACAGTTTAACAGAGGCCAAGGCCTTGCTATCAAAATCCAGGTTAGAAACACTACAAGGGTTAGTACTGTGACTGAAGCATATCCTTTCACCATGACACGCAGCTGCCTCAGTCTCCTGAGTCACAAGGCCATGTGTATCTATGTGGCTGAACACACCAGGCTGCATCTCAGAAAGCTGCAGACGTGACTAGTGTCTGTGTATGACACAAGTTGCCATTTGGACAGGGTGGTTCGAGTGCCAGTGTCAGTTTTGTTCTCTCTGGATTGGTGGGTGGACCCTCTGAAAGTCTCAGTGGAGGTCCTCTTTATTCCCCTGCTGCCAATCCTTACTCTAGACACAGACACGTCAGCCCTGGGATGGGAGACTTATATGGGGTCCCTGCAGACTCAAGGTTTATCTCAAGATCTAATAGGTCATATAAATGCCAGGTAGTTAAGAGCTGTACAACTAGTCTGTTCTGCTTTTCTCCCACTTATAATAGGAAAGCACTTGTTAATTCTAACAGTCAACTCTGCGGCTATGTTTTACATAGACAGGGAGGAGCACAGTCAGCCCAGTTATGCCAAAAAAACAATTCAGCTCTGTGACTTTTGCATAACCAATTCAGTTAATCTCAGGGCTGCTTACCTTCCATGGAAGCAGAACATATTAGTAGATCATCTGAGCAGGACCTTCTTCAATCACAAGTGGGCTTTATACTCTGGCATCACCAGATCCATCTTCCAACTCTGGGGGACTCCCCAGGTGGACATGTGTGCAACAAAGCCCAACAGAAAATGCCATCCGTTTTGTTCCTGGGGAGGTCTCAGCCCAGGCTCACTGACAGATGCTAACCTGGAAGGACCCCCTCCTGTACACCTTCCCTCCTATTCCCTTGCTGTCCAGAATGTTGTTCAAAGTCAAAAAAAAGACCACTCTCGTGTCATTCTTATAGCACTAGTATGGCCCCAACAGTGCTGGTACATGACATAAGAATATAAGACTGGCCATACTGGGTCAGATCAATGGTCCATCTAGCCCAGTATCCTGTCTTCTGACAGTGGACAATGCCAGGTGCTTCAGAGGGAATGAACAGAACAGGCAATCACTGAGTAATCCATCCCCTGTCATCCACTCCAGGCTCCTGGCAAACAGAGGCTAGGGACTATCAGAGCATGGTGTTCCATCCCTGACCATCCTGCTGAATAGCCATTGATGGACCTATTCTCCATTAACCTATCTACTTCTTATTTTAACCCTGTTATATTTTTGGCCTTCACAACATCCTGTGGCAAAGAGTTCCACAGGTTGACTGTGCCTTGTGTGAAGAAGTACTTCCTTTTGTTTGTTTTAAACCTGCTGCCTATTAATTTCATTTGGTGACCCCTAGTTCTTATGTTATGAGAGAGAATAAATAACATTTCCTTATTCACTTTCTCCTCACTAGTGAAGACTTTTGTGACAAAGTTCCTCCTCTACCTTGGTGGGTCTTGCGCTTATTGGCGGATTTGCTTGCCTCGGAGATTCACGGCAGCCCTCAGTTTGGCCGTTTTTGTAAACCCACAGTCCAGGTCAACTTTTCCTGTGTCTGACCAGGAGTTGGGAGGTTTGGGGGGAACCCGGGCCCGCCCTCTACTCCGGGTTCCAGCCCAGGGCCCTGTGGAATGCAGCTGTCTAGAGTGCCTCCTGGAACAACTGTGCGACAGCTACAATGCCCTGGGCTACTTCCCCATGGTCTCCTCCCAACACCTTTTTTATCCTCACCATAGGACCTTCCTCCTGGTGTCTGATAATGCTTGTACTCCTCAGTCCTCCAATAGTATGTGTTCTCACTCTCAGCTCCTAGTGTCTCTTGCTCGCAGCTCCTCACACATGCCACAAACTGAAGTGAGCTCCTTTTTAAACCCAGGTGCCCTGATTAGCCTATCTTAATTAATTCTAGCAGCTTCTTGATTGACTGCAGGTGTTCTAATCAGCCTGTCTGTCTTAATTGTTTCCAGAAGGTTCCTGATTATTCTGGAACCTTCCCTGTTACCCTACCCAGGGAAAAGGGACCTACTTAACCTGGGGCTAACATATCTCCCGTCTATCACTCTCCTGTAGCCATCCGGCCCGACCCTATCACACTTTATAGACCTCTTATCATATCCCCACCCTTAGTCAGCTCTCTTTTCCGAGCTGAAAAGTCAGTCTTTTTAATTCCTTCTCATACAGAAGCTGTTCCATACCCCTGATCATTTTTGACCCTACTGACCTTGTTAATCAAGCCTCTGCTGTCACTCCCACTGGATCCAGATGTGATTTCTCAGGACCATGGCCACCTGCTCCATCCCATCCAACAAGCTCTACACATAATGGGCCAACCAGTGTACACTCAGAGAATCTCATCCTGTATCTCTTCATGCATTCATTTATGCTACCGATAGGCTAATATAACCCCAACAGATAGAGTATTGACACGTTGTACTAGAGCGCAGGCAACTTCAGCAGCTTTCTTGGAGCTAGTGTTGATCATAGACATTTGTAAAGCATCAACTTGGTCATCAGTGCACACTTTTGCTTCTCATTATGCCATTTCCCGTCAGTTCAAGGACAATGCCAGTTTCGGATGGGTTGTCCTAATATTGCTGTTCAGGTAAACTCTGACCCCCACCTCCATGTTTATCTGCCTGTTTGTCACCTATATGGGAATGGACACATACAAGCACTCAAAGAAGAAAAAACTGTTACCTACCTTTCTGTAACTGGTTTTGGTTTTTTTGAGATGTGTTACACATGTCCATTCCATGACCCTCCACCCTCTCGCTATTGGAATTTATCCAGTATGAAGGAACTGAGGGGGTCGGGGCAGCTCTGTCCTCTCATACCAGCACGCAGTGGTGTATGGCAACAGAGCTGCCTCAACTGGTGCCGCTGAGGGAAAAAGTTCTCCAACAACTGTGCAGGAGGCGCGCGCACACATACCCACACACACACACACATTCTGAAATGGACACATGCAACACATCTCGAAGAACAACAGTTACAGAAAGGTAGATGTGACCGGTTGGACCCCCCCCCTTCCGGGGTGCCACCTGATGTGTTGGGGTCCCACTGAGTCTGCCCATTCCACCAGTCTGGGCTCCCTCACCCTGTCCTGCTGCGCGTGCGCACACAGGTAGGGACACACCCAGCTGTAGAATCTCACAGAGTCTGCAATCAGTTCTGTGTAGGAGGACTCAGCTCAGGGAATTGCCCAGCACTCTGGTGCACACAGCCTCTGAAGTGTAAACCCAAAATGATATTGTCTTGTGCTGTGTAGAGATCTGTTACAGCGTAAGCTCATGAAATTCGCTCCCTCCCTCAATGTGTAGGAAGATATGCACAGCTTTTTGCCCCCCACCCAGTTATGAATTGCCCAAACTGGATTTTAGAACAAAAACCAAGTTTATTAAGTATAAAAGATAAAAATTAAGTGATTATAAGGGATAGCAAACAGAACAAAGCCCATTACTGAGCAAATAAAACGAAACATGCAAACTAAGCTTGATAGGCTAAAGAATACTGACTACAAATAATAAATTCTCACCCTAAACGTTGTTTTAAGCAGGTTGCAGAATTTCTTTGTGGACAGACAGCTCTTGTTTGCAGCTTAAAACTCCAGGTATATCCTTCACGGGCCAGATGCCATTCCCAGCCCGGGCTCAGCCCCTCCCCCCGCCCCTCCCCCCAAGTTTAGTTCCTTTGTTTCTTCAGGTGTTTTCAGCAGTCTTCCTTCTCGGGCGGGGAGGAAGTGGAGAAGAACCAAGATTAACTCATTCTCCAGCCTTAAATAAGATTTACATATGGTGGGATTCCTTTGTTTCGTAGCTTGACCCCCACCCCATTTCAGTGGCAAAATATCAGAAGTCCAAAATGATGTCCAGTACCAGGTGACATGATCACCTGACCCTGCAGTGTCAAAGCAGCAGCCCAGGAAACTTCTCAGACTCATCCAGGCTGTTTGCATACTGTCTGGTGGACGTTCTCCAGGTGAAAACACAGTTGTAATTATTACATAGTCAATATTTCTAGCTTCAGATAAAGAAATGATACATGCATATAAATTAGATAATCACAGTCAGTAAATCATAACCTTTCCAGTGATACCTCACATGACCCATCTTGCATAAAACATATCTTAGTTATGCCATATTCATATCATAACAATATTTCTGTGAAAAATATGGGGCGTAATGTCACAGTAGGTAACCGTTTATTTACAAGGTATTATTCTCCACTTTCTTTTAAGGTATTGTAGTGTTTGTGAGAGTTAAGTAGCTGCCATATTCCATCCTAGAAGTGGGATAGGGGGAGGAGTGAAGAAATTCCTTTTCTTTATATAGTAGCAAAACATTTGGGGAACCTTTGAAAGGAAGGTTGCAATAAAGTGTGTCTTTTTAATTGAACAGCAAGCCCTTTAAAAGGCATCTCTAAATAAAATATTCATCTAGTTTTGAGTTCTGGTATTGTAGAGTAAATGTTCTTTTGATAAGAAAAACTACTCTAAGAAATTTCTTTGTGACAAGACTTCTTGATTCTGCATTGCATAGTCTCTCCCTTTTCTAAAAGCATATTCTCTAGAATTTCAAAGGTGGGATTTTGCAGACGTGCCTTCGGAGCACAAGTCTGATTGAAAACTAATGAGACTTGTGCCCCTGAGCCATTTAAGTGCTTTTGAAAATCCCACTTCAAAGGTTTGTCTACCAAGGATGGTGCTGTAATGAGGGTAGAATGTACAACCATTAAACCGAAAGAGTTTAATTTGTTTACTCCTGTTAATAAAGCCACTGTTGAATTTAAACTATTTGTATTGTTGCAGCTAATTTAGTTAACATGACAGATTTGTTCTGCCTCATCAGTGCAGTGCTCAGAGGTCTGATTAGTGATTAATCATACCCCGCTCCATTTTTTTGCTAACATTAATAAACATTTCCCATGACTCTACATATAGAATCAACTTAGCTGTTAACTTGTTTTCATCCACCTCTTGCTTTTTCTTACAGAGAGGCCATAAAACGGGTGGCGAAAGCAATGAATCGAATGGACCGGAAGAAGCATGAGAAGTTTGCAAACCAGTTTAACTATGCATTGAATTAAGTTGCAAGAAAACAGAGAACCAAAGAGGAGAATTAACGGGACTGCAGCTGTACAAATCATTTCTCAAAAGCCTTTATATTCAAACTAAAATATTGTGCTCTACATTTTTACTGGGGCTATTTTTTAATTAGTGTCAACTTCTTCTAGTAACTTATTAATATTTGATGAACATGAATTTTAGCAAAGACGTGGCTGTACATAATTGAATGCATTTAACAATTTGATTACTTGGAATTTACATTAAATGGAACAAGCTTGATGGCTTGTACTTATTCTAATTAAAATGCTCAGATATTTTCCTTTCCTAGTGGACGGATACAATTTTTACACTTTGGTGTCAACAAAAGAGGCTGTTTAAAGTTTGCCTTCAGCAAGGATTTCTCCTAAGCTCTTGAGCCTGGTCTGAACTCAAAAAGTTTACCATTTAAGCACCATCCTGCCTCTAGAATGCCTGTAAAAATGCCATCCCCACATACAAAAGGATTCCTAACAGTTGACATGCATTCAGAAACCAATGGGATGAGACTTACTTTCAACAGGTCTAAGAATCACTTCAGTCTGAATAGTTTTAGTACCAATATGAAGTTGCTGAAATAACTTAGTCCTCCTGTTATCATCCCACAGTGCATCTGTGGCCTTTTCAGATCTTCCAGACCCACTGCTTCTGGGAGTTGTGCCATGAACTGTGGGATAGGTACCCATAATGCATTGCAGTTGAAATGGTTTAGAAGAGCACTACTGTGGAGCAAAAGTGTGAGGGTTTTTAAAGTGATTCTGCAGGGCTAGTTTGAAAGCAGTGAATTGCTTGTGCTTAAACAAAGTCTGTCCAACCACTTCATTTCTGTAGGATAGAAATGGAGTTCACGTGTCTGATGGGTACTTTACTTGCTATGGCTGCATCTCAAGCAGTGTGAATGGAGCATTGAACACAAGGCTTCAAGGTCGGGGGATGAAGTGCTGAGCAAGTCAGGAAGGAGGGAGGGATGTGACATTTAAAGTTGTATTTTCATGGGTACTACATACGAGTTTTTGATAAAATACTGAATCAGAATTGTTTCTCCTGCTCTGAATGGTGTTGGCTTAGTCTGCTCTTGCTTGTTTCAGGTGCTCTTTGAAGTATTAAAGGAATTAAAAATCTTCAGTCTAGCTACTGACCAGATCTGACAATAGCTAATTTACAACTTTGGCAAATACATATCTTGACATGTGCAAGCACCACTTGGAAAGCAGTTAATACTGAATCTTGATCGTTTATCTTGAAGTGGTTTGCAGCTTGGGAGACTTTTCCTTTTTCTCTGTGGTACAAGTATTTAGAAGCTAACTAAATCACAACTAAAGTTCCAGATATTTCATTGGGATTTTGGAACCTCTAGGCCTTGACTACACTAGGAAATAATTTTGTCAGTTAGCCCAGCTGACTTGGCAATGAATGCAATTTAACCGTAAGCATAGACAAGAACAGATTATGATCAACACTGGATTAGTTGAATCAACCACTTAAATGTTTCATCTGCTGGCATAGGCAAAGTCCTGTGTTTGAATGCTATCCAGGTGATTAGAAGCTGAGTGATTGTCATACAGCAGGAAAGAATTGTCGAGTAGTTAGGGCACTGGCTTAGGATATGGGAAATAAGAGTTCATGTCCCTGCTCTGCCACGGCCCTCCTTCATGATGTTGGGAAAGTCATTGTCTCAGTTCACCATCTGTAAAATAGGGATGTAGTGCTTCCCTATCTCATAGGGGGTGTTTTGAGGATAAAGGATTGTGAAATGCATGGAGAACTACTGTTCCTTTTGTGGGTCCTTAAAGGAAGAACACACGGAAACTACTGAAGCAAGCATCACCAACATAGCTGCCCCCGGATATCCTCAATGGATGTCCTGACTAGACAGGGCCAGATAGAGGGGCCCGGATGACATCACGTGTCCACCAGCTCTAGCTGAATCCCAAGCACCAACTGGGATGAAAGGGGATTGGACTTTAACAACAACAGCTCCAGCCCATCTCAGCTAACTTATCTTTCCCTCCAAAAGGACAGTTATTACCATCTAAAAGACTGTCAAACAAGGGGGGCTTCCTTCTAAAAACTTTCCACATAAAGGGAAAGGGAACAAGGAACAATGTTAAAATGAAAGCCTTATTTAAAACTTAACATTTCAAATTCTGTAACTGTTTTCCCTTGTCTTTATTTTTTATTAAAGATGTAAAGGATTTTTAATGTTGCATTTGCCATGGTAGTCAGGCTGAGATCTCTGTATAACCAACCCAGGAGATTGTTTAACTCTGTTTAATATTGGACAGTGTTTGGGTTATGTTAACACCTTTGGTCCATTTATCTCATCTAAATTAGTACAACAGAATTTTTAGGAAGGGGGTAGAAAATAAGACAGAACATACCATAATGTAAATCCATGGTTTGCCCATACCATAAATACTGTGTCCAGTTCTGGTTGCCACATCTCAAAAAGGATACACTGGAACTGGAAAAGGTTCAGAGAAGGGCAACAAAGATGGTAAAGGGAATGGAACAGCTTCCGTACGAGGAAAGACTAAGAAGATTAGGACTGTTCAGTTTACAAAAAAGATGACTAAGGGAGGATATGATGGCCATCTATAAAATCACAAATGGTGAGGAAAAAGTGAATAGATAAGTGTTATTTACCCTTTCCTACAATACAGAAAAAAGGGTAATCTGATAAAATTAATAGGCAGATGATTTAATACAAACAAGAGGAAGTACTTTTTCACACAGCATACCGTTAACCTGTGGAACTCCTTTCCATGGGAAACTGTGATTGCCAAAAGTATAATGGTCCAAAACAGAACTACATCAGTTTATGGAGGATAGATCCATCAATGGCTATTAGCCAAGGTGGTCAGGGATGCAACTCTGTGCTTGTGGCAACCCTAAACCTCTGACTGCCAGAAGCCAGGAGGAAAAGATGATTGGATCACTCCAACTGCCCTGTTCTGTCCACCTCCCCTAAAGTGCTGGTACTGGCGACTGTTGGAGACAGGATACTGGGCTAGATGGACCATTGGTCTGACTCAGTATGGCAGTTCCTACGTTCACTGCCACCTCCATTTTGAAGTTGGATATCACCAAGTGGGACCTATTTTGATGTTTTGCCTTGGAAGCTTGAGCAACCTGAGGGGTTTCAGAAAGCTCTGTAAAAATACACTCCACTATAAAATACCTTTGCACCAGCCATGCATCTTCCCCTCATTCACAGTATTCTACCTGTGTATTTAGGAACACATTTCTTCCCTCCCAGGTTAATCCATCATCCCATAACCTCAGAATATTTTACTATGAAGAGAATTCATGGAGCCAGCACATAGACACTAGATTTCATAGAATATTAGGGTTGGAAGAGACCTCGGGAAGTCATCTAGTCCAAACCCCTGCTCAAATCAGGACCAACACCCACTAAATGATCCCAGCCAGGGCTTTGTCAAGCCAGGCCTTAAAAACCTCTAAGGTTGGAGATTCCACCACTTCCCTAGGTAACCCATTCCAGTGCTTCACCACACTGTGGTGGTGAAGATCACTTTCAAGATCAGTTGCATCTGTAACCATCCCCTCTGACTTTATCTGTCAGTTTTATATCAGCACCTATCATTGGAGTATCAGAGTGCCGGCCACTAATTAGCTTGGCCAAGCCAGGGCCCAAGTAGATTTCATGGAGCCTTCTGTTCATCTCCCTTTCCTGGATTTGGGGGCTGTTTTAGGAATAGGTTTTGAAGGAGGGATTCTATCAGCCAGAGTTTTCTCTCTAGCTGTTGCCTATGTATTCTCCTCACTCTTGCGTCAGTAGAAGACGGTTTGGGGAGCAAATAGAATCTTCTGGGAGCAACCAACCTACTCCTCAGACCTGTCAGTTCTCTCTCCTCTCAGCTATCAACTCTCTTTCCCTGACTGTCAATGATTTGCCACCAAGAGTTCACCCTTCAATCATCAAATACTTCCTGTTGCTGAATATTCTCTCCTCCCCCCCCCCACCAAGTTTGGTTTCCCTCCTAGTTACTGAAAAATACTAGCATTAATCGCTATGTATTGGTACCCCCTTTTAAAGCCAAACTTTCCTGGGTGTTTTATATGCCCATTGTTTCTTAAAGGGAATGCACTCAAGGAATCTCTGTGCTGTATACATCTCTCTAACCTATCCAGCCTCTTTTTCTGTGAGCTATCTTACAACTCTTCTTATTTCTACCTGTCCCTTATAATCTAAGCAGTATCTATAGTCTTACCTGTATATCCCTCCCTGGCCCCAATCAAATTTGCAAATCAGTAGAAACTAATAATTGACCAAGAAGCTTAATTTATTTCCCCAATCATCTCTGCAATTCCTCTCCAGCCCCACTCTAGAAGAAAATGTTCTAAGAAGCTTAAAGGAGGGGTACCGAATGGACCTAGGGGTTACTCTGGAAATGTGGACATATTTACACAGGGCCCTGACCCTGCAAACACTTATGTCTGTGAGTAACCTTAAGCTCAGTGTAGTTCTTCACATGTGTGGGTGTTTACAATACTGGGGCCATAGTGAGCCAGTCATTCGCAATGTAACTCCACTCATGGCAGTGGTATTATGTTAGGAGTGATTTGGCCCATTGGGTTTATAACTAAAAATTGGTATGTACTGCCAAATATCCCTGTTCGTGCATCTTCCTTGCTAGATGAAAAGAAATGGTTGGTTGGTTAGTTCCTCCACTGTCAGTAGCTAAAACATTCAAGCTGATCAATTTAGAAGGGAGCTGTGGGCTCCATTTGAGGATTCCACTGGCTTTTTTTTTTTTAGCCCTTGACTGTGCTTTGGACATTTCAGTGTTAACAGTAAAGAAGGAAATAAACCCCAGTAGCTGAGGGCCAGCCTATCACATACCCAAATAATCTAACAAAAACCAAACAGCACAGTAGGGAGCTGTCTGATAGTTTCCATAACTGGATATTTACAATTGCAAGTAACTGGAAGCATAAGTTATGCATGTGCACTTGAATGTGTAACTATGATCGCTTGGATCATACCAAAACAGGAGAGTAGCTGTAATAAAGGTTGAGTGTTTTGCCCTCCTGGAAGGATGTGGTGGCCACTGAGCAGGGAACAGCTACGCCTAACCAGCTGTGCTGTTTTAACTGCAATGTAAGGAGGATTGATGCCAGCTGTAGCTTCTCTCTGATGATTCTCACCCGAACATGCACCTTGCTGCTGGGGAGTGACGTGTAGAATGTGAAGATAGCAGCCATGAGTTTTCTGCTGCTGCCTGGGGTCTGAAGGAAGGGCTTGGCACAGGGTAAGGTTAGAAAACTGATCATTTTCACTGTTAACTTTTGTGGGTTTGAAATAGAGCAAAAGAAAGGAAAATGCGTGGCACTCATCCCCACTGTGCCAGAGCAGTCTTTGGGGTGAGTGTTTGCTGGGGCTGTGCAATGTAGTCCACTTGTGATCTACTCCAGGTGTTGCAAACATGAAAGGTCAAGGTGTGGGGTTAGCTTTTTACTAAGCAAATATATTCCTGTACTTTTTCCCCCCACTAGTTTGCTCTTGGAAAAGAGGTGCATGATTGCTTTCCAGGGTCCCTATTTCTAACCTTTGGAAACTCATGATCAGAGGATGATGACCATGCAGTTTAAGGTGTCGGCTTAACTTCAAGATAGACTGACACAAGCTGCTAGGAGGGAGGCTGAGTCCCCAACACTGGGTTTGCACGGAAAGCAGCATTTTGTGTTTGCTCAAAGGCAGAGAGAAAGGGGGGAGGAATGGTAATGGTTGAGAGCTACTGCAACCCACACAGGCAAGAATGCTATAAACAGGGTGAATGTGGCATCTGTGAGATATCTGACTGAAAGCTATCCTTCAGGCTGGGCACTTTTTAAAACTACTGACCCAAGATGTCAAGGGCCATATTCATCCCAGCCTGCAACCTCAGAGATTTCAGTGTTCTTACAGCTGCAGCTAGTCGTGGACTTAGGAATCTGGTCCTAGCTGTACCTTTCAGTTAGGAAGCTGTAACCCTGCAAGTTTCTTAGCTGTGATCTCTAGAAGTAAATTCCCCCCCCCCCCCCCGGAAGCCACTTCGGGCCCCCATCCTGCACGGGGCTCTGTAAGAACATGGGATCATGCTACATGGAGAAGTTTGGCATATCAGGGCACTAGTGGGCTACCATAAATAGTCACCAAGAAGGAAAGCTTCTCTTATTAGGGGAAAAAATACATTTCCCATTGACTAGAATGCTAAGAGGCTGATAAGCATGCTATTGACCAGGCCCTGACGCTTGGCATTATTGTCAAATCAGCCCTGTAACAGGAAGAAGTGCTGAATCTCAGGAATCCATCCTGAAACTAGTTGAGTAGCAGACAGCATAATTTAGGGGGCTGCTCCCAGCTGGGATTGACGAGGAATTTCATTCTTATGATTGTACCTTTTAATTTCCATTTAATTAGCTTTCTCATTTTTGTCTAGTTCCCCTTTCTGAAGTTAAATGCTACTGTGGCTGGTTTCTTTCATATTTATACACACACCCCGCAAGGATGTTAAATTTAATTATATTATGGTTGGTTTTAATTATATATATATATATATATTTTTTTTTTTCTGTTTCTGGGGTTGTCCATCACCCACACAACAGACTATGGGGCTGGCCCCGAATCTTTCAGATCCTCTGGGATCCAAAGGAGATTACAGGTTTCAGAGAGTAGTGTCACGCTGTCTGGAGTAGTTTACAAGTGTGACTGCCAAGCTTAGGGCAGACTATCCAGGAACAGGGCACAAACCAAGTAACAAGCATGAACTCCTAAAGCACTATCACAGCCTTAACACAGAGACACAGACAGTCCCCTTGGTCACTCCAGTCTATTTTGCCACCCAGACAAACTTGTCTTTGTGATAGATGGTACCTTACACCAAAAATCACAACAATATTCAGGTTACTCCGTCTCAAAGGACCAGTCACCTACCCCAGGTCAATTGTATCCCAGATCTCTCACCAAAGACAATGAATGTAGCCAATCCTGTAATAAATTAAAGATTTATTAACTAAGAAAAGAAATGAGTTATTTACAAGGTTAAAATTTGTAACATATGCACACAAATGAGTTACAGTCTTAGATTGCAAAAGATCATGGAAACTTCTATAATAAGCAAATGCTAAATGTCCTTTAGGGCTAACCCAGGCAAAACAGCTCATGCTTATTGGTTCTTGCCCCATTCTAGTCCAAGCAGCAAAAAGAACCAAGTTTTCTCCTTGTCAGGGATTTTTTTTATCCCCTTCTCCACAGCGCCCAAGCTGATGGGATGAGTTCATGCGCAGGTCTCCTCTTCCTGGAGGGAATGAGGAGTGTAATTAACAAAGTCTTTGTTCTTTTGATGTCTCATAATGGCTCATTTGGTTTCAAAGGCCTTCTCACTGGGCAGGACCTAACATCATTTGTAGGAAACCAGCATTTGCGTTAGAGGAGGTTTCTGTCCCGTCTGATGAGTTATGCAGTTTCCGAGGTTTACAAGGCAAACATTTGCTATAGCTTCAAACATGGGGTCCGGACAGGTGAGACTACTACATGCAGCATCGTACAAGCTATTCATAAGTTCTGAATGCCAAACGCCTTCTTACAACCCTAACACCTATCTTAACAACACTAACATACAGGTGAGCCAGACTGGTTTCCAGCTGCCCAGGTGTCAGTGTTCAGCGAGGCCAAGGGGCCTTGGCACGAGCTGCCACCTGGCCTGCCAGCATCGCAGCTAGAACCATCTGTCCTGAGGTTTTGTGCCCCACACCAGCCCTCCTACTTCTTGTCATTCCAGCTCCAGTGGTGCCATGTTCCCAGAAGCTGCTTGCCCCAGGACTCCTCTTAGAGAAAAGTGCCCCACGCTGGAATGGAATCCATGGGAAAGATGATAATATAGCCTGGAACTGGGTTGCCTTTCCCAGGTAATCTCTGGGAGGCTGGAGGGAGACAATGCGCATCTAGGTAGTCTAGCCCCACTCCATGCATGGCCACCCAGGCCGGGCCCCCTCCTCCACATGGATCCCAATGTGCTGGATTGCCCTCTGTGGGGAAGAGGTGACTACAGTACTGTAGAGATAGCCGAGGTCTGACATGGGTCACAGCGGAGAGGGCCAATCGCAGGTCATAGTGCCAAAAAACTGGCAGACACTCACACACTGGTGGTATATTCCATAATTAGATTTAACCAAACCAGCAGTGTGTGTTCCTGGATCACGACACCAGCTTAATGTGGAGCCACAAACAGTCCCTTAGATACTCCAGCTCATGATATCACCCAGACAAACTGGACTTCTGTGATGAAAGATTATTAAAACTAAAAATCACCCATTAGGTTCTTCCAGCCCCAGGGGGCCAGTCACTTACCCAGGTCAATGGATGCTCAGGACCTTACACCAAAGACAACAATGCAGCCAAGCCTTTTGTAAACTAACTAAAGAGTTATTAACTAAGAAAATGACATGAGAGTTACTAAAAGGCTAAAGCAAACAAAATACATTACAATTGGACCAAAGCATGCAGTCCAAAATGATAGCAGGGATGTTAAATCTGCTAGATTTCTACAGGTCTCTCTGGGTTGCCCAAATAGGAACTCAGTCCTTCTGTTTGAAATTTCCTCAGTTAGAATTCACCAAAGATGGTGATAGGAAAAAGGTGGCCAGGGGCCTTTGTTCTCCCCTTTTATAGCTTGACCCTTTTTGCTGAGAAAATCCTGGCTGTGTCATGGGTCAGGCAGTTCCATGGCGTACGTGCTTTGCCATCAGTCCTTCATATGAACTGCAAATTTTGCTGGCAACTCCTGCGTACGTGCCCTTTGAGGTGTCTTCGGGAATGATATGCAGAGGCCCATATTTACAGTTCTTTTGTTATCCCTGAAGAGCTAACCTGTGGGCATTTCTCAGACTCACATGTTTGAGTTACAAACATATAGCAAAATGTCATAACTCCACCCACAATGTTGATCTGGACATTATGACAAGATAATAATAGTCAGCAGATTATAACTTTTCCAGTGATACCTCACAAGGCGTACTTTGTGCAAGATTTATCACAATTTTGTTACAGTGGTGACCATATTAGTGTAGATGGTCACCTTTCCCTTTAGACAGCATTGCACCTCCTTCCACATGGGAAGGGTGGGACCTGTGCACCTCTCCCCACAGATCTGCAGAGCACAATCGGGCTTCCACCTGCTCTGACTCTCTCCACTCTGGTGTATCTAATGCGAGAGCGCAGCTGGTCGGAATCCTCCATTGCAGTTCTGAGGACTGAGCCCCTTAATGCACTGAGAATAACCCCAAAGCCCCTACTTGGACCACGAGTGCCTTTTTGCATTAGCTCTTAGAATCCCGACTGCTGGAGTCTAGGGGTTAAGGGAAAAGCTCATTAAAAGTGTTTAAAAGTGGCGCTAATTAACGTAGCCATAACAAGCAGCATTAGGTGTCTGGTTACTTCTGAAGGGATTGTTGAATAACTATTTCTGCCGACATTCCAATTTGCATAATGACAAGGTGTTGGCATTGTATCCACCATTAATTTGCTTTATTTATAATGCCATTATGGAGCTCTCTTTTCCCCAAGCGCGATAAAAGGTATATGGAAAATATGATGAATGATGCTGCATGTTTGGAAATTGTTTAGGATATCTTGGGTTTTGTTTTTAATATTTTTGACATTAGCTGAAAACTACAAGAGCCTCAGGAGAAGCGTCTGTTGCAGGCAGTTAGAAGGGCTGAGACCAGACACTGCTTTACAGTGTGCATGAATCTTTATTTTACAGAAGGGGGGCGGGGGTGATCATGTGTGGTACTGAGCCCCCTTGACTCTTAAAAAGCACTCAGCACCTCACAGGATCGTACCTGAAGCAAAAGATTAATCTGGTATGTCACTCAAACACTTAACTCTGAATTGTGGTGGTGGTGGTGATGGTCTCCTACAGCACTTTTCATCTGTGAATCTCAAAACTTTACAGAAGTGGGCAAATATCATTATTCCCATTTAACAGATGGGGAAGCTGAGTCATGGAGTGGATGAGTGACTTATCCAAGCTCTGCCAGTACAGCAATGGCCATGCCATTAGTATTTCAATACCTGATTCTCCTCTCACACTGGATTTACACTCGTGAAACTCTCCTTACTTCAACAGAGTTGGCTCCTGATTTACACCAGTCGACATAAGAAGAAAGCCATGTCCCAAATCTGGGCTGTGACAGTCATGCCTCCGGAGATGCTAGAAATGAAAACTGCACCAGATGTTTCATTTGCTTCCTGTTGTTTTCTAGATCTTACTTGAATGACATTCCAAGATGCCTTCTACATGGGAGTGACAGAAAGATATTTGCTCATAGGTTACATTAATTTGTAAGGTTTCAGAGTAACAGCCGTGTTAGTCTGTATTCGCAAAAAGAAAAGGAGTACTTGTGGCACCTTAGAGACTAACCAATTTATTTGAGCATAAGCTTTCGTGAGCTACACTTCATCGGATGCATACTGTGGAAAGTGTAAAAGATCTTTTTATACACACAAAGCATGAAAAAATACCTCCCCCCACCCCACTCTCCTGCTGGTAATAGCTTATCTAAAGTGATCACTCTCCTTACAATGTGTATGATAATCAAGTTGGGCCATTTCCAGCACAAATCCAGGTTTTCTCACCCCACCCCACACCCCCCCCACACACACAAACCCACTCTCCTGCTGGTAATAGCTTATCTGAAGTGACCACTCTCCTTACAATGTGTATGATAATCAAGGTGGGCCATTTCCAGCACAAATCCAGGGTTTAACAAGAACGTCGGGGGGGCGGGGGGTAGGAAAAAACAAGGGGAAACAGGTTACCTTGCATAATGACTTAGCCACTCCCAGTCTCTGTTCAAGCCTAAGTTAATTGTATCCAATTTGCAAATGAATTCCAATTCAACAGTTTCTCGCTGGAGTCTGGATTTGAAGTTTTTTTTGTTGTAATATCGCAACTTTCATGTCTGTAATCGTGTGACCAGAGAGATTGAAGTGTTTTCCAACTGGTTTATGAATGTAATAATTCTTGACATCTGATTTGTGTCCATTTATTCTTTTATGTAGAGACTGTCCAGTTTGACCAATGTACGTGGCAGGGGGGCATTGCTGGCACATGATGGCATATAGCACATTGGTGGATGTGCAGGTGAACGAGCCTCTGATAGTGTGGCTGATGTGATTAGGCCCTGTGATGGTGTCCCCTGAATAGATATGTGGGCACAGTTGGCAACGGGCTTTGTTGCAAGGATAGGTTCCTGGGTTAGTGTTTTTGTTGTGTGGTATGTGGTTGCTGGTGAGTATTTGCTTCAGGTTGGGGGGCTGTCTGTAGGCAAGGACTGGCCTGTCTCCGAAGATTTGTGAGAGTGTTGGGTCATCCTTCAGGATAGGTTGTAGATCCTTAATAATGCGTTGGAGAGGTTTTAGTTGGGGGCTGAAGGTGACGGCTAGTGGCGTTCTGTTATTTTCTTTGTTAGGCCTGTCCTGTAGTAGGTGACTTCTGGGAACTCTTCTGGCTCTATCAATCTGTTTCTTCACTTCTGCAGGTGGGTATTGTAGTTGTAAGAATGCTTGATAGAGATCTTGTAGGTGTTTGTCTCTGTCTGAGGGGTTGGAGCAAATGCGGTTGTATCGCAGAGCTTGGCTGTAGACAATGGATCGTGTGGTGTGGTCAGGGTGAAAGCTGGAGGCATGTAGGTAGGAATAGCGGTCAGTAGGTTTCCGGTATAGGGTGGTGTTTATGTGACCATCGTTTATTAGCACTGTAGTGTCCAGGAAGTGGATCTCTTGTGTGGACTGGACCAGGCTGAGGTTGATGGTGGGATGGAAATTGTTGAAATCAGGGTGGAATTCCTCAAGGGCTTCTTTTCCATGGGTCCAGATGATGAAGATGTCATCAATATAGCGCAAGTAGAGTAGGGGTGTTAGGGGATGAGAGCTGAGGAAGCGTTGTTCTAAGTCAGCCATAAAAATGTTGGCATACTGTGGGGCCATGCTGGTACCCATAGCAGTGCCGCTGATTTGAAGGTATACATTGTCCCCAAATGTAAAATAGTTATGGGTGAGGACAAAGTCACAAAGTTCAGCCACCAGGTTAGCCGTGACGTTATCGGGGATAGTGTTCTTGACGGCTTGTAGTCCATCTTTGTGTGGAATGTTGGTGTAGAGGGCTTCCACATCCATAGTGGCCAGGATGGTGTTATCAGGAAGATCACCGATGGATTGTAGTTTCCTCAGGAAGTCAGTGGTGTCTCGAAGGTAGCTGGGAGTGCTGGTAGCGTAGGGCCTGAGGAGGGAGTCTACATAGCCAGACAATCCTGCTGTCAGGGTGCCAATGCCTGAGATGATAGGGCACCCAGGATTTCCAGGTTTATGGATCTTGGGTAGTAAGTTTCCTGGGGCAAACTTGCATTCACAGAACCCTTTTGCATCATTTACATTAAACAGAAGGACACTGCTTCCTTCAGACCCATTTTATCTAACCCTGGTTTCACACAGTGTGTGCTCAACCTGTGGGAAGGGCTGCTGCTGCTGCTGGAGGTCATAGATTCGGTTCCTGCCACTGAATTTTTAGAAATGCTGGATAATTTTTTGATCAATTATAATTGTAGTTACATATGAGAAAAAAAATCTAAGGATAACAAACCTTGTGCTGCTCTCTGGAGAGATGAAGAAGAAACTATCCCATGGACAGCACTGCGCAATAGGTCCAGGACTGTTTTTTTTTTTTTTTTTGTAACCACGTGAGGGATCAGTTATTGGTTACTGTTGAAGCCAGAAGACCCAGTTCAAAAAACCAGTAGTCAGAGCCAGTATGGTGAACTGTACATTCCTCCTCTTCTGCTGCTCGCTTGTGAGTCAAGGGCAAATGGGGAGCTCACAACTACAAAATTTCATTAAAGCAAAAAGCTCACATTAGGTGGATGCTTTTCCTCCCATGGGGAGGCACATTTGAAAGACGGGCATCCAAACAGCATGTTGAAATCCTGCGTTTGGAGGCTCAGATGGGTACTTAGGCATGTAAACGCCCATTTTACAGGCCTCGGCGGTGATTTGAACATCTAAATGCAGGAGCTGGATGTCCTGTAAAAATGCCCTTGTTTGAAAATTGGGCCCAGTGTGTGGAATTTGAGTTTGACTTAGAGCTGCCCAGGCACATGAGCGAAAACAGCTCTGCTAAGTTGACCTGATTATACTTCCTGTATCACAATGGTAGCGTATCTAAAGATGGGGACTTTTTCAATGGTGACCTAGCCCAGCATATCACAGTATTCAGGGATATCCCTGCTAGGTGTTTGTCGGTTGTCGTCTGTAACCTACTCTGGATTTATTTCCAGTTATCCAGCTGCTACCCCAGGCTTCTGAAGAGACTTTGTGATATTCTGCCTTCTGTGGCTGATGTATCGGTGTAGCTGGGGCATCCCTGCAGGCAGATGCCCCCCCCCCAGCTGCCATAATAACCCCTTGGGACTGTTAGCAGCAAGGGTAGGTTAGAGTAGTCCTGAGGCTGCTCTGACTTATTTTGACTGCAGGACTGGTGCCCCAACTGGCTCAGGATCAGGGAAGCAGAAAGGGGCTTTGGATCAGTGTGGTTTTTGTTGCGCTAGGCAATCATGCTAGCCATCTTAGGCATTTACGTAACATGAGCTTTTGATTAGCGTGGTATATTCAGAGAAGAATGTTATTATTGTAAAGTTGGTTTATGGCAAGAGATTGGGACCAAAGAATCTTGGTCCAGTTCCTTTGAGTCATACAGTTTAAGGCTAGAAGGGACCACTGATCTGGTCTGACTCCTGTATATCAGGTCACTACCACCACCCAGAATCCACACACTAAATCACACACTTGAAATGAGACCAAAGTTAATGAGACCCTGTAATGGGGTCCTTGGTGGGCCACGGGGCCTAGCAGTTAGTGTCCACTCGATCATGGGGTGGTGGGAGGGGAGCCTGGGCCTGCCCACTCCACCGGGCTCTGACCCAGGGCCATAGGAAGGTCAGCAGCATTTGGCCTCTGGGAGGGTCTCTCTGAGCTACCTTCCCTGGCTCACTTCCTACCACTGCTTTCTTCCCTCAGCTTCTGCTCCCAGGTAAGGAAAAAAGAAACCAAACTGCCAGCCCCAGCTGGGATCCGCATATAGTCCTGTTCCTTCAGGGAGGCTTTGCCAGCCCTTAGTGGAAGGAGTCTTCAGGGTAGGTCTGCACTCCTTCTGCTTCTGAGCTGGGTTGCTCCTTTTTCAATCCTGTCTCCAGTCCGAGCATATTCCTCAGGGTTGGAGGGGCAGGGCTAGCTGGGTCCACTATAGTCCTTTTACCCTTCCATCCCAGCATGAGCTTTGGGAACATTGGACATAAAGTGGAAGTGAGCTCCAGGCTGCTACGCCCTATCTTCCTCCCTCACAAGCAACTCTGCCATACAACTGCACTTATACATTTGTCCAGCTCTCTCTCAGAACGAATTAAGTTGTTTGCCCCCACAACTCCAATTGGGAGTCTGTTCCAGAGCCACACTCCTCTGATGGCTTGAAACCTTCTTCTATTTCCAGCCTGAATTTGTTTGTGTCAGTTTATATCCATTTGTTCTTGTGCCAACTTTGTCCTTTGTCCAATAGCTCCTCACGTGCCCTGGTATTTACCCCATAACGTATTTGCAGAGAGCAATTGTAGCTCCTGTCAGCCTTTTTTTTTGCTAGGCTAAACAAGCCAAGTTTTCTCAGTCTCCTCTCATAAGCTAAACCCTCCATTCCCCTGATCAACCTAGTAGCTCTTCTCTGCACCTGCTCGGTTTAAATTAATCTTTCTTCAACGTGGGTGACCGGAAATGTGCACAGTATTCCAAATGAGGTCTTGCCGGGCCTGGTACAATGGCATTAATACTTTATCTCTACTGGAAATGTCTTGCTTAGTACATCCTAAAATCGCATTTGCCTTTTTCATAGCCACATCACATTGTTGGCTCATAGTCATCCTGTGATTGAGCCACACAGCCAGGTATCTCTCCTCCTCTGTTGGGGGATGAACTCGCAGCTTGTAGAAGAAATTCTAATGATTATGTGCATGACCTTTCATCCCAGTTCTGCCACTCCATTCCTCAAGGTTATCCAGATCTTCCTGTATAACATTCCAATCCTTCTCTGTATTGGCAATGCCACCAAACTTCATAACATCAGCAAATTTCATTAGCGCTTTTCTACGTTTTGTGCCAAGGGCATTAATACAAACATTGAATAAGAATAGCCCCAAGACCAATCCCTGAGGAACTCCACTAGTAACCTTGCTCCAGTCCACTATTTCTCCTTTCAGCATGACCCATTGCCTTCTCCCCATTAGCCAATTCCTTATCCATTTTACAATGCTTGTTGCCAGCCCCATCTTTCCTAATTTAATGAATACTTTCCTATGTATTTCTTAACTGGTGTCTGTTATGATCTGTGAATGGGTTTAAATCCCAGGGCTTTGCTGGATTTCCCAGAAATGTAATGAGTTCTCTATGTGGTGGTTCAGTCTTCAGAGAGACTCCACAACAACCTCATCTGCCTCGTTACCTTCTGAGCTCTAGCTCCATGACCAGGGCATAGGTGTGAAACTATGGGTGCTGGGGGTGCTCCCGCACCCCCTGGCTTGCAGTGGTTTCCATCATACACAGGATTTACAATTTGGTTCAATGGCTCTCAGCACCCCCACTATACAAATTGTTCCAGCAGCACTGGCCCAGTGTGAACATTCTAGAGCTGACTGTCACTGAAAAACAATGTCTGAAAACAATCCTTTGATTAATTAAATGGACGGTGTTTGAGCCCCTGTTGTGTTTTCTCCCTGTGGCTATCCTAGTACATGAGTACCTGGGCCAGGATATTTGCCAGCACAGCAGATTTTGAGCAGGCTTCACAGAGTATTCTCAGAAAACAGATTCCAGATTCATACACCTTAAACTAAGAAGAGAGGAAAAGCATGTCATGTGACTTGAGTAGCCAATCAAAACAGCTCAGATTTTGAATATTGAATACTCCCAAGAAAAACGCTAATGACTGAGCTACCAAGACTGTAACCAGTGAACCCAGTGAGATTTCTAATCATCCTGGGACTAAGACTGGCACAGATCCCACTGAATTAAATAAGAAAATGTATCTCTTATTAGTGGTTGACTACTCAAGTTTTTGTAACATGGAGTTTTATATGTGAACTCAGTGAGTGCAACTTGACAGTTTTGCATAAACAGTGAGAGACTGTACATCATTATTTTAACACTACATATCACCTGCTGATCTTTCTGAACTAATCTGTGTGTTTCTTCTTGCTTTTTCCTCTCTGCTTTTGTGATCAGAGAGTGATTGATTGGAGACATTTTGCTGTTGACTGATTTGTGAGCATGGGCACCTGAAATTCTTTTTAAACATTCCAGTCCAAATTTTCAGAGGCCTGCAAAATGGGTGTAGCCCACTTTCCCCCATCTGGCTCTGTGGAAACATGAGTTGAACTCAAACCCGCAGCATTCATGATTAGTCTGCCAAACACTTGTTTTATTGTCTCCCACATAGTCTCACTGTATATAGACAGACACGTTCCCACGCTGAACAGTGCAGATACTGAACCTGGGCATCTATCTGATTGCTCTGTACTACTGCTGATGAAGGCCTGATGAGCCAAAACAATAGTTTCATATTTCATTGTTTGACCCACCTTTGTTTTCAGACTATGTAGTCTAATTAAGAAAAGGATTAAAGTATTACCAGCAGGCCTGACCCTTATTTAGGCTATTGAACAGCCATCAGGGGTAATGACTTTCACTCACTACCAACCTGAGCCGTACTCAAACCAGTGCCCTAGAGTTGAACGGCTCCAGATTCTATTATGAAAAGCCCCTCAACCATCCAGTCCTTCACTTGCTATCCCTGAAAAAGTGAATTTAGACCATATTTCACCACCACAGTTTCTTATTCCGGGGCTTGTTCTTGATCGTGAAAACTTGCCTGGGGTGGCAACTGTTGATACTTGTCGTACAACCCCTCAGACCAGGGGTGGTGAATATAACACCACACAGTGTGGTTGAGAGAGGAGATGGAATACTAGACCCTGACCTTGGACAAATCACACCTTCTCTGACTTGCTTTCCCCATCTGTAAAATAGAGATGATAACACCTGTCCACAAGATATGTTGTGAGCATTGATTAATGTTTGTAACAAGCTACATTAATGCTAAATAATATAGAGAGACAAGGTGGGTGAGGTAATATATTTTATGGGACCAACTTCTGTTGGTGAAAGAGAGAGAATTCAAGCTCCTTGGAGCTTGTCTCTTTCAGCAACTGAAGTTGGTCTAATAAAAGATAAAGATATCTCACCCACCTTGTCTCCCTCATATCATGGGACTAACATGCCCACAACAACCCTGCAAAGAAAGGATATGGACTCAGTTCTACTCCAAGCTACCTTCTGCAGTAATTTGTTACTGTGCTACTTATTTTACTTCTGTGGACGGTTACACCTGGGAACCTGTGAGCAGAAAGATTGGTTTATATTTTATTTTCACAACAGTGGGGAGGCGGGGGGGAAGTAGTCTGGATATTTTTTTAATTTACGGAAGTCCAGAGGAAAAGTTTATTAGCTCAGGCTGTTGTAGATCTTTCACCCAGCAGTTGGTGTGTTTTACTCTGTATTTGGTACTAAGGATTTATCAGACACTCAAATGAATAGCGTTGTTAATAGGACTCCCTCCTGGAAGCTCCGCAGTGGTTAGCATGGGGCTTCCCTGTGGACAAGGTGGGGTCACAATACAGTCTGGTCCTTAACTGGCAAATTCTTTTGTGGGCGCAGGCCAGCTACATATGTGTCTGTTAACACATCTGTGTAGAGGGCAGTAAGCTCTGTACAGGAAACAAGCTGGAGCTGCAAAAGTTTGGATCCACCTGGGATGTGCGTGTGTGTAAATGGGGGGCTTGAGTCCCCCTTTAGTCCGGTGTTGGCGGAGGCTGGACCTGAAATAATGAAACTAGATCCAGGGCGGGACCTGCCCCGGGGTCGCCTGCCAGCTGCTGCCTGCTGGGAGCTCTCCTTTGCATGGACGAGACCTGCCGTCTGCTGCCTCCCCTCCCCGGGCCTTCCCCCTGAGGGCTGGGGGAGCTTTCCCTCTTCGGTGGCCCCCTCTGCGGGCGGAGAGCGGTCCCTGCAGCCCGTGAGCGGCTCCCGCAAAGGCTGCGGGCTCCCTCGGTGCGCCCCGCAGCCCCGCTCCCGGGACGTTTCGAGACAGCCGAGTCTGGGGGAAGATGTAATTTCTCTGTCAGAAACTATAACTTCCTCACGCTTCAAGTGCCAGCAGCGGCAGTAAAAGGCTGTCAGAAACGCTCGCTGGGGGGAAGCAAACAAGAGGAAGGCGCTAATGGGATTAGAAAGCTATCATTTCGTACTGTCACCCCGCGGGGGCGGCGGGTGGGGACCGGCCGCGGCCGAGCGGAGCCGAGCCCCTGAAGCCTGGCCCGGGACCAGCCCTGGGTGGGGCCGGGGAAGAGGGGAGCGGCCTCGAGGGCTCCCTTCGTTAATTTCGCCCTCTTCTGAGAGAGGCTCACTGTTAAAAGTCCTTTTCTAGCCCATCCTCCAAAGGCAGCGGGCTGCTTCTCTCTGCCGCCTGGCTCCTCTCCCCCTGGGCTGGGACCTTTCAGAAGAGGTGGTGGGTGAAGAAAAGCCACCCTTGGTGGGGGAGTCTGCAGGCAGGGGGGAATGGTGGGGGGTCACCTGGAAAATGGGGCGAGCCCGTCCACTGCTGTCTGGGATCGGCTGGACGGGAGCTGATTAAAGGAGGACAAATTAATAATCGACAGCGCACTCTCCCGTCTGCGTTTCTTAGCATTATTCGGTGCCCTGGAAAGGCAGCAGTCAGCTCTCTGGAGTGAAGGGATTCGAGACATATACAGTTCCCTTCCCCAGCGTGAAGTATAGCATCAGATAGGAGAGCTGGGTGCGAGATAAGAACTTTGTCTCCTCTTTAATGGGAGATTTATAAGCTTTAGTTTACCTGGCAAACTACCTTTAATAGTCCATGCCTTTGCTTTGCTTTGCTTTTCATTTTCCTGGATCCATGACAGAACAGCCCTTATCTTAAAAAATATAAAACAGGGTCAGATTTTTTTTAAGCAGGGAATATTAATTTTGCAGTTCAATAAAAAGATAATTTACAGAAATCCAATGGCTGTTTCGCTATTTTTAAAAGGTGCGCTCATAATTCAACAGTTCATTTATGAAATGTACATAAATGCTTCCCAACCGCCGCCGTGTCTACCGCCAAATCGTGGACCTTGCAGGCCCAGCACTTCGGTTTCTATTTTATATCGCAGAGTTGAGGGGTCATTATTGAGCTCAAACAAGCTAATTCAGAAAATAAAAACCAGGCAAAAATAGCGAATAAGGTAAAGTTCCCTCTCACCGCAAAGAAGCAGAAAGCTTCTTTGTGTATAAGTAACTAAACTAGCCACGTTTAATGGGGGTCTCAAGGCAAAGGGAACAAAAACCACTGATCACGAAAGGCATTGCACCAGAAGGTGAGTTATTAGAAAGCTACAGCAGGGAAGTGATTCCGTTTTGTTATTTGTTCCTCCTCCAAAGTGAACTGAAACTTGCCGCCTCACAGATATCAGCGTTAAAAAACGAGGCACACACAGACCCAGGAGGACACCGTTTACTTAAAGTTTATTGAGTGATTTAAAGTGGTTAGCAAACAAAGTGCTTTCTCTTTCTCTATCATTTTGGATCCCCATTCTTCCCAGACCTTATACATTAATTATAAAGTTAAAACTTTCGTAACGACCAGAAATATACATAGATGCTTAATGTAAAAAAACAAACAAAAAAAATTGCAACCACTAAAAGTCTCTCTCCACGTGGGATTGACCAGACACGACTCCTTCCGCGGTCCGTGGACTTGATTTGATTTGTCCCTGTTAGTCGTTTTTTTTTTCCCCCTTTAAAAAAAAAGATCGAAGTATGTAAAAATCGTGAGATCACGAAAGAAAATAACCCATTGTCTTACCAACCCTGGGGCGGAGTGACAAGCCTAGAGTTTTCCATTTTACCCTGAGAGTCCAATGGGTACATCATCTTTTCAAGTGGCCAGACAAAAAACAAGGAACCGTGAAAAAATACAGCGAACGATGATTTACAGCTACTTCTATTTACAAAGAGGAAGGCGGGAGGATTTCTTCTCTCTCCTCTTCGTCCCTTCCCGAAGCCAAGTCCGGACACGGCGTGTATAAAAAAGGGTCGTCGAAAGGATTGTAGGGCAGATGAAAAGTTGTTGTTGTGTCTCCGTGGGGAGGAAGCTCTGGGGACTGGGGACAGCCGGATCTTGCTCGCCGTTGGGGCGTTCAGATGGGCGCCAGCCGTTGCCAACCCGGGGGCAGCCCTTGGACACTGCAACTCGGGGCTTTCCCCGGCCACCGAGTGTCCCCTCCCGCGGCGGGGAGCGGGGCCGCGTTCCCACGGTGTTCGCCTGGGGCCAGGCTCCTTTGCCCAAACTTCCAGCGGGTTCTGAGGCTGAAGCCACGCGCGCTCCCAGGAGCGTTGCTCGTTTTAAATGATAACCGGGGTGAAAGTAGCCACTCAGCTCTGGGGGGGGGGCAGAGGGGGGGCTTTTAAAAACAAAGGGCCGAACAAGAGGTTTGTCCGTCTGGGAAATGCGATTTCACCAACTCTCTCCTCCCCCGCAGTCCCCATTTCGCTCTAAAGCCCCTTCCCCCCCAAACTCAATGGCTAGAGAAAGAGCGGCGAGGTCGTCAGGGTTTGATCTCAGGTGGGTGACTGTTTTCGGGGCTGGGGGCGGGGGATGGATTTACTATTAATTATTATGATTAATTAATAATAATGTAGTGTTGCTTTGCGAAGTCCTCAGTTCACTGCGCTCCGCGGGGCTGCCCCTTGGCTTCTGTAGGAGCCAGGCGCGCAGAGAGAATTCAGAGGCGTCTCTTCCCCGTTAAGGTGATTGCGAGTTCGGGGCGCGCCTGGGGAACTCGGAGCGGGCGCGGCGCGGAGTATCCATCCCACTGGGCCGAATGGGAGCTCCGAGCGCGCTGGGGGGACTCAGAGCGGGCGTGGCGCGGAGTATCCTTCCCAGGGTCTGCTGCTCCAGCGGCTCGCAGTCCCGGGGCGGGGGGAGGTAGGTTTATAGGTGCGGGGTGTAGAAGGCCGGAGCCCCGTAAGTCTGCGAGCCCAGGACAAAGGGCGAGAGGACAGCGGGGCTGGGCAGGAAGGGCAGCTGGGCAGCGCACACCAGCCCCCCGGTGGGGTGCCCCGGGTAGCCACCGGGGCCGTGCATGGAGAGCGGGTTGCCCATGGGCGGCGAGTGGCTGAGCGGGCTCAGCCCGCCGCCCAGGCCGCCTCCCCCCAGGCCTCCTCCGGCCCCGCCGCCGCCTGCCCCGCCGCCCGTCGGGGCGCTGGTGTCGGCGCCCGGGTTCTGCTTCTTCCACTTGGTGCGGCGGTTCTGGAACCAGATCTTGACCTGGGTCTCGGTCAGGCTGAGCGACAGCGCCAGGTTGAGGCGCTCGCACACCGACAGGTACCGCGTGGACTTGAACTTGTTCTCCAGCGCCACCAGCTGCTCGTAGGTGAAAGCGGTCCGCGCCCGCCGGGGCTTGCCCGACTTGGAGTCCGAGCCCGTGCGCTTCCTCTTGGGCTTGGCCTGCGGGCCCCCGCCGGGGGCAGGAGGCTGGGCCGGCGCCTGCGGCTGCGGCTGCTGGCTGCCTGGCTCCCGTTCCTTCGGGTGGTGGCCGGGCTCTGCCTCGCCGGACCCCCCCACGCCGCCCAGGCTGCTGCTGCTGTTGCTCTCCTCGCTGCACAGCTCCTCCTCGTCTTGCAGCTCGCTCTCCGGGCTGGGACTGGGCCTGCTGCCGTAGTCCAGGTCGCACTCCTCGGCCTTGTACAGCTCCCCATCCTCTGCGCACAAGCAAGGAGAGGGGTTAGCTTAGCAGCTCCCAACCCACCCTGCCCCAGCACCCATACCCCCACCTACCCAGCCAGGCTGGAGAGGGCCCTGTGGGGCCCCCAGCTCTACAGTCAAGCTGAAAGGGGTAGGAAAAGATGGCCCCCCCGCCCCTAAATCTAGGCTCTTTAGACACAGACCTACTGGGAAGGGGGGGAGGGCAGAATCCAGGCTTTAGCGGGCACAGAATGCGAATCTGCCCTCCCAGCCTCCCGTCCAAGCTCCTTAGGCCAAGCCATCCTCTAAAGGAGAAGCAGAATTGCTAGAGGGCACTGGGAAGTTGGCAGTAAATTGCCCTGTTTACTTTCCTCAAGGTTGCTGCTGGGCCTCAAAGTGGGAGGACTTGGAATGGAGGTGATGTGAGGTTTCCTACATTTTTTGTGGGTAGGGGAGCATCTGTGAAAAGACCCACTGGTACACAGCAAAACCATTCATCATCCTAAGAGAGGCACTTTATAAACCCTGCCCTCACATTCTTCCAGCATGAGGGAGTCTCCCATATCCCCTCCCCAAGGGAAGGAAAGGTGGCAGGCCTGGAGCAGATTTGCAAAGAGGAAGTTTAAGGAGTGCCCTCTTGACCTGGAAGAATTGCGTTGTAAAGCTCTCTGGGAGAGGATTTTCCTTTGAATTGTGGGTGGTTTCTGTCCCTTGTAGACGCCACACATATGTACTGAGTATTTAGATGATTTAAGCAAAGGGTAAATGGGCATGGGAGAGAAGAAGATATACTAGGCTTGCAACAGTTGCTTTATAGGTCACGGTTTATATTTTCCTTTTTCACTGTAATCCGGATGGCACAAATATTGCAAAAATTCAGAAAAATAAATATCAGTAAGGGTAACTTTCGAAAACGTTAGGGGTCTGTCTATATTATCACCACTCTCATGGAGGAATCTTCCATCCAAAAGGTTCTCCAAATAGGAAGTCCCGAAGTGCTTTTTAGTAAGAAACCACCTTTGTCTAAAGCTGGGACACCGTGTATAATAGCCTCCAGCCCTAAAACCCTAACTAACCAAGCTAAAAGCTTTACAAATATAGAACATTATTTAGTGGACAACAATGAGAAGTCCTACTTTGTAATCATTCTTCGTTCATCTTCCGAATTAAAAATGATTGTGAAATGCTAAGAAATAAAATTAATCTCATTATTATTGTTTGTAGAAGCAATTGCAGTTAGTATCTTCCATGGCACTTCTTTCCAGAAGCCTCAGGAATGCTAATATCAAAATCATTTGATATTTTAGAAAATTGGACATCTCTTTCTGCAATGTCTTCAGAATAGAGATTTGAAAAATTAGGGCTAGAGAAATGAGCAATAACGAATATGGAACATTTTGGAAGAAAGTCTGTGAATGACACGGGGGTTTGCTGCAGGAAGAAGAGAACACCATTGATATGACTTTTTATTTTAGTTATTGAATTATCTGCATTGATGGAAGATTTGCTGCCTTCTGTGTTGGCCTGTTTCTAACCGTTTCTGTGCCTTGTTTGTTCTCGTGCTGTTCCTAAGGTAGAAGTATTAAACTGGAGTAAATACTTGTATTGATTAGCAGAGCAGATACAAACTTAATTAAACTCATTTTGTGTAATGTACAAACTAGTTAACGGTCATTTAATTTATTTGGGTTTATATTATGCTCCAATTAACGGGACTGCAGATGAGAACAAGGTAATTATCCGATATTTAGGGCCGTTGTACTTCTGGGGAAGATCAAGTCGTTATGAAACCTGAAATAATATTCGTAAAGAAGCCGCTTCACTTTCTGGATCATGCCTTAGACATTTCTGATAGCTTGAAGGCCGGATGCTATATTCCTTTGACCATCCCAAATTCCCAGTAAAGTAAAAAAGGAATTCATCAAATGCAGGATCGGGCCTCAGGCTGGAGTAAAATAAATAAAATACCTTGTCCTTATCACATTTAGATACTCCTAAACTTCCTGAATCGGTCTCCGTTTTACACCTAGATAACCCAGTATAGCTATTATCTGTAAATCCCCCTCTTTCCCACAAATTAAGCAGTGAGTTGATCATTATGACCCATTATGTGTTTGCTTTAGTCATTTAAATTCCATAAATACTAAAGCTGTACCGTCTATCTCAAACTTTGCCAAATCTTAAAACCAAATGCTGTATATTCAATTAGGTGATTATTTTTAATTGAGAAATTTTAAAAAGTGAAAAGATTATGTTCTGTGAAATAAGCTGATTTCGGCTGAACCTTGGATATTGCTTGCTCCCCACGGGGAAAAAGAGAGAGAGAAGTTTATTATAGTCACCTTAACCCGCAAAACCAATGTTTAGTAATCTGGGGACTTTTTAACGAATAATACTTTCCATCTTGGTGTTAAAAATTAGAAAATGGAAATCTGGAATTATGACAGATATATAGAAATATAACAACATGGGTAAGGGGTTTCTAAATTTAAAATAGTATATGAAGATGAAATAAAGTTCAAATAATCTACATCGAGTAGAAATTAAATTATAGATGGATGCCATTGTATATGATAATTTTGTACACACACCTTTCCATATGTTCTTGTTGAAAACACATAGGAATGTTTATATGTGTAGGGGTAAATATAACAACATACAGTACGTACGTTCAATACAGATGACACAGAATGTATGTGATGATTACTGTAGAGGGTTCCCCCCCCCCAATAATTTGTAAACATTCCCCAATAAGGGAATATTATAAAATATTCCCGTCAATAGGGGAATATTAAAATATTTTTCTAAACAACAACTGCACTAGTAATTGTCCAAGGCAACATCACTCTGGCTTTGCAACTGTTAATGCAAAACAAATTAACTGGAGGTTTCTCAATTATTTCTAAAACTAAATGTGTTTTGCAAGATGAACTTAAATATTTTCTATTTTCAATGTACTTGTACTTTTTCTGGTTGTAGAGAATCATAATGATTTTCGGATCGTTTCCCCACCCCCCACCGAACTAAACCAACTGCTTGATCTACTGTTACCCAAGGTGATGGTGATGATGGGACCATAATGCGATTAACTTTCATTATTTCTCAGTACTCACAAATCTATTGTTGGGTGTTTCTAGCTTTACAAAATATTAGCATAGTTAGGACTGAAGAGATAAATCGTGCAAAATCCCTGGCAGCTTGTCAGTAAGCAAAGTTTAGTGTTGCATGTGTTTCTAAATATATTTACTGTTAGAGAAATGAATGATAGAATTGCATTTCTCTCCTTGCCTGGAGATAAAGTATAAGATTGGTGATAGGCTGACCTCGTCGGTCTTTCTGATTGAACAGACCTATTTAGTATGACAAAAGTCAGATAGATCTGTTTAGACAAATACTTACTTTAGGTGAACTCGGAGTTTTAAAAATCTCTTTGATTTCTTTACGTCTAGCTCCTGCTATTGCTTTGATGATTAAAAACAGCTCTACTGTAAAGGGACTTGTGTTGAAACAGGTAGAACGAAAACCAATGTTATGGCCTAATTTTAATTGATATGGACATTCTAGCACAGAATTGTAAAGACACCGCTTTCTCTGGTAATCCTAGTCCAGAAATTTATTTTCCAGTCTTTACGGTATCAAACACAACCCACTGCTGTCCCACCCGTCAAAATACAGAATATCTAGAGAGATTTTTCATGTGTTCCATCTTTTCCCGGAAGTGCTCTAACATCTCCAGAGTCACAGCGTTTAGAGGTGAGAAAGTTGGAATATTTGGACCTGGAAAGAAAAAGCAATCTAGAGCTTGGGTCGAATGCAATTCCCGATCAATAGCGAGCCCTAATAAGTGTAATAGGTTTTAATCGAGTAATTATCCGAATTTTGACCCTATAATTTAGATGTTAGGAGAGAGTTTGCAAGGTGCTTGAAAGAGATATGCACAATTCGATAATAGGATATCGACCCAGGGAGTCCTACATGCCACTCTGGGGCGATTTCCCCCATTATCCAGCCTCTTTACGCTGCTAAGCACATTTTACCTTAAATGTAATCGAAGGAATTTAATTGTTTTTCCAGAGATAACCAGCATTTTGTCACAATTAGTCTGATTTGTCCTAAAAAAAGCCAAGGGGAGAGAGAAAATTGAATCTGTCGCCCAGAGCAACGCTCAGCAGGCCGGGGGTGGGGTGGAGGGGGAGATGGTTCTGAAAGCTGGGGGGGGGAGAGGAAATACAGAAAAGTCGTAAAAGCGACTTTGATGCTTGGAAAATCTGTGGGACTTATTTGATGATTTGAGAATTAATTTAAAATCCTGTTGGGCCTGCGCATTCAAATGACCTGCAGCCCCCTCAATTCTTCCTGCAAAGTTTGCTTCAGCAGCAACTTACACATGCCTGGTACCCTCGAGGACAGAAGTGAGACACCAGGGCGGAAGCTGTTATTAGGTGATATAATGCAGAGTCCGGTTCCATTCGCCCCCAGTAATCAAATGAACTCAGTGAGGCGTGATGGACTAGTTACATTTAATACAACATTACCCCTTGAAATGTAACGCTTTCTAGCCAGATCGCAAGCACCAGAGCCCAGGAGGAAGACGTTTGACTTTTGCAAACTGTTCCTGCCCCAGATTTGCGTTTGTATTTCCTTGTTTGCAGAACGGCAGCTACAGTTATTTATCGTGTGTCTGATTGAATCGTCAAGACACCTGTTCGGGAAAATGAAAGGAAGGCCCAGAGGGGGCATTACTGAGAGGACATGCACATCACAGAGTCTCCAGCTTGGAAGTAGTGCCCAGCATAAAACTTTACGCAACTGAAAGGAGGGCCGGGCCAGAAAAGTTTCACCTTGCATAGGGCATATAAACCAGGAGACATCACATACCTTAAACCAGGCAGACCTCGCTACACCACTGAAACCATCCATTTTAATAAGTGGGAAGAGGTGCTTATAAAAATGTTACACGTTAGTCCCTCCGCATGCACCTATCTCGCTCTACATTCTTAGCCAGGTGTAGAAGCAACAGGTAAGGAACATTTGCCCTTTACAGCAGACTCCCTGTGTCTACACGTGCAGTTGTGCCCTTTATTGTATCTGACAGAAGGCAGTGGTGACGGTGCGTGTCTCCGAGACTCACCTTTAGAAGCATGTAATCACACTGCATAATAATTTCAGGCGCTCTTTATCATCCCCCCCCCCCCCCCCCCGTAGCCGGCTATTTGCTCCAGACACGAGTTAGACACTCTGCGGAAGGTTAACATGCACAACGTACTTACTGAGTAAGTCCGAGGACTTTTTGCACGTTTCAAAATCTTCAGCCAGAGCCTTTGGATCTGCTAGTTCCGTTCCTGACTCCTCGGGTTTATCCTCTGCCCCTAGAGTGCATTCGCTCCCTGCGGATTTGTACAACACAGAACAGTGCCTCTTCTTGCTGTTGAATTTGTTGGGATCCAGGATGTCCAGCACCGAAAAAGAGGTGGTTCTGTGGACCACTGGCAGGGCTGCCCCTGCCCCCTCTTGTCCAGGGGTGTTGCTCTGATTGTCGCCTGGCCTGTCTCTATTTCCAGGGCACGAATAGACCGGTAGCTCGTTGCTGGAAGAAAGTCTCTGGTCCCCGTGGCTTTCCATGCTTTCCCCGTGAAGGCAGCCGGACACTGGCTCCACTACAATGCCAGCCTGGCTTGCCGCTGCTGCTGGGATAGAGATGTCACCCCCCTGAGTCTTGTCTCTGCTCGCATTCATGACTTTTTCCACAGCCCCTTCCACTTGCAACTCTTCCCCTTCCCACGAACTTCAGCTGGAAACTCCTGTCTCGCAATCAGCTCGGGAGCTGCTTTGTTTATCGTCAGTTTAGCACAGAGGCGAGCTGGTTCCTCTAGGTCTGCAGGGTTTCACGGGGCTAGGTCCACCCTGGATTGGAGTCTCCCGTGGATGAAGGAAGTCAGAGAGCGATGCTCCTCTCAGTTGCTCCTTCTTTCTTCTCATCATCCTCACGGAGCTACCTAAACAGTTATGTCCCCCACACCCCTCTCTCTCTCACCCACACACACGGGCAAGGCTGTATCTTATTTATGCATTCATATTTAGCAGTGGGTTGTAATTGGCTACAAATTAATCCCTTGCCCATAATAGTCAGTAATCTCCATCCCTGGAGGAGAGAGACACTGAAAGTGTGTGTGCCTGAGAAAGGGGAGGGGGGCGGGAGAGGGGAGAGAGTGAAGGATGGTGTTGGCTGTGATATACTTAGCTGTCAGCTCTGTTTCAGCACACCTCCACTCAGCTGGAAAGCATCTAAATAGCCTTATTTGGAGAAGTGGGAGGAGACCGCTTTCTTTGAAATAATTGCGGGGATCAATATAAAGAAGATATTATACACACCGAATGGGATCGCCCCTCCTAATGGTTTAGTTATAGGATCAAAAGGATAGTATTTGTGCTCAGAAGTGTGAACAAGCTCACCTGTTTCACCCCCCCCCCCTCCGGTGCATTATTAAATTAGAACAATAGAATAAAACTGATGTCCGAGGCTGAATGCTTTGGATTATACGGTGTGTAAGGCACACACATACACACGTTGTCCCTTCCCCCCACCCCATTAATTAAAATTACATATCAAATGAAAGTGCCTGGAAATACCGAAAGCAGAACAATACGCTTAAGCAACACAAGGTAAAACACGACGATCAATACTAAATAACGGGGGGGGGGAATCTATTCTTGTCCCACCTAGAAATAATGCAATAAACACAGCTCATTCTCATTTCTGAGAAACACTCCTTCATTCAAGGGGTTTTGAATGCAGGGAAAAAAAGGAAGAAATTAGGAAAGAGTTGCCTCTGAATTACAAAAATCTAATTTCCTTTCCTACCCAGGTTTCTCTCTCTGTGCGCGCGCGCTTTGACCATGTCCATTTCATTCTTGCTTTGGGTGTCCAAATCGCTGCTTAGTTTGAACCAGCTGCCAAAAAAAAGGTAGGAAAATAGAGAAAACATAAAAAGAAAATTAGATTTTTTTTTTTGTCTTTCAGGCTGGTGACACATACAAGGACAGGTCCTTTGCAATTACCGCGGGCAATGATCCTTTGGAAAGCAGAAATTAAAAGTTGGGAGAAATAATGGGTAAAACAATCAGCTGTAATTTTGGTAGGGGTTGGACATGATTAGCCCATCAATGGGCTGGGCCCAGGGGAGTTCCTGGAGCCCACAACAGCTCCCTCTCATATATTATAGACCAGCCCTTAGATTTTAATCAGACCCCACAACAGCGTCCTTCCTCTTTTATTACTTTGCTATGCTTTATCTTTAAATTATAAATCACCTTCTGGGTGGAAATGGTATGTATAATCTCGGATCAGGTGTAGATAATTACCTCCTCCCTCACTTCCCTGACCTCACTGCCACACAACCACAGCTAGAGCTAAGTTTTAATACCCATTGGGTTGTTTTTTTAAAAGCTGCTCTTTCTTCCCTTCTCCTGGGGTTGTGTCTTTGGAGCAATTTCTCTTTCAATACTTCTGCCGGCAGCCAGGGGATATTGTTTATGGAAAGGCGACGGTGTTTTAGGTAGACTTTGATCAGATTTCCTATTGTCATCCTCTCCGTTGGTACCTTTTCCGGAGGGAATCCGGTTTTCGGGGGAAAGGGGATTCTTATCTCTCGAGTACATTGGCGTCCTGGTAAGTTTCTGCCTGCCCCCCCCCCCCGCCAATATCTGGTCTAAATTGCAATTACAACTCTGCGCTCGAAGGTCCAAGCGGGGCCTATACAACGGGGGGGGGCCCATCGACCAGCACTGATATAAACGACAAGAGCAGGTAAATGATTATTAATTCAATAACATACACAGGCCCAAGGCTGCACCGTGAACACTTCGAGGAAGGAAGGAAAGTGAATCTGAGCCCCCGATGTCGCCTGGAATAAATCTCTCTCTCTCTAGGGCACTGCTGAGACTCTCTTTCCATACTCGATGCAGTGTGTTTATTCTTTGATGTACCCAATCAAAGCTGGGAAACAAAAGGCGGCGATTCGCTCGGCACCAGTGTACCGCGGGGAAAAGTTTTAGGGCGCGGGCAGCGCGCGGGTAGAGGACACAGCTGGGCCCGTCAACGGGGCGGAATTCTGCTCCGAATTCCCCCTTTCGCCCCAGAGGAATAAACCGAAGCGGACAGACGCCTTTGTGCGCGCGCGCCCCTGGCTCCTAAAGCGAGTGTTATAAAGATGTGCTTTTGCTCCTAATCACAATTGATTGTCAATTAGAGCCTCATTTGCGCAATCTCCATCCATCTGCCATCTCTGGTTATCTGTTCTCCGGAAAGTTAGCGCTGATTATGGGGCACGAGATGAGTTGTGACATGTAATATCGCGCTCATGATCGGGGCGGGTGACCACTTCCCTTTTGCTCCGAGCCAGTCCTTTTGCTGCCCCTTACAAAGGGACGCCAGCAGCACCACAGCCCGGGGAGGGGGGCGCATGGTTTGGAAGGGAAGGTGGGGGGGGGGGGACTCGCAGTAGGGGTAGATTAACACCAGTTAAATGCCATGTCATCAGACCTCTGCCCCTCCACCACCCAGGACAGTGGCTGGGATGGAAATGGTTCTTTCTCTAACCCAACAAAGCAACCCTAGCGGTTTTACGACTCTCCCGATAGCGATCTCTGTAGTTAGGCTGAATTATATCTGCAGGGAGGGGATATTTCTAACGCCGGGAGGTGCTTGTGGTTAGTTAGCACAGAACTGGGCAGCATTTGCTTCCCACGGCAGCTTGGGTGAGATGCAGTGTGCAGAGACCCCCCCACCACACACACTCCCTCCTCCTTTGGCAGGATGATCGCTCCCACTGCAGCCTGCCTGGGGGACGCTGCCGGTACAACACCGGCAGCTGGGGCGGGTTTGCACTGCGGGCGGGTGCCCGGGGAACAGGGAGGTAAGCGCGGAGCCCTTTCAAGCCGTGTTTACGCCCCAGCTCTTGGGGAGGCGGGGAGACAGAGCAGAACAGCTCGGTGCCAGGGGCGGGGGATCCTTTAGGGGATCCCAGGCCCTGGCTGCTGGGCTTAGGGCCGGGAGGAAGAGGGCCTGCGAATGAAACAGCCCCGCCAAGACAATCCCTGGCTGCAGCTGCGCGCTCCACCCTTCTGGTGCCAGCAGCTGGCTAGGGGAGCCCATTACTCTCCGGGGCTTCTCCTCCACCCTCGTGCAAGCCACAGGGGCCAGGCCAGCTGGCGGCAGAGTAAGGCTGGCTAAAGGGAGAGCGAGAGGCTAATACTTCGGGGTGGGAGGGCTGCCGCTCTCAACAGAGCCACAGTCTCCCAGTCACCGACAGAGGCGAGCTGGGTCTGTCCTGCCCCGTCCTCAGCAGCACCACGAAGGGAGAGAGACGCCCCTAGGCTCCTCTTATCTCAGATCCGCAGAGGCAGCGAGCTCCCAGGGACATTTTCAAATAGCTTTTGGATCCAGAGGACGCTCCGTCCCCTTCCTCCCGCCAGCCGCAATGACCTCTGCCGGCGAGAGCGGCCCCTCGGCAAGGCCCTCTGTCCAGCCCCTTGCGAGCCCAGCTGAGATAAAACTGCTCCTTCCTCCTGACCCCTAAGTTGTCTAGGCTCAGACAATGCAGCCTGGCTCCTCGTTGCATTTTCAACGGGAAGATGATCCTTAGACACTGAACAGCAAAGCGAGCTGCCTAAAATCAGAGCCCCCTTACTGTCCTGTCCCCCTGTCCATGGGGCTGGCTGCATGGACATGCGGATCGTTATCTGTCAGCCCAGAACATTTGCATTTAGTAAATATAAACCTTTACATCCGGTGACCCCTTCTGCCTAGATGTGCTTTGAAGCTCTATAGAAGGGACTGGAGCCCCCTGCTCCATTCGACGCGGCCGGAGTGGGGGCCACGAACACCCCCCTGAGCACCGGCTGCAGCAGCCCGCACCGGAGTCTTTAAGCAACAAATTCCATCTTTTTAAAAAAATTAGATTTCTACAACTCCGGTCAAAACCTGAAGCTTTTCTTTTTTGGCCATTCATCATTCCCTTCCAGCAGCGCGGATCTCAGGGTAATTAAGGGCATTTATCGTGGTGGTAAAACAGTTTAGCAGCCCTTGTTATATGGGGAAGGTCACTTTGATGGATTTCCATGGGGGAAAGGATTGGGAGAGGAGGAACTGGGGGGAGGGAAGGGGGGTTATCTGATTCGGGGTGGAAGCGGTGCAAGAGAAATCCGCCTCACTTCCCCCGCACTCTTGATCGGTTTGCATTGATCAGAAATGTGCCCTGGGAGCAATGGAAGGTCACTGAGGATAAAGTCTTTCCAGTACCTCTCCTGCGTGGATGGAAACACATGGTCCCTGCAACGCGGAGCATCACGTTGGAGTCAAGTCCCGTCTGTACAATCCAGATACACCGAGTGGGAAGGAAGCCTGGATGGTCCTTCCACGCCCCCCCTACCCCTCCACAAAAGTAACACATGCAGAAGAAAGACTTTTCACATCCCACCTTTTAATTTAAACCTTAAACCCGCGCATCTTATCAACAAAAAGAACAGGAGGACTTGTGGCACCTTAGAGACTAACAAATTTATTTGAGCATAAGCTTTCCTGAGCTACAGCTCACTTCATGGGATGCATTCAGTGGAAAATACAGTGGGGAGATTTATATACATAGAGAACATGAAACAATGGGTGTTACCATACACACTGTAAGGAGAGTGATCACTTAAGGTGAGCTATTACCAGCAAGGGGGGGGGGGGACTTTGTAGTGATAATCCAGGTGGGCCATTTCCAGCACTTGACAAGAACGTCTGGGGGGGGGGGCGAGAATAAACATGGGTAAATAGTTTTACTTTGTGTAATAACCCATCCACTCCCAGTCTTTATTCAAGCCTAAGTTAATTGTATCCAGTTTGCAAATTAATTCCAATTCAGCAGTCTCTCGTTGGAGTCTGTTTTTGAAGTTTTTTTGTTGAAGAATTGCGATTTTTAGGTCTGTAATCGAGTGACCAGAGAGACTGAAGTGTTCTCCGACTGGTTTTTGAATGTTATAATTCTTGACGTCTGATTTGTGTCCATTTATTCTTTTACGTACAAACTGTCCGGTTTGGCCAACGTACATGGCAGAGGGGCATTGCTGGCACATGATGGCATATATCACATTGGTAGATGTGCAGGTGAACGAGCCTCTGATAGTGTGGCTGATGTGATTAGGCCCTAGGAAGGTGTCCCCTGAATAGATATGTGGACACTGTTGTTAACGGGCTTTGTTGCAAGGATAGGTTCTGGGTTAGTGGTTCTGTTGTGTGGTGTGCGGCTGCTACTCTGGAATCTTATCGACAGGGTTTCCTACAAAAGGAGGCCAAGGTGGCTCCAGGAACTTTGGAAACCGACTGAGTTTTGTCCTGTCCTTTAAAATATCTGCCTGATTAGGAAATTTTCAGACCAAGATACATGTTTTTCTAAGAACGAAGATCTAAGCTGCCTACCTACCTACGGCGGATATTAATTCAAATACAATAAACGCAGGGAGACAAATATCGCCTTGCAGAAATGTGCTTTAACCCCATTTCGTGATCGCACAGCTACTGTAAACCAGAGCCCGGGTACTGACAGACCCACGAGAATGACTAGGAAAGAAGAATAAAGGGGGAAGAACAGCGGAAGTAAGGGAACTAGGCAGTTAGGGATATCTGTAATGTCTGTCTCCCCTGGAAGAACTGGAAACGGGGGGACTGAAATTGGGAGTCAGGACAAGGAAGAGTGTGTGTGTGTGTATTGTACGTTTATCAGAAGCAGCGTCTAATGACACCTACTTCTCGGGCACATAGCGAGATGATCTATCGATATATCCTTTAACCACGACGGTTTTCTCTTCGATTTCAAACATGGCTGGTTTCCAAAAAAATCTTCCCAATCAGGGTCCTCTGCTGAGAAAGAGCACCTCCAGACTGCGGAATGTTAAAACTGCCACCTTTCTTACACTGCCATATTTGTATCGGCAGCTCACAGCGAGCGTCTATCCTACCTGTTCTGGAACTATTAAGCTGGGGGGGGGGGTGTCTGGTCGCTTTAATTATTATTTTATTTATTATTATGGCCATCGGTCTCCAGCCACAACAGTGCGCTTGTTTCAGAATAAACCATAATTAGTTTAAAGACGGTTTGTCTTTTCACCCCTTCCCTGAAACCATGAGAGGTCTCAGAAGTGAGCGGTAATGCTGGAGGAAAGGGGTGGTGGAGGATGGTTAATGTTAACCCAGTTAAAGCCAAAGAATTAATTAACTCCATCCAAGAAAGAAAATGATTATTAAAAAAAAAAAAGAGAGAGAGAGAGAGATTATGAAGCAGATCTTGCCCTCTATCAATACAATGTCAGGTCCTCACAGCAGAAGATTTAAAAGCCCAGGGGATTCCAGGTTAGGGTAGTAATGAGCTTAATTGAGGTTAATGCTTCCTGCACAGCTCCTTGATTATTAAATTAATATTATCACACACATGAATCATAATTAGAAGTTTAACTAATGCTCCAGGGGAATCCTCGGAGGATCTATTAAAACAGTTCTCTTCTTTCTCACCGGTTCCCTGAGAGTTTCAAAGCAGGCAGCGGGGGGGAGAGCCCGGCTGTGCTGGGGCCCTGTGGAATTGAGGTATGTTTATTCTGTTGCAAATTAAGATCGCTTGGGAGAGAGAAACATCCACTCCCGACACGAGGCTTTTTGCTCCCGAAATGACACCCAGCGAGAGGTTCAAAGGCAGCTTACCTTGCTCCCTTTTAAGATTTAGTTCAGCAAATTCCTGTTTAAATCCAGCCCCCCTCCGTTAATCTAGGCGCTTATCTCCCTATACCCTGGAGTATATATAAAATACTAATAAAGTGGCTTGTTGCCACTTGACTCGGGGAAAGATCTCATCGGCAGCTCTTATTCATACACCTAGTGAAAGCTGATCCCTTTTGCTCAGAGTCCGTTATAAACTCACCACCCTCGCCCCCTCCCACAACGAAAAAAATGCCCGTGACTCTTTTGGGAGTCTTTAGAAGGGGAATGGAGGGCTGGTCAAGTCTAGAAATACTTTAGTGTTCTCCTTTATAGCCCCCCCCCCGCTTTGTAATATGTAGGTGGCTTTCCTGTAAAGGGAGGGGGTGTCCCAGCCATGCACTGTCCGTTTCTATTGTTGGTATTACTTCTTTTCCAGCAGACACCCCATGTGGGTATGAAGATGAGCGGAAAACCAGCCTCTCTGTGTGTCCCTGTCTGTCCTTATCTCTTCCTCTCTATCCTGCGAGCCCTTTGTAAATACTTCCTAAGCCTGGACAATAATCAGGAGGGAGAGAGGGTGTGTGTGCAGGGGGGATCCAACCCCCCCCCTCCCATGGGGAGGTGCAGCAGAAAATTAGGCAGTTGGTTTGATTATTTATTTATTTATTTTATTTGCACGTGGGTTGAAATTGACATCTGTTCCTCTGTCGGGGGCCTGGGGGGAGAACGTTAACTTTGGGGTTAGAACCGGGAGAAGATTCGCTGGCGAAGGTATGAATGTGGGAAACTGGGGGGAGGGGAAAAAAAAAAGCTAAGGACAGAAAGGGGGTGGTAAAAAAAACAACCTTAAAACAGCCCTACTCCCCTCCTGGGATTCAGAGACTGTGGACAAAAGGGGAACGGGAATAAATAAAAGAGAAATCCGATGGTTTGCACGTAAGCATCTCTCTCTCTCTCTCTTTCGTTCTCTCTCTATTTATTTTCTTCTCTGTTGCTGAGACATATTGAAGGGGTAGAAAAAGGAAACATTAAGATCAACTGTGAGCCCTGCCGACGGTTTAACGATTTCAAATGAGCTCTGACTCTGGTGAAAATCTGACAATTACCCATCAGGATGGCAGATGATGGTTAAAATTACCAGAAATCAATATTCTCACCGGGTGTCCCAGCCTGATAAGAGAGACCAAGACAATGTTGACTATTAAAGTCGACAGCTTGAGATATTACACTATTAGTTATGCTATTTTTAATAATCTATAATATTTGGGCTATAATTAATTAATTATACGGGTCAGATAATATCTGGGGCTGGAATGAGGTCTGAAGGGTCTATTAAGGTTGGTAATGAGAAAGGAGAAATCTAATCTAAGGACGAGGAGCCGTGAAGGAACAAATATACAACAGACTTCAGATAGAGAGGGAGAGAGAGAGGAGGGTTATAGCAGACCCAGTACTCACACCTCTGCTTTCATCTCAGGGTCTCATCGCAAGAACATCTCCACTTCTCCTTTTCATGCTGATGTCCCTTTATTTGCACAAAGGCCTGATTTGCACTGAGATGTTATAACCCGCAGGTAGTTATTTTAATGTAAAAATGATTAAACATGTTCTAAGGGATTAATTGACATTTTAAAAAGTAAGCCTTGCGAGCGTTCCTATGGAAGGGGGAATATGGTAGGAAATCTCTAGCCCAGCGGTTCTCAAACTGTGGGTCAGGACCCCAAAGTGGGCCCCGACCCCATTTTAATGGGGTCACCAGGGCTGTCTTGGGCTTGCTGGGGCCTGGGCCCAAATCCCGAGCCCCACCACCCAGGGTCAAAGCTGAAGCCTGAGGGCTTCAGCCCTCAGTGCTGGGGCTCAGATTACAGGCTCCCTGCCTGGTGTTGAAGCCCCTGGGCTTTGGCCCCCTCACCCGGGGTGGTGGGGCTCAGGCTTTGGTCCCCCTCCTGGGGTGGTGCAGTAACTTTTGTTGTCAGAAGGAGGTCGCAGTGCAATGAAATTTGAGAACCCCTGCTCTAGCCACTGGTGGAGGTCAGCCCCTCTCTCTGGATGCTGCTAAACCATCCCTGACAAGTAAGACTTTTAATATTTTCCCTGGCACCTAAAGAGCCTTTGAAATGCTGTTGGCGTGTCCCAGATTGTACCAAGTGGCATCTGTTTCCTAACAGACACATGTGTATATAGTTTATGTATGTATAGCTATACACACGTGTGTGTCTGTGTGTCTGTGTGTGTATATAGCTATACATATATAATGTATGTGTGTTGTGCGTACCCTCACATAAAATGGCTTTATTTCCCTCTTTTCAAATTAACTTTATCAGACTGCATGAATTATAAACCATCTCTTTCCTCAGTGTTATTAACCAATATTCTAGGTGTGACACACAGGACGACACCCATTTTACATTAATTATAGCCACACAAAGACTGTTTTTATTATCCTTATTCCAGGGGGGGTATTATTTATCATATTAATTCCACCCTTATTAGTTACAGGCTGAACAAGGTGGGTGTGTTGAACAACTTCCCTGTCATACAAGATAATGAAGGAACCAAATTTTCCTGTTCTGCTTAGCTTAGACAGGGAATTTTCTTTCTAAATAGCCTCTCTCTACTTTTCCAAACCAACTTTAATAAAAAGATACTCCTTGATCGGGTCTCCTGGAAACTGCAGGAGGAGATCGCTCAGATTCTTCTTCTTAAACTGAATGTGGTAGGTTCTTACGGGTAACTGTTCCTCCACTCCTGAAGCCCTAATTGGTGGAGTCTCTCAAGGCTCAGTACTCTCCCCTGGATTATTCCACATCTATACAAAGTTAGTGGGAGAGCTGGTGAGGCAACATGGATAGAAGTGGCAACAGTTGGCAGATGACACCCAGCTCTACATCTTCTTTGCATCGAATATTAATACATCATCTCCCAGCTTTTTCAGTGTCTAGCCAAAACCGGTACCAGGACAAAGTGCAGCTGGCTAAAGCTGAACTCAGGCAAAGTTAAGGCGATGCTGATGGGAAGAAGGAAGTGCTCAAAGAACTTGACTCCTCTCTAACATTTCCCAGAATTGAAGGGATCTGCCCTCTGATAGTTCAGCTGGCCCATGGCTTTGGGGTCCTTTTGGTCTGCTCAATGCTATTGGCAAATAGCAGTTGACGCAAAACAACCAACCAAACCAAAAACGGCAATTTCCATCTGCCAGAAGATTGCACTGCATCTTTTCAGAAACGGATTTGGCCACAATGATCTACATACTCATGACCTTGATCATTGCAACTCATTATATCTAAAAAGCTCCAACTAGTTCAAAGTGCAACAGCCCATCCGACCGCTACATAGGTCACCTGGAGCACACCACTGCATTGACTCCCTATTGAACAGAGTCCTGATAGTCGAGACTCTCCAGGGGTCTGGTTCTAGCCACCTGATAATTTGCCTCTCCTGCCTCAAGCTTGACCTCTCACAACAGCTACATTCCACTGCAGCAATGAAACTGTTGACCAGTAGGAGAAAGCTCATGAGGATGGGAGGCAGAACTTTTACAGGCACTGGATTTAGACTATGGAAGCCCCCATAGTACAAGAAAGAAATAACCCTGGATATCACCAGTTTCAGAGCTAAATGCAAAACTCATTTCTTCAGCTTAACGTTCCTTCATTAACTGGTTCATACAGAACACTTCTCACATCCCAAGCAAACAAAAGCCTATGGACCAATCAAGCTAGGAAGGAAGAGCGAGAAAGAGATCGCTATTCTTATTTCTCTTTTTAAATACTTGGGAAGTGCACAGATGTTTATGGCTTCTGCAGCTTTATAAGTACCTAGATAGACAGGCTTTTCCACTGAGCAACTATGTACATTAATAAATATAAAGATTCTTCTCAAATATGCTAGTGTCCAGAAAGATTTAATTCGGGGTAAATTCACTCCTGGGTTGAAAACCAGCACAAAGATATTGAACTACTCCAAAATCGGGTGTAAGTGAGACTGAAGTGGTGCATAAGCCAAGAGTAGTCTCTGCAGCCCATTGAGTTGCACCCATAGCAAATAACTAATAAATAAGACATCTTTTATTTTATTCCAGGAAATTATACTTCACCCATCACCACAGGAGCTGAGTTCTGATGGCACAGAATGAATTATGAAATACTAATTTTTTATGGGGTTGTAATGAACAGGAAATTTAAGCTTATGACTCAATGAATTTTGGATATCCTGAAAAACACACCAGAAGACACGAATCTTTTATGCAAACTGAAGGGGAAGAAAGCCACACGAGGCAGACAGATTCGTCATGTGCTGTATATATTTTCCTGCCTGCTAAAATCTCTGCTCTTGTCTACTATGGCAGCATCAGTGATGTTAAAATTACCCTTCAAAGGCCTCATCCTGTGGTTTTATAAAATGCTGAGGCCAAATTTGACCTTGGTTACCCTTATGCAGTCTCCTGAGGAAAAAAATCCCTTGACACTTGGGCTTTACTCCACTAGGCAACAGAAATGTAAGGCACATTAGTGACCGGTGAGACAAGAGCATATTCTTTACTTGTAATAGAAAAGGCAGCTCTGCAAATGCATATTTGGTGGTGGGAAGTGATCAGGAATGCTGCCCCAGCAGGGTGAGACATACAATTCCTTTTCAGCTTGTGCATTTCACACCAGTTGTGAATCCCTTATCTGATGCTGTGTGTAAGAGGGTGTCACATATATAATGGTTTCCTATGTATGGATACCACCTGTTCAGTTTTTCTTTGTGAAATTTCATGCTCACCTTTGCTCTAGAATGACTAGAAAGGTAAGGTGCCGTGTATTACAGCTAAAACCGACAGTGAACTTCAAAGAGACTGCCAAGCCTGTGGCTATAATATACTCATGTATCTAGCTAGCTGTTGTTGTTGTTTGTATTGCAGTAACACCTAGGAGCCCTCACCGTAGACCAGGATCCTGTTGTGGTAGGCACGATACAAGCACTGAACCCAGCAATCTGTATGCTCCACAATCTTCTGTTGACATCGCTGTGTGACTGGCCCATTTAAGGGGAGATGGGGCTTAGCACCACCTGTGATCAATCAGCTGTTTCTCAGCTGAGGCTGCGGGTCTGGATGATTGTCTACCAGTACTTGGTCTTTACAAAGGTCAGAAGGAGCTCAGCTGAGCTGGAAAGCTGTAGAGGAAGTAATTTAGCTATTAGGGGAGTTTGAGGCAGATGGTCTGGGGGCATAAGAACTGCAGTAAGCAGGTAGGTTCCTACAGGAGTTCCAGGTCAGGGAATGGGCCTGGAAGAGCACTGGCTGGGGGAGGCGAGGGAAAGGTTCTGGGAACTGTAGGCTTGGCTGAGTAGTGGAACTATTTTCTGCCTGTCTAAGTTTCTGTTTAACTAGCTTATGCCCTGAGGGGAGAGTGAAACAGGCTCTGCCATGGCTTTTGTCCTTTCTGGGTTAGTGAGACAACCCAGTTGTTTACAGAAGTCATCACGAGTTCCTGGTGTTCAGGGAGCATATGATAGATTTTTCATATACAGGCACAACCTGATTTTTGGGCCCCTATTAGAAGCAACCTTAAAAAGCCACTTGCTCGTCTATGGCGTGCAGCTGCTCTGCAGGCACAAAATGGCCGCTATGCATGTATCTTATGGGAATACATTTCTTTAGAGGCTTCCAGGACCTTATTCCACTCCAACATGCTGCCTTATTATGTCCCACAGGTAGCGGTTGTGTTAGGGCTAGGGAGAGGGAGGGGTGCAGTAGGGGTGGGTCAACCCTGGGAACTCAGTGCAGCATGTGGGGTAGCAGCTGTTCTACTGTAGCTTGCTGGCTCCCTGGTGGCCAAACGCTGCCCTGAATTTCAATTGTGTACACCCCCCGACTTCAGAATCTGGCTAAGGAGGGCTGTGCAATGACCTGTTCCTGGAGGCAAACAAGAAAACCACCTGTGTATCTAGGGCAGGATTTGGGAATATTCTAAGATACTGGTCACACTGAGAGAGCAGTTTAGTTGAAGTATGCACACATCTTCAGAGGCAACTTAAATATGCTGCTTCTGGGCCCAGTTCTCGGCAAGTGGGCTGCTCCTCCAGATACAGAAGTAGGCTGGGCACCCTCTCATACAGACTTGGTGCATTACAAAGCACGCCAGGCTGCACATAAGGTGAAATAGATGAGGAAAAGGTGTGTGCTTTTTTTTTTTTTTTAAAAGACAAAGCCACCAGGATACTTGTCCATGTTCCATACCAGATTCAAGGGGAGTGCAGAAGTTGAAGGAAGGCCAGCAAAGTACTTCAAGCCCTGACGTGGACTAAGGCACATTCACCAGGGTGTAGGTGTCAGGGAAGCCTTCCCACTCGAGAGGTAGCTGGAGAAAAAGCAGCCCGGAAGCTGCATACGCAACCAAACAGAAGAAAACCAAGCCCAAAGGTAGCAATTTGCACTCTTCATGTGGCAGAGGGCACAGCACACCGAGAGTCACTATAGAACTCAGAATACATGCACTGTGGCTAGTATCTGAAATGAAAGGACACATGGGGCAATTGTATCTAGTCAGAAGTCTTTATGTACCATGAGCAGGGTGAAATAGATTCATTGCACAGCAAAGGTGAAGGGTATTTAACCAGAATGATAGCCATACAATGGAGATATCAGGACTTTGCTCAGGCTTCCACACGTCACTTAACAGGTATGCAGACAAAAATGAACTATGAAAATATACCAAACCAGGGACCCCTCCAGCAAGGTGCTGGGTTGGCATAAGTGCATTGGTGGCTTGCACATAGGCATGCTAGCCAGCCGTAGTTCATTGCTTAGCTGTCCTGACCTGACTCTAGTAAAGCATAAGACATACTAGCCTCACTGGTGTCATTTATTGGTGTGTACCATAGGTGGGATAATCCTTCCAGAGTGATACCCTGCATTGCTGTCTTTCCCCAAAGGCTGGGAATGGGCTGGTGGCAGTGCATGTCCTGCCTACTATACTACCACTTGACTGGGGAAGACTGCAGCTCCTACTGGTTACTTGTCACATACATGTGGAATTTGTGGGATGTGACTGGCCACTAAGAGTAGGGGAGGCCTATTGTCACTACAGATCCAGTTCACCAGAGGGTTTCCTGTAGCAACATGTGTAGTTAGCACCTCAGAACATCAGGTTTTCCCACTGCATCTAGTTTGCCCAAACATGGTTTGGCTGACCAGGTGGTCTGCCTCATAGGCAACATCTCTGAATGGTTGTTGGGGTGTTTTGTGCTTAGGGAACAGCTCCCTCTCAAAACACCACCACCTATTGGAGGCATAGCTGGTGTGCTGCCCTATGACTTGTTAATGAGCATGGTGCTTCATCCTGTTTTGATGTTCACTAATCATGGGACCATCCTTCCTCCTAGCTTGCATGCTCTAATGTATCAATGCATTTCAGGACTTCCATTCCAGTCTATGAGGTGCAGAGCTTGCTGTTTATGAGATCACCACCAGTGGTTGCTACCGTCATGGCTTTGACTTCTGAAGATGCTGATTAATGTATGGAGCACAACAGTTAAATATTTACAATTGTTTGATAAAGGTTAACAAAATTGACATAACTTATTGCTTGTGATGGGTTAGTTGAAGCACTGCTCAGTCTCTTTGCTCGTGTAGCGATTCCCAATGCTAGCAGAGCTGGGGCAGTGGGGGGAGGAGGCGGCTCTAAGTTTTTCAGTTCAGTAGCACTCCAGGGTGCCAAAACTCTATCCCTATTAGATTAATTATTTTGCTAGAATAAATGGGGTGAATTAAATGAAGACTGCCACATTCCTGATTTGCACTTATTGACAGACTGTTCTGGGCTGGCTCTATTAACGGGGTGCTGAGCTACAGCAAATGCTTTCAAAGTATTTACATAATTATGTCTGTTTCATGAACTTGATCAACTTTCTCCACCCCAAAACATCAGGAGGAGGTGGTAGTGCCCTACTCCTGTTCTCACTCTGGCCCAATGACTGTTCCACTGTGGGTAAATATTTAAATTGTCATTTGATGAGAGAGAAGGACTCTGTAGTCCATTGGTCAGGTCAACGACCTGGGAGGTGGGAGACCAGGCATAGTCTCCCTTGTCCAGCCATTCTTAATTGATCCAGATTAGAATAGTTATTAGAAAGAATAGAATAGAGAGGAGAGAGTGAGGAAGCCGCACACAAGAATATCCCATAGCTCAGAGGATAGAGCATTCTGAGAAGAGGGAGACCCCTGTTTCATAGATTCCAACACTGAAAGTGACCACTGTGATCACACAGGCCATAGAACTTCCCCACAATAATTCCCCGTATCGTTTTTTTCAAAAAAAAATGTGCTCCTGATTTAAAAATGGTCAGTGATGGAGAATCTGTCATGACCTTGGATAAACTGTTCCACTGGTTAATTACTCTCATTGTTTAAAAATGTTCTCCTTTCCAGTCTGAATTTGTCTTGCTTCAACTTTTCAACCACTGGATCTTGTTATGCTTTTCTCTGCCAGATTGAAGAGGCTGTTATTAAGTATTTGTTCCCCATGTAGTGACTAATAGATTATAATCCAGTCATCCCTTAACATTCTGTTTAAGATAAACAGACTGAGTTCCTTGATTCTCACTCTGAAGCCTGTCCCCCCCCACTTTTTTTTTAAAAACATTCTTGGGGATCTTCTCTGAAAGACTACAAGCCGTCAGGAACAGTATCTCCGATAATGTCACGGCAAACCTGGTGGCTGAACTTTGTGACTTTGTCCTCACCCATAACTATTTCACATTTGGGGACAATGTATACCTTCAAATCAGCGGCACTGCTATGGGTACCCGCATGGCCCCACAGTATGCCAACATTTTTATGGCTGACTTAGAACAACACTTCCTCAGCTCTCGTCCCCTAATGCCCCTATTCTACTTGCGCTATATTGATGACATCTTCATCATCTGGACCCATGGAAAAGAAGCCCTTGAGGAATTCCACCATGATTTCAACAATTTCCATCCCACCATCAATCTCAGCCTGGAGCAGTCCACACAAGAGATCCACTTCCTGGACACTACGATGCTGATAAGTGATGGTCACATAAACACCACCCTATACCGGAAACCTACTGACTGCTATTCCTACCTACATGCCTCCAGCTTTCACCCAGACCACATCACACGATCCATCATCTACAGCCAAGCTCTACAATACAACCGCATTTGCTCCAACCCCTCAGACAGAGACAAACACCTACAAGATCTCTATCAAGCATTCTTACAACTACAATACCCACCTGCTGAAGTGAAGAAACAAATTGACAGAGCCAGAAGAGTACCCAGAAGTCACCTACTACAGGACAGGCCCAACAAAGAAAATAACAGAACGCCATTAGCCGTCACCTTCAGCCCCCAACTAAAACCTCTCCACCACATCATCAAGGATCTACAACCTATCCTGAAGAACATATCCCATCACTCTCTCACTAATCTTCGGAGACAGGCCAGTCCTTGCCTACAGACAGCCCCCCAACCTGAAGCAAATACTCACCAGCAACCACACAACAGAACCACTAACCCAGGAACCGATCCTTGCAACAAAGCCCATTGCCAACTGTGTCCACATATCTATTCAGGGGACCATCTTAGCGTGGCTGATGTGATTAGACCCTATCAGAGGCTCGTTCACCTGCACATCTACCAATGTGATATATGCCATCATGTGCCAGCAATGCCCCTCTGCCATGTACATTGGTCAAACTGGACAGTCTCTACGTAAAAGAATAAATGGACACAAATCAGATGTCAAGAATTATAACATTCATAAACCAATCGGAGAACACGTCAGTCTCTGTGGTCACTCAATTACAGACCTAAAAGTCACAATATTACAACAAAAAAACTTCAAAAACAGACTCCAACGAGAGACTGCTGAATTGGAATTAATTTGCAAACTGGATACAATTAACTTAGGCTTGAATAGAGACTGGGAGTGGATGTGTCATTACACAAAGTAAAACTATTTCCCCATGTTTATTCCCACCCCCACTGTTCCTCAGACGTTCTTATTAACTGCTGGAAATGGCCCACCTTGATTATCACTACAAAAGGTTTTCTTCCCCCTCCTCCCCTGGCCTCCGCTCTCCTGCTGGTAATAGCTCATCTTAAATGATCACTCTCCTTACAGTGTGTATGATAACACCCATTTTTTCATGGTCTGTGTGTATATAAATCTCCTCACTGTATTTTCCACCAAATGCATCCGATGAAGTGAGCTGTAGCTCACGAAAGCTTATGCTCAAATAAATTGGTTAGTCTCTAAGGTGCCACAAGTACTCCTTTTCTTTTTGCAAATACAGACTAACCCGTCTGCTACTCTGAAACAATTGTTCAATGTTCTTCATGAAATATGGACACCAGAACTGGACACAGTATTCTAGCAATAGTCGCACCAGTCACCAAAAATAGAGGTAAAATAACATCCCTACTACTCAAGGTCCCCCTGTTTATGCATTTAAGGATCTCATTAGCCCATTGGGTCACAGTGTCCTGGGCCAGCATCACCAGGCGCTCATGGTCATCTGATTATCCACCACGACCATCCTGGAACTGTGGCCTGCATTCTTTGTTCCTAGATGTATACACTTAAATTTAGCCATATTAAAACACATTGTTTGCTTGTGCTCTGAATCAGTGACCTGTCCTCTCCATTATTTACCACTTCCCCCAATTTTTGGGTTATCCACAAACATGATCAGGGATGATTGTTTTTCTTCCAGGCCATTGATAAAAATGGTAAATAGCCAAGGACCGATCCCTGTGGCATCCCTATTAGAAACACACTTGTTCAACAATAATCCCCATTTACAATTACATTTTAAGACCTACCAATCCACTCTTAATCCATTTAATATGTGCCATTTTACTTTTATATAATTCTAGGTTTTTTTAAATTAAAATGTTGTGTGGTACCAAGTCAAATGCCTTACAGAAGTCTAAGTATATTACATCAACACTATAACTAGATAAATTCATGGAGGATAGGTCCATCAACGGCAATTAGCCAAGATAGGCAGGGATGGTGTCCCTAACCTCTGTTTGCCAGAAGCTGGGAATGGGTGACAGGGAATGGATCACTTGATGATTACCTGTTCTTTTCATTCCCTCTGGGGCACCTGGCATTGGCCACTGTCGGTAGACTGGATACTGGGCTAGATGGACCTTTGGTCTGACCCAGTATGGCTGTTATGTTCTTTATCAACCAAACTTTTGTAATCTCCATTTAAAAAAAAGATATTAATTTAGACAAGCTCTATAAACCATGTTGATTGACATTTAATTATATTACCCTCTTTTAATTCTTTATTAATCAAGCCCCATATTAGCTGCTCCATTATCTTGCCCAGGATCAATGTCAGACTGATAGGCCTATAATTATCCAGGTCATCCTGTTTAGACCATGTAAATCTTGATACAATGTTAGCTTCAGAAGAATGGAAGAAAGCTTCCCCAGTACTCCGAGACTTATTGAAAATAAACATCAATGGTATCGTGAGCGCCTCATCCAGCTCTTAAAACTCTTGGATACAAACTATCTAGACCTACTGATTTAAAAATTTCTAACTTTAGTAGTTGCTGTCTTTCCATTTGACTAGTATCTCAGGAGGATGTTATGTTCTGATATGACTACATCATCCATTTTCCCCAAATACAGAAAGGAAATATTTATTTTGAACACTCCTGCCTTTTCTTCATTATTATTGTTAATTCTACCATTTTCATTTAGTAATGGACCAACATTATTGTCAGGATTCCTTCCCCCGCAATATACTTTAAAAACTCCTTATTGTCCTCAGCTTTCCTGGATGGACACTTCTCCTTATGTCCCTTTGCTTACATTATCAATCTTCTACAATTCCTAACTTTGTATTTATAGTGACTACTATCAGCTTCCCCTTTCTTCCATTTGCTGCATATTATTATTTATTTTTTGATAGCTTGTGACAGAGAATCAGGGTCCAGACACCCCCAGGGGAGAACAGCAAAATAAGCAATTGAATAATCTGGTTATAGACAATATTACTGTGTATAAAAATGTCAAGTAATGTCTTTTATGAAAGCTTGTAATGTCCTGAACTTGGTCATTAGGACCATGTTATATAGGGTGTGTGTGAATGAAATAGTAACTGTAACGTTAGTGAAATACAGCATTGCCTCACCACACTGCTGTGAGGTGATCAGGAGGGAGCATACATCTCAGGCCAGATGTTCACATGAAACCGGCACCTCGCATTGCCAGCCAAAGTTAATGGGAAAACATTGAAACAACTCGAAAATGAAAAGAGAACTACAGTCTGGACCCCCGCCCCACGTAACCATAAATTACCATAGTCTGAGAGAACATGGAAAAAACCCAGCAAACCCTGTTGAAAGGGAAGATATTTGAAATGCTAGGCCTCAGTTTCTTGATGTCCTTCATCTAAGTAGGATGCGGTTCATGAAGCACTGGATCGCCTCTGGTACAGAGGCCATGCTGGGAAACTATTCAGAGGTGATAGGTAACTTGTATTAGAAAAGGGAATTTGGCTAATATAGAAGTGTAAAGCCTGAGACTGCATCTTTGTTTTCTGTGTAACTTATTTGCTTTTCCTTTCTATTTCATCTTTGAATTTGATTTTTCTATTAATCTTTTTGTTAATTTTTTACCTCAAGCAGGCTGTCAGAGTTCCTTCCCCACGCTGAACTCTAGGGTACAGATGGGGGGACCCGCATGAAAGACCTCCTAAGCTTATTCTTACCAGCTTAGGTTAAAAACTTCCCCAAGGTACAAACTTTGCCTTGTCCTTGAACAGTATGCTGCCACCACCAAGCGTTTTAAGCAAAGATCAGGGAAAGAGACCACTTGGAGACGTCTTCCCCGCAAAATATCCCCCCAAGCCCTACACCCCCTTTCCTGGGAAGGCTTCAGAATAATATCCTAACCAATTGGTTACAAAATCATCAAAGACCCAAACCCCTGGATCTTGGAACAATGGAAACATCAGTCAGGTTCTTAAAAGAAGGGTTTTATTTAAAAAAAAAAAACAGGATGGAAAATACTTTACAGGGTATTCAGATTCAAAACACAGAGGATCCCCCTCTGGGCAAAACCTTAAAGTTACAGAAAACAGGAATAAACCTCCCTCTTAACACAGGAAAAATTCACATAAAACAAAAGATAAACTAATCTGCCTTGCCTGGCTTACCTATACTGGTTGCAGTATGGGAGACTTGGATTAGGATGGGTTGGAGAAGATGGATTTCTGTCTGGCCTCTCTCAGTCCCAAGAGAGAACAACCACGTAAACAAAGAGCACAAACAAAAGCCTTCCCCCCGCCCCCAAGATTTGAAAGTATCTTGTCCCCTTATTGGTCCTTTGGGTCAGGTGCCAGCCAGGTTAGCTGAGCTTCTTAACCCTTTACAGGTAACAGGATGTTGCCTCTGACCAGGCGGGATTTTATAGCACTGTATACAGAAAGGTGGTTACCCTTCCCTTTATATTTATGACACAGGCCAATGTTGTTCAATCTGTGTGGAGTGTGTGCTAAAGTGAACTCCTGACCAAGGGCAGGTTTCATGCCTGTGGCGGTGGTGAACCAGAGGGGAACAGTCAGTGTCTAGTAGTTAAGAACTTGGTGGGGGACTTGGGACCAGAAGGGATTGTTGAGATCACCCTTCAAGAAGTAACTAGGTAGATGGAAGCCTGTAAGCTGGCTACTGGTGTCTGAGCGCTGAGCCACAGCAGCATAGCATTAAGATACCCAAAGTTACAAGGCAGGAAGTGACAGACCCCCCCTTATTGGTTTGGGTGAGCCCCAAAACATTGCATAGCTGCCTTCATTTCCTCCTCTAAATCACCACAGCTTTCTGCCTTGACTGTGGCTTTTTGGGTATCTGGGAATTGTTTAAGAGCACTTTACTAACTATCAGTCACGTTTTTTCTGATTAAAGTCTTCCTCCAAGGTGCTTTCTCTCATAACAATAGCCTTGTGAAATTGGCCTAATTGAAGCACCAAGTATACACATTCCTGGTCTGCACTTTATTTTGCTTGCACATTATAGATGTGGGGATTGCTCATACCAAGGCTACCATTAACTTTTAGTTCTTCATTTATCAAGACAAGATCTAATCTAGAATTCCCCCATGTTGGTTGCAACAACTGTTGAGTTAGGAAACTTCATCTAGAATTTTTAAAAATTCTAAATGTTTTAGGACTGGAATTTGAGTGCCCTGCTGGAGGTCTCATGCTGTAAGTCCCCCATGACCATGCAGCTTTTTTCCTACACATTAGAGAGGTGTGTAAGGAGCCAGCCCTCCTGTTCCCTACTGTGATATGGCAGTCTGTAGCAGACACCAACCAGTCCCCCATCTTGTGCTTTATCTGTTAAAACATTGATACATAAGCATTCAAGATCATTTTCTCCTGCGTTATCAGTGACTTGGAAACCGGTAATACCCTTTTTGACAGAGTGACACTCCCCCTCCCCTTTTGCCCATTTGATCCTTCCTAAATAGGTTCTAATCATTGGTGATTTTTTTTAACCTGCCAGTCACAGGACTCATCCCACCAAGTTTCAATAATACTAACTAGATTGAATTTATGCTCTAAAAAGAGCAATTCCAGTTTCTCTTGTTATCTAGGCTCCTAGTATTGCTGTGTCAGCAATTCAAGAGTTTCTTCTCCAAGTACTTTTTGGCTACTTGGTTCACTTTGTTCTCATCATCTTGATGCTGTGCTAAATAAGTGCTCCTATCTTCCCTTTCTTCACCCTCCTCTTTTGCTATTAGTTTAACATCCTTGTGACTACTCTAGCCAGCCTGTCCCTGAGGAGAACGGTCCCCATTTCTGCTGAGGTGGAGGCCAGCTAGACTGTACAGCTCCCTCTTACCATAAAAGGTGGACCTATGTTCTACAAACCAAAACCCTCCACCATTTACCAAATTAGTGGTTCACTTTCAGAATCTTTTGCCTTTTACTCGCAGGAAAGGAAGGATCTCAGAGAAGATCACTTGGGTATTCCTCTTCTGCACACTTCTGACTTTCCCTGCAGTGATCTATTATGTGCAAGATTTCCCTCAAAGCGTCATTAGTTATATGAACAATCACTAGTGGATCCTTGTCTGCCAACTTCCAAATCTTATCCAATCTCCGAGTGACATCTCATGCCTTGGCTCTGGGAAGGCAATGCACTCTGCGGCTGTTCTCTTGCCCCTTGCAGAATGTTCTTGTGCTTCTTCTGAACACACAACAAGGATCATCTGTTTTCCTTGGATGGTTGGGGGACTTTGTGGGCAAGCTTCCCGGCCCCTCCTTACAGGTCCTCTTTTCCCCCTCCAGCAGAGGGTGGAATTGAACCTGGGTCTCCCAGGTCTGTACTCTAGCCACTGGGCTAAAAGTTATAAGTTGGGCACCTTCTCTTCCTTCTTTGGCCCTTTTGTGTGGGATGAGGCAGGTACCTAACTAGTTCCTGCAAGAAACAGCTTAGGTACCTAGGTTACCTGAGAGGGGTTCCCATTCATGGATTGCTAAGCAGAGATCCGCACCTCCCTGCAGCTGGGACTTGGGTGCCTGTATCTGTGAGAAGGGCAGGGCTTAGAACACACCCCTGTTGTCAGCATCTCTCATTGACTAACTTAGGCAGCTCCCCAGCGAATGTGCTGGCTTTTGTGGCTCACGTTCTAAGGTGCCTATCTCTCCCCATTCACTGTATAGGGAGCCTAGGTGTCTAGCTCAGGTCTTTGTTGATCACAATGTTGTTCCCGAGATTTTTCTTGGCTCAGCATCGCAACACTGAAGTCCCTTTGTGGATCTGGGCCTTTTTGTCCCACTGTCTTCTTCTATAGCCATTTACAGTTGGGCAAAGCGAGTCACATACTACAAAATCAGAACTGTAGCATTTTACAACCACACTTTTACTGACCTAGCACTGATGTTTTTCAGCCTGTGCACTCATTTATGATGGGGAATCAGGTCTATGATCTTTATAATGGGTCACACCAAAGCCCCAACACTTCTTAATTTGCGGGTCTGAAATCCAGATCCAAACTCTCAGGGGTGTTGAGACTAATTTAATTTTAGCTATAAAGTCAAGCTGGGAATTCTCATCTGGACCCTGGGTTTTGGGCCACGCTTACTCATACGAAACTTCAGTTTCTTATGACTTCTTGGAAACAGTTGTTTAACTTCAGAATCATTTAAATAGCAATCTTCAGGGCATCTCTCAAGCAGAGTGATCGCTGCAATAAGTCCACAAAGTGCATCCTGGCATGTATTTCCAGGGAAATCTATTGGGCGACTTGACATGCTACCGCTGCTGAGACTACTCTAGAGGGGAAGGGCTCCTAAACTAAGAAAATAGGAAAAGGAAAATGAGATGCTAAAAGCTGTGTGGTAATAACAAGTCTTTGTATTGAATTCCCATTGAAGTCACCGGAACTCGTGTGTGTGTGTGTGTGAGAGAGAGAAAGGAGTGCGGAAACGGACATGGCCCTTAATGAACAATATAATTATTTAGTTCAAATACCACTTTTTAGATGGTGTTCCTGTGTGGATGAAAATCTTGGTCTTTTCAGAGACATCAAAGGACCTCTCTTCTAGAGAGGTGTAATAGGATGGAAGATGTTAGCATGGAGGGATTTTACTATTAAATGCCTTTTGATTTCATAGCTGTGGAAAATTAGCAACTAGTTACGGACAAGTTAGTGGTATACAAGAGTGGGAAGACCTCGCGATTGATGAAAATAACAAGGACCCCAATTTTGTTCCGTCAGTTCCTGGCTGTAAGAGAAATGAGTTCTTAGAGGATTATTATTTATCACCCTTTGTAATAAAGCAATGGCTCAGTATTGATGTCGAGATCCCAAACTGCTCTGAGAGTCACAACCACCATCTTAATTGCAAATATAAAAATAAGAGCAAAACAAAACATGACCTAGATAATACTTTAGTCCTGCCATGAGTGCAGGGGACTGGACTAGGTGACCTCTTGAGGTCCCTTCCAGTCTTATGATTCTATGATACCTTAAACCCACCTATAACTGTGCTGAGTTTTATTTCTCTTTGAAGAAAATATCCTGTACCAGACAGATCTCTGGGCAAATCTGGAATTCTAGGCTCAGTTTTAATTTAGTTCTTATTCAGCGAAAGCTCCCATTAGCTTTAGGGACTGAGCCAGGCCCTCAAGACTTGACCACAAGCATGCAGTTCACACTGAGGGCTGCTTGCTGCACTTCACTCTAGCATGAGTAAGGGGAGGATGATTTGGCCCTGGGTTAGGAAGGGCCTTCGATCTCCTCTGCTGTGAGTATGATTGAAGTTGGAAAAGGGCAGCGATGCCTCTGAGGAAAGTAACAGTATTGTAGAAGAGAACTCAGTTCCCACATAGACCCTATCATCTAGTGTTTCCAGGGCTCAAACACCAGACTCTACTGTGAAGCAGAGCAGCTGTATAGGCTCAGTGGAGAGTGCACAGGACTGGGAATCAGTAGACCTGGGTTCTAATCTTGATTCTGTGAACGTCTGTGATGGGAGGGCTCCTGCCTCATACTGAGAATGAGGGGCGATCAGCAGGTTCTCTCAAGTGCTTATATACGAATGCACAAAGCCTTGGAAACAAGCAGGGAGAACTGGAGGTCCTGGTGATGTCAGGGAATTATGACGTGATTGGAATAACAGAGACTTGGTGGGATAACTCACATGACTGGAGTACTGTCATGGATGGTTATAAACTGTTCAGGAAGGACAGGGCAGAAAAGGTGGGGGAGTAGCACTGTATGTAAGGGGCAGTATGACTGCTCAGAGCTCCGGTACGAAACTGCAGAAAAACCTGAGTGTCTCTGGATTAAGTTTAGAAGTGTGAGTAATAAGAGTGATGTAGTGGTGGGAGTCTGCTATAGACCACCGGACCAGGGGGATGAGGTGGATGAGGCTTTCTTCCGGCAACTCGCAGAAGCTACTAGATCGCACGCCCTGGTTCTCATGGGTGACTTTAATTTTCCTGATATTTGCTGGGAGAGCACTACAGCGGTGCATAGACAATCCAGGAAGTTTTTGGAAAGCATAGGGGACAATTTCCTGGTGCAAGTGCTAGACGAGCCAACTAGGGGGGGAGCTTTTCTTGACCTGCTGCTCACAAACAGGGAAGAATTAGTGGGGGAAGAAAAGTGGATGGGAATCTGGGAGGCAGTGACCATGAGATGGTCGAGTTCAGGATCCTGACACAGGGAAGAAAGGTAAGCAGCAGGATACGGACCCTGGACTTCAGGAAAGCAGACTTTGACTCCCTCAGGGAGCGGATGGGTAGGATCCCCTGGGGGACTAACATGAAGGGGAAAGGAGTCCAGGAGAGCTGGCTGTATTTCAAGGAATCCCTGTTGAGGTTACAGGGACAAACCATCCCGATGAGTCGAAAGAACAGTAAATATGGCAGGCGACCAGCTTGGCTTAATGGTGAAATCCTAGCAGATCTTAAACATAAAAAAGAAGCTCACAAGAAGTGGAAGGTTGGACATATGACCAGGGAAGAGTATAAAAATATTGCTCGGGCATGTAGGAATGAAATCAGGAGGGCCAAATCGCACCTGGAGCTGCAGCTAGCAAGAGATGTCAAGAGTAACAAGAAGGGTTTCTTCAGGTATGTTGGCAACAAGAAGAAAGCCAAGGAAAGTGTGGGCCCCTTACTGAATGAGGGAGGCAACCTAGTGACAGAGGATGTGGAAAAAACTAATGTGCTCAATGCTTTTTTTGTCTCTGGCTTCACTAACAAGGACAGCTCCCAGACTGCTGCGCTGGGCATCGCAACATGGGGGGTAGATGGCCAGCCCTCTGTGGAGAAAGAGGTGGTTAGGGACTATTTAGAAAAGCTGGACGTGCACAAGTCCATGGGGCCGGACGAGTTGCATCCGAGAGTGCTAAAGGAATTGGCGGATGTGATTGCAGAGCCATTGGCCATTATCTTTGAAAACTCGTGGCGAACGGGGGAAGTCCCAGATGACTGGAAAAAGGCTAATGTAGTGCCCATCTTTAAAAAAGGGAAGGAGGAGGATCCTGGGAACTACAGGCCAGTCAGCCTCACCTCAGTCCCCGGAAAAATCATGGAGCAGGTCCTCAAGGAATCACGAGAGTAAAGTGATCAGGAACAGTCAGCATGGATTCACCAAGGGAAGGTCATGCCTGACTAATCTAATCGCCTTCTATGATGAGATTACTGATTCTGTGGATGAAGGGAAAGCAGTGGATGTATTGTTTCTTGACTTTAGCAAAGCTTTTGACACGGTCTCCCACAGTATTCTTGTCAGCAAGTTGTTGAAGTATGGGCTGGATGAATGGACTATAAGGTGGGTAGAAAGTTGGCTAGATTGTCGGGCTCAACGGGTAGTGATCAATGGCTCCATGTCTAGTTGGCAGCCGGTGTCAAGTGGAGTGCCCCAGGGGTCGGTCCTGGGGCCGGTTTTGTTCAATATCTTCATAAATGATCTGGAGGATGGTGTGGATTGCACTCTCAGCAAATTTGCAGATGACACTAAACTGGGAGGAGTGGTAGATACGTTGGAGGGCAGAGATAGGATACAGAGGGACCTAGACAAATTGGAGGATTGGGCCAAAAGAAACCTGATGAGGTTCAATAAGGATAAGTGCAGGGTCCTGCACTTAGGACGGAAGAACCCAATGCACAGCTACAGACTAGGGACCGAATGGCTAGGCAGCAGTTCTGCGGAAAAGGACCTAGGGGTTACAGTGGACGAGAAGCTGGATATGAGTCAGCAGTGTGCCCTTGTTGCCAAGAAGGCCAATGGCATTTTGGGATGTATAAGTAGGGGCATAGCGAGCAGATCGAGGGACGTGATCGTTCCCCTCTATTCGACATTGGTGAGGCCTCATCTGGAGTACTGTGTCCAGTTTTGGGCCCCACACTACAAGAAGGATGTGGATAAATTGGAGAGAGTCCAGCGAAGGGCAACAAAAATGATTAGGGGTCTGGAACACATGACTTATGAGGAGAGGCTGAGGGAACTGGGATTGTTTAGTCTGCAGAAGAGAAGAATGAGGGGGGATTTGATAGCTGCTTTCAACTACCTGAGAGGTGGTTCCAAAGAGGATGGTTCTAGACTATTCTCAGTGGTAGAAGATGACAGGACAAGGAGTAATGGTCTCAAGTTGCAGTGGGGGAGGTTTAGGTTGGATATTAGGAAAAACTTTTTCACTAGGAGGGTGGTGAAACACTGGAATGCGTTACCTAGGGAGGTGGTAGAATCTCCTTCCTTAGAGGTTTTTAAGGTCAGGCTTGACAAAGCCCTGGCTGGGATGATTTAATTGGGGATTGGTCCTACTTTGAGCAGGGGGTTGGACTAGATGACCTCCTGAGGTCCCTGCCAACCCTGATATTCTATGATTCTGCTGCTGACATGCTGCGTGACTATAAGCCAATCTCTTCTCTGTGCCCTTGTTTCCCTTTGGTCTATTTTGCTGACATAGACTGTAACTTTATAGTGCCTCTCTCACTGGGGCTCCAGTGTCTGCTGGGGTCTCTACTCTAGGTACTTCTAGAATACAAATTAAATTTAAAAAATCACCTGGTGTGGCGGAGGAGTCTGCAGTCATTGGGCAAGCTTCAGTTATTTTCTTGCTGAATCAATACTGGATCTCTTTAGGGAGGACGGCCTTCAGTAAAGGTATCGTTTAGCCCTGTGCTTTTATCACTGCACACTACAACTTTTTACTCCCATTGTGACTTCTGTCTGATGATCACAAAGACCCAGATCAATTGAAATAGATGAAAGTTAGAAGCCTGAATACATTGGCCCAGATCCCTCAAAAGTGCTTTAAGAACATTAGATACAGTTAATGGGTGCTCTACAGCGACGCTACATAGACAGAGGCTTAATCTCCACAACAGCCCTGTGACCTAAATATTACCACCCCTATTTTACAGATGTTGAAATGAATGCACAGACAGGTGAAGTGTCTTCCCTGAGGTTACGCAGGAAGTCTCTGCTAGACCTAGGGATGGAAACCAAAACTCCTGAGTTTGAGGCCTTATCTGCTGTTACTGATGATGAAGTTTGATTGGGAAATATCACAAGGCATGGATGAAAGCTGTAATCATATTGATCAAGGTGTTATCTAGTCACAGGCTGTATAAAAATCATGTGTATAAACTTGGAACCTCTTCAGCCCATCCAGGTAAACTATAATTATTGTAACATAACACCAAAGAATTCTGTAGCTCCTTGTCCTCAAAACACTAAGCCAACTTTCAGACAAAAACACTCGTCTGTACCACATTCCACACTATAATTCAATGTGTTCTCCTTTTTTCACTGCACTGTTTTAAAATCTGATTGTAAATTCCCCAGAGCAAGGACTTTGTCTCTTTCCAATGTCTGAAAAGCGCCATGAACATCTACAGGTTCTAAAGAACAATAACAATAATAATAATAAATAATAATAGTAATAATAAATGGCTCCAATCATCTCTCAATTAATGGTCCCTTCTGTTTTTTGGGGTATCAGATTTAGAACCGGTCTGCATGGGAGGTGAGGGAGCCCCTTAAAATTAATACCACTGAAGGTGGAAATAGTGAAACTGTTCTTGGCAGGTTCAACCTTCATTCTGCCCCTTTGTGCGTATGTATTATAATTCAGTCTTTAATATGTGATTGCATGTTACAAGCGTTCCATGCAAACTCCAAGACATGTATGTGTCTTACCACGTTACAGTAATTAGTTCCCCTTCCTCCTTTGCAATCTGCTTTTGACCCGCTCTTGTGCCTTTATGAATTTAGATTGCGTGCAGTTTGGGGCAGTGGCCATGACTTTACGTTAATGTGACATGGCCAGCTGCCTTCTGGGCACTCAGAAATAGTTCACTTCTAATAGCCGCATCCTGAGCTGACTAACAGATTATAATCCTGGTGTCCGTGGGATTACACAAGGCTGTAAATCAGCACTGAAGCTGACATGTTTAAATCATTTTGGCAACTTGGTTGCACTTAAATAATTTACAAAAAAAGTCTTTGCACTTATTTGATTTATTTTGGGAGACTGACTGAAGGGCTGTTGTTCGTACACACAAAGGGCCTGATTTAAAGCCCATTGCAACTGATGGGATTCTTGACTTCAAAGGGTTTTGGCTAAGGACCAAAGACAGTTCTAATTGCATCTTCATTTCACTTTTAAAGGAATCAATTGCTTTAAAGCTGATGACACATGTATCTGTAGTAGACTGATCCAGTTATCTGTATGGGTTCACTGCAAACAGCCTTGTGTTGCCAAACACAATCCAACTGATGGATGTTTGGTCATTTTCTTTGCACGATCATTTGCCCAGCAGTCAATACTGAGGTTTCTTAAACTATTGACCAGCTAGCTATTGGATGAGGTGGGGTCACGTGACCTCATGACCCAAAATACTGTAGGAAAAGTGGTAAAGATATGAAATCAATAACTTCATTGACACAAATATCTGAGGAGACAGGTTCTTCAGAAGGATTAACTGAAGGGGGCTGCTGAGAATGGGCCAAATCCTGCATGACTGGCTGATGGGATTAAAGGGAACACATGCATGAATGAGGGGAACAAGATTTGGCCTAGTAGCTGAATGTGCTGGGCTTACTCAGTTAGGGGGAACACTCTGGTTAATACATGGCATGGGGCTAGAAGGCCAGGATGAATCTGATAGGCCTACCCTGTGGGATTGCCTATCGAGCATTCCTACAAGTGAGGGGGAGTATGTGGGTGGGGTGTGAACTTTAGAGGGAAGAAAGATACTGGAGATAAGTGCAAATGAGGTCCTTCTCTTCTTAGATCTGAAGAGGCAGGAGCTGTTTGCAGGCTGAGTACCTTTCTTCCATGGTGCTCTGGTATCCCCCTCTCAGTTTGCTTGAGCTCTGCTGCTACGGGCAGTCCGTGTGGCTTTTCATTAGCAACTGCATAGGGGAATCCGCAAGGAGTTAATAGAAGCCTAAGGTGTATTAGCTGGTGCTGGTTCATCTTCAGTACCTGAGCCTGAAAGGTACTGAGCAGCTGTATCACCTGTTGACTTTGAGAGTTGTGGGTGCTCAGTAATGCACAGGGTCAGCCTGTGCATCCCTGTCTCTGTGCTGGCCTTTAATCTTTCTTTTGGCAGTGTCTTGTGTCTCTGCTCAAGGCTGGAGGAACAATAGTAAAACCATATATTGTGCATAAGTACATGTTATATTTATGAATTAGTCTGTTAGCCTTCCAGGTTTTATGGCCATATTCAAACAATTAGCACAGACTCATCATCATTACCATATACTGAATGACTTAGGCTTTGCCAGAACTGGGTTTTGCTTCTCATCATTTGCTGACTCTCTTCCCCCTCCCCCCACCCCAAGCACTAAGAGTGAAAAAGCAACTGTTTAAGTGGCTCCAAGCTTTTTTTTTTTCAAAGCAGAACACTGTCATCAACACTGTTACTATATTAAAACTCTGCCCCTGTTGCTTGAAGAATCAGTGTAAGAAGAATCAGATCCGATGAAGTGAGCTGTAGCTCACGAAAGCTTATGCTCGAATAAATTGGTTAGTCTCTCAGGTGCCACTAGTACTCCTTTTCTTTTTGCGAATACAGACTAACACGGCTGCTACTCTGAAAAGTGTAATAACAATGGTTTAATATCTATTATTTTACTCTCCTATACCTAACACTTCATTTGACTGTGAAGCAAAAGGGAAAAAAGTGTGTGTGTGTGTGTGTGTGTGAGAGAGAGAGAGCGAGAGAGAGCTCCAACAGCCATTTTATTACAGTTGCTAGAAATAAAATAAGGGTAAGGGAGGCTTGGCCACTGGTTTATTGTAGCAGTGAATTAACTTCTTTCATTTTAAGTGTCTGTCGCGTTAGGAGAAAAATACAGGCCACCCCGCACTGTGTACTGTGGCAATGACTATCCCTCTCTTTTTCATTTTAATATTCCTTTCTTTTCAGAATCTCAGCTGGCAGGATGGTATGATCGGTATGTAAAGGGAAACCAGCATCGTGCAGCTGGCTTTGGTGCCGAATTTGGCACAACTATTTTGCTATCACTTGGGTCAACTCACACTGCAATCCCATTTGGATTTAATTGAAACAAGAACCAAAAAAAGGGGCTTTCGCGCATGTTCTTTATTTCATGCTGCCACATTGTGTAAAACTTAATAGCAAATGAAATGACTCCCAAATCACTTTTCACTATCGAATTTGTGTTCTGTGAACTGAGATGAACTAACTACACAGTAACTTTGTTTGCATATTTTTTTAAATGTCAGACATTTCTTTCTAAACTGCAGTGTTGAGATGGATCATAAAGCATGCCTAATAGATACATGTATCTCTTAACCAGCTTAATTAAGGAGGGAGGCAACTTTAAAATAGCTTTGTAAAATAGATATGCTGCTTGGCATAAATACAGTACATATAAAATCCAAGCACCCACAAGCCCATATGATTTCTAGCTCGATCTAGAGTAGAGATGAGGCTGACCCAGACAGCCCAGTGATGGAAGTGATACAAAAATTAGAATAGAATAAAGAAATCCCGCTCTGGATCCTGACTTCCCCAAAGTATGGTGTGTGTTTCTATATCAATCTAATCTGTAGTCGCTATGGATTTTAAATATTTGGGCAGACTCCATCATTCTTATTCAAATAGAGTAGTACCTTATTCTGTGAAAAATCAGATTGATTTTTTCAATGGGATTATTTGTGGAGTGAAGCACTATTCACTGAATAAAGGCAAGAGAATCTGTATCTTGGAAATTGCATTGAACACAGGACATCTCTGGCATTAGCATTGTCAGGAGGAACACCATGCATAGTGACACATTAAAGAAAGGAACATGTACCTTTAGCATGTTTCCCTCTGTACCACTTTCAGCCAGAGACACTTTATTGTGCTTTTATTGGAGTTTAAATTTGACATAGTTTATTTTATAGACATGTTATGTATCCCTCTGAAGGCTTCATTGTGTCCATGAAGCCCTCCGAGAAGTGAGAAGTCCTACAATAGTTGTCTCCTTTGGGCTTCTCATTGGGTCCTCTATACTTTTTTTTAAATAATATTCCAAAGTGCCTCACCTGTGCTCTGTGGTCCTTTACCTGAAATTCAAAACATTTAGTAAAGAAAACATAAGGAGGACTTGTGGCACCTTAGAGACTAACCAATTTATTTGAGCATAAGCTTTCGTGAGCTACAGCTCACTTCATCGGATGCATCACGAAAGCTTATGCTCAAATAAATTGGTTAGTCTCTAAGGTGCCACAAGTACTGCTTTGCTTTTTGCGAATACAGACTAACACAGCTGCTACACTGAAACCTAAAGAAAACATGTACATCAATCAGGATTCTCACTTCACTCTGTGAAATTGATACTTTTCATAAATTTGAAGATCAGTAGGGACCCCTACATCTAGTCTGACCTCCTCCTGTTTATCTGAGGCTCTTAAATTTCACTGTTACTCCAGCACTGAGCCCAATAACTTGTGTTTGACTAAAGAGTATATTTTAGAAACATATCTGGTCTTGATCTGAAGATATCAAGAGATGGAGAATCCATCACTTCCCTTGAAGATTTGTTCCAATAGTTACTCACCCTCCCACTGTTAAAACTCATTTCTAATTTGAATTTACCTTCAGCTTCCAGCCATTGGTTCTTGTGTTGTCTGTCTTCGTTAGATTAAAGATACCTTTAGTGTCTGATTATTTTCTCCCCTACTTTACTTAACAACCATATCCTAAATGTACAAAACCACTTCACCTTCCCTCTAATCACTAATCCTTGCAACCCTTCTCCTACTCCCAATGCCAATAGATGGACTTTGTAGCATGCTTGAGAGCCAACATTCAGCTATTTTCAGGCCAATTTGTGGAAGTAAATGCCAAAGGTGCGGGCCCTTAAGAATGTTCTGCTGGCAGCCCCTTCTCTTCAAATTCAGGGGCTCCAGCTTGAGTGCCATTACTGATCTCAGTCGAAGCAATACAACATTGAGAGACTGACCCTTCCCCAAGTCAGTGGGAGTTTTGTATGTGCAAACAGTCCAGGATGAGGCCATAACTATTGCAGCCTGAGGGACGTAGTCTCAGCTGGATGTTGGAGGAATTGCGTAGCTCTGCATGCATTCTGTTGACAACATACCCCTAAGGGTTTAATATAGTTTTATAATGTAACCACACTTACAGTATGTGGCTCTCTGTCCTCCTCTAATTGCTGGGCCACACAGGGAGACTAATCAGTTAGTTACTAGCTCTGAGCTAACACTACTGACTCTTAGCTCAGGCAGGAGAGGCTCCTGCTTTTAGAACCAGAGGTCCTGGGTTTGATCCGTGCTGCTAACAGCCAACCCATGAATAACAATAATCTTTCAGACAATCTTGCAGTGCTTTAGTAAGAGTGATGAATTAGACCACCCTGTATTCTTTGGAAATTGGTTATCTTCCTCCTACAGGCAGGGAAACTGAGGTGCAGAGAGGTTAAGTGACTTGGACAAGGTCACACAGCAAATTTGGGCAGAGCCATGGGTACTATGATTCCCATCTCAGTGTGGTCTACCCTGTGTATAGTTACTTTAAACACAATCTCTATAAAACCACTTTATTTTCACGTCTGACTGTACTAAACCACATCACACTTACCTCTATTTTCTAACACCACTTTAAAAGCAGAATTGGGCAGCGAATTGTTTTCCTGTTTTATGAGAGTTTGTGGGTTTTTTCCCTCTGATTTTTTTTATCCTGATTTGAGACCATCTCAAATTTTAGTGAACTGATGATCCAAAAATTTTGTCAATCAGACCAATCAATAATTCCTAAATTGTCTTGATTTTGACCTGCTGATTTTTAACCTTTTAGTATAAACTAACTAAAATTTACAAACAAAAGTCACTTGAACCATAAAACAAAGTTTCATTTTGAAAATGTCAAAATGAGACATTGACAAAATTGGGACTATTTTAAAAAAATAAATACAAAAAAGAAAAAAAAGAGTGGGAGATTTGGTGAGACTCGCCCTTTCTTACCAACAGTTTCGGTTTAAATAAAGTGACATTTTCTGCTTAAAACATGGCTTAAGTTCTCACCCATAAGCATCCATAGTGTTCGGTTACCAAAGACGCTGATGCAGTCAGACCGTTGTTATTAGGGTGACCAGATGTCCCGATTTTTACATTGCTCATGTGTTGCAGATAAACGTCTAGATATTTAAGGAATAGTGAGGGAATCCTCTTTTTCCGCATCCCACTCTTCTGCTGCTATCATTCATTATCCCCCCCTTCCCCACATGTCCGTATCAAATTGCTTTTGCTCTTCTGTGTTCTATAATATTCCAACATTCAACAAATACCATATAATGATCTTCACTGTTTGCTAAGGATGAGATCCTGTTGTTCTTACTCAGGGGTAAGGTACTGTGTAACCTGATTAGGGCCCAACTATATCCGGCTTAATGCCCAGATCCTCAAAGGTATTTAGGCTCCTAATTTATACGGAAATCAAAATACCTTTTGAGGATCTGGGCCCACAAGCCTGAAATTACTCCCAGTGAAGGCATAAGGAGTTTTTCCATTGATTTCAATGGGATTAGGATTGGACAGAGCACAAATAAATTTTGTCTGTATGACATCACACACACATACTTATCCAGTATCTCTCTCACACCCCCACCCCACATAATGTTTTCAGTTTTTATGGATCTGTGCCCCATTTTGCAAACTGTATAACTCCCAGTGTAGTCACCAGGAAATTTGGGTGTACAGAAGGGTGGACTAACTGGGGGCTTATGCGGGCTAAACTCTATAGAATGGCTATCTGAATTGAATCATTTGAGTATATACGACAACTGAAGTCTTGTAATAAGCACCTCTGTCTGGACATATGACCTGAATCCATTACTTTAAAATAAGATTCAGAAGTCCTAATGTTTCTGCAGCACTCATGATTTGCCAATCCATGGTTTTTACATTCTATACCTTAAGGTGTAAACATTTAACAGATATATTCCCAAGATGGAGAGACTGCCCAGTGTAATAGCAGGTAATCTGTACTGAACCCAAGCATCAAATGATTACCAGGGTTGCTTGAATTACTGTATGCTATTACAGTATTTTAGGAACCTGTAATATCCACCATTACTTTCTCGTGTGCGAGTCCTTAGACTGACTTGCCATTGCCATTTTTCCCTCTTCGGCAAATAAATATTGTAGTGTATCCAATACGATCAGCAGAGTGTAACCAGAGTGTATGAGTTTTTACTACAGATAATTAAAGCCCAATGTTCTCCACTGTAACAATTACAAGTACTTGAGAAAACAATGACAAGGTCATCCTGAGAATGAAGCCATCAATCAGGGAATACACTGCCTTAATAAAACAATAACTGAGTAGTTTAGAAACTAACCTACAAAGGAAGCAACAACAAAATGGTTTCCTTGGACATATGTTTCCTTAATAACATAAATGTGGAACAATAGCACATATTGTATGTGTATCCAATTAAGACCAATTTCTTCTATCTACCCCAGCTTTCTGTGACTTGTGACTAACTCTTTACAACAACATAACTACTTGGATTGCATACGTGGACTTTTATTTTCCTATATCCAGCTGCAGTGGCGGTGTGTTCTCTTTAAAAGTGTTTTGAGCTGGACTGAGACTTTAGGCACGGTCCTGAGTAGGCAGTGGTGCATAAATTGCACCATCCCAGCGGTATCATAGAATCATAGAATATCAGGGTTGGAAGGGACCTCAGGAGATCATCTAGTCCAACCCCCTGCTCAAAGCAGGACCAATCCCCAGGGAATTGCCCTTTGAGACACAATTTCCTCTCTGCTTCCCCTTGCCCTGGGGTACAGGTAATAATTTGCTACTGGCCTATACCAGTATTCCCAGATCCATATGTAGTGGAGGTGAATGGCCCATGCAGGGGTGAAAGCAGTGTCCTTTCTCCCTAGCATGGGTGTATTGTCAAAGTTGCAATCTAGTCCTCTTACAGCTCCCTGCCTGGCATGCTAACCCCACGAGCTGGCATCCATCAGAAATGCAGCTTTACAATATTTTTCAAATGATCAGGGTAATTAATAAACAAGATTTACAGCCTTTTTCTCCACAGCAGCTTTAATAATGAATTAATCCCGTGCGGGGGGAATGGCACAAAAACCAACTAAACATGAAGACAATGAGGCATTCCTGAACTTGTTAGAGAATTGTTCGTACCTGTAATTAGTTTTAACTTGTAAATTGTGGGCAATGGTAATCATTACATATTTTAAGCAATTATATCAATTTAACAAGCATCTTTCACCTGACATTAAGATGCGTCTTTAAAATTAAGGGTCGGATCCTCAGCTGGCATAAATCAGCATAGCTCCATCAACATCAGTGGAGCTCTTCCAGATTACACCAGCTCAGGATCTGGCCCCAATAACATGATCCTGCATTCTAATGCAAGTAAAACTCCCATAATGAAATTACTAAGGGTGGGTTTTTTTTTGCGCAAGGACAGCAGAGTAAGGTCCTAATTAATAAAACTAACACTCTCCCCATTTCATCTGTGAGTAAAGTGAGGCACAGAAAGGCTGAGTGACTTGCCCAAGATCCCATTAGGATCTGAGGGCATGTCCGCAATGGAGCTGGGAATGACACCTTCCAGCTGCAGTGCAGACACACCCAGTTACACATGGGAGGGGGAACTCCATTCACATACATTCTCATTCCTGAATGGCTCTAGGGGTGAGGGGCAGTTAGCAAATGGCCCATTTGATTTTATTTTGCAAATTAATTTTTTTAGGACCAGCACCTGAGCTACTTACTCATGCAAAATTCCTATTGACAGTGATGGGAGTTTGCCCTAATATGAACACAGTAAACACTGGGAAAGAACCTTATGATTTTAGGCCCTGATTCAGCACAGCACTTTTGTGCTCACGTGCTTTGCTGAATAACGACAGATTTAAGCATGGGATTAAAATTAAGCATGTGTCTGAAGGCTTTTCTGAACAGGGCCTTCACTCTTAGGCTGTAAGTTCTTTGGGGGTATGGACTGTGTATATTAATATGTTCTGTACCATATTGGATACATTGCTGGCACTTAACAAATAATATATAATTTTCTAAAATTGAGTGGTTTGTTCTCATAATTTAGGGCATTATACACGTGTCATCCACGTTCTCTCTATTAGGAATGAGTATCAATATATTAATGGGTTTTGTGCTCTGTAATGTATAGCTAGTGACTCCTCTTATCTGGGAAATTAGTGATCTTCTGTAGTGTGTGTGATTGTCAGTAATACTGACCTCTTTGTCATAATCCTGCCTATGCCGCTGATGTGTATGCCTTCCCTTTCGCAGAACAAACACGAGGCAAAATAGAGACAGATACAGCATGTCACAATTCCTAGGTTTTTAAAAAAGCCGCTGCTACTGTGACAGAACTGATGTAATACAAAAGGGACTGCTTACGGATACGTTGTACGGTAATCACATCTTTCCTAAAGTACATCGAAAATTTTCTGATAATGTGTGAACTGAAATACTTATGATTACAGGAAATTAAATTACTTGCAACATTCTTTTGCAGCACAGCTCTTTCTCTCACGCACGCTCTGTTCACACACACACACACACACACACACACACATAACTATTGTTAATTAAGACTGTCTCCATTATGGGGCTAATTAACAATTAGCATAAACATAATTAGCCAACGCTGACATTTAACTCATTACATTGTTTAAATAATTTTCGGAAATTGCCCTTAGTGGCATTCTGTCATAAGGGAATAATGGCAGTACTTTGTCATGTAAATTAAATGACATTTGTGTTGTTTCCTCTCTACTCATGCATGGAAGATTTTTTTTTTTAAGCTACATGCAGTTCAGAATCGAAGGTAATTTCTAAAACTCGAAACAACGCATTTCCTTTGGTTTATCTTGGATGAATGGCCAGAACGTCTCAGGAATATTAGTCCATTGCAACTCATAATGTCCATCATATATTGATGTATGAAGATTCTTTTTTCCCTAGAGTGCTCCCTTGGTAAGAGCGTACAATAGATATATTATCATTTGGTAACAGTAGCTCAGTTAGGTCCTTGGAGCACGATGGATGGTCTAGCAGCTAGAACATGCACTGGGACTTGAGTTCAGTTTGTGGTCCAGCCATGGACCTCCCGTGTGTCCCTGGACAAATCACTTAAGCTAAGCTGTGTCTTGAGTCGCCATCTGTAAAATGGGATTAATACCTTCCTTCCTTCCATCCAGGCGTATTGTGATGATAAAATCTATTAATGATATGAGGAACTCACATGCTATGGTGATGAGGTCATATAGGTACCTAGGTTAGTCTCTTCTTGGGGGGGGGGTGGTACAGAAATAAAAGAGAACTTGAGTAAGATCAGCTGTTTTCCTACTGTAGCTCTCAAATCTGCTCCCAGATAAAAATATGTAGCACTTATATTTTTAAAGCACTGTATAAATATTTAGTAACAAACTGATCCTTACAACACCCTTTGATGTATTGTGGATAAGTAAAAAGAAAAGGAGGACTTGTGGCACCTTAGAGACTAACCAATTTATTTGAGCACAAGCTTTCGTGAGCTACAGCTCACTTCATCGGATGCATTCAGTGGAAAATACCACTGAAAATTTTCCACTGAATGCATCCGATGAAGTGAGCTGTAGCTCACGAAAGCTTGTGCTCAAATAAATTGGTTAGTCTCTAAGGTGCCACAAATCCTCCTTTTCTTTTTGTGGATACAGACTAACATGGCTGCTACTCTGAAACTTGTGGATAAGTGTTACAGATGGGTGAAATGAGACATTGGGTAGATCTACCCTGCAATAAAACAGCTGTGGCTGGCCCGTGTTGGCTGACTTGGGCTATGGGGCTATAAAATTGCAGTGTAGGTGTTCAGGCTTGAGCTGGGCTAGCCTGTGAGCTAGCCGTAGGTATTTTATTGCAATGTAGGCCCACCCATAGAATAGCTAAGGTTAGTATTTTCTGAACGGATTCTACTGTAGGTCATGAAACTTTGGGTGCCCAACATGAGACTCCTAAGTTACTTGCCATAACTACATAAGCAGTCTGTGGAAGTATTTGCATAAAATAAGGGAGTGAGAAGGGAATAATAATAATTTAAAAAAAAAAAAAGGCAGAGAGGAAACCAGGAGTGACATTTACTTAAGTATCATAAAGAGGCTAGTAAGATGAGATGAACTGCAGAAACAGGGTTCAGGTTTCAAGAGGGACCTACTTTGATGTTACATCAAGGGCTAATGAAATGGGGGCAGAGCTAGGCTATTACCAAACAAACCTGGGTCTCTCAGCAAGTAACACTGGGCTCTATCCCTGGTTAATAAAGATTTCTATCCTACAGCTTTGCCTGCCTCCAGCATCACTTCTTACTAATGAAACAAGGGTCAGGGAGACAATTTGTAGCCCTGAATGTTTTTACAGCCTATGGGATTAATTTCTTCCTGTGTGCATTACAGGGCTGTGTCCCTGCATAAAGCTCTGTTCTGTGCCAATGCTGCTTGGTTCCATAAACCTCATCTGTTGCTAGAGAGCATAATGTAAATGATTGGGAGGGGACTACTGGCATGCTAGGGCATGAAATGCAAAGGCAACGGGAAAACACCTCTCTCGCTGTGCATAACAACTGAAGGGGTAGACCTTGGAGACAGGTGAGGTGAGCTGACCTCCTTCCTCTGCATTTGATTGGGTTGGGACTATTAGCAGCGTAGTATCGAGAAAGGGCCCATGGTGTGGAGTTTGCTGTCTGCCTCAGTCTACAGAGGTCAGGTTTTTTTTTAACCTGTCTGCCAAGCCCATCCTTTCCTCTGCACACTTAATACAGGGGGGGAGCTGAAGGGGCAGGGCAGTTAAATGGAGTTATTCCTCTGGATGACTCTTTAGGATTCCACTGAAGGCATCCGATGAAGTGAGCTGTAGCTCATGAAAGCTTGTGCTCACATAAATGTGTTAGTCTCTAAGGTGCCACAAGTCCTCCTGTTCTTTTTGCGGATGCAGACTAACACGGCTGCTACTCTGGACCCTTTAGGATGTGGAGGTTCCTAGATGTCCAGGTTGTTTGTGTTTTGTTGTATTTGGAGTTACTCCAGATTTTGTGGTTTTTTAACTGTTCCTGCAGACGAAAGCGATGATGCTTTTTACAAATCTGAACAAATGAATACAAACAAATCAAGGTGCAGGATGAAGAAATGCAACTGGCTTCAAGTAGAGAAAAATATGCCTGAGTTGTGCGATCCCCACCCTCTGTGGACCCCTGTTCAGCAACTGGATCTTCACAGGCAGTCTCTTGATCCACGCCGTGTCCCCCTGATTTCAGGAGGACTGTGCTGATCTAGTGGCAGGCTCAGGGCCTGTATCAGGAATTTTGCTAAAATGTCAGAGATGGATAGAGCTAACCGCCCTGTAGCAAGATTGCTGCCGTCATCAGGAAACAAATATTCATTGTAAAGTTCTTGCAAATCATTGAAGGAGTCTTTATGTTTTAGTGTTAGAAATAAGACAGATCAAACCTATTCTTTTGCACATGTGTTTCATTAATTACACTTACATTTTGCCCTATCTCTTTCTGAGTATCAGTGTTAGGCGCCCACAGAACTAAACCCTATAATCACAGCTATCGAAGGTGAAAACATATTTAAAGTATACTCAGGGTTTCACTTTCCAATGTGAGGTGGGGGAGGAAGAGGAGGGTTGGGATGGAGTAATGTGCTTAAAGGAACATAAGGAAGTAGCTGAAAGAACAGGAAGTTGCTCAGAAGCAGCAATGTGATCAATTAGCATGAACTCAAGCAGCCTCTAATCAGGGACTGTCAAGGTTCCTCCCCCACTCTGAACTCTAGGGTACAGATGTGGGGACCTGCATGAAAACCTCCTAAGCTTACTTTCACCAGCTTAGGTTAAAACTTCCCCAAGGTACAAATTAATTTTATCTTTTGTCCTTGGAATATCCACTGCCACCACCAAACTTTAACTGGGTTTACTGGGAAACGTAGTTTGGACACGTCTTTCCCCCCCAAAATCCTCCCAACCCACTTCCTGGGGAAGGTTTGGTAAAAATCCTCACCACTTTGCATAGGTGACCACAGACCCAAACCCTTGGATCTTAGAACAATGAAAAAGCATTCAGTTGTCTTACAAGACGACTTTTAATAGAAGTAAAGGAATCACCTCTGTAAAATCAGGATGGTAGATACCTTACAGGGTAATTAGATTCAAAACATAGAGAATCCCTCTAGGCAAAACCTTAAGTTACCAAAAAGACGCACAGACAGGGATAGTCATTCTATTCAGCACAGTTATTTTCTCAGCCATTTAAAGAAATCATAATCTAACACATACCTAGCTAGATTACTTACTAAAGGTTCTAAGACTCCATTCCTGTTCTGTCCCTAGCAAAAGCAGCATACAGACAGACACAGACCCTTTGTTTCTCTCCCTCCTCCCAGCTTTTGAAAGTATCTTGTCTCCTCATTGGTCATTTTGGTCAGGTGCCAGCGAGGTTACCTTTAGCTTCTTAACCCTTTACAGGTGAGAGGATTTTTCCTCTGGCCAGGAGGGAATTTAAAGGGGTTTACCCTTCCCTTTATATTTATGACAGGGACTCATCAGGTCAATAGCCCCATTAGTCAAAGATAATTTCTCAGAGAGCACCCCCTGTGGAGGGACATTCCATTACATTTCCATGGACCATTCCCAGGTGCACTTAACTCCCTGAAAACTCATCCTTCTATTACAGATGTAAGGGGAACAAGTTCTCTAGTCAGTGGATTCAGCACCAGAAACTGGACTAGATTTCCAAAAGCACCCAAGGGAGTTAGGCTGCTAACTCCCATTGACTTTCCCTTTGGCACTTGTGAAAATACTACTTCTAATGTACGGAGTCTGCATTTTTACTCCCTTTTTACCCACTCCATAAGAGTCTGCCTGAGTCTGTGGTCTGAGTAAAAATGGAGTAATAACTGAGTAAAAGCCTCGCTGTTTGGCTGTACATATCTCGCTGAAATGATGCCTTAATTAAGAGATCTCGCCTGCAATTCCTTTAAGTTGAAGAGTATATAAAGACTAGTTTAAAAAGTCATGATAAAATTATTATTTTAAATTACTAATTTATTTAGTCTGAAATAAGGGAAAACCCAATTACAGTAGTAAAACAGATTTTCTTATCAATGTAAAGCTGTATCCATTACCAGTAAATGTTGTAGCACCAGGAGATAAAATAGATTGGTAGTGGGTGAATGATATGTGCTAGTGGGAACTCACTACTACTACTAGCTAGCCATTGTCAACTGGTAGTGCTTTGTAGGCATTGTGGTGGAGGAGAGTCTGAAATGTGGCAGTATGATAATGAAATAGTTAATGACTGTCAGAGTAATGCATAGGAATTAATACTTTAATAATACTAGCTCTTATATAGCACTTTCCATCAGTAGATCTCAAAGTACCTTACAGACATGGAAAGTGACTTCAACAGGCTTTGGATCAGGCCTGTTTATAAATTGTAGAGTCAATTGCTCGACCACACTTTGGTTTGCTCTGAAATACACTCAAGAAACCAAATAACCAATGTCAGTCAGGTTTATTAATATGATACAGGAAAAAGGTCCGATGCAGAAATGTTGCACTCACTTGATGCAGAAGTTGTGCTCCCCAAGTTATGCATTTCAGCTGCTATTATTTATATGATGATTTTACAAGTTACACATCTCTTTACATCTCACTAAAACCCAACCCATCAGTTTGTCCCAGTTCCCTAACCTGTTGTTTTCTTCCTTTCTTATCTTGTTTTGGAAACCAGCATTCCAGGTGTTGGTTTGGGAAGGTACTTTCCTGGCTTGTACTAAGACATAGAATGAATGTATATTGATTTTTGACAAGTTTCCTATCTGCTTATGCCAAATGCTTACTTCAACAAGTGCAAGGAGTTTTGGGATCCTTAGTAGAAGTGAACAAGAGTATGATATAGGCCAATTTAGGCTATATCACTGTTACAATATTGTGCTTAATGCATACTTGTGTGTGTGTGTATATATATATATATATATATATAATATATATATATTTATATTTATATACTGTTGACTAATATATAGCCAGCATATATTAGTCAACAGACCCATATATATATTAAATTACACAACACAACATGATTATGTCTTATGGGGTGGCACTAGCTCCATCATAACTAAGTTTACAGCAGTTTCTGGTTTTTTATATCTACATATATAACTTATAATTAGGGCCCTACCAAATTCACGGTCCATTTTCGTCAACTTCATGGTTATAGGATTTTTAAAATAGTCAGTTTCACAGTTTCAGATGTTCACAGCTCTTGTAGGGGGGTCGTGGGATTGCCACCCTTATTTCTGTCCTGCTGCGGGCAGGGGCAATGCCTTTAGAGCTGGGCAGCCAGAGAGCAGCAGCTCCTGGCTGGGTGCTAAGCTCTAAAGCCAGTGCAGCACAGACATAAGGGTCACAGGGTTTGGGGGGCGGTTACCATATATCTGGGTTTTCCAGGCATCCTCCTGCCTGGCTCGGGAGCTGCCCCAATGAGCAGCTGCAGAGGTGGCTTTGACTGGGCTCTGCGAACAGCCCCTGCAGGGAAAGAGGAAGTCCCGTCTCTCCTGAGCCTGGGCCAGGACTAGACGCTGGAGCCCAGTCCATGGTAGGAGCCCCTGGCTGGGGCATCTCCATCCCTGTCCCTCCCCTACAATAGCCAGATTTCATGGGGGAAATCAGATTTCACAGTCCGTGATGCGTTTTTCATGGCTATGAATTCAGTAGGGCCCTACTTATAATTATACATAATTAAAAAAACACAACAACAACAAGCAATAAAAAAGAAAATTGATTGGAAGTGTAACACCGACATTGGCAGGCAGGATCGAACTGGGACCTCTGGAGCTAAAAGCCAGAT